>NC_045597.1:36525000-37775000 GCF_009762305.2 Zalophus californianus
AAAAATTTCCCTCTTTGGGGCACCTGGGTGGCCCAGTTGGTTAAGCGTCTGACTCTTGATTTCAGCTCAGGTCATGATCTTAGGATCCTGGGATTGAGCCCTGTGTTGGGCTCCATCCTCAGTGGGGAGACTGCTTGAGGATTTTCTCTCTTTCCCTCTCCTTCTTTCCCTCCCCCACTCTGTCTGTCTGTCTCTCAAATAAATAAAATAAATCTTAAAAAAAAAATTTCCCTCCTCTATCTGTCCAGTATCCCTCCATCTCTCCATTGTCTGTACCTAATTCTAAGATACTGTCCCCTTTCAACCCAACTTCTACCACTGCCATCTGTATTGTCTTCTCTCATTAATTTTACCACCTCTAATCCATTCTCCATAGTGGAGTGAATGAAAATTACAAAATGAAAATCTGAAATACTCCGCCACATCCCTGGCTCTCCTTTTTTTTCTTTTTTCCTTTCCTTAAAAAAATTTATTATGTTACATTAGTCACAATACAATACCTCTTTAGTTTTTGATGTGGTGATCCACGATTGTTTTCGTATGACACCCAGTGCTCCATGCAGTACGTGTCCTCCTTAATACCCATCACCAGGCTGACCCATCCCCCCAACCCCCCTCTAGAACCCTCAGTTTGTTTCTCAGAGTCCATCATCTCTCATGGTTCATCTCTCCCTCCAATTCTACCCTCCTTATTCTTCCCTTCCTTCTCCTAATGTCCTCCATGCTATCCCTTATGTTCCACAAATAAGTGAAACCATATGATAATTGACTTTCTCTGCTTGACTTATTTCACTTAGCATCATCTCCTCCAGTCCCATCCATGTTGATGTAAAAGTTGGGTATTCATCCTTTCTGACAGCTGGGTAATACTCCATTGTATATATGGACCACATCTTCTTTATCCATTCATCTGTTGAAGGGCATCTCGGCTCTTTCCACAGTTTGGCTATTGCAGACATTGCTGCTATGAACATTGGGGTGCATATGGGCCTTCTTTTCACTACATCTGTGTCTTTGGAGTAAATACCCAGGAGTGCAATTGCTGGGTCATAGGAAAAAAAGCATTTCCACCACCCTCTGGCCCCAATCCATACTGTGCATAGCTAGGCCCTGGATGATTTGTCCCGTGTCTATTATTGAGCTCTTTCACTCACCAACTTCCCCCACACCCTCTGTCTTCCAGACTCAGTGTCCTCCCTTAATGTTTTCCTCTACCTTTGAGCCTCACACACTTATTTTATCCCCTTGTATAGTCTCCTTCCCTCAACCCACCCTTTTCTGAGTTCATTCTTATTTATCATTGAGATGTCTTGAGTAAGAGCTTTGTACCTTTCTCAAAGAAGCATTCATTGATCCCCTAAACAAATTAATTTAAAAATTTTAAAATTCATTACATCTGCTTATTTTACATTCTTAGAGTAACTACTCTCTACTCTTTCTTCAATTTCTCCTCATAACCTGTAACCTTATGTTAATATTTATGTTGTTTTTATTGTTTGTCTCTAACAAAAATTGCCCAGTAGATAGGATATTTCTATTTTGCTCATCATTTTGTCCCTATCATAGAGCATGTAGTTACTCAATAAATACTGTTAAGTGAATAAATATTTGTCATAATCATAATGAGTGACACTAATTAAGAACTTCCTATTTGCCAGATAACATGTTGAATATTTATATTGTGCAACTTAATATTCAGAACAGTCCTTTGATTCTGGCACAATTATGTATCCCTTAGGTATAATGATTACATAGATGAGAAGACTGAGATATAGACAGGTAACTAATTTGCCCAGAATCACAGGCTTCTAAGTAGTATAGCTGCACTTTTAAGCCTTGCTATCTGACTCCAGATACCATATTCGGGGCCACTTTGCCAATTCTCCTTTCCCTCTGCTTAAACAAACAGAACAGAAGAAAAGAAGCTATAGGAGAGGTTATGCTGAAGCGGTTTTCTTATTCCCTTGGTTGAAATGAGGCTGTGTTTGAATGTTAGACTTCTTAAAATAATAGTGAAGGACAATGCCTGATAAGTCTCAAGGAGGACTTCTTAGGCCGTTAGAAGACACTCAATGTTTTCCTGAAGTATGGATCATTTTGTGTGTTTTACTTTACAATTAAAACTATGAGGAAATAACTTAGGGAAAACTAATTTAATTTTGGGATCCAAAAGAGAGCTTTATGACAGAAAATCTGCTTCTGGGGAGCCTGGGTGGCTCAGTCAGTAAAGCAGGCTAACTCTCAGTTTCAGCCCACATGATGATCTCATGGATCCTGGGATTGAGCCCCATGTGGGGCTCCGTGCTCGGTTGGGAGTCTGCTTGAAGATTCTCTCTGCCTCTGCCCCCCACTCATGCATGTGCACGCACTCTGTCTCTATCTCTAAAATAAATAAATAAATCTTAAAAAAAAGAAAAATGAAAGAAAATCTACTTCTGAGGGTCAAACAATTGATACAGAAAATTGTCACCAGAAGAAAGCATAACCATTAAAATGTCATGGAGGTGGGTGAGAAACTGAACCACATATTTGTTGAGAATGAAAAGGAATCAGCCTTGCCTCAGTCGAAAAGAAAAAGCAACTTTAAAAAATGGTTAGAGACTATTTCTTCGGGAAAGCATTTTTCCAACAATGCTTCCATGGAACACTAAAATGAAATCATGTTCATATTTTCCCTGTAAACCCAGTTTCTAGTGGAAAAGAGTATGGAATGATTTTACTCAATTTTATGTCTTCTTGGCTAATTCCTCCCAGGCTGAATATTATAGTCTCCTACTATTTAAACCAGAACTAGCAACAGATGATACCTTATTTGGGGAGAGTTTTATTTATTTTAGAATGGATTTATCAATATTATGTGGTATTTTATAAAGAAGCCCACAATTTCCAAGTGCCCTTCCCTCTAAGCAAGTTTGCTTCAGGCAAACTAAGAAGATCTTAACGGAAAAAGAAATGAGACCACTTGCTTGGATTTACAGGTACCCCAGACTCCAGAGCTCTCTGAGTGAAAGATGGAAATATAAGTGCAGAATGAAACAAATGCAAATTTTAATTATAACAAAAAAATCCATGCTAATTGAAGAACCATTTTTTGCTTTTCAGTGATGAATTTCTAATGACTACTTTGTAAACTATATTATTAACCTCTTTAAGGTACGAGTTTAAATAATCTAAAAATAATAGGATTTTTAATAATCTAAAAATAATACCTATCCAAGCAAAATGAGCATGTGGCTAATATGGAATATACTATTGATCAGATATTTGGTTTTGTGGGTTTATTTTTTCGAAGCCTCAAAAGATAATTTGTGTATCTGGGGGATAACATGCTTCTAATGACTACTTAGATGATGTGCTTCTAAGTCAAATTCCATTGTTTTTGACCAAGAGCTCTTATGGAATTTACTGAAAACTGAGATCTGCAGTGTATTTTAGAGTTTCAATTTCCTGAACATGAAAATGTGCAGCATTTTAAACAGAGTCTCTAAGTAACAAGACTCTACTGATTTTATTTTACCATCTAAAATAACTGTAGATATTTTTGTAGTAGTTGTAAAACAAATGCTCTGGAATTTACATACTAGTTTGGGCCAAATAATATTAATTTACCTTTCGTTTTTTTAAAGATTTTATTTATTTATTTGACAGAGAGAGACACAGCGAGAGAGGCAACACAAGCAGGGGGGGTGGGAGAGGGAGAAGCAGGCTTCCCACTGAGCAGGGAGCCTGATGTGGGGCTTGACCCCAGGACCCTGGGATCATGACCTGAGCTGAAGGCAGATGCTTAATAACTGAGCCAGCCAGGCTTAATTTACCTTTCTATGTTTAAAATAATGTTATCCAAAACTTTGAAGAAAATAACCGATACAAATAATCTGAGCAGAATTAAAGATGTGAAGATTTTGTGAGTCAGGAATAAGCAAAACAACAGCAACAACAACAAAAAAACTGTTGCACTATATGAGTTTGAGGCTGACAACTTTGCTGACTTTTCTGGCCAGAATTTGAAAACAGATTGATGCTTATGAAATTGTAACATAGTCTTTCCTGACCAGACAGCATGTGTGCTATAATTTAGCATCCCAAGAAAAATCTGTTTCGAATGGAAAGTTTATGAGGTAGATCATTTTGACTGAAGACCATGTCACAGAAATGTTGCTTTTTGAAAATGATCTGAGAGTCTCCAATAATAATAAAGAATGGCATCAGTTGATGTTAATTCTAAACCTGGCCTTTCCTATTCCTTTGGTGGCCTTAGTCTAATTCAGATAACTGATTCTCATAGGAAATCTTTCAGTTCGAGTTCTTATCATAATTGTTTGTGACACTGTGTCCTGGGAGGTCATCCAGGCACCTTTTTTCTTAGTGATACCGATTGATATTTGCTCATGTAAATCAACATTTTCATCTTGATTGAATTTTGGTGGAACAACTTAAATTATGAGATCAGAAAGTTGGGAAAAGAAGAATTCAACAATTTCATAGTTTTTCAAGAGGTGAATGCTAAAAACTTCTGTGTATCAACAATAAAATGTACAGTTTGTTTTGTTTCTTTAGTAGATTCTAATCTTACTAAAATATCCAAGATGTGTCTTTAGGTCAATATTCAAAGGTATCAGAGCTCCAGAGAAAATGGAAAAACAGCTTTTGGAAGGAAAACTATTTTTAAAATCTATTATTTTTAAACTTATGAATACCAAACATCCTGACTTCCTAACTCTGAGATTCAACCTCGAACTCTACTATTTTGAAAATAAATTTGGAGTTGTTTTTCTCATTTGTAATAAAATTTAAATACAATCCCCACTTTTTCAGTTATATGTCATTTGATATACTGGTATGTAATTTCAGTAGAAAAGTTTATACAAATTAGTGCCTAGATATTTGGCATTTGGTGATCCCCTGATGATTTTTAAACATTTATTTGTGTATTTTTTTCTCAAAAGGCATGACATTTTTGTATTATAATTATATTATAATTAGTTTATGATTCTGGTTTACAGTGGTTTTGGTTAGTAAACTGTTATTAGCAGTGGGAATATGCCCATATCATCTGTTTATAAATTACAGATAGTTAAAAAGCGATTGAGATGAAAAAATCCTGGGCCAAATAATATTCTAATGATTTGATTAAAGTCACCATGAAAGAACTGAAACTCCTGACTCTGGCTGAGATAGAATAACAGGGACTGGACTTACCCTCTCACCTGAAACAGCAACAAAGAACGAAAGAAGAAGGAAGGAGAAGAAAGACAGAAAGAAGACAAAGGCAAAAAGAAATGAAAAAAGAAAAGGTTAAAAAAAGGCGAGGGGAAGGAAGGAAGGAAGGGGATCTGTGACACATTTTTCAAGACACTGAACATCAGGTACTGAAAGAGTGATTCTTGAGATGTGAAAAGCAAATGAAATGATCCTGGGATTGTCCCAGCTTACTGTCTTGAGAGAGATTCCAGCCACTGATACAGGCCAGGGGAAATGAGGAAAAATGTGATGACCACCCTGAATTGAAGAGATGGACTGAGAGCTCCCAAGATAGTGTTGTCATAAAAAAGACATGCATGGGAAGAAAACTCCAGAAATCTGTGGAGGCGCCCCTTGAGTATTCAGCAGATCCGTATTCAGTAGAATAATGACAGATACATGTATTTAGGAAACAACCCAAGTCTTGGGAAAGAACTATACCAGAATTAGAGGGAATAACACCTGTTCCTAACAATCAGAATGGCATGATTCTTTGAATTAGATAAAGTATTTGGAGGGTTATTATGTTAGTAATAAGAAATGACTAGTCCTAGAATAAACAATGACATGGTTTCACTTAACAAATCTTAACAGCAAGATCCGAAAGTATCAAACTGTTTCCAAGTAATGTTAACTATGCCTTGGAACAAAGTTGAAGAATAATTCACATATTCAGAAGTATTTAAAACCAAACAAGGTAAATTTTGCAATGTCTGATATCCAATTGAAGATAACTAGTCAACAAAGAAGTAGGAAAACATGAACCATACTGAGAAGCAAAATCAATCAATTAAAACTGAATCAAAACTATAGCAGACAAGGTCATTAATGCAGTTATACCATATTCTGTATATTCATGTAGTTAAATAGGGTCATGGTAGACAGGAAAATATCAATATCAAACTTCTAGGCCAAAATAAAACTATAATGCCTGAGATAAAAAAATATACTGGCTGAAATTAATGACAGAGCACAGATTGCAGAAAGACATGGTACCAGCTGGTGCAAGGTATGGAAACCACCAGAAATGAAAACTACATGGTTAAAAAAATAAGATTATTTTTTTATTATTTAAATCTGGAACATTTGAAAGATATATGATGGTTAAACAAACAAAACTACTGTAATATGAGGGTTTGTTTACCATATGCATAAGATAAATTTTCTATGACAACAATAGCAGTAAACCTGGGAAGGGAGAAATGAAAGTGCAGGATTACAAGGTTATTATACTAAGTGTGAAATAGTATATCATTTGAAGGTAGTCTCAGAAGTATATTATAAATCCTAAAGCAACCACCAAAATAACGAAACAATGATAAACAGCTAGTATTCCAACAAAGAAGATAAAATGCTCTCATAAAAATTATTTAATTAATCCAAAAAAGAGGAAATGAGAACATGGGGCAAATATAAAATACACAACACAATTATAGTCTTAAACCTAACTATATCAATAATTTCATTAAAAGCAACTGCTTTATGCATCTGTAATTAAAAGGCAGAGATTATCAGGTTGCTTAAAAAGCCAGATCTAAGTATATTCTGCTTACAAGAAATACACATTAAAAATAAACACAGATATTGGTTCAAAGGAAAGGGTAAAAAAGATATATAGTATGTTAAGATTAATAAAAAGAAAGCTGAAATGGATATATTCATAACAGACAAAATATAACTAGGAACAAAGAATACTGATCTGATAACAATCTTGAAAAACCTACAGGTAACATCATAATACTGAAAGTCTAAATGCGTTTCCTCTAAAAGCTGGAGCAAAATGAGAATGTCTTCTCTCACCACTTGTATTAAACATAGTACTGGAGATGCTAGTCAGTTCAACAAAGAAACAAAAACAAATAAAGGGCATTTTTATTGGAAAGTAAAAAATAAAATAGTTTTAATTTGCACAAGAATTGATCATCTATGTAAAAATGAAGAAGTTAACATGGTCTTTATTTGCAGACATTGTTAGAAAAAATTTTATGGAATCCACAAAACAGATAATGACTTTTTAAGGTCGCAGGATATAAAATGAACATATAAAAATCAATTATATTTCTAATTAAAAAGTAAATTTCATAGTAACATCAATAAAGTATGAAATACTTAATAATAAATATGACTAAAAGCTTTGAAAGACTCATACACTGAAAATAATAAAGCCACTCTGATAGTTATTAAAGATAGTTAATAAGACCTAAATAATGTAAAGATATACTATATTCATGGATCAGAAAAATTACTATTATTTAGATGTCAATTCTTTCCCGGTTTATCTATAGATTATACACATCCTCTGAGAAAATCTGTGCATTTTTTTGGTTCAAATTGACAGACTTATTCTAAAATCCATTGAAAAGTTAAAGCACCTAGGATAAACAAAACCACTTTGAAAAAAATGAACATATTTGAGGACTAACACTTCCTGATTTCCAGACTTGTTATGAAACTACAGCAATCAAGACAGTGTGGTATCAGGATAACAACACATAAGTAGATTAATGGGGAATGGATAAATAATTCTGATAATAGCCATATTATGAAATACATTATGCTATTAAAAAGAAAGAATAAACCACTGATCCTCAAACACCATGATTAAATAAAAAAAATGTTTCAATGAGCCAAAAAACTCACTGTGTGGTATATTTTGTCCTTAACACTTGTCTATTATAAGTGAGATAAACTTATTCATTTTATTGATTATTCATACTTTGAATAGAAATTTGATTCTGACTTGCCTTGAATCATTTATTGGAGTCAAATACCTCTTGAGTTTGATATGTGGCCTAAGAAGTTATCCATTGACATCTTACAGAAATTGATAATGAAATATTCACACTGAATCTTTTGCTGCCTTCCTCTTGGCAGCAGATAGAAAGAAGGGGAGGCTAAATAGTTTTAGAGTAAGTGTTTCTGCAAAGAAAGTTCAGAAGGCCTTGCCATGTGACCACAAGGGACTTTATCTTGAGGCAATGGTGGCATCTCCTTTCACAGTACTTGAGGAGCAGCAATATTACCCATGAGCTTTACCTTAATGACACAGAAAGAATAAGCTACGTCCTGTCTTCTCTTTGTATTCAACCAGATGACTGGAAAGTACCAGAGACCTATTTTTCCACAAAGAAAAAAGGGGCTCCTTTTTCACTCCTTCTTGTTGTCCTAATAGATATAAAATATCTACATGTGATTATTCTCCCTAACAGCCTGTGACTTTTAAATAGACTTCTTATCAAATACTTTTTCAGTTGTAAAATTAAATTTGTATTAGCTCAGAGCCCCTCAAAGACACAACTTAAAGAAATTTTCTGAATGTAAATTTTTTTCTTTCCCCTGATTGATACACCTATTTGAAATCTAAACTAAAGTTTAAGATGCCTTTGTATCTGTTCTCACTCTTATATTCTCTCTTTGCTTCATACAAAATTTTTCTCTAAGGATGGGAAATATTTTAATTCTTCTTCTTCAATAAACTCCAGAAAAACCTTTTGTTTTTTTAATATCACAACTGAAAATATGTATGGTCTATAAATATTGATAATTTTGTATAGCCTGTGTTACTGTAAGTTAATATTGTTTGCCTTCAAATATACTGGCCTCCACAATTGCATGCTACAATAGAGAGAAAACTGGATTTGGCATTAGAAAACCTTAGTTTTAGAGTAATTCTGCCTGTTTAGGAAAATGTCACCATTGCCACTTAAATTGCTTTTTATCTCATTTTGTCATTAGAATATGATGGGAAAGGGCAACAAATGCATCATATCTAAAGTCCACTAGCCTTGCCACCACAAAAGAAAACAGTGGATCTTTCCCTATAGTTGATTCAACTTGACTCCTGGTGTAGCAGCATGAATTAGGCTGCACTTTGACTACTTAAGATATGAAATAAGCTCTGTTTTGAACACTCAAGGTATATTCTGAGCCAGTTGTACCCCAAGGAAAACACTAAATGTCTCTTCACTTAACGAAAACTATTTTAAATCAGTTATTCATTTCCAGACAATATGCCAGCTTCCTGAGATACAAAGAGGCCTAGAAAACTCCCTTTTTTTTTTCAGAGTAAAAAACTCTAATAAACATTAACAGATTAACAATTTAGAAATTTAACTTGTGTTGTACTAAATATATATTAAAAGGAATTTTTAAAAGTACAGAAAAAGGAAGGATTGAAAAAGCTCTTAATGAAGTTCACCAGAATCAGCATGTGCAGTTGCTAATTAGAAAGAAAAATAGCAAGTGAATTAGCATGGCTATGCTCTGGTAAAAGTCAGGCGATCTGGCTGGAGCTGTACGTCTTAGTCAGACAACAAGGGGCTTTCGACATCATATTAAAGACTTTGGATTTTGCGTATGGTGACTGTAACAGTCCCGGTGAGGAACTATTACTAAGAAAAGGGGCAGAAGGAAAGAAAGCATTTAGAAAATGAATGCCCCAACTGCCAATTAGTTGAGGTTTAATTGTAAAAGAGAGAGAGATAAGAAGAGCTACAATTCTGGACTGGCAAATGAATGGACTTTTTTGTTGTGCCACAAAGTGAACAATGTAGGAGACTGGAGGGAAGAGAAGAATCTGAGTCCAGTTAAGGAGCTGATGCATATACTTTAATTTTTGTTTTAGTCCTTGTGCAGTAGTTGTAGTGGGGTAAAACACAATATGAAAAAATTGAAATTTAGGAAAATGTAGTTAGGGAGTAGGTGCAGACTGAAGATTTCACATGAAGAATAGACCCGGATAGTGACAGCTATTTGAATATGTGGCTGTGAAAATGAGTTAGTCACTTGAGTTAAAGGTGTGGAATTCAAGGGACTGGCAGAAGGGGCTAGATTGTTTGAGAAGTCGTCTCCAGAAGATTGAGTATGCTCAGGAATATAGCTGGATTTGAGGGGTTTCAATGTTTTCAGTAGTTAGAAGGCATAAAAAAGAAATATGAGATATATTAATACAAAAAGTCACTTGAGTCTTCAAGAGAGGAAGGACTTTGTTGTTTGAGGATGAAAGGCTCATAAGGTGCACAAATGCAATGCTAGACATTTCCAGACACAACCTCCAGGTGCCATAGATGTGAGGAATATGAATAACCTACCAATAAGAGGGGTGCAAGGGAAGCAAAGTGATGTGTAAAAGCACTTGTGAAAGGAATGATACAAGTTTCAGACTGAAAAATCTCAAAAAATCAGCTGATGCAAAAATCACATCTTTATGTGTATAAGGCTATGAAAGAACAGACTGAGTAGTGAAGCTTGCATTTTGTGCGATTGTCGAGGATGGTAAGGGTTAGGAGCATTAGTGAGATTAATTGGATATTGTTCCGTATAAACCAATGGTGAAAAGTTGGTAGATTGGAGTCTCTTCTTTGGGTACCTTCAGAGTTACATGTCTAGTTACATGTCTCATCAAGCATTTGAGAGATTTTTTCATGGGTAAGAGAGTGGGCTTGGGTGCTGTCATTATGAACAGTTCCAGAAGAGACTATGTCATCTGTGGGGCCCAAGGCAAAATGAAAATTATTAATTATTAATAACTAAACAATTATGAATTGTTGTTAAAAATTACCAGGAATTTAAAGACCAAGACAGTAAAGCATAAAACCAAGGGCCTTTCTGAACATACGTCTCTGTATAACTACGGAGGTCCACATACATGAAGTGGCCTTGAATTAGACTGTGACCACAGAATATAAAAGTTTGGGGGTGCCTGGGTGGTGCAGTTGGTAAGTGACTGACTCTTGGTTTCTGCTCAGATAGTGATCTCAGAGTCTTGAGATCAAGCCCAGTGTCTAGCTCTGCACTCAGCACAGAGTCTGCTTGGGAATCTCTTTCCCTCTCCCTCTGCCCCTCCTGCTCATGCTCTCTCTTTCTCTAAAATAAATAAATGTTA
Organism: Zalophus californianus; assembly: GCF_009762305.2. Classification (NCBI taxonomy): domain Eukaryota; kingdom Metazoa; phylum Chordata; class Mammalia; order Carnivora; family Otariidae; genus Zalophus; species Zalophus californianus. The sequence goes on from NC_045597.1 coordinate 36,536,126, forward strand.
AAAAAAAAAGAATATAAAAAGTTGACATAATCTGTAAAGCAACCTCTTTTACACATTTTGGAAAGCCAAGAAATGGAAAATCACTTCCAGCTTAAACAGCTACATCTTCAATGAGTTTCACCAAATAAAATTTATAAATGGTCATAAATAATTACAAAGCTCACAAAATACTAAAATGCTTTTTAAATTTATTAATTTGAGGTGGTAAGGTGGTGGTAAGTAACTTCCCCAAACAAAACAATACTTCTAAAATATCCAACATATTATTACACTTGAAAGGAAGGCTATTGGAACCAAGAAGTTAGTATCAAAAGCTTGGAACCTCAGGGAACCTCAGGGAATGTGTACTCAGCTCTACTTCAAAAATTTTTTCCATGTTCACACACATGCCTATAATCTCCCATGTTGAATTTGATATATTAATAAAATTGATTCCTACATTAATTCTTTAGGAAAAAAGAATTTATGAGTAGTTTTATATTTCATTCAGCTTTATCCAGTTGAACACTAGGTTGAAGAATTGCATCGGTCCAAGAGCTAGTCAAGGAGAAGCATAACAAAGTGAGCCAATGCAATATCACCAACCTACATACAAGGACGTCAAAGTAATATATTCAATTCTGAAAAATCAATGATTGCCACAATCTCGGGAAACTGTCTTCTTATCATTTCTTATTGATCACAGTTATATTATGAGGTTAAGTATAACTTTCTTTTTAAATAGTATATAAAAAATAAATTAAATAAAAAGTATTATATTTTATTTAAAGTTGCAGGTAAAGTTAACTGAATGTATAAAAGTAAATTGGCAATTGTTTTGGACTTTGCTTTCTTCAGATCGAGGAACTCTGGTAGTTAAAAATTAGAAGAAAGGATGACACACTTGAAATTACAAATGTAGGATTCCTTAAAATAATTATGGAAGCTTTGTGATAGAAAAGGTTAATCTTTCTCAAATAGCAAATATATCTAAAATAGAAATTATGTCATGATACTCAAGTTTCTATTAAGTAAATGGCTTAAATATATGTTATAATATATAGGGTTAGAGATAATTAGGAATATTTCATTGCTGGTAGGAATGTAATTTGCTGTAGTGTCCAAGTGTGGAGGGAACAATGAGACAATATCTAATGGTATGAAAGAATATAAAGGCCTTTTAATTCAGAAACACAAATTTTGAGAACATATCCTTTAGAAATAAAACACTAGGGTGCCTGGGTGGCTCAGATGGTTAAGCGTCTGCCTTCGGCTCAGGTCATGATCCCAGGGTCCTGGGATCGAGTCCCACATCGGGCTCCCTGCTCCTTGGGAAGCCTGCTTCTGCCTCTGCTTCTCTCTCTCTCTCTCTCTCTCTCTCTCTCTCTCTCTCTCTCCCTCTCTCTCCCTCCCTCTCCCCCTCCCTCTGTCTCTCATGAATAAATAAATAAATAAATCTTAAAAAGAAAAAAAATAAATCTCTTTAAAAAAAAAGAAATAAAACACTAGATATTAAGGAACACACATGTTCTATGCTTGCTCATCAATAGAAGAATGATAAAAAATCATTTTATATTCATCATGTAAAACAAATGCTGTAAAATATATGATATAAAATAAATCCTGTAAATCTGCAGAGGTAGGAAAAGTGTAACAAGTGTAGAATGTCTCAGATAACACTAGTGTTCAATGCATAAAGCAATTTGAGATAAGTGTGTAAAAATAATGGGTGAGATATGATTATATTATAGTAAATTAAAACCAGAAAATCTCCACATGCATGTTTATATGTGTAAATTCCTTTGTAAGATCAGAGAATAGTATAGTTGAGTCAAACACATTTTTACATTTGCTATCTAAAGATTATAAGATTGTTTTCTATGTTCTTAATTTGTTACGTTGAACTTTATTGCGCTTTTGTAAATTAATAAGCTAAGAAAAGGTTGCAAAAAGTTAATTTATAAAATACTGAATTTGAGAATGATGCATATAATCGGCATCAAACTTTGGTACATGCCTATTGGAGGTGTTCAAAAAGAGTAATATTGCCATCTATTGGTCATTTATTCACAAAGAAGATACATGGTTCCTTGGAAACAATGTGAGAGACGGTCAAGCAGTTAAAACTATATAATACACCAGATAAATAAGGATGTCAAAATATCCTAATATACAAATGAATTGCTATGAAATATTTTTTTCTTATTCTCTAGATTCAGTTTTCACTACACTATCAAGGTAATGATGGCCTTGTAAAATGAGTTTGGGAGTGTTCCCTCCTCTTTGATTTTTTGATGGTTTCTATATCTTTGTGAATTTCTCATTTTGCTTATGCATAATTTTCCTAATTTCATTTAGTTGTCTATGTGTTCTTGTAGTTTACTGAACTTTAAAAGGATTAGTCTGAATTATTTGTCAAACAATTCTCAGATCTCCATTTCTTTAGGACCAATTATTGGAACTTTATTAGTTTCCTTTGGTGGTGTTGTGTTCACCTGATTCTTTGTGATCCTTGTATCCTTGTGTTGGCATCTGTATTTGAGTAAGCGATCTCCACTTCCACACTTTTCAGGTTCACTTTGAAGGAAAGACCTTCACCAGTCTGCTCAGCTTGACATAGTAGATCAATCAGCAGGTATTGCCCAGAGGTAGGCAGGGCTTACTATCAAGTTCCTTAGTTGGGTGAGGTGAGGCCTCTGCCCACCCTCTGAGGTTTGTAGTGGGGGGTCGGGGTGGGCTGAAGGGGTGGTGACCACTGACGGAGCTTCATGATTGGGTTAGCCTGCTGGTTGGACTTGTATTCAAGTGGAGCTGCTGGGTAATCTCCTTGGTTGGGTAGGGCTCCTGATATGCTCTGTAGTCAGGTAGGGCCACTAGCTGGGCTCTGCTATCATCTCTGGGTAGGTGGGATCACAGGCTGTGTTCTCTGGCAAAGCAGTGCTACTAGTGAGACTCTGTGGTTGCACAGAACTCCAGGCTGGGCTCCACACTTGCTCCTGGTTAGGTGGGACATCAGGCTGTACTCCTCAACCAGAAGGTTCCACTGGTTATGCCCCAAAATTGCATAGGCCACAGGCTGGGCTTCACAAATGGGTAGTCTCTTGGCTAAGCTCTGCTGTTGTGCAAGGTTGCTGTCTGGGCAGGGCCTTCAACTATATCCTGCAGTTGGGTGGGGTTGCAGACTATGCTCCATGTTTGAGCAGGATCTTGTCCAGGCTCTTAGTTGGGTGGGGCTGCATTCTATGTTATATGATTTAGTGGGTCCACTGTCTGGGCAAGGTCTGTTTGGATAAGTCCATAGGCTGTGTTCAACAATTGGGCAGAGCCATAGGCTGGGCTCTGCTGCCGGATAGGGTTGTAGGCTGGGCAGTACTGGAGGATGGGCTCCCAGGCTGCCCAAGGTCATTGTTTAGGCTTCTTAGCTATGCAGAACCAGGAGTTATGCTCAACAGCCAGGAGGGTTGCTGCCTTGTTTCCTTGCCAGAGCAGGCAGGTCTGTAGGATGAACTCCAGGCCTGCCTGGATTCTATGACTAGGCTTCCTGGTGGAGTGGGACTAGAGGCCATGGTTAGCAGTTGGGTGGGGCTGCAAATTTGTTTTCCTACCCTGGCTATAGAATGCACTTACTAGTTAGGTGGAGCTTTGAAAGTGCTTTCCTATCCAGTGGGGACATAGAATGGGCTTCATGGACAGTATAGCCGGTTGGCTGGGAACTTAAATCAGTCAGAATGGCCAACTGAGCTCCCTGGTCAGATGGAACCACCAGCTCAGCTCTGCAGATGAACAGAACCACTGGCTGGGATCTTTGTTTGAGTTCTGCTTAAGCAGGAGCTCAGTCCGCCAAGATCTGAGCACTCCCTGCTGTAAGCCCCACTCTTCTTCTCTATCTCTATCTGATCCCAAGTGATTAAGCTCCGACAGATTTCCCTCATGATCCTTGGGCAGTGAGACCTGGATGTCCACATGGGGCTCACTTTTCCGAGGAGAAACCCTCTTGTTGAGGTGCTATGCTGGTGTGGGTCAGAAGAGATGTGGTCAAAATGAAACTAGTGAGGTCCTTCTCAATCTTTGTGGTCTAGGAGGGGTCTACAGCCTCAACCCCAGATTCTGGGATTTTCGCAATAGTGTCTTGTCTGGATAGTTGCTAATCGGTCTTCTCGTGAGGGGGACTGAAGTCGGGAGCGACCTATGTCAACATTTTCATAATGTTACTCTCCTCAATTTTTTTAACATTCTCAAAATTTACTTAATATTTTTCCAAAAATATTGAAAGAGGATTAAGGGTGTCTACCTCATAAAATGCAATAATTTCAATTACTTAAAGTTATATATAAGCACAATGTGTAAGTATAATGTTAAAAGAGTACTACCTATAATTCAAATGAAATTTTGTATTTTAGAAGACCATACATTCAAATCATGCAGGGCAAATTTATGGAGTATTGGTTCAAAGAAAAAATTGGCCTGCTAATCTTAGGTCTGTGTCTTGCTGAATTACATGAGGTTCCAACTCTGTCTTACCCACCTCACATGCAGATTTGTTGAGTGAATTATGGCAGAGTATCTGAGAGAACTTGGAGACTAACACATTACACCAGAACAGTTGAGCTAGCAATGTTGGGAGGGTGGTCCATATACCAGAGTTAATGAAGCTAGATTGAAAATGCTTGTAGTGTGTCACTTTTTCCTATTAGACCAGAGCTGTTCTAGGCTTTATTATTGCCATGTGTAATTTGCTAGAGAATTTTTATATAGAACTTCATCAATAAAGCATGTAACCTTGCAACCAGTATTACATATTAACCTGACAATGTTCTCCACAATGGTCCATTGGCTTTTATAAAGAAAATACAGAAAGAAAAAGAAATCTGAAAACAAAACAAACAACAATCACACACTGGGCTCTCTTTAAACTAATTCTCTGAGAGTTTCTCTGAGTTTCTGAAATACAGTATCAGGATAACTTTTCAGATTCTTTATAGCAGCAACATGCTTCAGTTCTAACTCTAGGTATATTTTTCAGAAGATCATTTTGCCCTGAAGCTAGTAATTACAACTAGAGTATTCTCATTTAGCTAATTGTTGCCTTAATAATTCAGATTAAGTTTTGTCCTCACTCAGACTAGATAATCTGGCAACTGATTCTCCTCTTTATTCTACTTCCTTCAAAAGAGACTATATATTGATAATTCTACTGCTAATCATATCCCTCTCCTACCTAGAATTTGGGGTCAATTTATAATACACAGAGCAAAGAACTGTTCACTGCTTTGAGGTTTGCTTCTGTTGTTTTTTGTTTTTAAGTCTATTTTTACCACAGCAAATACTTTTTAGAACTCTAACAATTGGAGAGTTTTTCTTGTTAAGTACAAACCCTGGTCAGGTCCTCAAATGGAGTTGTTCTGAAAAGTCATTTTGAATTTTCTCCTTAGGATACTGTTGAAAAATACTCGAAAGTCCAATAGTGTATGCTAATTACACTAGAATTGAATCATCTTATTGGGAATGCCATTAAAATTCTAATTTGAGGATTACAAAAGAGCATTTCCCCCGCAATAACTTACATGGTATTGGAATCAGGGACTCATTTTACACAGCATGAGAAACAGGATCTAATCTAGCTCCAAATCCCTGTTGGTCTTCTGTGACCTGTGGAATGTAGATCATACTCTTCTCATCCTTCCAGGAGCCTTTAATTAATTATCTCCCCCCCCCCTTTTCATTGCTACTGTCTTTTGATTAGAAGAGTTCACTCATCCTTAACCTATAATAAGAGATAGCATGCCATGTTGTAATTATTCTCCTTCAAGCCTATCTTAAAATAATCACAAAATAGTATTGTATTTTTAAGGGATATTACTGCTGGCAACAAAAAGAAGAGAGAGAGAGAAATGACTTGACATGGAAAGTTACAAATTGGTACAATGTCTCCAAAAAACCTAACCATATTCTTGATAACACCAACTTCATGGGCATACAATCTGCCATTCTCTCAGGGTCCCATGCTTAGGAGGGTCCCACATTTGGTTTAATGTTCTACTGTCTCTCTATTGAAACTCCTAATAATGTTGAATGGCTTCCTGCACTTGCATTTTTCGCTAAGTCTCATAGTTATTTCATCAGTTCATGATAATCCTGAGACTATAATTAGAGCAAGTTTTTCTTTTTCCTGTGTCTTAAACATCTTTAACCTTCCTCTTGACACTTCTGACAATCATTGTAAAATTTTTATTTTGAAAGTATTGCAGTAAGCTCTCTCATAAAAATTCCCAAAGTCTCAGGACTATCCCAAATTTCACTTAGAACCTATAACTGGTACTATTGATTATGTTGAAGAGATCAATGACTGAAGCAATACTTATAATTTGGAATAGTAATTAGGCTTTTAATGACTCTTAAGGTTGCATATATCAACACTATCTCAGAGTCATTGAAAGTAAGATGTCTAGGCATATACAGAAGGGAAAGACTATTTTTAGTAGCAGAGGAAACTAGATATAGGACATGAGATTTATTCAACTCTTTTCCCACTTCTCTTGCTATCAGTTCAATTGGCTAGCTCAGCATTTAAGTGAGTTGAGAAACAGGAATAATTCTTTATTTTGTATATTGGGGTAGTATGAGAAGGAAACCAGATAGGCAGTTAGAAAAAAGGTTGGCAGAGGAAGGAGTGATGGAGATCAAAAGGATGTCCTAAATTCACTTAGGTAGCTAAGGAAGACATTCAAGTTACCATGTAAAAATGGCAGTTTCCAGATTTCTCCCAAATAAGTCAAAGTACACTCAGAGTAAAATGGCTCCTTCTGCTTTAGATGGATAACTGAAATGTGGCGTCTCACAGCTTAATTCTAAGCCTTTTTAAACACAATCTACCCAACAGTTTTCTGACATGTAAGAATGTGAATTTTCTATTTTAGTCTACATAAGTCTAACAATTTTACCAGGTGAACATTTGCCTTTATTCCAAGCCTTCCTGTTTTCCCAAATGCAATCCAGTCAGCAATGAGTGAGTCGATATAGTCTCATATCAAAAAATTTTAGAGGATTGCATTATATTTCTTTAACATAAATCTTAGACAAATTTCTAGAAGCCCTAGGATGACCTTTCTGCCTTGTATAAGAAGGCTCATTTCCACATATCTTGTTTAAAGAATCCAATTTTCTCATGTTAGAAATAACTACTGGTAATTTAAAATAAAATTAGTTCTCATGATTGGTAAACTTAAACATAGCCTTTTACCATGTTTTAGTAAAATACGTAATTCCACAATCAGATATGCATACTATCCTCAAATAATGTCATAACCGAAATTCTTATTTAATTATTTAAGCATATTAACTAACCTTATATACATATGATCTTGATAAAATGTATATTCCAGGTCATAGTATGAACTGCAGTTCTTTTTTTTAAAGTTCTCTTTCATATGTATCTTTCTTTTTTCTTTAAATTTTTTATTGTTATGTTAATCACCATATATTACATCATTAGTTTGTGATGTAGTGTTCCATGATTCATTGTTTGTTGAACTGCAGTTCTAATTGTCACAGAGCTTTTATAACTTAGCCTTCATACTTCACCCTTTAACTCCCCAAGGATGATTCAATCAATTTGTGGAAAAGCTGTTTGAGTTTAATATAATTGGTTCAAAATACTATGAGAAAATAAAGTCATAAAATACTCTGTCAAAGCAGACTTTTGTCAAACACAGACTTAAATTTGGAAATAAAAAATTACTTTAAAATCTAATGAATTAAGTAACATGCCCACAAACACCTTCTGTGTCAAACATTTTTATGATTTTTTTTCCTTTTTTTACAATGGGGCGGAATTTTTAGGACACCAAGAAAAAAAGTTGAAAAAAATAAGATATTGCTGCTCCTTTAAAGAATATTTTTTTTATAACCTATAGTGTCTAAAAATACTTAGATTTTACCTCCCTATTCCATTATGTATCTGAGTCTGGGTTATTTAAATGATCTAAGCCTTCAGTACCAAGTCCATTTCCTTTGGTCTTTGGAGGTATTGTGGTAGAGGAGGTGTGCACTCTTACAGACCTTGGTAAGGAAACCACTGTCCCCCACATGCTTAAGGAGAGCATCCATAATTAGCATAAGAAGATGAACATAGCTAAGAGGTCAAGAAGCAATTCTGATCATAAAGCTCAAGGCAAAACAGGCTGGAATAGCAGCAGGCAGCTAGGATGCAGGAGATGGATTACAGCACTGCCAGGAGCAGTGACTCTTCTATACTTCCCATTTCCTCCCTTTTTGAGCAGGAATATATACAGCTGTTCTCCTGTGCTTGTTCCACTGTCATATATAGGGACTGTTTAGGGTAGATACTTTGTCTCTACTTTCACAGATCTACAAATGAAGAATACTGCAGTAGTAGCTGTGCTAAATAAACAACACACAGGAGTCTCATCTGCACATGGGCCTGATTTAAATGATGGGATTTGGAGCCTTTTAGTTGACACTGTAACAGGATGAGACTCTTGGGAGAGGAGTAAATGTACTTTGCATGTGGGGGCCAGAGGGTGGACTGTCACAAATAGACCTAGGAAAAGTTGTCATGTCCACATCCTGTAGAATCTCTTTGCTTGAGTGTGAATGGGGCATGTAACCTGTTTCTAACTAAAAGAATATGGCAAAAATCATGGTATTTAACTCCCATGATTAGGTTACATTATACTGCAAGGGAAATAGGATGATAGATATAGATACAGATAGAGATAGATATAGTTGTAGATATAGATTGTTACAAATATAGACATAAACACAGACATTATAGATACAACTACACTCGGCAGCATATACAGTATAGATCCTCTTTCCTTGCTGGCTTAGAGGAAGTCTGATGCCATGTTGTGAGGGGACCTATGGAGAGATCCACATGGCATGGATCTGCTGACAGACACTAAGCAGCAAGGAACAGAATTTGATCAACCAGCAGAATAAGCTTGGAAGCAGATTTTCTCCAGTTGAACCTCCACATGAAAATCAGACCAGATAACACTTTGATTGCAGCCTCGTGAGTCCTCCATCTTGACATAAGAAAACCAGGAGGTAATAAATGTGTAGTTTTAAACTGTTAATTGTGGTGATGTGTTATATGGCAATAGAAAACGAATACACCAACTGTGCCAGTTACCCAGAACTGAAGTGTTCCCCAGGATATGGGACTTTTAGTTTTAACTCTGAGATATCCCTAGGCAAACAGGGACAAATTTGTTATTCTAAACCTTCCTTACTTTTTTGTTGGATCTGATGTGACTTTTAAAGGATTGTAGGTAAAATTTTTTTAGGACTTTTACACAACTAATTTTTTATGATATGTACTTTACAATAATTTGGAAAATGAAGACCCTGGATTGAATTAAAAGAACATAGACATACAACATCCCTAAGAATAATATTAAAGGAGACAATGATCTTTCAAAATGATTGAACACTTATCAATTGAACAAATCATGTTTGAACAAAATTAGTTTAAAAGCAGTTGAATTTCTACATACTAGTAGCAATCTGAAACTGAAATTTAAAAACAATGCAATTTACAATGGCATCAAAAATCATGAAGCACCTAGGAATGCATCCAATAAGAGATGTGCAAGTCATCCACAATGAAACATACAAAATAGTTTTGAGAGAAGTTCAATAAGATCTAAAGAAATCAAGAGACATACCCTTTTTTATAGATTGGAAGACCTACTATTGTTAGTATGTCCATTCTGCTAAAACTTATCTATAGACTTAATGCAATTGGAATCCAAAACCCAGATACTTTTGTTGACAAAATTGACAAGCTGATTTTAAAATCTGTGTGGAGGGGCTCCTGGGTGGCTCAGTTGTTAGGCGTCCGCCTTCGGCTCAGGTCATGATCCCAGGGTCCTGGGATCCAGTCCCGCATAGGGCTCCCTGCTCCGGGGGAAGCCTGCTTCTCCCTCTCCCACTCCCCCTGCTTGCGTTCCCTCTCTCACTGTGTCTCTTTCTGTTAAATAAATAAAATCTTTAAAAAAATAAAAATAAAAAAATAAAATCTGTGTGGAAACGCAAAGGATATAGAATAACCATAACAATTTTGAAAAAGAAAAGTTTCAGGGCCTACACTTCCTGATTTCAAGGCTTAATATAAAACTATAGTAATGGGGACAGTATAGTGTACAAAATAGAGCCAACAGATCAATAGAATAGAGAATTGAGACATAGACTTCACACATTTATGTTCAATCAATATCCAATCAAATTTCTGAATCAACTCAATGAGGAAAGAAAAGTTTTGTTTTGTTTTAACAAAGTATGCTTAGAATAACCAAAAATTTGTTTTGGGCAAACCAAACCTCAACTTCTACTATATTCCCTACACAGAATTTAATTTCACATGGATCACAGACCTGCATGCAAAAGCTAGGACCATAAATCTTCTAGGAGAACATGTATAAAATATTTTTATAACATAAATGGAGGCAAATATATTTTAAACAGGAATCAAAAAGCATTGAACATGGAAGAAGAAAAGTGATAAGTTGGATTTAATCAAAGGTTAAAATGTCTGTGAATCAAAAGACACTATTAGGAAATGAATAAAAGTCACAAAGGTAGGAAAAAATTATTTGTCAAGGAACTATTTGAGATAATAACAATGTTCTATATTTTATACTGGAGTATGAGTTACAATGCTATATGTAATTGTCAAAAGAAAGAAAATTACAAGTGGGTGACATAATATCCAGGCACAAAATTCAAAAGTAAGAAGATAGAATATTTAAATGAAATATAAAACTTTTAATGGCCAAAAATATCCAACTAGAAGACAACTTAAAACAATGATCTGTAAAATTCATTTTAGATGCTGATAACTGTAGGAAAATGGGCATGTAATATATGGTCATGTGATAATAGGGAAATTAAAATGACGATCAAATATAAGAATTTTGTTCAAACTTGGTAATAACTTATGAAAACAAGAAATTTCATTCACACCCATCAACCTGACAGAAACAAAACAAAACAAAACAACTTAAAGAACTGGCACACAGATTATGGTTAGAACTTTAAAACAGGTAACAAAAGGTACTCTTTAATGTTTTTGGCAGAATTTTGAAATATCACAACATTGGGGGAACATTCTGAAGACAGCTATAAATATTAACGGTTATAGGGATGCCTGGATGGCTCAATTGGTTGTGTCTCACTCTTGGATTTTGGCTCAGATCATGATCTCAGGGTGCTGGGATTGAGCCCCAAGTCAGGCTCAAGGCTCAGCAGGGAGTCTGCTTGAGGATTCTCTCTCTCCCTCCCCCCACCTCCACTCATGCTCTCTCTCTAAAATAAATAAATTAATAAATCTTTAACAAAATATTGACAGTACAGATATTCTTTAACTGAGAGTTTCTCAATCTTGATGCAGTTGATCTACCAAGATCATCATGGTGGGGTCTGTCCTATGCATTGTAGGATATTTAGAGCATCCCTGACCCTCCCCAGTGTGTGACAGCCTAAAATATCTCTGGGCATTGCTCAATGTCCTTGACAGGACTATGTTGCTCCTGGTAAGAAACACAGTTTTAATACACTATATGTTAAATAACTGGAATTTAAATAAAAACTTGAAAAAATTATAAACACAGTTTTAATTTAACCTCTCAAAATATTTTTGTTGCATTGGTATATTAGCAGTTTGGTACAAAATGTGAAGGAAGACAGTCAAAAGTATAAATGACACAGCCACAGCATGAAATAGTATTCAGACGTTAAAATATTGAATCAACATTACTGTACTGATTGATTAGAGGGATGTCCATAAGGTACTATTGAGAAGAAAGAAAAGAGAAAATCAAACTGGAAAATAAGATCATCCTAAAAAAAGAACACTTGTGATTTTCATAGGCCTCTGTCCATGCATTTGAATTAAAGCATGTCAGTATGTATGTGCACATACCAAAAATAAGTAAGATGGTTGAACATTAAAAAACTGAACTGTAACATGACTGTGGTTGGCCAATATATCAGTCTGTCAGCATATTTATAAAACTAATATGAACAGATGTTCTAGTGAGAAGAGGAGATACAGCAAAGTGAAGAGGCAATATTAACCTCTAGGTTTATCTGGTGGACACAGAATGACTTTGTTTTAAAAATATATTGTAAATGATTTAATTTTAAAGCTCTTTCCTCCAATTATCATACCTCTTTCTGCATTTATGATTTCCTTTTGGGAAGTATAAATGATCCTGTGGTCACTTAACGGCTGCACTCTCTGAACCTTTGCCAAATATTGACAGGTGTCTGAAATAAGAGCCAAGCTGCGTTGGCACACACCTCAGATTCATTCCCTGGTCCAATCAGACAGCACTCAGACTAGCAGATACACAAAGGCAGTCTGAGACCCATGCCAACAAGCATCCTTTCAGACTCTGCCAAAGTCTTACACCAGGCGGCATGCTGACTAATGAACACCATGCCTTATTAGTGGCAGTAACTGCCACAGAAGATACATCTTGGGACTGTCCACAAATCTCTTCTTTCACCTACTGAGCAAGCGATGGAATCAAGAACTGTGGGATACACAGTCATGCAATGCCGATCTACTATGGAATTATTCTAAAACATTCTGAAAGAGTAAAATAAATTGGGTACCTAGGTGGCTCAGTTGGTTAAGCGCCAGACTCTTGATTTCGGCTCAGGCAAGGCATGATCTTAGAGTCATGAAATTGAACTCTGCATCAGGCTCTGTGCTGGGCCTAGAGCCTGCTTAAGGTTCTCTCTCTCCCTCTCCCTCTAAATAAATAAATAAATAAACAAACAAACGAAAAAATAAATAAATATCTTAAAAATAAAGGAAAATAAATTAACCACATAGGGTATAGATTAAGAGCTGAGTACCCTGAATTCAAATCCCAGGTCTAACACTTACCTAAAGGTGTGACCATGGTCAAATTACTTAGCCTCTCTAAGCCTCTTTTCCTCATTTGCAAAATGAGGATAATATTACCTACTTCGTTGGGTTGTTGTAAAGAATTAATATTCTTAAACCACTTAGAACAACATCCAGCACATTATAACCATTACATAAATGTTTGCTATTGCTATTATTCCACCTTTGAAAATGTTGAGACTATAAGGTATGTGAATAGTCTTAAAATATATTACTCTGTTCTTATGCTGATGAAACTAAAATAGAAGATGCCCTATTTTGGATTAGATGGGACGTTAACAAAAGGAAGTAATTTTTTAGACATGATGAAACAAAGTGAATAGTACAGATTACATAGGCAACATGAACAGAATTAGAAAATTATGCACCTTGATACTTTACTAGGTATCTGCCATGGCATATATGGCACAGACTAGAGACTTTAATGTACAGGGGCAAGTACCTGGGAGACTCTGAACAATAATTTAGATAAGCCCCATCCTTGCAGATTTGGATTCGGTAAATGTGGTATGGGCTCTGGGAATAGGAATTGTTAAGAAGCTTATCACAAGAAACAAACTGAGGGTTGCTGCAAGGGAGGGGGCTGAGGGGATGGGGTCACTGGACGATGGACATTAAGGAGGGCACGTGATGTGATGAGCACTGGGTGTTATGTAAGACTGATGAATCACTGACCTCTACCTCTGAAACCAATAAATATTATATATTAATTAATTGAATTTAAATTTTAAAAAAGTAAAATCTTAAAAAAAAAAGAAAGAAGTTTATATGGGATCATCAGGGTCAACCTGGTCTGGATGTCACTTACATGAACAAATTTACTGAAATTATTGACCCTGCCTTGATCCAAGTCTACATTCCAGGAAGCCTTAGAGGGTCTATGTCAACTGCCATATGTATCACATGCTTGACAATTGTCTAGCTTGTATTTCTGTCAAATACTCTGGAGCATTCTGTTTTTAATTACTTGGGTTGAATATCTTAAAACTGTTCCATTCCTCTGCTGGCCGTCAAACTGTACAGCTTGTCAAACGGAAGAACTGATGATTTGAGATAATGAGAAAACCAATGTGTGTATTTTGAGATAGATCATTTTAGAGAATTGGTTGTTTAAATTGATTCATTGCAACGTTAAGTACTTACATTTCATGTTTTTAATAAATATTTAATCAAGTATATTAGGTTCCTTATTTGTATACTTACATATTTTTATTTTTGGTGAAAGAATTCCAGGTATAAATGCATTTCTAATAATAACAAAAATATGTTTATACCAGTGCCCTGAATGGAGTGGTGATATTAAAAGAACAGTCAAGCTGGTAGTGATCTCCATTAGCTGGAATCACATTCGTATTTTATAGAAGAGAAGGCAAGGAGATTAAGGCTCTCAAATGTTAATTGACCTTTACAAGGTCCCATTTCTCATTAGCAATTTTCCAAATTCTAGAACACTGTTTGTCTGACTGCAAAGCCAATATCTTTCACTAAGCTCACTGGCCTTCAAATAACTCCGAGTTTGTAAAAAAAAAAAAAAAATTGTTGTTTTTTGTTGCATTTTTATGGATAATTGGAAGAAAAATTTCAAAGTTATACAAATGAAGGTTTTCTATGATTAAATTTGTCATTAAAAACCTAATGGGGTATTTAAATAACTCTTTGAACATCATTGATTTGCTAATCCCAAATACTCTTTTTGTGTGTGAATGAGGAGCCTATTTAATATGACCTTTTAATATAAGCAAATGAAATTGAATCTACTTTCCTCATTGTGGATATTGTAGTAAGAAGATTGTTGGTTGGTGCTTAAGTGGTCCAAGAATCTTCTGCAATATATATATTTTTTTCTCTTTTGCCCAGATTGAGCTAATTCCCCCTCATTAGAGCATGCCAGGCACACGTAGAGAGCTGAGCCATGCCAGCTCTGTAAATACTCCCTATCTCTGCTTATACCAGGCAGAACAGATGCAGAGACTCTGCTAGGTAAAGAATGCTTTCTGGAAGGGCACCTGTAAAGAACAGGTTAATAGGATCTTTTCCAGTACAAGATTTTTAAAAGAATAATAAATATGGACTGAATTCTACTTGACCTTTTATTTAATGAGAAGAAAGTCTTTGGAAAAAAAAAAAACACAAAACCTAACACAGTAAATATCACAGAAAGGGCACAGAACATAAGCAGGGGTTTTGCATGGCTTCTATCTCATTGGATAAGACATTATTTTTCCTTAACGTTTTGTGCTTATAAAGTAGTTCCTAATAGTTATAGCTCAATATCAATTTTAAAATAATAGAATCTGTGTTAGAGTAGTTTAAGTTTACAGAAAATTGAGCAGAAAATAGACCTCCCATAAATTTTTCACTGCCCCCCCACCAAGTTTCACCTATTTTTAACATCATGCATACGTGTGGTTCATTTGGTACCACTGATGAACCAATATTGATACATTATTTTTAACCGAAGTCCATGGTTTATATTAGGGCATACTCTTTGTATTGTATGGTTCTATGGATTTTGCCAAATGCATAAAGTCATGTACCCAACCATTCTTGTACGAAATAGTTTCACTGCCCTAAAAATCCCCTGTGCTTCACATACTCATTCCCCTCACCAAGCCTTGCCATTGATTTTTTTTTTTTTCAGTCTGAACAGTTTTACCTCTTCTAGAATGTCATATAGCTTGAATCATACAATATGTAGCATTTTCAGGTTGGTTTTGTTCACTAAGTAGTATGCACTTAAGGTTTTTCCACATCTTTTTGTGGCTTAATAGCTCATTTTTTATCACTGAATTATATTTTATTTTATGGGTATAGGTACCACAGTTTATTTATCCATTCACTTTTTGAAGGACATCTTGGTTGCTTCCAGGTTTTGGCAATTATGAATAAAGCTGCTATAAACATTTGCAAGCAGACTTTTGTGTAAACATAAGTTTTCAGTACATTTGAGTAAATATCTCGGAGCACAATTTCTGTATCATACGGTAAGAGTACACTTAGCTTTTTAAGAAATTGCTGAATCGTCTTCCAAAATGGCTTCATCATTTTGCCCTCCTGTGAACAATGAATGATAATATCTCTTGCTCCATATCTTCACCAGCATTCAGTGTTGTCAGTATTTTGGATTTTAGCAATTTTGATAGCTGTATAGTGGTATATCATTGTTTATTTGAATTTGCAGTTCCCTAATGACCTATGATATTGAGTAACTTTTTCTATGCTTATTTGGATCTGTATTTCTGTGTGTGTGTGCGTGGGTGTGTATGTGTGAGGTGTCTGTTCAAGTCTTTTGCCTACTTTTTTAATTGTTTTTTTCCTATTGTTGAGTTTTGAGAGCTCTTGTGTATTTTGGATATAGTTGTTTTATTAGATATGTATTTTGCAAAACTTTTCTCCCAGTATGGGGTTTGTGTTTTCATTCTCTTAAAGTCTAACTTATCTGTTTTTTCTTCCATGGATCAGGCTTTTAGTGTTGTGTCTAAAAATGCATTGCCAATCCTGAAGTCACATAGATTTTTCTTCTCTGTTGTCTTCTAGAAGATTTACAGTTTCATATTTTACTTCAGATGTATGATCTATTTTGGTTAATTTTTGTGAAAGTGTAAAGTCAGTATCTTGATACATTTTTTTTTTTTTGGCATATGACTGTCACTGTCCAGTTGTTCCAACAGTATTTTTGAAAAGATTATCCTTTCTCCAATGGATTGCTTCTGCTCCTTTGTAAAAGGCCAGTTGACTCTATTTGTGTGGTTCTATTTCTGCATTCTCTATTGTGTTTCATTGATCTATATGTCTATTCTTTCACTAACACTACACTATAGCAAATCTTGAAGTAGGTAGTGTCAGTCCTTCAACTTTGCTCTTCTTCAATATCATATTGTCTATTCTTTGTCTTCTGCCTTTCTTTATACACTTTAGAGTTAGTCAATTTTCACAAAGTAACTTGCTGAGATTCTTTTTTTTTAAAGATTTTTTATTTATTTATTTGAGAGAGAGATTGAGAGAGAGAGAGCACATGAGAGGGGATAGGGTCAGAGGGAGAAGCCGACTCCCTGCCGAGCAGGGAGCCCGATGCGGAACTCGATCCCGGGACTCCAGGATCACGACATGAGCCGAAGGCAGTCACTTAACCAACTGAGCCACCCAGGCGCCCCAACTTGCTGAGATTCTGATTGGGAAAGCATTGTATCCACAGATCAAATTAGGAAGAATTGACATTTTAATAATATCGAGTCTTCCTATCTATGAATATGGACAATTCTCCATTTATTCAGAGCTTTGTTTTATTTTATCAGTTTTGTAGTTTCCCTCATATATATTTTGTTAGATTTTATCCAAGCATTTTATTTTTGTATGTTAATGTAAATAGTGTTGTGTTTTAAATTTCAAATTCCAATTGTTCATTGCTGGTATATGGGAAAGCGATTAATTTTTATTAACAATGTAGTATATACTGCACCTTTGCTCTATATATCATATTGCTTATTAGATATAGGAGCTGTTTTATTGATTTGAAGAGGAGATTTCCTACATAGACAATCAGGTCATCTGCAAAAAGACTCTTTATTTATTCCTTTCCAATATTTATACCTTTTATTTTGTTTCTTTTTTTTTTATTGTGTTAAGTAGAACTTCTAGTATAAGTTGCATAAGAAAAGCCCCATCTTGTTCTTTGGGGAAAAGCATCTAGTTTTTCTTGTTCTTGATCTTTGGGGAAAAGCATCTAGTTTTTCACCATTATTAGTATGATGTTAGCTGTAGTTTTTTGTAAGTGTTTTTTATCAAATTGAGGTTGTTTTTCTTTTTTCCTAGTTTGCTGAAAGCTTTTATCATAAACGGATGTTATATTTTGTCAAATGCTTTTTCTGTATCTATTTGATATGATCATATGATTTTTCTTCTTTAGGTTGTTGATGAGATGGATCCCATTAATTGATTTCTGAATGTTGATCCAGCCTTGTATAACTGGGATAAATTCCACTTGGTCATGGTACATAATTATTTGTACACGTTGTTCTATTTTATTTGCTAATATTAAGGATTTTTGCATATTCATGAGAGATACCAGTTTGTGGTTTCCCTTTCTTATAGTCTTTGGGCTTGGTTTTCGTGTAATGCCTCACAGTATAAGTTACAAAATATGGCTCCTGCTTCTATATCTGGAACAGATTTTAGAGAACTAGCATCATTTATTCTTTAAATGATTGATAGAATCCATTAGTGAAAACATCTGGGCATTGTGCTTTCTGTTTTGGATTATTTATTTGATTCAGTTTCTTAAAGGCTATTGAGATTATCTGTTTCTCCATTTCTGTGAGTTTTGGCAGATTGTGTCTTTCAACAAATTGATCCATTTCATCTAAATTACCAAAATTTGTGAGCATACAGTTGTTCATAATATTCCTTAATTATGTAAATGTCCATGGGTTCAGTACTGGTGAGCCTTCTTTTTTGATATTAGTAATTTGTGTCTTCTCTCTTTTTCTCTTAGCCTACGTAGGGATTTATCAATCTTATTAATCTTTTCAAAGAATGAGATTTTGATTTCCTTTATTTTCTCTATTATTTTCCTAATTTCAATTATATTGATTTCTGTTCTGATTTTTATTATTTCTGCTTTATTCTTCTGCTTACTTTGGATTTGATTTTCTGTTACTTTCCTAGTTTCTAAAGGTAGAAATGTAGACTATTGATTTTAGATCTTCTCTTCTAATATATGCTTTTGATGCTATTGATTTCACTCTACTGGTTTTGATATATCCCACATATATTGATAAGTTGTGTTTTCATTTTCATTTAGTTAAAAATATTTTTAAGTTTTTCTTGAAACTTCTCATTGATATGTATTTTATTGTGAAGTCTCAAAATCTCCTAATATTTTGGGATTTTTCCAGCTATTCTTATGTTATTGATTTCTAGTTTAATTCCACTATGATCTGAGAGAGACTTTGTATAACGTCCATTCTTTTAAATTTGTTAAGGTGAGTTTTATGGCTCAGAATTTCATCTATCTTGTGCATTTTCCATGTGAGCTGGAGAAGAATGTATATTCTGCTATTGTTTGATGAAGCATTCTATCAATGTCAATTAAATCCAGTTGATTGATGGCCCTGTTCAGTTCAACTGCATCCTTGCTGATTTTCTGCCTGCTGTATCTGTCGACCACTGATAGGGAAGTGCTGAACTGTCCGAGTATAGTAGTGGATTCATCTGTTTCTCTTTGTTGTTCAAGTGCCTCACATATTTTAACATTCTGTTATAGGCACATAGATATTAAGGGTTATTTTGTTTTCTTGAAGAGTTGACCCTTTTGTCTTATGTAATGCTGCTCCTTATAATTTTCATTGCTCTGAATTATGCTCTGTCTGAAAGTAAACCAAGTTTTATCTTGAGTAGTGTCAGCCTGACATTACTTTTTCCATCACTTTATTTCTAATTTATTTGTGTCTTTATATTTAAAGTGGGTTTCTTGTAGATAATATATAGATGGGTCCTTTTTTGTTTTGTTTTTGGGGTTTTTTTTCACTACTCTCAGATTCTCTGTCTTTTATTTGTTTTATTTAAACCATTCACATTAAAAATGATTAATAGTTGCATTTTCTACTATTTGTATCTACTATATGTTTTCTATACATTGTCATTTCTGTTTCTCTCTTATTTTCTACTTTTTCTACCTTCTTTGGTTTTAATTAAGAACTTCATATGATTTCAACTTTCTCTCCTCCCTTAGCTTATCAATTATACTTCTTTAAAGACAATTTGTGGTTGCTTTAGAGTTTGAAATACATAGTTATGAGTAATATAAATACCCTTCCAAATATCATTACAGCTTCAGAGATATTGCAGTCACCTTATAACAGAGATTTCCCAGTTCCTCACCCCATTTACTTATAACATCATCACCATTTATTTCATTTACCCACAAGTTTATTAACCAACAAATACATTATTGTTTTTATTTTGAACAAATTGTTAAATCAATTAAAAATAAGAGAAAATTAAATTTTATATATTACCTTCACTTATTCCTTCTCCACTATTCTTCCTTTTTTTATGTAGATGCAAGTTTCTGAACTATATCATTTATCTTCTCCCTGCATAAGTTCTTTTAACATTTCTCACAAGGCAAGCTCACTGATGATAAATTCTCTCTATTTTTGTTTCTCTGAGATTGTCTTTATTTATCCTTCATGTTTAAAGAACAATTTCACTGGAAACAGAATTTTAGTTTGGTGGGGATTTTGTTTTCTTTTTCTTTCAACACTTTAAATATTTTACTTGCTCTCTTCTTGCTTACATAGAAGAGAAGTTTCTAGAGAGTTTGATGTAACTCTTATCTTGCTTTACTGTAGGCATGTTGTTTCCACCTTCCTTCTGGCTTCTTTCAAGATTTTGTCTTTGTCTTTTGTTTTCTGCAGTTTAAATGCAATATGCCCAGACACAGAATTTTTGGTATTTATCCTGCTTGATGTTCTCTGAGCTTTCTGCATCTGTGGTTTGGTGTCTGTCATTAGTTTTGGAAAATTCTCAGCCATTATTACTTTAACTATTTCTTCTGTTCCTTTCTCTAATTCTTCTTCTGGTATGCTACACCTTTTGCAATTATCCTAGAGTTCTTGGATATTCTGTTTCATAGCTTTCTTTTATCCTCTTTGCATTTCAGTTTTGAAAGTTACCATTCTCATATCTTTAAACTCACTGATTATTTCCTTAATTATGTCTGGTCTTTTGATGAGCTTATCAAAGTCATTCTTCATTTCTGTTACAATGTTTTTGAATTTTAGCATTTCCTTTTGTTTTTTTTTCTTTGAGTTTCCACCTCTTTGCTTATAGTACCTATCTGTTCTCGCATGTTGTCTATTTTTTCCCATTAGAGCCTTTGGCATGTTATATTTAGCATATAACTGTTCCCATTAGAGTCCTTAGCATAGTTATTTTAAATTCCCAGTTTGATAATTTCAAATTTCTGCCATATCTGAGTCTGGTTCTGATGCTTGATCTGTTTCTTTGGACTAAATTTTTTTCACCTTTTTAACATGACTTGTATTTTTTCTTGTTAAAAGCAATACACGAGGGGCACCTGGGTGCCCCTGAGCAGACACTCAGTCATTAAGCGTCTGCCTTCGGCTCAGGTCATGATTCCAGGGTCCTGGGATCGAGCCCCACGTCTGGCTCTCTGCTCATCGGAGAGCCTGCTTCTCCCTCTCCCTCTGCCTGCCTCTCTGCCTACTTGTGCTCTCTCTCTGTCAAATAAATAAATAAAATTTTAAAAAAAAGCAATACATGATGTATCAGATAAAAGGAACTGAGGTTTTATGGTTGTCTGGCTACATGTTAGGCTGTGTTTATTAAAACTGGTGTCAGAGGCTAAAATTTCCTCTGGTGCTCTTATTTTGTCTCCCCTGTTTTCTTTGGGTATCCCTAGAAACTCTTTAAAAAGCACCTAAGTCTTGCAGTTCTTCTAGCGATAACCCCTTTATTATACTGGAATATTACTGATATGGTGGTAGAGTGTGGGGTTGTGGAAGTCCTATGATTAGGCCCCAGTCTTTTAGTGAGCCTCAGGTGAGTGGTTCACTTCCCCCAGATGGGTTAAGTTTTGATAAAATCCCAATAGGTTTAGTACTGATACAGCAGTTTAATATTTTTCCTTATGGGCAGGCCTTGTTAAGGGAAACAGAGAACTCTGCAGGTATTTCAGAAGAATTATTCTTTTTCCCTTGTCCTGCTGGAAACAAGAGGGGATTTTTTTCAGATCTTTATAGTAAGACTCTGGTAGAGGGCTCCTGCAGTTGAAACTCAAGAAAATATGAACCTCCCCTAAGACTGGGCATCCAAAAAATTTTAACTCTCAAGTTAAGTTCCTAGTAGTTTTAACTGAATGTTGGTTATTTTTATGTAGAGGGGAAAAAACTGATACATTAGCATACAAATCAATCTATTCAACTATTTGTATGAATTTATTATCAAACTTCTATATCAGAATTTACATAAAGCCATAAGCTTTTTAGTTCTTTCATAGATGAGCACACACATCTCTACTTACACTCACAAAATAGGCATATTTTTAAACACTAGAGCATATGCATACCCATTGCATATGATGACCCTGAATACAATATTGGAAATTCCTTGTAGGTGAGGGGATATTTGTGAAACTTAACTTGAGGTACAAAACTCAAATATGTGACACATAAAAAAGATAAAGAATTGAAAAACAATTAGCTACACCCAATACAATATACCTTATTCTAGAAGACCTCAATGACTTTTAAATCATCATAATTTGTTGATTCATGCCACAGTAAATACAATGAAAAATAATCTTATTTTCACGTGACCATTTGATAGGTCTAATGGTCAGCACTTGAGTGAACAACATATGGTTTACCATGATCAAAGAAAAGTTTGAAAAGGAACAGAACATTCTGTGGAAAGTATAACTCTGTCACAGATACTGAGTTTGTATATATAAAGCATATACATAACTTGTTATTTTGTGCATTGTATTAAGTTTAGAAGAGTTGATACATGTTTCTGCTACTTTTAAAACAAATTCTAAAATTAACTGAAATAACATTCAATAAATAAATAATTAGAAACATGCAATTCTCATAAAACATAAGTAACAAATATCAATGACAATATTTAAAATGAATATTTAGTGAAATAAGCCAGACAGAAAGACAAACACTGCATGGTGTCACTTATATATGGTATCTAAAAAAAAAAAGTCAAACTCACAGAAACAGAGAATAGAAAAGTGGTTGCTACAGACTGGTGGGTGAGGAAAATGAGGAGAGATTGTAAAAGGATAGAAACTTTCAGCTGTAAAATGAGTAAGGTCTGAATATCTAACACAAAGCACGGTGGCTATAGTTGCTAACACTCTATTATATAATTGAAGTTTGCTAAGAAAGTGGAACTTAAACATTCTTACAAAAATCAAAAAAGATAAATATATGAGATGATGGATGTGTGAATTAACTAGATTTGGGGAATTCTTTCCCAATGGATACATAAACCAAATCATCACAGCATACAATTTAAACATTTTATAATTTATTTGTGAATTATACCTTAATAAACCTGAAAAAAATAAGAAGAGAAAAAAGATAACATGTAAAAGCCATTTGGAAAAAAAAAAGCAAAGCTAGGTCCATATATCAGAAAAGTTAAATTAAAATTGATTTAAAGTTGGCTTGGTTTTCATATGAAAACTGGGTGTCTGCATGTACACTGACTGATCCTTAGGAAAACAAACCCAAGCATTTTTATTTACATTAAAAGTAGACTTCAGAGTTAACAGAGCAACTTAACCTGCCACCCACTCCCCCATCATGGTGGCTGGGTAGTGATGATCTATGTGTCTGACATGGTTTGAATGTTCGAGAGGGTTGGTACGTCTGGACTAGTCACTGTGCAGGCTTCTCTGTTTCTGGAGTCTTCCTTCTTACCAGATTTCTTGGGGATAGCAACTGTACCTTCTCCTATTTCTTCTGTACCTCCTTCTCATTTGGGGTAAAATTTTGCTCCACTGGTGGGTGAGATTACCTGAGGATAGCAATGGTTAGGGTAGAGGTAATGAGGAAGGATGGCGGCTCTCAATGGCTCCAAAGTCAATTCTGGATTCCATAGTTCTTGGAAAGTCCCAGTGCTTGGGGATTTCAGCCTGTTTCCAAGAACCGTGGCATCTAGCACTTCCCTAAGAACTTTTTGTGTAGGAATCTGTCCTCCTGGGTCCCCACTCTAGTATTTCCTGTCCTTTTTCTGTTCTGTAAGAAGGAATTCTACGTGAATGATCTGCCCATTTTGGACCACAACTTGGACAGCAGGTGATCTGGATGACCGTTTACCACTAGTTCCTCACTGGCTTTCCCCAGACAGGGTTCAGTTCCTGGGTAACCACTTAGTGGCTGTTTAACATTTGGCAAGCCTCTCACCTTCTCATAGACCTAACATTCTACAAATAAAATGGAAAGGAAATTAAGATAAATATAGGAAAAGGGAAAATATGATACCTACTTCACATAGTGTTTTAAAAATTAAAAGAGATAATGCTATTAGTTCATGTATTACATAGAATAAGTACTGAATACAGGGTATGTTTTCCATATGGCCTTTTTTTTTCTAACATATAACATGAAAATACTGAGACGTATTTCCCCTGGTTGGATTGGTGTGTTTTTAGGTAGCTTCTGAATACTTGTTCAGACACTGTTTGGATGATCATGCCATGACAGTTTTATCCAGTTGAACTAGATTATAAAACTGAATCTTATGAAAACTAGAATGTGAGAACCCTGAGGACAGAAATGGGGTTTTATTCATTCTATAGTCCCAATGCTCTGTTTAGTGCCTACAAAGTGTTCATTAAATATGACTTCATAAATTGAACGCTGAAGCTATGCTTTTGGAATCATAAGGAAAATATGAGACTCTGAACAATGGGAAACGTGCTAGGGAGGTGAATAGATAGATTAGTGTTTAAGAATTGTCATATAAAATGATTGTTTTTCATTCTGTTATCAAGCAATCTTCCCACTTCAGTGGAAGTATAACATATACATATTGTGGTTACAAATAGGAATCCAAGAATTTAGCCCAGGCCATATAGTGCCATGCAAATTATCCATTATAATTTCAACCCTGACAGTGACAAGGACTCTTGTAACATGCCTTGTGAGTACTGTCCCTAATGACAAAGAGAAGCAAATAAAATAAAACATCCCCAGAATTATCAGGCTCTGGGATAAACCTTTCTCACCATCCAGGAAGAATTATGGATCTGAGGCCAAAACAGAGGTAATACATGGAGTTTCTGATTCCCAAATTTGTTTTTAATGTAGCTCTAAGGAAGAATTCTGCTCATTTTCTTGATTTACTAAGTCAGTAACCTGGAGTTCAATTATTCTTCAGAATTTTGTACCGTGTCTCTATTTTTTATTCTCTTTACACCCTAAATGTCTTCTTCAAATCTATATCCTTTTGCTTCTCACAGTTTCTGGCATACAATAGGTGCCGAATAAAAGCTTGGTAAACTTGCTTCACAAAAATTTTTTAAAATAAATATTTCATTGCCAGATGATTTAGACTGACTAAATTAGTAATTTTATCTGTACTTAATATGCTTCTAAAATGTGCTTCAATTTCTACCACCTCTTGAGAACTCAAAGCTTGAGTATAAATTCACAGTGCAGACAGTAAAAAGCACAGCTGGTAAACCACAGGGCAAATTTGCAAACCCTTGTGTTGCTTGATTTAGTTCAGTTAATTACTGTTTATTTTGAATAATTATGCTATAGTCTGTAGTTTAAAAAACATTTTTGTCTGAGCAAATTGATAGAAATATTTATCAATGTCTTTAGTTAATGCTTTAATTTCCCCCAGATAATCGCTGTGGAATGCAAAATTTAGCTTACTAGTCTCCGTAATAGGAGTTGATATATGCTTAGCCTTCTCTTTTAAATATTTTTTGCTTTATCTTGGTTTTGATGAAGCAATGAGTGTTAGTGGTAAACCTGGGAATTCTGACTACCATCTGTCTGATCCACCTGCTAAGCCCTTACGTCAATGGATGCTCATGTGTCATTGAACAAAGGCACTGCTTCTGGCTTTAAAGTGCATCTGTGAAGTTTGGCTATAATAGCTTTACATTACTCCCTTTTAAACAGTTTATTTCCCCCAAAACATAGAGATTTAAAGAATAAAATGCAGGGGAAAATGTTATATTCCCTAAAACTTCCCACTGTTCTTAAAATTTTATTTAATGGTAATTGATGTTGCAGGAGTATTTCTTTCCCAGTGTTAGTGAACAATAAAATTAAATAAAAGAATGGCTGCTTTCTTGTTAGTGATTGTTGTAGGAATAGGCAAGCACCGTGTCTTTCAGCCTTCAATTCTTAATCACCTGCTTTCTACCTTTTCTCAATGTATTGTCCTTTCCCTACTATGGCTCAAGGTGTAGGGAGGATTGGCTAGCATGCCATAGGCTAGAGAGATTTGACCTTGAAGCTGGAGCTGATAGTGTTGCTCTGGTCATTTCCTATAAGCGAGGTGCTTGGCCTGAATCCCTCATGGACATGAAATCCTGCATAAAAATACCACCAAGTTTTAGTCACTTGGGTAGTATTTAGTTTATCTTTCACCAATATCTGCACCCATAGTTAAAATTAAAATATTGCTATAAATACAAAGGAATCACTGAAAGAAGGAATGCTGGTAGATCTATATTCAAATATCACTGTTCCTGATGGCTCTAGTCTATAAACAGCATTATAGTATCAAGTCACCATCACTTGATCATGACCTATGTGTTTGCCAGAATTACCCTCTCCATTCTTTTAAAACCTGATTCATTTCTTCCAAATGTACTTTTACTGTTATGAAATAACACCTATGCTTTAGGAATTTGATAATGCCCATATTGCTAGAATAAAAATCTTCTGAAGGTAGAAAACATGTGATGTTTTGTTGGTTGTAGAAAAGCCCGTCTCAGACTTTGCGTATGCTTTCAAACAATATTGAATAAGTTAATGATAATTTTAAAGAAATAACAGAAGTGAAGCAACAAAGAAGGTAGCAGTCAATGTTTATTTTCTCCTTCCTTTCCCTAATTTGCCCCCTTGTTTCCTCTCGTAACGTATTTGTTTTAAGGGAGTGACTCTGGTTCAGAAGGGTGTGGGAAGAATTGAAGTTGGGCCCAGGAACTGACAATTGAACAGGTCAGTAGACAGGGCCTTAAGCCAATTTGTGATGTGTTTTAGAAAAGAGGAGCAAATGGGGTCAAAAATATTTACTTATTTTTGGACACTGTCTTTGAGAAGGAAAATTATGAACCATTTTCCCTACTCCCTGTGCATACAGGCACATACAAAACAGTTTTCAGAGATTCAGAGACATCAGTGACACCATAGGTTTGATAATTTGGTGCTCAGAATTCCAAGAGGTAGAGACAAGAATCAAGAAGCCAGCAACTTTATTCAAAATAGCCCAAATCTGGAAACAATCTAACAAGAGAATAAATACATGTATTTTAAATTACAATATGTTAATACAATGAGACACTACTAAGCAATTTTTTAAAGGATAACTCTCAAGAACATGCTGAGCAAAAGAAAGTTAGGTATAAAGAGTACATACTATATAACCCTATTCACATGAAGTCCTATGACAGGCCAGAGTTATTTACGGGGGTAGAAATTAGATGTCTCTGCCTGTTCACAGGGTTTGAGGGGGATCTGACTGCCAAGGGGTACAACAAAGCTTTTCTGGATGAGGGAAATAGAATGTAATTCAGAAGAGATAGTTTCACACATGTACACATGAGTCAAAATTGGGCAAACTGTACACTTCATATGTGTGCATTTTATTGCAATACAAGTACACCTCAAGATTAATTAAAAGAAAGTAAATAATCAGTGAACCTTAAGAGCTGAAAGCTGCGGGTAACAATGTTGAGGAGACCGTGTTTAGGACTCAATTTCCCTCACCCAGCTTTAGACCTAAGTCAGATTGAGCTGTACAAGTCTGTTACACACGAACATTGACAGGTGGCCAAGTTAGCTATATATTATATCTCCTCATTTATCCAAGATATAGTCACTCTACCAGACACTGTTAGGCATTACAGATATGATGGTAGGCAATGGTTACTTACCTTGTGAAACTTACATTAAGTGAATACTAATCAAACAACTGAAAACATAAAACATTACAAGCGTGGTGTGAACTATCACAGCAGATGTGGGCAGAAGGTGAGCAGCAACTTCTGAATGACAAGTTATAACAACCTTGTATATGTTAAGGTGAAACATACTCTGGCATTCCCATGTATTTAATACTCACCTCTGAATATTTAATTTAGAATATTTAATTCTTTTTTTTTAAACAAGAAGTTTATTTAAACAACAAGATGCTTGACTTGAAGGGAAAACTATCTAGGATTCATTTCTTTTAGAGTAATTTATCCCTACTTAAAGACAGATTGCCCTACATGTAACGGCTACATACAAAAAAGTTATAAAATTGTCCTTGGTTTTACAGTGATAAATGAAAAACATTAAAATTCTCCAATCGAACAAGGTATGCAAGGATTTTTATGTTGTTCTTTTTTTGTTAAACAGTGAGAGCAAAATAACTTACTGGAATATAAAGATAAGAGCTGACTGAGCATGCCACTAATGGAGAGAGGGGGTATTTTCACAGAAGCAGTATTTTCCCCCATCCCATATCCATTTGATGTTGATCAAAACATACCATTGGCCGTTTAGTTAAAAAAAATGCACTATGCTTGTGCACATACACAGTTACTTTACGTACAATAAAGGAATGGGGAAGAGGAAAATGAAAGAATAGAAAAAACTATACTGTAGTAGTCAGGATGTGGTGGAACCAAATTGTGGCTTTCTAATTGAGAATGTCTTCTTGGTCTGGAGGAAGAGTTCTGGAGTAAAGTAGCAGGTTCCCTTTTTAGTAGACACTGCCTGTCTGCTGCTGGAACACATCAATTATATCTTCATCCTCCATTTCCAACTGTGCAGGTGTGTCTGTTTCATTGATTGGCTGCCCATCAAATCGGAATCTGATCTGCCTCATTGACAAACCCTGTCATTCACAATAGGCTTTCATTAGTTTACTAAGTGGTGTATGCCTCTTAATCTTAAACTGCACCACAGAACCATCCTGCCCTGCCACCTTGAAATTAATATGATCGTTGTTCTCAGTCTTGACTCCTTCCTTGGGCTTTTCTTTGGCCATAGCGAGCGCCGGAGTCACAAAAGAGGTACCAGGTCCGCACTGAACAAGCACACCTAGAATATTTAATTCTAATGAAGCTGACCATCTCACATCCCCCTCAACTTTCCAAAGGTCTGGTGAGGTGAGCACACAAACACCTTTCTTGATTTCTCTGCTCTTATTTATATTTATGACATGACACATTAAAAAAAAAAAACACATTTGTATGGTTTTCGCTGATACTACACTTCAAACAGATATTGAACTTGAGGGCAAGTATTTATCTTTTTGTCCAAGAAACCTAGCAAAAATTTTGATGCCAACTGGCCAAACTGGCCAAAATAAATATTGTTGCTTTGTTCATTCTCTTTGTGCGCTTATTAACTAGTCCTCATAAATCATTGTTGCTTTGTTCCGTGTGTCTCATGTCCTTTAATTAGTCCTCTAAAGTTTGATACTCAATCAGTTCATAGGATAACCATTTTTTTATAACCTATATTATTACCTCAGTATTTTGATGGATATTTTCCTGATGAAAACAAAATTTCACAGTTTTGGTGTTTTGGGTGGTTTTGTGTTAACCCTGCTGAGTTTAAGAATGATTCAGACCCTAGGAAGAAAAAGAAACCATCCAGTTCCATAGGCCCACCGATAAATGTAATCTAAGTCAGAACTTGATATTTGCAAAATTTATTCTCCAAGGCAGCACATCTCACACACAGCGAAGAAAGGCACTTATGCAACACAGTCAGTCGTGAGCTAGTGTTTTGTTTGTTTGTTTTTTTAAGATTTTATTTATTTATTTCTTTGACAGAGAGAGAGAGACACAGCTGGAACAGGAACACAAGCAGGGGGAGTGAGAGAGGGAGAAGCAGGCTTCCTGCTGAGCAGGGAGCCCGAGGAGGGGCTCATTCTCATGACCCCGGGATCCTGATCTGGGCCAAAATCAAGAGTCAGAGCCACCCAGGGGCCCTACCAATGGATAAATTTTTAATGACAAAATGGCATGGGGAAATGAAAGTATGAGTAAAAGTGACAATATGAACATTGTCATTAGTTATAACATTGCATTAGTTATAACGATCAAATCAGAAGCCATGTGATGATACCAATAAAGGTTTAGTAAATGCATTGCATGTTAACATCTGTAAAAGCTGTGGTGGCTGTTTTTAAAAAGAACATAAGATTTATCCTACTTAGAGGTAAAAATTATGCCCTTGTTATGAATGCTGTCTATGGAGCGACGGTCTGTGGGACTGAAAAAAAAAACAAAAACAAAAAACTGTAACTCCTAGAAAAATGTATTGGAATCTATAAAATACTTGTACCTCCCAAGGGCCTTATATATCCCACCTAAAGTATCCCAGTCTGCTTAAAGAGAAGCAATCAGAAAGGGCCCTGGATGCTTAGAGTTTTAAGCAAAGGTTTGAAATCACTGAGGACTGAAAACTGGAGTTGTGTTCGGAGGAAACTGAATTGCCATTAAGAAAGGTCAGAACCTATAGCTAAATTTAACAGCACTATGTATCTCCAGGAAGCAAGCATGATGTGATTGGGAAAACTAAAATGAAAAAAAAGAACTTTAGAAGAGAAGATAAAATTCTTTATTAATTTAAGGTAAAAAGAAGATCAGAGGGAAAAAAAATCACACATCTTTGAACAGGAGAAAAAATTGATAACTATAAAGGCAAATGCATTTAGTTTTTAAAGTTCTTTTTCTTTTGTAACAAACTTTAATTGTGTCCATATAACCAGAATAGAATTCTGTTACACAAATGTGAACTGGAATGAAATTATTGAAAAAAATAGTATGCTTGTCCACAAAAGCAAGTCTAAAACATTAAAAAAAATAAACTCAGCAAGAAAAATTATGATATAAGACAGGCATGGATAGATGCTATCTTTACTTATTCATCAATTAACTTATTTATACCAAATTTAATAAGTATCCATTGTTATCTTGAACTAATTAAAGGTGAACCACTGCAGTTTTACTTAAACAGAATAGAAGATAAACAAGTTGGGTATCTTGTACTTAGAAATTTTGATCTAGAGTTCTAGTTCAATATGTTTATGAACCCTAAATAACTTACTTAGGTTGCACGTAATAGAGATAGACTTAAAAACACATGTTACTTTCACATCTAAATCACTTGAGTGGTTTATACTGATGAATTTGGGTGAATAAATCTCAAGTTTAAAATGTTCACGTATACCTCAAAATTCCACATGAGTTCAAGCTAGACAGTTTTATATGGATTTTCGGCTTTCCTTCAAATGTATTTTGTGTTGAAGAACACAAGATTTATGCCTCTGACTGTGTCACAGAAGCTGGAATCAGATACACCTCCAGCTGAGAATGAAAAAAACTGTATTAAAAACAAACAAGCACACAAACAAAAACTAGAAACCAAGACAGCAAGGACTTGGGGATGCAAGATCTGGGAGCATAGGGAAGGGAACTGAGATGAACCCTGCATTTGCAGCTACATTTTATCCTCAAATCTTTTACCAGTTCACAGGGCACGTAATGGATGCTATGCAAAAAACTATGAATTGGGGGTTGTTGCAGCCTCACTATGCAGTAAAAGAAAATGACTTTGGGCTACCAAATCAACAAAGACTTGAGGGTCAAAGTCCCTAGATAAAGGGAAACAAAAGGGAGTGAGCCTGATATTCTGCCTTTATCTTATCCTCTTAAGGCAGTTGCTGATTAAGACACTGCTCCAGTTTTGGAAGGGATGCCAATAAACCAAGAAATAAAAGGCCATTAGGACCAAAAACCAAACAAAAATATAAGATTCTCATGTTACTGGTTAGACAAAAATTGGAATTCAGGCCTGCCAAAGAGGAGGGACTAAGAACAACCCTCCAGGTGTCTTGTGATCCCTGAGTGGGCTATATCCCAGGGGTGGCTGCAAACTAGAATTTGACCTTCCTCACCTATCAAAAGATGATCTGTCCATACTTTATCATTTTACCAAAAGAAAATTTTATCACCTGAGAGAAAGATAATATCAAGAATCTCTATATATTTCATATACAATATCTGGTCTCAAATACAAAGAATCAGGCATACCAAAAAAATCAGAATCAAATGACCAAAATCAAACAACTTCCTTCCCTAAAAATCTTAATCTGCAGATAAATCCTTGAATGAGTTTAGTGAGATTGCTAGGTGCAAGATCACTATATAAAGTTACTTTAACACCTATAAATTAGAATAAGTTGTCAAAACTGAATGTGTAGAAGATGATTTTTATAAGAACTTTAAAGATTTAGTCACATTATAAGTAATAAATCTAATGAAATACATAAAAAATTCTACAATGAAAACTGTGAACATTACTAAGATAAAAATTTTTAAACTAAATGAGTAGAAAGATATAGCATATTCAAGAGTGGAAAGAGGCAACAGTGTAAAGATACCAGTTCTTCCCAAATTATGTATAGATTAAATTATATCCCAATTAAAATTCCATCTCTTTTGGATGGAAGTTGTTAAGATTGACTGTAATTCTAAGAAATTTTTAAGGATGAAAAGCAGTTTAAGCAATCTTAAAGAGTTACTCTATGGGGCACCTGGGTGGCTCAGTTGGTTAAGCGACTGCCTTTGGCTCAGGTCATGATCCTGGAGTCCTGGGATTGAGTCCCACATCGGGCTCCCTGCTCAGCAGGGAGTCTGCTTCTCCCTCTGACCCTCTTCCCTCTCATGCTCTCTATCTCTCATTCTCTCTCTCTCAAATAAATAAATAAAATCTTTAAAAAAAAAATTACTCTACAAAATACCAAAATGTATTATACAACTAAAGGAAATAAAATATTGTGTTATTGGGGCTAAGATAGATGAATAATTAATTGAAATAGAAACAGAACTACACATATACCTGGTATGTGACAAAGTCTTCATTGTAATGCAGTGGAGAAATATGGTGTTTTTAATAAATAATGCTGGGTCAGTTGTGTATCTGGAAGAAAAAGTTTAACATTTTGATATCTTTCACACTATATACAAGATCAATAATATATTTATCATAAACAAAACATAAAGAATAGAACAATTAAACATCTAGACAAAATATGAGAAAACACCTTCCTATATTTTGACAAGCAAAGATTTCTCAAAGAAGATTCACAAAGGACAAAGACTAATAAATCGGACTTTATTGGAATTTAAAACTCCATCAGAGGACACCATTATGAGAGTGAAGCCACTGAGTAGATGTTTATGATATATAGTTTCAAAAATGAACTGTCATCTAGAATATATTAAGGACTTCTACAGACAAGGAAGATACAAAGAACCAACTTTTTGAAAATAGCAAATTTGAACAGACCACTTTTCAAAAGAAAACATCCAAACGGCTATCAATACAATACAAATCAAAACATGATGAAATATAACTAAGTACCCATCAGAATGGCTAAACTTTTTAAAAAGAAAAGAATATTTAATATCCAGCATTTTCAAGATGCAGTACAACCACTGGTGTGAGTGTAAATTTGTCAGTGAGTATGGAGACTGTTTGGCAGGGTGTACTAAATATGAGCACACACATACTTTATGGACCACCAGTTCCACTTGTAAAGATGCACACCCTCAAAATAATCGGATATGTGAACTCAGACATATGTGAAAGAAGTTCATAACAATGTTATTTGTAATGACTCAAACTGGAAATAACCTAATATCCATTCTTAATGGAATGGAAAGGGGTGCTTGTGTGGCTCAGTTGGTTAAGCATCCAACTCTTGATTTTGGCTCAGGTCATGATCTCAGGGTCCTGAGATGAGCCCCACATCTGGCTCCTTGCTGAGCAAAGATTCTCTCCTTCTCCCTCACCACGCCCCGGCTCGTGCACAGGTGTATGCTCTCTCCCTCTTTCTAAAAAATAATGGAATGGATAAAGCATGGAATCTTCATACACTGGACTATTTTAAAGCGATAAGAATTGATTGACTGCTACATGCAACAGCGTGACTCTCACAGACATAACTTTAAGAAAAATCCAGACACAAAATAGTACTTACTGTACACTTACATCAAATTAAAGTTCAAAACAAACATGAGTTTAATTTGTATAATTACACTTTTACCAGTTAAAATTATACCATGATACGTAATTGGCTTTTCCTGACATTCTTGTTCTTCAATGAAAAATGAGGACGATAATGTCTGGTTTGATTACATTCTCATGGAAAGCAAATGGGACGATGTGTGTAGAGTACCTAGCACAGCGTGTGGCACAGAGTAAATAAATGTCAATGAAAGCTCTTTCCCAGCTGTTTCATCTGGTCCTGTTCGGAACCTGTTCCTTTCCCCAGATATCCTGTATTTCAGAATAGAAAGCTTAAAAGCATCTTTATTCAGTTCCTTCTTTTGTCCCCATACAAAGTAAGTCATCAATCCCTTTTATCTCTCAAATATGTCTCCACTCTTTTTTTTTTCTTTTCTCCTTTGCTTCTGTTTTAAGTAGACTCTCACAAAAGTATCGTAATTAATTTCCTGTATTTAACCCATTTCCTTGCTAACGTATACCCTTGACAAAATTCTTCGACTTAAATTTATCTTTAAAAACATATCTTGTTTTCACTTTTCACAAAGGTCTTAGTGTCTCCCATGGCC
This sequence comes from Zalophus californianus, assembly GCF_009762305.2. NCBI lineage: Eukaryota > Metazoa > Chordata > Mammalia > Carnivora > Otariidae > Zalophus > Zalophus californianus. The sequence continues at coordinate 36,570,409 of NC_045597.1, forward strand.
TATACCATAAATAATAAAATTCTTGATGCTGCATAGAATGCTCTCCAAACACGGCACTCATCTATCTTGCGCATCTTATATTACCCACTGGATATTTAAGGCTCTGCCATTCTAAGTGTTACACTTCCTGGAAAAGTCTTGTAGTTAAATATCTCTTTCTATGTTTTATTCATAGAACCTACAATACTCTTTAAACTTTTGATTTCTGTAATACTTTTTGAAATTCTATACTTTTCTTCAAGCCTACAGCCAAATTTCACCATTACATGTAATTTTTCTGTCTTCTCCCCAAAGTTAATAGTCTATTTCTTTGTCTGCTCATAAAAGTTCATTTAGTATATTTATTGCAATAATCATTTTTTGCCTTATATATGTTTCTGTTAATTGGGTACTTATTTGTTTTTCCCACTCCAGCATATTTCCATGCAGATCAAGTAACATGTGTAATTCATATTTTATTTCTCCTTATTTAAGAACAGCACTTAGCACTTGACTGATTCCTCCCTCAACCCCCACCCCCATGATTTTGCACTGAATTTAATATATGTGGGAAAGAAAGGAGGAGAGCCTGTTTCAGAGGAAACAAACAAAAATCCAAGTTAGATTTTGTTTTCATTTTTTAAAGGTAAATGAAAAAAAAAAACTGTTGTTAGAGTTTTTTCTTGTTTTTGTTTTGTTTTGTTTTGTTTTGTTTTATGTCATGTTAGTCACCATAAAATGCATCATTAATTTTTGATGTGGTGATCCACATTCATTGTTTTTGTATAACACCCAGTGCTCCATGCAGTACGTGTCCTCCTTAATACCCATCACCAGGCTAACCCATTCCCCCACTCCTCTCTAGAACCCTCAGTTTGTTTCTCAGAGTCCATAGTCTCTCATGGTTCGTCTCCCCCTCTGATTCCCCCCCTTCATTTTTCCCTTCCTTCTCCTAATGTCCTCCGTGCTGTTCCTTATGTTCCACAAATAAGTGAAACCATATGGTAATTGACTTTCTCTGCTTGACTTATTTCACTTAGCATAATCTCCTCCAGTCCCATCCATGTTGATGTAAAAGTCGGGTATTCATCCTTTCTAATGGCTGAGTAATATTCCATTGTATATATGGACCACATCTTCTTTATCCATTCGTCTGTTGAAGAGCATCTCGGCTCTTTCCACAGTTTGGCTTTTGCGGACATTGCTGCTATGAGCATTGAGGTGCATATGGCCCTTCTTTTCACTACATCTGTGTCTTTGGGGTAAATACCCAGGAGTGCAATTGCTGGGTCATAGGGTAGCTCTATTTTTAATTTTCTGAGGCACATCCACACTGTTTTCCAAAGTGGCTGTACCAACTTGCATTCCCACCAATAGTGTAAGAGGGTTCCCCTTTCTCCACAACCTCTCCAACATTTATTGTTTCTTGCCTTGTCAATTTTTGCCATTCTAACTGGTGTAATGTGATATCTCAGTGTGGTTTTGATTTGAATTTCCCTGATGGCTAATGATGATGAACATTTTTTCATGTGTCTGTTAGCCATTTGTATGTCTTCTTTGGAGAAGTGTCTGTTCATACCTTCTGCCCATTTTTTGACTTGATTATTTGTTTTTTAGGTGTTGAGTTTGAGAAGTTCTTTATAGATCTTGGATACCAGTCCTTTATCTGTAGTGTCATTTGCAAATATCTTCTCCCATTCTGTGGATTGCCTCTTTGTTTTGTTGACTGTTTGCTGTGCAGAAGCTTTTTATCTTGATGAAGTCCCAAAAGTTCATTTTTGCCTTTGTTTCACTAGCCTTTGGAGATGTATCTTGAAAGAAATTGCTGTGGCCGATGTCAAAGAGGTTACTGCCTATGTTCTCCTCTAGCATTTTGATGGATTCCTGTCTCACATTGAGGTCTTTCATCCATTTGAGTTTATCTTTGTGTATGATGTTAGAGAACGGTCCAGTTTCATTCTTCTGCATGTGGCTGTCCAATTTTCCCAGCACCATTTATTGAAGAGACTGTCCTTTTTCCATTGCATATTTTTTCCTGCTTTGTCGAAGATTATTTGACCATAGAGTTGAGGGTCCATATCTGGGCTCTCTATTCTGTTCTGTTGGTCTATGTCTGTTTTTGTGCCAGTACCATTCTCTCTTGGTGATCACTGCTTTGTAATATAGCTTGAAATTGGGCAACATGATGCCCCCAGCTTTGTTTTTCTTTTTCAACATTTCCTTGGTGATTCGGGGTCTTTTCTGATCCCATACAAATTTTAGGATTGTTTGTTCCAGCACTTTGAAAAATGTCGTTGGAATTTTGATCAGGATGGCATTGAAGGTATAGATTGCTCTGGGTTAGATGGAGATTATTCCCTGCATATTCTCAGACCATAGTGCTTTAAAACTGGAACTCAATCACAAGGAAAACTTTGGCAGAAATTCAAACACTTGGAAGCTAAAGACCACTCTGCTCAAGAATGGGTCAACCAGGAAATCAAAGAAAAACTTAAACAGTTCATGGAAACCAATGAGAAAGAAAACACATCAGTCCAAAACCTATGGGATACTGCAAAAGCAGTCATAAGGGGGAAATACATAGCCATCCAAGCCTCACTCAAAAAAATAGAAAAATCCCAAATTCACCAACTCTACACCTTAAAGAACTAGAGAAAAAGCAACAAATGATGCCTAAGCCATGCATTAGAAGAGAAATAATTAAGATTAGAGCAGAGATCAATGAATTAGAAACCAGAAACAAGGTAGATCAGATCAATGAAACTAGAAGCTGGTTCTTTGAAAGAATTAAGAAGATCGATAAACCCTTGGCCAGACTTATCCAAAAGAAAAGAAAAAGCACCCAAATTAATAAAATTATGAATGAAAGGGGAGAGATCATGACTAACACCGAGGAAATAGAAAAAAATTATTAGAAATTATTATCAACAACTATATGCCAAAAAACTGAGCAATCTGGATGAAATGGATGCCTTCCTAGAAACCTGTAAGTTGTTAGGTTTTTAATAAATCTTTTAGTAGTTAATATTACTAAATATTGGCACTCAAAATACACTACAGAATACCTAACATTAAAATATGTTATGGTGTGTCTAGTACCTTTACCACTTTTAGCAAAAACATTTTATTAAATTCAAATTTTAATAGCTTCATATATAGGAAAGCCTCAGTTTGATAGTGCCTTCTAAATTTGGAAGATAAAAGATATCAAGCTTTTTTTCTTATGGTTTAGCTACCATCACAAAAGAGGTCTCTTTTTTTAGAATATAGCTGCTCAAAAACACTCCTCACAAATACTGGGGAAGTGTGAGAAATAACTTAAATGTTCTTCAGGATTGTACTTTACCTTTCTCTCAAGTTCTCATAGGCAAGAGTATTGATTTTTGTCTTTGTTTCATGGTTAAAGGCATAATTACAGCCTTATAGTAGTAATGCCAAATATACTACATTAAAAGGAGGCATAACTCTTATTTTATTATGGCTGCATTAACTTTGAATTCCACCGCTGACTGAGCAAACACGTTTTCAATGCATCAGAATTTCTGCTAATTACTGGAAATTTGGATTCCATTGTGAACTGAATTAATAATCAATTCCTTATACAGCTGCTAAGAAAGTAGAGATCAATAATAAAGAATATGAAATCTAGGTGTCTGAAATATTGGAAATTTTGTCACATATAAGAATAAAAGTTAATCTATAAAAGTATAGCTTAATAGAGTTTGACAAATCAAAATAATTCTGTAAAACCAAAAATGGAAAAAAATACTTTTTATTTCCATTTCTTCAAGTTAGGATTTTTATTTTGGAGCCAATAAAAATAAATACATAAATTAATAAATAAGATGTAGATTTCCTTATCACTTTACCATTACCTATGAAAAGTCAGTAGAACAAATTGGCAGAGAGTCCATAACGTCAACAAGGGCAGATAGAATCATAAATCATACGTGGGAAAGGCCCCTAAAATCAGTGAGGCATCCACTCATCTAGTCCAAGAAACTCTTTAACAAAATGTTTATCACGTCCCCCATTACCATACATTTAAACAGTTCAATTAATGTGTAAATCACTACCTACTTTAGGCAATCTCAATGCTGGAAATATCCTTTTTTGAGTTAAATTTGATTCATGGAATGTCTGCATAAAATACTTGCCCTTTAATAGGAAATATCCACATGAGTCCTTTCTGGTGAACATCAAGTCCCTGATGCATTGGATTGCCCAAAGTAAACAGTAATGGTTAAGAGCATTATGTAGAAATAACTCTAGGATAACACTAAGATTTTCTGTAATCAAAAGTAAAGTCTGATGAGCTGAAGGCAACTATCAATAGAGGATATAACCATCTGTTATTCATATTCACTTGCTAAGCAGGGGCAGAAGAAATGTCTTCAAATGGTCATCTTGTGAGATTTTGGTTTTAGGAAAAGCAATATTACTAATTAGGATTAAATAAAATGCTATGAAATCTCTATATGACATAGTTAGGCAACAGTAAGAATAACTTATCACACCCCATGAGAAAATATATTAACAATTATTTTATAGAAAGCCCTAACTCCCTACTCCATATATCTATTTCTGTAGAAATCTGTGATCTAGACATATCTAACATCTTCCCAGTGAGTATGTTATATTCCAACTAAACTTGGCTTGGGAATGTGACTGCCCTCTTTATATTCTCCAGTATTGATTTCTACTCACAATTCTTTTAAAAGTATGACATTAGACAATGACTTCTTTACCTGCTACAGCTAGCTTTGGAGAATATGATGTTAAATTTTCTAGGGATGATAATTATTACTACAAAATTTGTTGGTGCATATAAAAACTTTCAAAATAGTAAAATACCACACAGATATTGATGATATGTTGAAGATTATTGTGAAATTGCTTTCATAAAAATGTTATATTTAGGGCTTGATAGTTAACAACTACCAAGTTAAAATTTGTCCTTTTACCATGATTAAAAATATTTTTTACAGTGTTTCATAGGCTGAAGAAGTGAAGTTTGCATCACCATAATTAAACCGAGATATAAAAAAAAAATTAGTAATTCAAATCAGCATAGTAACTGTCCAGATTAATATTTATTTTAGCTGAGTCTTGGAACCCCAGTTATGAAACATGAAAAGGGAAATCAGTCAATCATCACTGTCCTGCAGGGAATTTTTGAAGTGCACTGTATTTCAGTTCTTATGCTCTTCAGAGAGAAAAGAGTAAGAATTTAAAAAAAGAAAAAAAGAAAAGCCTCAGCTCACTTTCTTTGAGTGAACATATCAGAACTTCAACCTTCATTTTAATATTTTATAATCTTAAACCTTATAAAACTTTAACTCTCTAGATAAAAGTTTCATACAGAGGTAGATGCTGGCTTCTGAAGAAGACTTTTATGGAAAGTTTTCTTAAGAAAGAAGGCTCCAGAATCACGTATGAATATTTCATGTAACACAAGTTGGTTTCCATCAAATGTCTCCTTTTAAATGACATAGAGAGCATCAAAATTGACTTTCAAATTTTGGATGGGGTGTATTACTAATATTAAGGTGATAAAATTAGAAGTTATTTCTTTTTTATAGTTTCACCTGATAAATTTAAATGATCAATTAAATTTTTTAAATTTAAATTATTTTTGCAGTAAAAAGTTAAGGCAATAAATTGATTATTTACAGTTTTTATTTTATATTTCACGTTCTGGAAAAATATTTGTTGAATTATCACTTCTAAATAAATTATCTATTCTTCTGCCTCATTTTTTCCTCCCATTTTAATGTTTTATGGTTTTAAATAATGGTTTATTATCAGTACTAATGTTCCGTCAAAAGACAACAAGTAGGATAATTTTGTTTTGTGTTGGGGTAAGCCAAAACAAATTTGAACAATACTAAATTTGTATTTCTAACTCCATGTTCTGGGGCCACCACATCATTTATGTGGAATTCATTTTCCTCATATATAAAATGGGGACAAAAACACCTTTCTTTCTCACTTTTAAGTTTGTTATGAAGTTAAAATGGGATCATTGTACTGTATTTAAAAGCACACTGTAAATCATAAAATCCTGTACAAATAAACTATGAAAAGTTTACAGAGCTTTGTGTGGTGTCATTGCCATGTCATAAATTATACATGCTGATGTTTATGGCAATGGTGATTACACTCTCTGCAGATGGTGGGAGCACAAACTAAATAGCCATAGTTCATCTGTGTGCTGATTTAGGAGTTCATTGATGTCTTTATTAGTAATTCAGACCAAGGTCAAGTAGTGATTGCTGGAATTCTGAAATCTGAGAGGTTGTTGGATGAAGTATTTAAAATGTTAAGTAGAGAATTTTAAAAAGGAAAAATGTATTTTATCAAGAGCTAATGATATTTCTTCAACTTATATTTAGAGACAAAAGGAAATAAAAGAATTGGATTTAGAGACAAAAAGAAATTTAAAATTTGGGTTCAATTGTCACATGGTAGCTCCATGAACACTCTTCTAAACCTGCTTGGCCTTGATTTTCCATATCGTTAAAATGGGGTGTAATATATCCCTTCTGGATAAAAAACAATTTCTCACGAAATATAAAGTTAAGTAATGAATAAGAAAGTACTTTCTAAACTATAAATTGCTAATGAAACATGTAGTATCAGTACTAAAGATATTGCATCCGATTTACGTATCGGAACTGTAACAAATGAATTTCTCTTTAAGAGGAAGTATACTTACACCAATAATGGAGACCAGATTAAAACAAAATAGAAGTGGATAAAATGATTCTTGTAGCCTTACCATTATACCTGGCTTAACTTTTCCTGTATTTGCCCCTTTTTAGGGATTATCCTTAGATTTCAAAATCTTTCTAGTATTCTGCCTTGCCAGATAAAGTTGATGTAAAAATATGCAGTTATTTAATAACCTCTTGGCTTACCAAAAACTACGATTGGACCAATCTGTCTTTTCTTCAAATATGCTTGAAGATAAAGCTAGAGATAATCACAAAACTAAAACTGAATCTTACATTGTATTCTGAAATGTACACAGAATTTAGGTAGTTGTACATTCTAAGTATCATCAACATTTTTGATAAGTGGACAATCACTCAACATCAAGTACTGAGTTCTCAGAATGTCCATTTCTTATCAGGCCAATCTGGCTTATTGAAACTCTAGGGAGCATATATTCGTGTTAGGTACTTGAAAAACATAATTTGTACAGTAGTATCATGTTTCTTTTTCTAAGATTTTCCTTGAGATAGCATGCCGAGTTGTGGGGTAATGTATGCCAGTGATAAAGAGCTGAAGTGTCCCCCCAAAATGAAATGGAATCTTGTTGTGTCAGACTTTGAAGTGATCTCATCAATAATTTATTTGAACACTTCCATTATGATATGAGGGAACTAAGGAAGGTCCAGAGATACAAAGAGCCACATCCAAGGTTTTAAATCTGACCACTGAAAGCACCAAAGCTGGCCTCTGGCTTTAAACAAGGTACTTCATCTATGCTACCTTTGAATATTGTTCTGTTTATGCCTGGAAATCTAGAAGCAGCCAGAGAAATAGGATATAGTTATAAAGATCCCTGGGAGGAAGAAAGTTACATTTTGAAGTTAAGAATTTAATTTTGTTTGTAATACAATGTTTCAATTCATATGTTTAGCTATATTTTCAAAGCAGTGTGTTCAGAATTTGTTTCCCTCAAGGGAAATCCCTAAAATGTGACGTGCATACTACTGCTCAGAGGTTAGAAGAATCTTCCTTTTCAATAAGATCTGAGTTTTATGCTTAATGAATGAATTCCCTATATTACTATTGAGAAATAGTGAATGGATGAAGTAATGTGTCTCTAAAGAACACGGCCTTCATAAAATTTACTATACAGGGCCAAATTGTTCCTATATGATTTTTATGTATATCAATAAACTAATTTCCTTTTTAAGCTAATTGGGGTAATATGGATATTTTTGCACAATGAAGTAATTTTTAAATCCAAATATAATCTCTTTCCTAAAATTAACCAAAATTTTGTGATTTTGTTTTTATCTTTTAAAATCAAACTGGCCAAGCTAAGTTTTTACATTTTTTCTTATGTATTATATCTATGGCATTGTGTTTTGTGAAAAAAAAAAAATAGTGTTGCATAAACATTTCAGACTCAACTATTCCTGTAATTTGCACTGGTCCACATGACTACTATTGTGTATGTGTTAGGATGTGTGAGTAAGGCTCAGTTGCAGGCTTCACAAGGGAATAAGCATCTTATTGACGGCACTATTCATAGTCTCTAATGCAGGATAAATATTGGTGAAGGAGTTTATTCAAAACAGTAAATGTGCCCTAAGTTTGAAACTATGAAGTGAAGATCTAAAACAGTTGCCCTAATGCTTTGGATGAGAAGGGGAGAGTCCAGAATTGCAGCTCTAGTGTTTGGTGTGGTAATCCATAAACACACGGGCTGTGAAGTCAGAGGTAGCTGGGTGCGAGGCTAGGATCTATCCCACTGTGCTTATGGGATCTTACTGTGTTATTTTCTCTGAGCAGAATGTTTTTCATTTGTAAGATGGGGACAATTATCCATACTTTCCAGAGACTTTGTGGGAAATAAATGTGATCATTAATGTAAAATTCGCTCACGAAGTCGGCCACTGTGTTCCTCCTGACAGTATTTACCATCTTACTCTTTGTGACCTTTTATCTCACACACAAGCCCCAGTGACAAACACACAAAATGTTCTCAATTATTTGCATGTCTTTTTACCAGCTCTATCCTCTTTGTAGAATGTTTCACTCTGCTGGCTTCTTGGCCAAATTGAATCTTCTTTCTATAGTGAGTTTGCCCTGTTACTAAAAAGAGATTCAACATTATGCCCTCCTTTCATTTTAGAGAAAGGAACAGAAAAAGAAAATAGAAAAGAACAGCTTAACTAAAAAGTGTTTCCTTAAAAAGGTCAGTTGAGGATTTGATTGAATGAAAGGTAGCTTTACTGGGATGAGAGAGTTATCAGGCATAGTGTTTAAATGTGATTAAAAGTTTTGACAAAATTGGGAGAGGAAAGTCTCTCTGCTAATCTGGAAACTAAACATTAGCTCTTGTCCTTATGAATGAGTGGAGTTCGGACGGCGTCCCCTGACTTGGAAAGAACTAATTTGATTTTGCCAGTTAAGGAGATGCATGTTATGGTGATGCCCGTTAGTCATTTAGAAAAAAAAAAAAAAAAAAAATATATATATATATATATACACACATATATAATTTTCCTTTATGTTAGATATGCAATTATAAGAGTAAGCCCAGCAATGTTTTAAACATTTAAACATATAAGTTGCCCTCAACTTTAGATGTCAGAAGGGAATTTGTTGTGTTTTGTTTTTTGTGGTTTTTTAATGGAGTTCAAATTGTAATATTTATTTATTAGCTCTTTCCCCATTCTGTTGCTTGCCAACTGTAAGACACTTATCCCTGTATCTCCCACTTTTTGCAATTTATCTAACAGATGGTAAGTTTTCCATAAATGTGTGACGAGTTAATAATGGTTTTGTTTTTAGAACACAATAGGAAAAATATTTTTAAAATATGTTTTCTAGTTAGGATAATGCTTGCAATTGAGGAATTGTGCTAACAAAAACTGAAGCTCTAAAGATCAAGATAAAGCAGAAAAGGCCATTTGTGTGCTTGATTTATTGGATTTATCATAAGTTCATTTGCTCCTGATTGAAATATGTTTGACATAATAATTTTAGAAAGTAATACTATTTTTCCCTTGGAAAGATCGCCTTAGAGAAAGAACTCACAGCCTTTTGGATGATGGCTGTATGAATCAAGTCTGCATTCTTTGAGTTGCATGTTGACTTCGGTATTACAGTTCAAATAGCAATTTGTGCTGTGTGTGTGTGTGTAAAGACCCTCAAAATGACTTCAAATATGAATTACTGTACATAACACCCATGAGAGTTAAGTGTTACTATTTCCTTTTTACACCAACAAAACTTGGTCACAGAAGGTTAAATGACTTTCCCAAGGTTACTCAGTGAGTCATAATCAAAACTGGAAATAGAGCCCAGGAGTCCAATTCAGTTCTGTGATTCCTCTATGCTATTTAAAAACTGACAGAATTGTTTCTGGGAAGATGGAATAGATGGACTCTTTCCTATTCCTCTTGATAAGTAAACTAAAACCACCTCACACACACACACACACACACACACACACACACACACATGCACTCACACATATATATTCACATATATATGTATATATGTATACATGTAAAATATATATGGATGTAAAAATATATATAAGTAAATAATACACTTACACACACACACACACATATAACTCACATGCATATATATGAATAACACACACATATATAAGTAACACACACACACACACATATATATAGATATATAGTAGAAATATATTTGAATAATTATATAAATCAGTAAATAACACATAAGAAGATAGAATGTAAAAAGAAGGCAGACTGGTTAGGTAGCTGGGGACCCAAGAAATGACACAGTGGTGAATCCTCCAGTTTTTATTCTTGCCTTATATAGCCCAGATTGAATAATGGCGAAGTCAGTAACCTGGAAATACAAAAAGGCAGAGAAAAAAGTCCCCCCAAAATCTACTGTCTCTAGCCAAATACTAGGAATGGGCAGCCTAGCAACACGAAGTTTTAGACAGAAAAATTTTAGGTAATAAACTATCTACGTCAGCCAGAGACATGAGGAAAAATCTACAGCTTCATCCTCTCCCCATCAGCAAATGCTGACTAAGGAACCTAGGTATCCACCCTTGCCAGGAGTTAAGGAGGTCCCATTGTCACAACCTCAGAGAAAACTAAGTAGGATGTCTGGTGTTTCACACTCACATGCCAATAACAAGACCCCCTTCCCAATGTCTCTCCTTTACCCTATCAGTGAAGACCATATGAGGAGTCTGGATTTCTAGCCTCACTGAGAGGTATTAAGATACTTCTTCCCCTCCCTGTTAGGATGGGGTCAGAGAAGTACTAGCAAATAGTACTCATTCCTCATTATTAACAAGGCCACTGCTCTATGGTGCCAGTAGAAAATGTGTGGGAAGCAATAATAACTTGTTCCTACCAATTCTAGTCAGAGTGGTAGCACAGAGACCCAATGGAGAGCCCAACCTCTCACTTTACCTCTATCCCAAAGTGAAAAAGAGCACCTCACTCTCCCTACTTTTCCATCACCCTGTGCACAGACAGGAGAACTTAGACTTAAATCTCAGTATGGAAATACTGAGGCGGTGCCCACGCTTCACCCAGCAGAGCAGAGTCAGAGAAGACTTGATAAAGCACAAGATTTAAATAAGATCCAGAGTATTATAATATAAAATCCAAAATGTCCAGTTACAGTTAGCAACCACTCATTATACTGATAATCAGGAGGATCTCAAACAGTGAAAAAAGACAACATAAGCCAACACTGAGATAGCACAGGTGTTAAATTTTCTCACTAGGATTTAAGGCAGCCAACATAGAAATGTTTTAAGTAGTACCATAAACATACTTGACACAAATTAAAATTGATAGTTTCAGAAAAATGCACAGAAAATATTATGAAGAATCAAATGAAAATTACAGAACAAAAAAAAAAACATACAACAATGAAAATAAAACTCAAAAGATTGGTTCTAAAACAGAAGTCAGAAAAATGAATTCTTTAACTTGATAGATCAGTAGAAATGGCCTAATCTCAACAACAGAAAATAGATTGGGGAAGAAAATGAACATAGCCGCAGCGACCTGTGAACTACTATAAAATATCAAACCTTTGTGTCATTTGAGTTCCATAAGGGAAGGAAAAGAAGATGACACTTAAAAATTATTCATGTGTGTAATGACTAAAATCTCCCTAAATTTGACACACAAAATAAAATAAGAAATGACAATACCAAGCATAAATCTACAGATTCGAGAAGGTGAATGAATTCAAAACAGAATAAACCCAAAACAATCCACATCATGACACATCATAATGAAACTTTTGAAAACTAAAGACAAATACAAATTCTTGAAAGAAACAAAGCATTGCCTATAAGGAAAAAACAATTCGGATGACAGTGAATTTCTCATCGGAAGTCATAGAGGTCAGAAGAAAGTGGCACGATGGTTTTCAAGTCCTAAAAGAAAAGAGCTGTCAACATAGAATTCTATGTTGAAGGAAAATATCTTTCAGACATGAAGGGGAAACCGAGACATTCTCAGATGAAGGAAGGCAAATGAATTTGTCACCAGTACATCTACTCTAAAAAAGTGACGAACGAGTTTCTTTAAATATCAAAGAAATAATAAAAGAAATTTTTAAAAATCAGAAGAAAGAAAAGATTACAATTATTGGTAAATACAACATACATTGCTTTTTGAGTTTTCTTAATTATATCTGGTGGTGAAAGCAGAAATTATAACACTGTCTAATGTGTTTACAAATGTGTGTAGATAAATAGAGGAAGGCAAAGGAGTATGGGGGAGGTAAGGTTTTGACACTTTAACCCAACTGGCAAAATGTTGACACATATAAAATTTGTTGTTATTTATATATAATGGAAACTTACAGAAACCACTAAAAAAAGTTATACAAAAAGATACACTAAAAGATACTAAAGATAAATCAAATTGCGATTTAAAAAATGTTCAAGAAACCTAAGGAAAACAGTAAGAAAAAACAGAGACATGAAAACCAGAGAGAAAAATATAATACATAAATAAAATAGCAATTAAAAACTTTTACTCTTTGAAAGACCCTGTTTAAAAAATTACAAATAAAATGAGCTAAATATGGAATAAAATCTTTGCTAACCACATATCTGCCAAAAGACAAATATCTAGAATATACAAACAACTCTTAAAACTCAATCACAAAAAAAACCCTCAAACAATCCAACTAGAAAATATGCAAAGAACGTGAAGTAATATTTAACATAAGAACCAGGTATATAAATGGCAGTCAAGTGAAAAGATGTTCAATGTCACTACTAATTAAGGAAATCGAAATTAAGACTATGAAGAAGTATGAGATACGTTTCTATTAAAACAACCAATATAAAAAAAAATGGTAGTGTCAAACACTAGTAAGGATGTAGAGAAACTGGATGTCTCTTATTATTGTTGCTAGGAATGTAAAATAGTACAAACATTGTGGAAAATAATTTAGCAGTTTCTTAAAACACACATGCACATTGAATATGACCCAGAAATTATACTCTTGGGCATTTACTGAAGAAAAAAATGAAAACCTATTTCTGCACAAAAATCTGTACATGATATTTCAGAGCAGCATTATGACCCAAAACAGAAAAGAGTCCAGATATTTTTCAACAGATGAATGGTTACACAAACCGTGGAATATCCATACCATAAAATACTACTCAGCAGTTAAAAGGAAGAAACTGTTGATAGACACACAATATGTCTGAAGCACAATAATGAGAAAAAATAATAACAACTTTTAATTACTGCATGATTAAATTTATATAATGTTCTCAAAATGGCGTAATTATAAAGATGGAAATCAGATTAGTGTTTGTCAGGGGTATAGTGGAGAGAATAGAAAAAGATATGACAAGAAATAGGTAGCACAAGGTAGCTTTCTGTAATAAAATAAAGGTAGAGTAAAATTAAACTCACAGATAAGATTTATTGAAATGATCAGATGAAATGTATAAAATGTACATTCAAAATACCTATAGAAATAAAAAGGAATTACAAATATAATGAAGTAAGAGTCCATCAAAAAAACAAAGATCAAACATATTGACAAAAAAACAGAATTTTAAGAAGTGAAAAAAATAGTAATTGAATTTAAGAAACCCAATTAATTTGTTAAATAGCATTTAGTACTGGAAGGAAAATTTATTCACTGGAAATAGTTATGGACCTAGTACATGGAACAGAGCTTAGGAAGACAGAGAAAGATAAATGCTAAAGAAAAGCTAAGAAATGCTGAGGATAGAGGGAGAAGTTCTTTTTTTTTCCCCCTGAGGGAGTTCTAACATACCTAATTGGAATACCAGAATGAAAATAAGGAAGTGATACAAAGATATGAAGGCAGAGAATTATTTAGGAATAATAAAAGACATATTCTTAGATTTTAGACAAAAAATTACAGGGAGTATAAATAATAAGAAACCCATGTTGAAACAAAGTGTGGTTTTATGGCAGAACAAAGACCCTAAACTCAACCAAATTTGCCCAGCAGAGTTGCAACACTGATTCTAAATTCTCAGCAGCAATAGTAAAATTCAAAACAACTGTAACTGTGTCTTCAAGATGCTTATACGATAAAAGTTAAATAAGTCTAGGATATATCCAGTGACACTATATTTCAAGAAAAATGACAAAACCAGCTTCATAAAATTCCTATATCCACCTTTATAAAACTGTTATTTAGTTAGTTCAGTACATTATTCTCAGATAAAATAAAATTATGAAAACAAAATACATAACCACTGTAACTAATTTAAAGGCATAACTATTATTTCCAAATGTAAGATCCTTTGTAGTCATTGGAATTATTCAATACATTTATCTTCATCATTGAAACATTGGTTTTGAAGCATTCGTAAATGATATTCTGTTGCATAGTTGCTAAAGCAATTGGATTATAAAATTAAATACGTCCTCAGTCTTTATTTTTTTTCAGATTTTATTTATTTATTCGAGAGAGAGGGAGAGAGTGCGCATGCACAAGTGGGTGGGAGGGGCAGAGGAAAGAGAGAGGGAGAAGGAGACTTGCTGCTGAGCAGGGAGCCTCATGCAGCACTCAATCCCAGGACCCCTAGATAATGACCTGAGCCAAAGTCAGATGCTTTACCTGATCCACCTAGGTGTCCCTGTCAATTTTTCCTTTTGACCTAATTTCTTCTGTATTGCTATCTATAGACTAAAAATGTTCCTAATTAATATATTAGACACATCCATTCCTTTAGCATTATCCCACACTTAATTCCATATCAGGCCTGATTAAGTCCTCATCACCTCACATGATTCCCCCAAAATGAAGATTTAACATTAAAGATTTTGCCCTTCCCTCACCAAACTCAGGCTCACATGCTCCTGCTTTCTATTTTCCCCAAACTCTACCAGATTCTTTTCCCTAATTTCTAAATCTCCCACCTGTTTTAGAGTGAAACAGTGGTTCTCCGTGGTCTCTAAAACTTCTCTGCTAGTAAACAGAAGACTCTTCCCTTAATATTTCCCAAGACTGATTTTCTTTGAAGAGTTATTGATAAAAGTGATTTTTAATTTTTTTATTTAATGAGTAATGTTAACTTAAATTAACCAACAAACGTTATTTCATTTAGTCACTATGCCATTTTAAGGAGTATGCTTCATTATTCTTTAAATACCATTAAATATTAGTATTTATAACTATACACAACACTTGATCTAAAGGATTTTATGAAGGACAAACCCCTTCGTTATAATTCCATGACTTTATTGTAACATTTATTTTAAAATATACATAGAAAGATTAGCAACATATTTAAGTTTTTGGCTATTTTTATAATCTGGTTCAATTTCTTAAGTCAATTAAGGTGTAAAATATATTGATCTTATTCTAAACTGTATATAGTTGCTTAATGAAATTCAAATACATATATGTGTCTCAAGAAAAAAAAATAATGGCTTATAATTTCCTAAATGGATGCTAGTTGACTTCTCCCCAAAACACAGACACACATACGCAAACGGATACACACACAAAGACACATATATACGCCCATACATTTTTTTCTGGACAAAATGACTGCAAAATTTTCCTTTCCAATGTTTTCTGTTTCTAACTCGGAACTTTTTTTCTCAGTCCTTCTCCTGATCCCATACAAGCAGTGATGCATAGAAATGCAGTTGTCACGACAACTGTTCCACAAACTTAAGGCAAGCCCATATCATACTAACTGCTGAGACTCTGCTCAGCAGACAGATGGAGATCCCAGGTTCATATTCTTCTTTTTTTCTGACTCTTCTGACTTGAAGAATCCATTTCAGCATGGAGAAGAGAGTTTGGTTTCTTTAATCAAAGTTGGTAGACAATCATTTTCTGTATTCAAAATTCTTTAGTCTCTTATATATGAAAGATTTTGTAGTAAAGCATTTATTCAAACATTTAATAAGATAGCAGCAACAATTCATTTAGAATCTGTATAGAATCACAGACTTTTAGAACAGAACAATAATAGTGTGCATGATTTAAAAATTAATGATATGTAAGTTCTGGAAAGATTTTTTTTTTTTTAAACAAGGCTGCATGTATTAGATCACTTGAAGTGATTCTTAATGTTTAAATAACTGAAGCACTGTTACTTTTGTCTCTGTTTTAGGGAAGTGCTCGGTTGTAGGTCGTATCTGAGTAAGGGGAGAGTATACCTAAGGCATTTGTTTAGTCTTCTTTAGGGCTTAGTGGTTGGATTTTCATCAAGCAACATTTATTAGAGGCTTAAGAGCAGCCCTGATTATGGGGCTTAAGTGTGGTTGAGAGAAAACGACAAACCAGGCTTTCCCCTCATCACTTTACTTAGCTAAAGAAAGTAAAATTTTTTTCTTCCAACACATGTTGATGAAACACAAAGCTACTCAAGGAATGCCAAAAAGAAAAACAAGCAGTTAAGAGGAAAATATTTGAGGAAAAATAAAGGTAATTAAAATAATGCTAAGTGCACATTTTAATACATACCAGCTTACAAAATTATATTTGTAGATTCAGATGAAATACTAATAGAAAGCAACCTCACTGAATTCCAAAGGTAGTATCTATGCCCCAAAATGAAGAGCTTCAAATGACATTTAAGGAAATTGAAAACTATTATGGTATTTAATGATCATAAAAAAGAATGCTAGTTATCTGAAAAAATCTAAAATTTTTATCATTATATTTAAAAAGCCATATATTTTAGTTATCAGTTTGAGTAGAGTTCAAATCAACATAGATAAATATTTTTTCATACACACATTTGATACATATCTAAATGCATAAAAATAATACTTAAGAATTATTTCAAAACCCACTTAATCTTTTGAAGAACTTTTGGAAACTATACATTTTTAAAACGAACACATTCAAGTACTTAATGGTCATGGAGCTTTAAGATTTTTTTTTTTTTGCACCAAAGTAATATTTGAGAATAAAATACAAGCTTGTTTGGCAGAGAAACATACAAACATTCATTGTAAAACATTATACTTGTTCCATTTTTATGAAATTGGTATGCACTATACTCATTTCCTCCAGTTGCCCTGTCATTGTATTTTCTACCAAGTTTTTCCCTGAAATAAGATGTAATTTATTACTAGGATCTCCTGGTTGATATTTAAGCACACTGTTTTCAAATCTTCTCTCCTCTGGCAGTGACAGAACTACCTGTCCTACCCAAGCTTTGAGGCTTTGGGAATGGGATGCATTTCAAAAGTCATCAGGGCAATTACGACTTTCTCCCTTCGAGCCATTTCTTACCTTCCTATTGCTCTCGGTCACTCCATAATCATAGCAGCATTAATGTGCTAGATCCTATGCTTAGCACTAAGCTTATTGGTATATTTTTAAATGTCTACAATAAACCTTTAAGGGAAGCATAATACCCATATTTTACTGACTGTGATCCTGAAATTCACACGGTTAAAGTGGTCTGCCCAAGTCTACATAACGTGTGACTGGTATAGTCAGGTATCAAGCCCTGTTCTTTCATATTCTAAATCTTGTCTTCCTTCTCTAGGCTCTATCTTTCTGTCCTTTGAAATCTGGTCATACTTTTGACTCTTTGTTTCACTTATCCTTTTCCTTCTTCTTATTATCATGTTTAAATTTTATTAACCCATTCTAGATGGTTTGGAATTATTTATTATTTTTTATTTTTCATTTCCTATAAGGTAGTATGCCATCACTCCAACACAGCTGAGGACACTACAGCTTCCAATCTAATCACCCTTTCTGCCTTTCTTTCTGGCAAAAAAAAAAAAAAAAAAAAAGGACAGTGATTAAGTAAATTGGTATTCAGAGCAGCCAGCTCATACCTAGCTCAGGATCTTGATCGATCATCCAACATCAATTTGCAAAGAGTGAAGTGGATGGCAACCTGTGCACAGCTGATATTTGGGAACCATTATGTTAGATCTCATTTATTCTTTTGCAGTGTCTTAGACCATGCCTAAGGGAAAGAGAAAAATATATATTTTGTAGGCACTTTTCTCTCTGACCTCATCTACTCCCTGTAGTACCTTATCCAATGCAGTTCATAAAAAATTTGTTCTTATCATTCTCTTCTAGGAATTTCTTCAGCCAGAGCCATAACTTCATTATGTATATGTTCTGCTTCTCAAATATTCTATACGGTAGGTTTACTAAATAATTTGCCAGTATGGGCACTTTATTCTCTGAAACAGATTCCTAACTGCTCTCTGAAAACAGATTCCTCACTGTCCACCACTTGACTCTGAAGCCAATTCCAAATATTTAGGGTTATCTTTAGTCCGCTCTTGCAGGGATAGAGAAACTTTTTATACTGTGTGCTTTGAAAGTGTCCCCTATTAGGTGACATTCAAGGACATTTGAGAGGGCAGGAACTGTCATGGTGGAATTGCAATATTGCTTTTTGGTATAGTCTTTGCCCTTCCTGCTCTAAGAAATGTGATCACATCAGACTGCTACAGCAGAGAACTTATATCTGCATTCATATCTTGTCTTGGTTTTGTGATGGCAAAGTTCTGTCCTGAAGAAACGTGGGCTTCGTTGGGAGCCAAAAGAGAAGGGAAAAGAGCAGCATTTATTTTGATTCTAAAAGGGATTTAGGCTCCTATCCTTCTCCTTAGGCATTGTTTTGTACCAAAGCAGTCATTGTAGATCTGTGCTTTCTTACTTTGTTTCTGTCTCCAGATCAGCATTCAGGAATATAAAGTTTGTGAATGAGAAGAAATGCTAATTTTCTACCTTTTAAAAGTGTTACATTTTTAAAAACAGTCAAAAATGTTACAATAGTCTTTTTAAATATAAACATCCTATACTGTGTGGTTCTCTTCATTTTACTCTTTCAAAGTCACTCTTGTGTTTGAGAATATTTCTTCATTACAATTACTCTAAACGGCCAACTTTATTCACATTATGGGGTACATGCACAACCAATGGCACAAACTCAGTAATTTAGGATTGTTACTTAGAATTCTTTTGAGCATAAAATTGAAGGGGATTGCATATTTTGGAACATTGATAAATCATAGAAGTCTAGTCCAATTACATAATTTTCTAACAACTCTACATTCTTATTCCTCCATACCTTTTTTTTATTTTATACTTTGCTTCTCCCTTTTGAATAATTATTTCTTCAAGGTACAATCAAATGTTTTCTCCTTTCTCTCTCTCTCTCTCTCTCTCTCTCTGTCTCTCTCCCTCTCTCACAAACACACCCCATGTATTTCTGATCCCTTAAAACTGAATTTTAAAAAATGTCTTATCTTCTCTAATTGAACTCTGCATAGTACTGTTTCTCTGTTCAGAAGTTTATGTCTTAAGAACCAAACACACGATTCTATCAATTTCATATCAGCCAAGGCCTTTTTTGTTTTTAGTTTCAGTTATACATATCTCTCTTATAACATGTTGAAAAAAACAGTATTTGTGACTATTTTAAATTTTTATGTGTAACTTCCTTTGGTGCTATCAAATATTCATTAATCTAGATTATTTATTACTGATTCTGTTATGTTTTAACAAAAGAGCTATTTTAACATAAAAAAAGCCTAGCAGCCAAAAGGATTTCCTCTTTGCCTTTAACTTCAGGACGTTCCTGCAGTGAGCAGGGCATTTGGCATGACCTCAGGAGGAAGGCTGGTGTGAGGAGACAGGGCCTGCTCTGCCTTTTCTGAACCTTCAAAATGTTTCACCTGAGTCAGTGCTTTTGAGACCAGTGCTTTATTAGCTTTAGAGCTTCCACTGAGAGTGTTCTGTCTCTGTTATTTTAGCAGACTAAGCAGTGTAGGTCTAGCATAAAGATGATCAGAGTAAGTTCACATATGTAAGGCAACTTGAGCACCCCAAAATGCTTTCAATTGGAAAAAGTGAAAAAAAATCATAAAATTAATTTAGACATGACACATGTTTACAAATAAGGGTTATGTTCTGAACTCAAATTGCATCTTTCCTATTTAACTTTTCTTAATTTTTACATATACTAGAGTTGGATGTCCTGGCTTTAGAATGGGTAATTTTTTTCAAGTTATATAATCATTTACCCCAGAACCTACTACTTAAATATTTCATGCATGTTCTTGACCAGATGCTCTGTTCAGTAGTAAGATCATAAATAAGGAACAGAACACTAAATAAATCCCATTACATAGCATGTACCAACATTCTTAAGGATAAATAAAGAAATGAAGTATCAACCTGAGCACCTATATTGACTCATAAAATAATCCCACCTCACAATCAACTAAAGAAGATAACCACTTAGAGACACAATCTATACTTATTTAAATAACGGCCTTGATCTTCATTAGCACATCATACTCACAGATTAACTTTAAAATATCCTTGAAAACCCCTTGTTTACAATTGTATAAAATTCTGGGCCTCATTTAGGAAAATTAATCAAATGGCCTTGACTATGGTTTACATGTGGGCAGCAACTTTGAATAATGGAAATATAGAGGTTTTGTAGTCTCCTGACCTGGTTAAATTCCTGCAGGGTCACATGAAATTCATGTGTACCCAAATCTCAGATTCCATATTAGAAATATAATACTTTCTTCATGGGACTCTTGTGAAGCTTATAAATAAAATATCTAAGGAGCCTGGCCCATGTTAGGAACTCATAAACTATTACCTATTACCATCCCCGTGATTATCCTTTGAGGTTTCAACACTGGAGTATATATATGTACTGTTAGGAGCTACAAGGATTGGCCTGTAGTTAAGGAAATCAATTTGCATATCCTCATCTTTCATAAATACCCCTTCCTAAATTTGATCCATGTAAATGCATCTGTACTGTGCAAATTCTTCTTCCTAACTCCCTTTCATAATTATCATTCTCGTAAGTTGAAGAAAAAGAGAGAAAGAAAGAAAGAAAGAAAGAAAGAAAGAAAGAAAGAAAGAAAGAAAGAAAGAAAGAAAGAAAGAAAGAAAGAAAAGAAAGAATGGAAGGAAAGAAGGAAGGAAGGAAGGATTGGGAAAATCCTTTCCAAATCTTGCAGGGGGTCATTGGGTGCTAAAAATTCCTGGATACTACATAAAGAGACAATTGTAGAATACATTTTTGTCAAGGAAGATCCCCTGAAAAGGAAAGAAAAGAGGACTTCTGTAAGAAAAAAGACAAAGGCACTCTTTATCTCCTCTTGGTGAAAAATTCATGGCAAGCCTCCCTGTTTCTCTCTCTCTCTCTCTACTCCTTTCCTCACTTTTCATATCCCTGTCTATGAATTCAGAAGCAATGTGGTTATCACGAGAATTTAAATACCACATTTCTTCACATTACAAAATTGTCAGACTTCTATAATTAAAATTAAGTCTCATTTAGCTGGGTCATTTGCCAATTCAGTTTAATAAGAGATATTTTCCATACATTAAATGAGCTAAAGTTGCTGGTACAAGGTTTTGAAAAAATATATATTTAAAGCCTGTATTAGTCAAGGTTCTCCAGAGACACAGGATCAATTATATATATATACCTTTGTTATGAGGAACTGGCTCATGTGAGTGTGGAAGCTGAGAAGTCCCACGATCTGCCATTTGCTCACTGGAGACCCAGGAAAACTGGTCCAAGTCCAAAGACCTGAGAACCAGAGGAGTCAGTGGTGTAAATACCTGTCTAAAGGCAGGAAAAGATGAGAGGAAATGTCCCAGCTCAGGAGTGACACAGGAAAAAGGGACAAATTCTTCCTTCCTCTGCCATTATTCCATTCAAACTCTCATCTGATTAGATGATGCCCACCCACATTGCTGGTGGGGGAGAGTGATGCAACCCATCTTCCAGAGTCTACCAGTTCAAATGCTAATCTCATCCAGAAACACCCTCACAGACACTCAGAAATAATGTTTACTCTTGGCACTCTTTGGCCAGTCATGTTGACACATAAAATTAAACATTAGGAAGCATATCAACAATATTATAAAATGCTAGGTCATATCCCCTTGGCAACAAATTGATCTTAGGAGAAACATTTTTGACATCAAAATAAAATGTCTGAGGAGGCTAATTATAAAAGAAAAATAAAACTTCTATAATGGAGGTATCTGGTAATCACCCCCTAAGCAGAAACAAAGGAAAGACAACTTGACATATTGTGGCATCTGATCCAGGGAAAGCATCACCTAAGCTTGCCACAAATGTTTAACTTTCAGATGTAAATTTCCAATTACTAGCAATACAAAAGCTACACAAACAAGACAACTTAGACAACACTATAAGAAAGCAATCAAAATCATAATGTGAGATTTGCTGTGTAGAATTATCCTGGTTGTTGCAACAAAGTTATGTCATGGAAGAAAAAGTAAGGAAGTTTGGAGGATGTAAAGTGGCTCTAGGTTAAAGGTTTTCAAACAGATACAACAAACAAATGCAAACTGTGAACTTGATTAGATCCCAGATTAAAAAATAATAAAAGAATAAAAGATATTTAGGGCAATTAGGGAAATATGAATATAAACTGAGATGATGTTATGGTAGTATTGCTAATTTTCTAGGTGATGAAAATTGTATTGAGTTTATATTGCAAAATGTCATTATTCTTTAGAAATTCATACTGAAGCATTTTGGAGTGAGGTGTTATGATGTCCTCAATAAACTTATCAAGTGTTTCAGGGAACAGCAAGTATGTGTGTATTTAGGGAGGGGGGCATATAAAAGCCCATGTTTGTATAGAGAGCTATAGAGCAATAAAGCACATGGGACAAAATTTTAACACTGAATCTGGTGAAGGGTATATGAGTATAATATTCTTTTAACTTTTTAATAGAATAGGTCTGATAGGTTTGAACATTTTCTAGATAAAATGTTAGTGTAAATGTTATATGTGACCCCTCAGAAATATGTGAAGGAACATATATTTTTCTAACATTCGAAAGGTATAGTAAGCAAAGGAATGTGAACAATAACACTGAAGAACTCTCCTTAAACAGAGGGACTCTTTAAGAGGACATAGATATATTGTCCATCTGGAAAATATAATCCAAACTTCAACATGAATAAACCATGATGTAGTTCTGGGCTTTGTGATGTAGTTTTACTCAGTACAGATTTTATCTTACTTGAGAATTCTTAATACAGTTACAGTTTGCCAGATTGCTTGCTTTATAAACTATGCATCAAGGAAAGCATGAAATTAAGGCATAAAAAGGCTTAAGCTTCAACATATGCTTAGAGACTAACTTCACATCTGCCCATTTTAGATGGTAGCATATAAAACAACTAGCTCTGTGTTTTGCTAAATTCATCTAACCTCACAGTATAGTCCACTAATTTGCATACATAATAAATCAAGGATTTTTGCTTACATTCATTAGCAGTATTAAACCTTAAAGTTATGTAAATAGTAATTTTTGGGTGAATCTAAATAAACACATTTTATCTGTTCTTTATATAAATTTTTTCATAATATGCTTATTTGTTCACCATATTTTATTACAGATAAATTACTTTTCATTTTTTAACTTAGGTAGTAGAGTACAATAAAGACAATGACACAGAATATTTTGATGCATTCTGTTTATAAAACTGTGGTTTTGACCCCATTCCAATAAGCAGGTCAGTGTCATTAGTCACAGTGGTGACAAGAAAAAAAATAGGAATCAGATCAATGAAACAGAATAGAGAGCCCAGAAATAGACCTACTTAAACATAGTCAGCTTGAGAAAGGAACAGAGGCAATACAAACAAACAAAAAAGATAGTCTTTTCAATAAATGATGTTGAAACAATGAGATAGCCACATGTCAAAAAATGAATCAAAACACAACCTTACACCCTTCACCAAAATTAACTCAAAATGAATCACAAACTTAAGTGTAAAGTGTAAAACTGTAAAACTCCTAGAAAAAAAACATAGAAGAAAATCCAGGAGACCTTTGTGAATGAAAATGACATTTTAGATAAAGAGCACCAAAGGCATGATCCATGAAGAAAAGAACTGATAAGATGGAGTTCACTGAAATTAAACATTCCTTATCCATTCAACAGTTGATGGACACTTGGACTGTTTCCATAATTTGGCTATTGTAGATAATGCTGCTAAACATTGGGGTGCATATATCCCTTTGAATCAGTATTTCTGTATTCTTTGGATAAAAACAGAGTAGTGCAGTTCCTGGATCATAGAACAGTCATTTTTAACTTTTTGAGGAAAGTCCATATTGTTTTCCAGTGTGGCTACACCAGAAGATGTGGTAAATACATACACACTGGGATATTACTTAGCCATAAAAAAGCATGGAGTCTTGCCATTTGCAATGATGTGGATGGAGCTAGAGAGTATTATGCTAAGCAAAATAAGTCAGTCAAAGACAAATACCATATGATTTTACTCATATAAGGAATTTAAGAAACAAAATAAATGAGCAAAGGGGGAGGAAAAAGAGAGAGGCAAACCAAGAAACAGACTCTTAACTATAGAGAACGAACTGATGGTTATCAGAGGGGAGATGGCTGAGGTATGAATTAAATCGGTGATGGGGATTAAGGGGTGCACTTGTTGTGATGAGCACCAGGTGTTGTATGGAAGTGTTGAGTCACTATATTGTACACCTGAAACTAGCATTATGCTGTATGTTAACTAACCAGAACTTAAATAAAAACTTAAAAAAATTTAACATCCCTGTTCTGCTAAAGACTTAGAAGAGATTGAAAAGACAAGCCAAATACTGGGAGAGAATATTTGCAAATAGCTTATCTGATAAAGGACTGTTATCTAAAATATACAAAGAACTTTTAAAATGCAACAATAGGCGGGGCGCCTGGGTGGCTCAGTCGGTTAAGTGACTGCTTTCGGCTCAGGTCATGATCCCGGGGTCCTGGGATCGAGCCCCGCATCGGGCTCCTTGCTCTGCAGGGAGCCTGCTTCTCCCTCTCCTCCCCACTTGTGCTGTCTCTCACTATCTCTGTCTCTCTCTCTCTCTCTCAAATAAATAAAAAATCTAAAAAGAAAAAAATTAAAAAAAAATGCAACAATAGGAAACCAAACAACTCACTTATAAAAAAGGACAGGGACCTTAAGAGATACCTCACCAAAGAAAATTTACAATGGCAAATAAGCCTATGAAAAGATTCTTCACATTATATATTCATCAGAGAGATGCAAATCAGAACAATGAGATGCCACTATGCACCTAGTAAAATGGCCAAAATCTGGAACACTGACAGCACGAAATGCTGCTGAGGATAGGGAGCAGCAGGAACTCAGATTCATTTTTGATAGGAATGCAAAGTGACAGCTATTGAAGATAGTTTGTCAGTATCTTCTAAAACTAAACATACCCTTAGCATCTGATCCAGCAGTTGTGCTCCTTGGTACTTACTCAAAGTTTAAAAAATGTTTGTCCACTCAAAAACCTGCACATGAATGTTTTATAGGGGCTCTATTAATAATTGCCAGAAGTTGGAAACAACTGAGATGCCCTTAGTAGGTGCTGTTCTTCAGTAGATGAATACATAAATAAACTGTGGCACATGCAGACAATGGAATGTTATTCAGCACTAGAAGAAATGAGCTACCAAGACTTGAAAAGACGTGGAGGAAACTTAAATGCACATTACCAAGTGAAGGATGCACCCTGAAAAGGCTACATACTGTATGATGCCAACTATGTGACATTCTGGAAAAGGCCAAACTATGGGAAGAGTAGAAATATCAGTGGTTGCCAAAAGTTGGGGAGAGGAAGGGATGAATAGGTAGAGTGCAGAGGATCTTTAGGTCAGTGAAACTACTCCACACATTACTATGATGGTGGATATATGTTATTATACATTTGTCCAAACCGATTGAATGCACAGCACCCAGATTGAAACTTAATGTAAACAGTGGACTTAGGGTGATAATGATGTGTCAACATAGGTTCATCAGTTATAACAATTGTACCAATCCAGTGGGAGGTGTTGATAATAGGCTATGCATATGTGGGGGGCAGGGAGTATATGAGAAATCTCTGTGCCTTCTGCTCAATTTTGCTGTGAACGTGAAACAGTTAAAAAAAAGTCTGTTAATATATGTAGATACAAAGAGAGGGAGAGAGAGACGTGAATCAGTTTAATCCATTGTCAGGGTAAAACAATAATGCAATACAAAAATAAAGCATGTAAACTAATACTTTATTGATGTACTGGAAACATCCTTTTAGCATATATAAAAAAATACCTACAATTAATGCATTCAGCAGACTTGTGTTAAGTGCCTTTCCATAACTTGATTAGCTGTGTGCTACAATTCAGAGATAAAAGGTACAGCTCCCACTCTCCAGATTGTCTGAGGATATAGAGTGAGACAGTCAAATTAGTCAAAGATGAGAACACAGGTAAGTGTGATAAATCTACATCCATGGTGTTGCATACTGAGAAAAATGCTTAACCTATAATTTAAGGGCAAAGACAAGGGGATTATAAAAGTCTTTTTAAAGAAGTGTGATTCTGTGAGCCTTGAAGAACAAGTGTGAAAGATGTGGAGGAAGAAAGAAGAAAAGTGTGGTACTTCCTTACACCACTGTAGCTAGTGAACCATTCTGGAGAAATCATACCTTCTTGCCTACTGGTGCCATTTTATCTCCATTATTTTTTGAAATCCTCTCACCTATTTGCTTTAGTGGCACTAATCTCTTCCATTTCTCTCCTGTCTTTATGGCTCCACTACCATTTTCATCCATTTAATATTGGTGTCACTACAGTCCTTTTATTTTTCTCACTTTACCAAACATCCTGAAGTGACCTCATTCCAACCATTGGTTCCAACGCTTAACTATGTACTATTGAGTTTCAAGTATCTTTTTCTACCCAGGCTTGTCTTTAAATCTTAGGATGCTTTATTCTGTTTGGATTAATTACATGTACCTCCAACAATTCAACAACTGAACTGTTTTATTTTGAACTTGCTCCTTTTCTTTGCTTCCAGTCTCAGTAATGACACAGTCATCCCACAAGTCATCTAAACTCTAAACTTCAAAAGCACTCAATAATTTGACTATTGTGATAATGCTGCTATCAACGTTGGGGTGTATGTATCCCTTTGAATTAGTATTTCTGTATTTTTGGGTAAATACCTAGGAGTGCAACTGCTGGATCCTAGGGTAGTTCTATTTTTAATTTTTGGAGGAACCTCCATACTGATTTCCACAGTGGCTGCACCAGTTTGCATTCCCACCAACAGTGCAAGAGCGTTCCCCTTTCTCTACATCCTCACCAACCCCTGTTATTTCTTGTGTTGTTGATGTTGGCCATTCTGACCAGTGTGAGGTGATATTTCATTGTAGTTTTGATTTGTATTTCCCTGATGATAAGTGATGTTGAGCATCTTTGCCTGTGTCTGTTGGCCATTTTATGTCTTCCTTGGAGAAATATCTGTTCATGTCTTCTGCTCATTTTTAACTGGATTATTCATTTTTGGGGTGTTGAAATTTGTTAAGTTCTTTATTTATTTTAGATACTAACCTCTTATCAGATATGTTATCTGCAAATATCTTCTCCCATTCCATAGGTTGCCTTTTAGTTTTGTTGATTGTTTCCTTCACTGTGCAGAAGGTTTTTTACTTTGATGAAGTCCCAATAGTTTATTTTTGCTTTCGTTTCCCTTGCCTCAGATCTGTCTAAAAAGAAGTTGCCAAGACCAGTGTCAGAGGTTACTGCCTATGTTCTCCTCCATGTTTTTAATGGTTTCCTGCCTCACATTTAGATCTTTAATCCATTTTGAATTCATTTTTGTATATGGTGTAAGAAAGTGGTCCAGTTTCATTCTTTGCATGTTGTTGTCCTGTTTTTCCCAATACCATTTGTTGAAGAGATTGTCTTTTTCCCATTGGATATTCTTGCCTGCTTTGTTGCAGATTAATTTGTCGTATAGCTGTGGGTTCATTTCAGGGTTTTCTGTTCTGTTCCATTGATATATGTGTCTGTTTTGATGCCAGTACCATACTGTTTTGATCTCTACAGCTATGTAATATATTTTGCATTCCAGAATTGTTATGCCTTCAGCTTTGCTTTTCTTTTTCAAGAATACTTTGGCTACTTGGGTTCTTTTGTGGTTCCATATCAATTTTAGGATTGTTTGTTCTAGTTCTGTGATAAATGCTATTGGTATTTTGATAGGGATTGCATTAAATGTGTAGATTGCTTTGAGTAGTATAAACATTTTAACAATATTTGTTCTTCCAGACCATGAGCATAGAATGCTTTTCAATTCTTTGTGTCATCTTTAATTTCTTTCATCAGTGTTTTATAGTTTTCAGAGTATAGGAATTTCACCTCTTTGGTTAGGCTTATCCCTGGGTATCTTATGGTTTTCGGTGCAATTGAAATGAGACTGATTCCTTAATTTCTCTTTCTGCTGCTTCATTTTGGTGTATAGACATGCAAAAATTGCTGTGCACTTATTTTGTATCCTGGGGCTTTACTGAATTTGTGTATCAGTTCTAATAATTTTTGATGTAGTCTTTCAGGTTTTCTATATAAAGTTTCATGTCATCAGCAAATAGTGAAAGTTTTACTGGAAAATTTCTCCATCACTCTCTGCAATCAGACACTAATCCCAATAGATTTCACCTCTCAATTTGCTTAGATGAGGTCCTCATTACTTTTGGTTGTCTGCTATAACAGGTAATTAATTAGCCTTGAGGAATAAGCAGCAGGGTGGACAATCTCTAAATTCCCACTGTTTGTGTTCAATTCTCAGCTCTGCCCCTTTATAGCTGTATGACATTGGGTAATAATTTATCTCCCATTTTTCAACTTCTCAGTCTATAAAATGGGGATAGCCATAATACCTATATCACAGGCTTCTTATAACAACTATAGTAACATAATATAAAATCCTGCCTAGCATATGGCTGTATCAGGATTAATTGCTATTCTAGCTCCCCTTAAAATGCTCACCTATTAATACAAGATAAATTTTAAACTTTTTTTCCTTTGTACAGACAATACTTCATGATTTCACCCCACTCCTAACTTGTTATAGTTATCTCTTTCCCCTTTCCAGAAAGCGTGCTAAGATTCAGCCACAACATTACACTTGAGGGGCCCCTGGGTGGCTCAGTCGTTAAGCATCTGCCTTCAGCTCCGGTCAGGATCCCAGGTCCTGCATCGGGCTCCCTGTTCAGCGGGAAGCCTGCTTCTCCCTCTCCCACTTCCCTGCTTGTGTTCCCTCTCTTGCTTTGCCTCTCTCTCTCAAATAAGTAAAATCTTTAAAAAAAAATTACACTTGAGCCCTACATGATGTTTTACTTTTTTTTTTTTTTTTTTTGCTTTCTATTTCTGGGCCATCAATTCTGTTGCCTTTGCTTTTTTTAAAATTTTTTATTCTGATGTTAATCACCATACATTAGATCATTAGTTTTTGATGTAGGGTTCCATGATTTATTGTTTGTGCATAACACCCAGTGTTCCACGCAAAACGTGCCCTCTTTAATACCCATCACCAGGCTAACCCATCCTCCCACCTCCCTCCGCTCTAGAACCCTCAGTTTGTTTTTCAGAGTCCATCATCTCTCATGGTTCGTCTCCCCCTCCGATTTCCCCCCCTTCATTCTTCCCCTCCTGCTATCTTCTTTTTTTTTTTCTCTTAACATATATTGCATTATTTGTTTTAGAGGTACAGATCTGTGATTCAACAGTCTTGCACAATTCACAGCGCTCACCATAGCACATACCCTCCCCAATGTCTATCACCCAGCCACTCCATCCCTCCCACCCCCCACCACTCCAGCAACCCTCAGTTTGTTTCCTGAGATTAAGAATTCCTCCTATCAGTGAGGTCATATGATACATGTCTTTCTCTGATTGACTTATTTCACTCAGCATAACACCCTCCAGTTCCATCCACATTGTTGCAAATGGTAAGATCTCATTCCTTTTGATGGCTGCACAATATTCCATTGTATATATATATACCACAGCTTCTTTATCCATTCATCTGTCGATGGACATCTTGGCTCTTTCCACAGTTTGGCTATTATGGACATTGCTGCTATAAACATCGGGGTGCACATACCCCTTCGGATCCCTACATTTGCTTTTTTGGGGTAAATAACCAGTAGTGCAATTGCTGGGTCTTAGGGTAGCTCTATTATCAACTGTTTGAGGAACCTCCATACTGTTTTCCAGAGTGGTTACACCAGCTTGCATTCCCACCAACAGTGTAGGAGGGTTCCCCTTTCTCCACATCCCCGCCAACATCTGTCATTTCCTGACTTGTTAATTTTAGCCATTCTGACTGGTGTGAGGTGGTATCTCATTGAAGTTTTGATTTGGATTTCCCTGAGGCTGAGCGATGTTGAGCACTTTTTCATGTGTCTGTTGGCCATTTGGATGTCTTCCTTGGAAAAATGCCTGTTGATGTCTTCTGCCCATTTCTTGATTGGATCATTTGTTCTTTGGGTGTTGAGTTTGATAAGTTCTTTATAGATTTTGGATACTAGCCCTTTATCTGATATGTCATTTGCAAATATCTTCTCCCATTCTGTCGGTTGTCTTTTGGTTTTGTGGACTGTTTCTTTTGCTGTGCAAAAGCATTTTATCTTGATGAAGTCCCAATAGTTCATTTTTGCCCTTGCTTCCCTTGCCTTTGGCAATGTTTCTAGGAAGAAGTTGCTGCGGCTGAGGTCGAAGAGGTTGCTGCCTGTGTTCTCCTTTAGGATTCTGATGGACTCCTGTCTCACATTTAGGACTTTCAACCATTTGGAATCTATTTTTGTGTGTGGTGTAAGGAAATGGTCCAGTTTCATTCTTCTGCATGCGGCTGTCCAATTTTCCCAACACCATTTGTTGAAGAGACTGTCTTTTTTCCATTGGACATTCTTCCTACTTTGTCGAAGATTAGTTGACCATAGAGTTGAGGGTCCATTTCTGGGCTCTCTATTCTGTTCCATTGATCTATGTGTCTGTTTTTGTGCCAGTACCATACTGTCTTGATGATGACAGCTTTGTAATAGAGCTGGAAGTCCAGAAATGTGATGCTGCCAGCTTTGCTTTTCTTTTTCAACATTCCTCTGGCTATTCGGGGTTTTTCTGGTTCCATACAAATTTTAGGATTATTTGTTTCATTTCTTTGAAAAAAGTGGATGGTATTTTGATGGGGATCGCATTGAATATGTAGATTGCTCTAGGTAGCATTGACCTCTTCACATTATTTGTTCTTCCAATCCATGAGCATGGAACTTTTTTCCATTTCTTTGCGTCTTCCTCAATTTCTTTCATGCGTATTTTATAGTTTTCTGAGTACAGATCCTTTGCCTCTTTGGTTAGATTTATTCCTAGGTATCTTATGGTTTGGGGTGCAATTGTAAATGGGATCAACTCCTTAATTTCTCTTTCTTCTGTCTTGTTGGTGTATAAGAATGCCACTGATTTCTGTGCATTGATTTTATATCCTGCTACTTTACTGAATTCCTGTATGAGTTCTAGCAGTTTTGGGGTGGAGTCTTTTGGGTTTTGGACATAAAGTATCATATCATCTGCAAACAGTGAGAATTTGATTTCTTCTTTGCCGATTTGGATGACTTTTATTTCTTCTTGTTGTCTGATTGCTGTGGCTAGGACTTCTAATACTATGTTGAATAGCAGTGGTGATAGTGGACATCCCTGCTGCGTTCCTGACCTCAGGGGGAAAACTCTCTGTTTTTCCCCATTGAGAATGACATTTGCTGTAGGTTTTTCATAGATAGCTTTTATGATATTGAGGTATGTAACCTCTCTCCCTATGGTCTGAAGAGTTTTGATCAAGAAAGGATGCTGTACTTTGTCAAATGCTTTTTCTGCATCTATTGAGAGGATCATATGATTCTTGTTCTTTCTTTTGTTAACGTATTGTATCACGTTTATTGACTTGTGGATGTTGAACCAACTTTGCAGGCCAGGGATAAATCCCACTTGGTCATGGTGAATAATCCTTTTAATGTACTGTTGGATCCTATTGGCTAGTATTCTGGTGAGAATTTTTGCATCCATGTTCATCAAGGATATTGGTCTGTAATTCTCCTTTTTGATGGGGTCTTTGTCTGGTTTGGGGATCAAGGTAATGGTGGCCTCATAAAATGAATTTGGAAGTTTTCCTTCCATTTCTATTTTTTGGAACTGTTTCAGAAGGATAGATATTAATCTTCTTTAAATGTTTGGTAGAATTCCCCTGGGAAGCCATGTGGCCCTGGGCTTTTGTTTGTTGGGAGATTTTTGATGACTGCTTCAATTTTCTTAGTGGTTATAGGTCTGTCCAGGTTTTTTATTTCTTCCTGATTCAGTTTTGGTAGTCGATACATCTCTAGGAATGCATCCGTTTCTTCCAGGTTATCTAATTTGCTGGCATAGAGTTGCTTATAATATGTTCTTATAATTGTTTTTATTTCTTTGGTGTTGGTTATGATCTCTCCTCTTTCATTCATGATTTTGTTGATTTGGGTCATTTCTCTTTTCTTTCTGATAGGGTCTGGCCAGGGGCTTATCAATCCTGTTAATTCTTTCAAAGAACCAGCTCCTATTTTCGTTGATCTGTTCTACTGTTCTTTGGTTTCTATTTCATTGATTTCTGCTCTGATCTTTATTATTTCTCTTCTCCTGCTGGGTTTAGGCTTTATTTGCTGTTTTCTCTCTAGCTCCTTTAAGTGTAGGATTAGGTTGTGTATTTGAGACCTTTCTTGTATTGCTATATACTTTCCTCTTAGGACTGCCTTTGCTGCATCCCAAAGATTTTGAGCAGTTGTGTTTTCATTTTCATTAGTTTTCATGATTTTTTTTAATTCTTCTTTAATTTCCTGGTTGACCCATTCATTCTTTAGTAGGATGCTCTTTAGCCTCCATATATTTGAGTTCTTTCTGACATTCCTCTTGTGATTGAGCTCTAGTTTCAAAGCATTGTGGTCTGAAAATATGCAGGGAATAATCCCAATCTTTTGGTACCAGTTGAGACCTGATTGGTGACCTAGGGTGTGATCTATTCTGGAGAATGTACCATGGGCACTAGAGAAGAATGTGTATTCTCTTGCTTTGGGATGGAATGTTCTGAATATGTCTGTGAAGTCCATTTGGTCCAGTGTGTCATTTAAAGTCTTTATTTCCTTATGATCTTTTGCTTAGATGATCTGTCCATTTCAGTGAGGGGGTTGTTAAAGTCCCCCATTATTATTTTATTGCTGTCGATGTGTTTCTTTGCTTTTGTTATTAATTGCCTTATATAACTGGCTGCTCCCATGTTACGGGAATAGATATTTACAATTGTTAGATCTTCTTTTTGGATAGACCCTTTAAGTAGGATATAGTGTCCTTCCTCATCTCTTATTACAGTCTTTGGTTTAAAATCTAATTTGTCTGATATAAGGATTGCCACCCCAGCTTTCTTTTGGTGTCCATTAGTGTGGTAAATTGTTTTTCACCTCCTCACTTTCAATCTGGGGTGACTTTGGGTCTAAAATGAGTCTCTTGCAGACAGCGTATCAATGGATCTTTTTTTTTTAATCCAATCTGATAGCCGTTTTCTTTTGATTGGGGCATTTAGCTCATATACATTGAGGGTAACTACTGAAAGATATGAATTTGGTGCCATTGTATTGTCTGTAAGGTGACTGTGACTGTATATTGTCTGTGTTCCTTTCTGGTCTATGTTGCTTTTAGGCTCTCTCTTTGCTTAGAGGGCCCCTTTCAATATTTCTTGTAGGGCTGGTTTCGTGTTTGCAAATTCCTTTAGTTTTTGTTTGTCCTGGAAGCTTTTTATCTGTCCTTTTTTCAGTGACAGCCTAGCTGGATATAGTATTCTTGGCTGTATATTTTTCTCGTTTAGTCCTCTGAAGATATCATGCCAGTCCCTTCTGGCCTGCCAGGTCTCTGTGGATAGGTCTGTGGCCAAACTAACGTTTCTACCATTGTAGGTTACATATCTCTTCTCCTGACCTGCTTTCAGGATTTTCTGTCTCTGAGACTCGTAAGTTTTACTATTAGGTGTTGGGGTGTTGACCTATTTTTATTGATTTTGAGAGGTGTTCTCTGTGCCTCCTGGATTTTGATGCTTGTTTCCTTCCCCACATTAGAGAAGTTCTCTGCTGTAAATTGCTCCATTATACCTTCTGCCCCTCTCTCTCTTTCTTCTTCTTCTAGGATCCCAATTATTCTAATGTTTTGTCTTATGGTAACACTTCTCTCTCGAATTCTGCCCTCGTGATCCAGCAGTTGTTTATCTCTCTTTTTCTCACCTTCTTTATTTTCTATCATTTGGTTTTCTATATCACTGATTCTCTCTTCTGCCTCATTTATCCTAGCAGTTAGTGCCCCCATTTTTTATTGCACCTCATTAATAGCCTTTTTGATTTCGACTTGGTTAGATTTTAGTTCTTTTATTTCTCCAGAAAGGGTTTCTCTAATAACTTCCCTGCCTTTTTCAAGCCCAGCGAGTATCTTTAAAATCATGATGCTGAACTCTAGGTCCATCATTTTACTAATGTCCGTATTGAGTAGGTCCCTGGCTGACAGTACTACCTCTTATTCTTTTTGTTGAGGTGATTTTTTTCCACCTTGTCATTTAGTCCAGAGGAGAATAGATGAATGGGAGAACAAAATGCTAACAGGGTAACCACATCCCCAGAAAATATACTCTAAACAAATCAGAAAAGATTTGAAACCAGTGGAAAAGAAAGGGAAAGAAAGAAAAAAGAAAAAGAAAAAACAAAGAAAAAGAAAAAAATAAAAACAAACAAAAAAACCAGAACAAAACAAAACAAAAAGAGTATGATCGAATATGATCAGGCTGGTGCATAGATCAATGCCACACACTCGATTTTGGGTATATTTTGGTCTGTTAGAAGAAAGTGCCTCCCAAATTTTAAAGAAAGAAAAACTTATATATGTACAAAAATAAGGGTTGATGCATTGAAGGGATGGAATATGACTGTAAAGATGAAAATTGTAAAAAATTTTATAAAAGGAATTGATAAGATAAGAAGTTGTTTGAAAAAAGAAAGAAGAGGATTTAAAAAAAAAGAAAAGAAAAAAGGGGGGGAGAGAATATGATCAGGTAGGAGACTAGAACAAAGCCATACACTAGAGATTTAGGGTATAGTTTAATCTGTTAGAAGAAACTCTATCTCAAACTTTTAAATAGGGATCAATTTATATATATATATCAAAAATAAGGGTAACTACTATGAAGGGATAGAATATGACTCTAAAAATGAAAAATAAAATGTTATTTTAAAAAAGGGATTGATAAGATGTTGGTTGAAAAAGGGAAAAAGAAAAATTCAAAAAAAAGTTTAAAAAATTAACTTTAAAAGACTAAAGAATCATGGGGAAAAAGCCATGAATTCTATGTGTAGTGTTCCCTCAGTGCTGGAGTTCTGCCGTTCTCATTGATCGATACTTGGTCTTGGCTGGCTATTCTTACTGATCTTCTAGGGGAGGAGCCTGTTCCCAAATGTCTTTGCTGGAGGTGGAATTGTCCCGCCCTTGCCGGTCCAGGCTAAATAATCGGCTTGGGTTTGCTCTTGGGAGCTTTTGTTCCCTGCAAGCTTTCCGTACAGCTTTGGAGGACGAGAGTGAAAATGGCGGCCTCCCAATCTCTGCCCTGGAGGAGCCAAGAACTCAGGGTCCTGCTCCTCAGTGCGCCCCCAGAGAAAAGCAGTCAATCACTCCCATCTCCCCGGTCTCTGGCCGCACTCCATGCTCATCCGGCCTGTGACGAAGCATTTCTGTCTCTGGCACCCGACTAGGTGTGGGGTCTCCAAACTCAGCAGATCCCTGTGGTGCGCTTCTGCGCTGCTTCCCCCGGGGGAGGAAAAGGAATCTCCCTGGATCTGCCACTTGTTGGGTCCCTGCTGGAAGACCAGTGGCCTGAATGTGCCGCGGATCACGGTTTATGACAACCCCAAGCTGAGAACCCACTCCTCGGTTCCGTCTCTGCAGCCAGCTTCCCTGCTCTGATACCTGGGAGCTCTGCCACATTCAGGCATTCCTGGTCTTTCTGTGACCCCGAGGGTCTTGACACCACACTGTCTTGCGAGGGTTCCACCCCCCACCCCCCACCCCCGTTTAGCCACTGGAGCAACGTCCCTCAGCGGAGCCAACTTCTAAAAGTTTCAATTTTGTGCTCCGCTGCTCTATCACTTGCCAGAAGCGGCCATTGGAGGCCCCCTCCCCCACCATCTATCCTCCCGAATATCACTTCGGATTCCCTTCTCTGCATGTCCTACTTTCCAGTAAGTGGTCGCTTTTCTGTTCAGAGAGTTGTTGCTATTCTTTTCTTTGATTTCCTGTTAAGTTCATAGGTGTTCAGAATGGTTTGATCCCTATCCAGCTGAATTCCTGAGACGGGACAAAATCAGGTCTCCTACTCCTCCACCATCTTGCTCCGCCCCCCTGTTTCCTTTGCTTTTTTAACACCAGGATTTTGTAATCATAATTGTGTGTGTGTGTGTGTGTGTGTGTGTGCACGTGTGCGCTCATGTGCGCACATGCATGTCTGCATCTGCGTTTTGTTGTCATAGATGGCTAAGTTAACTACAGAGGCCTTGGTGATTTTTCTGGGGTGTTGTGGTAGAGCATTTTTAGAGGACAGAGAGGACACCTCCATTATTGAGTGTGTTCTTTCTTGTACATAAAGGTCAATGCATTCTTTCAGAAAAGGTTTGAGTCCTGAAACTGATATTTTCATAAAAATGTGCAAGACCTCATTTAATCTTTCTGTACCTTATTTTTATTCATCTCTAAAATAAAAAGTATTAAAAATATACGTTCTATCACACAAGGATGTCATGTGCATACTCTACTGCTTCCAGTTCAATGATGATCATGTTTGTGAATCATTTTTCATTAATATAATTTACTTTAAGCTAAATTTTTTGTTATAATTTTTTATCTTGCTTTATTTTTTTCATAATACAATATGTGTTGTAATACTGCAATACGAAATCCTGTGAAACAACAATATAGTCTTCCAGAAACCTACTCCAATTAAAGGGGAAAATGAACTAACATACCCTGTTTACTAGCATATTTTTCTCACTAATGCAAATGTGTTTTGACTGTCTCTTCATTTGTTTTAGCTGTCCTATATTTCAGCCCAAGAAGCTCAGTGAAAATTCATAAACATCAAACATAATCATTATCATCATTCATACACTCCATTTTTATAAGATTTCACAATGCTTCAAACATATTGATATTATATAAAGGTCTCATAGCAATTGGAATAACATTCTGAATTTTAGAGATTCTCATTATATACGCATGGATGATAGTATGAGAAGTATGAAAAACACTCAGACTTTATTTTTTGCCTCCTTATCTTTTTCACTAGCTTCCAATTTGACAGATTCAGTGATGATTTTCTTAGCTGTCACACTCAAAATGTAAGATTTCTATATTTTTCTCCTTTACTATCACATGATAAATGCTACTGGAATTATTATGGACTGCAGCAGAGTATTGTGACGTTCTTCAAACAAAAAACAATGAATTTTATAGCCACATAAAATAATTGATTTTTGATAAAGTTGTGCGCTCATTTTAGCCTCAGAATCCATTCCCTGTTTTCCTTACAAAGTTTATTAACTTTGGTTATTATGAGACTGGAATATATCCAATTATTTATGCACAAAATTGTTAGGAACATTGGAAATATCAAATCCATTTCAACTCATTTTTGTCTCCGTTCTTCAGGAAAAAAAATACTTTCTTTTTCTCATTCAAATGCATTAACCTATATAAGTACCTGAAAAATGATGGTATAGTTCTTTATTTTATATTCTATACTGATATTTTTTATTAGTATTCTGTTTTGTGGGATATATGTCCCTAGAAACAACATAAGTTTGAATATATTTTTTTCTCCTCAAATGTGTTTCCCAGCACTCCTTATATTAGCCACCATGTAAATGCAAACTATTATGCAAAGAATTGTGTGTATTTTTTTTCAGTTGTAAACATTCGAGTATGTACCATAAACATATCTTAAATCACTGCTTTTGGTGTTTATAACAAGTAGTGATAAAATGACTTGCTTTATTAAATTTGAATTTTGTCACATATAGAAACCTCTATTTTATGGGTATGGAATTTTTCTATATTATAGCTCAAACTGCATCATAGGCATCTGTGATATAAGGTTCTACCCTGGCAGAATAATAAAAATACATCTTAGAAATTTGTTTTTTTTTTAACAGCTTTCAAATATTTTGTAATAGTTTAAATGCAATTATCATACTGAATTCCTATTAGGAAACTCTAAGTAGCATGAGTCATTTAATGCACCAACTCAGAATAAAACTGAGCTATTAGAAATAAATCAACAACAACAACAATAAAAATGTTTACAGCCTATTAAAATAAACAGAGCAATGCTTCAACTTCATGAGGTAACTTTCACTCTGATAAAATTAAGATAGAAATACTCTACTACTGTTACATTACCATTTGGTGTTTTCTCTAAGTTGCCAACAAGGAAAGAAATCTGTTGGGGGGGAGACTGAAGTTTTCTTACTGTCCAGACTAATTCTAAGAGCCATGAAAAACTCTTCTATTGTAAGGGAAACTAACAATGTAATACATAATCACAATTGGCATTTGTTAATGGGGTCTATCTACCCTTTCCTTTTTTCTCTTTTTGTGAGAATTTTTAAAGTATCATTTTAAAGTCTAGAGCGGCTTTCAGTGTTGTATTTTGAAATGATACTGCTGTGCCTTCCATGATGTTTTTGACTACATTTATTCTTCATATTGTGAGTTTTTCTTTATGTCCTTCCAATTTAAGAGGGCAGTAGAATTTGGTGTACTTGTTCTTTATTTCCTAATATTTTTATTTTTTTATTTTTACCATTTTTTAAAGTTTTTATTTAAATTCCAATTAGTTAACATACAGTGTGATGCTAGTTTCAGGTGTACAAAATAGTGATTCAGCACTTCCATACAACACCCAGTGCTCATCACGACAATTATACTCATCAGTCCTCATCAACTATTTCATCCTTCCCCCACCCCCTTCCCTTCTTGTAACCATCAGTTTCTTCTTTATAGTTAAGAGTCTGTTTCTTGGTTTGCCTCTCTCTCTTTTTTCTCCTTTCCTTGTTTGTTTTGTTCCTTAAGTCCACATATGAGTGAAATCATGTGGTATTTGTCTTTCTCTAACTGACTTATTTTGCTTAGCATAATACTCTCTAGCTCTACCCATGTCATTGCAAATGGCAAGATTTCATTATTTTTAATGGCTGAGTAATATTCCAATATTTATATATGTGATGTGAAATATATATGTGTCAGGCGAGGGACACTTGAACTGTTTCCAATATTTAGCTATTGTAAAAAATACTACTATAAACATCAGGGTGCTTGTATCCCTTTGTAGTATTTCTGTATTCTTTGGGTAAATATGTAGTAGGGGAATTAATGAATCATAGGGTAGCTCTATTTTTAATTTTCTGAGGAACCTCCATACTGTTTTCCAGAGTAGCTGTACCAGTTTTCATTCCCACTAACAGTGCAAGAGGGTTCCACTTTCTCCACATCCTTGCCAACTCCTGTTGTTTCTTGTGTTGTTGACTTTAGCCATTATGGCAGATGTGAGGTGATAGCTCAGTGTGGATTTGATTTGTCCTAATGATATATTTTTAATGTTTTGTTTCAGTATCCAGTCTAGAGTTCTTCACGAAAGAGAATTTTAAACACTATACAAGAATTTACATGCAAATATTATTTAAAATGAAGAATTAAAAATCAAGTGTAAAATTGGCATAGGTCAAAAATATAAAAAGTTTAGTATAGAGGTTTTTTTTTTTTGTTTAAAGAACCATGAGTTTCTAGCATAGTCACAAGATTAATAATCCATACTACCACCCAAATAGCATCTTTGAGCTTCCTTCTCCCTCCTCCAAAGACTGCCAAACAAGTCCCCTTAAGTGACAATCCAGGAGTTCACAGGCAGGAGATGGTTCTTTAGATAAAATCATCCTTGAGTACCAAGAATTTATTCCTAATAATAAATTCAGAGTAGAACCCCACCAATATGCTAACAAAATGGAGAGTGAAAGAGATAGGTAAATACAATTTCAAGACTTCATTCCAGAAGGTAAAGAAATAAGAGAGTGAAAATAGTTAAGAGAATATAAACTTGGAGCAGTAAAAAATTGAAAATAATAAAAATATAAACTGGTGAGAAAGAAGATGAACAGTAAAGTGAGTCAAATCCTTTACTTCTAAAAGACAATGGATAATGTGGGAAATCGTGAAAAGTAGGATAATTAAGTACAAAATAAAACAAAACATAGAAGCTGTCATAACAATCCAGTTTTCCTGGAAAACAGTGGCTATTTATGAAATTGTTAAGCCTAATAGAACTCTAAAATATTGAGTTCTGGACCCTTTATTCATAAGGAATAATTCACAAGGAATAAATTCACAAGGAACCTGAAAGTATTTCATCTATGATGTGAATTTTTGAAAACAAATATTTGTTGTCTATGCCTGGAAAAATATAAACAGCCTTTGGAGAATGCTATAAACAAACAACACAATTTAATTAAAAATTGCCTGAATGGAATAATAAATACTTTCAAGAGGAAAAGATGAGTCCTAAGCCTGAAACTTTCTTGAGAACTGAATTTTCTTACCTACAAATATTTATATGACATTATCTACCTGGTCCTGTGTCTCAACTAGGGATATGCACCTATAAAAATAATATCAGGATGGTGATGTTCAGAGCAAAACTCTCAAGATAAGGATGAATTCAGCTCTTGGAACCAGTAGCCAATGTTGATGGCTGATAGAGAATACCTAACTCCTCAATTCCTCTCTTTTTTTCCCTTTCTTCTTTGTCAGAAGAGATGTTTTTCAAAATGGAAAGGGCAGAAAAGATATTGGCGAAGGCAAATAAAATGTCAGCAAAGGAAGAAAGAGTGTAAATACTCAAAGTAAGTTTCATATCTGGTCTACATATACTAAAATGGAGACTCTCTCCATGTTTTTTGAAGCACATCAGCAATCAGGAAGGAATCCATAAGGCTAGAGGAAAGTAAATGGGCTGCTTTCCAAAAAGGGGGAAAGGAGTTTTCAGATTATAGTCCAATGAACTTGATATTAATGATACGGACTACTGAATTTTAAGATTTTGTAAACTCTAGAAGAAAGATCAGTGATAATTCTTCATGATTCACTAGATTAATTTGGACAAATAAATGTCATGGACAAAGGATATCTTTATTTCAAGAAGGTATTTGATTTTCTCCCAGCAGATCAAGTAAAGCAGTAGGGACATACGAAAGATTATTTGTTCTTAGTTGAACAATTTTATAAAAAAGCTGGTGAAGAATAAAATGATGGGAAGTTTGCCACCGCTCTCTGTGAGCTTGATTATTCAATAGTTTTACCTGTTACTTTGCCAAAGGTTAGAAATCACACTCATCAAATTTGTGTGATTGCAAGCTGGAAAATACTGCAAACTTGGATATGACACTGTCCAAAAGAATGCTGGCAGGTTGTATCAATCAAGTTACTGTTTAATAAACATGTAAGCTCTGCATTAGTTCTAAAAATAAATGAATGCAAGGTATGTGAGATGTGTCTCAATGGCGCTGTATGTCAGGCATGACTGAAGGTTCTAGTTGGAAGTGGTAACCCTGTCCCCTTTTTTTCTGTCATTATCCAAAAAACCAACATGAGTTCATTCTCTAAGGAGTGTAGTTAAATATGACACAGCCGAGATAACAATCAATTATTACTTATCTGTTAATGGAAAAGCAAAGACCATGATTTCAAAGTGCATTGTCCAGTTCAGTGTTATCCTTGAGATATGTGGTATGAGATGCCAAGAAAAACACTTGACTCTCAACAGACAAGAGATTTTATAAATCATCTGGTTCCACTGCATGTAAGTGGCATCCAAGATATTATTTCCACTAATTGAACAAAATGATAAATAAATTATTTAACACTCCAAACACATTTTGACTTAAAAGATTTATACAAAATTAACTTTTAGTTTAAGCTGTATTCTAGGTAACATTTGGATTATTTTCACTTTCTATGCATATAGAAAATGATACCCTATAATAAACACACAACCAAATTATCAGTACAGAGGGATAGAAACAAAAATGAACTCTTTATTTTCCAGCTATTCCTCCCCATTTTCTTCAAAGAATACATCCAATTAAAAAAAACAGAAATGACTTTGGGATTAGAAAACTTTTTGATTTTATATTCATGTGCTGTATATTTTGGCTGGACCCTAGAGGAAAATAAGATCGTCTTAATTTCTGGAA
Source organism: Zalophus californianus (assembly GCF_009762305.2). NCBI lineage: Eukaryota > Metazoa > Chordata > Mammalia > Carnivora > Otariidae > Zalophus > Zalophus californianus. Next base: position 36,612,816 of record NC_045597.1, read on the forward strand.
AGGAAATAACTGTTAGAGTGTGGGAAATTAACCAAAGTGAAGAATCTTTGTATTTCCAAAGTAAATTTTCCAAATATTTTGGTCCACAGAATTGCCTAAATTACAGGGAAGTGATGGTATTACATTTGGCTTCTTATTTCTGTCTTAAAGTTAAACTTTGAATTTTTCTGTAGGCTAAGTATAAATAACCCAGAAGACTTCATTTTCTTTTGTAAGGTCTGCTTTGCAACTCTGCCCACAATTCCATTATGAAGATTTCATTTGTTTGTTTTTATTGTTTGGTGTTACATTACAGAGCCTATATTAGCCAGTGAAGGGATTAAGACAACCTTTAGACAGATGAGTAGAGCAGTCAGACATTGCTCAAAAGACTAGATCTTAATTAATAAAATAAATGTTATGGTGATAAGAAGCATTGAAAAAAGCAACATAAAAAAGAACAATTTATAACTATTTAAGAGGTCGGGTGGGAGGGATGGGGTGGCTGGATGATAGACATTGGGGAGGGTATGTGCTATGGTGAGCGCTGTGAATTGTGCAAGACTGTTGAATCACAGATCTGTACTTCTGAAACAAATAATGCAACATATTTTAAGAAAAAAGAAAAAGAAGAAGATAACAGGAGAGGAAGAAAAGGGGAGTATGTCAGAGGGGGAGACGAACCATGAGAGATGATGGACTCTGAAAAACAAACTGAGGGTTCTAGAGGGGAGGGGGGTGGGGGGATGGGTTAGCCTGGTGATGGGTATTGAGGAGGGCACGTTCTGCATGGAGCACTGGGTGTTATGAACAATGAATCATGGAACACTGCATCAAAAACTAATGATGTAATATATGGTGATTAACATAACAATAAAAAAAAAGGTCATAGCTTTTACCACTTGAAAGTACGTGCTTTTGTCAATGAAGATGTCCTTAGGAAGTCAATGACAGAAAATAAAGGAGAAAGTGACAAAAAAAAGTTTGACTGGAACTCACCATTGGAAGTTTGCCTGAAGAATTTCTATTTGTTTGTTTAATGCATATAATCCAATATATTGCCAGATTCAGTAGTAATGTCCCCATTTTATCTTAATAGATCTATTAAAAGCATTTAAAGCACTTTACATACTTTCTTTATCTGTCCTTTGAGACACCAGTATCTCTTGATTTTCTGTATTTCTCACTAGCAAATTTTCCTTAGTTTCATTTACTGGTTGTTCTCAGGACTCTGTTCTTGGTCATTTTACCCTTGCTACGTGCAGTCACAATATATGTGATCTGACCCAGTGGCATGATTTAAATACTGCCAATAAAAAATAAGGTAGCCAAGGGGCACCTGGGTGGCTCAGTCAGTTAAGCTTCTGACTCTTGGTTGTGGCCTAGGTCATGATCTCATGGTTGTGGGATTGAGCCCCTCATCAGGCTCTGCACTGTCTGTGTTCAAACCATCATAACTTGTAGTGGTCTCTCGTAATAGGTTTCTAATTGTTCACCTTGATTTCACCTTTGTACAAATAATCTATTCTACACACAGAAACTAGTGATTCTTCTAAAGCATAATTTTTAATAGTTTTCCATTTTACACAGAATAAAATCCAAAGCTCTTACCTAGTCCCACAAGGGCTTAGAGAATCAAGTTTCTTGCTATCTCGTACATTTTTTCTTGTTATTCCTCTCCAGATACACTGGCTTCTTTGCCATTTCTGAACTACTGGGAATTCTCTGACTTATTTTTTTTTTCTCTTCTGGGGAAGCAGTCCCCCCAAATGTATACATCCCTATTTACTCATTTCCTTAGGTTACTCATAACTTGTCACAGTATCAGAAAATGGTAACTTCTTCTTTTCCAATTTTATTCTACTCCTTAGAATTTTCCCCAACTTCGCTTGTCTGCCTTTCAACTCAAGGTAAGCTGATAAAAGGAACTTTGCCTCTTTTGTTTACTGCTGTGACCCTGGATTGCAGAATAAGGCTTGACATGTAATAGTTCTTAATAGGTATCTGTTGAATAAATGAGTGACTACCTTAATGAGTAAATAACAATGATTTATACATACTGGCTTCATATTACAGAAGAGAAAATTGAAGCTTACCTGAAGAGAGGTTTGCTTGACCACACTTAAATACAGTCTGAAAGTAGGAGAGTCCATACTGCAACCTCAGTTACTTTTCTCCAATTTTGTCTCACTACTCAACAATGTGAAGCAGCTACAATGAAGTTATTCAAAGGTATAGAGTTTAGGTCCTTATTTCAGTATTCTGAGTCCTTCATCCTCTGTTCTGTTAAAAACCCCACTTTTTAAAGTCATGTTGAAATACTTCTAATTCCCCCAATACTTCATATAGCTTCTAAACCTTTAAATGTGCTCTTCTTTTTGAGAAGCCTATCACTCCCCCACCCTTTAGCCATGCAATTCTTCATGATTTCTTGAAATATACTTTTCCCCTCTAAGAAGTCTTGGTTGGTACTCCCCAGTCCTCAGCTACAGGGACTGATTTGAATTAAACTCCACCCCTCTGATCTCACAGCACATTGTATATTCCTCATTCAATGCACTGTGACCCTATTGCCCATGGTTTATTTGTCTGTCTTCCCATAAAACTTCTTAGTGGCAGAAACTGTGACTTATATATACCTTTAAATTTTTTCCCTCAGTATATAATAATCCACATGCTTATGGTATAAATATATAGGATTTTTCAAAATCCCAAAAATATACTAAATTTAAGAAAGACAGTGAGTGTTATAATCTCACCCTTATTTGTTTTTTTTTGTTTGTTTATTTTACATAAAGCATCCTATAATCCTGAACATTAATGACAAGTTTAAAATCTAAGGGGGAGAATGAAGTACATAGTATTGTGAGAACGATTATTATAGTATTGATCCACTGAGCAGGTTGTTTTCTATTGTAGGTACACAATTTTCTAAATCAATGAAAACTGATTAATTTGATTACATCAAAATGGAAGATTCATTTCATACTGATGAATAATTAAATTGATATCACTCTTGGTATATATATTCAGTGCCATTCAAATACTTGGTGGAGTTTTGTCTTCACGTCACTAAAAAAGAGTGAGTAATCAATTGTTTTTAGCAGCATCTGGTAAGAGAAAAGAGGAAACTAGCGTCAGAAGAACAACTGTGAATCTAAAATGAAAAATCATATAATTATGGGTGAGAAAGCCATGGAAAATATAGAGGGTGTATTGGGATAAATGGCCAATTTTGCTGTCCCCAGTAGATTTTTAATGTATATATCAGATGGTTACATATGTGCTTACTTGGGGGCATTGCCAGCTACTGCACATGAATGTATCCAAATACGAGGCCATATCCCCAAACACCGTAAGTAGATACACACACACTTCTATGTCCACAGAATGATAAAAACCTTTATGACTCTGAAAAGATAGGACTCTAGACATGAAAGCTACCTATGAGACACAAGTGCACGTCCTTAACTAAGTTAGTCAACTTAAGTTTTTTCATAACCTTTATTTCTAAGAGAATGAGGATTCCCTCTATGAGTTACAGAAGCCCAAAATATTTACTTTTTTTTTAAAGATTTTATTTATTTATTTGACAGAGAGAGACACGGTGAGAGAGGGAACACAAGCAGGGGGAGTGGGAGAGGGAGAAGCAGGTTTCCCGCGAGCAGGAAGCCCGATGCTGGGCTCGATCCCAGGACCCTGGGATCATGACCTGAGCTGAAGGCAGACACTTAACAAATGAGCCACCCAGGCACCCCCAAAATATGAATTTTGAATAGATATTCAAAATGAAACATATAAATACAATTACTACAACCTAATTTTCAATGCAAAAAAAATCGAATATGGTTGTATAATAGGCATTCAGAAAATGATACTCTAAAGTAAATACTTCCAAAAATTCAGAAATTGAAAAAGTTAAAGCTAGAACTCTTAGAAGAAGAGTCCACCAAAATATTCAGGAAAACAGAACAAAGACCACAAAGTTAGAATACACCATTATCTGTTAATGCTATATTATATTCATTTTCTACATGAAATCATAAGTATTATAAAGTTTATATATGAGCTAGCATGTTGTTGAGGAAAGTACTTATATTTTGGATAGTATTTCCATCCAACAAAAATACCACTTGTCTTATTATGCCACATTTGTTACCAGGGTCATATATTTATTACCAGGATTATATTAAGTAAAGGAAAGCATTTGTAGTAAAAATGAGTTTTGACTTCTAGACAATACTATTTATTAAATGATATAAGATGGGAAAATGTGATGGGAAATATAAAAGCTAGACATCATATCTCATTACAGAAGAGAACATTTCTATGGTTCATTAAAATTTTGCTCTAATTAGTGAAGAAAGTTGCAACTTGTGTAGGGGTAGGTTTTAAACTTAATCAGTAATGGAAACAGTAAGTACTGTATCATTTCAAATATGTTTTAACACCTCTGAGGAAAGTATCCCTGAGATGAGCTAGCTTTTTCTCAATTAGTCCAAAACCATCTGATTTTCTTTCAACAAAAATATTTAGCTTTTCTTGTTTTGGTGGATCTGTGTTCAACACAGACCAGATTAGTTACCTAATCTATATTTAGGGGTCAGGTAGCACAAAAATATGTATCTCAGTCTATAAAATTACCCAACGTGCAATATCCTTTCACTGAGAGAAACTTGTAGAGCAGAGACCAGTGGTGGGGCCAGGATGTCACGCCTTCCAACTCCTGTTCAGTTCTTGAACATGCATTCTCTGAGTGGGATGTCACACTTGCTTGTTTTCAAATTGTATTTATTTTCCATCTATCACACTTCTTCTCTTATGCAGCTCATTATTTGAATTTCCACATGGTTAGAGTACAGACTTCCTTTTTCATGGCTAGAAATGCATTCTTATAATATAAGAAGCAGGTGAAGGAGCAAACGAGATGTTGCACTATATATAGTAATAGAAAAAGAAATTTTAAAAAGCAAATCAAAAGTGTCTCCACAGTCCCCAAATCCTCATTGTGAGTGGGAACTTCCGTATCTTTTTGTATTTATTTTCTTGTTCTGTGTTTCAGTGAATGGTTATGGCTTGTGGATATTTACTTCTTTAAAATATCTCAATATGTGACATTAGAAAGTAGTAGGCAAGCTGAGATTCTCTGCTATATAATGGCCCACCAACAAAGCTGAAATAGATAGATTTCAGTAAAGGCAGATCTCATCTCCACCCTAGCTGAATTATTAAAAATGCAAATGCCTATTTTTGGTATTGCTCTTTATATTAGTCAAAAGTACATCAACTCATTGCCATCATTATCTATTCTAGGCTATATTGTTTTTAAAGTAGATATTTTCCATATGTATGTCAGAAACTCAAAATGTAAGATGCACTTAAATAATGAGCATATCAACACATACATATATAAATGTATATGTGCTTATCTGTGTGAGTGATTTCTGGGAAAAGTTATTTTTTGAGCAGAATAGAATTATTGGAAAAAAGTTATAATGAAGTCTAACTTCTATAATTTTATTGTGAATCTTAGAAGTACATATTTTTCACAATCGAATGCATGTGCTTGATTTATTTCAATATGGCAAGTTTCAAATATAATTTTTCCATTCTGATTAGTATCATAGGGTGTTATTGATAAATTCTCAAATTATTTTCAGATAACATTACCAGCAGCATTTCCATTAATATCTTTGAAATCTAAGAAAACACTGGAAAAGATGCTCAACATCACTCATCATCAGGGAAATACAAATCAAAACTATGACGAGATTCACTTCGCACTAGTCAGAACGGCTAAAATCAACAACACAAGAAATAACAGGGGTTGGCAAGGATGGGGAGAAAGAGGAACAATTTTGCACTTTTGGTGGGAATACAAACTGGTGCAGACACTCTGGAAAACAGTATGGAGGTTTCTCAAAAGGTTCAAAATAGAACCACCCTATGACCCAGCAATTGCACTACTAGGTACTTACTCAAAGGATACAGAAAAAGATCTGAAGGAGTACAAGTACTTTGATGTTTTTAGCAGCATTATCAAAAATAGCCAAACAATGGAAAGAGCCCAAATGTCCATCAAGTGATTAATGGATAAAGAATATACACTCAGCCATCAAAAGGAATGAAATCTTGCCATTTGCAATGACATGGTTGGAGCTAGAGTGTATTATGCAAAGATAAATAAGGCAGGCAGAGAAAGACAAATACCATACGATTTCACTCAGTGGGTGATGGGTATTAAGGACAGCACTTGTGGTGAGCACTGGGCGTTATATGTAAGTGATGAATCACTAAATTCTCCTGAAATTAGTACTACACTCTATGTTAACTAAGTAGAATTTAAAAATTTGAAAAAAAAAAAGAAAACAGGAAAAGGAAAACACTGGATTCATAATTGCAATCAGGTTGTTTTCTTAAAATCTACATTGTAATAATAGCTCCATAGCTCTTATGGTTATCATCCATAATGCCATCAATTTTTATTAAATATCATCAAATGTAATGGTAATTTATTTTGACTTAAAAAACAAAAGGAAATATTGTCAACCGTGGGCATTATAATGGAATAATAATGTCAACAGCGGAAGTAATAATGGTAATAATAAATAAGAGTTACCTTTAAAACAAAAGAGAAATTTGGGCCTATGTAAGATTAACTTGGAAACCTCTTAACAATTGTTCATTTAATTCTAATTAAGAAAAGAAATTTAAATTATCAGCAATCAATTATTACTTATAGTTTTAGTTTTTATGATTATGAAAGATACTTTTCTTCTAACAAATCTTTCGAGGAAATAACTTAGTGTTATTCATTCACCTTTTTTGTGACAACTTCTTATTTTTATTCTAATTAAAAAGAAACATGGTGATGTAAATTATTGCAGAATCCTCAATATGAACTCCATTCATTGTCAGAGCTCTCAGGGACAGGTATCCTCCTCTTTCCAAAAGTTTGAGTTAACCCCACTTCCCTTGTAGGAAATACCTACATTAATAGGGTAGTGGCTTTCCTTGTAAAAAAAAATGAAAAATCCTTTTCAGACTTCTTTTGGTTGTGAAAATAGTTACTAAGGTAGGTTTTTTGTAAAAGCAAAGTGTCATGGAGTCAACTTTCGTAAAGCAGAGGGATACTCTTCACTGTCATTTTAGTTTACAAAGCGTTTCATAGGAGTGCTCTACTCTCAGATAGCGGGAGTGGGGTGGAACCTATATTTAGTTTGGTTTTTAAGAAGATTGAGAAAAGAGAGCATTAAATCCTCGAATGGCTCCACTTCATCCACAGAATAACTATAAAAGCAAACAAAATTTTTCATGATCTGAACCCTGCTTCTCTCTCAGTTTTTACCGCTTGTTGTTTTCCATGTCAATAAATTACAATTTCTCTTTCAAAACTTAATGATATTAATATGCCCCTGTTGCTGCTTATGCTTCCTCTACCTGCAATGGGCTATTTCCCATCCTTCCATCATACATACTTGCACATCTTTGGAACTTAGTTTAAGGCTCACCATTTCCTTGAAGATTATCCTGAATCCCCAAGGCATTACGGACCACATCTTAGATACTTCCACAAGACTCTGTATAGACATCTATTATTCAACTTTAGTTACTTTACTGACACACTTTAAGAAAATATAGGTCTCTGAATGTTTAATTCTTATTTACTTCTGGTATAAGTTATGTTAAATCAAGACTCACTCTCAAATTTCATGTCATTTCTCAAAATATTATTCCATTTTTCTAACTTTTAATGTAAGCAACATATTTGTTCCAATACCTAGTGGCAGATAGTTGTATAGATATCTGAAGTTGCACAATTAGAATTACGTTAAAGACTGGAAATTGTCCACATTCATCTTTACTTGGTCACAGAATTTTGACATAGAAAATTCAGTGGAGACCAATAAATCTTGATAATCACAAGAGTGAGTGGAGGGTGCCATTTAAAAAGTTATTAATGTGGATATAAGTGATTTAATTTTATTTAATGTTTAACCTTGAATAATATTAGTGTATAAATAAATTCTTATTTATCCAGGTTAAAATTACATTTAAAGTCTAATGGAAAATAATGTACATCTTGAAGATGATTATAAATAATGCTTGAAGGAATATTTATGCCTATTAAATAACTGAAAGTAAATTTATTATAGCCACGAAATCAAAGCTGCTTTAGGAATAACGGCCAAAAATAATTTCCTGTTATGTACTTAAAATTAATCCTTATCCATGTCAACAGTTTTCCATTTTGGTCCTCAAATTTTCTTCAAATAAGATAAATTCTCACAAAATATGATGAAATATTTTAACTGCATATTAACTGACCCAGTGCATTCATCATATAAATCCAAAATATTTATTTTAAAACTAATGCTCACAGAAAATATATATTTTTTTAAATTCCTTAAATGGTTTTTGCCATTCTCAAGGATGAGCTCATTTTTAACAAAGAAGAACACATTTCATCATTGAGGGAATATTTACCAGCAAAATGTATAATGCTGGGGTGCTTGGGTGGCTCAGTCGGTTAAGCGACTTGACTCTTGGTTTTGGCTCAGGTCATGATCTCAGGGTTCTGACATGGAGCTCCCCTCTCACATCCCTCCCCCTTAAGGGGCTCTGCTCTCGGTGGGGAGTCTGCTTGAGATTCTCTCCCTTGGCCCCTCACCCCGCTCGTTGCTCTCTCTCAAATAAACAAATAAATCTTTAAAAATGTATATCGAAGGCTAAAATTGTGACAGACCTCTCCTCAAATATTTCATATTGTGCCCTTTCTCACACTATTTTATACCACAGCCCATACTTTCCCCTAAATGCTGTAATTTTTATTTCTTTAGTGGCTGTTTACCCTCACTAGACTATAAGCTCTAATAATGCATGTTCTGCTCTAACCAAAAGACATTTTAATATAATTTCAATAAATAATAACTGAATGAATGGTGAGATTTTTTTGAGTAAATGAAGTATAACTTTATCAGTTATAATAATTTCACATTCTGTTGTGTCTCAAGGGGTGGCGAGAAGTTAAAAACCTGTTTTCATCTCGCTGTACAAGGTATTTAGCCCGGTGTTCTGAAAGGAATGTTTGTTGAGTTAACCCAACTTGAAGAATGTCGTGTTGGCTTTGCAAGTAATCAGGGGACGCTGATCCTGACCCATTCATCACTTTCAGTGACCACTCTTAATGAATATAGTAGGGCTCCTAAACATTTAACACTTTGAAGTTTGTAACTCTCCTCTGATGTTAGTCTCATCTTCTCTCAGTTTACAGTGGTATCTTCAAGTAAGTGCTTTCTCTGCACCTTCGCTCACCCTAAACAAGTCCCCATTGCCTGCCATTGACCAGGGGAAGGGACTCTTTCCTTTCCTATATCAATTATTTTTCTGGACACTGAACTGAATATGTGCATACAATCTTGAAAAGTGATTAATTTTCTTCAAAGTCTGTAGTAGTGAATCTAAACCATACATCTTGGTTGAGTAGGTTTGATAATCCTACGACCATTAGTTTTTGTTTGTTTTTTAACTTAACACTTACTGCCAGTTTATCAGGTTGTCAGTCTGTGGAGGTTTGATAGGCTGTATGACAGTACCATGAGTACCCTCTCCTTTCTTCTTGTTCCTCCCTTTACTCACAACTGGCCTGGAAAGAACCCTTGTTTTAAGAACTTCCTTCTCCTGAAATCCTCTCTTGTTTTTCTTGTTCCATTACCCTTCCTTCAAATTTAGCAAGTCTAAGTCTCATCATGTATCTGATCATTATTAACGTCTTTATTGTCACCCTACTGCTCTTCTCCACTTCCGGGAAGAGAAGAAAGGACTTCCGACTGAAGCGCAAAAGGAATAGGGATCATATGTTTTTGGTTTTTGTTTTGTTTTGTTCTATTTTTTTGCATATTAAGTGTATTACTACTGTCTTTTTTTTTTTAATCTTTCTTCTGATCCTGTTTGTTATTTCTTTCACATAACTGGAGGCAAAGGGGAGGAAAAGCAAACAAATATCTTTCCCCTTGCCATTAAAAAGAAGAGTAAAGATTCTAGAAGATCGCCGAGGCTATGGCTTGGTGAGCGGAGGTCAAGTAGTTAAAAGAATAGCGTCTTGGGAGAAATGAGGAGAAGCAGTGTAACAAAGATAAAGAAATACAGAAGTAAGACACATTCTCAAAGACTAAAGAATGTCCATAAGTGGATATGCTTAAAGGTTGGATTGTGAAATTACATCCTTTAATTTTTTAATATAATGCAACTTGTTAGCTTACTAAAAGTCCAATCATCCCTAAGTCTTTATAACCTCTCCCTTTTTTTTTAAATGAACTTTGGATTTATTAAACTAATTATTGAGAGGAGAGCTATGGAGCTACCCCATACTGCTAATTGGTTTTGCACATGTGCCAGGAATGGCCAGCAATCCCTGTACCAATGGATGAGAGATTACTCCAAACTTTTCTGGGAAAGAGAGAAGATAAGGGGGTCAATGCTCAGAGACGAAGACCCTTTGCTCTTCTTTGCTCCCGCTTTTATTGGTCCTTCAAGATAATCACAAATCCTTATCACTGTTTCTCAAGCACGTGATGTGTGACAAGGGGTCTTACAGTAATTAGGAGGATCTGTTTATGGGAAAGATACGATATGCTAATCTGCATGTTCTACTAAACATAGCCTAAGGGACAATGCGTACATCTCTTAGATCACAGGGCTGCTATTTGGGCTAAGAGAGCTTCGGGGGAAGGCAACTCTCCACAGCATTCCAAGGGCAGAGTGGTCACACGGGCCTCGGCATTCCATACCCCACAGCGGCCTCTGTGTTACATTTTAGCAAGCCAGGTATTATGGCTGATTTCATGCTCTACATTAACCCCAACACACATGAGTGTTTCATTTGAGCTACTGAAGGGGGTAAACGGGCATATAAATAGAATAGTGCCTTATTCACCATCAGTGACAGATAATAGTGACCTGTCATTAAAGGTTCAAAGTGAAAAGATTTGAACCTTGCAGAGGACATTTGTAAAGCTAAAGAGATAATAAAGCAAATCATCTTGCCACACTTCCCCTTTCTCCAACAAGAAGAGAAAAGGACTGTATCAAAATGGTAGTTTTGTTTTTGGTATCTACCTGGATTTGCGAATATAAGCACAATTGCTAACCAAAATAAAAATTAAATCATCTGGGAGAAATAAAAAGTAACTACAATCGAGGAACCTGACAAATGGTACCTCAGCCAGGTGGTCCAGGTTGACATCAAGAGTAATGTCATGTCATCAGTATGTACTCTTAATATATATTTTACTTTATCTCTGTGATCTTCTCCCCAAATCTGATAATCCCAGTCTATCCATGAGCAAAGGATCAACTGGATTCCAATTAGGGCATCTTACAAAATATCTGAGAAGTACTCCTCAAAACTGTTAAGGTTATCAAAAGCGAGGAAAGTCTAAAACCCTGCCATGACCAACAGGAGCCTAAAGAGACATACTGACTAAATGTGCTGTGGTATCCTGGATGGGATCCTGGAACAGAAAAAGGACATTAGGTAAAAACTAATAAAGTATGGACTTTAGAATAATGTATCACTATTGGGTCATTAATTATAATTAATGTACCATAATAATGAGAGTTATTAATAGTAGGGAGAACCTGGTATGGGATATATGAGAATTCTTTCACAATTATCTTCATAAAAATTTTCCACACCATCAGGCATAGAACATTTGATTTTTGAACTTGCTGTTTTAACTTTCAACTATAACTACAACACACATGTCAAAGAAACAATAGGTAACATACACCTGCCACAATTCTATCTTTGAATTGCTCTTTCTATCCTTTCTATATAATTGTGATGTTACTATTTCTTTCAATTTCTTTCATTCATGCTGTTCTTAAAGGCAGCAATGTCAATTTTTCTGCTTTGAAAACAGTCTGGTTAATGTTCTACAACTGCTTAAAATCTATGCACAGGATCTATTAATGCATAGCAATTCAATTCCTCTTTGTGTTTTCAGCTGAAGAAGATTCCCCGAAACCTAAATTGTTGATGTACTTTTCTCAATTCTCTTGTGTGTTTCTTTTCTTTAAATTTAACTCATAAAGTTCTATTACCATGTAAAAAAAAATCTATTGCCATATAAAATGTAAGACGCATACTTTTCTTCATGTCTTCCAGTGACTAACCATCTTTGCCTGAGATATGTAATACATAATCCTTCCATTTCCCAATTTTCTTTCTTTTTAAAGATTTTACTTATTTATTTGAGATAGAGAGAGAGCACAAGAGAGAGTTGGGTGGGGGAGGAGCAAAGGGAGAGGGAGAAGCAGACTTCCTGTTGAGCAGGGAGCCTGACTCAGGGCTCAATCCCAAGACTCCAGGATCATGACCCCAGCCAAAGGCAGATGCTTACATGACTGAGCCACCCAGGCACCCCTACCCAATTTTCTAATATATTAGTAAATATTGCATATAATTACAAGTTTCTGTTATTTTTTACTAACCTACATCAATACTATATTGATCTAATTGGAATGGCTTAAGAGTATATTATGATACCAATAAGGTAATGTCCCTTTAACTATTCTTTTGTATGATTTTTGTTGCTAGTCTCAGGTATCTATTTTTTAATGTAAAATGTAAAATACTTTAGTCAAATTAAAATAAGCAAAATATTTATTTTTAGTCACAAAAACATATAAATTGTTTTTATTGCACATGACATAATAGTGGATAAACATATCTAAAATGAATTGTTTTTCAAGAATATTTTTAATAGAATTTTTTTTAAAGATTTTATTTATTTGAGAGAGCGAGAATGAGATAGAGAGAGAGAGAACATGAGAGGGGGGAGGGTCAGAGGGAGAAGCAGGCTCCTCGCTGAGCAGGGAGCCTGATGCGGGACTCGATCCTGGGACTCCGGGATCATGACCTGAGCCGAAGGCAGTCGCTTAACCAACTGAGCCACCCAGGTGCCCTGGAATTTATCCTTCTTAATTAACCAAATTATTTTGGTTGTTTATTTTGGAAATAAATATTGATTTTGCTCTTTGTTTAGTAACCATCTAATTTAAATTGATATATATGATGAGTGTATACTTACATACTTGTTTTAAGCAACATTTTTAAAAAATTACAGTTGACTCTCGAACAACATGGGCTTGAACTGCACAAGTCCATTTATATATATATATATATATATTAAATACAGTACAGTACTAACTTTTCCTTATGATTTTCTTGTTTTTCTTTTTTTAAAGATCTTATTCATTTATTTGACAGAGAGAGACACAGCGAGAGAGGGAACAGAAGCAGAGAGAGTGGGAGAGGGAGAAACAGGCTTCCCGCCAAGCAGGGAGCCCCATGCAAGGCTTGATCCCAGGGCCCTGGGATCATGACCTGAGCCCAAGGCAGATGCTTGACGACCCAGGCGCCCCTCCTTATGATTTTCTTAATAACATTTTCCTTTATCTAGCTCACATTACTATAAGAACAAAATTCATAATACATGTGATATACAAAGTGTATGTTGTTTATGTTATCAGTAAGGCTTCTGGCAAATTGTACGCCATTGGCAGTTAAGTTTCTGGGAAGTTGAGGGGTGCCTGGGTGGCTCGATCATTAGACATCTGCCTTTGGCTCGGGCCCTGGTCCCAGGGTCCTGGGATGGGGCCCAGCATCGAGCCCAGCATCGGTCGTCCTGCTCCGGACTCCCTGCTCCGGGCTCCCTGCTCTGCTGGAAGACTGCTTCTCCCTCCCCCACTCCCCCTGCTTGTGTTCCCTCTCTCGCTCTGTCTCTCTCTGTCAAAAAATAAGTAAATCTTAAAAAGAAAAAAAAAGTTTTGGGGAAGTTGAAAGTTATATGTGGCCTATTTTCTACTGCACAGAGACAGGGATGGGTGGTGGTGGTCTGCACTCTTAGTCCAGTGTTGTTCAAGTGTCAACTGTATATTTCTTTGTATATTTCTTTGCATTAGCATTTTGCACTATCCTGGAGTGGCATGTACATTTTTTTCATAATATAACATAGAAGATGTTTTCTTTGCCATTTCTGAAAAAAAAAAAAGGAACTCAAATGAATTTTTAGCTTCAGTTACCTAGTAAATTTTTGTGTAAAAATAATTTTTCTGAATTTATTTTCTCAAAAAACATTGAAAATATGCAGAGAGCACCATATATCTATCTGATAATTAGTTTTGCAACTTGTTAAAGAAAATATATTGCAGGTATATAAAGGCAAAGCTATACCTCTTAATTTCAAAGGCTTTTGCAATCACATTATCACTCTAAAAACTTGCACAACAGGAAATTGTTTTCTAAGTAAGACATAGAATTAACTGGATTTTCCTACTTAATTGAAAATAGTTGGAGTCTTTATGGAGGTACATATATCTCCACAAAAGTAATAAAATAAAGTGTATTTGTAGCAAATTTTAATTATAAGTATAATTATCGAAGTGATTATACCAATTTAGTATTTTTTTAGCTAGTTTTTTTTTTTTTTTTTGCTAGTACAGTAACTTTGGTTTTGTTTACCCAGCATAACATTTTATTTTATATAATCAAATTCTTTGGGGGTAATAAAAAATGGGAAAATGATAAAACTTTAACCAAAGCATATTTAATGCTAAGACATTTTGTCTTTAAGGACCATGGGATAACTTTTGAATGTCATGTAAGGTCTTGGTGCACAAAGAAATGTGATTCAGGAATAGGTTGATGATATTAAAGTTATTAATTGCATTAAATCACCAGCAAAGAGAATAATACAAAGAAAGAAAAGTGAATTTGTAAATGGGGAGGGCAGGATAAAAAGCTAGCACTTGTAATACTTCAAATGAGGACACAATTACAGATAGTCGAGATGTAGCCCTCAATGAGCTTTCCTATGACCAAAGAAAAGGCCAGGACAAAACCAAAGGCAACATAATTTTAGATTATCTTATTGCATGGATTAGCTACTGGATTATTAATCAAATGTTTTTATGTTGTTCATTTTTCTTGTTATCTGTCATGTATTTATTATCTGATCCTACAGTTTCCTATTAGCTCTATACAGTAGTTGATAGTTTCTCCGTTTCCAAAGTTTAGCTCTATTTCCAGCCTCTCACTGCTGGTATCCCATTTCCATTAATCAATCATTGGGTAATAAATTTCTATTTAGAATAATCATGTGAAACTCTCACATACACCACATATTGGCCATTAGTTGGCCTTAAAGGTAGGTCTCCCATAAAAGTTATAATCAGTATGAATAAACTAGTAATCATGTATAAGAGCTATTGTGTATGATTAAACAGCTAAAGATGGGTTTATCCAAATACATGTATTGACCTTCAGGCTTTGTAGATTTTACCTCTATTCTATCTCCTGAACCTACGCCCATTCTCTTAACACTCCCTATATTTGGTCTGATGTGGTCCAGGTCCATATCATCTTCTCCCTTGATTACTACAATAGTCTACCAACATATATCTTCGGCTGCAATCTTTCCTCCTTGTAATCCATGTATCTAGTTATTTCACATCACCACTTTTAAATGGTTAAATTCTTAAAACAGCTCTTTCCAAAGTGTTCTGTGGTGCACAAGTTCCATGAGATATTAATAGGGGTTATCCATTTGCGTCACTCTCCTCCTTGAGAAACAAACAAATGTAATAAAACATTATATATTGTCTCAAAGATAAATGTATTTGGGAAAACAGAGCTAAACAAAATTAAGCACATTTTCTTTCTTTCCATATCCTTTGCTATCTTCATGTGTAACAGGAATCTCTAAAGTGAGGCAGTGAATATGGCAATTTGCAAATTGATCATCTCTATTTAGACCTCATGATAAAAGTATTGCATGAAACAAGTATTGCACACCTCATTAGATGCAGCTTAATGGATAAATTCTAATTGCTTTAATATTTCATTCAAAGCATTTTCAGCCTATGCTCTCAACATACCTCTGTAGGCAACCCAGTGTCTTTGATCACCTCCTCATATCTGAACATAGCATCCACCTTTCTCTGACTCTTATTTTTTCCCTTGAAATTTTATTAATTCCCTTATTCATTAAGAAATATTCTTATCATGCTTCAAGACAAAGCTTGTATATTACTTGATTGTCAATGCTTTTAAATGTTTCCAGTATTATGGGCAAAAATTATTTATGTATAATTTGTATGTTCATAATTCTATTTCAGTTTCAGCTTATTTTAATATAATTATTTTCCATTTGTGCTTTGTTTCTCCTTTGAATCAAATGAAAATATCGTTTGTCTATTTTTCTATTTTGTCTTTTTTTAATTTTTTTTAAAGATTTTATTTATTTGAGAGAGAGAGAATGAGAGACAGAGAACACGAGAGGGAAGAGGGTCAGAGAGAGAAGCAGACTCCCCGCTGAGCAGGGAGCCTGACGTGGGACTCGATTCCGGGACTCCAGGATCATGACCTGAGCCGAAGGCAGTTGCTTAACCAACTGAGCCACCCAGGCGCCCAACTTTGTCTTTTTTTAAATTTAATTAATTAATTCAAACATAATTTTATTATGTTATGCTAATCACCATACATTACATCATTACTTTTGATGTAGTGTTCCATGATTCATTGTTTGCGTATAACACCCAGGGCGCCACTCAGTCAGTCTCTTTTAAAAAGAGACTAGACTCTGTCTTTTTTTATTATTGTTTTTTAAAAGTGCTTTGAAATCTAGGTATTAATCCCTTGTTTGTAATATAAACAAAATAGTTTCTCTGAGTGTGTGGTTAGTACTTAAATGTGTTTATTATCTTTTTCTCATAAAGATAGTTAAAATATTTCTATTGTTCTTTTTCCTTTAAGAAATCTGGAATTTTGGCACCTGGGTTGCTCAGTCGTTAAGCATCTGCCTTCGGCTCAGGTCATGATCCCAGGGTCCTGGGATCGAGTCCCACATTGGGCTCCCTGCTCTGCGGGAAGCCTGCTTCTCCCTCTCCCACTCCCCTTGCTTGTGTTCCTTCTCTCACTGTGTCCCTCTGTCAAATAAATAAAATCTTTAAAAATAGAAAAAGAAAAAAAATCTGGAATTTATGGCTTACATAAGAATGCATCCCATTCAAATCATACAAAAGTATGCCCCCTCCACCAATTTTTCTTCCAGTTGTTAATACATTTGCCATGCATCACAGAAATCCAAATCAAAACCTCAATGAGATATCACCTCACACCAGTCAGAATGGCTAAAATTAACAAGTCAAGAAAAGACAAATGTTGGTGGGGTTGCAGAGAAAGGGGAACCCTCCTACACTGTTGGTGGGAATGCAAGCTGGTGCAGCCACTCTGGAAAACAGTAGGAAGCTTCCTTAAAAAATTGAAAATAGAGCTACCATATGATTCATCAATTGCACTACTGGGTATTTACCCCAAAGATACAAATGTAGGGATCCGAAGGGGTACGTGCACCCCAATGTTTATAGCAGCAATGTCCACAATAGCCAAAGTGTGGAAAGAGCCAAGATGTCCATCGACAGATAAATGGATAAAGAAGCTGTGGCATATATATATATATATATATATATATATATATATATATATACACAATGGAATATTATGCAACCATCAAAAGGATTGAAATCTTGCCATTTGCAATGACATGGATGCAACTGTAGGGTATTACGCTGAGCGAAATAAGTCAATCAGAGTAAAACATGTATCATATGACCTCACTGATATGAGGAATTCTTAGTATCAGGAAACAAACTGAGGGTTGCTGCAGTGGTGGGGAGTGGGAAGGATGGGGTGCCTGGGTGATGGACATTGGAGGGTATGTGCTATGGTGAGCACTATGAATTGTGTAAGACTGTTGAATCACAGATCTATACCTCTGAAATGAATAATACATTATATGTTAAAAAAAAAGAAGATGGCAGGAGGGGAAGAATGAAGGGGGGTAAATCAGAGGGGGAGATGAACCATGAGAGACTATGGACTCTGAAAAACAAACAGGGTTCTAGAGGGGAAGGAGGTGGGAGGATGGGTTAGCCTGGTGATGGGTGTTAAGGAGGGCACACACTGCATGGAGCACTGGGTGTTATATGCAAACAATGAATCATGGAACACTACATCAAAAACTAATGATGTAATTATGGTGATTAACATAACATAATAAAAAAAATACATTTGCCATGTAGGTTTAGCATTTTAACATAGCTAACGTTTATGATATCAGTTAGCAGCCTAAGTCATTTTTAATGTAAAGCAATTTATCCCAAGACCATTTATTAAATAGTCTATCCCTTTGTCATTGGTTTTGGGTTTGTTTAGTATTTATCCTACTTGGAGTGCACTGTGAATTTTAGGACCTGTAGACTGAAGTATTCATCAATTTGGAAACATTTTAAACCACTGTTTCTTTAAATGTTTTCTCTGTTCTATTTCTTTCACTTTGCCTTCTGATACTCCAATTATAATAGGGTAGATCATTTGATATTTTCCCACATGTCATTGAGGCTCTGCTTATTTTAATTTTTTTTTCCTTTTTTTTACTCTGACCCTTTCTTCTGCCATTTCCAATTGGTTATTATACCCATCAGTTAATTTTCTTATTTTAGATATTCTGCTGATCAGTTATAAAAATTTTTTTTCCTGTGAGATTCCATCTCCCCAATCCCTTAATCCATGAAGACCATAATGACCTTTAATTCTTTGAACATGTTTATAATAGCTTCTTTAAAGGCCTCCTTTACTATCCAAACATCTGGGTCACTTTGGAGTCTTTTTCTATTGAATACATTTTTTTTTCATGGTTCTTTGGCATATTTTTCTTCTTTGCACATTTAGTAATTTTTAATTACATAATGAACATGTATTTATGCAAAAAGGAGTATGCATTATGTTATCTTCTTTTAAAAAGTGTTGAATTTTGTTTTGTCAAGCTGTTACTTTACTAGTAGCCTGTTTTGATAGCACTGAGGAGTGATTTTATGCTTTGTTAGGGTAAGCATAGAGTAGTTCTTATTCTGTTATGTGGTCCTTACTCTAAGAACTTATCTTTCTGACACCTCAGTAGGTGTGGTGTGGATGGATCAAATTTACTTTGAGTTTTTTTGGGGGGTAGGGTGAGAGAGGGCCAAGTCCTTTATTTGTTAGAATATTGCACATACTATATCTATTTAGTGATTTTAAATTTAGTTTAGCATTTCACCACGTATTTTTAACTTCTCCTTTCAATGTATAAGATAGTAGTATTTGCCTAATGTCTCTTTAATCAACCAAATTCAATTTCTAAGACTTCTAAGGGATAATATGGGATACTCTTTATTTTAAAATGTACATGAGGAGCACCTGGGTGGCTCAGTCAAACATCCAACTCTTGATTTTTGGCTCAGGTCATGATCTCGGGGTTGTGAAATTGAGCCTTCACGTCGGGCTCTGCGCTGAGCATGAAGCCTGCTTATGGTTCTTTCTCTCTCTCTCTCCCTCTGTCCTTAACCCCCACTCCCGTGCTTTCTCTCAAAAAAAAAAATTAAAAAATTAAAAATTGCACATTATGATTCAACAACTATACTGTTCCAATTATACGTTTTTATTCACATTTAGATGATTATTTCTTATATCTTTTGTAATCTAAGTTATTTAAAACTATGCTTGAGTTTACCCTAGAGTAATACTTTCAGAGTGAGTCTGTCATAGAGTTTTTGCAGTCTTTCGTGTCTAATTCCTTATACAAGTTACTTAAGTTCTCCTGGCATTAGTTTTCAAACCAATAAGATGGGCATGAAGTAGTTGTAAATCAAATATGAGATCAAGGGGTGCCTGTGTGGCTCAGCCGGTTAAGCGGCTGACTTCGGCTCAGGTCATGATCCCAGGGTCCTGGGATCGAGTCCCACATCAGACTCCCTGCTCAGCGGGGAGTCTGTCTCTCCCGTTCCTCCTGCTTTTGCTTGCTCACTCTCTCTCTCTGTCAAATAAATAAATGAAATCTTTAAAAAAAATATGAGATCAAGTAGAAGAGCACCTGCTACGTTATATGTGTTCAATATAGGTAAGCTGTTATCATCACAATTTTAAATTTATTAAATTATCATTTTAAAGATAGTCAGAAGCATGATCACTAGAGGAAATTTTTTATTTGGAAGCCTTTACCACTTAGAAAAATAAGTCATAGGCTAAAATACCAACAATAGCTTTTGTATTTTAAGAACATCTTCTAAATCCTATATATTTAAGGCATGCTAGATGATTACTAAAGTTTTCATTGTTTTCTTTTTTAAGAAATTTGTTTCATTTTGTTCTTCTAAAAGAAGTTTCTCTTATGGACTTCATACCATCACAAATAACACTGATCATAAGAGACTCTTAATCATAGACTCTTAATCATAAGAGGGTTGCTGGAGGGGAGGGACGTGGAGGGATGGGGTAACTGGGTGATGGACACTGGGAAGGGTATGTGTTGTAATGAGCACTGGGTATTATATAAGACTGATGACTCACAGACCTGTACCCCTGAGACAAATAATACATTATATGTTAATTAACTAAATTTAAATAAAAATAAAAAAACGAATAACACTGATCAATAATTTTACATGTAGCTTAGTTATATATTTTGATGTTTAATGAAAGCCAAATCAATAACAATATCCTACCAAATTCTCCTACCAAATCTATGACATACCATACCATATTTTCATGATATCCATACAAGGAAAATGAAAAATGAATTTTGTGGCTGATGGGTGACCTAGATTATTAATCCTAACTTCTCTAGTCTCTCAACAGTTCCATATACATCTTGTCCTCTGATAATACCAATTTTGTCAACATTATTTACCTGGTGGAGTAAGCTAAACCTTTGTTCCTGAAGGTGCTGAGTCCTTGCTGCTCCTGTATTGAATTGGTTGCCAAAACTGATCTTTATCACTGGATATGGGATTGCTAAGTGGCATTACAGTCAATCTTTGGGTTTCCAGACATATTTCTCATTAATCAGATTTAACAAGCAACCCAGTTTCTTTCCTTAGTAATTGGGACTAATCACCCCACCTGATAGAGTAACCCCTTGCTTGCCTATTGATTCAGTGTCATGGGGAGTCTAAAGCTGGTCAGGAGAAAATTTACACTTGAAAATGGACTGCCAAAACTTTAATGTTCAGTTTTAGTAATTGTAAGCAAGAATTCCATGTATTATCAGAGTGATAATTTTTTAAAAGGCCACTTATGTCAGGCCCATCTATAAAGCAGATCATGATTTCACCATTCCTGATAACGGGTCATAGTCTCCTCCTTGTGAGGTCTGTGGCGTACATGAAGATGACCTTCAATGATCCCTGTTTTGTGGCATTCATAGTCTTGGATGACTGCTTGAGTATGAGAGCGACCTGTGACTTGAGTCTAAGCAATAGACTACAGCAAAAATTATGCAATATTGCTCTTATGTTATGTAAAATGCCATCTTGCATTTAGATTCTCTCCAGAGATCCTCTGTGCTGACTTGATGAAGAAAGCACCCTAGCAAGGAAACCTGTGTGGAAGAGAACTATAGATGACCTCTAGAAATTGTGGATGGCTTTTAAGAGTTGAGGGTGTCCCCCAAGATCTGAAGATGACCTCTCGGAACTAAGGGCATCATCTAGATGAAAGTCAGCAAGAAGCCCGGTCCTCAGTTCTACAGACAGAAGTAAATGAATTTTGCCAACACCCTGAGTGAACTTGAATGTAGATTCTTCCCCAGTTGAGCCTCAAGATGATAGCGCATCCTGGGCAACACCTTTACTGCAGCCTTCTGAGACACTGATCAGAGGTCCTGAACCATGTCTTGACTCTTGACACACATGAATTGGGTTGTTTAAAGCTGATACGTTTGTGGTCATTAGTCACGATCAACAGAAAACTAATATAAGGCCCTAGGAACAGGTAGAAGTAGAAGTGTTAATAGAACAGAAATAGGTTCCCAGGGCGTCTAGCCACATATTCATGCAATTTACTTCTGGACCTGCTGAAGTCCATTCTCATGTATAACATTTCTATATTATGGTAGAATGCAAGTGCACACATTCTTCTTAATGATTTTGTAAATCATAATGGGCTAGTCAGTTCACAGTTGCCTCCTGAAAGCATTCAGTCTTTTCTATGACCCAGTGGTAAACCAGGAGATAATTCTCAAATTGAGAAAGTTTATTGGAAGAACTATGATTTTGTTCATGAAGTCTTTCTGGACTATAATTCTCTTATAGGTCACAGGACTCCTTTAGTATCCCTGGCAGCTATAGACACTTCTCCTAATGTTTATTCTTCTGGATCATAAGGCCCCAGGAGCAGGACTGATTGTTCGACAGCTCAAACCTGCAGCAGAGCCCTCTCTTGCTCTGTGCCTCAATCAGAGCTGGTAGACTTATGATTTTACTGGCAAATTGCAGGGCATAGAACACCTAAATTTTGTATATTATGTCTCTAACAAAAAAGCCCATCAAACATTGTTTCTTAGCAGCAGGTGGCACAAAATGTATCACTTAAGGTCTTTCACTTTAAAGGCAATTTCTTAATATATTCAAACCACTATACCCCTAGAACTTTCACCAATGTGATAAGCACTTTAAATTTTGCAAGATTTTTCTCCTACTCTCTGACAAGAAAAATGTCTGCCATACTTGGTATTTCCTCCCCACCCGATCCAATGATCATAATGTCACAGATGTCATGGAAACATGTAGTGTTTTATGGGATATCAAGGTGATAATAGTTCTTGCACACTGTAAAGAGAATAGTTGTCATTTCCCTGTGGTAAGACGTTGAAATAATGCTGATGCTCCTGTTAGAAGGTAAACAAGTTCTGATTTCCTTAATAATGTTGATTGAGGAAAAAAAAAAAGTGTTCTGCCAGGTTGATAGCTGCATACTAAGTGCCAGGGTTGTGTTGATTCTCCTCTGTAAAAATATCACATCTGGAATATCAGCTATAATTATCATCACTACCTGATTATGTTTGTGATAATTTAGTCATTATTCAAGATCCATCTGGAATTTCTACCTACCAATTGAACAAATTAAGGTGGAATATAATAGAATCTCTACTTTTTTCATGTTTTAAGTTTTTTTAAAGACCTATTTATTTGAGAGAGAGAGAGAGAGTTTGCCAGCAGGGGGGGGGGGGCAGAAGGAGAGGGAGAAAAAGAGAGAAAGAGACTCCCTGCTGAGTGTGGAGCTCAACACTGGGCTTGATCCCAAGTCACTGAGATCATGACCTGAGCTGAAATCAAGAGTCCAAAGCTTAACCTAATGAACCATTCAGGTGCCCCTTTCATATTTTAATTTTTTAATGTGAACTGATATCTTCAAATTCCTTATGAATACAGTATAACTTTGGATTTACTACCATGGTAGGTGTGTGATGGTAGTTCAGTTGACACGTTCTTCTTTAATAGACCTTACTTTGTGGGTCAGGAAACCAATATGAGAATTGTGACAGTTTCTGAATACATTTTTTCCAACTGTGCATTCTGGGACCAGGGGAATAACTGCAGGTTGAATCCATCAGCCCAGTGAGTGCACCAGGGTATGGACTCAGGCAAATACCCACTTTGTTGCTTAGTTTTCATGGGCTTCCTCCCTTTCTAGTGGATATGGTGACAGCTTAAATTTGCAAGGTACTTGCTTTAATTCAGGGATAATACTTAATAACTACTAGAATGTTTGGGTATTTTTAATTTTATGGTGTCTAGAGTCTGATGTCTGGGGAAAACATGGATAAATATTTCCATTACAAAAATATGGCAAATTTTCAGGGTTCATTCTTCAAAGAACCCAGTCTTAAAATCAGTGAAGAAACTGAATTTCTGAACTAATATAGATAAAGTAACAGGGAGAGAGAGCATAAAGTCCTACCATGATGACTCAATTCAGATTGCTACACAAAAGATCTATACTTTTCCTGATTAGACAAACCAAGTAGGAACTTAGTGGACTATCCATTTCATGCAGGTACCTCATGATAAAGTTGTATTTTCCAGAATTGTTTTCAGTAACTAAAATCTCCTGATCACTATTCCATCCCTATGATCATAATAGGGACCAATAATTTTCTTTTCTTTCACTTTTTTTTTCATAAATGACAAGATAGTAAATATTCTTTGGCTCTGGAGAGAATATGGTCTTTCTCACAACTACTGAACTTCACTGTTGTGGCCAGAAAAAAAACACAAACAATATGTAATTGAGTGGGTGTGGCTATATCTCAGTAAAACCGTATTTTTATGCCAAAACTGGTGGCAGTCTTGATTGGACAACTGGCATTAGACTGGTGACAATAGAGCTCACATTATGTTTAATTCTTAAATCTCATCATCTAGTACAATAATGCCATTGACATCAGAGAGCTCAATTAAACTGTGCCATCAAAACCTATAGTACTTACCAGGGAGCTTTAAAAGTATGATGTTGTTCTCCTTGCCAATAAATTTCATGATGGTGAAAGAATGTTCCTTAGACCATCCAATAATTATGGTCAAACAGGTTGGCTATGATAGAGCTGCTGTATCATGCCCATATACATAAGCATTTTTATTTCTTCTACAATATGACTAGGAAATGTTGGCATTGCAGATTCTAGGATCCCTTTTAATTCAGGCTTCCATTAGCCCAATAGCTGTTAGAGCCACTCCTCTGAATCCTGGGTGAAGTAGAAACACATCATTTTATTTCACCTTAATCTGATACCCTTTGAATCTTTCTCTACAGGTACTTCCCAGGTACCTACTACCCAAGTTCCCACATTATTGTAATTCCTTTGTTCTGTGGTATATCTTCTCAGGGCAGAACTTGCATTAATTAATCATTCATATATCAATTTCCAACTGCATTTCATATGCGAAACACTTTCAGATTTTATAACATTTCCCATTCCCTCTGAGTAGTTGCCTTTCTTCCCAGATTTGGCACTTTTTTGTTGAGAACTTTCAGCATCTAAATATAATTTATTTGTCAACTATTCTCATCATGTCCTCAATCATGATTTTCTTTCTTTTGAATTTAAAGCCCTTGAAAATATTTCAACTATTTCAATTTTTAAATTTTAAACATTTAAAAATACTTTTAATTTAAATAGGTGTATCTATAGATTATACATTTTAAAATTTAGAAGAGGAAACAAAGTATTATTTATTTTTTGGATGATTATTATTAAAGGTAGATGTAATTTTTCTTTTTTTGGAAGATTTTATTTATTTATTTGACAGAAAGAAATAGTGAGAGAGGGAACACAAGCAGGGAGAGTGGGAGAGGGAGAAGCAGGCTTCCCGCAGAGCAGGGAGCCCAATGTCGGACTCGATCCCAGGACCCTGGGATCATGACCTGAGCCAAAGGCAGACACGGAACTACTGAGCCACCCAGGTGCCCCTAGATGTAATTTTTCAAGCAACATTTTGTCCTGTACTGATACACACCTAATTCATTATTTTACAGATATTATTGGTTACATTTTTACATCTGGTATTTCATTGGAAATATACTTAACAGCTTCAAATACAAATTTTATTTCTTTCCACAAGCATTCTATGAGGAGGTTTTTAATGATATTCTTTTTTTAATTTACATAATTTTATTGAATTTCTACAATAGCCTTACAAGGAATAAAACATTTAAAGTTGCAGGGGGAAGCTGATATTCTATTTTATAGATAAATTAATTGAGATTCAAAATGCAGTAACTGATGGAGGCTAGAATATATATTGTTTTTCTCTAGCTCCCGAGTTATTCCCTTTTTTTATTATTCTGTCTTACCAGTGTGTGTGTGTATGTGTGTGTGTATGCATGTGTGTGTGTTTCAATACTTCTGATAAAAAGCCTTACCTAAAATTCCAATTATCTTATAAGACAAAATTGTACCCAAAAGCAACATTAATGACTATATTCATTTTTCTTGTTTCTAAGTAGTAACACCTGGTGCTTGAACTTTATCCCTTCTAATATTTCCTGGATCTAAACCTCTCTCTCGGGGGTTATTAAAAGAGTTGAAATTAGTGTGTTTGTATAACTGGACATTCATTTTGAATATTGGTTTACTCTGCCATGCCGATATATGATGATGATGTTTCACTTGCTGGTTTTGTAATAATGGAAAGTTGATTCTTTAAATTTACTCATTTACTTAAAAATATTTCCCTTTTCTTTTTTCTTTTTGTTTTTTTAAATAATGAAATATTAACTTTAGGTGTAGAACTTTCAAGGTTAAATAGATATGTAATATTGTGTTTTATTGTCTGAGAATTTTTGCTTACTTTTTAATCTTTGATATTGTTTACATAATAATTTGTAATAATAACTTCATAGTTTTAAAATTGAAATGACATGTGCTTCATACAAAATACTTAAGCAATGTAAGGAAGGAATAAAATAGCAAACTTTTGACCAGAAATATTTTTACAAGCTAAAATACATATTTTGCTAATGGAAACTTAATATGAAAGAGAAGCCTGCAGTGTCACTAAATTTTACGGCTAAAACAAATAGTTGTTTTTTCACTTACACAACAGTATCTTTCACTACACTCAGGTCTTGCCCAAGAATTATGTATTGGTAATTCCTTTATCTGATATTACAGAAATGTTTTTTAAATTATTCCCTCAAAACAAAAGCTAACTTATTCAAGAGAAAAAGGAAACTCCTTGCAAATTTATTTTTTCATTTTAGTTCTACTCTTACGTAGTGACATTAAAGATATAATAATAAGGCATGCCTGGGTAGCTCAGTTGGTTAAGTATCCGACTCTTGCTTTCAGCTCATGTCATGATCTCAGGGTCCTAGGATCAAGCCCCCTCACCCCCCAAGGGCTCTGCGTTCAGCGGGGAGTCTGTTTGAGATTCTCCTTTTCCTCTGCCCCTCCCTCCTCCCTGCACACCCTCTTTCTCTGAAATAAACAAATCTTTAAAAAAAAGATATAATAATGATGCTGGGACTTATCTTAGGGAACTTTGTTTGAAATAAATGCATCATATCTGTTTAAAGGAGTTTTTAGAGGCTCCTTGGTGGTGCAGTCAGTTAAACAACAAACTCTTGGTTTTGGCTCAAGTCCTGATCTCAGGTTCAGGAGATGAGCTCTCTGTCAGGCTCCTTGCTCAGTGCAGAGTCTGCTTAAAACATTCCCTTCCACCTCTGCATCTCTGGCCCCACTCACGTGCACTCTCTCTTTCTCTCTCAAATAAATAAATCTTTAAAAAAACAAAGGATTTTTTAAAAGTATTTTCTAGTGTATCCTTTAGTATTTTCACAGTGTACATAAGTGCACTATCAGAGAATGCAAAAGAGTTATTTGGGTTATAGCAGTTATGTATGCATTTTTTTCTCCTGAGCTCTGGAAGCTATTTGAAATTCAACAATAGCAATTCACAAAAACATTTACTAACTACCCTATGTGTGCCAGGCACTCTGTCAGGTTTGGGGATATAAAGTCCTTTACCGAAAGTATATTTTTGTGTTCTATGAAACAAACAAGAAAACCATGACAAATTAAGATTAGTACTTGGCCAAGGCCATTTTCTCATAGAATATTCTCACTCATTTATTCAACAAATAATTGAACTCCTACAGTATTCTACATGTCAAAGAAGGATGTAAACTACACTGGGTAATTAGCGTGTCAGGGTAAACCATGACCCCCCAAACAACGAGAATTAAAGGAAGTCTTTCTGAAAGAAGTAATATTTAAACTGATCTCTGAAGAAATATTCACGAGAATGTCAATGTGATATGAAGGTTTTAGGTAAAGAGAAATGTATGTGTGAAGGCTGTAGAAGAAAGAGGTATGACATACTGAAACTACTTAGCATGGTTAGAATTACAGCTTTAGCTGTTACTGGGTCATTCAGTTCCCGTCCCAGATGCACCAAAGAATTGGAGACCCAAGACCAGAATGGGGAGATAGAGTTCATAGAGTAGGTAAGTTGAGGACACTTTCAAGAGTGAAAGCAGGCCACTGCTGGAGCAAAAGTGGCAATGGTACCAAGAAGCTCCAGCTTCATCCTTTTAAGCCTGCTTTGTGTACATGTAAATTTGTCTTTGATTGATATTTTTGATTGACAGCTGGTAGTTATATAATACTGACCTCTGTGCATGCACCTACCCATGATGCAGTCTGTTATAATTGTATTTATGTATTGTATATTTATGAGTGTCTAATGAGCTTTTGCTGTGACCTTACCAGCTGCACCATTTGTGCCCATGCTCAGCTCTCAGCAGTCCTCTGGTGGTCTTTGAGCCAGCTCTGTGGCTAGGTCTTTCTTGTTCTGTTAACCCTTAAAGATGGCTCTGAAGATGTGGCTGTTGACCCTTGGAGTGGCTCCGGGGGTGTGGCCAAAATCTGCTCTCTCTCTTCTCCCTCATGCCTAACTGCCTAAAATAGCTGATGGGTACTAAAAGTTGAAGAAAACATCAAATCATTAGGCATTTATAACCTACAATATGTGATTTGAACCATGGAGGCATTGAAGGCTGGAACTTGGTTGACAATGGGCACAATTTATGATGTAAGAGCTTTAAATCGGCACATAGGTTGGGGGTCTTCACGTGAAAACAGAGGAGTAATTGTTACCTTTTACAGCTTTTTTTTTTTAAGTTAATTCACAGTCTAATCTTCTAGAAATAACTGTTTCCTGGTGCAAGAGTTATTTCCACCGATACCAATACTGTTTAGCACAAAAATTAGAAAGTATGCTTTATCTCCGCATTGTTTGGTACAGGAAAAGTAAGTGATGTTCAGCCCTGAACTATTTAGCATAGGAACAGGAAAGCTTATCGGTCAATTCTGAGCAATTAAGATAAGAAATGAACATGAAAGCTAAATAAAGCCACAAAAAAAGACACTAGTGCCTTTGGCAAAAGCAATTTCATTACAGGGGTGGTTGGGAAGTTAGATTCCAATGGATTGAGGAGTATTCAGAGGGTCAGGAATTAAGATAATGAGTGCAGACAACATTTTCAAGACCTATGGCTGTGAAAGGAAATAGAAAGGAATAGCTATGGCTTGAGTAGTTTGTGAGATCAAGAAAATTTTTTAATTGTATTGTTTTGTATATCACAGGTTGGTGAAATCTTTAGCGTGTTTAAATTCTGATAGGAAGAAATCATATTGCCCTTTTAAAATTGCATTTCTTGGAACTTGAAGCCTTATGTTGTTGGGCCACAATAAAGATAAAAAATATAGTGTCAGATCCTAACATTTGAGATCCTCTTAGATTGGAAAGAGATTATAAAGTTTATTTAGGCTGAAGACAAAAATTAGACAATACCCGAAATAATACAATGTCAGATTTTTACTTTATATTTATGGGAAACATTATAAAGATATAATCTCTATTTCCTATAATTTTAAAGTCTCATTTGTTAAACTAATAAGGTTGGATATGAGATGGAAAGATTCAATAATAAACTGTAGTTTAAGAATCCTAAGTATTCTGATGTGGAAACTCCTTTTTTAAATCCTGAGTCAAAGGTCAAGGTCAAGAAGTTCTACTCAAGCCCGGTATCAGGAAATGATTTATGAGAAAATGTGCAAGCACTGTGACAGTGACTTAATAGGGAGAAAATCAGGTCAAACCAAGATAACCATTTTTCTGACAGATAAACCAACCTTCAAGAAAAATAACTAGTTTTCAGATTTAATATGGAGAAATTCAGAGAATTAGAACTTTTAGGAAAAAAGCTGGGAGTGAATAAGAACGCTGAAAAAAATAGTTTGGAGCCTAGTTTCTAGCTCTCTGTTCTTTTGATTCATCCTTTTAAATTGCTTTCAAGTTCTTCAGGAAAAGCCCACCTCTGTATTACAGTCAAGATGTGTTAGTATACCTTGATTATGGAAAAGATGGTGCTTCCTTGTGAGTAATTAGCTCTAAATAAATATTGTCAAATTCTATGCCCTGTTTGATTTGCTGTCTGTGGTCTCACCAAACTCTAAAACTGTATTACTGTATTTCTTTCACTATTTCCTCTATCGTGTCCACCACAACTTGAGTGACTTGTAGGTAAACTACTACACTAAATTCTTTTCTTGCTAACATTTCCCAGGCTATGGAAATCTTAGTGAGCTATAAAACTTTCTGCCCTAAGTATGGTATTTGACTTGTAGGAAATTAAGATAAGGATCTGAATGTAGTCTTTATCCCCAACCCCCTTTAAGCCTATCTGGAGCCATTCCACAAGGCTGTCTCTAGTATCTTGATTTTAGGACCCTACTCATGCAGTCTGGTACAAGACCAGAAACATCAGGATCTCAGTGGAGCGGTCTTGATCTATTTGGCAACCTGCACTCCTGACTTTATTCTCCATAATTACCTGTAACCCAATAATGATATGTTCATTCTAGATTTAAAAGTCCATCCTGCAGGGCATTTTGTGACTTTTCTGTTCAATGTGTTTGTTAACGTGTAGAAGGGTGTTCTTGCCAACATATGCCCGAGCCTAAATTCCTAAAATATATGCTGGGAAATGACCATATTCTGGGGTTGTAATAAGCAAACTTGTGAAAGGCAAACATACGGTACAGGAAAATTTCTATTATTTTTAAATATTTAAATATTTAAAGGAAAACTGATGAAAATAACCATATTGTGTAGACAAATATTGTAGATAGCAGAGAACACACCTAATTTTAATGGGTTTAGATTTGTAAACTTGTCTGCAGTTCTTTTGGTGTTTTATGTGCACAAACATGTCTTCTGGAAATAATAGCAGTTATATATGTACTTTTTGGTCTAACTTTAATGGGCTTTATTTCTTTTTTCCCTTGTTTACATTACATTGGAAAGACCTTCCAGAAAAATGTTGAATGGAGGTAGTACTAAAGAATTTCGTTTTCAGTCTCAAGGAAGAAAGGTTTCCATTAAATATGTTTGATATATGAGTGAATTAGGTGGTTTTATATGATTGAAATGTGTTCCTTAATTAGGTACAACTTACTTGTGATGCATTATCCACTATATATTTGATACACTTATTTTTCTTACTTTTTTTTTTTTTTATAGAGAGAGAATGGAAAGGAGAACGGGAAAGGCAGAGGGAGAGGGAGAAAGAATCTTTTTTTTAAATTTTTTTATTGTTATGTTAATCACCATATATTACATAATTTGTTTTGGTGTACTGTTCCATGATTCATTGTTTGTTCATAACACCCAGTGCTCCATGCAGAATGTGCCCTCCTCAATACCCATCACCAGGCTAACCCATCCCCCCACCCTCCTCCCCTCCAGAAACCTCAGTTTGTTTTTCAGAGTCCATCATCTCTCCTGGTTCATCTCCCCCTTGACTTACTCCCCTTCATTCTTCCTCTCCTGCTATCTTCTTCTTTTTCTTTTTTCTTAAAATATGTTGCGTTATTTGTTTCAGAAGTACAGATCTGTGATTCAACAGTCTTACACAATTCACAGCGCTCACCGTAGCACATATCTTCCCCAATGTCTATCACCCAGCCACCCCATCCCTCCCACCCCCGACCACTCCAGCAACCCTCAGTTTGTTCCTGAGATTAAGAATTCCTCATATCAGTGAGGTCATATGATACATGTCTTTCTCTGATTGACTTATTTCACTCAGCATAACACCCTCCAGTTCCAGCCACGTCGTTGCAAATGGCAAGATCTCATTCCTTTTGATGGCTGCATAATATTCCATTGTGTATATATACCACATCTTCTTTATCCCTTCATCTGTCGATGGACATCTTGGCTCTTTCCACAGTTTGGCTATTGTGGACATTGCTGCTATAAACATTGGGGTGCACGTACCCCTTCGGGTCCCTACATTTGTATCTTTGGGGTAAATACCCAGAAGTGCAATTGCTGGATTGAATGGTAGCTCTAATTTCAACTGTTTGAGGAACCTCCATACTGTTTTCCAGAGTGGTTGCACCAGCTTGCATTCCCACCAACAGTGTAGGAGGGTTCCCCTTTCTCCACATCCCCGCCAACATCTGTCGTTCCCTGACTTGTTAATTTTAGCCATTCTGACGGGTGTGAGGTGGTATCTCATTGAGGTTTTGATTTGGATTTGAGGGAGAAAGAATCTTAAGCAGACTCCAACAGTGTGGAGCACAATGCAGGGCTTGATCTCATGACCCTAAGATCATGACCTGAGCCCAAATCAAGAATCCGATGCTTAATCAACTGAACCACCCAGGACCCTCATATTTACATATATTTTTTACATACATTTTTATATTTAGTTGCTAGTATTTTGCTTAGGATTTTTGCAAATATATTTAGAAGAGAGAATGGCCATTAATTTTCTTTCCATGTAACCTCCTTTCCAAGTTTTGTTTCCATGTTATATTTGCCTCATTAAATGAGTTGGAGGAAAGGTTTTCTTTTTCTGTTTTCTGACAACTTTTAAGAAAGGCTTTTTCTTTTTTCTTTCTTCCTTTCCGACTGCCCCCCTCAGTTTTGTATTGATTTTACTGTCATGTGTAGTTTTGTTTTATCGTGGATGGATAGTGAATGTTGAATCTTTGTTTTGATGTCTTTAACACATTTCTGAAAACTCTTGGCCATTGTCTTCAGATGGCTTTTGCCCTATCATGGCTCTCCTGTTTTTAAGACTACAATTATTTATACGAAAACAATGAATCATGGATCACTACATCAAAAACTAATGATGTATTGTATGGTGACTAACATAACATAATAAAATAAAATAAAATTAAAAAAAGAAAAAAAGACTACAATTATATATTATAATCCCTTACCATGTTTCATTTGTTTCAGAAACTATTGTTTTTATCTTTTTTATCTCAATATTTTAGTTTCAATATTTCCTACTTATTTTTCAGCTTATGTTTGCCTCACCTGCATGCATTCTGCAAGTTCAGTTCCTCTATCAAAATTTTAAGTTAAATTATTATATTTCTACATGATTTTTTTCATATAACCTAATACTCTTGAAACACTCCAGATTGTCATCTATATTAAAATATAGTAATGACCGTTATTTTCACATCTATAATTGTGATACTTCCTTTCAGAGATACATCTGTAGCACCTCCGAGCCTGTTTCTATTATCGTTTTTCTCCCTAGGTCTAGTTTATTTATAGATCTGCTTTTTTCACCTTAATGTCAAGCACTACACACATGCACAAGAAATCAGAGTTTCTATGAGGTTACCTTTTTCTAAAGGTTTTTATTTTTGACTGTTTGCTGACATTTAGATTGGTACATCACCTTAATGCACTCAGAGACTTCACTAATTCAGGCCTAGGTTTCTGTCTTTGTATTATCTTGTCAAGTTCCATTTCCCTTGCCTCCTAGGATAGAGCCCTTCAGGGAGTTCAACTGAGACCCTGTGTATTTACTGGAGTCTAGTAAAGTGCTCGTCCTTGAATTCAAATTTTTATCTTTCAAACTCTATTTACCTTCTCAATCTCCAATAAGTCATTTTCTGCCTGTCTAGCAGTGCTTAAGAATCACAAATACCTCTGGGGAAAAGTGGTGCCCAATGACAGCCTTTCCCAAACTTCCCTCCTTTATGGCCCCTCATTTGTTTCTCAAGTTCTGGCTACCTTTGGAGCCCATAAAATTCCAATATCCATCTTTTCCTCCAAGCCCCACGATATTTTTTCTTAGGTTCTTACCCTATGCTGCTTATAATTAGTAAATACCTTTAGAGGGAAAGAAAAAACAGTATAGAATTTTGAGCTGATTTCCGTGAGTTTTTCTTTATTCTAAGATCTTAGTCTTTCAAGTCCTGGTTGTCTTAGCAGCTATTATTAAATTCATGTAGTTGTTTTGATATTATATGTAACATTTTTTTCTGGTGAGGGGTTTAGTCAGCTACAAGTTATTGCCCTGTAATTGGAAGCAGAATTCTCCATACTTTCTGTTTTGAAATAAGCTATTTTAGTATTATTGTTAAATATCTAATTCATTTTCATTTTTAAATTGTTATAAGGACTTAATTATCACAGCATCAGAATATTTGATTGGGTCTTCTGGGCCTATCATGCATATACTGAGAGTCTTCTCCTTAATATGGAGTATGATATTTTAAAGACTTCATTGTTATGATATTAATAGATTTAGTAGCCAAACTTAAGTATCATGAATTTTTCAAAATTTTAAAGTTTATCACATATACATTCATATATATGGTTAAAATATTTGTTAGTACTGAGCTGCTACATTTTGTAATTTTTTTTAATTGGTTGGGCATGGAATATGAAACAACAATTTTCTTTTAAATTTATTGCCAATTTTTTTTTACAAACCATGTTTCATAATTTCTCATCATGAAAATCACCTACTTCTGTAAAGGAACATTTACTATAACCTCACAGGAATCATAATTTAGAATAGTATAATTAGATGATCTACCTCAATTTCAAATGTATTAAGTAACATTTTATTAGTAATCAATTTTAGAAGAGGCATGTTAGTAATTTACTGTTTCTGTTACTTTTTCAGGTTTTTAGCTTAATGTCCTACTAAATATAGATAACCTATCTTTTAAATCATTTGAAAACTAGAAAAAAAGATAACCAACAATTCATTTATTGCTTCCTAGAGCAAATTATTTCACCCAAAATAGATTTTTCTGACTTACATTAATAATGATTAACATAAGGAGACATGCATTGATTTGCCTTATAAAACTCTAAAACTCTGTGTGTTGTTTTGGACAATTCATAGCACTTTATAAACACCATCTTTTTGTGTGTGATTTGTAGGCTGACAGCAACTAGCCATTCATTGACACCTCAAAGTGATATGGACTCCAGTAGCTCTGAAGAATTCTATCAGGCTGTTCACCATGCTGAGCAAACCTTCAGAAAAATGGAAAGTTACTTGAAACAGCAGCAACTCTGTGATGTTATTCTGATTGTCGGGAACCGAAAGATACCTGCACACAGGTATAGTAACCTGTCTTTATTGGATATAGAAGTGACAGTCTGGTATGTAGAATACAAAATGTTCAATGATTAGAGAATTAAGAACCTATTTTTTGTGGTACGATAAAACTTTGTTAATGGGCACTGGGATTTGAATTTCATATACTCTTCACATGTAACGGAATACATTTATCCTTTGATTTTTCCCACCAATAGAAATATAGTATCTGTTCTTAGCTTGTG
The DNA here is from genome assembly GCF_009762305.2 of Zalophus californianus. Taxonomy (NCBI): domain Eukaryota; kingdom Metazoa; phylum Chordata; class Mammalia; order Carnivora; family Otariidae; genus Zalophus; species Zalophus californianus. Next base: position 36,647,856 of record NC_045597.1, read on the forward strand.
GGCTGTGCAATAGGCAGCAGGCCAGACTTGGTCCATGGGCCATAGTTTGCTGATCCCTGTGTTAAAGAACTCAAGATTTCAAGCCTTTGATTCATGGAAGAAAGAAAGGAGTTCAAATGCAATTTGAAATATTTTGACTTTGATATTTTGTTATGAATTTCCAGATATTTTATAATATATATGATATGTGTGATACGTTAGTATAAAAATATTGTTTGTTTCCATATGTTTATTCATTCAGTAATTGTTATGCTCTCAAATGTTGTCAGGCTCAGAGATTAGATAATCAAAAATCTACTGTGAATGAAAGTTAAGATTCTCCAATAAGAACATCAAGAATAACTTGATATTCCATCTATTAACACATGTCATCTTTCATAGTACTATGATTTAACTGCAAAAAAAAAGATGATGCATACAAGTAAATTTGCAGAATTTTAAATCATAATATAAATGTATTCTACTAAGCTTTGTCAAATAATCATAGCTAAGTCTATTTATAGTAGTTGAGAATCCACATTTTTAAGGGAGCTTGAGTTATTTTTCTTTTACTCTTTATTTCTTTTGGGAGGAGAATTATAATGCCATTTTAAGTAATCTCTTTTAATAAATAAAGCAAATATAAATACTTCAAAAATAAAACTTCCTCTACTTAGGGTTCATACATAGTCCATTTTATGTGAATCATAATTGCACTAAGTGGAAATCCATTTTAACTAAAGAGAACGTACCTAGGATCTGAAAAGAGATCTATGTTTCTGCCAAAGTTAAAAGGAAATTAGGTTATCTTGGGTATATATTATTTGTTTCAACTAGGAAATTCAAGGTATTTCACGTTGACATTTTTATTTTGCATTTATTAATTTTTAAAAAAATTATAACATACTAATATTATTCTTAAGGTCCAATATATTTGAAAGCTAATGTACTTTTAAACATTCCTTATATATTTGTGATTTATAATTCTAACTTACATGAACTGAACATCCAATTATTTTGTGCATTGATTTCTTATCAGTTTTACTAATGAAAATTAATTAAATTTGATGTTGTTTATTTTTACTTGTTTCTCTATTTTTTATTTTGAAATGTAATTGGGAAAATAATTTAATTTCGATACTTATTTTATTATTTTAAATAGTTGAATAAATAGGCAAATAGCCTTAGACTACCTTGATGTATGTTGTTTGATACTATTAATGCTAATGAATTTAGAAGAGGCATAAGTTACCAACATATAAAAAATATTTTCAATGTACTCCTCTTTCCTATACTTTTAATTTAAATTTCATTATTTAGATAATATATATACATCTAAGTGCTGACTATTAAAAACATTCCTGAAGAATTAAGCTGTATTTCTACTATGATAGCAATATTAAAATGTGAAAGTGAATTTGATACACTGGGAATGCATAGGAAGAGAACATTTAACATTGAATAACTAATGTAGGTTTGGTAGGGTTCAAAATATCAGCTAACTCTGGCAACAATTCAAATAATATACTATTCACACGTATTTTCAAATATTTCTATGACAATGCATTATTATCGGCAAGAAAGCCATTAAAAATAGTCATTATTATTGAGATATTCAATGTTGTAATATGTGTGGCAAATATGCAAATTACCCTGAACTATCATCTAAATAACATCTAGATAAAAATTCTATTGTAAGAAGTATTCTTAATTTGAAAATGTAACTAAATTTACTTTATTTAACTTATAAATTCATTAAATAATTATATATATTATATATGTGTGTGTATGTGTTTAAGAAGACAGAGGGAATCAATCAACTCAAAAGTATATTAGCACATCAAATGCTCATTAATATTTTAAAAGTGGTGTTTCGTGTAATTTACAGTCTTTTATAGCCTTATATTGGTAGTAATTTAATATTTCTCATTTAATATTTCTCACTTGAAGCATTTTTAACCAACATACTGAGCAATTATATTAATCATATTCTACATTGTTTTCTTTGTTACTCTTTTTATCTATCATTAATATTATTTTCTAAATAATGTAATTATAAGTTATTTTATAATAATCCAGATGACTAAGAAATAAAATTGCTTGTTGGTTTAGATTATTCTAAAACATCAGAGTAATTATTACTTTTGTACATATTACTCTGAACATTTAAATATTTTATATAGTTAGCAGATATTAAAGCAAGTAATTATTGTCAACCATTTATATTTTCCTTAAATGTGACAAGAAAAATTTTAGCCTAAGGCTATCTGCTAAATTAATGCAAATAAGGGTTTATACTTACTTTATACCATGAGTTAAGACTTTAGTACTCTCTATTTTATAAATAATTTATATAGTTATGATTCTAAGTTAGACATACATTAACAAATATGTGGGAAAACATTTATGGGGCACCAGAAAAAGGCAAATGCTGTTTTTAGACTGCAGATACATTGCACATCCTTATTTACACTTTTGTACATAAAATAATAGTAATTAATGCAGGATTAGTTCTTTGCTCTGAACAAATAATAACCTTAGCTATAGTACCGAAGGAATGGATTTTGAAGTTATTTTGTTGTATATTGATTAGCACAGATGAGTATTGCCTCAGGGCAAAATATATATGATGCTACAATCTTTAGCACTGGAACCTGAGGCTATTATAATAATTTCAAATAATGAAAAAAGAAACAACTTACACTAAGATCTACTGCTCCTTCAGGAAGGACACTGAAAGCTAATCTTATAAGCACAGTCACTAAATACTAAATAGTCATGTATATTGAATTTATTATTATCTCATCATTCAAAATTTTCAAATCAATCCCCACTTAAGTTAATAGATTATGACTGTTAAAGGGCTCTCCATAAAACCCTTTGTTTTTGTTCTGGTTATATTGTATATATGTTTTTAACCTGAAATAAGTAACAACTATCAATGTATTTATGAAATGCCATGTTTATGTAGATACGTTTGATTACTGCTATGCATATTTTTAAGTAAATTAGTTCTAAAAAGCTAATAATACTTAAGATGACACACTAATACATTTTTGGCATGGAAAATAATCAAAATTCTGAATTCATCTGTGCTTTAAGTTTTCAGGGAAATTCTAAAATAAATATAAGCTTCTCATAAATGGCCCAGAATAATTGATTAGCAACAAGTGAACCAAGAAACTAAATATAAATCCCTGAGTACTAAATATAGAGAATTTTTTGCTAGATACCTCCCTGTGATCAGGGATGCCAGATGCTAAAAATTAGACTGACAAGATCAATATTAATAATTGGACAGCCAAATTTTCTTTCCTTTTCTTTTTTTTAAGATTTTACTTATTTATTTGTCAGAGAGAGAGAGCACACAGGGGGAGCGGCAGGCAATGGGAGAAGCAGGTTCCCCATGAGCACGGAGCCTGATGCAGGACTCTATCCGAGGACCCTGGGATCATGTCCTGAGCCGAAGGCAGACGCTTTAACCGACTGAGCCACACAGGCATCCCTGGATAGCCAAATTTTCTTTCTTTTTTTTTTTTAAAAGAGTGTATTTATTTATTTATTTGTCAGAGGGAGAGAGAGAGAGAGAGAGCACAAGTAGGGAAAGTGGCAGGCAGAAGAAGAAGCAGACTCCTTGCTGAGCAGGGAGCCCGATGTGGGACTCTATCCCAGGACTCTGGGATCATGACCTGAGCTGAAGGCAGTTGCTTAACCAACTGAGCCAACTAGGTGTCCCGCCAAGTTATCAATGTTAGGAGAATTAAGGGGTTTTCAGGGCCTACTTTGTTAAAACGTACAGGTGTAGAATGAAATACCATTTAGCCTGTGAAAGTCTTTTCCCTTTCTAGTCATTATTAGGAGTAAGTGCATTAGACAGAAATAAATGAGAAAATCTTAAATAGCTAACATTCTCTGAGTTGGAAATAATATTATTTATAATTTTATGTGCATGGAAACAGTGTGGAAGGATATAAAACATACTGTCAATAAAGCCTATTCCTGGGAGATGGGAGTAGGCAGAATAAAGAGGAGTTAGCATTTTTTTAATGTATAAATATATATATTCTTTAACTCTTTAGAGTGGCCATGCAATAATTCATGATCAAATAAAGGTTTAAGTGAAAAATAAAATGGTGATATGTGATGGAGACAGATATAATCCTGCTCTGTAGACCAAAACCCTGGGCATTTCATTTAACATCATATTCTGTTTTCATTTTTGTCTATGTTTGATAATAGATTTAGTTATTTCAAGAATATATATACCATAAATATATACATCATATATATATGATATATATGATTTTAGTGTTTTTTACCGAGCACTAGTATCATAAAAATAGTTGAAGCTAAAAGTGGCAATTGAAATGATTTTATTTAGAAACACTTAGGGGCGCCTGGGTGGCTCAGTCTTTTAGGTGTCTGCCTTTGGCTCTGATCATGATCTCAGGGTCCTGGGATCAAGCCCCAAATCAGGCTCCCTGTTCAGTATAAACCATACTAGTAAAGCTAAGTATACAGTCAAATTCAGAATAATTTAAAACTCAAGTCATGTGTTAATCACTTAACTTTAATATAGAGATTAGAAAAAAGAAGACAAAAGTTTTAAAAATAATCATTGCTACATAATTAGTTAATGGATGTACAGTATACAAAGAGGTAAATTGTGACATCAAGACAAAATATGCAGGGAGTAAAAAAGTAGTTTTTGTATGTGGTTGAAATTAAGTTGTTATCAGCTTAAAATATTTATAGTTATATTTATAAGCTGTTTTATGTAAGCTTCTTGGTAACCACAGCACAAAAACCTAAAGTACATATACAAAAGAAAAAAGGGAAAGCATAACATCATAGAGAATTATTAATTCACAAACAAGGATAGCAAAAGATGAATAAAGGAACAAGGGAACTACAAAACAGCCAGAAAACAATTAGATGGTATTGTAAATCCTTACCTATCAATAATTACTCTAAATATAACTGGATTAAATTGTCCAATCAAAAGGTACAGTGTGACTGACTGGAGTCAAAAATAAGACCCAACTATATGCTGCTTACGAGAGACTCACTTCAGCTTTAAGGGCACATGTAGTCTCAAAAAGGAAGGAATGGAAAAAGATATTCCAAGCAGATGGAACCAAAAAGAGAGCAAGTGTAGCTATAATTTTTATCAGACAAGATAGAATTTAAGGCACAATGGTAGCAAGAAACAAAGACGGTCGTTATATAATGATAAAGGAATCAATTCACCAACAGGATACAACAATTATAAATATATTGTGGTAAACATTTTTCAACATATATGTGTATCAAATCATATTTTATACCTTAAATAAATGATATATGTTAATAATATCTCAATAAAACTGGGAAAGGGGGCGATAAGAGAAGCTGAAAAACTTTTGTTTCACTTTTTTTCCCATCATGTAGGTATCACTTTAATGTCCTCCCTATACTTACTACTGATATTCAGCAGTAAATGAAGCATCTTTCCTTGCATAAAACAAATGTATATCAAACATATATGCCTTGGTCTATTCCCTGTTGGTGATGCAAAAGGATTATAAAACATGACACTATTCCACATGAAGTTTGCAATAATCTTGAGGAGGAAAGAATAACCTGTAGGAAAATTAAGGAAATTGTAATAGTTATCATATATTATATTATAACTGCAATGGAAATATATAGTTTTGATTCCAAATGCAAGAGATAATCAAATAAGGAAATGAGCATTTTTTCAGAGAGATTGTGTTTGAGGTCAGCCTAATGGAAAAGAACAAGTGTGCTATTTTAGATAGTGAGAATAATATAGAAAAATAGAGAAATGAAGAATTTGTGAAAATTATGAGATAGTGGCTTAGTTAAAGTGGAGTCATTTGTATTGGAAATACTGGGAAATTAAGCTGTAAAAGTAGGACAAAAATAATTATGACAGATTTTGAAAACCAGTAGAGAAATTTGGATTTGAAGTCATGTATAATTAGAAGTTCATGTAGGTTCCTGAAGAGGGGAGTAGCATAATTAAGTCAATAATAAAAGTAACAGTCCTAATTTTAGTTAACATTCACTGTGTTGGCAGTTCTGTAGAAGTAATATATTAACAGCTACAATAGACTGCCTATCATAATTTACAAAGATAACTCTGAAAAATGGGACCACTTTAGAAAGTGTACGAAAAATGGGCACAGCAAAAGCTAGTTAATGGTCTAGGAAGCTGTTAGAGTTAATCCAGGCATGAAATGAGTACTATATAAATATAGAGAAAGAGATGAACTGAGAAATATTTTGGAGAACCGTGTCATTAGTAAGTATTCCTGGAAGTAGAGCTGGAGACTGGAATTCAAGTATGCGTGGTTTATTTAAAGAGCATTTTCAGAAGAAGGGAGAGGATAGGGCAGAGGAAGGAGCAAATGAAAGATGTAGCTGTCAGCTGGAGCCTTGGTTCATCTTTAACTCCCAAGAAGCTCTGGAGCATGACTTGCTGCAGAGTTAGTCATACTCTGAGCAAAAAGACAGCATCTTACACTCTGCTTTTATTATTAATTGCCACTGGGCCCTCTCACAGGTGACAGTAGGGGGAGGTTGTGGAGGTCAGGGGATGAGGTAAGAAGAGCCGGACACATAAACTCCCAAGGAGGCAGCTCCTATTGGGCCAAGTGTGAATCTAGGAAAGGGGTAACTGGGACAAGTTAGATGCCCCACTGACACCGGGGACGTAGTTGTGCCTCATAAAGAGGGTCTGGCCAGAGTAACCACAAAGCCCAATACCAAAAGAAAGATGGATTTTATATCATTTTTGATATAGGCAATGAAAGAGAAGGAGACAAATAATGACTTCATAATATCTGCTCTAAAAGTTCACTTATTGGTGGTGCACAAGTTAGTAACAGAGAAGTAAAAATGAAAAAAGAATCTCACAAGGAAGATTCTGAATTTAGTTCGGAGCATCCTGAAATACTAGCTGGTGAGCAGTTTCTGTAGGCATCCGAGATACATGGCAAGGTTTAAAACCACCATAATGGTAATAATTAAGGCCATGTTCAAGGATGATTCTGAAACAGGGAGTGTTAAGGCAAAAATTTAGAGGTCTGAGAAAAAACCTAGGGTAATGACAGGGTCAAGAAGTAAGAGTAGAGAGAGAAGTCAATGAATCAGAGGTAAGCTGAGATAAGAAAGTCTATACTGCCTTAGCTAAAAAAGGGATTTTAAGAAGAGGAGGAGGTCAACAATGTCAAACACCACCAATAAATTGGAGTAGAGCTAGAAAAGTTTAATAGATTTGGAAGGAAATAAATTTGTGATGACCTCAATGAGAGATTTTCCAGAATGGCTGCATGCATTCACATATTTATGGGTTTTCTTCTCTTGCTTCCTTTGCATTAATAGAATTTATATATGTGCATATAAAGATATTACTTTCTGTTATGCATTAAATCCCTCCTCCAAAATGTAATTCCCATCTCATGTGTCACTTAATCTAAATGCAGTATAAACTTGTTTTCACTTCTGTTACTGAATGAAAGAATATAACATATTTTGTATGTTATATTTGATTGAGAAGATTTCATGTAATTAAAATTGAATTCTACAGGTCATATATTTTCCTCTATATGGATGTGACCCTGTTACAAATAAAACCTTTCTGTGTGTAAGATTAAACTGGTTAACTTTATATCAATATACTTCTTGTGCCCTAGGAATGATATACATCTCCCTGGTTCATGACAGCTTATTTTCATAGCATATAATGTTATATTTAGTTCTTTTGATAAAACTGTTTTGACATGATATATCTAATTGGTATGTAATAAATATTTGAAGATATCTGTGTCTTCATTATTTTGTCAGATTTTGAGAATATAAAGAAATAACATGCTTAGTTAGAAATGGCTCAATTAAATGTGTAACAAATTGCTAACTTTAAGTATTTTGAACATGTTTCCACCTTAGGCATTCAAATTAATAGGGTAGCTAAAATCATGGATCCCATAAAGTACTCTTTAAATGCATAAAGTATATGTTGAAGGATTTTTTTTTTCAGTTAAAAGAAGAAATGTCTCTCTTTGTTGAAGTTAGCTTTTATCATGTCCTTCACTTATATAGAAATAAGACATAAAGCAGATAAAATTACAAAATAAGTAATTGAAAAAGAATATCTCCTGATTTGAAAACTTTTAGATAACAATGCCCTGTGTTGACCTTTATGCCTCTCTTTTCCCTTACAATGTTCTTAGAAGAAAAGTGCATCCTGTGGCCCCTAGGTGACACAGTTGGCTAAGCATCTGCTCTTGGTTCAGCTCAGGTCCTGATCTCAGGGTTGTGAGATTGAACCCCATGTCGGGCTCTGCACTCAGTGTGGCATCTGCTTGGGACTCTCTCTCCCTCTGCCTCTGCCCCTCCCCCTGCATGCTCTCTTTTGCTGTCTAAAATAAATAAATAAATAAATAAATAAATCTTTATAGAAAAAGAAAGAAAACTGAATCTGAAGTTTACTGTTGTTTAGCTTACAGATGTAAGCATCACATATGGTTAATTTAACATATCCTCCATCACTTTTTAAGCATTTCCTTACTTTCTAGAACAGAAGATGTTCAAGGCTCATCTTGTGCTTTCCCTGTTTCAGCCCTGTGGTCTGTTCTTTTTCCAAGGATCTCTTAATGTACATACACAGGAACAAACAGTATTTCTATTTTTTTTTTTATTAAGAACTATAAATTTACACTGATATGTCTGATTTCAGTCCAGTGTCATAGGATTCATTTTAGTCTTCATTTCCATATTTGTAACTCCATTTTCCATCAATGAGTAACCTTTCACTGATTATCTTTAAGAATGTACTAATTCGGGCGCCTGGGTGGCTCAGTTGGTTAAGCGACTGCCTTCGGCTCAGGTCATGATCCTGGAGTCCCGGGATCAAGTCCCACATTGGGCTCCCTGCTCAGCAGGGAGTCTGCTTCTCCCTCTGACCCTCTTCCCTCTCGTGCTCTCTGTCTCTCATTCTCTCTCTCTCAAATAAATAAATAAAATCTAGAAAAAAAAAAGAATGTACTAATTTCCTCTAATCTATTTTAAACAGAAGGAAATATCAAAATTTCTAATTTAAACAACTATGAAAAACATACCTCAACCACAATGCATTTTTTATAGTTCTCTATTTCTTTGGAATCAGAATATATTGTCAAAATTTTTACTCAATGTCCTTGAAATTTATATTTCCACTTGGGATTTTAAAGATTTTATTTATTTATTTGTTTATTTTAGAGAGAGTGAAAGACCACAAGTGGGGGAAGGGAGAAGGATACAGAGACTCCTCAGTGAGCACAGAGCCCAATGTCGGCTCGATCCCATGACCTGAGCTGAAATCAAAGTTGGACACCCAAACCACTGAGCCACCCAGGCACCCCTCCACTTAGGATTTTTTTTTTTTTAAGATTTTATTTATTTGACAGAGACACAGTGAGAGAGGGAATACAAGCAGGGGGAGTAGAAGAGGGAGAAGCAGGCTTCCTGCAGAACAGGACGCCCAATGCGGGACTCGATCCCAGGACCCTGGGATCATGACCTGAGCTGAAGGCAGACGCTTAACGACTGAACCACCCAGGTGCCCCATCCACTTAGGATTTTAAAGTACATGAAAAATCTTCACTCCCCTTAAAATCACAATAAATCTTCAGAAGATGAAATATTTATACCTTTTCTTTAAATCTATCAGAAACCTGTGGCATAAAGGAGAAAAAAAAATAAATTATGAGAAACAAGAAAATGAGAATGACACTCCCCTCTTAGCCTCAACTTTTCTTTTTCTTTTTTTTACAATGACCATTATACAACTGAAAATTGCAATACAGGGGGAAAACAGAAGACTGTAATTCATTGTCATGAGTAAAATCAGTCAGTGGAAACCAACCTAGAAATGATCCAGGTGTTAAAATTATCAGTAAAGGGCATTAAACAACTATGAAAAGTAATTTAAAATATCTATAGGAAAAGAAGAACATAATGAATAATGCAGGGGGAATATTAAGATAGATTTGGAAAAAATCAAGTCACTAAAATTCATTTACAGTAAAACACAGAGTAGAAGAAAGATTGAGAGAAAATGAACTAAGACCCAACAACCTGTGAGGCACTGTCAATTATTGAAACATATATGTAATTAGAGTCCTAGAAAGAGAGAGTGAATTGGGTGGAAAAAATGGGAATTATTTGCAGGTAACTTTCTAAATTTGATCAAAAAATGTCCATCCACTGCTCTAGGAACCTCAGACAACTATAATCAGAGTAAATACCACGTAACCACACCTAGGCATATCATTGTCTACTGCTAAAATCCTAAGATAAAGAGTGAAAAAAAGTAACAACAATTAGATACAAAGGACATAGTAAATCAGGAAAACAATTAGAAGAATGAAAGCTGATTTTCTATTAGAAACATTAGAGCCTAGATCATAATCTAGATCATACCTAGTCCCAAAGGCTAGAATTCTTTATCAAGTGAAAATAACTTTTCAAGATATTTTCAATGCAGCTAAATAAAGACCTTTTTAGATAAATGAAAATTGGGAGAATTTATTGTCATCAGACCCGCAGTACAAGAAATACTAAAGAAATTTCTCCTGGTTGAAGATTATGGATACCAGGTAGAAGTCTACTCTTCAGAAATGAAGAGAGCCCCAGAAAAGGTGAAGAAAGGGATAAATATAAAATAAATTTTTAATTTCGCTTACATGATTCTTCTTTTAAAAAATTATTGATTGACCAGTATTGGGTAAGCAGAATTATGCTGTTGTAAGGCTCTTACAATATTCATGAAGTAGTATAATTTTATTTGATGATACTGTTATTATTAGTTAAAGATCAATATCATAATCACTAGACAGAGTCAGCAAACTTCTGTGCAGGGGCGAAACCTGGTGAAGCTTCTTTTGTATAGATCACGAGCTAAAAGTTATTTTTGCATTTTTAATCAATTGAACATTTTTTGAAAGAGAAATATATGACAGACTATATATATGACTCTCAATGCCTAAAATATGTAATATCTGCCTCTTTATAGAAAAAAATATTTCGATCCCTACTAAAGAACAACCACTTTAAAAAAAATACATTCATCTATACTTGTAGTTATAAAGATGTAGTTAAAATGTTAATGAATGAGATTTTTTGAAAAAAGACAATGAAAAGATTCACCCAAAAGAACAGATAGAGAATATATATGTAGAATTAAAGCCACACATAATTTTATACACATTAATATACATCAATACATTTTAGAACTGAGATTAAATGGGTAAATTTTAAAAAATATGAAATGCAGAAGTTGATAATGAAGAAATAGAGCACAAAAATAAGCTTTGTAGTTTATTAAATAATTAAAATGAGATCATGTCACCTTTTCTCATAATAGTCAAACCAAGATATTTTTTCAGGTAAGTTCTGGAACATCTTAAGGGAAAAATTCATTGCTTTCTTCTATAAATCATTATACAAAATTAAAAAGAGTTGAAGCTGCCACCTCATTTTATGAAGCTATGTAATATTAACTCAAAAGTCAGATAAGAATGGGAGCCTGGGTGGCTCAGTCATTAAGCGTCTGCCTTCAGCTCAGGTCATGATCCCAGGGTCCTGGGAACGAGTCCCACATCGGGCTCCCTGCTCTGCTTCTCCCTCTCCCACTCTCTCTGCTTGTGTTCCTTCTCTTGCTGTGTCTTTCTCTGTCAAATAAATAAATAAAATCTTAAAAAAATAAAAGATAAGAAAATACAACAAAAGAAAATTATAGGTCATCTCTCTTGTGACTATAAATAGAAAATCTTAAAGATAATTTTGATTGAGATAAAGGCCTTTTATGAATTTTAACACCTATATATTATAACAGTGGTTAGCAAAGCTAGAAATAAACAGGTCTTTCTGACATGGTAAAGATTACATACCAATACATTCAGCAAGTATCTTACTAAAAGGAGAATATTTAGATGTGTTTCTTTGAAGATAAAAACACAAATTTTCTCCCTCGGAACAGTGACTGTTCAACACACCGCTGGAACACTGGAGGTCCTGTATGAAGTTTAAAGAAAAGAAAAAGAAAATGAGTTATAGAAAATAAACAAGAATAAGACAAAATGAGATTATTTGCAGGTGATATAATCATCTACCAAAAAAAAAAAAATAGAGTCAAAAGAACTAGTAAGATAAATCAGTAAATGTGTCAGATAAAAGATGGATTTATGAGTTTCAGAATTTTAAACCAACAAAAACCAACAAAAAATAGAATTTTTTAAAAAGTTACTACACATAATGCCAACATGAAACTGTAAAGTATGAAGAAATCAACCAAGAATATACAAGAAGACAACTTTAGGGAAAACTTTAAAATTTGAATAGAAAGCAGACAGGATATCCTGAAAACATGGAGAGATATTTTGTATTTTTGTGTTGGAATATTTTATATTATAAATATACCAACGATCACCAAAAACAAAATCAGAAATTCAGTGCATTTTGAATTAAAATTCCATTTAACTTATTCAAAGAACTTAACAAACTTACTTTAAACTCTATATGAAGAATTAAACTTCACTAATAGTTAAATAAAAATAAAGATGGAGGACTTGCCTCATATGATTATAAAAACATATTTAGACTCACAGTATAAAAAGAATAAAATATTGTTACAAGAACAGGCAAATAAGCAAAAAAACAATAGACAACTCAGAGACAGATAAGTATACATTCAGGAAGGAAATTCTCAATACAGATGTGCCATTAATTCAGTAGGGAAGAATCAGAGTCTTTAGTAGGTAGTGTGGTAAAAAGTGAGTATATAGACAGAAATAAAATTGGATTCCTATCCAAGAGGATGGAAGAACTAAATGTGAGAGAAAAAAATATGTATTTAAAATGATAGAAGAATGTTCTGTGACCAAAGGTGGAACAAAATTTCCTAACTCAGTTTTGAAAAGTACAATCTATAAGGCAATAAACAGATTGATAGATGATAGATAGATACAGAGAAAAATAGATGATAGGTAGGTAGATAGAGTACCTCTATACTGCATTCTTTTTTTTTTTTAAAGATTTTTTTATTTATTCTAGAGAGAGAGAGAGCGAGCAAGAAGGGTGGGAGGAGCAGAGTCTTAAGCAGACTCCACACTGAGTGTGGAAACTGACACAGGGCTCCATCTCACGACCCTGAGATCATGACCTGAGCTGAAACCAAGAATCAGACGCTTAACCAACTGAGCCACCCAGGTGCCCCTATACTGCATTCTTATTGACAGTATTTGCTGCTTTAAATTCATGACCTAAATTAAACCCTATGACTCTTTCAGGCTTGTTCTGAGCTCAGTCTCTGACTATTTTGCTGCCATGTTTACAAGTGATGTTTGTGAAGCCAAGCAAGAGGAGATCAAGATGGAAGGCATAGACCCCAATGCCCTCTGGGACCTTGTCCAATTTGCATATACAGGTACAGTAAGAGAATTATAGCTTCATGTTGATGTCTTGTGAATTTTAGAATTTGAGTATAAAATTTAAAGCTTAAAAAGTGTTTGGTTTGTATCTTTTACTTTTCCAGTTGAAAGATTATCTAACAGGGAAAAATCAGACTACCTTTTCATTTGTCATGGAATCACAAATGTATATATGTATACATATACCCTATTCCCTTCTACAAAGATCATGATAAGCTTATAAAAATAGTCAATGGAATGAGCTTGGGAGACAAGCAAAGAGGTTATTAATTATCAAATAAAATTTTTTAATGTCCATTCTGAGAGCATTAGGAAGGGAAATAGATTCTCATTGTCTTTCCTTTTAGAAAGTATGGGTTGAAATAACTCTTTTCTCCTTAAGATAAAATGTATTATTTTAATATTAAAATATTCACAGAACATTTAATGTGGACTTGCCAAACTTAGCTGAAAAGGACAATGAAGATACTTAGTTATGGAAATGACTACTTTTTGAGGCTTCTTCTTCCTGTCTACTATGTTGACATTTTTTAATGGCCTTTGCAATATGTTATATTTAGTGCATTCCAATAAGTTTGCCAATTTAGCAAACATTTGTTGAATGTTTCTCAGTGTGCAATTATCAGCTGTATCTCTGGAGAATAAACTAATGAATAAGATGTCTTAGCCTTCCAGAAGCTCATAGTCCAAGTGGAGAAGAATTAGACGAAGGAATAAATATTGATATAATGTGACACATTAAGAGAGTTAGAAGGCATAAAACCTGCTGTTCAAAGCATTATCAGGACTCATATTCATTTAAAACATTTTAATAGTTTTCAAGATTATTGTGGTAAGGGGAGGCATTATAATAAAATCTTGTGATAGAAGTCAAGGTAGATGGTATAAATTGAAGTAGTATGTATATATATATATATATATATATATATATATATATATATATACAGTATAAATGACATGTGGCTCATTTTGCCTGAACTCTCAATCATGGTATGAAATAAGAAAAAAGGCAGGCTAGGGCCCGATTATCAAAACAGCAGGACCCAAGCTTAAGGAGCTGTGTTTTTGCAGCATACCTGGTTGCTGGGAAACATGAGATGGCATTGTGAAGATCAGCCACTAGAACCGAAATGCTGTGGGACTAGTGGGAATCTGCTTCCTGAAGGAGGATTTGGCTTCTCATAGAAGGGAGTTTGCTAATATAACACTCAATCAGTAAATTAACCCTCTTTGAAAAGAAAAATGCTCATTCATCTCAAAAGAGCAATGTGATGGACAGACGTACACATTTCCCAGCCTCAGTTATTTTTAACTTTTTTTCATTTTTTTAAAGATTTGTTTATTTATTTACTTATTTTATTTTAAAGATTTTATGTATATATTTGACAGAGAGAGACACAGTGAGTGAGGGAACACAAGCAGGGGGAGTAGGAGAGGGAGAAGCAGGCCTCCCGCTGAGCAGGGAGCCCGATACAGGGCTTGATCCCAGGACCCTGGGATCATGACCTGAGCCGAAGGCAGACGCTTAACGACTGAGCCACCCAGGCATCCCTATTTGTTTATTTTAAAGAGAGAGAGAGTGTGCATGGGCAAGCATGAGTCCCCATGCAGGGAGGAGCAGCAGAGGGAATGGGGGAGAGAACCTCAAGCTGACTCTGCACTGAGCGTGGAGGCCTACCGAGCTAGATCTCACAACTCTGAGATCATGACCTGAGCCAAAATCAAGAGTCAGGCACTTAACTGACTGACCCACTCAGGCGTCCCTGCCTCAGTTATTTTTAAATTATATTTTGTCCGAGCAAATATTGCATGGGGCAAAGAGAGTAAGCGAGTAAACAAGTATGTATTCAAGGCTGTTGCAATAGGGGAGAGAGACGAAACTGTCTTTATTTAATTCTGCTGAAACAAAGAGAGGGAGAGATTTTTAAGTGCTAGAATGAGAGAACACAGACCATCTGTGTTTGCCATTTGGCTTTACCTAAGGAAAAGTAAACGTTTTCCTATCATTGTGACATAATGTAGTTTTACAATTTAGAGCAAGGCACCCACTCAAATTATACTTCTATTCTCCCACAAAAACTGAGAGATGAGGGTACTATCATCCTTGAAGCTGACATTTCAAAGAGAATGCTTCTGGGTCCTTGAGAACAAGATTCCTGGGTTGTAAAACTGGCACAAAGGCTTTAAAAATTACTTACATCTCAAAGGGGTAGAGAAAGAATTTATAAGTACAAGTTTTCTGAAGTAAATGCTCTGAGAAAAGGGAGACCAAAGATCTAAAATTCAAAAGTAGCCTGTTTATATCTTAGTCAAGCTGAAGGACCATTAAAACCCTCTTAGTCGATTGCAATCTGCATACAACCTGAAATAGTAACATGTAGGATCTTTGGCCTCCCAGCCAAGAGATAACAAACATAACCGCATTATTGTTTCCTTGAAAGGGAAGAATCATGAAGCTTACATTTTAGGGATCCTTCTAGCAACAGAAAGGCATAAATCCAACCCTTATAGTCTCCATGGCCTGGCAACTTTGCATTTCTCTTGTTCAAAACTAGGTCAAAAGATACTCATCATCACGCAGCATAAAGTTGGAAGGTGTTTCAAAGCTCCCTGCTGAATGTAATGACCCAGATTTGCTCAGTTTAAGGAGGGTAGACAGGATACAAAGTGGCCTTTCGGTTGCTACTGCTACTTTGGCCTTTGGTGCAACATCATAGCTCCCTGGTGGTTGATAAATTTCTAATTGTTAGTTTATAGAAATACTAGATGAGCAAATAATTTGCAAGCTAATATTGGGAGAATTTGGGGCATAAGATAAAATACCTTGTCTTTTGATATATATATATATATATATATATATATATATACACACACATATATACATATATATATTTAACAAAATATAACAATAGAAGAGATGAAATGAGCAATGACAGAAAGGGGTAATAGGATATATCTGTGCATGTGTCCATTTTGGTAGTGTGTTAGCTAGTCTCTGAGAATTTTCTTGGTAGTAGGTTAAAAATAAATGCATCCCAGAAGAGGGAAAAAATGAATGAGCGGTACAGACACATAAAGGGTCAGCTATTTGGTAATATTTCCTTAAATTTTGAGGTATGGGGGCTTTTGAGAAATTAAGGAGGATCAACTCTGTAAAGAATTGATAGTTAACTATTAGCTGTAGAAGTAAAGTGTTCAGCAGAGATACATAAGTTTGCTTTAAAATGATTCAAACAGATAAAATTTCCATGAGATCTCAAAAGTCTGTAAGGTTTGAAAGAACCATATGTAGCTAATTTATGTCATTAATGTAGAAATTAAAGAAGAGAATGAAAGCATAATGTAGCTTGCAATAAATTTTTGCCTAAGATAAACTTCAGTGATTATAGGGTTTAATAATCTTTGATTTGAAGAACGAGGAATTATCCCTTAAATAATTTCAGGTAGTAAAATTTGCACATGGTCAGTCATGGGAGACATCTTTCCTGTCTACCTCTCTTTTTTCCTACTCTAGCAAATTAGAATAAGAAGTGGCACCAGGGGCCTGGTAGAGCTTCTGTAAGAACGAAGGCAAGTATATATAGATTTATTTCTCTGGTAACTAGGAAGAGTGACCCTGGTACCCAGGAGGTGACGGCAGTGGCGGTAATAGCTCAAAGGGAATATGAATATTTTTAAAGGAAAAACATGTAACAATAAAAAGGCTGATACTAGCAATATATAAGATAGGATAAAGAAACCAGTAAGGTCTTTGTGTTGACAAAATTAAATAGTTTTAGAAGCATAAAGGATAGGGGCGCCTGGGTGGCTCAGTCGTTAAGCATCTGCCTTCGGCTCAGGTCATGATCCCAGGGTCCTGGGATCGAGCCCCGTGTCGGGCTCCCTGCTCTGCGGGAAGCCTGCTTCTCCCTCTCCCACTGCCCCTGCTTGTGTTCTCTCTCTTGCTGTGTCTCTCTCTGTCAAATAAATAAATAAAATCTTAAAAAAAAAGCATAAAGGATTAAGATACAATAATAAAAGTGATGTCTAATTATTACAGTATCAAAATTAGCTTCTTAAAATAAAAGGCACCATTAGGTCAATTTTTTTTCACACATTGTCATAGCTCAGGAGTGGAAAGGAAATGAAAATTTACACTAATGTTAGAAATAATTGTATATCTAATATGAGATTCATAACAATTTTATAAGTTCTTGATTAGCTGTTTAAGTAGTTTCAAAATTTCTTTTTAAAACTTTTCATTGGATTTTCTTTATGGTTTTAGCCAAGAAATCTGAGTATGATCTTAGCTATTCATAGAAAGCAAAAGGTGCAAAATCAATAGTGCATGTTATAAAATAGTGCCCTTTTATTATTGGTGCCTTACATTTAAAATTTGAATTCTTAGTTATAATCCAAAGGATACATAATTATAAGACTGTATATCAGTTTTTCATAATCTAACCATAATTCAGCTAACAGTATTTAAGCACATTGCATGAAGAGAATGACCAATAAGGACTAGAAGATAAAATACAAATTAAGACTCGATGGATACAGGTTATATAACATAAACCTTTAAACAAATTTGACAATGAATAAAATTATTAGAACAGGGCATAGTGAAAAAGCTCTTTACTTTTGTTTTCAAAAGCAGTAAGATCTATGTACCACTTTCCACTTTATGACATTCTCAGTTGTATTGTGTCAAATAACTTAAAAACAGCTTTTGGAATGTTTTTCTACATGTAATGGTGACTCCATTCTGTAATTTTACTCATCTAGAAAAGAGACCTGAGATAGTATTTGTCGAATCTGTAATAAAGCCTGTGATTTGAATCATGAAGTCAAGGCTGCTCTGGAGTAATTCTACAGAACATACTCAGAAGCATAGAATCAGAGGAGAAAATTTAAAAAAACATATGTTTACAGTTTCTCATCATTCTATTTTCACATCACTTAGAAAGTTAGCTATGTATAGAGCTATAGAAATTCCATCCCTTACATTATAAATTTTATAGATTAACATTTTTCTTATGGCTAAGTATGTGATGCAAAGCAGAGGCACCAAAACTATTTTTCGAAAATTACATATTTGATATTTCAAATAAGCATTGACAAAATCATCCGAGGCAATTCAGAACTTTATTGGTCTCTTTTAAATTAATATGAGGGGACAGATTTTTTTCCAGCATTTAAGGACCTCTGAAGTTCTTTAGGCAGCCCATCAATGAAATAAAGTAACCTGACAAAGATCAATAGTAAGACACTGAATCTATTACTAGAATGAAACATCAGAACACACATTCAATGGCATTTTCTCTACCGAATCAATGTCCTTTTGTAAAGTTACCAGTTATGGTAGAGTTCCTTGGAGTGGCTTGTGACTATTTTGCCCTCAAAATAGTTTGGGTAGCTTAAATCGACATCCATATTGCTGTATAGTGGCTTACTGCAAGTTTGGGTCATGCTTCTTCCCAGTTTTACTGATAGTTCCCTGCAAAAGGCAAATGTACCTTAAGCACATTAATGCCTAATGGTCCTTGCCCTGTAAATGCGCTTGAATGCCTTTCAAGTTTTAGTACATGCCTACTGTGTGCTGTGCCCGATGATGGACTCTGGAAGACAATATATTTAATTACACACATTTTCTGCCTTTAAGGGACTTTCAAGTTTAGGGTATAAAATAACTAACTTTTGTTGTCTTTTTTTGGTCTAAACATACATTTGATAGACACAGTCTAATAATTCTTCTTTAGAGAATGGTATAAAGCAAATTTTGAAGGTTATTACATTGGTTGTGTGTGTGTATGTAAATGAATAAAATATATGTAGATATACATACACACCACACACACACACACACACACAGACACACACACACACACACACATATATTTATATTTATATTTATATTTATATTTATATTTCAGTATTTCAGTTCTGGCCAAAAACTGATGATTATATTGTGAGAATAATTTAATATATTTGAAAAGGATGCTCTGGAGTTCACTATATTTTACTGTTGCTTTCAGGTTGATAGAAATTTCCTTCTGGTTTATCTTTTACATAGTCCCTACTATCCGGACATACTTGAAAACATACTGTGTTCATTGATGCATAAGGAAATAGAGTTCTAACAAATGTGGGAGATGGGTTTGCAGGGTTACTAGCTAAGTGTCAGGTTCTGTAGAGAACTGATAAGGACACGGTTTAAATAAAGGAAGCTGTCCATCCAGCAGTGGTAATAAGAAGAAAGGTAGAAAATTAAACTGCCAAATGCCAAACCTTTAATCATACTGAAGAGTTAACTTCCTTATTGAAAAAAAAAAGGTTCGTGTGCCACTGAAGTTAATTAAAGTCTTAGTACATGCTAACAAATGTTAAGATAGCTTCTGCTTACTGCCAAACATTTGAATGAAATAAATACACACACACACAGGAACTGAAATGTTTAATGCTCTACTTTAATATTAAAAAAGGATACATCAATATAGTCAGCCTGGATTGAATATTCTAAACTCCCTTCAGAACTTTTTATTGTAACTGAAAGTAAATTATTGTTTCATTTTTATTACTGGTTTAATTCAAGTGGCATGAATTATGCAAGCACATTAACAGAATATTAGTTTTAAAGTAGGAACTTTTACTAGATGGAAAATTTCTGTTCTCAATTTAAGAAATTGAGCTTTTAAAGACCGGCTTTATCAATTATTATTACCCATTAGTTAAAAATATTGATTAAGTAATTTCCATAGGATGCTGAAATAATGTGTATATTCAGGAAGAAAAACAATAAAAATAATAAAAATAAAAATAAATCAGTTCGATATTGCCATCCTACTTCCACCTTTTTATTATTCCAAGAGCGCTTATTGGCTCGTGTGCGTGTGCGCATGTAACGATGAACGATATAAGCTAATTTGGGGGAAATTATTGTATCAACATAGATAAAAATTATGTACATTTTCTGAAAATTTTATAACATTTTGTTGTTGTTACTGAACCGCATCTTGGCTTCATGCTATGGGATTTCATCGACAGATTGGAAAAGAAATTGCTATGTGAAACTGAATACTTACTAGCAGTAGAGGAAACGTTATGTCTCTTCTGCCCTGTAATTCACATTGACCTTCCAGGTCCCCAAGTAAGGAAAATCTCCCAGGTCTCATCTTATAATCAAGTTTGCTTTCTTATAAAATCTGCTTGGATGTCATTTTATTGTTACTCACAATTTTATAATTGTTTACATTTTCCTGTGGGTACTAGGAATTGTATAGGGAAACTGTTTACCCGTCTTTTGGGCCCTACATTTTGCTCTGGATCCTAGGAAGGCAGGCGCTAAATCCTGTGTCACCATGGCATGTGTACAGACTACACGCTATGTGTTTTTGTGCATTAATCTCATATTTGACTGTATTTTCTCAGGGTCGCTTCACCTTCACTCTGATCCCAAAATATCTGCACCCTTGATTCTGTTGTACTTGCAGGGTAGTATGTAGAATTTAACATCAGAAACATGTGGAGTTTTCTTTGGCCTTCACCAGGACTAATACTGAACCAAAACTCACTGAGATGTGTCAGCCCAGTATTCATTCAAATTGTTGGGCATTTATTCTGATTGGCATGTACTTATTTCTTACTTCTCAAGTATTTTGATTGTATCCCTTGTGCTCCCCCATTTTATACTTAGAGATCTTGGACAACTTTCTTAGCTTTATAGAGTTTTAATATTATCAACTCCAAGAAAGGAAAATAATAATGTCTAAGTAAATGAACTAATAAAACTATGTGGGTTTAGCATAATGCTGAGCATATTGTAAGCACTCAATTATGATGATTATTTGTAATGGATGTTTTTATAAGTTCCATCAAATCCTTTGCACAATCCATTATAAAAAATGAAATTGGAGACAAAACTGGGGAGGGAATCATCACTTGGTCAACATTTATTAATTTTGAAACTGATTTATTATATGTGTTAGTATTATAGTATGAATTCTAATTCATATATATAATTTGGTATACATTTTTAGTAATACATTTTTTAAACCACTTATTTCTAATTTTACTGCCTTATATATTTTAATTATGTTTTTATCATGTATTACATTCATTATTTTAGCATATTTTATCTCATTCCACACAGTAATAGTCTGAGATGGGCAACTAATCAAGTCTTATTGTCAGTTACAAAAATGAAAATACCTTGATATAGAAGGCAACAAAATTCCGTGGATGTGAGAGCATGGTCCAGTTTTCCCAATGGCATTCCAGTGTCCTTTCTGCTAAAGCTGAAGTTATTCAAACTTCTGTCTGATTAATATGAGAGGGAATGCCTCTTCTATGTACTTATGTTATTACCACCTTCCATTTTCCTAGTACCAAATGCCATCAAATATATTTTTTCTTACAATTACTTTCCTTTTCCACAAAATCATGAATAACCTGATGAAAGTATGTAGATACTACAAATGGAGAATTATTTGAGATTGATCACAGCACTGTAGCACTGATCATTTTCAGGCTTGGACATTCACAATTTCATAACTTTGCAAATTTAAGTCTAATTTTGTTTTGTTGTTTTTATGTAAATAAGAAGAATTATAAGAAACACTACATGTTTAACATTTAACATTTTCAGGATGTTTTACACACATCTGTGTTACTTCTGATAACATTCAGCTTTATCATGTAGCTGGGAAAAATGCAGCACCAACTTCACATATGTTTCTGAACAATACAGATCTTTAAAAATACTACTTTAGTTGTGTTTTGACTATTTTTCAATACTTTGCATTTAAATTTTGATAGAGAGGATTCTTTCCACAGATAGTATGTGGTGGAACAAAACAACTAAAAGCAATAAACAAGCAAAAACAAGCAAATAAAACAACTCCAGTCACTGCCCCCTCTGAAGACTTCCGTAAATCACCATTTTGCCTGCTTTGCCATCTTCATTCAGGAGAGGCTTCTCCTTCATGTTGGAGACAGGAAATGCATAAAGAGAACTCTAAGAACTTTGATTTTAAATGCTTTCTCTGCCTCAGATAAAGGATGGTAAGGGCTACCCAGCAGGGAAAACATTTCAGCCAGAAGTGGATGGTATGCTCAAGACATCCTAAAGGAATACCTTGATCTCTGACTACTTTATACTGTGTGCTTGAGCTTTCTTAGACGCATTATAGCCCTATTGTAGTGTTCTTGTATTCCTCCACCAGAGAAAATATTCCGCTAAATGACATTCATGCGAGTCTGATGCCTGTTCCCCCCCGGTCTTTTCATCTTCTCTGGAGAAATGTTTAGGAGTGTGTGTGTGTGGTGGGGAGTTGGGGGGGGGGGGCGGTGGGGAAGTGGGCGGTGGGGGTACTGTAGAATGAAATATCGATAAGGAAAGTCTGGACTAGTAATGGAAGTTCAGTCTTGTGAGAAGAATTGTAAAAACCACTTTAACATATAACATTTTCGTTTCTAATTCATTCAGGTCTACAAAGTGCAAACAGTACTTTGAAATATATGTCATTAATTATTTTCATGTGTTTTCCTGGACTTATATATTCTACTTTCTGATAAATGGGCATTGTAATAGGAAATCTTAAAATTTTTTTGACACATTATTATTTTGCTTATCAAGTTAAGTTAAGGAAAATATATTTAGGACCTCAAACACAAACTTCATTTTTTATATGCATTTAATTTAAATTTGCCTTGTCACAAAATAGCTTCAAAGTAAAATACATTGAGAGGGAAATAAGATATCAATAATATATAAGGTGGTGTTTTGACATATATTAAAGAGTTAACTGTATATTCCTCCAATAACACTCCGTAACTATTTTGAGGATAAGAAATATTGATTATGATCATGGGCTGTTAGATGTGAAGATTTCAAGAAAAATATGAATGCTTATAGTCAGAAAATGAAAGTGGTAAATCTCTGAAAATGATCTAAATGATGGCAGAAAAAGAATAAGATAGCATATTAAGCATATTTTTAGAGCCAGAATAGTACTCCAAAGAAAATTATCTGTTAAACAAACAAACGTAAAAACACCCGGCATCTCAGAAGCCTGGGAGTACAGAGGAAGTGGGTAGTATGGCTGCTGCCAGGAAAACTCTCAATCTGGGCAGATTGCCAGATGACAACATATCAAAACTGCAGCTTTTTTTATTTCCACATCACAACCAGCCAAGTTAGTGCATAAAATCTTTAAGCATCCCAAGATGGAGTAACTTTGTAGATAACTTCAATTCAACCTAGTTCTATAAGAACATACTTCTTCATAATGTTACTGTAACATCTGTCCATTGAGCAGATATGTTTTCTTATACTTACCCCTTTCAATCTCCCTTCTGTTTTACTGACTAAAGGAGAACAATAAAGGAAGAACAAATATACAATGTCATTTACAGAAGCCACAAGACTGATTTGGTCTTAATTTTGTGCCTCAGTATCTATGATGTATAAGGCTTTGAAATTCAAGTAAAGAAGACCTGAAAGAGGCATTCAAGTTCAAATCCACAACACCCCTGGTATGATTTACACCATAAGAGTCTTAAGATTCTGTTTGTATTCATAGAAATTACATACCAATTTGTTGTAGCTTCTCAGGCACCAAGGTAAAGAAAGAAGCATAATCAGTTATAAAATAAAAACAAGGATTTTGCTCAACATAAACACAAGTTTCTAATATTGAAATCTGAGAAGAATATTTTTGAATATTTGAATATTTGTAAAACACTGTATGACGTACTTCAGACATCTTCACTAACATGCCGAAAATGGATATAACAATGAATTACAGAACTATTTCTTCTGTTGGCTAATTCAAATTCAAATGATATTGCACAGACATACAGATTACTAAAAATTTCATGCATCAAACAGTAAAATATTAAAATCCAGGGATAAAACTCAGTTGGGTTGAAAGTACCTTTAATTTAAAGAGATGAGCATTGGGGCACCTGGATAGCTCAGTCTGTTAAGCGCCAGACTCTTGATTTTGGTTCAGGTCATGATCTCAGGGACATGAGGTCAGGCTCCACGTTGCACATGGAGCCTTCTTGAGATTCTCTCTCTCCCTCTGCATCTGCCCCTCTGCCCCTCTGCCCAGCCCCCCACCTCCACTCTCTCTCTCTTTTAGAGAGAGAGAGAGAGATCGTAGTTACTGATGCTGAACTCAAAAGAACATGTTCCACCTAAAGGTATCCTAAAATATTAAATTCTGTAATGGCCAAATGAGCATATTTGCGGTATGTTTGATTTACCAGTTGACCAATTAGGTTACTTACAGTAGAAGTTTGTATAACTCGGATAACTGTGAGTTGATTCTTTTTATTTTTTATTTTTCTCACAACTAAAATTTCCTTGAGTATTGAGTGACAGCCTCTGTAACACTAAACACTATAGCAAGTACTGGGAGTAGAAAAAAATCTATGTAGTTTATTATGGACAGAGCTACAAGCTATGATATACTGAAAAAAAGGGGTCTACTCTGTGGTGAAAGTCAAGTAAGCCAAACACCTATGAATGAATGTGGGTGAAGTGAATGTTCAGAAAACCTCAAGATTTTTCTCAGCCAACAATTCCTGTTCTTTCCAAATGATAGATATGTGAGAATACTAGATTTAAAACAATTTCGGTAAATGAGAACATTTGGCCTGATACCCATTGGACTTTTTGAAAAACAAGGTGTGCAGGTAGATTTAGAAAAATAGTGGCCTTTATTATTACAACTGCCTTTTCACTGGTCCTTGCACAGATATTTCCCTGAATTTTCTAACACTCTGAGATATATTTAGCGCTCAAAAAAAACATAAACTGTGCTTTTCTTATGGCTGGAATGCACATAAGACATGGTTTATTAATAAGTTCTAAGTTGATAGGATTTTCCAGGCATAGCTTGTCATTCTGTTTTCTAAAACTGGTTTGCAAACAGGATTTTCTTCCAGGCAGGAGGTGGAGAGAGGGACCAGGGAGCCAGTAATGTGGTGCATATTAGAATAAGGAATAATTTGATGATAGCAAAAGTCCAAAGTGCAATAAAAATCACTTTGTTTTGGTAACTGTTAAAAAGACATGTAAGCCTACTAAAAATAATAAAATGATGTAAACCAAAATTTTCTTAACTCTCCTGCCGTTTTTGAGACACTCAAAAAATGTAGTAATTTGTTGATATAAATAAATGATTAAGTAAATAAATAACCAAGAATATACAAATCTCTCATGCAGAATTCCACATCATTTATGTAATTAAGCTGCCCTCAAGGAAATAGAGCATAACACCCCATTCGTTAAGTGTGGTTATGCATAGGGACCTCCTTCCAGAAAGCAAAGTATGGAAAAGGAGATAAAAGGGTAATTTTACAGTGGAGAAACACGACAAACCCCACCTGTACTGTGGGGTGACCTGATCGTGTGAAGGTCAGATGCACAAGCGGTGAAAGAATTCACTCAAGGCAGAGCAAAGGAGATAGAAGTTTACTGAATAATAAGAATAAAAAAGAATAATAAAAAAAGAAATTTACTGAATACATTCTAAGGGAGCAGTGAGCAGGACTGCAAGGGAGAGACTGTCTGAAGGCAGTGGTCGGGGCTTGTAGTTAAGGAAGGAAAGGTGAGGAGGTATGGGAACATACGGAAATTTCCTTTTTGGTATCTGTGTCTGGGTGTAAGTAACTCATTGTTCACCTAGGGCTTATGGATATTTTGAGGTAGGTCACCTAATGGCCCTGTTTGTATTCAGCCCAGGGGTCACTGTGGGCTCTTTTACCTTACTCAGTTTTCCCTTGTTCAAGTCGGATGCCTAAAAGCGGACATTACATCTATTAAGTGATCAAAGTTAACATCAATAGTGGTAAGTCATGTTGATAGTATGTACCCTTGATATGATGTGATGAAACCAAAGCTCATATCCCAGTGTAATCATAATTAGACAAATCCCAATTGAGGGACATTCTATAAAATATTTAACCGGAACTCCTCAAAACTGTCAGTCATCAAAAACAAGGAAAGTCTGAGAAATTGTCACAACCAAGAGGATCCTAAGGAGGCAAAAATGACTAAATGAAATATGGTATCCGGCCTGGGATCCTGAAACAGAAAAGGGCAATCCATAAAAAATCCAAGTAAATGAGCATAAAGTATGGACTTAGTTAATAATAACATAACAGTATTGGTTCATTAACTTAACATATGTATCATACTAATGTAAGATGTTAATAACTAGAGAAAATAGGTATGTATTTATGAGAAGTCTCTACTATCTTTGCAAGTTTTCTGTAAATTTAAAGTATTTTAGGAAAAAAGTTTTTCTATGAATTAAATATTAATTTTTAATTTTGTTTCAATTCTAGTATGGTAATGATATTATTTCTCTTTCTATCTGAAGATAGAAATGGATGTAGAGATAAATTTAATTTACTTTATGGATTTTATAGGCAATTTTTCATCTATCTAGAAAAAAATGGATTCTTTTTTAATGTAACTGATTTTATAGATAAAATATAGTTATAAAGCACAGTGGCACTAGGATACCACTTTCCCATTAAAAATACAACAGCTTAAATTCACATTCTTCTATAATCTTCACTTTTTCCTCCCCATCCCATTTTACATATTTTCATCCAATACAGTGTAAATTTAAGTATATTCTCTTCTAGATAATCACTGTAAGTCTATTGATACATATTTGGACTACTCAGTAGCTTTAGTTTTACTTACAGTGACACTATACTTATACGTAGCACGCATTTGGAGGTGCCCTATTCAAAAGGCATTCCCTTCCTGTTCCCAAAGTTGACTCGAATTCTATCAATCTAATTTATATAAGGTCAAAATCAATCATTGGGGTTTTAGCCCATTGGTAATTATTGAGTTAGGCGTGGTCATGTGATATAATTTTTGTCAAGGCAACAAGGAAGAAAGATTTCTGGGAAACTGTTGGTTAAGATTTGTTCACTGATTCAAGAGAAACATGCAGGAAGGACTCATTTCTCTTTCTGTGGTGTTTTCCTCTCTGAATCCGAAGCTTGAAACTGTGGCAGCTGTGAGGGAAACAACAAGGCACTTGAGAAGATGGTTGCTTTCTGATGATGTGTTGAGCCTTTCAGTTAATTTTTTCTGGAGACAACCTTCCTCTGCACTTGTCAAAAGATATTATAACAATGTCCTTATTATTTAGGAAAGTTTCCTCAGGACTTTCTGTTATTATAGTCACAGGCTTCTCAGGTATCCAAAGTTTCATGTAGGTGTCAGATACTTTTAAGCTAATTTTCTATGGCACCCAAAGTAAAAACATGTAGATTTTCCCTGTTTGCATATCGAAAGCCATTTGTGAACATTATGCCTTAAAAATTAACTTTGAATGTATGTGTAGAATTATTATTTTTTCATTAACAGTATTCATGTCTTCTTTTCAGGTTCAATTTTAAGTCAAATATTTGGCAGATTTTTGCCTTTTTACCATATAAGACTGTCACAGAAATAACCACATTTTATCTATCTATCTATCTATCTATCTACCTATCTATGAAAGCCAGGTTTTATAGATAGATAGATAGATAGCTATAAAGAAAAATATCATGCATGAGGTACCTCAATTTGTGTGCACTCAAGCTAAACACTCACTAATACTCCATTTTTGCCTTCTGACCTTTACAAATGGTTGTTTCATTGGATATATTCTAAGTTGAAAAAAATAGAATATTTTAACTCTTTGAAGCAAGCAGTGCTTATTACTTCCAAATTTGCATCCAAAGTTACCATAAGTAACTTGAAAAAATTAGTCTATAGATAACCTGTGAAAATTTAAAAATTTTCTCCTTTTACTTTTTTTTTTTTACAGAAAAGGAAGGAGAAGTGCCTGCTAAAATATGATCTAAATTATTATGAAGTGTAATGCTAAATTCAGTATTTGAATTTGGACTATTTGTTTGTAAAAACAAATAACTTACATATCCTTTGGCTTATTACATTGACTTAACATCTCTGAATCACTTTTCAAGGGTTGATCTGGGAGGGTAAAGATACTAACTTTTTTTTTTTAAAAGATTTTATTTATTTATTTGAGAGAGAGAATGAGAGATAGAAAGCACGAGAAGGAAGAGGGTCAGAGGGAGAAGCAGACTCCCTGCTGAGCAGGGAGCCCGATGCGGGACTCGATCCCGGGACTCCAGGATCATGACCTGAGCCGAAGGCAGTCACTTAACCGACTGAGCCACCCAGGCGCCCTAAAGATACTAACTTATACACACACCCACACACCACTTTATATGTTAGATTTACATTTATAAGATTATTTTAACAATATGTTGATTGGGTATTTTAAACGGTAATAGCATATATGAAATTGCCATAAATATAATATGTTCTATATATTGTAAACTCTTAAGAAAAAAATTAACACATAACACACAATTTCTCTAAATTATAATATACTATCTTTGTGATTTTGTTAGTAAAGTTTGAATTAAAGCCCTCAGAAAATATAGGTACTAGTCTGCCCAACTCATCTTTGCTGGCATTTAAGTATTCCTTTTAAAGTCTTGATTAATGAATAATTGACATACAATAAACTGCCTATATATAAGGTGTACAATTTGACTTTTTGACATATGTATACACCCATAAAACCCTTACCATAATCAGAGTAATGAATATATTCATCACCCACTTTTCTGATCCATCTTGTTACCCCTCCTTGCCCCTACTCCATCCTCAGGTACTGATGATCTGATTTATGTCATAATAATGTAAATGCTTAAGGATTTTAATTAAGTTGGGTCATAAGGTTTATTTTTTTGTCTGGTTTCTTTTACACAACATAATTATTTTGCACTCAACATACTTAACCATGATGTTGCATATATCAATAGTTCTTTCCTTTTTATGAGTAGTATTTCATTGTAGCCCACTTATTTGCAGTTTTGTTTTCAACAATTTCAGCTATCCAAGCTAGATGATCCTCCTTCTGACATATTGTATATGTCAGAAGAGAATATACATCAACAGTAAGGTCACGTTAGGTCACAATGCCTACCTCATTCTCCTCACTTCATCTCATCACATAGGCATTTTATCATCTTACATCATCACAAAAAGAAGGGTGAGTACCAGCAGAGTACAGAGAGACCACATTCACACAACCTTTGTTACAGTATATGGTTATAACTGTTCTATTGTATTATTGGTTATTTTGTTAATCTTTTACTGTGCCTAGTTTGTACATTAAACTTTATCATAAGTATGTATGTATAGGAAAAAATAGTATATAAAAGTTAAGTACTACCCACGGTTTCAGGAATCCCCTGGAGTTCTTGGAAAATATCCTCCACAGATAAGGGAACTACTGTACTACAATTTGTTCATCATTCACTTGTTAATGAACATTTAGGTTGTTTCCAGTGTTTGGCTATTACAAAATAAATCTACTATAAACATTCATATATAAGGCTTTATATCAACTTACTGTTTTATTTTTCTTGGGTTAATACTTAGGAGTGAAATGGCTGAGTCATTTAAGAGGTGAAATTGTAAAATTGTTTTCCAAAATGGATATACCATTTCACATTTCCACCAGCAGTGCTCATGCACCTGTAGTGGTATTTCATTGTGCTTTTAGCTTCCATCCACCTAAACATTAATAATGTTGAGCATTTTTCATCCATGTATCTTCTTTTATGGAACATCTGTTTAGATCATTTGCCCATTAATTTTTTTTCTTGTTATTGAGTTTGAGAGTTCTTTATGTATTCTAGATACAGGTACTTTACCAGACATATGATTTTGCAAACATTTTTTGCCCCAGTCTGTGGTTCATCTTTTTGTCCCTTTAATATTGTCCTTTGCAGTGATTTTTATGAAGTCCAATTTAACAATTTTTTTCTTGTGGATTATGTTTTTGATGTCTTATCTAGAAAATCTTTAACTTAAGGTCACAAAATTTTTCTGTTTTCTTATAGAGGATTTATAGTTTTAGTTTTTACATTTAGGACTATGATCCATTCTGAGTAATCTTTTTTCTTTGATTAGCCCATCACATTTATTATTTTGTGTTCTGTAAGTTAGCTTTTCATGCATAAGGGTTGCTTGACCCCAAACATTTTGCCTCAAGTCTAATATCTTAAAACAATAACCATTTATTTAGTTTACAAGTTAGTGGCTTGTCAATTGGCTGGACTTGGCTGAGAATATTTTCTGGTGTTTTGGAACAAAGCTCAATCATGTACTGGTGCTCAGTTGTCTGTCGTCAATATAACCATCTACCAACAGATATAGTAAATCACTGATGGCTCACAGGACTCAGCACATAGTCATACCAACGGTCATGATTTGTTACGGCAAAAGGATTCAGTGCACAGTCAGGGAAGGGAACTGGGTGAAGCCCCAGAGAAACAAGGCACAAACTTCCAAAAGCTCCATTCCAAATGGAATCACACAGGGCACACTTCATGTCCTCTTCAATGAAATGTGACAAAGCCTGTGAAATGTTGCCAACCAGGGAGTTTCATTAGAGACTCAGTGCCCTGGGTTTTTATGGAGATCTGATCACATAGGCTGCCTCTGCTTAGCATGTGCCAAAATTCAAGACTCCCAGAAGGAAGGCAGGTGTTCAGCATAAGCCATATTGTTTATACAAACACTTTAGGTACAATGAATCATTTGTATTAGTTAATGGTGGGGACCCCTTTGAAATCTAATTTTTCAGACACCAGTCAAGGGCAAATCTTGCTAGCAGGCCTTTTCAAAAATAGTAGGCCAGAGCTACTGTGTTAATTTTTGTGTGTATACTTCCTATTGAAAACAGTTAGTTAACAGGGGCGCCTGGGTGGTTCAGTCAGTTAAGCATCTGCCTTAGGCTCAGGTCAGGATCCCAGGGCCCTGGGATCCAGTCCTGCATCAGACTCTCTGGTCAGCAGGGAGTCTGCTTCTCCCTCTGCCTGCCTCTCGCCCCTGCTCCTGCGCGCACTCTCCTTCAAATAAATAAATACATAAATAAATCTTAAAAATACAGAAAACAGTTAAAATTAAAGGAAGTTATTCTCCTAATGTTCTGAAATCAAAATAAAATAGAATCTATAAAAGCCATGCCCCATCTGCATTTACCTCTTTTATCTGATTTTCACAGGACCCATGCTAGGAAGCATATGACCATCTTCTTGGCAATCTTACTGAAAGTTTTAGGTAAAATTCCTCTGAAGGTCTGAAATCATGACAATATTTTAAAAGATATAAATGTTATCAAAAGTCGTTATGCAGGGGCACCTGGGTGGCTCAGCCGTTAAGCATCTGCCTTCGGCTCAGGTCATGATCTCAGGGACCTGGGATCGAGCCCTGCGTCGGGCTCCCTGCTCTGCGGGAAGCCTGCTTCTCCGTCTCCCACTCCCCCTGCTTGTGTTCCCTTTCTCACTGTGTCTTTCTCTGTCAAAAAATAAAATCTTAAAAAAAAAAGTTGTTATGCTTATGATCAATTATAAATAACAGATTTTAATGTATTCATGTTATCTCCTTTATATTTCATATTTTTATTCTTATAAGCTTAGGTACACATTTCATAAATCATTTAAAATCTATAAAATACAGGTTTCTATAACCTGTAGAATACTTCATTATGGTGCTTACTATAATATTCATAAACCTTAAAATCTATATCAATAGCTGCACTGACATAATTTATCTTAAAATCATTCGAGTTTGTATGAATCTTTCAACTTCAGATGAATATTTTGTTTGACATTATTATTGAATGATAATGTGAAATATAAACCCCTCCAAGAATTGTATTGGCAAATGTCTCCTCTGCTGAATTGACCTATGATACTCAACAATGTTCTATTAGTTGATAATATCCGAGTAATAAGATCCTTGTGCATTTATCAAAATCTTGTATGTTTAGAAATAACTTTTGTTATTGATAATGTCCCTCTTTTATATTAAAATTAAACTTTAGGTAGCTAATTTAATTGGAAATTAATACATAAAAATTGGAATAATATAATAATACATAATAAAATTGGAAATTAATACATAATAAAAAAGTATTTTAATTTTCTTCTCATACACTGTTCCTTTCAATTTATTGTTTCCACTTTACCTGATTTTTCATTAAATCCCTTGCTACACTTGGAAGCATGCTTTAAATTCCTTTGCCGTCTTATTCTATCAGTGACCCTCATAAATAAAATATAATACTCTTTAACTATTAAACATGTTAAGTTATAGGTGAAATGTCATGTTTGAAAGCAAAGTTATCCCCCCACCCAACAGATTACTAATTATAAAGGAAAAAATTCTTTAAAATGAAGAAGCCTTCATTTCTCCCTCTCCCCACTCATGTTCTCTCTCAAATAAAGAAAATCTTTAAAAAATTAAAAAAAAAACCTGAATGTGGTAAAGTTATATAAAGACAGAATAGTAGAAATATAAAGAATCCATGATCAAAGAAAAAGAATGACATTATTAAAACTCAGGAATAAAAATTGATGTTTATGAATTAATTTAAAATTCTGTGAAATGAATAATTCCTATTGGTAGAAATTCTATTAAAAG
Organism: Zalophus californianus; assembly: GCF_009762305.2. Lineage (NCBI taxonomy): Eukaryota > Metazoa > Chordata > Mammalia > Carnivora > Otariidae > Zalophus > Zalophus californianus. The sequence goes on from NC_045597.1 coordinate 36,680,838, forward strand.
TTATTTAAATATTTAGTAAGTCAAGGTTAAACAGTATATAAGATATAGCAAAAAGTTTCTATGAGTTTAAAGGTAGATATGAAAATATAAATTTAATACAAATAATTCTCATGGAAAGAGCTTCTAGAAGTAAAAATAAAATATTTCTAAAGTTCAACATATCAAGTTGAAACAAAATATTAAGTATACTGGAGAGAGTATTAGTGAATGGAATACATAAAGAAATTATAGATATGGAGGAGAGAATGATTTGATCCAATACATAGTCCTTAATAATAGTCTCTAAGAGAAAATTGAAGAAGCAAAGGTAAGGAGGAAGAATAATTTCCATAAAAATAGGTGATACTTTTCCAGAATTTTCATATTTAGCAAGGTCAATAATTTCTGAGCAAAATTAATAAAAATAAATTTTCTAAAACCTCAAGTTCATTACTATTACTCTATATTATGCATTAATAAGACCCCAAAAATTGATTCTCTGAAGTTATTAAGCAATCCACTGAAAAATAGATTAATTTAACAAAATAAGGATGACAGAAGGCAAAAATAAAAAATCCATGGTATGAAAAATTTCCCATATTTTTAGATACACACGAACTAAAATAAAATTAAAGCTACAATTTAGAGTAGATTGGACTGCAAGAATCAATAAAACCAATAAACTAATAAAACTAAAAATATATTTGAGCACTGGAGTTTATCATTTAAGTATTATTAGTTTAAATATTGAGTATTATTATTTGAAACTAGTACTTCTTGATGTAGATTCAGCTACCCAGTCTCCTTACTCTTTGTGCATCCTCCATCCACCAGGGTTTTATGTCATCTTTACTTTGCTGGTAGAAGACAAAGAGAGCTTGGATGAAACACATTCATGTCATAAATGCCTTGGTGTGGTAGTAATACACATCCCTCTACTCATAGTCCATTGATATGTATCATATATTAACATGTGGCCTGGCCCTGTGTTCAGGAAAATGAGTGAAGCTATTTCCAGTGAAGAGTAGTAGTCTGTGCCACAAAAACTAAGATGGAATAAGCCATTTGTCTGACTTAGAAATATTCACTCAATACTGAGTGACACATAGAAAATCTGAATGGGGAATAAACCTATTAAAGATATGTTAAATTGTGGGGCGCCTGGGTGGCTCAGTCATTAAGTGTCTGCCTTCAGCTTGGGTCATGATCCCAGGGTCCTGGGATTGAGCCCCACATCGAGCCCCACGTCGAGCCCCACATTGGGCTCCCTGCTCAGCAGGAAGCCTGCTTCTCCCTCTCCCACTCCCCCTGCTTGTGTTCCCTCTCTCACTGTGTGTCTCTCTGTCAAAAAAATAAATAAAATCTTTAAAATAAATGTGTTAAGTTGCTAAACAAACCTAACTCCAAAGAGTTTAAGCCTGGAAGTCTTCACGGGAATGTTTTACAAACATTACAGAAATAGCCCCATTCATTAATAAATTATTCCTGTAGTTAGATAGAAGAGGAAGCACTAAAAGATCTCAATTTTTTAGGTTAACTGATAAGAAAAAAAAATTATAGAAAATTATAATCATGGGTATGGTGAGTTAAATACAATATTAGCAATCTACAGCACATGTATTATATATGTATATAGATAATTATGTAAGTTATCTATATACATATATTCATTATCCACACATAGGTGCTTCATACTAATAAACACATGAATGTATTGTCAGAAATTTCATGAACCTTTGCTCTCTAAAGCTTGTAGACATGTTTTGTGAAATTTACTTTTTAATCTTCTTTTTTTCTTAATTCACAACAAAAGGAACAAGCATAGTTCCTTCTGAAGCGGACACAGATAATTAGTATGTACTAGATGATTTTGAACATTACATGAAGTCAAAAATGCAAAATGCTTAAAACAGTTGTTGGCCTTTAGTGAGTTATATTTATCTTGGTTCTGGGTCTAAGTTCAGATCATTTCTAGCAGATTGGCCTAATTTTAAATGATACAATGGTACATGGTTTAAACAGTTTCCTAATTCTCTTCACCTACTGTTTAGGTTGCTTGGAATTAAAGGAAGACACCATTGAAAACCTTCTTGCTGCAGCGTGCCTTCTTCAGCTTCCCCAAGTAGTGGAAGTGTGCTGCCACTTCCTCATGAAGCTGTTGCACCCATCCAACTGTCTGGGGATCCGAGCCTTCGCAGATGCTCAAGGGTGCATTGAGTTAATGAAGGTAGCCCACAGCTATACAATGGTAAGGAGATTTAATATTTTAATCATAGAGGCAGAGCCGTATTATCAGAAGTTAAAACAATTACTGTCTTTGCATCGAATGACTTCTTTCTGTTTAAAATGACTTCTACAAGCTTGGCACGTTTCTATTATGGGGCACAATGCAGTATGTAGTATTTTATAATAGCAAAGTAAAAAAAAAATAATAAAGCCTATTCATAATGGACTTTAAATCTACATTGCCTATAAATAGTAAACAAAGCCAAAAAGCAATTATAGACTGTTTAAGATTTTAGAAGTTGTTTAAATGAATCTTTCTTATTGCTCCTGGCATATCTGTCTTTTTATATCTACTTCCACAGCTGCCTTTTTTCCCCTTTTCTTTCTAAAAAAGACTGACTAGTCTGTGCCACAAAAAAAAATGTTTCTTTTGCTTTTTATCTTACAACCTTTTTACTATGGAATAAGTTGTATCGACCAAAATTCAATGTTGAAGTCTTACCCACAATGTGTTAGTATGTGGAGATGGGGGCTTTTGGTTGTAATTCGGTTTGGATAAGGTCTTGAGGGTAGGTACCTCATGATGAGATTAGTGCCCTTATAAGGAGACACACCAGAGAGTTTGCCTCTTTTCTCTCTCCACCTTGTGAGGACACAGTAAGAAGGTGGCCATCTGCAAGCCAAGAAGAGAGCCTTCACCAGGGACCCAATCAGTTTACCCCTTCATCTTAGACTTCCCAATCTCCTGAATAAGGGAAAGAAATTCCTGTTCCTTAAGCTACCCAGTCAGTAGTATTGTGTTATAGCAGCCTGAGCTCACTGATATATTTTCATCGTAGCACATTATGTTTGGTATGGCTTTGCCTATATGATTTGTGGATGAAAAAAATCATACTTACAGTATATATTATAAAGTATTTATTGGTAAAGTATATATTGGCTTTCAAAACTCCTGGAAACTTCTATAGTAAGTGAAAATATTTAGATGTTTAAACCAACCACTCTCCATTTTTTTTTCTATAACTGACTTTCTGTACCATTTTAATGATGGGCTTAAATGGAGTGAATATCACTTGGTAAATATTCCAAAAATAATTTAAATCTATTTATATTTTTCTCTTTGATTTTTTCTATATATAAATAGGTATTTTAACAGCTTTATAGAGATGCCAAAAATCATTTGGATTGCACACTTTAAATGTGTGAACTTTGTGGTATGGAATTTTTTTCATGTTATTTCCTTTCTAGAATAGAATAACCAGTTATAACAATTCATACAATATTTCATACCCTAGAAATAATCATCCTAAAACACTTAATCTAGTTTCTGGCATATAGTAACTCCTATATAAAATGTTAGCCATTTTTCTTATTTTCATTATTAACATTATTAATGATTTGATTGTTATTATTGAAACAACCAATTGCAGAATATAGAACTTTCCCTTTCCACCTCAAGGGAAGAATTTATATGAGTTAAATCTCATTAATCTTTATAGTTGCTACTTATTAAAAACTCTTAAGATTCAACATCTTTTCAAATCACTAATGACTATCAGCCATTTAAAAGTCTTCTAATTGTTATTCTTATACAGAATTTCAATATTATTTCATTTTTCTTCTTTAATCCTTTAAGCTGATTAGTAAATTAAATGAAAATAAACAAATGAAAGGAGGGAGATACATGCTTTGTAATTCTATTGTCAAATTGTTCCTTTGGAATATTCTATGACAGGGCATAGTACTGCTACTGAAATTATATGAACCATGTAAAATCAATGTAAACAAATATTTCATTAGCCAAAATATCAAAGTCCAACTGCAGTCACTTAATTATGCACATTTCATTACAATTAGGAGTTCCTGGCTTAGCTAAGCCAAAGAACAATATGCCTCCATATCCAGAGGGATAATGGTCCCTTCTGGTCTAGTTTGAAATTATTAATTTAGTAATAAAGATGTTTTTCCTGCAGCTGCTTGGACTGCTCTGCATTTTATCACAGAATAATAACAATATTTTTTTAGGCCTTTTAAAATGTATATTCTATAGTAAAATATATTTAAAACCAAAATATAAAAGAGTTCTGGTTAACATTCTTAACATTCTAAACAACTTTTAATTTATTTTTGAGACTATGAATGGATTATGTGTTGTGTCATGTCTGTTGAAAATTAAATGATTTCAAATTCTTTTAGAAACATAAAGCTCCAATATTTTCCAGATGCTCACAGGTTACCATTTTAGTGAAGAAAATTTACTGACCAGTTTTCTTCCTACACCGCTATTTCCTCTCAGTTCTAACACTTTAAAATGACTGTTTTGTAACTGATGTTATAATTTTTCACCATATCTTTGCTCCTGATCCTTGTCTAATCGCACATGTGTCCCCATTTAATCTATTCAATCTGTGCTTTGAGAGCAAACTTATTACCAGTTTTTTTCTTTTTAACTGCTTTAATATAGAAAATCATCCCAGGTTTCCTGGTACATCTGGGACTAAATTCTTTATTGGCTCTTATTATTTATTTGTTTATTTTATAAATAATACTTTTTTTTCCTAATTTTTAATTTCCTTGCTAAAATTTTTAGGTATGAACTTGACCTTCAATGGCTAGATCTTACCTTGCTAGCTACCTGCCTTTGCTATTTATATCTTTTGCTAACTTTCCTTTGGAAATTTCACCCAGTTATTTGGCTTCAGCTATTGATTTTGTGTGGATGATTCCAAAATCTATTCAGGAAGGTGACCCAACCTGGCAGTGGTTCATGTGCAAAATACTGGAAAATTTTGAAGGCAAGCTCAGTATTAGGCAGAAGTGTGAAACTAATTCTAAAACATTAATTTAAACTTTGGCTGCATGAATATATAGACAGCAACAAAATAATTGAAGGAAATAGCCCCCCCTTCTATTATTAGTCAGAGTTCATTATGAGACCTGTGCTTATTTTTGGACATCATATTTCAAAAGCATTAGAGAGTGACAAATAGAAACAGACGAGAATAACAAGAATAGTAAATATTTTATAATCATGTCATATGAAGGGACTTTGAAAGACATTCGGGTTCCTGTAGCTGAATAATATTATGGCAGGAAAATAATCATCTTCACATATTTGTTAGAATAGACTTCTGTCTAAAACAGTGTTGTGTAAATGTTTCTCATTCTGTTTTTCATTTTAGTAGTGGTCTTCTGTTCAAATTAAAGGTTATATGAAAGAATAATATTAAGGTTGATTTGCTTTTTGTGAAGATGAATGGAAAGTCCAGAAGTCTATGTCAGTCATCTGATCTTTCTTTCTCCACTGGGTTGTCTATTTCTACTAATCATCACTGCCACTTCCCTCCAAAGTCATCGGGCCTTTTGAGGAGACTCCTGGAACTGCATCTCCCAGAAATACTCTCTCCATTTGGTTCTGGGTTACAGTTTGCCAATAACAAGCATCCATGTAGGGGATGGAAAGCGGAAGAGGTGCAAGGTACAACTTCATAAGCAGCTGAAAGCAGAAAAGTGGATGAATGGAAAATTGAAATAACTGCTTTGCAAGCCTTTGAAAGCGGTGTACTTCCCTGCTGGGGACTGAGACCTTCTGGAGGTTCTTGGGGAATGGAGTGCCTTTGCTGAGTGCTTCTGAGAACAATTCACATAGAACTGAAGGTTGAGACCATTAACATAAAGTTCCCGACCTTCACTTGCACCACCTGTCAATTCACTGTCCACAAATCTTTCTTGTATTGAACATAGAGTGGCTTGTTTTCCTAACCCAACACTTATCTCAAAAGAGCTGATTCACACTCCATATTTGGAGTCCTCCACACCTAGCTTCTAAACCACTCCCAGGGCATTTTTCCTCAAAATTTAATGGAATTGACTTCACCCCTCCTAAACATGTGCTGTGAATTCCCTTCACTTTTACTTTACTCATGATATTTCTCTTGCCTGGAATCTCTGGTATCTAATTCTAAATAACCCCTCCATTTCCAGTTTTAGTTCATCCATGCCTAAGAAATGTCTTAAAACTTTTCATGGCATTCTTTCTCTCCTTTGAAATCTTAGTATTCCTCTATTTAGGATTGTGTGGCATCATCATAAATTTCCTTATACAATTAATTACCTTTTACTGTCTTTGTGACTGGTCTTCACAACTCTACTGCAAAATCCTTTATGATAGAATGAGTATTCTCTGTGGAAATGCATTTTGTCCTGACAAAGTATCTAGTACATTGTAATATATTAACATATTTCCTTTGGATAGTCTTTTAGGATTGTGACTCTCAGCACTCATGAATTCAGTAATTCAAGATGACCACACATGGTTTTCCTCTTTCTTTTCAGTCTCATTTCTTACCATTATTTTCCCTATTCACATAGTTCTAGCCACACCGATCTTACTGCTTTTTGACTACACCACGCATCTCACCTGAAGACCTTTGTGTTTGCTCTTTCTTCCCTCTGCCAGGAACACTCTTCTACCAAAATATATTTTCTCCTCTGCCTCATTCAGACATCTGCTCAAATGTCACTTCCACAGAGTTCTCATCTCTGAAAGTTCTTTTTTAATGAAGATTTATTTATTTCTTTATCTTAGAGAGAGAGAGGGAGAGAGAGAGAGAGAGCAGGGGGAGGAGCAGAAGGAGAGGGCGAGAGAGCATCTCGGGCAGACTCCCCGCTGAGCACAGAGCCCAATGAGGGCCTTGATCTTATGACCCTATGATCATGACCTAAGCCAAAATCAAAAGTTGGACGCTTAATGGACTGAGCCACCCAGGTGCCCCTCATCTCTGAATATTCTATATAATGTGGCACTGCCTTCAAAACCCTCTATACCCTTACATTGTTTCGTATCCTTTAGAGTACTTATGAGTTTCTGGCTTTATCTTTTTTTACTTTGTCATTGTTTTGTTGCTTTCTTCTCTACCATTACTATGGCAGTTTCGTGGTAGCATTTTTTTAAACATCTGTACCTTAAGTGCGTAGCATTTATTGTTGAGTGAAAGAGTGAGTGACTGTTGAATACTCTATACCAGGAACTATAGTAGGTGGCGCTGGAGATAACAATGGTGACCAAAATAGACATAGATTGCCCTTAGAATAAAGATGAATATGTTGAATGCAAATAAATTACAACTATAAATGACAATTATATGTATTCATATATATTTGCATATATGTATTTATATGGTAACTGTTATAAAAGGAATGTAAGATGCTGTGGAAGAGTAAAACAGCCTTATACTGAGTTGTAAAGGATGAGGCAGAATTCATCAGGGGAAGAGTTGGTTAGAGAACGTTCATGATGAGCCAGTGATCTGAGGTGGGAAGGAGCTTATTCTGTTTAAGGAAATTCAAGTGTGATGGGATGGTAGAGGAGAAAGGAAGAGAGGTGGATGATAAGGCTAAAGATTTAGGCCGAGCCAATTTTCCGAGGTTACTGAGAATTTGTTAAGGATTCAGGTTTTTATATTGAAAATAATGGTGTATCATTGAACGTTTTTTGAGCAAGTAAAAGCCAAGATTTAATTTAAAGACTAGTCAGAATGACATGAGGAGGAAGCAAGAAGAGAGACTAAGAAAAAAGGTTGGCACTTCACTAGAGGCCTATATGTATACTGGGTGAGTGAGAGAGAAAAAGAGAAACTGAGGTAACTCTAACTTCAGCCATTGTGTTTGATAGCAATGCTTTTCACTACTGGTACTGGTGGGCTACAAGTTAAGTGTACATAGTATATATCAGGTTTTGTTCTAGGTGTTAAACATACTGAATTTAATCCTTTCAAAACCCCTGCAAAGTATGTGTAATACTCATTCCAAAAATGATAAAACTAAGATTCAGGGGTGTTCAATAATTTACTGAAGAATAATATCAAAAACATGCTAGAATGGGGATTTAAGCCCAGTGCTGTCTTACTACAAATTAGGTGTTCCATCTAATATGCTGATGATTACACAGTGAGTACATTTTATCCATTATATCAAATCAGATTTCTGATGTCCAGAACACTTCAAAACATGGATTACTTCAGACAAGTGGATTTTATAAATCTAAAGCATAGATAAGAGCACAGAACTCCATGAACATTTTGTTCCTCTGTTTTTGTTTTTGTTTTGTTTTCATTTGCCTGTTCAGTGCACTCGCCGTTCTGCCCAGTGCTACCAGCATGGCATGCAGGATTTCACCATGTTTAAGCTAGAAGCAGAAGCGTGGCAATAGGACTCATCAAGAGGCTACCATGTTCAATCAACAGCCTTGAAAGGTGGAAGTCTCAGAACTGGAGCATAAGCCTCCCCGAGTCAGTGTGAGAGTAGCTGCCCTGTCAGTCCCATACTCCAAAAATCCTATACCTCATTCACTTGTCCTTCAGAGCCATTACAGCAATGCCAGAGAAAAAGAACAAACTTTATGTGCTTTCTGTTCATGGTTTTGAAATATCTGACATTTCTTATGGTTTTTAGCTAGCAGCATGCTTTTTTTTTTTATCTTTACCAATAACCCTTCTAATAACCCATAAATTAGAATTTGCATTGGGAGAATGAATTGCTTTGCGTTTCTGCCATTAAAACAAAGTTCCTTTCATCCATAATTTTCTCAGGACTATTATGTGATAAATTAGTGATAAAATTTGTGTTGAATGTTATCTTTTTTATTATTATTCATTACATTGTGTTACTACTTTTCATTATCTTATATACACACATGGTCTGAGTAATGAGTTTAAATTAATATACAATTGTCAAGTTAAAAAAAGGCAAAATTTGACTTTCAACATTTCTTTGATAATTGAAGAAATGAAGGTTGAATACAATGAGTGGCTTGGATGACAACTGCCCCCAGAGCTGGATGATCACAAGTAGTAAGGAAGCACGTGGAAGCTTCCCTAGAAAGGAACTTCCTATTGTTTTTGTTTTTCTTTAATTCCTCTGTCCCTAAATTAAGGTTACAACTTTTTATAGGTAGTCATCTGTGTTCTAACTCACAGTCATTAGTACAGTTCTAGTCTACTGGCTAAGATGAAGTTGATTTGAGTGGAGTTTTAAAAAATTGACTTTTGTCTTTAGTGTCATGTGCAAACAGGATATTCACATTACACTGAATAAACTGATAGAGATGTATAATAAATAGTAACATTATAACACATAATTATTCACTCATGTGATTGCAGTTTGACTACACAGAACTTTGTAATTGTTAGGGCTCATAAAATAACCACAATTAAATATGCATTTATGACAATTTCAAAGACTAATTAAGCATAATCACAGAGTATGCAATGAAAATTATAAGCTTTTTAAGGGTCCATTTTAGATACAGTCCATTTCTTCTATTCAGATGCTCTTCAAATATGTTTCCTTTTTAGGTTTTTGTATCCAAACTGAAGATAATTCTATTTTAAGAAACTTATCCTTCCGCTTTCTTGATGTTGATGATGTTGAAGATAATAATATTCATCTACTTGAAAAGTATTCTATTCATTTAAAGATGGTGTCATTTGCATATTTTAATTTTATTTTCATTTCTCCTACTGAGCTATTTCTAAAACAAATATATAGCAATAGCTGTATAAAATCACCACACACACACACACACACACAAACACACACACACACACACACACAGAATCTACTATTAAAATGTATTAGGTTTTCTTTATTGTCTAACAGATATAAATGGCTGTGTAGTTACTGTTGTCTTGAGTTGATGCTGTAGCAACAGAACTAACAAAGTATCAAGAAGGAATTAATGTTACAAAATATCCTATAAACACACATATAAAAGATTTTCATAGTAATTTGTGAGTAGTCCCCAAGTGTTTAATTATTTTAATCACTTAATCTATAGAATTCCCTTCTGTAACAAGTAATATTAGTATATTATTAAAAGAGCCCTGAAAGGGCTTCTTATGTAATATCAGGAGAAAGGAAAGCCAGAAATTTTTTGGCTACAGTGCTCTTTTCAGTTTGCAAAGCAGAAGTTCTTCAACAAATGAAATCAGTGATATGCTTTTGATCAAGTGAAAAAAAATTCTGATTTTTTATGCATATGGAAGTTTCACTTTATCACAATAATTTGCACCTCTGGGGCATCTGGGTGGCTCAGTAGGTTAAGGGTCTGACTTCCCCTCAGGTCATAATCTCAGGGACCTGGGATCAACCACCGTATGGGGCTACCCATGCAGCGGGGATTCTGCTTCTCCCTTTCCCTCTGCTCTGCCCCCTGCTCGTGCTCTCTCTCTCTCTCATATAAATAAATAAAATCTTAAAAAAAATAATTTGCACCTCATTAATGCATGTAAAATATTTGTATTTATATTTTTGATGAGGTAATGGATCACATATTATGAAACTAATTTCTTTTTATGCTTCTCTTTTAGGTTTTTCTCTTATTGTCAATTTTCAGTTAAGGACTATACTTGTGCTTAAAGATCTTTAACAGTAATTTTTTATTTTTTTATTTTTATTTTTATTTTTATTTTTTAAAAGATTTTATTTATTTGACAAAGAGAGACACAATGAGAGAGGGAACACAAGCAGGGGGAGTGGGAGAGGGAGAAGCAGGCTTCCCACTGAGCAGGGAGCCCGATGCGGGGCTAGATCCCAGGACCCTGGGATCATGACCTGAGCCGAAGGCAGACGCTTAATGACTGAGCCACCCAGGCACCCCTTAAAGGAATGCTTTTAGAAATGTACGGTGACGGGTATTAAAGGGGGCACATTCTGCGTGGAGCACTGGGTGTTATGCACAAACAATGAATCATGGAACACTACATCAAAAACTAATGATGTAATATATGGTGATTAACATAACAATAAAATATATATATAAAAAAAGGAAATGTACTGTACAACCAGACAAAATTTAAGGAAAAAATAACCTCTTATAGATTATCAGGTATTTCCCCACAGACCCCAAGTTACTCTAAATATGTAATATTATGCACAGAGCTGGGGGTGCCTGGGTGGCTCAGTTGGTTAAGCCTCTGCCTTCTGCTTAGGTCATGATCCCAGAGTTCTGGGATGGAGCCTGGAGTCGAGCTCCCTGCTCCACAGGGAACCTATTTCTCTCCCACTGCTGCTCTCCCTGCTTGTTTCTCTCTCTGTCTAATATAAATAAATAAAAAATCTTTAAAAAATACTATGCACAGAGCTAGATTACATGTTCTGCAAGGCAACAAACTGCATCTGACTTGTTCACTTCTGTATTCTTTGTTCTTAATATATAACACCTTTCTCGTTTTATTTATTTTTATTCTTTAAAGATTTTATTTTTAAGCAATATCTATACCCAACATGGGGCTCGAAATTACAACCCCAAGATCAAGAGTTGCATGCTCTATGAAATGAGCCAACCAGGCACCCCACAACTTTCTTATTTTAGGTACAGGAATACGATATTTGAAAGAAAGAATAAATGAATAAATAATTTCAAATATTAATAATTTTAAATATGCTGTTATAAATTTTATTGACTTAAATGAAATCTAATGAATATCAATAATTTGGAGTGAAATATATTATCTATTCCACAATAACTAAAAATATTTATATTGTTCCCAATTTTACTTTTCATACCTCTTTATTAAAATATATTTGTAAATACATGCATACATACATACATACAGGATACATCCATGGTCTTTAAAGTTTTTTAGCTTTTTTTTTATCAGTTATTTAAAAACTGTTCAACAGGTAACATATATCCTATATATGATGTGTGTATATTTTTAAGTTTTTAGTGGATTCATTTCATAATCAAGATCTATATTTAATATTTTTGAGTATTTCTTTTTTTATTTTTTAAAGATTTTTATGTATTTTTATTTAGAGAGAGAGCATGCAAGCAGGGGGAGGGGCAGAGGGAGAGGTAGAGAGAGAATACTCAAGTAGACTCCCCTCTGAGAACCCCACTTGGAGATCCATCTCATGACCCTGAGATCATGACCTGAGCCAAAATCAAGAGTCAGATGCTCACCAACTGAGCCACACAGGGGCCCCCAAACTGATTTTAAATAAGAATAACTTTCATTTGAAATACTCAAAAATATTGGTAAGATTGAGCCCTGCATCATGCTCAGGCCTGGGTCTGGAGCCTGCTGAAGATTGTCTCTCTTCCCATTTCTGTCTGCTCCTCCCCACTGCTCACAAACTCTAAAAAAAAAAAAAAAAACAATAATAAATAAATAAAATAAAACAAAATCAGTTTTTATTGAAAGTCACTATGCTATCAAGGTATAAGTATGTAAAGTAAGTTTAAAATGTTTTGTCCGGGGCCCCTGGGTGGCTCAGTTGGTTAAGCGATTGCCTTCGGCTCGGGTCATGATCCTGGAGTCCCAGGATCGAGTCCCACATCAGGCTCCCTGCTCAGCAGGGAGTCTGCTTCTCTCTCTGACCCCCTTCCCTCTTGTGTTCTCTATCTCTCATTCTCTCTCTCTCAAATAAATAAATAAAATCTTAAAAAAAAATAAAATAAAATGTTTTGTCCAACACAAAGGGCACATACAAAAAAATTAATAGTAGGGCAAATGTATCCTATTTTCATATATGATTGCAGATCGTATAGAACAGCACATCATAATTAAAAGTCACTGGATAATAGTAAGCAGAAATCAGAAAGGTCTGAAGAATGGGATTCAGATCCTGACTTCAATAAGTAAATTCAATAAACAATACATTTTAGGGGGTGGGCTTTATCCCAATAACCACTTATAACTATTCTTTTCTCTTTTTATGTAGGTGATATTTATTTGAGCAACATAAAAAAAGACATTTTAATGATATTAGAGTTATATAATCTACAATCAGTGAAAAGTTTTTCTTTAAAATAATGAAGAGTTGACTTTCAAAGCAAAATGGATTATTTCACTGATACTAAATCTAAGCAGATTTATTAAAGGCCGAATAAAGTTTCCAACCAGATGTTATACTATCCTAAGCAATTGTTAAAGGCAATTTGCATTTTAATTGGATCTAAAGTTAAAAGAACATGAAGAGATTTCCAAATATATGGATAGAGATGGAATTCAGTTTCTTCTCCAGTTTTTTTTTTGAAAGGAAAATAAGCTGATTATCAATTATAAAGTAGTGTTTCTATCTTTACTTCTGGTAATGGATAGGAATAAATGAGGATAATGAAATGATGAGGAGACAGAGGATAGCATAAAATGTAGAAGATACTTTTCAAATAAATATATTGCAATTGAACTAGAAGAAAATTGATGAAGTTAAAATTAGGTTTTATTATATATAGTTGCTGATTAAGACATATATGCATAAATTTACATGCACAAATAGACATCTTTATGAACACTGACTGCATTTATTAATCCAGAAGAAAGGTTAGATTTTTAAGTAGTAAACTCTATAACCCTAGTTTACATTGTTTTGAAAATCTTCACTTTCCACAGATCATATACATATGTATTTATATTATGATCATCATTATCATATTAATTTTTACATTTTAAACTTTTATAACTTTGACACACAACTAGAAAAAGCATAAATAAAAGTTAGACAACAACTAGGACATCATCTTCATTAGTAAAGTTGGTTTTGTCGTATGTTCTAACAGATACCACTGCAGAATGTAGTAATATACTTTTCTCCTCTTTGGCAAGTGCATTTTTCTCAATTATTCAGAAGGATTATGGGGAAGGATGTTACTAAATTCTGAAAACTTGAAAATCCCAACTTTTCTCAAAGACTCTAAAGCTTGGTTTTTAAGTAGTCAATGATACAGTGTGCATTTGAATGGTGTGCTTCCACAGGTAAGAAGTCTTTAGTGATTTGTGATGGTTTCATTGTCAGCAGACTGAAACATCATTTCACTTAGGAAAGAATATTATTTTACTAGATCATTTAGAATCAAAAGTGAACAGTTGGATGAACTCACTTGAAATTCATCATAGTAAATTGACACTCTTTTCTTTTACTTTTGAAGTCATCAATGCCCTGAGAATTATTGCTTTATTGTATTTCAAGAAGCCAGAAATATGAGTGATGTATTCAAGCTTAGTACAAATAACACTTGGTAATAAACATAACTTAAGACAAACAACTTCAAGATCTATAAACTTCTCTGAGTAAATATATCTTTTGGTAGCCTAGAAAACAGAGATAGGAATCAATGGAGCCTCAGGTTCCAGACCAAAATAAAAGACCTTTTCTGATAGATCAATAGATGAAAAATTTACGAACTCCAAGAATCAGCCTGGGTGAACAGAATAACATAAGACAACCATCAACTTTATATTCAATGGTATTCTCTGATATCAAATATTAGTAGAAAATAGATTTATCTTATTGACCAAAGAACAAAAAACTTTATCATAATCTACATTGCCCTTTATCTTATTTTTAAAAGCCAATATAATGTATATCAAATTAGGTTTGAAAGGTACATAATTCCCTCCAAATATTAGTTTTTGTTGCTATTATTGTTTTAATCTACACTATGACTAAATAATAAGATTTTGTACAAATATGATATTAGCATATCATATTACTCACATTAAATGTTGTAACCTAAAATTTTAATTAATAATACCTTAGAATTTTTGACATTCCTTAAAGCTCATTTTTTCTTGATGCTCATTTTTTAAATAATTTATGAGATAACAGAACACCTTTGAGATTTAAGGAAAAAATGGTCCAAATCCTGGCATAGATATTGCAGAAATAATTCTAACTAGATAGATAGACACCCAGGTGGCTCAGATGGTTAAGTGGCCAGCTCTTGATTTTGGCTTAGGTCATGGTCTCTTGACCTAAGTGCTGGGATCGAGCCTTGTGTTGGGCTCCAAAATTAGCAGGGAGCCCGCTTCAGGATTCGATCTCTCTCTCTCTTTCTCTCTCCCTCTGCCCCTCTCCCACCCCCTGCTTGCTCACTCTTTCTCTGTAATAAATAAATAAATCTTAGAAACAAATGAGTAAACTAGATAATTTCTCAAGTCTCTCTTTAAAACATTAGGTGAAAGTCTAAGCTGCACTCTTTATTTATTTGTTTGTTTATTTTACCCAGAATATGTTCCCATCAGTGCTGCTTTGATTTTGGCCAACAATCTCATTTTTTAACTCGTTTGTTTCCAATTCCATTATACCCTAATTGCTGAAGGTGTGTGAGATTTCAACATTTCTTAGACACAAAAAGAAGGTAAAGTATAAGGAAAAAATGCACTGAAAATTTTAAGACTCAGCTTTTTAACTGTTTAATAAAACTGTGTGTCTTTGAGCAATTCACTCAAGATCTCGCTCATTAACTGTAAGATGATGTAGTTTATTTGCAATCATACTAGTCCCATGTGGTCCTTTGCAGCCTTATGATTTTCCAAATATTGTGTTAAATCTGAAATTCCATGAACTGTGAATGCATTTATAGATAAGGTGGATAAGTGCCATTTTATCATTAAGTAATAAAACCTTAGTGTCACTACAAGTAGAACATTATCTGATAATGGTAGGGGATCAACAAATAATTATGGAAGAAGGAGTAAACATTTTCCTGCTTCCAAATGTTTTATGTTTTATAAAAACAACATTATTGAGGTAATAATTCACCAACCATACAATTCACCAATTTAAAGTGTACAACTCAATGCTTTTTAGTATATTCACAGAATTGTTCCTCCATCACTATAATCAGTTTTCAAACATTTCCATCACTTGATAAAGAAACCTGGTATCTATTAATAGTAACCCACCCCCCACTGAAATCATGCAGTATGTGGACTTTTGAGACTGGCTTCTTTTTGCTTAGTATAACATTTTCAAGATTCATTCTTGTTATGGCATATGCTAGTACTTCATTTCTTTATATTACCAAATAATATTATACCACATAGAACTGCATTTTATGTATCTGTTCATCCTGTGATGGACATTTGAGTTGTTTACACTTTGGAGCCATTATGAATAATCCTGCTATGAACATTCATATACAAGTTTTTGTGTGGACCTAATATTTTCATTTTTTTGGACATGTAACCAGAAATGAAGTGGTTGTATAGTATCTATGTTAAAGATTCTGAAGACCTACCAGATTGTTTTTCAGAGTAGCTGCACCCATTTCACATTCTCGACAAGTGTCTAAGATTTTAATTTCTCTATATCCTTGCCAATAATTTTTATTAACTTTCTTCTTAATTATAGCCACCTAGTGGTTGTGAAGTGATAACTTGTTTTGATTTTCATTTCTCTAATCCTAATGAAATTCAACATCTTTTCATGTACTTATTAGATATTTTTACATCTTCTTTGGAGAAGTATCTCTTCTGTTCTTATGGTTGAGTTATAAAAGTTCTTTATGTATTGGAGACTTTCTCTGGGCTTGGCACAAATGGCTTTACATGCATTAGTGAAACATCCCTGTGAGATAGGTAAAACTACTGTTCTTATTTTGTAGATGAGAAAACCAAGATACAAGATTAAATGTCTTGCCCAAAGCCACCCAGCTAATGAATTGTAGATATTGAATTCTAATATAGAGTACAAGTATTAACCACTATGTGTCACTGCCTTAGGTTTTACTTAATAAAACTACAATCACTTTATTACTTTATTGAAAAAATATATTATCCAAAGATGAAGATAACTTTAAAAACTGATTTTTAAAAACATGATTAGAGAAAGTACATATTTTCTCCTTAATTTAAGTAAATGATGTGGGATAATGTAATCAATGTCGAACATGGACTATATATGTAAAATATTTTGGGAAGTATAAAGCGCAGGCTTGTCTGGGTGGCTCAGAGGGTTAAGCAGCTGCCTGCGGCTCCAGTCATGATCTCAGGGTCCGAGGATCGAGCCCCTATTCGGGCTCCCTGCTCGTCAGGGAGTCTGCTTCTCCCTGTCTTGCTCATCCTGCTTGTGCTCTCTTATTCTCTCTCTCAAATAAATAAATAAAATCTTAAAAAAAAAGAAGTATAAAGTGCAAGCCTAATGAAACGTATCATATTTTTACCAACACACCTAGGTTTACTTCTAGTCTTAGAAGAGCAGGTGTGGCTCCAACTATTCAAGACTAATTCTTCGACTTCTTGATCTCAGCCCTCCTCTATTATTATTAGAACTTTTTCCTGTTTAATGCCTTGTTTTATAAATTGTCTTTTTTTTTGCACTGATACAATCTAACCAAAATGTTTTTCTTTATTTTCACTTCTCCATCACCATCTACTCTGCAGTATAATCTTAAAGTTACTGTAATAATTAATTATGAGAAGGAGATGACTCAGTTTTGTTGGCACCGAGGCCTTTAAATAATGATGGAAGCTCGAGTTTGGCTGTAGATTACACTCTGACGGATTTTCAGGGTACTTGGGAATTAAGGAATATTTGTTTATCCTCTATCCACCTGTTCCTCATTCTTTCTCTCCACTATATACCCATAACTTAAGACATACTGTCTAATGGAGAATAGGCAGTCTACAAAATAAATCCAGAAAGAAATTTAGTAGGCTTGTTTGATCTGGGTTTCATCTGGTATCATCATTCAAGGATACCTTACCAGGAGAGAGAAAGAAAACTTGCTGCATGTCAGTACTGAACAAATTCATAGTGATAAGGTTCCTTTTGATCTAGACAGAAAAAAAATGGGAGCTCTGAATGTTGCAGTGGGCATAAAGAGGACAGCAAGTTGTAGAAAGATGTTAAAGCTTTAGGGCATGTTAAGTCCCCCAGGCCTTCTTATTCTGGAACAAAATATAGAAGCAATGGTTACCTGAGTAATTGGGGCAGCTTGACTGTCCCGAATATATAAGAAATAAGCTCCCCAAATATTATAATGATATTTCCATATCCAGATAAGGATTGTATCCTTTCAACACCACTAAATTTCTTATTGAACCTTATTTTATACTGGTTTACTACTACTATATAAGATGGGGAAATAGGTAAAAGTGACTTATAAACAAACATTTTCCAAAGTTAAAACATAATGCTAATACGAACAAAAAATCATGAGTCACACAAATATATATTGAGCACATGCCATATAATTTTTCTTATGAATGAGAGTATCAGCAGGGTGGTAAACTAGTTTAAAGAGACCAAAGTCACTAAGAATAAGAATGCCGAAATAAACTTGCAAAGTTAAAGACAAAGCCAGTTTACGTCCTACAAGGCATTAAACTTTAAGCATTATTGTTTCTCTTTTCCACAGGCAGAAATTATTTGCAACTGTCATTATTCTGCAAGTTAATACGTAATTTCACAGAGCTTAATCTCTAATCAATAGAAATGGTAAATCAAACAAATGTATATTCTCCTAGAAAATTAAATAATTTTTCAATGGTGACTTTCATGTTCCAATATAACATTAAAATGATATACAGTCACCCATGTATCTTATTTACAAGTGTTGCATAATATTTCTTAGCTACATAGAGAGCAGAAAGGAGAAGCAATTACAGTTTCTTCACAATTTCACCAAAATAATATTTAGAATTAGAACAGATTACTATAAGACAGATAATATTCTAAGTATTATACATTAACTATTTTAATCCTAGCAATGCTTTGAGATAGGTAGTATCTTTACAGTCAAAGAAACTGAGGCAAAGAAAAGTTAATTAAGTCACTGAACTGTACTCGTTCTGAATATATGAGCCAGAATTCAGATTAGGGGAACTAGCTTCTAAGTCTATAACTTTAACTGTTGCACTCTATTGCCTTTCACTAACTCTCCATCTTATTTCCTGATTCCTCTTCAACTATTTTAGTGCCAAAAGAGCATCTCTCTTCCCATCAACACTTCCTAAAATCACCTCAAAGAGCGATATCATAGCCCTAATAATGATGATGATGATGATGATGATGATTCTATTCAAAAACTGGCATTTTAAAAAGCAATTTAAGTGTAAGTAAAAGCATCTTAACAATGTAATTTTTTTGATCTGTAGTTGACACTTAAAAATTTGAAGTTTTCCTATAATCACAGCATCAACACAAGAACCCTAGCACCTGCCCTCCAAACCAGATCACCACCCTTAAGCAGCTCCGAAGTAGACATTCTTGAATCCCCATTGCACTATGAATTCAGTCTCCACTAAGGCATAGAAAAGCTATGGCCAAATGGACAAGTGGCCCCCACAGTTTGAAAATCCAGTTGTACTTTTCTGTTCTAATTTTCTGCGGTGTTAGACCCTAATGAACACTTTCTTCTTTAGAATGCCTCTAACCTTGAATTTTGAGGCCGCCTTCATTACTGTTTTCCTTTCTGTCTTACCATTGACTGAACCTGATTTCTTCCCTTTTGCCTAGAGTTCACTACTCTGTTAAATCTCTCATCTGTTCTTACCTGAGATGTTGAATTTGCTTCTATTTCTTTTTCTCCCCATCTAATTCATTTAAAAATATTTTATAATGTAATATTTGAAATTTGTTTGTAATGTTTTCAAATATTTTATTTGTAAATGTTTATTCATTTTAAGCAGTTTATTTTATAAAATTTGAAACTTAGAATATATATTAATGTTTTAAAGTATAATACTCAAATATCTTTCCACCATAGTGGTACCTAACTTAAAAATCAAATTTCTTAAGTACACTTCTACCTGGACACTCCATGAAATCCTTTCTATCTGTTGTTCCCTCAGTGGTAAACGTTATTCTTTGAGGATAGCAAGAATTTTGTGTTTTCAATACATGTGTTCTTTGTAATGTATTTACCACACATGTATGTATCCCTAAATGTATATTTTTTAGTTGTGCTTGTTCTCGAGCTTTTTTTTCTTAAAGATTTTATTTATTTATTTGAGAGAGAGAGAAAGAGACAGAGAGCACGTGCAGGGGGAGGGGCAAAGGAGGAGGGAGAAGCAGACTCTTCCCTGAGCAGGGATCCAGATGCAGGGCTCCATCCCAGGACCCTGAGATCATGAAGTGAGCTGAAGGCACATACTTAACCAACTGAGCCACCCAGGTGCCCCGTTGTCGAGCTTTATAAAAATTGCTTAAGTCATAGTTTTCAGGGGAGTAAAAATAGTATTTTATTATTTAATTTTCTTAAGTTAGGAGGCTAATTTCCTTAAATCCAAATGTGGTGAAATCTATTGGTAGCTAAACATTCTTTAGCGGTTTCCCCAGTAATAAGTATAAACTGTTAGCATACAGTGATTTTTTTTATTTTTTATTGTTATGTTAATCACCATACATTACATCATTAGTTTTTGATGTAGTGTTCCAGGATTCATTGTTTGTGCATAACACCCAGGGTTCCGCGCAGAATGTGCCCTCTCTAATACCCATCACCAGGTTAACCCATCCCCCTAACCCCCTCCCCTCTAGAACCCTCAGTTTGTTTTTCAGAGTCCATCATCTCTCATGGTTTGTCTCCCCCTCCGGCTTACTCCCCTTCATTCTTCCCTCCTGCTATCTTCTTCTTCTTTTTTTTTTTTCTTAACATATATTGCATTATTTGTTTCAGAAGTATAGATCTGTGATTCGACAGTCTTGTACAATTCACAGTGCTCACCATAAAACATACCCTCCCCAATGTCTATCACCCAGCCACCCAATCCCTCCCACGCCCCACCACTCCAGCAACTCTCAGTTTGTTTCCTGAGATTAAGAATTCCTCCTGTCAGTGAGGTCATATGATACATGTCTTGCTCTGATTCACTTATTTCACTCAGCATAACACCCTCCAGTTCCATCCACGTCGTTGCAAATGGCAAGATCTCATTCTTTTGAGGGCTGCATAATATTCCTTTGTGTATATATACCACTTCTTCTTTATCCATTCATCTGTCGATGCACATTTTGCCTCTTTCCACAGTTTGGCTATTGTGGACATTGCTGCTATAAACATTGGGGTGCACGTACCCCTTCGGATCCCTACATTTGTATCTTTGTGGTAAATACCCAGTAGTGCAATTGCTGCATCGTATTGTAGCTCTATTTTCAACTGTTTGAGGAACCTCCATACTGTTTTCCAGAGTACTTGCACCAGCTTGCATTCCCACCAACAGTGTAGGAGGGTTCCCCTTTCTCCGCATCCCCGCCAACATCTGTCGTTTCCTGACTTGTTAATTTCAGCCATTCTGACTGGTGTGAGGTGGTATCTCATTGAGGTTTTGATTTGTATTTCCATGAGGCTGAGCGATGTTGAGCACTTTTTCATGTGTCCGTTGGCCATTTGGATGTCTTCTTTGGAAAAATGTTCATGTCTTCTGATCATTTCTTGATTGCATCATTTGTTCTTTCGGTGTTGAGTTTGATAAGTTCTTCATAGATTTTGGCTACTAGCCCTTTATCTGATATGTCATTTGCAAATATTTTCTCCCATTCTGTCGGTTGTCTTTTGGTTTTGTTGACTGTCTCTTTTGCTGTGCAAAAGATTTTTATCCTGATGAAATCCCAATAGTTCATTTTTGCCCGTGCTTCTCTTGCCTTTGGCAATGTTTCTAGGAAGAAGGTGCTGTGGCTGAGGTCGAAAAGGTTGCTGTCTGTGTTCTCCTTTAGGATTTTGATGGACTCCTGTCTCACATTTAGGTCTTTCAACCACTTGGAGTCTATTTTTGTGTGTGGTGTAAGGAAATGGTCCAGTTTCATTCTTCCGCATGTGGCTGTCCAATTTTCCCAACACCGTTTGTTGAAGAGACTGTCTTTTTTCCATTGGACATTCTTTCCTGTTTTGTCAAAGATGAGTTGACCATAGAGTTGAGGGTCCATTTCTGGGCTCTCTATTCTGTTCCACTGAACTATGTGTCTGTTTTTGTGCCAGTACCATACTGTCTTGATGATGACAGCTTTGTAATAGAGCTGGAAGTCTGGAAATGTGATGCTGCCAGCTTTGCTTTTTTTTTTCAATACTCCTCTGGCTATGCGGGGTCTCTTCTGGTTCCATACAAATTTTAGGATTATTTGTTCCATTTCTTTGAAAAAAGTGGATGGTATTTTGATGGGGATTGCACTGAATGTGTAGATTGCTCTAGGTAGCATTGACATCTTCACAATGTTGGTTCTTCCAATCCATGAGCATGGAATATTTTTCCATTTCTTTGTGTCTTCTTTAATTTCTTTCATGAGTATTTTATAGTTTTCTGAGTACAGATCCTTTGCCTCTTTGGTTAAATTTATTCCTAGGTATCTTATGGTTTGGGTGCAATTGTAAATGGGATCGACTCCTTGATTTGTCTCTCTTCTGTCTTTTTGTTGGTGTATAGGAATGCCACTGGTTTCTGTGCATTGATTTTATATCCTGCTACTTTACTGAATTCCTGTATGAGTTCTAGCAGTTTTGGGGTGGAGTCTTTTGGGTTTAACATATACAGTATCATATCACCTGCAAAGAGTGAGAGCTTGACTTCCTCTTTGCCGATTTGGATGCCTTTGATTTCTTTTTGTTGTCTGATTGCTGTGGCTAGGACTTCTAATACTATGTTGAATAGCAGTGGTGATAGTGGACATCCCTGCTGCATTCCTGACCTTAGGGGGAAAGCTCATAGTTTTTCCCCATTGAGAATGATATTCACTGAAGGTTTTCCTAGATGGCTTTTATGATATTGAGGTATGTACCATCTATTCCTATACTCTGAAGAGGTTTGATCAAGAAAGGATGCTGTACTTTGTCAAATGCTTTTTCTGCATCTATTGAGAGGATCATATGATTCTTGTTCTTTCTTTTGTTAATGTATTGTATCACGTTGACCGATTTGTGGATGTTGAACCAAACTTGCAGCCCAAGGATAAATCCTGCTTCGTCATGGTGAATAATCCTTTTAATGTACTGTTGGATCCTCTTGGCTAGTATTTTCGTGAGAATTTTTGCATCCGTGTTCATCAAGGATATTGGTCTGTAATTCTTCTTTTGGATGGGGTTTTTGTCTGGTTGGGGAACAAGGTAATGGTGGCCTCATAAAATGAGTTTGGAAGTTTTCCTTCCATTTCTATTTTTTGGAACAGTTTCAGGAGAATAGGTATTAATTCTTCTTTAAATGTTTGATAGAATTCCCCTGGGAAGCCATGTGGCCCTGGGCTTTTGTTTGTTGGGAGATTTTTGATGACTGCTTCAATTTCCTTAGTGGTTATAGGTCTGTTCAGGTTTTCTATTTCTTCCTGGTTCAATTTTGGTAGTTGATACATCTCTAGGAATGCACCCATTTCTTCCACGTTATCTAATTTGCTGGCATAGAGTTGCTCATAATATGTTCTTAGAATTGTTTGTATTTCTTTGGTGTTGTTGTGATCTCTCCTCTTTCATTCATGATTTTGTTGATTTAGGTCATTTCTCTTCTTTTTGATAAGTCTGGCCAGGGGGTTATCAGTCTTGTTAATTCTTTCAAAGAGCCAGCTCCTAGTTTGGTTGATCTGTTCTACTGTTCTTTTGGTTTCTATTTCATTGATTTCTGCTCTGATCTTTATTATTTCTCTTCTCCTGCTGGGTTTAGGCTTTATTTGCTGTTCTGTCTCTAGCTCCTTTAGGTGTAGGATTAGGTTGTGTATTTGAGACCTTTCTTGTTTCTTGAGAAAGGCTTGTATTGCTATATACTTTCCTCTCAGGACTGCCTTTGCTATATCTCAAAGAACTTGAACAGTTGTGTTTTCATTTTCATTGGTTTCCATGAACTTTTTTAATTCTTTAATTTCTTGGTTGACCCATTCATTCTTTAGTAGGATGCTCTTTAGCCTCCATGTATTTGAGTTCTTTCCAACTTTCCTCTTGTGATTGAATTCTAGTTTCAAAGCATTGTGGTCTGAAAATATGCAGGGAATAATCCCACTCTTTTGGTACAAGTTGAGACCTGATTTGTGACCTAGATTGTGATCAATTCTGGAGAATGTTCCATGGGCACTAGAGAAGAATATGTATTATGTTGCTTTGGGTTGGAATGTTCTGAATATGTCTGTAAAGTCCATTTGGTCCAGTGTTTCATTTAAAGTCTTTATTTCCTTGTTGATCTTTTGCTTAGATGATCTGTCCATTTCAGTCAGAGGGGTGTTAAAGTCTCCCACTTTTATTGTACTGTTGTCAATGTGTTTCTTTGCTTTTTTTTTTTTTTATTAATTGTCTTATATAATTGGCTACTCCCATGTTAGGGGCATAGATATTTACAATTGTTAGATATTCTCGTTGGATAGACCCTTTAAGTAAGATATAGTGTCCTTCTTCATCTCTTATTACAGTCTTTGTTTTAAAATCTAATTAGTCTGATATAAGGATTGCCACCCCAGCTTTCTTTTGGTGTCCATTAGCATGGTAAATTGTTTTCTACCCCCTCACTTTCAATCTGTGGGTGTCTTTGGGTCTAAAATGAGTCTCCTGCAGACAGAATTTTGATGGGTCTTGTTTTTTAATCCAATCTGATAGCCCGTGTCTTTTGATTGGGGCATTTAGCCCATTTACTTTCAGGGTAACTATTGAAAGGTATGAATTTAGTGCCATTGTATTGCCTGTAAGGTGTCTGTGATGGTATATTGTCTGTGTTCTTTTCTGATCTATGCTGCTTTTAGGCTCTCTCTTTGCTTAGAGGACCCCTTGCAATATTTCTTGTAGGGCTGGTTTCGTGTTTGCCAATTCCTTTAGTTTTTGTTTGTCCTGGAAGCTTTTTACCTCTCCTTCTATTTTCAATGACAGCCTAGCTTGATATAGTATTCTTGGCTGCATATTTTTCTTGTTTAGTGCTCTGAAGATATCATGCCAGTCCTTTCTGGCCTGCCAGATCTCTGTGGATAGGTCTGTTGCCAATCTAATGTTTCTACCATTGTAGGTTACATATCTCTTCTCCCGAGCTGCTTTCAGGATTTTCTCTTTGTCTCTGAGACTCGTAAGTTTTAGTATTAGATGTCGGGGTGTTGACCTATTTTTATTGATTTTGAGAGGGGTTCTCTGTGTCTCTTGGATTTTGATGCCTGTTTCCTTCCCCACATTAGGGAAGTTCTCTGCTATTATTTGCTCCAATATACCTTCTGCCCCTCTCTCTCTTTCTTCTTCTTCTGTGATCCCAATTATTCTAATGTTGTTTCGTCTTTTTGTATGGCTTATCTCTCGAATTCTGCCCTCGTGATCCTGTAGTTGTTTATCTCTCTTTTTCTCAGCCTCTTTGTTTTCCATCATTTGGTCTTCTATATCGCTTATTCTCTCTTCTGCCTCATTTATCCTAGCAGTTAGTGTCCCCATTTTTTATTGCACCTCATTAATAGCCTTTTTAATTTCAACTTGGTTATATTTTAGTTCTTTTATTTCTCCAGAAAGGTTTTCTCTAATAACTTCCACGCTTTTTTCAAGCCCAGCTAGTATCTTTAAAGTCATGATTCTGAACTCTACATCCGACATCATACTAATGTCAGTTTTGAGTAGGTCCCTTGCAGAGGGTACTACCTCTTGTTCTTTTTGCTGAGGTGATTTTTTCGTCTTGTCATTTTGTCCAGAGGAGAATAGATGAATGAGAGAACAGAATGCTAACAGGTTAACAACGTCCCCAGCAAATATACTCTATACAAATCAGAAAAGACCTGGAACCAGGGGACAAGAAAAGGAAAGAAAGAAAAAAGAAAGAGAAAAAAAAAAAGGAGATAGAAAAAGATAAAAAGAAACAAAAACAGAACAAAACCAAAAAAACAGAATATGATCAAATATGATCAGGCTAGTGCATAGATCAGTGTCACACACTAGATTTTGGGCATATTTTGGTCTGTTAGAAGTAAGTGCCTGCTAAAATTTTAAAGGAAGAAAGACTTATATATGTACAAAATAAGGGTTGATACAATGAAGGGATGGAAAATGACTGTAAAGATGAAAATTATAAAAGATTTTATAAAAGGAATTGAAAAGATAAGAAGTTGTTTGAAAAAAGAAAGAAGATTTAAAACAAAAGAAAAAAAAAAAGAAAAAATAGGGAGAGAATGTGATCAGGCAGGAGACTAGAACAAAGCCTTACACTAGTGATTTAGGGTATATTTTGATCTGTTAGAAGAAACTCTATCTCAAAATTTTAAAGAGAGAACAACTTATATATATATGCCAAAAATAAGAGTAACTACTATGAAGGGATAAAATATGACTCTAAAAATGAAAAATAAAAAATGTTTTTTTATAAAAGGGATTGATAAGATGTTGGTTGAAAAAGGGAAAAAGAAAATTTCGAAAAAAAAAAACAGTTAAAAAAATTAATTTTAAAAAACTAATGAATCATGGTAAAAAAGCCATGAATTCTATGTGCAGTATTCCCCTACCACTGGAGTTCTCCTGTTCTCCTTGATGGGTAAACTTGGTCTTGGCTTGCTGGCTGATCTTGCTGGCTGATCTTGCTGATCTTCTGGGGGAGGGGCCTGTTGCCATGGTTCCCAATGTCTTTGCCGGAGGCGGAATTGCCCCGCCCTTGTGAGTCCGGGCTAAGCAAGCTGCTGGGGTTTGCTCTCAGGAGCTTTTGTTCCCTGCAAGCTCTCGGTACCGCTTTGGAGGACCAGGGTGAAAATGGTGGCCTCCCAATCTTCACCCGGAGGAGCTGAGAACTCGGGGCCCCGCTCCCCATTGCGCCCCCAGAGAAAAGCAGTCACTCCCATCTCCCTGGTCTCCGGCCACACTCTGTGCTCAACCGGCCTGTGACTGACCGTTTCTCTCTCTCGCACCCGACCCCGTGTGGAGTCTCCAAACCCAGCAGATCCCTGTGGTGTGCTCCCGCACCGCTCCTCCCAGGGGAAGAAGAGGAGTCTCCCCAGCTCTGCCGCTTGTTGGGTCCCTGCTGGAGGAGCAGTGGCCCGACTGGGCTGCGGATCACAGTTTATGGCAACCCTGAGCTGAGAGCCTGTGCCTTGGCTCCATCTCTGCAGCCGGCTTCCCCGCTCCAATACCTGGGAGCTCTGCTGCACTCAGGCACCCCCGGTCTTTCTCTGACCCTGAGGGTCCTGAGACCACACTGTCCCGCGAAGTTTCCACCCCCGGCTTAGCCTCTGGAGCAACGTCCCTCTGCGGAGCCGACTTCTAAATGTTCCAATTGTGTGCTCCGTGGCTCTATCACTTGCCAGAAGCAGCTGGCGGAGGCCCCCTCCCCCGCCATCTATCCTCCCGAAGATCGCCTCGGATTCATTTCTCCACACATCCTACCTTCCAGTAAGTGGTCGCTTCTCTCAGCATACAGTGATTTTATAATCTGGTGCCTACCTACTTTTCTAGCCCTATTACCAGATTTCCCTGGACCTCTGCTACCCTGCCATACTCCACACTTACAGCTCCACACCATTCGATGATATTTCATCACTCTGTGTTCTTACACACTGTTCTCCTTCTACCTAAGCCTTTTACTTTTCCTGCATGTGTTCTCAAAATTTTAACTTAATTTTCAACCCTAAAATCTAACTTAAGTTAAACGTTCCCTTATATATCTCCTAGCAACCCTGAAAACTTTTACTATGCTTTCATATAACCTTGTCCTTACATCGGTTGTAGAACTTACTACTTTTTATGTGTATTATTTATTCCTAATCTCCATGAGACATTATTGTTTTCTAAAAGTTAGAATCTACTGGTCTACCTCACCTACAACTTGAAAAAATATATTGTTTTGATTGAATGTTTGGGCAAATGAACAAATAATAGACTAAGCTTATGAATGAGGAAGAAAGGGGAATAAAATCCCACACAATATTTGAGAAAAGGAAATAGGAACAGGGTTAGGATTTAGAGGCTGGCTTAACACTGAGTTGAAATGACCAAGTTTCATCAAATATGGAGGACAGAACTTTAAGAGAGATCTGTTGCATGGATTTGGAATACTATGAAATAGTTTTAGAAATAATTTTAAGCCTGGATTAATTCAACTCTCAGTCTGTATACAATAATATTTATGTAGCAAATGCTCATTTGAAACACCTAAGATATTGCTGTGCAAGACAGATCTGCTGAACAGAACCCTATTATTGCACTCACGTTGATGGATGGGGCTTATAGGATTATATCTGCATTAATAGATGTCCTACAAGACACATGCATTATAAATCATGTTGCTGACAATAAAAGTGAGTTGACCTACTGTGTAACTTTATCTTATCAAGTTTCTAGTAAGGTGTTTGATAATGTTTCTTTTTACTAAAGGAAGAGGTTTTTAATTTATTCCAAAGAAAATTATTGCAATTGCAACCCTGTTTTAGTTCTTTACTGGCTAGATTTTCTTATGGAAAAGAAATACATGTCCCCTGTTACTTGGTCAGTAAAATCATTTACATTTTCACATACAGAAGTCTCATTATCTGCTAAGTTGGTGCTGAAACAGCATGAGGCATTAATTGTTATGCAGAAATAGACCTATGAATATGCTAAAATAGGATAGGGGTTAACATTTATGACTGCTTATGTATTTGTATATTTAATGTTCCTGTTTATTTCATGTGCAACCTTTACTTTATGAGTGCATACAGAGGAGAATTAATGTTTGTGAGGGGTTTTGTGTCAGAGATAATATGTGAACAGTTATGTTTGCTGACCTCTCTCTTTTTCTCCTAATAACATTTGTGAATGAAAAATTCAATGAACAAGAATTTTTTTCATTCACTGTTATGCTTTGTTCTGTGATTATGTTTGGTATAAAGAGGCATATCTGTATACATGTCCATAAAATAAAGAGCTTAAAACAGTCATAAATTTATGTAAAATCTAATATTTTCTAAGAACATGTTAAAACAAACAAAGATATCCAGGAAAACCCATTTACGCCGTACTATCTTACTCATCAACTTAACTTTCTTAAATTTTTTCAATGAAAAGATATTTTTACATTAATTTTTTACTCCCTTTTACTTTCTTATATGCATGAAGTAATGTTGCCTAATCCTTCATGGTGACATTAATTTAGGAATGTCACTTTCATTATACCCATTTCATTGGGTTTGGCCTGAATATCTGTTAAAATAACACTCTAAATTACAAATGGACTAATGCTTTATGTCTTTAAACATGTATTTACTGTCTTAATTTTCTATTACAATGGGGTTAACTTAGGATTCACTTACTGTCTTCCAAAGTTTAGAGATAAACAAGCTCACATACATTTTAAATGAATGGGAATTCTGGTAAGGATAGTAAGCAATGTTTTCATATCTCCTTTCACAACTCTCCAAATGAATGGAAAAACACAGAACAAAGAAGAAATTTCATCTGCATTTGAACCAGTGAATTATAATAACTCATAATGTAAACTGAAGAAAAAAGCTGCCAAATCAAGTAAAAATTAGGCCCAATGTAAAAGGGAAGCATCAATTTGACATTTATCTTTAGTTTCTATCATTATACCAGCAGGCAGGTTGTGTGAAAAAGTGGATTCTACTTTGGAGATATGAAAGGACATCGCTAGGCCATAAGAAAAATGAGGGCACCCCACTTTTGTTCAATCAGCTAAGCCAAAATAATGGAAGAAGCAGAACTGAAAGAAACATAGTCGACCTTTTTTTTTTTTTTTTTTTTTGGACCAATTATAACCTAACCTTGAAGATGAGGCACGGCCAAATAGATAACAGAAATATCTGAGTACGTTGTTTTGGACAGTGGGCTCTGAAGATTGCCTCACGCTGCCCTGGTTTGCTCTGGGTACCCAGACTGGGTTGAAGTCTCAGGACATTCCCCTGAACTTACTATTAGACCCTCCTGCAGAGCTGGCCTTGGCTGTGTGATTGGGGATTCCATCTATTTGTAGAGAAAATTGGTGTCACTAATGTACCCAGTATGCATTTTTCTGCCACCTGTCTTATTTATCTTTTCCACTCAAGCAACTTCACAGCTGAACAAAAAACCACAAATCAACAATCTAACCAACCAGTTTAAAGGCCATGGATAGAATTCAAACTATGTCAGGTAAAAAAAGAGGAATCAGCCCTTGCTTGGGCAGCACACACACTAAAATTGGAACGATACAGAGAAGATAAACATGCCCCCCATGCAAGGATGACATGCAAATTTGTGAAGCGTTCCATATTTAAAAAAAAAGAGGAATCAGTTAAGGCAAATTGGCAGCATCTGTTCTGGACACGTATCAGTCCCAGATACTCGATACACATGTTTCCTTTTGATAGTAATTATCATCATCATCATCATCATCTGTAACAACAACAACAAACCTTACAAATAAGTGAAGGACATAAATATTGTATGTAAGATATGCAGATGCTTTGAAAGAATATTTTACTTAGTATAGAAAAAGCAGTAAAATTTCCAGAGCTCTTTTCATTTTTTTTTTTTTTTTTTCCAGAGCTCGTTTCATTGAGTTTAACATTGAAGAATAGAATAGCCAAGCCTCAGATACTTGCTACTTCTGGGGCAAAATGCCAACTTAGCCCATGGTGGTGCAAGGCGAGTTTGGCCATTTCTTCTGATTCTATAGTTCAGGTACATATTACTAAGACACAGAAGTTGTATTTCCAAAAGTTCATAGAGGAACAAAATATTGCTCAGAATTGTGAATAGTTTGTATGTTTGATTATGGAGTATTTGAGAAATAATGTCAAATTAAAAGCTGGAAAATTGGTAGATGATCATCTAGGGATTCTGTTATCATAATAATAACCTGAATATTTCTCCTATAATTGAACGGGAGACTTTGAAAGCTTTTAGGTATGAGAATTCTATGAACCCAGGGGAATGTAGTTAATCGATTGGAGGAAGGGCACCCTAGAAGGGAGAATTGTTGTAGGCCACCACAATAATCTCTTTAGGAGTTGGCTGCACTTAGACTCTTAGAAAGGAGGATTTTAGAAATGTTAGTTACAAAGGCAGAAAGTACCTGATGAGATTAGACACTAAGTCCAGTTGAGCCTGACCTTTAATTACATTGTATTGTTGTGGTTGACTCTAAACTATATTAGGTTTGTGGTTTCATTAAAGGAGTCCAGTTATCAAGAACATCTGCAATTAGCTGACATAAAGTGACTGTACAAAGATATCTTTTTGTGGAGTGCTAGCAAAGCAAGGAAGGTAAACAAATAAATAAACAAGTCATTTACTTTGTTTCTTCCTCAAACAACATTCAATTTCATGGCCAGTCAAAAATAAACAGTGTATATAAAACTCCATGCTGTATGAGACAAAATACAAGTAGCATTTTGGGAGAAAATATTTAAAATATTTAATTAAAAAAGATTACTCTTCATAATATGAACCAGATTTACAAGTTATTTAAAAAAAATGAGTGAACCAATTTAAAAATGTGGTAAAACATAAAAACCCAGGACACCATAGTACTAAACTTTAGTGACAATTAAATGAAGATTAGAGCAAACATGCTACTTTACTTTTCTCCTATAAGGTTATCAAAAATAAATCAATAAAATTTAAGTCTAATAACAGTCATTGGGAAGGTGAAGTAAAATACAGTATTTCAATAATTGTTGTTAAGAATGTAAATTCTGGAAGCAATTTGGCCATACTGATTAAAATAGCAAGTATGGGGTGCCCCACAGCAAATCAATCCAATTTTAGGAATCAGTGCTATGGAAATACATGTGTAAGTACAGATGTTAGACAATAAAGTACACTTCAGATATTTTAGTAAAGTAAGTCACTGAAATGACTACCTAAACTATCTATAAGCCTCACTTGTGAAGTAAAATATAGTACTATGCTGCTACCAAAATGTGATAGAAGGATAATTTACTGACATCAAAAGATATCTGGGGTGTAATGTCATACCAAAGGAAAAATAAAACAAAAACTTTGCAGAAAACAATACAAAGCAGAAAAATGGTTTTGTGTATATATGTGTTTGTGTATATACATGTATTTGTATGCCTGAGTGTAGGTATGTAAGTGAATATATACTTATACAGAAAAAGAAGGAGAGAGCATGACAAAATTACACTCCAAACTTAGTTATTGCTAGATATGTCTTTATTGCCATTTTATTACCTGTTTTGTGGTGGTTTTTGAAGATTTTCTCTGATCCTTTCTTGTATTTCTCTCTCTTGTGGTTTGCTGGTTTTCTTTAGTGATATATTTGGATTACTTTCTCTTTACTTTTTGCATACTTATTAGTGGGTTTTGATTTGTGGTTAGCATTTGGTTTGTACATAATGTGTTCCCCATAATATATAGTCTATATTAAGTTGATGGTCACTGAAGTTTGAAACCATTCTTTATTCTTCTGCTCCCCACATTTTAGATATATGGTGTCATATTTTACATCCTATTATTTTGTGAGTTCCCTGGCTGGTATTTTACAAAAATATTCATTTTTTCACAGCTTTGTGTTTCTTACTTTTATACTGTCACTTTTGGTCTTTCCTTTCCATTGAGTCCCCCTTAATATTTCTTGCAGAGCTAGTTTAGTTGTCATGAACTCCCTTAGTTTCTGTTGGTCTGGGAAACTGTTTATCTCTCCTCCTATTGCCGGATAGAGTATTTGACTACAGATTTTTCGCATTCAGCAATTTGAATATATCATGCCACTGTCTTCAGGCTTTGAAAGTTTCTGCTAAAAACCTCTTGATAGTCTTAGGGGGGGTTTCTCTTATATGTAAGTGTCTTCTTTCATCTCAATGTTTTTCTTTATCACTATATTTTGCCATTTTAATTATAATATGTCTTGGTGTGGATCTACTTTTGTTGATTTTGTTGGAGGTTCTCTGGGTCTCCTGGGTCTGGATATCTGTAACCTTCCCCAGATCAGGGAAGTTTTCAGCTATTATCTCTTCAAATAAATTTTCTGCCCCCTTTGCTCTCTTCTTCCAAGACTCCTATAATGTGAATGTTACTACATTTGTTGGAGTCCCTGAGTTCCCTAAGTCTATTCTCATTTTGCATAATTCTTTTTTCTCTATTATGTTCAGCTTGATTACTTGCTTTGTCTTCTAGATCATTAATTTGTTCCTCTGCTTCTTCCAGCCTGCTATTCATTCCATCAGTCTTGTCATTTTGTTTATTGAGCCCTTTATCTCTGCTGTATTATTCCTTACTTCTGTATCAATGGTCTCACTCATGTCTTCCACTCTTTTCTCAAGTCCAGTGAATATCTTTATCATCATTACTTTAAATTCTCTATCAGGGATGTTACTTATATCTGTTTCACTTAAATCTCTGGCGATGTCTTTGTCCTGTTGTTCATTTGGGACAAATTCTTCTGTCTTCTCATTTTGTCTAAGTCTCTATGCCTGCTTCTGTGTGTTAGGGAAGTCAGCTATGTCTCCTGTTCTTGAGGGTAATGGCTTTATGAAAAAGAAGTCCTGTAGTGCCCTGAAGTGTAGTATTTATTTCCTGTTCCTCAGAGCCTAACACTTCAGGGAGTGTCTCCACCGTATGCTGTGTGTGCTCTGCTATTGTGTTCTGGCCACTTTATCTTTTAGGCCAGGTGTCTTCAGAGGCCCACTTTGCCTGTTGTGGGCAGTGTTTGGTCCCTTACCTGAATGTGGCACATTTTAACTATGTGTGCTCTGGTCTGCTTGTGAAAAGAGACTGGCCACCACTACTGCCAGAACTGAAGCCCTACAAAACTCTGGTTGGAAGATGTGGTGGGAGCAGAGATTTGGGCTGGTGGTCTGGTGGAGGGACCCACCCTGCTGGGACTGAGGCAGTCATGACTAGGAAGGGCAGTTCTTCCAAGGCATGGGGGTGGGGGTGCAGAGCATGGTGTAGGCAAGTTAGGTTCCTGCAGATGATTCTGTGTTTATGCTGAACAGTAGGGAAGGGAAATGGCACCTGCCAATTTCTTTGTTCCCAGAAGGGTCTCTCTGTGAATGCTGCCTCTCTGGGACATGTTTGGAGATAAGCAAATAACAACTCCATGTTTGGAGATAAGCAAATAACATCCCTCTTTAGATCACTGTGTCCTCTTTAGATCGCTGTTTCCATGCTGTATGTCTGCAGACTGTTTGCCCTGCCTTCTATCCAGGAGCAGCCCCAATACCTCTGGGCTCTACCTGAGCCAAGCCTACTGACTTTTAGAGCTCCAGGCTTTAAGCCCCACTGGTTGTAAGAACTCATGAAATTTGGCCCCTCTTGCTTTCCAAGCCAACTGCTATGGGGATTCGTTTTCCCCATTAGCTCCCCACCTCTGTGTGCTAATTTTAATTTCACCCTTTTCCATGACCTAGGCTCCCACCCCACCATAGCAGCCACTATCTGTTTCTCTTCCAAACCACATGTCTGCATTTCCTTCCCTCTTCAGTGTGGCCTCTTATCTACCTTTAGTGGTGGAGTTTGTTCTGTCAGTCTTCAATTTAATTTCCAGGGTATTTTGGGTGATTTGATAGTCACCTAGTTGTGTTAAAATCTTTAAAAAAAAAAAAAGAAAGAAAGATTTCACAGTTGATTCAATGCCTCATAAGAGGCTTGGGAAAAAGGAAAGAAAACAAAAGAAAAGGGAAAAAGACCAATAGCAATGGATAGAAAGAATATAGTAACATATTAATTACTGATAACTTCTGGATTTATTACATTGTTTTTACTAGCTTTATAAAATGTCTTTCATAAACTCAGAGGGCTTTATAATGCAATTTTGTGTTTTATCCTCATTATGTAGTTGTGTATTAAAATATAGGGACTTCTATTCCATTAAAAAAATCTAGAAATTATTTCCAAGACACACAATGTCATTCATGGAATGAATAGGAATATTTTTATGATCTATATCATTGATATTTAATAAACTATTGGGAAAACATTTTTTTAAAGATTTATTCATTTATTTGAGAGAGTACATGAGAGAGGGGAGAGTTAGAGGGAGAAGCAGGATCCTAGCTGAGCAGGGAGCCCGATGCGGAACTCAATCCCGGGACTCCAGGATCATGACCTGAGCCGAAGGCAGTCGCTTAACCAACTGAGCCACCCAGGCACCCCGGGAAAACAATTTGACAGTAATGAGAAAACATCTGGCCTTCAAGATAATTTTTTTTTTAACATTCTACAACAATG
Organism: Zalophus californianus; assembly: GCF_009762305.2. Taxonomy (NCBI): domain Eukaryota; kingdom Metazoa; phylum Chordata; class Mammalia; order Carnivora; family Otariidae; genus Zalophus; species Zalophus californianus. The sequence goes on from NC_045597.1 coordinate 36,715,861, forward strand.
ATGAACACAAAGTCTGAATATGTTCTATTTTAATAATGATGTCACTTTGTATATATTTTGTGAACTTTCTTTTCTTTACTGGAGGTATTTCCTGTTTAACCTCCCTTATATTGTAATTTTGAAAGAAAATTCTTTGGAATAATACTATGTGAAATATTTTACACCTGGGTTATATTTTCACTCCAGAAACATTATTTATGTGGATGTAGATCCCAATTTGAATAAATTCTCTGTGCATCTCAAAGTGTGCTTATTCTGCACAAGTTCTGCCATAAATTAGAGGCAGTTAAGATTTCCTATGGGCTAAAATATGACAAGTAAGCATCTAACTTGCAGTTTTATTCCTCTTTTCTTTTCTTTTCCTTCTTTCTCTCTCTCTCTTTTGAACATCCGGTGAAATATTCCCCCTTTTAATATATCATTGTATTATGTAGTTATGTAATATTACTTATATATAATGAAAGTAGATAATTAGTTGTCATAATTTAGTTGAAGCCATACTCAGGAGCCAGGATTTACCTTAAATAGAATAAGTACCTTTAGCTATATGTATCATGTAAATACATTAATATTTAAGATTATTTTAAATGATATTTTGAATGTGGAGAGAAAACATAGTCTAAAAAAAGAAAAATATCACTTGTAACATGATAGGCAAAATACTGTAATCAACACTACATTATTTGATCAATTTGGAAGAAATATTGATAAATAGGAATTCACTTAATATATTGTTCAGCCTTTATTTGCCAGTGGAAACAAAGATAATATAAACCAACATCCCCTATACCTTTGGAAATTGATGTTTAAATCAGCTAGTGTAATGAATATGCATTGCTTTTGGTCATTGTGTAATTAAACAAGTTATACTTGTTGAAAAGATGTAATAACTCATATATTGTATATAATATATATTTCATTTTGTCAACAAAGAATTGTTTTTTATTTTACTGAAAGTTTTTTCACATTTTTCTCAAATTTTTCCCATACTAAATTTAGGGAATAAATAAACTATGTAATTTTTATACTTTTGACTGAAATGTTGAATCAGATCATAGAAAGAAAAGATAACTGCCCAAGGAACAAATTCTTATGTCAACTCTTCTCATACACCATTTCTTCACCATATTCAGACTTAAATGACAATACTAATAACTGATAATTACACTTTACTCTACAACTTCTAATTCTGCTGACTCTCTGAAAATGTTTCTCAATGTTTTTCCTTGGCTACTCTCACCATTCCCCTGCCCTTCACTCCTAGGGTTCTAGTCTTTTTTCTCCTCTCTTAATAATCTATATTTACTCAGTACTTCCATGACCTATGCCTTCAATAATTATTCACAAACCACAACTCAGATGGAGACCTCACTTCTTATTCTGAAATCCCTTCAAAATTTTCCCCATCTCCATTTTGCTTTATTATAATCTATCCTGCATCCTGCTATTATAATCGTTCTATGTAAAAAGCTGGGAATTCTATGAATTGGTTTTCCATTCCCTTCAGTATAAAGCCCCAACTCCTTTCAAGGCCCTTAAACACTCTTTAACGGTCTCTATTTCATTAAATCAGTATGTTTCTGGTTATACCCACTTTCTTCATCCTCTCCAATTTTTCCCAGAGAATCTGTATTATCTACATTGCAACTTTCTTGCAACATTGTTAATTGTACACACTGGAAAATTGTCCATTTCTACCCATGACTTTCAAATGTCTAACCAAGCATTAATGTAAGTGGATCAACTATTCAGAATTATTTGAAACTAAGAGTAAAATTTACATATAAACACAAAATATTTTTAGTATTTTATATGAATTAAGTATTTCCAGGGATTTTTTTAAGAATACAATTACTGTGTAAATAGAAGAAATAATGTAAATATCTTCTGTTGAGAACATTACCATAGGTGTTTGCCATTTTGAAAGCTTGCAACACAAGTGTCAACACTGCTCGTGGTATTTTAATTGCCAATATAGCAGACTTACTTGTAGCATCATGAATCTATTTAAAGGATACACTTATTTAATACTTCAAAAGGTCAATTTTTTAAAATATTTTTAAAAGAAGAGTAATCAGGTAAATATTCAAAATTATGTTATTGATCATTGCCCACAAATGTTAGACATCAACGGCCTACACTGCCAAACCAGTCAACTGTTTTATTTGTTTGTTTGCTTGCTTAATGAGGCAAAGATGACACCAAAGCTTTGTGAAGAAATATATGCTAGAGTTTGCAAAGATAATTTATACTTCTGAGATTTAAGGGAAAGTTCAAAAGTAGTATTATGAATGTGAAAATAAATGTTTAAATTCGAACAATAAACTCATTTCTTTTAGAATAGGACAGATTATTTAAAAATGTGGTAATATGGTCATTTTCTTGTCCACTGAGAAAGCTTACTAATATAACCTAAAATCTAAATGAAATATATAGGGGCACCTGGGTGGCTCAGTCATTAAGCATCTGCCTTCGGCTCAGGTCATGAAGCCAGGGTCCTCGGATGGAGCCTCACATTGGGCTCCCTTCTCAGCAGGAGGCTTGCTTCTTCCTCTCTCACTCCCCTGCTTGTGTTCCCCCTCTCACTGTCTCTCTCTCTCTGTCAAATAAATAAATAAAATCTTTTAAAAAATAAATAAATTATATGTATATATATGTGTGTGTGACTATATATATATATATATATATATATATATATATATAGTCCACCAAGTGTTATACTATTTTAGGTAGACCTAATAAGATGGAGTAAGATGTCCAAAGTATATGTAACAACTACAATCAAATGAATTTTCATTACAAATGAAGAAAGTATCATTTATGAAAATCAGGATAGAAATTTTGCCTCTTTTGTTAGCATTCTATTGCAGTACCAAGAGAATGAATGAATAAAAATGGAACCATATTTTAGAAGGGTTTTGTATCCAAGATTAAGGCTATAAAATTATAACTTGAAGGTTACAATTTTTTCTCATTATTAAAAAATACTAATTCCAGGAAATTTAGAAAAGCTAAAACTAAGCAAAAATAATAAAAAGAAACCACTCAAAATATCATCACTATAAGATGATTACTTTTAAGTGTTTCACTGTAGCCCTATTTTCCTGCATATTAATTTAATTAATTAAATTGATCATACATGATTAATTTGGTCTTGAAGGGGCAATAAAAACATGAAGATTTTTTCTCACAAATGTCCCTGTCAATCACTCTGTGAGTCCCTTATTCCTTAACCCACTGAATAAAATAAAAAACAGGCACCATGGCTCTCATGATGATTTTTAGCTAATAAAAGTTCCTCCAGGAATCTTGAGTCACAGAAATAGCCTCATTTCTGTAACTAAACTGTCCAGTCTTGTCAAATACATATTAGGTGAGTCCTGTGGAACCTTGGTGACTGCTTAATAAGTGGTAGTTCTCACGGGATGTTAAGAAGGAAAGAAAACATGTAGTGTATTTACCTATTAAAAATTCACTATTTGAAGCCAGTTTGCTGATCAAATTCTTATGCCAGTTATTTTAGTTCTTTGGGAGATTTTGGTACACAGGGTTAATCTGGAGGCATTAATGAATTAGTATGGCAATGAAGTTAAATGATCTTCTGGGTTGCTGTGATAGTGTAAATTTGTAAAACTTGGAGTTAACTTATTGCAGTGTTCTACTCCCAACAATTTATCAGTGATTATTTTGGCAAAGAGATAGCTAGCATTTGATTAAGAACATGGACTTTGCAAGGAGACTGCCTGCATTTTGTTGTTGTTGTTAAAGATTTTATTTATTTATTTGAGAGAGACAGTGTGTGCAGGAGGAAAGCAGAGCAGAAGGAGGGGCAGAGAGAGAAAATCCCAAGCAGACTCCACATTGATGGAGCCCCATGTGGGGCTTGATCCCATGACCCTGAGATCATGACCTGAACTGAAACCAAGACTTGGAGCTTAGCTGCCGAGCCACCCAGTAGCCCTGGATTTTTAATATAAGCACTTTAGGAAACTGTTTAAGGCAAGAAATCTTATTGTGACTCACTTTTCTCACCTACTAAAGGGAGTCATTATACTAGTTACCTCACCAAGTTGAGTACTAAATAATATATTCAATATCTTAAAAATATAAAGTATGAAATCCTAAGTTCATCATAGTTACAACCATCTCAAATGACATGGAGTTTTTTTTTTTTTTAAAGATTTTATTTATTTATTTGAGAGAGAATGAGAGATAGAGAGCACGAGAGGGAAGAGGGTCAGAGGGAGAAGCAGACTCCCTGCTGGGCAGGGAGCCCGATGTGGGACCTGATCCCGGGACTCCAGGATCATGACCTGAGCCGAAGGTAGTCTCTTAACCAACTGAGCCACCCAGGCGCCCGACATGGAGTTTAATCAGCAAGATTCTGAGAATTTTATGGGCTAGGCCAATTGAAATCAAAGGCTTATTACTTTTTAACATAGAGTCCTGTCACAGAGTGAATAACCAATAAATGCTTTTAAGTAACTGATAGAGAGAAATCACCATATTCAATTTTCAATATTAATAACTACAAATGGTACCTAACCAGTTCCAGCATTTGGCCAATTTAGAACATAAACTGAAGAAAGATCACCCCCAAGTTACAGTGCATGGTGCTCTCCTTCAAAGGCGATTTTATTTTATTTCTTTTTTTAAAAGAGTTTATTTATTCATAAGAGACAGAGAGAGAGAGAGAGAGGGGCAGAGGGAGAAGCAGGCTCCCCACTGAGCAGGGAGCCCGATGTGGGACTTGATCCCAGGACCCTGAGATCATGACCTGAGCCGAAGGCAGATGCTTAACCATCTGAGCCACTTAGGCACCCCACAGGCGATTTTAAAAACTAAGTTAAAAATTAAAGGTTAGTGATTAAAATTTATGAAAATCAAATAGCACTGCCACATTACCAACATTGTTACTGCAAGTAAACACATTATCTGCACACCACACTCGAAAAAATCAATCTCTAAATTATATTCACATTCTGTGGCATTAAGCAAGATTTTTGCTTGGAGACTTCTGATGAACAATAAACAAACTTGAAACTGAACCAACCCAGACGATTGTTTTTATGTGTTTTATGTGCTTTAGTGGTAGGGAACAAATTGAATTTACTCAACATAGGAAGAATGTAAGAAAAATCATTTTAATTGTTCTCTCAATTTCTTTTTCTGGATAACCATGAGATAGTCGGTTTTCTTTTTTCTAGTTATTTTAGTAAGACATTCCATTATTGCAGAAACTGCACAATAGCTCTGAGAGCTATCACAAAGAACAGATGAACTATAAACTATTGGTGGGAAATCTCTCCATGCCCAAATTAAAGAAATTGTATTATGATAATTGATACAAATTCAAAATAGCTTAGCAGCATTTTATTTAAACCATACCGAGAGACAACACGACTTAGAGATTAAGTGTGAATCCTGAATCCAGAATGAAAACCCTGTAAAGCCCTTCTCAACCACAAGCTGTGTAAATTTAGAATATTTTATTCTCTGTGCTTGAGTGTCCCCAAAAAGCAAATGTGGATGGCCAAAGAGATTTCTACTTTTTAGAGCCATTGTGAGAATAATATGTGTAAACTGTGAGTTACCTAATTATCATATGGAGTTCTGTCCTCATATAGTACCAGGACCAATAAGAATATGATGCACGGAAAATGATCTGAATTCAGTGTAGAGATTTTTGCAATAGTCGCCGTCAGCTCCTTCAACTGGTAGAAAGTTCCTTTTGATGAGGGGAATGAGGAATGTTGGATACTTATCAGGATATTGAAGAAAGGTTTGCACAATAGGAATCTAGCTGAAATACATCTACGTTTCTTCTAATATTCAGATTCTATTAGTCTCAAGGTGAGAATCTTCATAATGATCATTTCAGCTCTGCCTAATAATACCCTGGTTGAGACTCATAAAATTTAAATGAGGTAACTTTGTAAGGGATTCTTCTACTTTCACATTTCTCGACTTCAGCAAAGTTTCAACCTCTAACCTTAATGAATTTTTCTCATGAAACAATGCATATAAAATTATTTTCATAAATCTTTTATAGAGGTTTTTTTAGTGTTCACCTTAAAAGTAAAAAATCTCTGTTTTACATATTAATATAAAACCGTATAGCAGTTACATTTCTTTTATAAAAACTAAACAAAACATGGCATTTCCTGATAATTTCCAGCATGTCTCTTTAAATATATAAGGCATAACGTAAACATTCTATTATTTTCAAGTTTTTAATTAAATTCCAGTTAGTTAACATACAGTGTAATATCAGTTTCAGGTGTACAATATAGTGATTCAGCACTTCTATACAACACTGGTGCTCATCACAGAAAGTAGTAAGCATTCCTTTAAACATGCATTAAAAATGTAAGAAATAGTATCATGATCTTTGATACAAGCCCACCAGCGTTCAGTTGAATATTTTAATCTGTATTTTCTTTAATACTGTGTTTCTCAGATTATAAGTACTCTTTCCATTTTATTTCTCTGTTGGTCAGTGTACTTTCCATTTTTATTTACTCTCCATCCTTTGGAATTCTACAGGCGTCCAGTAATAAAATCTCAGAACTAATGTACAAAGATGCATTTTATTTATTTATTTATTTATTCACTTTTAAAGATTTTATTTATTTATTAGAGAGAGAGAGCACACAATCGGGGGTAGGGAGAGGAACAAGCAGACTCAGCACTGAGAGCGGGACTCTCTGTGGGCCCAATCCCACAATCCCAAGACCACAACCTTAGCTGAAATCAAGAGTCGTATGTGCAACCACCTGAGCCACCCAGGCGCTCCCAAAGATTCATTTTGAAATACTGACAAGTTTGTTTTTTGAAGTTTTGGTTAAAATTATCACTATCACTCTTATGTGAAACATTTTGTTTTTGTTTTTTTTAATGATCTCATTTGTTTCTGTTTTCTACTTACCCTCATTTGAGGTCTCTCCTTATGATTGTATTCAGTTTCTCCCCAGCAGGCTCCTCCCTCTACTTTGGAAGAGGCTCAAACAAGCATTGATTCTAAAAAAAATACATGTTAAACACCCAAGCTGTTCCAGGTTTGAGATAATTATCAAAGATTTAGTCAAGTAGATGGGTCTTATCTTTAAAAAAAAAAAAGTGTATTGTAAAACCAGGGTATCGAATTCTCACTTTCTAGCACTATCATTCTCTCCACATAGTGTTCTGGTTCTGCCAGCACTAAATTCAGTATTAGGCCTTTAAATTCTTACCGTGAAGCTTCTACACCCGCCACTTGGCTGAAAAGTGCTCTTTAAGGACACTAATTGCAAATCTGTGGATTTGTTCTGTTTTCTTTCTTTTTTTTTTAAGATTTTATTTAATTATTTGAGTGAGAGCGAGAGAGAGCATGAGCGGGGGGAGGGGCAGAGGGAGAGGGAGAAGCAGACTCCCTGATGAGCAGGGAGCCCTACTCTGGGCTCAATCCCAGGACCCCAAGATCATGACCTGAGCCGAAGGCAGATGCTTAACCAACTGAGCTCCCAGGCGCCCCAGGTTTGTTCTGTTTTCATTCTCCTTCAACTTTCAATATTTTTCAGTGTATTGATTCAGCTGGCTTTAAAATTTTCTTTTGCTTGTTTTCTCTGTTTCATGAATATCTTCTTTTCTTCCCTTTTCCTTAAATCAGTCATGTTGGCCAAACTATAAAAGGTCTTCGACTGTCTACCAATTGTAATGACTCCAGGTCCTGCCTGTCCAAAACTTACCTCTTCATGAACTTCTATTTCTAGCTTCCTGCTCTATAGTTCCCATATATTATGCCTTATTATTTCAAAAGCAATGAGTCTTGTAAAAACCCTTTGTACTTTAACAGATGTTAAGTCTTTCTTGAACATCTTCATTCCTGCCAAAAGTATCATTGATGTATTTGGCAACCAGACTGCAAACTGATGTCCACATTTAGGTTGGCATTCAGCCTCTTGCACCTAATTCCACTCTGCTCACTCTACTTTGTTTTCTTTCACTCTCCCCAAATATGCCATCTGTTTATCCTTGACAAGGATTGTCATTGTTCTCCAAGCATAACATACATATTTCTGTCTTTTAAATTTTTTGTAACTTTTCTATAACTCTTCATTATATGTTTAATTTATTGGCCAACTCATTCATGGAAATTTATCTACCTACCCTAGTCCTTGATAATATAATCCCATCCCAAACAAAGTTAAGTACAAAGGGGACTGGTTTAAAGATACCTGATTCTAGGTTTAAATTAACCACTAATCTAGGTATGTATCCTTGGATAAATCTCCTAATTTCTATGAGCCTCATGACTTATGCACATAAAGAAGACCAAATAAGATAATATGAGTAAAGTGCCTGTCACAGTAAAATAAATATTAGGTACATTAATGTTATTATATTGCCCCTGACATTTTTCAAATGGTGCATTTTTTCATTTATTTCTGTCTTCACAATTCGGCATTAAAATATGACACCAAAAACATCATAATATGAAATAACTTAAGCAGTTTCCCTATGTAATAATACTCTGTAAATGTCATTTCCACTCTAGTCACCTGTTTGCATACACAGTGTCTTGTAACAGCACTGTAGCTGGTCTTACACACTCCTCGCTGGCTGACTTAAGGCCCTTGATCTGTAACAGAACTAATTTACTTTCTTTGAGATTTGCAGATCACTGGCCTTGGGGAATAAAGGACCAGAATGTTCCTAGGCCACAGAGGCCAGCATGTCTGTTTGAAGTCCCCTTAGCTTTCTGATTAGCCCAGCAGTCTTTTAGCAAAGTGTTTTTCTTTTTTAAGGTTACACAAATGACTTTACTGACCTCCCTTTGTGCATCTGTAGACCTTGCCCCTCTTTGCAGAAAGAACAGACTTCTCTTGCACAACCCCTGGGTACCAAGGAATCAGATCTTCTTGCACAACCCTCCCCCACCCCCACCCCAGGTACCAAGGAACTAGAACTTCTTGCACAACCTCCAAGCACTGAAATAACCCTATAGCTGACATCATTGAGTCTGCACTTAATCAAGTAATGTCACAGACCACTGCGCTCCTCTACGTGATTAAACCCCTTTAAAAATCTCTGGGCCACTCAGAAACCTGGGTAGTTGGCCTTTGGACAAGAACCTACCTTCTCCCCAGTTGGCCAGCCTCCTGAATAAAGCTCATATACCTTTCCAATCAAAACCTGTCCCTGGAGTATTGGCCTTTCTAGCAATGGGCAGCTGAACTTGGGTTTCAGTAACTGTCTGACAAATACATTTTGTGAGTTTCTGGTTTGTGTTTATGGTGATATTCGGATTACTGCTTAATTACTTCACTTCAAAGAGAAAAGATCTTTGTTTTCCCTAGAAAACAGAATCCAGCACAAAACTAATGGGGCAAGGTTTTATTAGGATATACAATCTCAGGGTTGCAAAATTGAGGAGAAAAGGGAAAGAGGGAAAGCAAATATCAGTCCATGTATGACTTATACCATCTCTCTCTCTTCATACAAAGTAGCCATCTAAGTATACTTTCCACAGCTTTGCTTATGGAAAGATTTCATCACTGTCCTGGCTAGCACAGGGATACCATGCCAACCCTTTTCTAAACTAAGACTGAATTCTTTTCCTTTTCATAAATGCATTTGTAAGGAAGCCCCGAAGCCATATGCATGAGTTGAGGAATAGGCATGCATTTATTAGTGCCTTTTAGACCTCCTCGAGCCTGGTTTAAGTTCAACACTTCCATTGGAAAATTACACTCTCCAATAGATGGTTTCTATGATTACTTCTCACTACCATCCAGTGGACTTAATAACACCAAAACAATTTTCATAATCCCTGGATATTCCATGGTTAAATCCTCGGTCATTACTTGAGCCCAATAGTGTTCAAGAGTTGTTTTTTCAAACAGAGAACAATTCTTGATTGCAGTGGGTGGTCTTGCTACAGGCCTTTAGAAGTTGGAACCATGATTTTATCACTGAGACTTGACAGACTCTCTTCCCAACATTGTTATCCACCATGGCTACTTCCAGAACTAACTGAATGACTGGTCAGATGGTACAAATGGAGGGAAGCTTACACAGTAACTGGGACATGCATACTCTAGCCCCATTAGAAACATATAGCCAACCAACATATAGATTTGAGTCATATTCCCATGTGCTTTAAAAAATTCAGAGGAACCTAACAAATGTGCTTCATTTTCAGTGGTTAGATGTGGACAAGGACAATGACTTGCTATCTAGAGAAGGTCTCCTGCTATACTCCAGACTATAAGATTCTTGAAAAATCCACAGATGCAGCAGATCCTTGAAAACTCATAGGATTTAGCCCTTGCAATCTGGCATACATGAGTCTTGCTAGGTTATCCAAAATATTTGCCACTTCTTCGTCACCGAATCCGATTAGTATGATGATATCAATAGGGTGGCTACCTGTGATGCTCTATGAATGTCAGGACAGTCAAGGTTTTTGTAGACCCTATTATGACAAAAAATAATTATACCAAAAGTTCTGTGATTATAAAAATGTACTGCCACCTTTGTGGTGTAAAGAGAATATTCTTTTGTTCTTTCCTGATAATGAGAATTGAGAAGAAAGCGTTTCTCTAGTCAGTAGCTGGATAATAATGCTCCTGGCAACTAGGAGGGTTGTCCCATACCTGGGAGCACTACCTAAGTCTGGCTCCATACCTGAGGGGATGCACTCTTCCTCTTTCCAATCCTTCCTGAGTTTGGCTTGTGTTTATTTTTTCTGGCCAACTCTAGACACTCTTCAGAGATGGGTCACAAAGTACAAATTTTGTAATTTTGGTATTTCTGCATATGACTTCAGTTCTCTGCTATTGGCATTTAAAACTAGCATTGCACAATATAAGGATGGATAGAAAAATTCATACTAGTGGTTTAAAATTTTATTTTATTTAGAATGAAATTAAATAACAAATAAAAAGCACCAAAGACAAATAAAAAGTGAGACCGTAGAAGAAAAGAAAAAGCTTTGTATGTACTTTTTATAGCATTTTTTCATGCTCCTTGAAAAAGAGGCTCTGCATTCATTTTGCATTGTGCCTCACAGATCATGTAGCCAGGCCTGCCTCCAGGAGATTCTGGTACATTCAAAGGGTTGAGAACCACTGCTCTAACACATCAGGGAATTAATGAGAGCGGTCTGCCAGCTGTTAGCATATCTTAGTTACACATTTATATCTCAGAAGATACTCACAGAGAAGGTCTATAGAACCACACTGAGACAAAACTGCATTTTCATGCAGCTTCTATTGGCCCCACTATACCCAGAAAGCCATTATGGCATTTCAATGTTACCACAAACCTCTTATCAAACAGTCCACCAAGGTATTCAGTTTCCTTTTCTCAGTGCTCATTGATCTGTCAAAGGCTGCAGATCCACTGAGGGAAGGATCAGAGGGAAATTTCTTGTATACACCTGTGGTGGTTTACTTCTCAAGGGTTCTCATTCTTTCCCTTAAATTAATAGATTCTGAATCTGTGAACCTATACTGATCTAGAAATTGTACGAACTAGAATTTGTCATTTCAGTAGCTAATATCCACTATCTAATCCCCAGCTATCAAGTTTTCTTCCTCTTCAAAGGAAGAAACAACCTGAGGAAAAGCCCATCAGTTTCACCCCAACATACTTGAAGATCAATTCCACGGATTCTCAGGGATTTAGGAAATCTATATGACACGCAGGCCTCCCTGCTCTTTATTTTTATTATATGTGTCTTGCTTCTGATGATTAACTGCTTCCATCTAGACTCTTCCATTCTAGAATATCAATATTTCCAGTGATATTCAACTCCAGGAAGATGACAGCACCTCCATGTCTAACTCCGGACTTCTCCACATAATGGTGCCCCCTTCAGCATCCTTTTTTGGGCCCTTCCAAGAAGCATAAAATGAAGAGATTTTCAGTTCTTTTAAATAATCCATTTTATTTTATTTTTTAAGCATTTTTATTTATTTTTGCGAGAGAGAGAGAGAGAGAGAGGGAGAGAGAGAACAAGCACAGGGAAGCAGCAGAGGGAGAGGAAGAAGCAGGCTCCCCAATGAGCAAGGAGCCCTATGTGAAGACTCAATCCAGGACCCTGAGATCATGTCCTGAGCCGAAGGCAGGCGCTTAACCGACTGAGCCACCCAGGCATCCCTAAATAATCCATTTTAATATTTCCACCTCCTTCTGACTTCTGTTGTCTTCCTCAATAATATGTTAATAAAGTTCTAGCATCTCCAACTCATTTACTGTAGGGCATAATCACCTACAGACTTCAGGGTCGCATCCACGTTCACTATTAAACTCTTAGCCAGTATACTGAATCCCAGATAATGAGTGAGTGGCTAACATAAATAAATTTTCTTCATTCCTACATTCCTCCATCCTGGCCAATATTTTTTTACCTATTATTTAGTGTCTTTATTTTATTTTGATTCCCTCTAGATGCCATGTAGTAGGACACCAGCCTTAAATACTTAAAACTCTTAATCCTATGACTACTCTTACAATAGGTCTTATAATAACATTCCAAGGCAGGCAAAAAGGGAAAAGTGAGGTAGAGCGGCTGGTGGGAGTGAGATCAGGCAGGGCCTTATGGTAGTGTTAAGTTCTCCACACATGATCCCACAAGATCCCACTTGCCCTTCTTCGACAAACACTGAGTTAAAATGTCCTGTTAAAATTATATATATATATATATATATATATATATGTAATGTATTTTATATAAAAAGTTATATAGTTTTCTATCAAGCATTTTTAGATAAAAGACCACATGATTTTATCCACTTGATATGCCCTAAAGCTCTTAATACACAATGGTAAATTTAAATCTTTGCTGTGACTTTCCTGTTATCACAAACTAAAAATATTTGCAACATGGGGCGCCTGGGTGGCTCAGTCGTTAAGTGTCTGCCTTCGACTCAGGTCATGATCCCGAGGTCGTGGGATCAAGCCCCACATCGGGCTCCCTGCTCAGCGGGAAGCCTGCTTCTCCCTCTCCCGCTCCCCCTGCTTGTGTTCCCTCTCTCGCTGTGTCTCCCTCTCTCTCTGTCAAATAAATAAATAAAATCTTAAAAAAAATATTTGCAACATATTACAAGTTTAGAGCTATGTGTAATGCTTTTGGTTGAAGTACCATCTATCCATATTATCACTCACCTTCTAGTAATTTTTATGGGATTCCACTAAAATTCAGGGTGGAAGAATGTAGGAATGAAGAAAATTTATTTATGTTAGCCACTCACTCATTATCTGGGACTCATGGTAGTACTTTACTGCATCTTATTTATAAAATATAATAATATTCCATGGAATATGTTTGGCACCAACTTTCGTATTTAAGGCATTATATGTAAACATACATGTTGTAATGTAGTTAATGGTTCTTTTATTTGCTGAGAGATAATGGCATGCACTAAATTATTTGGCAAACTGGAGGAAAACTTATTATACATTTATATAACTACTAAGGGGATTATTCTCTTTATTCCAATTATTTTACACAAAGTATACTCTCACTCATTTCCATTTTACAGTTTTCATCGGAAGAACTTTTATAGCTTGCTTTTGATTTTTACTTGATTTTTTGACAATGATTACAATTATGTCCGCTGTTTAAAAATTTTAAAATAGGTTAAATATAAGAGAATATACTGTGCTGTGATTTTTAATGTGGGTTGTAAGCAGCTAGTAAATTAGCCTACCCCAGAAGGGAAATAGTCTAAATCCTTTTATTAAGCAATAAATGAATGCAAAATTATAATTAAAATTTTACATGCTTCTGTAGAGACCATTTAGACCTTAAGATTGCAAAATTGTAATGTATTCTTTGATGCAGAATGCTAATGCTGTTTTTAACTGCAAACTAATCAATGTGGTTATATAAGCAACTTCCATACTCACTCTTTCCTTTTTTTCTGCACATACTTTTTACCCCAACTGTTTGGCTATTTTAGATTATGCATATACCAGGCTTTCCTGATGAATCATTTATGCTTACAAACATAAGAACAAAAGACTATATAAATACAGGTTGACAAAACAATCCTTTTGGTCTGGAAAAAATTTATTTTTCTATTAAGATAAGGGATAAGCTTTCTTTCAATTTTCTGTAAGCATAAAATGAGCACTACCTGATAAAATATACATTTTTATGCACCAAAGAAGATTCTTACAGTCAATTTTCTGCAAGATGTCTTTGCAAGGAAAACAGACATATTATCTTGTGTTAAAATTCTGTTTTTCTAGCAAAGTTCTAGAGGACCATTATTTTTATGTTTTTCTGGGGCATTGTAACTCATTTAAGAAAAAGTTTATATGATCAATTGTCCTGGACACTTGGCTGCAGTGAAAAGAAACAGCTCTGAATACTTAGGTATGCTATTGCTTCCTGATTTAATTGGCAATGATACCATTTCTCCCTGGGCTGGCACAAATATGTGCTTCTCATAAAGTTTGTGCAGAGATTTTCACGTTCCTCCTAACTTTTCCATCTGCTGCCATTCTCAATGATTTCTATAAGACACCTAAAAGAAACTAAGCAAATATTGATGAAGAGCAATTTATGAAGAAGGGGGGGCAGAGAGGTTTGGGCTCCATCAAGGTGTAAATGTTCCTAATATTAAATTATAAAAATCAATACTACTACTCTAATAATTTATGCATGCATAGTGTTACACAGTTTGCAAAGCAATTCATATGTTTGGGAATGGTTAGTTACTTTTCTGTTAAACCAAAAAAATGGAAGCAGAACTGTTTAGCTGACTGGGCTGTGTTTTTGGTACTGAAGTTTATAAATGATTTGTATGTGCTCCCTTCTTCCCTCTTCTGCGTGTTAGTAGATAACATATATTGCCTATTTATGTTTTCAAACAGTATATTTCCAGTATCAAAAGTAGACCAAATTATTACAAGTGTTAAAGAATCCCATGAAAATAATTGTTTAGTTTGCATAACATTGTAAAGTTTAGGAATTATTTCCTTCTAAGCTCAATGTGCTCATAAGCAAATCAGAAAAGTGTTCCAGACTAGGAGTTGTTACAAAACCCATATTCAAAGTGAAGAGATAATATGTTGGAATAATGAAGTGCCTTTGCCTGGGAAATCCTGACCAGAGAGTATTGGAATGGGATGTTTCTCCAGTCCTTCTTACTGAAGAATTATTGCTCTTTCCACTATAATTTCTAAGTTATTTTACCACTTTAGCAACATTTTGTTGGAAAAGGCAAAGTCATAATATATGAGTCATAGACTCATACATTTTTAAGGAACTTAAAAATAACAGAATTATCTTTTGTTCCATACAATAATCTTGAAAGATGACCATCAGAAATAATTTCTGAGACTGGACACAGTTTTGGAATTTTTATAAAATGCTTCATTTGAACACTGACACTCTAATATTTTTTGGGGGGGAAAGAGTTGCTACCAATGAAGTAACCACACTTAATAAATGAAAAAGAACTAATAAAGGAAACTGGCAACTGTTTACTTTAGTCTGACAGATTTGATCTTGATCATTTTCCTGTAGCTAAAGAAAACTCAGAAGATATGTGTATATATATATATACCAAAACATGTGTGGCCATTATAATATACTGTTATTATTAAGAAAGTATCTGATACATAACTCAAATACGTAAAGAATTCTATTCCATATTCATTTCCTAAGCACTGACAAAACTGACAAGAAAAACAGTTATATACATTGACAACTCTTTGAACATTTCTTTTCCTTGTTTTATTATCTAAATAATAGTAATTATATATGTTTGTTATATATACACACCTATACAAAAACATATATATGATTGAAATTCAATTTTTATACAGTGATTGCTTAATATTTGTTTTTCCTGCATTTATTTGGAAAATGTCCTTGGAATAGATTAGAAAGTTGTATGTAAATAAACAACCCAAAGTCTGTAAGAATATTTTTTATTTTTGTTTTATTTGTTCTCATTGCCAAAGGAATAAAGAAAAGAATGTAGCTATTTCAGGGGAAATTCAGCAAAGATTGTATCTTTTACTGTAGCATCGTCTTCTGGTTTTGAAGATCAATATCCTTTAGAGAGATTAAAGAATGATAGTTCTTTAGCCTTTAAAAGGCATGATAGAAGAGAGAAAAAATAAAACCCTCAATATTCAAATAGCTGATCAATGGAATAAAAAAATAGATTTGCCTTGGAATTAATGTAAGAAAATTATAAGAAGGCAAATTTTACTTCAGAATGAGGGTAATTTTCTGACGGTTATTCAGCATTGATACGGGCTTTCTTATAGGGTGATGGGTTTCCCATCATTGAAAATACTCCCTGGGTAAGCAGTGCGCAGAAAAGTATATGGAGTATACATTAAACTAAGTAACTTCAAAGATTCCAATTTGAGATTATATGAGGCCATAGAAATTCCTGTTTTTAAAAAGCCAGGTAGAGAATGATATGAGATTTAGACCATATGCCAGCAACATTTCTTTGGTGCTATGTGAATCTATGATTCCATGAGAAACATTTCCTTGTTTGGGGAATTGCTATTCCAGAGAGGAGAGGTGAGTATCTCCTCATTCAAACTCCAACTTGGCCTCCTGTATTCCACTTTCATTCTTATACCTTTGACTTCATTAAATCCCCCATTTTTTTCTCTCTCCTCACAAAATGCATATATTTCTCTTATAACATCATATTTTCCTTCTCATTAGAAAGTACGTCTCTTAGGAGCCAGAACTTTCCTTTTTTTAGTCTCCGTATTCTTTGGTCTGACAAATATAGTAGGCAGTTAAAAAAATACTCAAAGTTTTGTTGACTAAATAATCAGTAAAGAAAAGAGGGAAGACAGAGAAATGTGATTATAGACAATATATCTAACAATAGGAGGCTGAAGTGAAGGATAGGCTCAGATGCAGAATAGTAATGGCTAATGCCTCTGTCACACTTGCTGGGTGTCAGATCCTTCTCTAAGAACAGTAAATTTAATTTAATCTTCACACTTAATCTTCACAACAGTGCTTTACAGTAGATACTATTTTTATCCCATTTATAGACAAAGAATCCAACATCTTCATCACACAACCAGTGCATAGCAGGGTTGGGACCTAAATCCTGACCAGCTCTCCGAGTCAGTAGTAATATGTTGACTCTCCATAATCACCATGCCACATCGTGG
The DNA here is from genome assembly GCF_009762305.2 of Zalophus californianus. Classification (NCBI taxonomy): domain Eukaryota; kingdom Metazoa; phylum Chordata; class Mammalia; order Carnivora; family Otariidae; genus Zalophus; species Zalophus californianus. The sequence continues at coordinate 36,733,015 of NC_045597.1, forward strand.
AACTCCAATGTATCAAGAAAGAGGTGGAAACAGGTTCAGGGGAACACTTAAGAATCAGAGTGCATACATGTTGCAGAGATCAAAGTAAGACATTAAATCTAAAGTAGATGAACAAAGGAGAACCAGAAGGGGAACCTAACCAAAGGATAGATAGTCCAGGTAATGTAATAGGACAAGAGACTGAATTCCTAATCGCAGACTTACTTTGACTATGTATGAGCCCCTCCAGTCTCTACATTCTCATCTATAAAATAACAAGATGTGACTCTCCTAAAGAGTGTCTGTTCCCTTTGAACTCTAAGGTAGTATTCAAGAGTTCAGAAAGAAACTTTAACACAGGTATTAAAAATTAAATATTCCGACGAAGCAAATAATCAAAAGCCCAGGGAAACTGGTTTTAACCTGAAAATGTTAGTCTTGACACCGATGTATCAGTATAGCAACTTTAAGTAAAGCAACTTTTGTAGCTGATACAAGAAGCCCTTGATAACTGGAAGAGGTGTCTCTCCCCACCCTGTACTTTTAGAAATTTTAAATTCTAGAGGCATAGGAATGTATATGAATATGAATATATATAGGAATAGATAGATAGATAGATAAATAGATAGATAGATAGATAAATAGATAGATAGATAGATAGATAGATAGATAGATAGATAGATAGATAGATAGATCGATCCGGGTCTTAACACTAGACCGTGTTTTCCTGTCCCTGACACTCCTTTGGATCATTGGAAATGTATGATTTCTTAAAGGCATCATTCTATAAAATAAAGAGCCTCGAAAGAAATTATAATTTAAAAAATTGGGACTAGGGGCACCTGGGTCGCTCAGACAGTTAAGCGTCTGCCTTTGGCTCAATTCATGACCCCAGGGTCCTGGGATTGAACCCCGCGAGAGGCTCCCAGCTCAGCAGGGAGCCTGCTTCTCCCTCTCCTCCCAGCTTGTGCTCTCTCTCCCTATCTCTGTCTCTGTCTCTCTCTCTCAAATAAGTAAATAAAATTTTTTATTTTATTATTTATTTTTTTAAAGATTTTATTTATCTGACAGAAAGACACACAACAAGAGAGGGAATACAAGCAGGGCGAGCAGGAGAGGGAGAAGCAGGCTTCCTGGGAGCCCGATGTGGGGCTCGATCCCAGGACCCTGGGATCATGACCTGAGCCAAAGGCAGATGCTTAATGACTGAGCCACCCAGGCGCCCCAAAATCTTTTTGTTTTTTAAATAAAAGATTGGGACTAATTATCATACTTTCTTAGGTTTATGTGAGAGTTTTTAACATAACTATATATATATTTTTACTTTCTCTTATGATATTTATTATTTTTCTGGGGCTGCAATAACAAGGTATTAAGATCTAAGTAGCTTAAAACAACAGAAATTTATTTTCTTATAGTTCTGGAGGCTAAAATTCTGAAATCAAGATGTGAGCAGAGCCATGCTCTCTCTGGTGGTTCTAGGGAAGAATCCTTTCTTGCCTTTTCCAACTTCTGGTGGTTCCTAACAATCCTTGGCACTCCTTGGCTCATGGCAGCATGATTTTTTATCTTTACTTTCACACCGATTTCTTCCCTCTGTCACCTCTGTCTTCACATGGTGTTCTAATCACTGTGTGTCTGTTTCTGTCTTTTAGCACACCAATAATTAGATTAGGGCCCACTCTAATCCAGTATGGCCTTAATTTAGCTTCACTAATTACATCTGCAATGACCCTATTTCTAAATAAGGTCACATTATGAGGTGCCAAGTGGATGAGAAGTTTTGGGAAACACTACTCAATCTGGTACATGATGTAACTTCTGCTTCAGAAGTTGAGATACGCATTTTTCAGTCTTGTCCTTGACAATAGTAGAATCATGCATATATCAGAAACTCAAAAATTTCCTTGCAAAGTATGCAAAAGAATCATAGTTTTATAATTCAGACTTTACACCCAAAATTTTCATTTTCATACTTATATAATAAGCTTCAATCAGAGGATGTAGGGCAATTCTCAGGCTTATGTTTCAGTTTTCCATTTATTTGATATTATGGGCCTCCTAAGAATACATCTTTCTAACCAATAACTTTTTAGATGGGCAATTAAATGAATTCCATAGCCTCTGGTGATTTGGAATCAAACCAGAGATTCTGTGGTGGTCTGGCAAAGGATCAACCTTCCCAACATAATGTTGAAAGCAGTGATTAGGAGGTTCTTCCAACTGACCTCCGGTCACAAAGTGCAAGATGGTGAAATATAGATTTTAATTCAGTAGACAATCATAGCAAAGCAGTTTCTTTGAGTTAACCATATAGTGTATAATGTATTGTATCTGTAGTAGCTGTTAATGAAGTAAACACTGTTAAAGTTTATGTTTGAACATTAATGAAATATTTTACTACAATTTAATACCCATATTTTAAAGTAAATCAATAACTAAAATATGATAATTGAATGGATTCACTTATATTCTGGTTGTAGAAAAATGAATTTCTACTGGAATTTTAAATTATTGATATGTTACCAATAATAAGAGGAAGATAATAATATAATTAAGGGAGAAAAATTAATATTAGAAAATGTTTATGTCAAATTCAGGAAATAATTAAATAACAATGGGTAAGAAAATTCTGCTTAGAAAATAAAATTGTGAACTTTTTATAGCTAGCAAAATTGTTTAAAGTATTATGAAGTAGGAAAGATAGATTGTAGAATTTAGTCTTGTAATTAATAAGGGTTGCTTGTGACTTAGGTAGTGGCAACTTAAGTTCAGTGCTAAAATTTCCTTTATAATAAATAGTTCAATCTATGTACAAAAGATATATGTATAGATATATTCCCATTTAATGGAGAGACTGTCAAAGTTGTAGAATAAATTTATTTCACTATATGGCCTAAATTACCCTTTCAGTATTATTTCTCACAATTTTTCTGTGCTCATTCTTAATCAAATTGACACACCAAATATGGCACTTTAAACTATATTACCTGCTATTATGTTTTTGTTTATATGCTTTCCCCTGGTCGTAATACTACATCTTTCCATTTCTCATTTTCTAATCTACCCTCCTACCTAATATTCTAGGTCCATTTGAAAAACCTGCTTTTCCAGAGTTGACAAGTCATTTCCTAAGCACTGCACATTTTATAGGTGTCCAATGTGTGGTAAGCTTTTTGATGCAAATCCATTTTGCTCTCCTGGCTACAATTATCCAGGACCATATGTTAGGTGTTCAGGAAATCTATATAGAATAAATTATTGAATAAATTAAAGTTATTGTACAAAGTGTAAATAGGCCAAAGAATTTTGATGCCTCTCACCACTTGGTCTTCTCACACGAGGAGTTAGCTGAGGTGCACAAACAATGTTAAGGAAACTAGTGTGAATTTATATTTTTTCTTTAGTGAATCAAACATAATGAAATTAAAACAATTTCCAGAAGCTAGATTGCAAAAAACAAGAAAATATTAGGCAGGGTATCATGAAAAGGAGACTTGATGGAAAAAACAAACAAACAAAGAGCAAAGTGAACTTTAGAACTCCAAAATACATAAAGTTCATAATAACATAATATATGGGACAGTATGAGAGATCCAGTAATATCTGATACTAGCCCCTAATGTCCAGTTTATTTATAACAGTTTTTACAAACCACATGACTTATTCCCAAACATGTAGTATGGTTTGCAAGGATATAAAATTATAGGAATATGCTCTAAATCAGATTCAGGGATAAAAGAAAAAAAATAAAATCTGCTGTAGTGATATTAAATGAAACTATTATTGGAGTTGTTTGAAGAAGAAATCAAACTATAGAAGGCTATACCCTTCCTAACAGATAGATTTCAATTTTTTTAACTCTAAGCTTTCTAGAGGCCAAATAAAAAGAGAAATCTGATCAATTTCATAATTTACAACATCCATGATAAAAGCAAACCAATTTACTCAAGAGAAGTGCAATTATTCTTGCTACTAAAACCTGCAAGAAATTTCTCCCAAAGGTTGTCATAAAGAGGCCACTGTAAAATATAACGAAATATGCCTTAAACAATATCTTTGATAGACACCACTAAGAGTTTCATAGACCTGCTTTTTTTTATGGTACCCCATACTATATACTGAAGGTTTAGCACTACAATTCTGTGTGTGGTTTAATAGAGGCATAGATTTTTCAGTAACTGGAAAAAAGGATGGACAAAAAATGTTTCAAAGATTCTTCAAAAACATCTTTATCCTACTAGAGTCCTTTAGAGAAGCTTGGTGGTCCCACATCTCAGAACACTCAGTTGGTTAACTCACTAAATAGATATTGGACATCTATAATTTACATAGTACTTGTATTAGGCACAGAGGAAATACAGGGGACAAAAATTTCCAGGAAATCAGCTATTCTGCAATGTCAACCAAATGTAAATAAATAGGACAAATGACCGGAATGAAAGTATAAGTTGACATTGTTTTGTGACAGCTGAAGGCACCTCAAACCTTGGATTCAGTTCCAAGGATATACTCAAAAGGTGGGTCAGGTCTCTTCTAGAAAATAGGTTCAGATCTGCTCTGACATACAGATTAACAGGCACGGGCTGCATCTTCTACTTAACATGAACATAGTAGCATAGTCATAATGCCTTTGGGGAAGAGATCTAGTTCCATCTGTTTCAGGTTTTTTCCTACAATAGGCATGTATTGGGATTTCTACCACACCTGTGCCTTGAAAACTATGATCTGAGAAACCTCACTTCTATCTTCCCTGGAACTGAGACATGGGGTGGGAGGGGAAGTGGAACAAAAGAGGGAGTCACTCAGATCTCTGTCTTCTTTAACCATATATCTGCCACTAAAGCTTCTCTGCTAGCATATAAGGTTCTCGAGAAGACATTTTAAAATTGTGTTTGAAAACCACCACACTGCTGTGCACTATTTCCAAAATTTTATTTTTCTCCCCAAAGATCACCAACACATCTATTCAATAACGAGGTACTGTTCACCTGCTGTGTTCCAGGATCGAGATATGCAAGCTAATTGTCAAGGTGTTTGTCTCAAGGAGCTTAAAGTTTGTGATAAGACCCCTAACGGCAGGGCGCCTGGGTGGCTCAGTCGTTAGACGTCTGCCTTCAGCTCAGGTCATGATCCCAGGGTCCTGGGATCGAGCCCCGCATCGGGCTCTCCGCTCAGCGGGAAAGCCTGCTTCTCCCTCTCCATTCCCCCTGCTTGTGTTCCCTCTCTCGCTGTGCCTCTCTCTGTCAAATAAATAAATAAATCTTAAAAAAAAAAAAGACCCCTAAGGGCACTGAAGATTAGGCCACAGTTTGGTAACTGCTGTCTCAGAGATATAAATACCATGCACTGTGCACGCATGGTGGATGGGGGAGCCAGATCCAATGTGAGTGCACAGAGGGCTCGAGAGTTCCATATGAACTGAGTCTTGGAAAATGGCAGAAATTAGGAAAACAAAGTGCATAAAAGTCATTTGAAGCAATAGATGAGTGTGAGGGGGGACATGTCAAACAGGATGGCAAATTGAAAGACTAAGTAATGGTGACTAGAACACAAGAAATGTTAAGAAGTGTAGTCTTCAACTCAGGAAGAGGTCAGATCATAAAGAATTAGTGTATTTAACCAAGAGATTAGAACCAAAAGACAAAAGGAGACCAAACTAAACCAAGCAAAACTTTAGAGGAATGCCATGAAATTTAAGTTGTAGAACTATCATTCTAGCATGATTATAGAGGATACAGTAAAGCGGCTAAGAATAGAGTCAGGCAGAGTAATTAGAAGGTTATGGCAGCAATCTGGAAGAAAATAAATGGGAATCTAAATTAAGCCAGAGAAATTGTCATGAGAGGAGGGAGGTAGGAGAGATAATAAAAGGGTGGAACATACGTCCTTTTGTGACTTCTAGGCCTTATCTGTCCTGTTTTTTCCTTCTAAATAAACAATGATGCATCTTATAGTGTTACTTACTTCCTATGTAATTTCATTCCCACTTTCTGATTTTATGTATACGTAGTCAAGCTTTAAAAAATTTGAATGCTATTCTCTTCATAGTCACCAAATCTTACACAGCAGTCCACTTGAAACTTGAACATTTAATCACTTAGTACATTCTGCCTGCATCACAAAGCTCAACAGTATAATCCTCCGGTTATTATAAGATCCGTGGTGTCTCTGATACATTTACACTTCAATTACAATTACAATGCTTTCATTTTAACAGCTTCTAGTTTCTGAAGGATTAAGTCTCAAGGATTATGTTATAATGAGAACAAAGGTTATTGACGACTTTTCTTATTTCTTTCTGAGATGCTTTCCCAGCAAAATCAAAGTGAAGCCAAATTTATGCCAAGATGTTTTCTCCCTGCAGGAAAACATAATGGAAGTTATGAGAAATCAAGAGTTTTTACTGCTTCCAGCTGAGGAGCTCCATAAACTCCTGGCCAGCGATGATGTAAATGTTCCTGATGAAGAAACCATCTTCCATGCATTAATGATGTGGGTCAAGTATGACATGCAGAGGCGATGCAATGACTTGAGTATGCTTCTTGCCTTTATAAGATTGCCACTGCTTCCACCACAGGTAATTGCATGTGTTGCTGTGTTAACTGCTACTCTGTACTGAAAGATCCTATATTAAAAGTAACATCAAAATGCAAATAAAAAAATAATAATAATTTAAAATAAAAAAATAATAATACCCATAGAGCATTTAGTAAAACAGTAATGTTCAATTAATACATATTTGCACATGCACACACACTTGAAAGTAGAAAGTCCCTAAGTTTTATGCCTCTCCATTACAATTTTCTTTTTTTTTAAGGTTTTATTTATTTGACAGAAAGAGAGTTCACAACACGGGGAGCGGCAGGAAGAGGGAGAAGCGGGCTCCCTGCTGAGCAAGGAGCCCCATGGGACTCGATCCCAGGACCCTGGGATCATGACCTGAGCCGAAGGCAGCCGCTTAACTGACTGAGCCACCCAGGCACCCCTCCATTACCATTTTCTTACAATTATTTAATTCTTTAAAAAAAGTGACATCACAACCCATTCTTTCTTCTTCCCCCATTTATTCTCACATTTTTCTTTTTTAGTTTTAACCCAATACTCTTTTTAGGAAAATTTGGTGATGGAAAATGATGGGTGATGGGTCTGAAGTTCATCTCTACAACATATTGACTATTAGAATGTCACTTAATTTCTCTGATATCCAATTTCTTCATCTATAAAATAAAATTATACTACCACACAAAAGTTTTGTGAGGATCAGATTAGACAATACGTGTAAAGCACTTAATCCCAATATAGTACCTAGAAGATTTTTAAAATGTTGCAATTAATTCCCTGCTTCCCTATTTTAGAGATCAATTGATCTATCTATCTATCTATCTATCTATCTATCTATCTACTTCTATCTTCCTATCTTATGATGCTATAATATGATCACTCTCTAATGAAAACACATCCTTGGATTATATTTTAAGATCCAATACATAGGATTTCAAACCTCAATAAACAGACAAGACATATTACTGAATCATACACAGTTATGAAGTAACAGCGTTTAGCAGTTGGAATTATGGAATCTTTATAATTGGAGCTAAGGAGAATCCAGACACCAAGTGAACCAACTGCCTCATTTTACTGATGAGTTATCTAGGACAGGTGAACTGGTAAAAACAAGTTCATTCAGCTTATAAGAGTAAGAGTAACTATTTTTCTCTGATTTAGAGTCTTATGTCTTTAAGTTATGATGTTGCAAAAATATCTATGCACAGCAATGTTACTCTGGGGTTTCTGACTTCTAAGGCTATCCAGAAATAAGCCTGAAGGTAGCTCTTACCTCTGAAATGGTAGATAAAATTGTGTGTATACATTTTGTTTGGGGGATGTGAGGGGCCTATAACATTCACCTGATTCTTCATTTGGCTCCATACTACCATCAACACATTCAGTAATCCATATATTACTAAGAATGTAAGATAGGGAATTAGGACTTTGGGAAAGAATGACAGATAAGCACATAAGTAAAGTGAGAATTATGGTCATATTTTAAGGCAATAAGTTAAAAAAAAACACTGTACCAAAATTGGGAAAATAAATGAAGCTTTATAAATAAAGGAATAATTGTGTTTAATTTGGCTGCTAAAATGAATAAAGCAGTAAAAACAGAGGAGAAGAATTTATGGAAGTCCTGCCTAAGCAAATTATATGAGCTTATCTTAACACTAAGATCTTTAAAAGGAAGAGAAATGCATTTAGGTAACTAAACAAAGAATAAATTGTGAATCCAAGCACTGGATTTTTCTGAATCTTTCATCCTAGGTTATGATGCCAGATATCCTTAGAGCCTGGGGATCTTCTCCCAGGATAGAAATGGCCAATGAACACTGCTGGCCAATAATAAGTAGATGGCCTTAACTGTTGATAGATGCTGTGGCAATTGGTACCTTAGACCACTGCCCACCCATTCCAACTGTTAGTTGAAATGTGGGGAGCTTTGGGTTTTCCACACAAAGTATCATGTCATCTGCGAAGAGTGAGAGTTTGACTTCTTCTTTGCCAATCTGAATGCCTTTTATTTCTTTTTGTTGTCTGATTGTTGAGGCTAGGACTTCACCCCAAAATTGCTAGAACTCATAGGGTAATTCAGCAACGTGGTGGGATACAAAATCAATGCACAGAAATCAGTTGCATTTCTATACACTAACAATGTGACTAAAGAAAGAGAAATTAAGGAATCAATCCCATTTACAATTGCACCAAAACCCATAAGATACCTAAGAATAAACCTAACCAGAGGTAAAGGATCTGTACTCTAGAAACTACAGAACATTTATGAAAGAAATTGAAGAAGACACAAAGAGATGGAAAAACATCCAATGCTCATGGATTGGAAGAATAAACATTGTTAAAATGTGTATGCTGCCCAGAGCAATCTACACATTCAGTGCAATCCCTATCAAAATAACATCGACATTTTTCACAGAGCTGGAACAAACAATCCTAAAATTTGTATGGAACCAGAAAAGATCCTAAATAGCCAGGGGAATGTTGAAAAAGTAAACCAAAGCTGGGGACATCACGATGCCTGACTTCCAGCTCTATTACAAAGCTGTGATCCTCAAGACAGCATGGTACAAAACAGACATATAGATCAATGGAACAGAATAGAGAGCCCAGAAATGGACCCTCAACCCTATGGTCAACTAGTCTTTGACAAAGCAGGAAACTATATCCAATGGAAAAAAGACAGTCTCTTCAATAAATGGTGCTGGAATAATTGGACAGCCACATGTACAAGAATAAAATTGAACCATTTCTTACACCATACACAAAGATAAACTCAAAATGGATGAAAGACCTTGTGAGACAGGATTCCATCAAAATCCTAGAGGAAACACAAGCAATGACCTCTGTGACCTCGGCTGCAGCAATTTCTTGCAAGACACATCTCTAAAGTTGAGGGAAACACAAGCAAAAATGAACTATTGGGACTTCATCAAGATACCGCATGGCAAAGGAAACAGTTGACAAAACTAAAAGGCAACCTACAGAATGGGAGAAGATATTTGCAAATGACAACAGATAAAGGGCTGGTATCCAAGATCTTATAAAGATAAAGTTCTTTGATAAAGAACTTATCAAACTCAACACCGAAAGAACAAATAATCCAGGTAAGAAATTGGCAGAAGACATAAACAGACACTTCTCCAAAGAAGACATACAAATGGCCAACAGACACATGAAAAAATGTTCCACATCACTAACCATCAGGGAAATACAAATCAAAACCACAATGAGATACCACTTTACACCACTTAGAAAGGCTAAAATCGGGGTGCCTGGGTGGCTCAGTCATTAAGTGTCTGCCTTTGTCTCAGGTCATGATCCAGGGTCCTGGGATCGAGTCCCACATTGGGCTCCCTGCTCAGCAGGAGGCCTGCTTCTCCCTCTCCCACTCCCCCTGCTTGTGTTCCCTCTCTCACTGTGTCTCTCTGTATCAAATAAATAAATAAAATCTTAAAAAAAAAAAAAGAATGGCTAAAATTGACAAGACAGAGAACAACAAATGTTGGTGAGGATTGGAGAAAGGGGAACCCTCTTGCACTGTTGGTGGAAATGCAAGCTGGTATAGCCACTCTGGAAAACAAGAAGTTAAAAATAGAGCTACCCTATGACCTAGCAATTGCACTACTGGGTCTTTACCCCAAAGATCCAGATGTATTGAAAAGAAGGGGCACTTGCACCCCAATATTCATAACAGCAATGTCCATTATAGCCAAACTGTGGAAGGAGCTGAGATGTCCTTCAACAGATGAATGGATAAAGCAGATGTGGTTTATATATACAATGGAGTATTACTCAGCCATCAGAAAGGATGAATACCTACCATTTACATCCCCATGGATGGACCTGGAGGGTATTATACTAAATGAAATAAGTCAGTAAGAGAATGACAATTATCATATGGTTTCATTCATACGTGGAATGTAAGAAATAGTCCAGAGGATCATAAGGAAAGGGAGGGAAAACTGAATGGGAAGAAATCAGAGAGAGAGATAAACCATGGAAGACTCTTGACTCTGGGAAACAAACTGAGGGTTATGGAAAGGGTGGCAGGATGGGGTAACTGAGTGATGGGCATTAAGGAGGGCACATGATGTGATGAGCACTGGGTGTTATACGCAACTAATGAATAATTGAACACTACCCCCAAAACTAATGATGTATTATATATTGGCTAATTGAATTAACAAAAAAAAAAAAAGAAAGAAAGAAAGAAAAGGAAATGCGGAGAGCTTGAAGTTAAACCAGTGTCAAAAATGATCATGGATATAAAAAAATCATAAATACTAGGACACATAACTGAAGAGGACAAGAATGTGACCAGAGCTCAATATTTTCACGATATGCCTTTCTTTCATACACTCTTCCCCCATCTTCTGTCATCAAAAATGGGAAATGCTTTCACCTGTACATCCATCTGTGCTATTCCATCAGAACAGACATGTACATCCTATTGACTTGTTACTAAGGCTACACATTACAAACGGAGTTTTAATTCTTATTGGCTCAGCTGCTTCATCTTACTTAGTGAAACAATATTAACATTAGAAAATAAGATATAATTTTTGGTGTAACTAGCTAGTAAAAGACTTTCTTGTTAATTCTTATTACAGCATCTAATAGTTGTAAATACAGCATATGTCTTTTCTCTATTTCTTATTTCTCAAATTAGGGGCATTACAAACATAACTTTATATTAATTTCATTTTTTGATATATCTTTCCATTTATTCTAATTTTCTATTCTTCAGTGCATTTTTTTATTATTATGTTATGTTAATCACCATACATTACATCATTCGTTTTCGATGTAGTGTTCCATGATTCATTGTTTGCGTATAACACCCAGTGCTCCATGCAGTGTGTGCCCTCTTTAATACCCATCACCAGGCTAACCCATCCCCCCAGCCCCCTCCCGTCTAGAACCCTCAGTTTGTTTCTCAGAGTCCATAGTTGCTCATGGTTTGTCTCCCCCTCCGATTCCCCCCCTTCATTCTTACCTTCCTGCTATCTTCTTTTTTTTTTTCTTTCTAATTAGATGTGCGGGAAGAAAGAGTAAAACACATTTTCTTTTCATAAAATGTTTTGGATATAAGAGGGCTGTCAATTCCTTAACTAATATTAATGAATTACATGTTATTATAAGCATTTTCCATATATTTCTACCCAGATTTTGAAGCTTCCGATAAAAAAAAAAAAAATTGGTGAAAAAGAGCCAGGGAATAGAAACTAACATGCTTTTCTTTCTTTCTTTAGTTCCCAAACACAATATACTTTATTTCATTTAATTTCTACATTATCCCTATGTAGTAAATATTATCATTACCATTTGACAAATGAACAAATTGAGAATCAGCACAATAGCCATCTTCCTATTAAGTTGTAGAGCTCAGATTGTGCTCTCAATGTATCTGACATTAATGTGGTTCTTAATCCACTGAAGGGAAATGAGTGCAGTATTTACTTGTGTGGTGGGCTTCAGATTTAACTCAGTGTCCGACCAGAGCTAAAAAAGACTTTAATCAAATCTAGGATTTTCCAGCCTTTTATGTGAACTTTCAAAGTGGCTAAGCATCTTACATTCCTTAAGAAGCTATTATGATGATCAGGAAAGACTTTTTTTCTTAATCTTGGAGCTATTAAATATAGATTTCCCCCTAATATATGTTGCTTATCTGCATGCACACTCTCTCCCTCTCTCTGTCCTTATATATGTTTACATATATATGTTTAATATTTAATAGTTATATAAAATATAATATTTTAAATTACTAACAATATTTAAAAGAAGGAGGGTCTCCATTTTTCTAGTGAGTTAAGAATTTATTTTCAAAAGGAAAGAGTACATAGGCTAATTTTTGAAGGAGATTTGAGAGAAGGATTTGGCTTATGTTTTTGTAAGATAATTCCTATTGATGTAAATGATGGGTTTCAGGTAACTGAGAGAACAATATTTGGAAGACCAATTGTGACGGCTTATAACGTGGTTAAGCAAAACATAACAATAGTACTGACCAGGGCAAGAGTAGAAAAGATGAGATTTAGAGATGCTTAAAACAACAAATAAATAAATATAGAAAAAAATATATGCTTCCAGGATAGAGTTAAACTAAATGACTGTGAGTCATTTTTATGGCTATGAGTTTTTAGTCTCTATTTAGTAAATGCATGGAATAATTTCTAGAGCTTAAAAAAAGTAAAAATAAACACAATGACAGATTTCATCAACAAAGAAAACATGTTAAAAGATTGATTATTGTCAAAGAATAAATCTAGATTACAGTAACAGTCTTCTCTTATACTCATGAGCCAATTGACCAACTTGACTTAGATGGATATCAGTTTAATCATTTATCACAATTGGCATTCTCATTTTTTTATTACTAGACCCATTATGTGTATCTGTGTTTAGTTATTTCTTAAGTCCTCAAGAGAAAATCTATTCTGATATTCTTTATTATTTATAAATTAATGTATGTTATTATAATGTATAAATTATGGTAATTTGGTGTAGAAAAAATGAGGATATAAATTTTGGTAGACAGTATGGATTTTAGTTGAGGAAAGTGGTAGACAAAATGAGCTTCAGAAAAGAATAAAAGAAGAGACATAAAATGACTCAGAAGTGAAATGTCTATTTTATCCTGTATTGTACTATAACAGCTAACACTGATATAAATTCAGTTGGCTTTGCTGCAGAAAGGACCAGAGGAAAAAGCAAAATGAAAGAAATACATAATTGAGTTATAGTCTAAGAAATAGTGAATGACTTCTATTATCTTTTTATATAAGTGAGGAATAGAATTTTGCATAATAGTTTCTGTGTTTTCTTGAATACCCAGAGGTATAAAAATTTCAACAGAATTGGAAAAAATTTTAGAGAGTGAGTGATTGCATAAATATGCGCACACACGCGCATGTGCACACACACACACACACACACACACACACGGTTACCCAATTTGATTTACTCAGTTTTCTCTATTTCCTCTTACAAAGATGCAACAAAAGAATATGTTGCTATGCAATAAACATGTTTTAGCATTATGTAACTATCATTTATACTGGTTTTAACCGATTTCACGAGGTGTATCCTTGTAATATGTACATAAATATTTATTATATACATATTTTAAAAGTACACACAACTATCCAACTTTTGGTGGGTTCTTTTGTAATGATTGATCTGGAAAGTTGAAGCATGTTATTCAAAAAATCAAGACAATGCAATTCTATATATAGTCAAGCCAAAAGGTCTTTAGGAAAATTCACTTTTATCATAGTCAGAGATTATTTAGAAGGTTAGAGATATACAAATAAACTTTGCTTCCTATCTTGGAATTGGTATTGTTTATCTCTTTTGAGACAACAAGGATAAAGATTTCTCAGATCTTGCAAACCAAAATACCTACTAACTCTTAAAAGAAATATGTAGCAGTGTGTGTGTTTATGTGCATAAACATTTATTTTCTGTACAAAATGTGAAAGGAAAAAAAAACATTTGCAATGAAATAACAAGTTATTGCATAAGCTTAGAGAAGTATAGTTTATTGAATAATAAAAAATAACAAAATAACAGAGAAACTCAAGAGTGTAACTTAAGGAAACAGATACTATCTCTATTTTATAAGAATAAATTCTTTTTATGCAAAGCTGTAATTAATTTATCCCAAAAGTTTCTTTATGCAATAATAGCAACATGGGAAAGGAGAAGTTATCAACTAATTTTGCTCCATTGGAAATGTGACAGTTGATCAGATACCAGTGACATAGACTCTGCTGTCCATAAAAATTACAGCCACAACTAAAAACCCTAATGAAAAGCAACCAACAAATCAATATAAAAAGAACATTCATAAATCACAATGTATGATATACAGAATAGATTATACTCCTGAGTAATTTATATGTTTTGTTTGGTTTTACTTCTCCAAAGCAAGGATAGGTAAACTACTTCCTGATAAATCTGACAATTTTCCATGTTTGTCAGTATTAATGTTCACTATTTAGTGTATTATATATCTTATTTTTACAAAAGAAAAAGGAACACAAAAAAAGAACTTTTAACTCTTACAAATGAAAAAGGTAAAAATTAATCAAATACATTAACACAGTCTATTTTTGGTCTATGTTTCCTTTTAATTTGTTTTTATTCTTTTTTTTTCTCTCTGATCTGCTTGCTGTCTGATTAATTAATGGTTATACAGGCATCATCAAAGAAATAATCTTCTCTACAAAACTAGACTATAATAGTTTTAAAAGTGTGGAATAATGTTATTCTTCTCTAAAAGAAACTTGAGAAACAGCGTCGTTAAAACAGAAATGCACGGACAATATATGCTTCTAAAATCTTACAGATTTACCTTAAATAGTATTTAGTTTCATGATCATTTAACCCATGATGACATTCACAGTTCAAGTTACAACATTAAGAAAATACAAAAACTTCTTATTTCAACAGTTTTTGTCAATGAGATATAATGTAAAAAATGATATGCACAAGCACAAACTCATACATACACACATTACTATCTTCGATAAAAAGAGCAGAGAAGTCGGAACCTAATCTGAAAGCCTTTATTTTTTGCCACAGTGCTCTAAGTGTCTCTGTTTTTGTCAAGGGCTGAGCCCACTGCTTGTGGTTTGTATCCCATCTATCTTGCTACTGAAATTTCTCTACATTGGTGAGCCTTCTATGTTTTATATTATCAATTTTTTCCATAGTGGATCATTCTAATTAACTTGCAAAGATTTATTATTTCAAACCTATTAAAACAAACTCTTCATATTCCTACCAACTGTTCCAATTCTGTTTCCATTTCCAGCAAAACATGTAGTTATTATCTATAGTTAATAAATATATTCATTGGGGTGCCTGGGTGGCTCAGTCGGTTAAGCGACTGCCTTCCGCTCAGGTCATGATCCCAGGGTCCTGGAATCAAGCCCGGCATCGGGCTATCTGCTCGGCGGGAAGCCTGCTTCTCCCTCTCCTTCTGCCCCTCCCCTACCTTTTATTCCCTCTCTCTTTCTCTCTCTCTCTCACTGTCAATTAAATAAATAAATAAAAATTTTAAAATATATATATTTATTAATAGTCATCATTCTCTCTTCAGTACACTATAATCAGTCCTTTGATCTATTCCGAATCACCCAAAACCTCCATGCTGTCATATTTTCCCCCATCTCACTTGTTTTCGTCTTACTTGGCTTCCCAGCAGCTTTGACAAAGTTGATCTGGCCACTCTTACTCAACTGTTACTGCTAATTTTTTCTACTCTTTGATGTTGCAATGCCCCAGGACACCATATTTTCTCCATAAAGAATAACATTCTTCTATACTTTTAAATACTATATAGCAGTCAATTATAAATTCCAAATTTGTATCTTTAGCCCTAAACTCTTCTTGAGAGATAGATACACATACCCAGTTAACAACTTGACATCTCTAACTAGATATCCAATAGCCATTCAAAACTTCATATGGTCAAAATGGAAGATTTCAAAATCCCAAGACTTCCTCCCTGCCCCCATTCTCAGTAAATAGCCCTAGGAACCATCTAGTTGCTCACGCCTAAATTCTAGACTCACTTTTAATTCTCTATTTTGCATTGCATTTAATATTCAATTCCTTAGGAAGTCCTTTTTGCTGTATTCTAAACAGATCCTAATTCTGTTCATTCTTTCTTTTTTGTTTTTTCTCGATCTTTCTACAGCCCCATCCTAAAATAACCTACCACCATCTTTCTCCTGCACTATTGGAATAGTCTCCTACCTGTTATTCTAACTTTTATGCTTAACTATAGCAATAATTTCTAACTAGCAACCAGATAGAACTTTTGAAGTATGAATGCATTAATTTCAAACTTAAGATTTATACCCTTAGGACAAAATCATAATGTCCCTGTCCTACAAGGTGTATATCAGTACCATGATTACTACTTCCCTGACCTAATCTCCTCCCAGCACTTAGTATCCTCTTGGGTCACTGATATTCTTTCTGTTTCTTATACAATGCAGGTTTATTTCTTCTATAGCACATTTGTACTAGCCGATTCTGGGGGCTAGAATCAGAGGCCTGCCAGCGGAAGAGGGTGGTGGTGATATGAATAGTCTTCTCAGGTGTAAGCAATGAAAGGGGAGGCATAGTTTATACAAAATTAAAGACAATAATCAATGGCTGAAAGTCAGTCTGCTTTTATTATTACTATACCTTGACAATCCTATACAACGCCATTGATAACATATTCCTACCTACTGGGATGAACTGCCCACCACACCCTTTTTCTTGTCCTCTACTGCCTAGAAGATGTTCAACTTTATTATAGCATGGCCTGCTCATTCTAATTAGTCACATGGCACATCCAATGTGTCCTGCTCTTAGCACGTTCACCTACTATTTTCTTGCTTAGTTTTAGTCTGTTTTTATCTATTTCCTTATATTTTTCAGAACACCAGACCTGACGTTCTTGTTCACAAAGTTCTTGGCATAATTGGTACTCAGGAAGTGTTTGTTGAATCAACAAATGAAAAGTTTATTTTAGGTCTTAGGAATTTTAGCTTCATTTTACCATCTCTTGATATAAGATTTACCTGGAATGAGAGAGAAACCTACACTGGTGTATTATGATGGTGCTAACAGTGGGTACTAGGAACACAGTCATAAAGAGCACATTGATTTGGACTTTACTAAAATTCCCTTATTGAATGGACAATGGGAAGGCAAATTAAATAGGATATACTCTCTCATCTCTTTGCTTTATTAGGGATATTCAAAGAACATAGATTTATCAGAATTCCTCTAATTCAATGATGTATTTAAAAATAACTTGGCTACAAGAAAAATTTGTTCCATTTTCATTGCCAGCATAATAAATCAGAAAACAAAGTCCATTTCATGAAACAAACAAAAACAAAACCTGAACTTAAGTTAGTTCATAAGCATTTTTGTACATATTAAATAATATAAATAGCATTTACCAAGAGGCCACACAGTGCAAGAACGATTATTTTTCTCAATTAAACATTAAAGAAGAATTTCATTTTTTATTCATGCCTATTTTATATAACAATGATAAAATTAAAGGATATAATAATTTGTAAGAGGACTAACAAAAATTGTGGAACATTTATAATGAAGCAAAAGCTATTTAAATCATTAAACCATTTCCAGTGATTTTAATTTAGGATTTGGGGAACTCAACTGATGAAGCTACTTTAATATTTTAGTAACTAAAGTTTATAGAGATGAAATCTGGAGATTAAAATAGGATCCTGACACTAAAGAATACTCTTTAATCTGTGGGCACATCTAATAAGTAAAGCTATAGTAGAGGAAATTTACCTTGATCCATTTATAAAATTATTTTGATAAGTAATTTATTTGGGATATAGATAAAATACATATGTTCCTAAATCCCTTTTCAACATTGCTATTTTTATAAAATATATTTGCTTGTTACTCTTTGAGGAAAAGCAAGGCAGCCTGTGTGGCTGAAGCAGAGTGATCCAAGGGGTGAGTTGTTAGAAGAATTTGGAGAAGGTGAGGATATAAATCATTGAATGACTTGTAAGCAATTGTAAGGACTTTGGTACTTCTTGGAGTGTAATGGAAGCCATTGCAGAGTTTTGAGCAGAGAGCTTGATCTGATGTACACAATTAAATGGACTCCCTAGTTGCTGTGTTGAGAGTATACTGCAGGGAAACAAGAGTAGAAAATGGATATCAGTTAGGAGGTGATAGCAATAGCAGAGGTGAGATATTTGAGAAGTCGAATAAGAATAATAAGGTAGTAACAATGAAGACAGTGAGAAGTGTTTTCATCCTATTTTACAGTACAGTCGATTAGATGGGAGAATAAGAGAGGAATCAGAGATGATCCCAGGTTTTTTGGCTTGAGCCCCAGTTGAGGAAGGATACTAAGGAACACTGACTTAAAGATTTCTTTAAGTCTTATGAACTGAGGGTTCTAGAGGGGAGGAGGTGGGGGATGGGTTAGCCTGGTGATGGGTATTAAAGAGGGCATGTTCTGCGTGGAACACTGGGTGTTATGCACAAACAATGAATCATGGAACACTACATCCAAAACTAATGATGTAATGTATGGTGATTAACATAACAATAAAAATTAAAATAAAAAAAAGATTTCTTTAAGTCTTTATGTGGAGATGTTGGGTGGGCAGTTGAATGCATCATTCAGGTGTTGTGGAGGTACGCTAGGAGATATAAATTAGGAAATTGTTGGCATATAGATATAATTTAAAGCCATGACATGAGATAGTATCATCAAAGAAGTCAGTATACATAAATATGGAAAGAGAATGAAGAATGATGTTCTGGGCATTGAAACATTACCAAATTAGAGATAAAAAGAAAGAACGTAATAACTGAAATGAAGACACTAGTCAAATAGAATAAAAACCAAGGGAGCTTGCTGTGCAGAGAGCAGGGAGTAAACCATCAGAGAGGACTGAGTGATCAGCTGTATCAAGTGCTGCTGAGAGGTCAAATAGAATGATGCCCGATAATTGACTTTTGAGGAATTTAAGGATAAGAAAGTCATTGGTAACTTTGACAAGATTAGTTCCTATAGAATAGAGCTAAGCAAATATGGGGTAAATGGAATTTAAAATAGTAAATACATAGAATCTTTAAAACTGCAAAACTGAACAGAAAAATTAATCTGTAAGTGGCTGGGTTTATCAGCCAAGAGCCCAATGAAGAGAAACAAAAACACAGTGAAATTTTAACATGGAAAGTTTATATAAAGAATCATTAACTATAAAAAGGATTTGGAGTAAAGAATAATTAGAAAGTAGGAAGTTAAAAGAACTCTAAAAAATATAGAAATAGCAGATTTCTGAGGCATACCTCAGAAATATTGTGGTTTTAGTTCCAGACCACCTCAATAAAGTGAATATCACAATAAAGTGAGTTCAGTGATTTTTTTGGTTTCCCAGCGCATATAAAAGTTATGTTTAATCTATACTGTAGTCCATTAAGTGTGCAATAGCATTATGTCTTTAAAAAAACAACATATGTACCTTAATTAAAAAATACTTTATTCCTAAAAATGCTAACCTTCATCTGAACTTACGGTGAATCAAAATCTTTTGGATGGTGGCGTGTCTTGCCTCCATGTTGACGGCTGCTGACTGATCAGGGTGGTAGCTGCTGAAGGCTGGGATGGCTATGGCAATTTCTTGAAAAAAGGCAACAGTGAAGTTTATTGTATTGATTGACTTTTCCTTGCACTACTAATTTCTCTGTAGCGAGCAATGCTGATAGCATTTTACCCACAGTAGAACTTCTTTCAAAATTACAGTCAATCCTCACAAACCCTGCCACTGCTTGATCAATGAAGTTCATAATGTACTACAATAAATTCTTATTTCAACAGTCTTCACCAGGAGTAGATTCCATAGCAAGAAACCACTTTCTTTGCTCATCTGTAAGAAGCAACACCTCATCCTTTCAAGTTTTATCATGAGGTTTCAGAAATTCAGTCACATCTTCAGGCTCTATTTCTTTTTTTTTTTTAATTTTTTTAATTTTTTAATTTTTTTAATTTTTTTAATTTTTTATTGTTATGTTAATCACCATATATTACATCATTAGTTTTTGGTGCAGTGTTCCATGATTCATTGTTTGTGCATAACACCCAGTGCTCCACGCAGTACGTGCCCTCCTCAATACCCATCACCAGGCTAACCCATCCCCCCACCCCCTCCCCTCTAGAACCCTCAGTTTGTTTTTCAGAGTCCATCAGGCTCTATTTCTAACTCTAGTTCTCTGTTTCTACCACATCTTCAGTTACTTCCTCCAGTGAAGTCCTAAATCTTTAATTTGTAACAAACACAATATCTACAAAGCATAATAAGGCAAAGCACTATAAAAGAAAGCTTGCCTGTATAAGGAGCAGCTACTTATTACCTTAGGGCTGAGATAGAGCACCCAAGGAAGCACCCCGCCTGCAATCCAGACCTCCTTGAAGAGGTTACAGCCATGGCTAACTGGATGGCAGTGAAATCACTGTGGTGCAGGTGTGGCAGAACTTTCTAGAAACCTGTCCTTTAGAATTTACTAGAAATCTAGATGCCCAACGACTGAGCCACCCAGGCGCCCCTGAGTTTGCTATTATCAGAAATTCTTAGTCTTCTCTAATTTAACTTCATCAAACAGAATTCGTTAAGTGGGCATATTACTTTTTCTTTTTAATCCAAACAATAATTTATGAAACACTGGTGTGATTGTTTTTAACTTTGTTAATTTGAAGTTATGTTTACTCCAATATTTCCAACCCACTGTTGTCTTCCTTATCAGGCCAATTCAGATCAGCTTAGAATTTATTTTTCCATAATCACCAGGGAAAATATGTGAATGATCACATGACACCATACTAAAATGTGTATACTAAAATGTATATCTACCTTACTTTCACATTTCTATCGCAGAAAAGACCTTCAAAACCAACTCTCTAATATTTTGCAGGTAGAAATTGAGGCTTTGAAAATTAAAGCAGACTATTTTAGATAATAATTTAAATTTAAAAACTCACTGATGCATGTACAAGAGAATTTAGGAATTCTAACTCTCAAAAGATAATTTTATCCACCTATGATAAGATCCAGCCCCAAATCAGGCTCTGCATTGAGCTGGATCCTGCTTGAGATTCTCTCTTTCTCCCTCTGCTGCCCCTTTATATATATATCTATATATCTATATATAGATATATAGATATATATATATAATGTAAGTCATATTCCATTAGTCTATTCTTAAACTCTTCTGATATAGTTTATATATATATTTCTCAAATGTGACAAAAAGCTGCAATAATTAGCTTAAGCAAATCAGGATTGTGGGTGGTGGAGATTTCATTGATGAAAGCCAGAAATTAGAAACAGAATAGAAGACAAATTAAAAAGCAGTATCTTCATTACGTATTTTTAAGTTTTCATGCATTATACTATAGAATTCATGACCAGTAACTCTGTATTTAAAGGTTTATGTTATTTTCCTCAAAATATATAAAATACTATTTCTTTTAAAAATTGAGAAAAAATATTTGATAGACTTTCTTATTTATTTATTTATTTATTTTTTAAAAGATTTTATTTATTTATCTGACAGAGAGAGACACAGCGAGAGAGGGAACACAAGCAGGGGGAGTGGGAGAGGGAGAAGCAGGCTTCCCACCGAGCAGGGAGCCAGATGCGGGGCTCAATCCCTGGACCCTGGGATCATGACCTGAACTGAAGGCAGACACTTAACGACTGAGCCACCCAGGCACCCCTAGGCTTTCTTTTTTAAGGATTTATTTATTTTTAGAGAGAGACAGAGTGTAAGGATTATATATGTGCTCTTTAAGCCAAAATATCCCATATTTTCCATGGGATAAAGGGGCAACTTTTGATGCTAAATTATAAATTACAAAACAACAACAAAACATGCTCTGTTTTTGAATTATTAAACCTTCTTATTTCATCTACATTTGGTCTTTGAAATAGATTTGCTGTAGACTAGCATTTTCTAACACTTCATCCATGGACAAATAGTATTTAAAGGTATTCATCACAAAACTGTTTCATGTTTAAAAAAAAAGTTTATAAATCCATCTCGCAGGGCACATGGGTGTCTCAGTTGGTTAGGCATCTGCTTTGGCTCAGGTCATGACCCC
Source organism: Zalophus californianus (assembly GCF_009762305.2). Lineage (NCBI taxonomy): Eukaryota > Metazoa > Chordata > Mammalia > Carnivora > Otariidae > Zalophus > Zalophus californianus. Next base: position 36,755,237 of record NC_045597.1, read on the forward strand.
AGGGTCCTGGGATCGAGCCCCGCATTGGGCTCCCTGCTCCGCAGGAAGCCTGCTTCTCCCTCTCCCACTCCCCCTGCTCGTGTTCCCTCTCTCGCTGTGTCTCTCTCTGTCAAATAAATAAAATCTTAAAAAAAAAAAAGTAAAATAAACCCATCTTGCCATCCCCACCCTTAAAATTTTGTAATACAGATTGTCATAGTAATCTCTTAATAGAGAAACTCCCTTAAACTCATGGATTTTCTGAAGAAAAACTTATTTCAAGTAATGGCTATTAAAGTCTCATGGAAAGAATTATCTACAGAACACACTAGGGAAGCACTGCTCTGGGTTGTTATTATTTTTTTAAAGTTTTGGAATTCTTGGGGCACCTGGGTGGCTCTGTCATTAAGTGTCTGCCTTCGGCTTAGGTTATGGTCCCAGGGTCCTGGGATCGAGCCCCGCATCGGGCTCCCTGCTCGGCGGGAAACCTGCTTCTCCCTCTCCCACTTCCCCTGCTTGTGTTCCCTCTCTTGCTGTGTCTGTCTCTGTCAAATAAATAAATAAAATCTTTAAAAAAAATAAAGTTTTGGAATTCTTTATCACACAGGTTAATAAACAATAGATTTTCATTTAATTATCCTAAATTAAAGGCACTCTAGGTGTGTTTATATTCAAAAAAATAGGCTCTCTTCCATTTCTATGAGTCTATCTACTACAAAGTAGCCTGCAAAATTGGCTTTGCTGAGCTGGAAAAGCAGCATATTCAGTGAATTCAATAAACTGACCTATAAAGACCTGGAAATAGAGTCATAAATAATAATGAGTGTGTTATTCTCAATTCAGTCAGCTGTAGGGTTTTTCCAAACCATTAAACAACTTCCCAATTTGCTACAAATCAGTGTTAAGTGTTGTACTCTTTTCAAAAGGAAGCTAGAATAAGAGATGGCGAGTATATGGTAAGAATTTAGGGAATGATGAATATTTAATCACAAGGAACACCTAAAATCTGGTTACAGTGAGCAGTCACTCATAACATTCATCTATTATAAGAATAAAAGATGGGATTTTATCTTGACCATTAGATTTTACCCCATGATAATATTCATGATAATGCTCATTTTTTCCTATATATGCTAAAATATATATAAAATTGGGCAGATAAATAAGTTATGCATGAAATATAAAGATCAATTTGAATGGTAAATGCCCATTTCATCTGATTGGTCATTTTTTGAGGAGACTGGAATGGCATCTTGTCCTGATGTCATCTCCAGAAACAAAGACTAGATATGTGTTATCTTTTTAAATAAAGTCCTTATCAACAGCTATTGTTTTCTTACTCTATGTGGCACCAAGCGTTTTTTTTTTTTTTTTTTTGGAAATGTGATGCTTTAAACCTCTTCTTTCCATGTATATTATCAATACCTTTAGATTAGACCTTATCCTTCTTTTTTTTTTTTTTTTTGCAATGGACTCAATAGTAATCATCCAACTCTAGTGGCATCTTTCCCCACCTATATCCATTCTTCACAATGCCTCTGGAATGAATTTTTTATTTTATTTATTTTTTTTAAAGATTTTATTTATTTATTTGAGAGAGAGAGAGAGAGAATGAGAGATAGAGAGCACGAAAGGTAAGAGGATCAGAGGGAGAAGCAGACTCCCCGCTGAGCAGGGAGCCCGATGTGGGACTCGATCCCGGGACTCCAGGACCATGACCTGAGCCGAAGGCAGTCGCTTAACCAACTGAGCCACCCAGGCGCCCTGGAATGAAATTTTTAAAACACAAATTCATTTTATAGATATGTTCTATTGATTAAAAGGCAAATCATACACACATACAACAGGGAAAACAATAGAAATTCAAAATGCTACCATTAATAATACCAGAATCAGTCATTTGGTGAAAATCAGTCTAGAAATTTCTTCATTTATTCATTCATTCACTCACTCATTCATTTCATAGAGACTTTCTAAGTGCCACCTGTATGCCAGGAGTATGCCCTGTGTGTTTAGCATTGAATCAAACAGACCACTCTTTACTCTAATGCAGCTCACATTTTAGCAGGAAGGGGAGGACAGGGCAGAGAGCGGGCAACAGGCATCAAACAAACCATGCATTCATTGTAATTCAGATGATTAAAATAATTATGAATTAAAGGAACTAAGTCAAGGTGAGAGAGTGTTTGGGGTTGCCAAATTAGGTAGGGTGTCCAGGAAAGTCCTTTATGAAAAAGTGACTTTGAGCAGAGACATGAAAGAAATGAGGGAAAAACCAAATAGATATGAGGCAAAAGAGTGTTCCAGCAAGAAGGAACAGCAAAGAGGCCAAGGTAAATAGAGATCTTTGGACAGGGTAGCAGGGGTGTGGACAATGAGGTCAGAAGTATTCAGGAGATAGATAATGCGAAGCTTAGATGGTTGGAAGGAGTTTAGCTTTTATGCTAACTATGGAAAGTCACTGCAGGCTTTTGAGCAGAGAAAACATATACTCCCATTTTTTTTCTTATTTTTTATTATGGAAATATTCAAATGTATTCAAAAGTAGAGAGTACCTCTATCTTAAAAGGAGCATTCTAGCTAGTGTATGAAAAATAAACTAGATGATGGCGCAATAACTAAAATCCCAGCAGGAGATAAAATTTACCCAAAATGGTTCATATGAAGAGATGTTAATGAAGGCACTACTTACAGAGGTGTGGCCAGTGTTCAAGAAATGAACAAAGAATGTTGAGGACTCAGGGAACTGGAACCAAGGCGATGATGGAGGAAACCGTATTACATAGTTCAGAAAGCTTGAAGCTGTGGCAGAGTGGCTGCCCTCCTTGAGCTGTAGTCATAAAGAAGCACCACATCATGAAGGGAATAAGGAAAAAAATATACTTATCTTCATTTCCACCACCTGACTTTCTGGTTATAAGTCCCATTGGCTGGATCCAGCCTAAAGCAAGTGAGCAAGGGAGGCAGGTGATGCAGTTCCAGAAGGTTCAGCTTCAGAAGGAACTGAACTGGACAGAGAACAGAGCAAACTGGATGACAGGGAAGCAAATGAAAATAACCAGCACTAAAAGGGCAGACTACAAGTAGATATACTAGTCAGGAGGTTTTATAATAGTCCAGGTGAGGATGTTAGCTCGTCCCAGGGCTGTAGTAGTAAATATATTCTAGATAAAGCTTGAAGGTGAAACTACAAGTATGTCCAGTGGATTTGATGTGTTGAATGAAAGAAAAAGAGGATTCATAAGAACGTTAGGGTTATATGATTACATGGCTTTATATATAAGGGTGGAATTTTGGATGGATGGATGGATGGATGGATGGATGGATGGATGGATGGATGGAGATTGAAATAAATACAGAATTAAGAGAGAAAGATTTTATTAAGAATAGACTCTCCCTGAACAGTGTATTTTGAGTAAATGTCATTAGTTTGGATTCTACTTGACTTCCTTTCATTCCTCTGTACCTATGACCTTTTCTCTTGAAATTCTCTTTATTGTTTTCCATGCCTGTCAAATAGGTACTTATCTTATTGATTTGGTTTAAGGAAGACACCCAGTTGTAAGTATTTCTTTAACACATAACACTTGATTAAGTGTATCTTCCTATTTCCTAGAGTACCTTATCCGTATTTCTTGTACCTTTTGACTACTTTCACCCATTTCACCCACCACCTGGACCCTGCCTCTGGCAACCACTAATCTGTTCTCTGTATCTATGAGTTTGGTTTTTGGTTGGTTGTTTTTTTATGTGTGTGTGTTTAAGACCCCACATATAAGTGAAATCATATAGTACTTGTCTTTGTCTTTGTGACTCATTTCATTTGGCATAATGGGCTCAAGGTCCATCTATGTTTTCACAAATGGCAGGACTCCCCTCTTTCACAGAGATGAATATATTCCTACATATATTCCTACATATAACATATCACATTTTCTTAAAAATCCATTCATCTCTCAGTGGACACCCAGTTTGTTTCTATGTCTCAGCAATCGTAAATAATGCTAAAGCTGTAATGACCATGGGGGTGCAGATATCCTTTCAAGTTAGTGTTTTTGTTTTCTTTGGATAAAGACCCAGAAGTGGAATTGCTGGACCTGGTGAATACCCTTTAAACAATTATCTTCCTTTATATCTACACATTAAATTGATTAGTGTTGCTTCTTGCAATGATTTTCAACTGTTATGCAAGTCCAAGAGGGTTATTTGTAAGGAACGGAAGAAGAGTGAATGGTTTAATGATTCCTCTTTTGAAAAAGTCAACCAACTGAAAACTGGGATGTTGGATACAGATATAACAGGCTTCCCAACACAGCATCATATACTTTTGCTTAGCTGTGAGTACTAGAAAATCATAACCATATGCTCCATTATATTATAAATTATGTTATATATTACTCCATTATAATATAAATTATATTGTGAATGATTTAAGTTAGGAACTGATACATTTTGCATACTCCAAAGTTTCTGACATAGGGTTTGACACATTTCAATTATTTTAATGCCCTTTATATTAATATTCTTATTTATATTTTCCCTTATCCCTGAAGTTTGTTCAGTCAAGATGTTTGAACAACTCATTTCATACCCAAACTTTAGAAACTCCACAGGCAGAGTGTATGCCCAGTGGAATTAGCTTTCCTGGGGAGATTTATTTTAATCCCTTATTGACTTGCAAGATGCATCCACCTTGATGTTTTCACAGGAACTTATCTCACTGATGATGATCAAAAGAGGTATGTTGGACTTTGATCGGAGTAAATCTAAAGAAAGCTGGAAATCTGCAAATATGCAGTGATTAAAATTCTTTCTCCATCTTCTCTTAGTGGAATAAGGGAAGTGAAATACTGACTGATACCTTATAGTTAGTGTGAGAGAAATGGAAAGGTTTTTATTTAAGATAATTGAAACAGTGCTAAAGCAAAACAAAAATTTAATACTGTGCCCATTATTATAATAGGAATCAGGAAATCTAGTTTACCAGAGTAAACTAAATGCAGTCCCTTCGATTGCTTTCCTGCAGATCTGTGTCAAAGTACTTCCAGGAGCATCATTTGCTTCTCACCATCAGCATTAACTTCCCTGAGACAGAACATGGGAGAAGCAGAGGAATAATTTTCAATCTTTCTGGTAGCACCAGATGCTCTTTATAGGTTTAAGACAATTACTTCTTTTGGATATTGTGTGTAGGCCACTTGCAGATTTATCCATTTCAATGAAAGTATACTTTAGAATGACCCTTACACTTATTGCATTGTGCTTGTTAACTATGGTTAGTCTGGGGACATTGTGTTATCAATTATCTTCTTGCAAAATAAGATGACAGATAATGGGGAATTTTAGAAAGATAAACTCCTCCAGATTTTACCTTTAAAATTCAAATAAATACAGTTAACATTTAAGAATGAGACAGCTACCTACAAAACCTTAAAAACAAGATAAAAACAGTATATTTTTCCCTGGTAATTACTAAGTATAAGCAATAGAATACTAAATAATGAATTAAGGAAATTACAGATCAAGTCTAAGTCCTAGGGAGATTCATTTATGTATGAAAAGACAGGGAAACTTAAAAGTTCATTGAAAGCACAGATAAAACAAGAACACTCAGCTAAGACTCAGATAGATCCAAGATGAAAAATCACATTAAAGATGCAATAAAGAAATTGTTCACGTGGGAGATTGTAAATAGAACAGCCTTATCAAAGCGGAAGGTTGTTCTGGAGGCACAGTGAGAAATGAGCCTAAACTCAGTGTTTTAAGTTACATTAGGAAATACTTTCAATTGTAATGCAAAGAATTAAAACAAGGCAATAAGACAGTAAATGATGAATGTATATGTTCTAGGACACTATTTGGGAGTAGTCTGAATTTGGCATATGATTTCTTATGCCACATACAAGAATTAAAATTTTTAATCTTTCTCAAAAATTCAGAAAAGAGTTGATATCAACTGGTAAAGTGGCTTTTGGAAGGAGAAGGGAATAGTGGAATGGAAGGATCTTAGGCAGTATTATAATAACCAATAATATTTGATGACTCTTTGGAATGGCCTTGACTGAGAAGATAAACTTTTCTAAATAATATTGCCAATGGATTAAGGCTTGATTGAATTAAGACGCATTTTGAGAATATTTACTTATCCAAATACTGTATTTTCCAAAATTTTGAATCCGTTTAAATAGAAGTAGCTTAAAACAGAAGCACAGGTAAAGAAATACTGTAACACATCAATAAAAAATAGAATGCATAAGTCAATAAAAGAAGAAGAATGGCAGTGCTAAAGAATAAGTTCAGATTTAAATGTGTGAGTTTGAATTGTCAGTGGAACATCCAAGTTCAGTGCTTCTTGGTTACGAATCAAATGCTTCTTGGTTATGAGTCAAATCACCTTACAGTAATGTCCAAGAGCCGAATTATTTGTGTAATAGGGTTTTGCTATTGACTATGACTGGAAGTAAGCATGCTATCAGCTGAGCCTGGGATAAACATAGATATTTGGTTGGTTGTTAAGCGAAGATGTTTCTGAAAGACCACAAATATTTACAAAGATGACTAATTTATGAATATAATTTGAGATGTGCTATTGAATATATTTCTGCATATACATTATATATTTTCAAACTTCAATACTGGATATGTTATTTAAAATAAATTAATAGATACTCTAATCAGAGTAAGTTATCACTTAAATAGTTATTGAGCAATTCCTAGGAGCCTGTAACCTTGTCAGTGGTACTCAATAAGAGGTGACAGACATTTTTTCTGGTTTCCTATAAGTTTATGACTAGCATGCACTTGAAGTCCTTAAGTGACTACACAGATGTCAACTGATTAAAGTCTGATATGACTGAGAGAAAGAACTTGTGTCAATTGTGGCCTGAATAATGAGGTAAGTCATCATGGAAGTAATAGAACATACCCTGGACTCTGAAGATTGGGTCATATTTTAATAGAAGCCCCAGAGGGAAAAAGCATTACCAATATTACTTTAAAAAAACAGCAGGATCCGTTCAGACCAGAGGAAAGAGGTTTGAAGAGCTAAAAGATGAAATATAGAAAACAATATACATAAGGTATCTTGAAGAGTGATTGAATAGCTAAAATAGCTAAAAAGTGATTGAATTGTATTTTTGGGCTGTGAGTCTGAGGATGTTGAATAAGGTCCTGGAAGCAATAATAAACAAATGCATGCTTTAGAATATAGCTAGACATGAGTAAATTAACAAAAGTGTTCTAAGAGGTGGGGAGGAAGGTAGCCTTGAGTAGAACTGATTAGTGGTGAGAGAGATTGCAGGTATCTAGGACCCATTATAGCACCTGTCGCAGAATAGGTGCTGACTCCATATTTGCCAAATGAATGAATGAATGAATGTGTGCAAGGTCCAGAGCCTACCTAAGAGGCAATGAAATTTTTCTGGATGAAAATGATGTTCATGCAGGGCATGTAATCACTTATTTCAATTTTAGAAATTTTGAGCTTTCAAACTATCTATGGAATAGCAAATCCATGTTAAATAACTAAAAGTTAATTATAAATTCTAGCAACATTAAACCCCATCTCATTTGTCACTAATAACAACTATCATTTGAGTTAATTTTATGATCTCTACTCATTGTGATTATGTCATTATTCTTCTTTATTTGTACTGTCAGCTCAGCCAATTATTTTTTCATCTTAAGGCAATCAAATATTCAGAATTCAGGATATCCTGTATTCAGAATAAAATTAATGAACCTGATCCTTATTTTGTAGGTGGTTTCTTTCTGTTCCTCAAATATTTGAGCAGGAATTATTCAGATGGATCTGATGGTAGCATTAGCATGTCAGTAATTTGTGTTTTCGTTTTGAAATGACAGCATGGGAGGAGACAGAGAAAGCTCCACTGTATCCTCTTTCTCATTTATTTAAAAATATAAATAATATCTTCAAGTAGTTTAGCCAGAATAGTGATTATGCCAGCAGAAAGGTTGAGAAGATATTTCTGTCTCTTAATATGTCATGATTCTATCCTTTGCGAAAATTCTTTTCAACGGATATAAATGGGATTTTAAATGGACTTTAAGCACCTATCTACTCATATCAATGAGTTTCTTTCAGGCTGCAGATTGATATCCTGGCTACAGCTGAGTTAGTTCCTCTTGTGCAAGGTTAGGCTGTCCCAGTCCCCGCAGATACTCAAATTGTAGCCGATGAGGTGCTGTGAGCATTGGTGCACCAACTAACTTATATTCCAAGTTTTCAAAGGAATTGTCCATTTTCTTCTATCGGTGTTTTTGAAATCTATGTGAGAGGGAGGAAATACACAGAAAACCCCTCTAGGCATGAGGCAGTTTATATCTTCCCTTGCAAAGTGGAATAACTCTACCTAGGAGTTTATTATGCTGCTACAGAGTTCTCTGATAACTCTCTCCTTTCACCAGGACCGTGTGCTGACTTTTTTTTTTTTAAGTTTTTTTATTTATTTGGCAGAGAGAGAGATAGCAGAGAGCAGGAACACAAGCAGGGGGAGTGGCAGAGGGAGAAGCAGGCTTCCCGCGGAGCAGGGAACCCAGTGCGGGTCTCTATCCCAGGACCCCGGGATCATGACCTGAGCCGAAGGCAGTCGCTTAATGACCAAGCCATCCAGGCGTCCCCAAATATTGACTTTTGAACAGGCTCAGGGCTTCTGTAGCACTGAGTGTGCTCATTAAATCAGTGTTTCTCTGTCTTAGAAACTGCTTCATAAAAATACCTGAAAATTAATTGTCTCAGACCTATTTATAAGATACTGAAGTAGTATCTTTTCTTGCAGCTTATGGCATATGATAATATTTTATCATTCATCCTATTCATTTTGTCAAGCAGAAAACTTGAAAGACTATGTATGAAACTGTCACTTGTTCTCTAAGGACTGTCACTTCTAATAGGAATCAATTTGGTTTTATAGATTCAGATTATGTGAGTAGATTTTTTTTTAGCACAACACCCCGTAGCAAAACAGAAGTTTGAAATATTATGAAATAGTATGAGGTAAATGAAATTTTGTCACACAGTTATGAATGTGAGAATGTTTTCATAACCTTGATAGCCCAAGGATATAGTGTTAGAAGAGTTAATACTTCCTTTGGTCCTCAGTAAGTTTAAATTTATCTTACTTTAGGTGTTTTTCCATTATTGCATTCCATATTCCAGTGGACTCCCTGACCAGGTGGAAGGTATAGATGTATTTGCCATGCTTTGTACAGATCTTATTAGTCACCTTGCCTTTCAAATTATGTCTTCATTCATGCAGTATTACTATTCCTTAAGAAACAGCTTACAATATAGATATTTTTCTTGTTTCCAGCCATTAACATGATAGGAGTATATCACTATAATTTCTATCTCCTAAATAGCACTACTTTATGATATTTTTAAAAGTCTGTAATGCAAATTTTTATAATATAAATATTTTGACTTTTACTATAAAGTTAGACTATGCCCTTTATGTAATAAGAGTAGGTCATGCAACACAGATAAATCTATGCATTTGATTTTGTTTCCTTGTGATATAAGAAAGAGTTGTTTACAATGTTAGAGAAGTATCTATACATGCAATTTAGTGCAGAGAATCATGACAAAGATTCTAACCAAGAGAGTATTTTCTTTGATATATTAAGGAAAAATATAAAGATAGGAGACAATTTTTTTCTGAATGATATGACAATTTATTCTATTTTCTTATTTGAAGGTTGGAAAAACAATGCAAACTCTAGATACTTGAATAATGCTTTCTATTTTTGTGAAGCAATACCCTTTTAGAGTCATAATTTCCAATGTATCGCAAAAAACATCTGAAATAAATTCATATAAATACTGTTGGAAAACTGCAGTTTGAGGAGTATCTATGTGTAAATATATGGGATTAAAACATTCATCAATATTCTCACGTTGCTAAACGTGGCTATTTTAAGCACATGGTTGAATTTCTCAAGCCATCAACAATCAAATTATTGGTATTTTAATGACAAATGTAATGGTAATTTTTAAGAAATATTGTTTTAATAATGGAATTTCTTTTTTTCCCCCAAAGCCGTAGTTAGAAATAAAGTAAATGGAACTTTATGAAGAGTATGCAAAAAGACAGTAACAATGTTTTAATACACACAATGGCAAAGAACATTTCTAATAAAAATTCATGACATTGCTGGCAACTGGAATGCTCTAACAAAGTTATTGTCGAGAATTCTAGGTAGAAATGGGTAAATTATCCTGTTTTTTCATATTAGTCAATTCTGAATATCATACATGTTTCTTGACTGTGTTCTATTCTGCAGCTACATGTTTACCCTTTAACTTGGAGATCATTATTTAGTCACAAGGAAACCTACCAAGGTGATGGAGAGTTAGGACATGCAAAGTGACTGCCTAGCTGACACAGATCAACCCATTAGAATTTTACATAATGTTGTTAATATACCCTATACTGTCGTTCTTATTGAGTCTCAGGATATTTTGATTTCTGATATCTTTTCTGGTTGACAAAATATTTTGAAACATTATTGTTTGTAGAGAGTAGGACCTTTCCTTGAGGTTTAATACACAATTTATGATGTAGTTAATGATTATTCTAAGTGTAAGAACATAGTAACAGTGAAGATTTTATGAAACATCCAAGAATTTTTTAAATTGTAAAATAAATTACATTATGATTATTCTTGATTGGAAGGTGTATTGGTTGGTAGTATCCTAGAAAGAAAATCTAATTTGTAGACAACTATTGTACAAATTCTTATATATAAACATGAGTATGTTTCTATGTAACATATAATTATTGAAACATATTGATATATTTTCTAAATTTGAGTGTCAAAAGACCTGTCACAATAGTTTAGATTTCATTAAAATTGAAGAATATAAAAAATTATTTTCATTTTATAGGGAAGAGCAATAATTGTGTGAATCTTGGATTACTGCAGGAAATCTAAAGATAGTTCACATTTAAAAGATAGCTTAACCATTTTATTATTCTGATTTGTGTCTTAATTTGGGATGAAATAGTAATGCTAAAAAGTGTTATCAGAGGAGATGAAATATAGACACAGTCATAGTAGCCATAAGCAATATAAATAATCATTTGAAAATACACAATAGCAAGGAAAAGTGATCATGAAAAATTTAATTTCTTTTAAAATAAAAAATAAATAAAATTTAAAAATTGTCAAATGATTAGGGGTATGCCAAAATTAAGAAATTTTACACAATGTTATATTAATTAAAGGAAAAAATATTTAAGTACAGAATACCTTGATTATTTTATAGAATTAAATTATAAAGTTTAGTTTTATTTTGTATATCTTCCTTGTCATAATTTGAAATAATTTATAATATTTTTCATTATGCATACATCTATGAACATTGAGCAATTAATTTCCCTTTAAAATTATTTGAAAGTATTATAAATGTAGGCACTTAGGGTTGACTGTCCTCTGATACTGTATTTTGATTAAATTTCTTAAATTTTCTTTTATAATGACCTATTTTTAATGAAAAATTTGAGAGAATCCTTATTTATCTCTGCATTATGTATTTAGAAATATATAGATATGCAGCCATTTGAGTAGGTAATGAAATTAATATTTTTGATGTTAGCTTTATCATGTTGCACATTCTGTTAATCTATGTCCATTTTATATATATAAAATAAGGAACCAGGACAAGTTGGAAATATTTCAGTGATCAATGTGACTTTTCTTAGAAATCAAAACGGTATTCAAAAACTAAACTTTTTAAATTAATTTAATATTAGTCTATTGTCTTAAAGTTTTCTGAAGAAATAAAAACTATAAGCCTACACCATTGATCTTTTTGATATGTAGGACTATAAGAATTCACAAGACTGAACCTTTATAAAAGATACAACTTACTAAGCAATCTTATATTTTGTTAATCCTAAAATATTTATTAAATTAATTATACCTTACTCGACCCATATAATTAATGTGCAAGTTTTTTTAAAGTTTAAAATATAAGAAATTAACCCAAGTCTTGTATTTATTTAAATATTGTACTAACCTTATTTTTACACAGTGATAAAATAAAAAAGAATGCATAGAGATATTTTTAAGCTAAAACTAACCCACTCTAATTAGATAAAAGAGTCATCTACATATTGGAACTAGTGTATGAACTCCTTTTAATGTAAGTGCCATTATGTCCTCATATGTCAAACTTAAAATATTTACATCTATGCTATGAATCTATTTATCTAAAACCTAAGCCCTTACTCAAACTTCCAGTTACACTTATTGATTATGAGTTATAGTTTTCCAAGAAAAAAATATAGATATGAAGCCATATCTTTTGAATTTTTTAAAGTTTTTTTTCTCTTTTTACCCCTTTTATTTTGTATTTAACTATTTATCTGGATAAGATATTCCTAGAGTGTACTGCTAATAAAAGAACAGTTTCTTATGATCAACTAATCCCAAAGTTTCTCCAAAAAGGTGAAAAAGGAAGAGAAGAAGAAAAAAAAGAAGAACTGAAGGGAGCCAAGTTCAACCATATATACATTTATCACTGGAAAAGCTAAATTGTTTTCCTTTTAAGGAAAGGAAAAGGCTTAGATGTAGAGCAATTATACTTTGATATACAGATGACCAAAAGTCATATCAAAATCCTTTTTTTTTTCTTTTACTTTATAAAGACCACTAGGGTTTTCTTAGAAATAGATATTCTATTTGGTGGTTAATTTTTTTTTTTTTAATTACTGAAAGAGTAAAATAGTAGTCTTTAAAAAAAATCCATTAGAGATCTCCTATCCTAACCCATACCATTAAAAATAAAAGTGTTTTTCTTGTTTAGTGTTCAGAATGAAAGTGGGTAGAAAGGCAACTAAGATTTCAGTATACAAAAAGTGCAATGTAGCCAAGAATTTAATTGAACATCTTCCCTTCTATATTCCAAAGTATTCTGGTAGCTCTAATACATTACATTCCTTATTCAGCCTCAGAACTATTGTTCTTTCTCACATGTTACATGTTATCTTATGTGTTTTTATTTTCTTCTTGTCAACTCCAACAATGTATGTATCATGATGGCTGAATAAATTTACTCAATTAAGGTTAAAATGTGAAAATTAATTATTTAGTTAGATGCTGCTATCATATATTAACTTATTCACTCAATACATATTTGCGTACAGATGTGTGATAAAGTTTCTTATCAATATAGATGAAAAGGTCAGTGTATTAATATTAAATTTTCAACTTGTTAATTTTCTAAGTCTATGTGACAGATTTAGCTGTCACTTGAAATGAAACATTCATTCATTAAGAAAGAGAAAGTGATCCTGAAAGAATACAGAAAAAAAGAGAGTCTAAAGAAAAACAGAAGAGGAGGGGAAAAAATAAAAGATATTTTGGATGTGCTCAAAGAAATGTACACAGAAGAATTTGGGGGGATAAAATCCTGGTGTAGCAAAAGAGAAACATACTATAGCTTCAAACAGCCGATCTTACTCTAGTCCTCCCTCAGGTGCTGGATTTTTGGTATAAAAGTTCTTAATTTCACTATTGGAAACTTTACCTTGTCTACTATACAACTTTCCATCTGCTTGCATCCTTAAAGAGATAAGGATAACTGTTTTCATTTTTATTGATTTTTTTTTAATTTCAAAGATGTTTAAGCCATACCTGGAATATCTTAAAATAAATATATGAATATTTATGAAAATTGTTACAATGAATTTGTTAAAGCTTACCTTTTAATTTCCTTCACCAGACAGGTTTATGGCCAAGAGAGGCAACTATATTCAATTTAGAAATAGACTTCATAAGAGGAAAGGAATGGAAAAAGTGATTTCTAAAAGTTCCTTTATATTCTTGTAATAAAATGATAATAAATAGTATTAAATAGAAAATAAAATCCATTCCATTTCTCATGGAAGCCTTCCATTTTACTCATTTTTTTGTCAATGTAATTAATTGTTATTACATTCTGCATCCCTCCCAATATATGGGTAATATCATAGGCATTAAGCTTCTAATTTTAACTACTGATGTCATATACTCATTCCTATAAAAACATTAACAGTGATTATGTATTATTCACAGATATTGGCTGACCTAGAAAACCATGCATTATTTAAGAATGATCTGGAATGTCAAAAGCTGATTCTGGAAGCAATGAAATATCATCTATTGCCAGAAAGAAGAACTTTAATGCAAAGTCCAAGAACTAAACCTAGAAAATCTACAGTTGGAACTCTATATGCTGTAGGAGGAATGGATAACAACAAAGGTATACAATTCTTCATCTCTATATAATACACACCCTGTACCATACCATGGCACGATCTTAATATTGACATCTGTATAATACTAATGAAACTCACATGCTTTATATATTAAGATTTAATATTAAGGGAAAACATTAAAGAACATCTTTTATTTTCAGTCTGGGGTTGCTGCTTCTGCTTATAATTCATCTTTAAATCCTTTATCTCTTGTGCGTTATGGGCCAGAGTTCATATGAAATGAAAAGGGGATTTAAAGCACTTACAAAACACAGGCCAAATAATGTGTTGGATATATTGACAACTGTATTTCAATTCTAAGCAAAGAAAATGTAATATGCCAAGCACATACTGGCTGAGAGCAATATTATGAAGAAGAGAGTTTCTTTTGAGGCATTTAGAATCTCATATGGAAGCCAGGCAAATAAATAGACAACTATACATAAGTGGCAGTTATATTTTACAAACCTAATTGGATTACCAATTTGGCCCTTCAAAAGGAAGTGAATGATTCATTTAACATAACATTTGAAGGTTTTTTTTTATTATGTTATGTTAATCACCATACATTACATCATTAGTTTTTGATGTAGTGTTCCATGATTTATTGTTTGCGTATAACACGCAGCGCACCATGCAGAACATGCCCTCTTTAATACCCATCACCAGGCTAACGCATCCTCCCGCCCCCCTCCCCTCTAGAACCCTCAGTTTGTTTTTCAGGGTCCATCGTCTCTCATGGTTCATCTCCCCCTCCGATTTACCCCCGTTCATTCTTCCCCTCCTGCTATCTTCTACCTCTTTTTTTTTTTTAACATATAATGTATTATTTGTTTCAGAGGTACAGGTCTGTGAGTCAACAGTCTTACAGAATTCACAGTGCTCACCATAGCACATATCCTCCGCAATGTCTATCACCCAGCCACCCCATCCCTCCCCCAACCCCACTCCAGCAACCCTCAGTTTGTTTCCTGAGATTAAGAATTCCTCAAATCAGGGAGGTCATATAATGCATGTCTTTCTCTGATTGACTTATTTCACTCAGCATAACACCCTCCAGTTCCATCCACGTCTTTGCAAATGACAAGATTTCATTCCTTTTGATGGCTGCATAATATTCCATTGTGTGTGTGTGTGTGTGTGTGTGTGTGTGTGTGTGTGTGTGTGTGTGTGTGTGTGTGTGTGTATACCACTTCTTTATCCATTCATCTGTCGATGGGCATCTTGGCTCTTTCCACAGTTTGGCTATCGTGGACATTGCTGCTATAAATATTGGGGTGCACACACCCCTTCAGATCCTTACATTTGTATCTTTGGGGTAAATACCCAGGAGTGCAAATGCTGGATCATAGGGTAGCTCTATTTTAATCTTTTTGAGGAACTTCCATACTGTTTTCTAGAGTGGCTGCACCAGCTTGCATTCCCACCAACAATGTAGGAGGGTTCCCCTTTCTCAGCAAACCCGCCAACATCTGTCATCTCCTGACTTGTTAATTTTAGCCATTTGGACTGGTGTGAGGTGATATCTCATTGAGGTTTTGATTTGGATTTCCCTGATGCCGAGCGATGTTGAGCACTTTTTCATGTGCCTGTTGGCCATTTGGATGTCTTCTTTGGAAAAATGTCTGTTCATGTCTTCTGCCTATTTCTTGATTGGATCATTTGTTCTCTGGGTGTTGAGTTTAAGAAGTTCTTTATTGATTTTGGATACTAGCCCTTTATCTGATATGTCATTTGCAAATATTTTCTCCCATTCTGTCGGTTGTCTTTTAATTTTGTTGACTGTTTCTTTTGCTGGGTGAAAGCTTTTTATGATGATGAGGTCCCAATAGTTCATTTTTGCCCTTGCTTCCCTTGCTTTTGGAGATGTTTCTAGGAAGAAGTTGATGTGGCTGAGGTCAAAGAGGTTGCTGCCTGTGTTCTCCTTTAGGATTTTGATGGACTCTTGTCTCATATTTGGGTCTTTCAACGATTTTGAGTCTATTTTTGTGTGTGGTATAAGGAAATGGTTCAGTTTCATTCTTCTGCATGTGGCTGTCCAATTTTCCCAACACCATTTGTTGGAGAGAATGTTTTTTCCATTGGACATTCTTTCCTGCTTGTTGAAGGTTAGTTGACCATAGAGTTGGGGGTCCATTTCTGGGCTCTCTATTCTGTTCCGTTGATCTATGTGTCTGTTTTTGTGCCAGTACCATAATGTCTTGATGATGACAGCCTTGTAATAGAGCTGGAAGTCCAGAATTGTGATGCTACCAGCTTTGCTTTTGTTTTTCAACATTCTCTGGCTATTCGGGGTCTTTTCTGGTTTCATACAAATTTTAGGATTATTTATTCCATTTCTTTGAAAAAGGTGGATGGTATTTTGATGGGGATTGCATTGAATGTGTAGATTGCTCTAGGTAGCATGGACAAGTTCGCAATATTTTTTCTTCCAATCCATGAGCATGGAACGTTTTTCCATTTCTTTGTGTCTTCTTCAATTTCTTTCATGAGTATTTTATAGTTTTCTGAGTACAGATCCTTTGCCTCTTTGGTTAGATTTATTCCTAGGTATCTTATGGTTTGGGGTGCAATTGTCAATGGGATCAACTCCTTATTTCTCTTTCTTCTGTCTTGTTGGTGTATAGGAATGCCACTGATTTCTGTGCATTGATTTTATATCTTGCCACTTTACTGAATTCCTGTATGAGTTCTAGCAGTTTTGGGGTGGAGGCTTTTGGGCTTTCCACATAAAGTATCATATCATGTGCAAAGAGTGAGAGTTTGAATGATTCTTTGCCGATTTGGATGCCTTTGATTTCTTTTTGTTGTCTGATTGCTGTGGCTAGGACTTCTAATACTATGTTGACTAGCAGTGGTGATAGCGGACATCCCTGCCGTGTTCCTGACTTTAGGGGGAAAGCTCTCAGTTTTTCCCCTTTGAGAATGATATTTGCTGTTGGTTTTGCATAGATGGCTTTTATGATATTGAGGTATGTACCCTTGTCCCTATACTCTGAATAGTTTTGATCAAGAAAGGATGCTGTACTTTGTCAAATGCTTTTTCTGAATCTATTGAGAGGATCATATGGTTCTTGTTCTTTCTTTTATTAATGTATTGTATCACATTGATTGATTTGCAGGTGTTGAACCAACCTTGCAGCCCAGGGATAAATCCCACTTGGTTGTGGTGAATAATCCTTGTAATGTAATGTACTGTTGGATCCTATTGTCTAGTATTTTGGTGAGAATTTTTACATCCATGTTCATCAAAGATATTGGTCTGTAATTCTCCTTTTTGATGCGGTCTTTGTCTGGTTTGGGGATCAAGGTAATGGTGGCCTCATAAAATGAGTTTGGAGGTTTTCCTTCCATTTCTATTTTTTTGGAAGAGTTTCAGAAGGATAGATATTAATTCTTCTTTAAATATTTGGTAGAATTCCCCTGGGAAGCCATGTGGCCCTGGGCTTTTGTTTGTTGGGAGATTTTTGATGACTGCTTCAGTTTCCTTACTGGTTATATGTTATAGGTCTGTTCAGGTTTTCTATTTCTTCCTGGTTCAGTTTTTGTAGTTTTTGTAGTTGATACATCTCTAGGGAGATCCAGGTTATCTAATTTGCTGGCATAGAGTTGCTCATAATATGTTCGTATACTTGTATTTCTTTGGTGTTGGTTGTGATCTCTCTTTCATTCATCATTTTGTTGATTTGGGTCCTTTCTCTTTTCTTTTTGATAAGTCTGGACAGGGGTTTATCAATCTTGTTAATTCTTTCAAAGAACCAGCTCCTAGTTTCGTTGATCTATTCTATTCTTCTTTTTTTTTTTTTTAAGATTTTATTTATTTATTTGACAGAGAGAGAGACACAGCAAGAGAGGGAACACAGGCAGGAGGAATGGTAGAGGGTGAAGGAGGCTTCCTGTGGAGCAGGGAGCCCGATATGGGGCTTGATCCCAGGACCCTGGGATCATGACCTGAGCTGAAGGCAGACGTTTAACCACTGAGCCACCCAGTTGCACCTATTCTACTATTCTTTTGGTTTCTATTTCATTGCTTTCAGCTTTGATCTTTATTTATTCTATTCTCCTGCTGGGTTTAGGCTTTGTTTGCTGTTCTTTCTCCAGCTCCTTTAGGTGTAGGGTTAGGTTGTGTATTTTAGACCATTGTTGTTTCTTCAGAAAGGCTTGTATTGCTATATACTTTCCTTTTAGGACTACCTTTGCTGTATGCCAAAGATTTTGAACAGTTCTGTTTTCATTTTCATTGGTTTCCATGAATGTTTTTAATTCTGCTTTAATTTTCTGTTTGACCCATTTCATTCTTTAGTAGGATGCTGTTTGGCCTTCATGTATTTGAGTTCTTTCTGACTTTCCTCTTGTGATTGAGTTCTAGTTTCAAAGCATTGTGGTCTGAAAATATGCAGGGAATAATACCAATCTTTTGGTACTGGTTGAGACCTAATTTGTGACCTTGGATGTGATCTATTCTGGAGAATGTTCCATGGGCACAGAGAAGAATGTGTATTCCGTTGCTCTGGGATGGAATATTCTGAATATATCTGTGAAGTCCATTTGGTCCAGTGTATCACTTAAGGTCTTTATTTCCTTGTTGATCTTTTGCTTAGATGATGTCCATTTCAGTCAGAGGGGTGTTAAAGTCTCCCACTTTTATTGTACTGTTGTCAATGTGTTTCTTTGCTTTTGTTATTAATTGCCTTATATAATTCGTTGCTCCCATGTTAGGGGCATAGATATTTACAATTGTTAGATCTTCTTGTTGGATAGACCCTTTATGGAAGATATAGTGTCCTTCTTCATCTCTTATTACAATCTTTGTTTTAAAATCTAATTTGTCTGATATAAGGAGTGCCACCCCAGCTTTCTTTTGGTGTCCATTAGCATGGTAAATAGTTTTCCACCCCCTCACTTTCAATCTGGGGGTGTCTTTGGGTCTAAAATGAGTCTCTTGCAGAGAGCATATCGAAGGGTCTTGTTTTTTAATCCAATCTGATAGCCTGTGTCTTTTGATTGGGGCATTTAGCCCATTTACATTCAGGTAACTATTGAAAGATACGAATTTAGTGTCATTGTATTGCCTGTAAGGTGACTGTTACAGTATATTGTCTGTGTTCCTTTCTGGTCTATGTTGCTTTTAGGCTCTCTCTTTGCTTAGAGGACCCCTTTCAATATTTCTTGTAGGGCTGGTTTTGTGTTTGCAAATTCTATTAGTTTTTGTTTGTCCTGAATCTTTTTATCTCTCCTTCTATTTTTAATGACAGCCTAGCTGGGTGTAGTATTCTTGGCTGAATAATTTTCTCGTTTAGTGCTCTGAATATATCATGCCAGTCCTTTCTGGCCTGCCAGGTCTCTGTGGATAGGTCTGTTGTCAATCTAATGTTTCCACCATTGTAGGTTATATAGCTCTCCTCCTGAGCTGCTTTCAGAATTTTCTCTTTGTCTCTGAGACTCATAAGTTTTACTATTAGATGTTGGGGTGTTGACCTATTTTTATTGATTTTGAGAGGGGTTCTCTGTGCCTCCTGGATTTTGATGCCTATTTCCTTCCCCACATTAGGGAAGTTCTCTGCTATAATTTGCTCCAATATACCTTCTGCCCCTCTCTCTCTTTCTTCTTCTGGAATCCCAATTATTCTAACGTTGTTTCGTCTTATGGTATCGCTTATCTCTCTAATTCTGCCCTCGTGATCGAGTAGTTGTTTATCTCTCTTTTTCTTATCTTCTTTATTTTCCATCATTTGATCTTCTATATCACTAATTCTCTCTTCTGCCTCATTCATCCTGGCAGTTAGAGCCTCCATTTTTGATTGCACCTCATTAATAGCCTTTTTGATTTTGACTTGGTTAGATTTTAGTTCTTTTATTTCTCCAGAAAGGGTTTCTCTAATAACTTCCATTTTTTTTCAAGCCCAGCTAGTATCTTTAAAATCATCATTCTGAACTCTAGTTGCGACATCATCCTTATATCCATATTGATTAGGTCCCTTGCAGTTGGTACTGCTTCTTGTTCTTTTTGTTGAGGTGATTTTTTCCATCTTGTCATTTTGTGCAGAGGCGAATAGATGAATGAGAGAACAAGTAACAAGGTAACAACATTTCCAGAAAATATACACTAAACAAATCAGAAAAGACCTGAAACTGGGGGGAAAGAAAGGGAAAGAAGAAAAGAGAAAAAGAAAAAAGAAAAGAGAAAGAAAAAGATAAAAACAAACAAAAATGAAACAAAACTAAAATAACAGAATATGATCAAATATGATCAGGCTGGTGCATAGTTCAGTGCCACACACTAGATTTTGGGCGTATTTTGGTCTGTTAGAAGAAAGTGCCTCCCAAAATTTTAAAGAAAGAAAAAGTTATATATGTACAAAAATAAGCATTAATACAATGAAGGGATGGAATATGACTGTAAAGATGAAAATTATAAAAGATTTTATAAAAGGAATTGATAAGAAGTTGGTTGAAAAAGAAAGAAGAGGATAAAAAAAAGGTAGAGAATGTGATCAGGCTGGAGACTAGAACAAAGCCATACACTAGAGATTTAGGGTATATTTTGATCTGTTAGAAGAAACTGTATCTCAAAATTTTAAAGAGAGAACAACTTATATATATATATATCTATATCTATATATAGATATAGATATATATATACCAAAAAGAAGGGTAACTACTCTGAAGGGATAGAATATGACTCTAAAAATGAAAAATAAAAAATATTTTTTAAAAAAGTTATTGATAAAATGTTCGTTGCAAAAGGGAAAAAGAAAAGTTCCAAAAAAAAAAAAGTTAAAAAAAATTAACTTTGAAAGTCTTAAGAATCATCGTAAAAAGCCATGGATTCTATGTGCAGTATTCCCCTAGTGCTGGAGTTCTACCGTTCTCATTGATCGGTAAACTTGGTATTGGCCGGCATTCTTGCTGATCTTCCGGGGCAGGTGCTTGTTGTCGTGGTTCCCAAATGTCTTTGCCAGAGTCGGAATTGCCCCTCCCCTGCTCGGGTTTACTCTCGGGAGCTTTGGTTCCCTGCAAGCTTTCCGTACAGCTTTGGAGGACAAGAGTGAAAATGGCGGCCTCCCAATCTCCCACCCAGAGGAGCCAAGAACTCAGGGCCCTGCTCCTCAGTGCGCCCCCAAAGAAAAGCAGTCAGTCACTCCCATCTCCCCCGTCCCCAGCCGCACTCCATGCTCACATGGCCTGTGACCGAGCATTTCTATCTCTGGCACCCGACTCGTTGTGGCGTCTCCAAACCCAGCAGATCCCTGTGGTGCGCTCCCGCATCACTCCTCACAGGGGAGGAAGGGGAGTCTACCTGGATTTGCCCCTTGTTGGGTCCCTGCTGGAGGAGCAGTGGCCCGACTGTGCTGCTGATCATGGTTTATGGCAACCCCGAGCTGAGAGCCCTTGCCTCGGCTCCATCTCTGCTGCCGGCTTCCCCGCTCAGATATCAGGGAGCTCTGCTGCATTCAGGCAACCCTGGTGTTTCTGTGACCCTGAGGGTCCTGAGACCACACTGTCCTGCGAGGGTTCCACCCCCCACTTAGCCACTGGAGTGACATTCCTCAGTGGAGCCGACTTCTAAAAGTTTCGATTTTGTGCTCCGCTGCTCTATCACTTGCCAGAAGCGGCCGACGGAGGCCCCCTCCCCCACTGTCTATCTTCCCAAATATTGCCTCAGATTCACCTCTCTGCACGTCCTACCTTCCAGAAAGTGGTTGCTTTTCTGTTCAGAGATTTGCTGCTATTCTTTCCTTCGATCTCCTGTTGAGTTCCTAGGTGTTCAGAATGGTTTGATCCCTATCCAGCTGAATTCCTGGGACCAGACGAAATCCAGGTCTCCTACTCCTCCACCATCTTGCTCCGCCCCACATTTGAAGGTTTTATTCTTACTTTTCTATAGTTCGTGGAAAACATTCCATGAATATTTGTCTTCTTTAACTTGTCTTATATGGTACACAACACAAATAATAAAACTGCCATATGTTTGTGTCTGATAAGTGATATAATTATCCTCTCTCTCTCTCTCTCTCTCTCTCTCTCTCTCTATATATATATATATGTTTTGAGATTTTATTTATTTATTTGAGAGAGAGAGAGAGAGAGGGCATGAGCAGAGCAGAGGGTAGAGGGAGAGGGAGAAGCAGACTCTCTGCTGAGCAGGGAGCCAGTAGGGGGGTGCTCCATCCCATGACCTGAGCTGAAGGCAGACTATTAACTCACTCAACCGTCCAGGCACCCTAATCCACAATATATATAGATGGCAACAATAGACTGTGGTTACACGTTTGATCTCTATTAAAGAACTTTGTTATTAAAGAATCAGAAGGAAGCAGCAAAAGCCCCTGGGTGGCTCAGTCGTTTAAGCCTCCAGCCCCTGGTTTTGGCTCAGGTCATGATCTCAGGGTCCTGGGATCAAGCCCACCTTGGACTCTGTGCTCTGTGCTCAGCAGAGTCTGCTTGTCCCTCTCCCTTTGCTCCTCCCATGCTCTCTCTCTGTTTTTCTCTCTCAAAAAAATAAATAAAATCTTTAAAAAAAAAAGAAGAAAGCAACAAAACCTACTTCCACAATTATGAAGTGAGATCTCCAAATAGCAGCTAAAGGAAAACAATTAAAGTAATTGATAAGGAAAGACACATATTCCCATATTTTTGTCTGTTATGAAGATACCTTGTGGCCATTAGGTGGTTTTCACCAGTTTAATTTTTTGAGAAGTTTACTTCCTGTTTACTGGGACATTGATTTTTAGTAATCATCACATTAAATGAGCACTAGAGAATTTCTATTTACATATATTTTTGCATATATGATATCTAGGTTATATATTATATATATAACTGTCAGTTAAAGGGGGTAAATAACTTGTTGCTTTAAGAACTAGGGAAATGGCTTCAGCTCTCTCTCCCACCTTCTCTCCCTCCATTTTCTGCTTATCCTATAATATGTTATTGCATAAGGGAATATGTCAGACGTTTTCAAAAAGTGTGGTTCAAACCCCTTTTTTGTAAAGTGGTGAAATAGAAAAAATTTTATCAGATACAAACCTGATAAAAAAAATAGTCAGAACCTGTACTAAAATTCCAAAGAAATTTTTTCAAGCTAAGAAAACAAATCTAGTAACCCACGTTGTCCTTATGAGAGTAATAAATAGCAAATGTCATACACCACATGACATAGTCATCTCTTGTAGCAGAAGCATGCAAACTTTATTTTAACATTATAACATGTTCATTGTAAGTGTAAAAGTATATACCCTGATTTCCATGGTTTTCAATAAATATATGCATCCAAGTCTAAGATTTTATAAATGGGTAGTGGTTTTTTATAATATTTATCAAATTTTATTAATTTATTTTTTAAAGATTTTATTTATCTGACAGAGAGAGACACAGCGAGAGAGGGAAGATAAGCAGGGGGAGTGGGAGAAGGAGAAGCAGGCTTCCCGCTGAGCAGGGAGCCCGATGCAGGGCTCGATCCCAGGACGCTGGGATCATGACCTGAGCTGAAGGCAGACGCTTAATGACTGAGCCACCCAGGCTTCCCAATACTTATCAAATTTTAAAGTCAAATGAGTGAAATTTGTTTTTAAAGAAACTGTATTCTACAGAAAGAATGCCTGTACAACACTGATTCCACTTGTAAATCTGCACATAATATTTTTTTCTAAAGAAAAAGAAGAGGAGGGTGCCTGGGTGGCTCAGTTGGTTAAGCAACTGCCTTCGGCTCAGGTCATGATCCTGGAGTCCCAGGATCGAGTCCCGCATCGGGCTCCCTGCTCAGCGGGGAGTCTGCCTCTCCCTCTGACCTTCTTCCCTCTCATGCTCTCTCTCTACCATTCTCTCTCTCTCAATAAATAAATTAAAAAAATCTTTAAAAAAAAAAGAAAAGAAAAAGAAGAGGAAGAAGAGAAGAAAGAGGAGGAACGAGTAGGAGGGGGAGGAAGAGGATGAAAAGGAGGAGTTGGAGGAAGGCCATTTATTGAATCTGGTTTGCCTCTAATTAAGATTGAGTAATAACCATAAATTAAAATAGGCACAAAAATTACTATACTGTTAAAGAGCCAAAGGTCATGGCTAAATTTGAATTTTTAAATCTGGTGACTTCAGGGTGCCTGGGTGGCTCAGTTGGTTAGGCAACTGCCTTCGGCTCGGGTCATGGTCCTGGAGTCCCGGGATCGAGTCCCGCATCAGGCTCCCTGCTCAGCGGGGAGTCTGCTTCTCCCTCTGATCCTTCCTCCCTCATGCTCTATCTCATTCTCTCTCTCAAGTAAATAAATAAAACCTTAAAAAAAATTAAAGTTATACAAAGCATATTCTCTTACCTTAATGAAATTGAAGATATTAGTAGAGAAACGTACCTAGAAAATCTACAAATATTTGGAAATTAAAGGTCACACCTCTAAATAACCCATGGATCAAGGAGAAAGTCATAATTAAAATTAGAAAAAAATTACTTGAAGGCCAAAATAGCAAAATTTGTGGAATTCTGCTAAATGTTTCATACGAGAAAATTTATGGCATAAAATGCTTACATTAGAAGAGATATCTCAAAGTATTGTATATGCTTCTACTTTAAGAAACTTGAGGGTGCCTGGGTGGCTCAGTTGGTTAAGCAACTGCCTTTGGCTCAGGTCATGATCCTGGAGTCCCGGGATCGAGTCCCGTGTCAGGTTCCCTGCTCGGCAGGGAGTCTGCTTCTCTCTCTGACCCTCTTCCCTCTCGTGCTCTCTATCTCTCATTCTCTCTCTCTCAAATAAATAAATAAAATCTTTAAAAAAAAAAAGATTTAAATCTGGTGACTTCAAATTGTTGTAGCATAAAAGAATATGAGAATATGGAGTCTACTGAGTTAAACTGTTGGTGGGTTTTGACTTTCCCTAAGCAATCTTTTTAAAATTCTTTAAATTATTTAAAAATTGATCTTTCTTAGATATTCCAACTCTCACTTTAGAATTGAGTAATACCAACAATTTAGTTATTATTACACATATTCAATAAGGTAGAAGCTTAAAAGAATGTGATAATACAGGAGGTTTAAACAGATATCCCAGATTAAATCAGCAATACAATGGAAAAAGTTATTTGAAGGAACTTTTAGGAAATTTTACCATATCCTTAGCCCTATCAGAGTGAGATATTAATATCCCATAAACTTAGATAAAAATCCAATACTTAATACCAAACCTTAGAGAACCCATTTTTCCTAGTGAAGCAGAAACTTATAAAAGCCCCATGTTTCAAGGGATTTAAAGAGCAAATAGAACATTTTCATGGTAATCCCTCCTATTTACATCCTGCTTTTACTGCTTAATAGTGCTTTCTACACCTTATTAAATTTTATCTTTAAATGGGCATTAAGATTTTATCTTAAAATTGTGTTTTCTTGGAAGGTAATGAGGAAAAGGGAATGAAATATAAAAAAGAAAGTAATCAAAAGAAAAAGTTACAGTAAAAAATTGGAATTCAGTTGGCATGATTAATTTGAAAAATAATACAATATATAACGCTCAGTGTATTTTTTTAAATTTGACATATTTTTATTGTGCCTTATAAAGGGCTATATAAACATTTTGTTGGGATTCCTCTTCAGCTAGATAATTATTGAGATTCAGATGACATCAAATGAGATAGATAAACTGTGGACACAATGCTGGCAGATTTTCCATAGACATGAAAATTCAGAGCGCTAGCCTCTCCTCTCTCCCTTCTTATAATCATATATATATGCATTCAGTACTGATGCAAATCTTTTGCACATCTATTTTGTGCCCGGTCTTTATTAAGAACCTGTGTACTGTGGTGAGCATTATGCATATAACCCCTACCTCACAGAGCTACCAAGGTCATCTGGGAAAACAAATAATAAACAAAATACTTATAAAATGAATGTTACAAGAAGGGAATTGCAAGTGGAATGAATATAATGCCTGTGGAGCAAACCTGGTCTAGTCTAGAAAAGTCAGAAGTGCAAAGTGTCTGCTCTTGTTGTTTTGATAGCTGAAATCTTAAGAATTATTAGGGATTAGTTTAGCACATTATTAGAATGGAAGGATGGTCTGGGTGCTAAGTTCCAGACTCCAGGTATATCAAATGTGAAGGTTCACAGTTGAAGAAAAGTGACATCTTCAAAAGAAAAAAAAAAATGGAGAGAAATCCCTTATGGCAGGATTATGGCCATAGGGAAATGAAAGCATGTTAGTTGTGGAAGAGAGACACAGTGGGCTTCAGTGAGAGATTTTACAGGATCAATTCTGATTTGAAACTACAGAGGTCTTAGAAAGCTGGTGACGTTCCTAGTGGTGAAAGCAGTCTTCAAAATCAGAGAGATGCCCATTCAAATCCAGGAGGTCACTTAAAATGTCTAATATAATTTACCCTTTCTCAGCATTATATCCACTTCTGTAAAAAGTATATTCATTAAATGAGATGAAACAATATGTAAAGAGGTTAAACTAAAACACAACAAAGCATTCCAACATGTTTGTACCAAAGGGACTCCCAGGGGACTCAGAGCAGAAACCTGGGCTAACCATCCTAATCATGTGGAACAAGGCCAAGCTGTGTAGGAACTTTGGAGACATGAAAATATGTGGGTTCTGTGAAATAACAGTGATATGACACAAGGAAGGGAATAAAATATTCATATAAATGACATTTATATTTATATCATGTGCACGGTAAATGCCTTTTACGCTAATATGAACATTCAAAAATGATGAATCAAATGAGTAAAAAAGAATCAAGCCATAAATAGAAGTTTGTAATGTGTTTTAGAAAGTATGATTTCATTTACTTCTATAACAGGAAAATACTGAAGAATAAATCTTTAAGGGGGCCTGGGTGGCTCAGTTGGTTAAGCGACTGTCTTTGGCTCAGGTCATGATCCTGGAGTCCCGGGATCGAGTCCCGCATTGGGCTCCCTGCTCAGCGAGGAGCCTGCTTCTCCCTCTGACCCTTCCCCCCTCTCATGTACTCTCCCTCTCTCATTCTCACTCTCTCAAATAAATAAATAAATCTTAAAAAAAAAGAATAAGTCTTTAAAAACTTAGTAATATATAGCATATTTTGAAGCCAATTAAAACATTATTATAAGTTTTAATATTTATTCTACTATGAATTGAGAAATGAGGGGACATAAAGTTAAATAAAAAGGCAATAAATACAAGCTGTGTTTATAAGGAGAACGATTTTCTTTAAATGGTGTCAACCGAAATCAAATGCAGATTCAAATCAAAGCAGTAAACTATTGATCAATTTGTTGTTGTTTTGGTAAGAATTTTATTACAAATCACACAGTAATCATCATAAATAGTTCAGAAGGTTGATTTAAAGGTAAAACACTAATCACTTACTTTCAAGTGCTTAGATTGACTTACACTTATGTATGATTCATGTAAGCTATGAAATAAAATTTGGTGGTAGTGGTTAATGGAAAATATTTGCATCAAAATATCATTATTGGATTTATATTCTGATCCTGACTGTTTATTAGACAATTCCTTAGAAATAGGATTAATTTGGTTTTGTATTGATCAAAATAGTATTTTCTTGAGATAATTTTCTTCATTCTACTAATGCAAGTATTGAAAATCTGATAAATATATAATAGTATAGATAAGAAAAATCAGCTTATAACTTAAGTACAGTCATTGTTAACAGAATGGTGTATTTCCTTTCTCAAATTTCTATGTATGTGTGTGTGAGTATGTAAAGCCATAACTATCTATCTACATTTATATAAAGACATACCTATTAACATTTGTCTTCATAAAGTCTGTGATTATCTAGACAGGTATAATATATAAGTATATGTGGATTTATTGACTTACTTAAAATTGTTATTTTTGTTGTTTTTATTCATTATTTATATATGTAAATTTATATTTCATTAACATTTTAAAATACATCTTATCAAGAAGCTTACTAATTCTTATTTACATGGAAACGCCACAAGTTTTTTTAGCTCAAACTTATTTCTAAACATTTGGTGGGATCCAATTCTTTTTTCTGTAAATAATGCCATCATTAGCATCTGCATTCATTAAGAGTTTTTCTTGACCTTTGAGTGTTCTTTATAAAGATTACTAGATGACAAATTATTGGGTGGGAAGGTAAAACTGTTGTGACATATGATCCAATGTCCTTCTGGAAAGTTTATAAGAATATAGCATCACCAAATTAAACAATAATGCCAGCTTAAGTGTTTTCTCAACCAGTTTTCTGTCTTAAAAAAAAAATTTATAAAAAGTTTCTAGCATAGCAATAGTAGAAAAAATTATACAGTGAAAACTCCCATGTTCTTGTCATTACATTTATATTTCTCTTAACAGTGAAATTGAGTTTTTTGTATATTGAATTTTTATGTCTAAAATCATCTATATAATGATATAGAATGACATATTATTTCCTTCTTTTTTAATTATTATAAATTTTATTTCAGTGTCTTGAGCTAATCGCCTATACCGTATAGTAGAAAGTCTAGTACAAACAGTTTATGGTGTGATCCTTTCATTTTCTTTAAGAGGAATAATGCTAATATTTTACAAATTTGTTGTAAATTTCTAATTGGTAGCAGAGCATTACTTGACAATTCCTGGAAGAATGATTCCTCTTGTATATGAAAATATATGGAGATTGTGGATAACATTAAGTTGTCTCTCAGAGAGAATTTACTTTCCTTTTGGCAGACACTTGAGTAAGAGGAAAACCCTCCTTCCAAATCAGGACTGGATGATTTGAAACTAAGATGAAGTATTTGTGAGAGCTTCTCTACTCCTGGTTTCTTTCTAATCTTCATATAAGAGCCATTCCTCCATGGTGGGCCCTGAGTACTCTTTTATTTTCAGAAGGATGAGCTCTACCTCATTTTTAGCATTCAGCTTCCATTGTCTGCCTGGATTTCTGCCTCTCATCAGATAGGTCTTAGACCTCAGCAAATGCACAGAGAAGACAAGCAACAATGCCCTGCCATTCTCTTTTTTGAGTCTAAGACCCTAAGGACCTTGGTAGTCTAGAACTGCAGTTAGTGTCTTCCCAGCTCCAGGAGACTCCCAAGAAGCCTGAGCCAATGAATGTTCCCAGGGCTCTCAGCCTCACTCTGCTTGTGAATCAGCATCATAGTTAAAAGCAGAGGCCCCTGTGGATTTGTAATTTCAACAATTCCCATTTCTGAAAGTTCTCTCTTTTGTTTGAGATTTATAAAATAATCATTTATGTTCTCATCTTATGTTTTAATTTCATCTATTATTTGCTTAAATGTTTTACATGTTTAATTTATATCCTGTGATGAGTAATTTCAACATCTAAAGTTTGAGGGTCTAAGCCTGTTGTCTGTTGTTTCTGACAAGTCTCATTTTTGTTAGTTTGATTCTTCGTGTGTTGTGTAATATTTTGAAGTCATAGTTAATTTCATTTACTCTGTGGGGCTTTGGGGGACCTAATTTGGGGATGCTTTTGTCCAGTGAGGATGAGTTAGCTTCAACCAAGAATGAGGGGCACCACTGACATGAGCCCTGTCAGCCCTCTTCAAAGCTCCAGACTTCACGCAAAGTATCTGGTTCACTCTTCCACCTTATGTTAGGCCCAGGGCGGGTGCTTCAGATCCTATCACAGGCATAGACATTTGCCACAGGGAAGTGCTGCCTTCTGTATTCAGTTAGCTCTCTCCCAGGTTTTACCTCACTCTTCTTTCAGCTACTTGGTTGTGCCCTTGTAGTTTTTTCTCACTTTCATTTAAATCCGGCAATGCAAAAAAATAGATGTATTGTTGAAATTTGCCCAGGTATATTGGTGTTATAACTAGAGGGCACGTCAGCATGTCTTCTGTTCTCCAATAAACAGAAGCCTCCTTTTTCTTTTCCATTTAGACATTTTCTCCATAGATTTTTTCATTTGTTTTATGTCTTATCCTTTTTGGAATGTAGGTATTTTGTTTAGAATGAAACTACTAGCAACTTGACTTTTTCTTCCCTTTCACACATTTATAAAGTAGATCATAGACATATCCTTGGTTAAATACTTTTTGAGTATTCACAAATTTGGTAATACTATTGAGATGTAACTTTAAAATCTCTAAAATAGAGATTATACTTCTAACTCAAAGTATTAAATTAGATCATGTGATAAATTAGAACAGCTCTGATACAATGTAGATGATGACTCACTAACAATTTGATCAAATCCCTGAACGTTCTTCTGATAGCAAATGTAATTCAAACTCATGCCCAAGCCTAATTAGAAATTGATACATGTCTTGGTTCTGAACGATCATTAGCAAGTATTCAGAGCTACAAGTATAAATTCATGAGTATATTTGTTCTAATGTAGTAGATTAACTCCCTTTCCTGAATTATAAGCAAACTGGAGAAAGGAAATTTGCTTTTTGTTTTTTTTAGACAGTGGGGGGAAAGGCAGAGGGGCAGAGGGAGATGGAGAGAGAGAATCTTAAGCAGGCTCCACACCCAGCATGGAGCCCAACTTGGGGCTTGATCTCCCAACCCTGAGGTCATGACCTGAGCCAAAATCAAGAGTCTGACGCTTAGGTTGCCTGGGTGGCTCAGATGGTTAAGCGTCTGCCTTCGGCTCAGGTCATGATCCCAGAGTCCTGAGATCGAGTCCCACATCAGGCTCCCTGCTCCTTGGGAACCTGCTTCTCCTTCTGCCTCTCTCTCTCTCTCCCTCTCTCTGTCTCTCATGAATAAATAAATAAAATCTTTAAAAAAAAAAGAGTCTGATGCTTAGTGGACTAAGCCATTCAGGCATCCCAAGAACTTTACATTTCTAACTTCAGGTACATTGTTACTTCTAGTAGGCTTTCAGTAAATATTTGCCGTATTGAAATTACAACTTATTTGACTGATCTTAGTAGATGTCCAAAATGAACAAATCTCATACATACATATATATGAAGCATTAACTTTTAAGTGTAATATTTATCAATATAAACTTTGTATTCATGTGAAAATCTCCTTTATTTATAATCCTTTGAAGATCTGAAAAACAGACTGTAAATAGAAGATTGTTATTACCTGAATAATTTTCCTAATTCAAGCAGAAGAAAATATTATGAATCTATATCTCTCCTCAGCAACTGAACATTTAGGAATTATAAAATTACTTCACCAATGATGTATTTTTAATACCTAATACTAAAGCACCACCATATACAATATCTCATTTACTTTGTACAAAAAACTTATGTTGATAGTATATTCTTGATCATTTGATTTTGACAAAGATGAGAAACATTCTTAATTTGTACCTTTTACTAAGTATGTTAAGGTAGAGTTTGAGTGCAGAGATCTGTGTAATTCTGAAATCTGTTTTATTTCTTCTACCCTTTTGCCCACATTTAACTTATTAATGATCAGTTGTGCTGAAAGTGACTTTTTTAAGTGCCAGTATAAAAGCCTGACATACATTTAATTCTTAATATATGATTTTTCTTCAAGATTTTACTGACATTTAGGACTAGTTCTCTGGAGAACACATTAGAGATATAAGAAAGTAGGTAATTGAAAAAGTAAAATATTCTCTATTATATTTATTTCTCTTTCATGTTTTGTAAATTAGTTTTATGCACACAGAATTATAAATATATTAACTATTTCCCCTTGATTTAAAATTCTCTATTTGATCAATTTCTCATAAGCTTTACATTTCAATAACATATCTTCAAAATGTAATTATCACAGACATTTCATAAGAATTCCAACTCTATTTTAAGTTTTATTCTAAGGATAGGTATGGAGAACTATTAAGTTAGTATTTTTATTTTTTATTTTTTTAAAGATTTTATTTATTTATTCATGAGAGACAGAGAGAGAGAGAGAGAGAGAGGCAGAGGGAGAAGCAGGCTCCCAAGGAGCAGGGAACCTGATGCGGGACTCGATCCCAGGACTCTGGGATCATGACCTGAGCCGAAGGCAGATGCTTAACCATCTGAGCCACCCAGGTGCCCCTTGTTTATTGTTTTTAAAATAAGAGTTTCTTATTACAAGTGTTCAAAAATATTCTTTTTTATTTAACTTTTATGTCTATATTATTTCTTCAAAGAGCAAATTATCCATGTGAATAAAACAACTTTTAGATATGAATGTAAAAATCCTACTTGTCTGTGACTGTGAAATACATGGTATAATTATTAAATAAAAGCTCTACAATTCAAACAAGGTCATTATATTTCCTACTATAAAAAATCATTAATATCCTGTCTAGAATATACGCCATCAGCAATATTTCCATCTAATGTGGCTCTGAAGTCTGTCATCAGAATTGTTCTGCCTTCCGTAGCTAATCAGTTATCAGAGCTTGTCTGATTTACATCAGAATTTCCACTACATTGGTTGAAGCTTTATCACCTTATGCCTGCAGATCTGGGGTAAATCATGTGTTTCTCAGATGAACTTATTTTTTCTTACAACACATAAATAAGCTACATAATGATCTCCCTATCTCCAATCTCTCTCCAACTCACTACTGGCAAATCAATTTATCCTGACTTTTAGCATAATCACTAAAATGCAAAATAATAATGATGATGATGATAATAATAGTAATAATAATAATAAAAACCTTCATTAGTCCCCCACCACCCAGGTAGAGCCCATTCTTTATCAGTGTATTTATCCTTCACTGTCTACCATTTCAAATTTAACCAGTAGGTTTTTCCTATTTTCTCTCCATCAAAAATGTCTTGATAGGATACCTCTAATCTTTATCAAATTTCACAACTCGTTTCCTCAGGTTTGAAGCTATACACTAGTTGCAGTACGGTTGATACATATCCATTGCCTTTTGCTTCAGTGTCTTACTCCTTTTATCACCCCTTTCTTTGTTTGTCTAACCCTGCTTCACTATCTGCCCACCCCTTAGCTGCATCTTGTCCATCTTTTGTAATGTCTTAGCATTTTGTGCTTACCACTTTTATTACACCAATCCAGTTATATTGAAAATATCTGTTTTGGGGACACCTGGGTGGCTCAATCAGTTAAACATCTGCCTTCAGCTCAGGTCATGATCCTGGAGTCTTGGGTTCGAGCCCTGCATCAGGCTCACTGCTCAGCGAGAAGCCTGCTTCTCCCTCTGCCTGCCACTCCCCCTGCTTGTGCTCTCTCTCTCTCTCTCTCTGTGGCAAATAAATCAATAAAATCTTTAGAAAAAGAAAAGAAAACATGTTTTTAATTATTTTATTTTCCCAAAATTTTCTGTAATAAGTTAAAAGAATCATAAAGTGAGCATCTATATACTCAGCCAATTTTATAGTTAATATTAAGGTCATCCATCAAAGTTTTTAATGCATTCAAAGTTGTAGACATAGATACACTTCATCCTAAAAACATTGGCATGCTTATTATTAACTAGATTTCAATATATTTTAGAGCTTTTAGGTAAATTTAACATATAGTAAAATGCATAATTCTTGTGTATCCTTAAATGAGTTTTGCCAAATACATATACCTATATAATTCAAACCCCTAACAAGATATAGAACATTACCATTATCCCAGAAAGTTTCCTCATACCCCTTTTTAATTAGTCCCCAGCTTCCATATCTCCAAAGAGAACCACTCCTTAAAATTTTTTTCACCTTAAATTTGTTCGGCCTATTCTTGAACTTCATAAGAATGTACTCACACATTTCATACTCTTTAAGGTTTCTGTCAAACAGCATATTTTGATGATTCATCCAGGAGATTGTTTATACCAATAGCTCATTCTTTGTAATTGTTTATTAATAATTGTTTATCCATTTTTCTATTGATGGGCACCTGGGATCTTCTCAGAGTTAGCTATTACAAATAAAGCTGCTGTTAACAGCATGTACAATATTTTTGTAGCCACTGCATATTTATGTTTAAGAGATACATAAGCTGATATTGTAAGACACATGATTTGCAAAAAAATATGTGTGTAAAACATCACTGAAAATGTTTCCTTCTTGAAAACTACATAATATGTGACTAAATAAATCACAAAAAGTGCTGTTTTCATTATGCCTAAACCTTTTTGCTTTTTCATGATTTGTGTTCTACATAATAACATTTCACATGTGCAACTTGGGCTTTTTTGCATTTTTTATGAATATGAAACATTATCTGATATAACCAGAATTATAGGATATATTTTTACTCAATGTCAAAGTTTTGAAGAATTTTATGTTAGTTCTGTTTCACACTCACGTAGCCTTGATGTCTGACTTTTGAGGAATTCTTTTAAGACCATGCAGCATTAATGTGGTTTAGAAATACAAATGTACATTTGTAGATAATGATCTATACACATAATGATATATCCACGAAGGGATGATTTAATAGCAAGAGTAAAATGCATGAATAAATACCAAAGAGGATAGGCACATTTAATTTATGCTATTACACTAGAGTCATATTAACTATACATATTACTCAAGGAATCAAACCATACCTACTGAGAGAGGGAGATAATAATTTCAATGATGAGGGTGATGCCAATTTCAATTTCTCTCCAGTAAGCAAGAGATGGGGAAAGTGAAAATGTTGATGCCTCAGAAATCCCTATTATCTTTGTCATGTGGGAATATAGTTGTACATTTAATTAATTAGTTTTTTTAAGTATAAAAGCAAATTATAAATAAAAAATTGAATATTCCATTTTCTATCAACAACAAAACACCAAACCAAAAATAAGTTTCCATACTAGATTTAAAATTTTGAAAATATAGTTATATATACATGTAAGTACATACTATGCATGTGCACATATTTATGTAAGCCCATATTAATGTGCATTTACTAGAAATGTAAGGAGTTTTTAAAAAAACAATTTTAATTATTTCAAGACTTGTGGCTTACCTACAGGCTTCAAGACCTCATTCCTCACCAACAACCCCAAATACCTCTTGGTGCATGACATTTACTCATTTTGGTAAAACTGAAACAGAGTTGTGTGAGCTTTGTGATCTTTAGTAAGATAAGTAAGTATTCCAAATGTTGGTGTCCCTTAATATGGAG
The DNA here is from genome assembly GCF_009762305.2 of Zalophus californianus. Lineage (NCBI taxonomy): Eukaryota > Metazoa > Chordata > Mammalia > Carnivora > Otariidae > Zalophus > Zalophus californianus. The sequence continues at coordinate 36,790,452 of NC_045597.1, forward strand.
ATTGGGAATAATATTACATATTTCTGAGATGCTGTGAGAAATATCAACAGGAACACATATGAAAAACTTAAGTGATTCAATAATTGATGGTGAGAGTAATATTTTTTGTGTATTTATTTATTTATTTGACAGCGAGCGAGCAAGAGAGAGAGAGCACAAGCAGGGTGAGTGGCGGGCAGAGACAGAGGGAGAAGCAGGCTCCTCACTGAGCAGGGAGCCCGATGCGGGGCTCGATCCTAGGACTCCGGGATCATGACCTGAGCCAAAGGCAGTTACTTAACCAACTGAGCCACCCAGGCGCCCCGGTGGGAGTAATATTTTGAAGTGTTATATATTATTCATTGCTGGTAAATTTTTGTTCACACTTAAGCCGCTAGTCACTGGGGTTGAGGCTGTTATGGTTCACAGAGCAAACCCAGCTAAGAAACATCATAGCAGTAAGCTTCTGACTGGGATCAAGTCCCGCATCCCTGCTGAGCTGGGAGCCCCCTTCTCCCTCTACCTGCCACTACCCCTGCTTGTGCATGTGCACTCTCTCTCTGACAAATAAATAAATAAAATCTTTTAAAAAAAAGGAAGTTTATAACAACATGAGTTCACTTATAAAAGCATATAACTATGCTTCTGCATCAAAATTTGAATGTATCAATTTGATCTTTATCCAGATAAGAATTTAAAAACATATTATTCTTTACTATAAGGATAATTAAATTAAGCATATTTTATAGCAATTATACAAATAAATTATTTTCACATATTATACTATCTTTAAGCTTTACTTGGTCTATTGTCCTACAAGGTTCTAGTTAGAGATACCTTTGTTGTACATAATTCCAATTTCTCTTTAAGTCTCTTGTTTACAGGAATCTCTATAGGTGACCATTGCCAATGTCCACCTCTGAAGCATGGGCATGAATAAATAACAGTTTCATATATTTGTCAGTCTAATTATAATTCTATTAGATTAAAATCATTTTTTTATAGGTGTTCACGTGTTGAATAAAAAATGAAACTTTCTGATAATTCTGCTAATATTGCTTTTTTTTCCCACATTGGGAAAAAATAGATATTGTATTTTTAAAATCTCTCCCCCAATTACTGGAAAGTATTAATTATGAAATTGGATTATAATTGTCTCCCTTCTATAGCTGGTTCCTCAGCATTTCTTAGGTTCTCAGATTGCTAACTCACTCTTTTTGAATTGTCTATTTCTGCTACAAATATTCATACTAACTTTTTCATGGTTCATGGTTTCATGGTTCTTAGTGCTGGTAAACTAAATAGTAAAAGTCTCTGGCCTGTTGTAACTTAAATTATATTCAGGAGAAAATAAACAAACATATACATTAGTATGAAATAGTTCATGTGATGACTAGTTATAGAGAAATATAAAGTCAAGAAAGTGGGATGAGGAGTTCAGGATAAAGTCCCATGTTGCTATTTTATGATGATTGGCTGGGGAAGGCCACTCTAATGAGTAAAATCTGATGCACAAATTGCTATATATATGTAATTCAGTTCCTTTCTTTCAAAAATGAAGACTTATTTGATTTATTATAACCAACAAACATTTGCCAAGTGCCATTTTCTCCAAATATTTATATCATATTGGCATTCTAAGAGCAAGGGTTGACAAACCATGGCCCACAGGCCAAATCTAGCCCACTATCTGTTTTGTATGGCTTTGGTTTTTACATTATAAGCATTGTAAAGAGCAAAGTAAAGAATAATATTTAGTGATGCATTTAGTGAATATTTGCATTTTGTGAAATTCATATTTCAGTAGCCATAAAGTTTTATTGAACATCCCTCATTTGTTTGCCTATTGTTTATAGCCGATTATTATAGGCTTTCACTCTATAATAACCATATGGTTACAACAAAGAGACCCATAAGGAGACCCACAGACTACATTTTTTACTGTCTGGCCCTTTATAGAAAAAGTTTTCCAACCCTAGCTTACAGAAGAAAATAAACCTCTCTACAGTATTTCTAGGAAACCTGTAGTGCCAAATGCCACATTCCTTTGACCCAACTTTAACGTATTAGCAGGGGGAAATGGACAGTTTCTGTGCATGTTTACAAGGTTCCACCACAAGTGACCTCCTAGTCTCCCTGCTTATCTGCCCAAGAGCATTCTTTGTCGTATTGAGAACAAACTCAGATTGCATGGCCCTTGCACGGGCAGCCCAGTAGTACAAGTATAGGATGGGGGTTAGAGCTCCAGAGGCAAACCTCAACCAACAGGATATGAAAATCTGTGACTCTACTGTAATTTCACTTCTAGCCTTATCACCTTTCTCCTTTATGCTCCACTTACCCCTTTGTTAGGCAATTCTCTCTTCAATTATCTTTTTATTATTTATTTATTTATTTATTTCATAAAATGACAGTGAGTTTGTCACTAGGAGACAAAAAGGCAACACAATAGCCTGTGCATGAACTCAATAACAGAAGTGCAATGAGCAATCATTTGTAGACTTTGAAAGAAGGGATGTGATTGGTCACTGATCCTGATGTACATTTGTCATTTAAGTAGTGATTTGTGCACTAAAGGGCTAGTAGCAAAGTTTGCATTTTATGCCATTACTCACTGTTAATATATTGTGGTATCTGAAATTTGTTGGGGGATTAGTGTTATTTAACTAAACCGGGATAACTAAAACTCATGCATATCAGAACCATGCAACGCAAAGACTGTATTTGAGGAAATATTGTAGAATTATGCTGCTTGATATGGAGAAATGGAACTAAAATGCTAGGGTATGAGGTTGATGGCCACTGCAAGGTCTTTCTTGTAGGCATAAGTCTATGAACCAGCAACCCTCCTTTGCTTTGGCTGAAGGGGAATTAAGATTCTGATAGGCACTGCTGTCTTCTTGACACAAAGCAACCACAGTGGGCTTTCCTATATACAGGACCACAACAGGCAAGCAGAGGCCCCTCTGGCTTAAAGTAAGCCATGTATAAGTGACTACAGTTGACCCTTGAACAATGGGGGAGTTGGGGCACTGACCCCTGCACAGTTGAAAATTCATATATAACTTTTGACTTCCCCAAAACTGAACTACCAATAGCCCACTGTTGACTGGAAGCCTTACCAGTAACATAAACAGTCAATTTACATGAATTTTGTATGTGTGTTATATTCTGTATTCTTACAATAAAGTAAGCTAGAGAAAAGAAAATGTTATTAAGAAAATCATAAGGAAGAGAAAATACAATTGCAGTCCTGTATCAAAAAAAAAAAAAAATCCATCTGTAAGCGGACCCACATAGTTCAAACTAGTGTAGTCCAAGGGTCAACTGTTTTAGTTCCAAAGAAAGAATGAGCAAAGGGTTAAAAGCTGAGAAGTTTTCAAATTGATATTCTTTGGAGGTAAAAGAGAGAAAATAATAAAATTGAAGTATTATAAATTCTGTTTATCATCTCACACATGACAGCTGTGAATGATCAATGGAGGCTAAAGATACAGCAAATACACTGGTGACAAGACCACAGTAGCAGTGATTCTTCTCTTAGGTCACAATGGATTGAGTGTATAGTCTTTTATTTCAACGTATGTGCATTGCTTCCTTGTTGATGGCCAAGTTGCAGCCACATGTCAATTATTGATTTTCATTAACAGCCAGGTGTCTGATCAATAAGACAGCCCTCCCTACATCTTTCATGTGACCTGAAATAAAATTTTCTTAATAAAGCTTATAAGAAGAATATTGACGAAAAAACCATAAAGGAGGGAAAAACATTAATTCTAAACCACAAAATAAAAACCTTAATTTCCTTGATATTTTTTATTGGATCATTTGATTATAGAGTATATATTATTATGGCATTTAAACATTTAATGTGTACCTTGGATTTTCATATATTAAAAAATTGAACTTTAGGGATAAGCTCCTGATATTTGTCTTTTTTTATTCAAAGGACTTGACCAGATTCTTTATCCTGAATTTGTCTCATCACACTGCACCATTATAAGCATTATTGAAAGGCAAAAATGGAAAATGAAATAGGTAGAATTAACTATCTTGACCTGATTTTTACTTCCTTGGCTTGAGCTCACCAAGCTTCACTATCAAGAACCTTTAAAGAATAGTTTTTAATACTGCAGTTCTACAACTGGACAATTTTTAAAGCATTTAACTCAATAGTAATCATCACATAGCTTTAAGAAAATGATTCACTTACAATTCTATGTGAGCATTTACAATTAGGTGGGTGAAGTGACTTTAAAATACTGTATGACTTTTTCTGAAGAAAATCCATATAACAAAAGAAAGCTTATTCTTTCATCTTTGCCCTTTGAGTACTGCCCTACTTGATGTCTGCCTCAGTAACTTCATTCAGTCACTTTGGTTCCACTTCAGTACATTTTCTTTGAACTTAAAGTATACCATTGGAGATTTACCAGTTCAAGGTCATCAGTTTGCACAAAATTATAGAAACAACTCAAAACCATGGATGACATCCTGTTAGCCTCAGCCTAGTTTGTTTTTCAGACACAAAGAATTGTCTTCTGGCACAGACATCTACTTAGTAGGCTGCTAACATATTTTAGAGGAGAACCATACTTGCTCAGGGGTCTTGGGGGGAGAACAAAGTAAAGTCAAGACTTTGACTTCCTTAAGAGTCTTTAGAATCAGAGATGCTTATGTGTTAGGTTAAATTCTGGTTGTTTATATCATTCTCAGGGAGCCTCCAGACAAGGGACTTTCAGCCATGGAAGTCATACTCTTTTTTTTAAGATTTTATTTTAGTTCCAGTTAGTTAACACACAGTGTTATATTAGTTTCAGTTGTATAATATAGTGACTCAACACTGTGCCCATGACAACGCATGCACTCCTTAATGTCCATCACCTATTTAACCCATCCCCCCACACCCCCTCCCCTCTGGTGACCATCAGTTTGTTCTCTATAATTAAGAGTCTGTGCACTGGGTGTTATACGCAAACAATGAATCATGGAACACTACATCAAAAACTAATGAAGACTAACATAACATAAAAAAAAAAAGTCTGTGGAAGCCATGCTCTTTTTTGGAGAGTGAAAGAAGGCTCTTTCTGGTGAAAAGTGAATCACTTGTCAGTGAAGTCTTCTTTCATAGCCTCATACTCATTAGAAAGAAACAAAGCTTAGTGACTATCTTGATTGTAACTCTTTTTGGTATCTCTTCTGAGGCTGAATCAGGATGAAAATTATAAGTCAAATTCTTCAAAATTTAGTCTAATAATAACTTTATTTCTCCTTTTAGTAGTCGGAGGATTTGGGCCACATCACTGTACATTCTGTAGATCTTTCTATGAATGTGGATTGAATAATAAGTTAGTGTGTTATGATAAAATGCCTACCATAATCATAAATTCTGGGGCACTCAGTGCATTCTTTTTGATCAATCTTCTTGTGAATATACAGCAAATGATAATAAATACATCTGTTTTCTAAATGTAGTCTCCTTTTGCAGATCCAAGGGGAATAAGTCTGTGTGTGTTTGTGCATATGTTTCATACAAACCAGATCTGAATTCTTCAATGTGTGGCTCTTCCTGGCAAAGAAGGACTCCTCAGGCCTACTTTAAGTTACTTCTTTGGTAGATATTTACAGAGAATGAGAAGTAAAAGATTCATTCATTTATTTATTTTGAGAAGTAAGAGATTTAAAGATAAGTAGAGGTTGCTATACTTTCACTTAATGTGGTACTAATGTAAGGCTTTACTTTAAATGAGCAAATATCAGGAGATCACAGAGAGCCTTCAATTAGTACATCTTTGTAAAGTGGGTACTCCTTTATGAAAAAGGCAAAAATTTATTTCCCAAGAGTACATAGTTTAGGTGGAGATCAATAAGACCTCATGTTCTTTTACTATACCTATGAAAAGGCACTTCAATGACTGGTATTTTTGTTATATAGTCGGTAATAGAACTAGAATCCAATTGTCATGATATTTATTTTTCCTTTCATTCACTGGTACCTACATTTTCAACAAAGGTTAGAAAAATTCTAATAGGTATTATATGGAAAGTATTATGACATAGGGCATTTTAATAACAATCTAAATAGCAAAGATTTGGTTCATTTTGGCAAATGTTAGTTGTGAAAATAAATATTCAATTTGAAAATGTTAAGTACATGAGTTTATGTTTAATGAGTGTTTATTAAGAAAATTAAAAAACTATGCTTGCAATAATGCTTTAATATATATGTTCTTTTGCTATAAAGTTATTTTAATATATGAGCTCTGTGTTATAAAAACGATAGCTAAGTAATAGTGATAGAAATAATAACTACAATTTTGGATTATCTTTTTAAGTCCCTTTCCTATGTCATTGTTAGCAACACCAAAAGCTGCTTTTAAAAAGAAATTAGTATTTCAATTATAGAACTAAGATATATTTATGATAAAATATTTAAAATAAGAAGTTACAAATAAAAAATCCACCCCCATTTCCTAAATTTACTGTATATTTTACTACACACACACACACACACACACACACACACACACACTCATACACTCTACCCATTCCCCAAAAGTTGCATCGATTTAATATCAAGCTGCTGGTTTTGATGTCAACCCAAAATTATCCATTTTCTAAATCTGCTATAAATCTAATAAGGTTATTAATTAGAAAGTTTAAGTAAATTTCCTGACATTTACATATTACTCATATTACTTTCCCATTTATCACCTGCTAATATCATTATCATATTACTATTTTAATGTTTCTAATACTTCTTTATCTCTAAAGCCTTTTTATTTATCAAGGAAATTTACTCATTGCTAGATTTATAAAAAGTTTTTGTTGTCAATGTTCTCAGTCTTTTCTTTATTTCTTTTTTGTGCGTTTTTGATGTAACTATTTTATATTTAGATGATTGGTAATGATATATATATTAATATGTACTTTTTAACTTCTGGGTCTTAAGGTTTTATGTCATGGACCTTTGATCTTAAGTCCACCTAGAAGTAAAAATAAATCACCTGTTTCTGTCTTAATTTTTTTTTATTATTACGTTCAATTAGCCAGGGTAGAGTAGTACATCATTAGTTTTTGGTGTAGTGTTCAATAATTCATTAGTTGCATATAACACCCAAGGTTCATCCCCTGCTTTTTAATCTTCTGGGACATTCAAGATTTTAGTAAAGTGTAACCCAGGACAATTTACTTAAAATCTCCCTGGGGGGGGCGGAGCAAGATGGCAGAGGAGTAGGAGACCTGGATATCTCCTGGTCCCAGGAATTCAGCTGGATAGGGATCAAACCATTCTGAACACCAATGAACTAAACAAGAGATCGGAGAAAAGAATAGCAGCAACTCTCTGAACAGAAAAGCAACCACTTTCTGGTAGGTAGGATGTGCGGAAAAGTGAATCCGAGGCGATATTCGGGAGGAGAGATGGCGGGGGAGGGGGGCCTCCAATGGCCACTTCTGGCAAGTGATAGAGCAGCGGAGCAAAAAATAGGAACTTTTAGAAGTCGGCTCCGCTGAGGGACGTTGCTCCAGTGGCTAAGTGGGGGGTGGAACCCTCACGGGACAGTGTAGTCTCAGGACCCTCGGGGTCACAGAAACACCGGGGGTGCCTGAGTGTGGCAGAGCTCCCAGGTATCGGAGCAGGAAAGCCAGCTGCAGAGAGGGAGCCTAGGTGTGGGCTCTCAGCTCGGGGTTGCCATAAACTGTGTTCTGCAACACAGTCAGGCCACTGCTCCTCCAGCAGGGACCCAACAAGCAGCAGATCCGAAAAGACTCCCTTACCTCCCCTGGGGGGAATGGTGCGGGAGCACACCACAGAGATCTGCTGGGTTTGGAGACTCCACAGCAAGTCGGGTGCCAGAGATAGAAACGCTCAGTCACAGGCCTGGTGAGCATGGAGTGCAGCCGGAGACCAGGGAGACAGGAGTGATTGACTGCTTTCCTCTGGGGGCACACTGAGGAGCAGGGCCCCGAATCCTAGGCTCCTCCGGGACAGAGACTGGGAGGCCGCCATTTTCACTCTTGTCCTCCAAAGCTGTACAGAAGGCTTGCAGGGAACAAAAGCTCCCGAGAGCAAACCCGAGCAGATTACTTAGCCCAGACTGACAAGGGCCAGGCAATTCCACCTCTGGCAAAGACATTCGGGAACCACGGCAACAGGCCCCTCCCCCAGAAGATCAGCAAGAACAGCCAGCCAAGACCAAGTTTATCGATCAATGAGAACAGCAGAACTCCAGCGCTAGGGGAATACTGCACATAGAATTCATGGCTTTTTTACCATGATTCTTTAGTCTTTCAAAGTTAATTTTTTTAACTGTCTTTTTTTTTAATTTTTCTTTTTCGCTTTTTCAACCATCATATCAATCCCTTTTTTAAAAAACATTTTTATTTTCCATTTTTAGAGTCATATTCTATCCCTTCATAGTAGTTAACCTTATTTTTGGCATATATATATAAGTTGTTCACTCTTTAAAATTTTGAGATACAGTTTCCTCTAACAGATCAAAATATACCCTAAATCTCTAGTGTATGCCTTTGTTCTACTCTCCTGTCTGATCACGTTGTCTCCCCCCTTTTTTTCTTCTTTCTTTCTTTCTTTTTTAAATCCTCTTCTTTCTTTTTCAACCAACTTCTTATCATCAATTCCTTTTATGAAATCTTTTATAATTTTCATCTTTACACTCATATTCCATCCCTTTATCATATCAACCCTTATTTTTGTACATATATAATTTTTCTTTCTTTAAAATTTTGGGAGGCACTTTCTTCTAACAGACCAAAATACACAAAACATCTAGTGTGTGGCACTGATCTATGCACCAACCTGATAATATTTGATCATATACTGATTTTTTTGTTTCATTCTGTTTTTGTTTTTATCTTTTTCTTTCTCTTTTTTATTCTCTTTCTTTCTTCTTTCTTTCCCTTTATTTCCCCTGGTCTCAGGTCTTCTCTGATTTGTTTAGAGTATATTTTTGGGGGATGTTGTTACCCTGTTAGCATTTTGTTCTCTCATTCATCTATTCTCTGGACAAAATGACAAGACAGAGAAAAATCACCTCAACCAAAAGAATAAGAGGTAGTACTGACGGCCAGGGACCTACTCAGTATGGACACTAGTAGGACCTAGAGTTCAGAATCATGATTTTAAAGATACTAGCTGGGCTTGAAAAAAGCATGGAAGTTATTAAAGAAACCCTTTCTGGAGAAATAAAAGAACTAAAATCTAACCAAGTCGAAATCAAAAAGACTATTAATGAGGTGCAATCAAAAATGGGGGCATTAACGGCTGAAATAAATTAGGCAGAGGAGAGAATCAGCGATATAGAAGACAAATGATGGAAAATCTCTTTATCCAAAAGAGAGATAAACAACTACTGGATGACGAGGGCAGAATTTGAGAGATAAGCGATACCATAAGATGAAACAACATTAGAATAATTGGGATCCCAGAAGAAGAAGAAAGAGAGAGAGGGGCAGAAGGTATATTGGAGCAAATTATAGCAGAGAACTTCCCTAATGAGGGGAAGGAAACAAGCATCAAAATCCAAATAGTAAAACTTAGGAGTAAAACCAATCCAAAATAGTAAAACTTACAAGTCTCAGAGACAAAGAGAAATTCCTGAAAGCAGTTTCGGACAAGAGGTCTGTAACCTATAATGGTAGAAACATTAGATTGACAACAGACCTATCCACAGAGACCTGGCAGGCCAGAAAGGACTGGCATGATATCTTCAGAGCACTAAATGAGAAAAATATGCAGCCAAGAATACTATATCCAGCTAGGCTGTCATTGAAAATAGAAGGAGAGATAAAAAGCTTCCAGAAGAAACAAGAACTAAAGGAATTTGCAAACACGAAACCAGCCCTCCAAGAAATGTTGAAAGGGGTGCTCTAAGCAAAGAGAGAGCCTAAAAGCAGCATAGACCAGAAAGGAACACAGAAAATATACAGTCACAGTCACCTTACAGCAATACAATGGCACTAAATTCATATCTCTCAATAGTTACCCTGAAAGTAAATGGGATAAATGCCCCAATCAAAAGACATAGGCTATCAGATTGGATTAAAAACAAGACCCATCGATATGCTGTCTCCAAGAGACTCATTTTAGACCCCAAGACACCCCCAGATTGAAAGTGAGGAGATGGTACACCATTTACCATGCTAATGGACACCAAAGGAAAGCTGGGGTGGCAATCCTTATATCAGACAAATAATATTTTAAAACAAAGACTGTAAAAAGAGATGAGGAAGGACACTATATCCTACTTAAAGGGTCTATCCAAAAAGAAGATCTAACAATTGTAAATATCTATTCCCATAACATGGGAGCAGCCAGTTATATAAGGCAATTAATAACAAAAGCAAAGAAACACATTGACAACAATACAATAATAGTGGGGGACTTTAACACCCCCATCACTGAAATGGACAGATCATCTAAGCAAAAGATCAACAAGGAAATAAAGACCTTAAATGACACACTGGACCAAATGGGCTTCACAGACATATTCAGAACATTCCATCCCAAAGCAATGGAATACACATTCTCCTCTATTGCCCATGGAACTTTCTAAGGAATAGATCACATCCTAGGTCACAAATCAGGTCTCAACCAGTACCAAAAGATTGGGATTATTCCCTGCATACTTTTGGTCCACAATGCTTTGAAACTAGAACTCAGTCATAAGAGGAAAGTCAGAAAGAACTCAAATACATGAAGGCTAAAGAGCATCTTATGAAAGAATGAATGGGTCAACCAGGAAATTCAAGAAGAATTTAAAAAATCATGGAAACAAATGATAATGAAAACACAACTGTTCAGAATCTTTGGGATGCAGCAAAGGCCGTTCTAAGAGGAAAGTATGTAGCAATACAAGCCTTTCTCAAGAAATAAGAAAGGTCTCAAATATACAACGTAACCCTACACCTAAAGGAGCTGGAGTAAAAACAGCAAATAAAGCCTAAACCCAGCAGGAGAAGAGAAATAATAAAGATCAGAGCAGATATCAATGAAATAGAAACCAAAAAAACAGTAAAACAGGTCTACGAAACTAGGAGCTGGTTCTTTGAAAGAATTCACAAGATTGATAAACCCCTGGCCAGACTTATAAAAAAAAAAAAAAGAGAAATGACCCAAATCAACAAAGTCATGAATGAAAGAGGAGAGATCACAACCAACACCAAAGAAATACAAACAATTATAAGAACATATTATGAGCAACTCTATGCCAGCAAATTACATAAATTGGAAGAAATGGATGGATCCCTAGAGATGTATCAACTACCAAAACTGAACCAGGAAGAAATAGAAAACCTGAACAGACCTATAACCACTAAGGAAATTGAAGCAGTCCTCAAAAATCTCCCAACAAACAAGAGCCCGGGGCCAGATGGCCTCCCAGGGGAATTCTACCAAACTTTTATTAATTTTTTTGAATGATTGATTGATTGATTGATTGATTGATTGGAGACAGAGAATGAGATAGAGAGAGAGAACATGAGAGGGGGGAGGGTCAGAGGGAGAAGCAGACTCCCTGCTGAACAGAGAGCCCGATGCGGGACTTGATCCCGGGACTCCAGGATCATGACCTGAGCCGAAGGCAGTCGCTCAACCAACTGAGCCACTCAGGCGCCCTCTACCAAACTTTTAAAGAATAATACCTATTCTTCTGAAACTGTTCCAAGAATAGAAATGGAAGGAAAACTTCCAAATTTGTTTTATGAGGCCACCATTACCTTGATCCCCAAACCAGACAAAGACCCCACCAAAAAGGAGAATTACAGGCCAATATCCGTGATGAACATGGATGCAACAATTCTCACCAAAATACTAGCCAGTAGGATCCAACAGTACATTAAAAGGATTATTCACCAAGACCAAGTGGGATTTATCCGTGGGCTGCAAGGTTGGTTCAACATCCGCAAATCAATCAACGTGATACAATACATTAATATAAGAAAGAACAAGAACCATATGATCTTCTCAATAGATGCAGAAAAAGCATTTGACAAAGTACAGCATCCTTTCTTGATCAAAACTCTTCAGAGTATAGTGATAAAGGGTACATACCTCAATATCATAAAAGCCATCTATGAAAAACCAACAGCAAATATCATTCTCAATGGGGAAAAACTAAGAGCTTTCCCCCTAAGGTCAGGAACGCAGCAGGGATGTCCACTCTCACCACTGCTATTCAACATAATATTAGAGGTCCTAGCCACAGCAATCAGATAGCAAAAAGAAATCAAAGGGATCCAAATTGGCAAAGAATCAGTCAAACTCTCACTCTTTGCACATGATATGATACTTTATGTGGAAAACCCAAAAGACTCCACCCCAAAACTGCTAGAGTTCATACAGGAATTCAGTAAAGTAGCAGGATATAAAATCAATGCACAGAAATCAGTGGCATTCCTATACACCAAAAACAAGACAGAAGAGAGAGAAATTAAGGAGTCAATCCCATTTACAATTGCACCCCAAACCATAAGATACCTCAGAATAAATCAACCAAAGAGGCAAAGGATCTGTACTCAAAAAACTATAATTACTCATGAAAGAAATTGAGGAAGACACAAAGAAATGGAAAAACGTTCCATGCTCATAGATTGGAAGAAAAAATATTGTGAAGAGGTCAATGCTACCTAGAGCAATCTACACATTCAATGCAATCCCCATCAAAATACCATCCACTTTTTTCAAGGAAATGGAACAAATAATCCTAAAATATATATCGAACCAGAAAAGACCCCCAATAGCCAGACGAATGTTGAAAAAGAAAAGCAAAACTGGTGGCATCACAATTCTGGACTTCCAGCTCTATTACAAAGCTGTCATCATCAAAACAGTATGGTACTGGCACAAAAACAGACACATAGATCAATGGAACAGAATAGAGAGCCCAGAAATGGACCCTCAACTCTATTGTCAACTAATCTTCAACAAGCACAAAAGAATGTCCAATGGAGAAGACAGTCTCTTCAACAAATAGTGTTGGGAAAATTGGACAGCCACATGCAGAAGAATGAAACTGGAACATTTCCTTACACCACACACAAAAATTGATTCCAAATGGTTGAAAGACCTAAATGTGAGACAGGAGTCCATCAAAACCTAAAGGAGAACACAGGCAGCAACGTCTTCAACCTCACCCGCAGCAACTTCTTCCTAGAAACATCGCCAAAGGCTAAGGGAAGCAAGGGCAAAAATGAACTATTGGTATTTCATCAAGATAAAAAGCTTTTGCACAGCAAAAGAAACAGTCAACAAAACCAAAAGACAACCGACAGAATGGGAGAAAATATTTGCAAATGATATATCAGATAAAGGGCTAGTATCCAAAATCTATAAAGAACTTATCAAACTCAACACCCAAGGAACAAATAATCCAATCAAGAAATGGGCAGAAGACATGAACAGACATTTTTCCAAAGAAGACATCCAAATGGCCAAGAGACACATGAAAAAGTGCACAACATTGCTCGGCCATAGGAAATCCAAATCAAAACCTCAATGAGATATCACCTCATACCAGTCTAAATGGCTAAAATGAACAAATCAGGAAATGACAGATGTTGGCGGGGATGTGGAGAAAGGGAACCCTCCTACACTGTTGGTGGGAATGCAAGCTGGTGCAAGTACTCTGGAAAACAGTATGGAGGTCCCTCAAAAATTTGAAAATAGAGCTACCCTATGATCCAGCAATTGCACTACTGGGTATTTACCCCAAAGGTACAAATGTAGGATTCCAAAGGGGTACATGCACCCCGATGTTTATAGTAGCAATGTCCACAATAGCCAAACTGTGGAAAGAGCCAAGATGTCCATCGACCGATGAATGGATAAAGAAGCTGTGGTATATGTTTATACAATGGAATATTATGCAGCCATCAAAAGGAATGAGATCTTGCCATTTGCAATGACGTGGATGGAACTGGAGGGTGTTATGCTGAGTGAAATAAGTCAATCAGAGAAAAATGTGTATCATATGACCTCACTGATATGAGGAATTCTTATTCTCAGATAACAAACTGAGTTTTGCTTCAGTGGGGTGGAATGGGAGGGATGGGGTGGTTGGGTGATAGACATTGGGGAGTGTATGTGCTATGGTGAGTGCTGTGAATTGTGCAAGACTGTTGAATCACAGATCTGTACCTCTGAAACAATGCAATATATGTTAAGAAAAAAAAAGAAGATAGCAGGAGGGGAAGAATGAAGGGGAGAAAATCGGAGGGGGAGATGAACTATGAGAGAAGACGGACTCTGAAAAACAAATGCCATTCTTTATAATGCTATTTTCTTTAAAGCTTGAAGTCTTGTATTTGAAGTATCCTTAAAAAAAATCTTTGCTTTTAAATTTTTCTAATACGCTTCTCCATATTTACTGCTTCCTTAAAGAGAATACATCTAAAATAATTTAACTTTTCCTTAATGATTTGATGGCATCAAGATCACCATCAGTGTTGGTGCCAAAGTCTTTAGGCATTGTAAAATGTGTTTTTTGTTTAATAGCTATGAATGAGTATTCTATTTCAATAAAACACATATTTTTAACCTGATTACTCCCTCACTGTCAGCTATTGCTGCTTTCAATTACTCCAGATCACTCTCTTTGCTGGTTTATAAAAAGTCTTGTGAGTCAGGTAACTGAGCTTACTAATATGGTATTAAAATTGTAGTACAAAGTTTTGTGAGAAGACCTGAGGGCCTTTCTGTTGAGTTGAATAAAGGAGCTTTATCTTCTTTCTAGGAGCTTTTCTGTGACATTATTTTGTCAGTTCAGAAAACTATTATCATTTTATTCTGTGCTGTGTTCAAGATATTTGAATTATAGATATTGGAGTAATTCCTGCTCTTGGTCATGCCAAAGTGGAATGTACAAATATTAATTCCTGTTGTTCCCAATTTAATCACATATGGCTATATAATGAACAACTCTAAAGAGCCCCAGATAATCTCTTGAGCACTTTTTCTCAGTTTGATATTTTGAGACAGGAGCCTGCTGTTTGTTTTGTCATGAGGAAAATAGTTTTGTATTTGCATTGTATCTAATGCAATGTTATGTTTATTCAACTTGGAAAACAAATACTTGATAAATTTTTAAAATGCAAATTAAAACAAATTATACTTTATTGCTGCAGTGACAAATTACCACAAACAGTGGTTTAAAACAACTGTCATCTCTTAGCTCATAGTTCTGTAGGTCAGAAGTCAGGGTGGCATGTCTAGATTCTCTGCTCAAGACCTCAAAAGGCTGAAATCAAAGTGTTGGCTAGATTGTGCTCTCATCCGGAGCTGGAGGCCATCTTCCAAGCTCATTCAGACTGCTGACAGAATCTGCTCACTGTGGTAGAACCAAGGGACTGACTGCTTCCTTGTTGGCTGTCAGGTGAGGAACACTCTTGGCTCCTAGAGGTCACCTGTATTCCTTCTCATGTGGCCCCTTCCATCTTCAAACCAGCAGGTCGAGTCCTGCTCATGCTTCAAATTTCTCTGACTTCCCCTTCTGCAACTAGCCAGAGAAATCTCTCCATTTTCAGGGGTTCCTGTGATCAGGTTATCTTCCTATATTAAGGTGAACTGTGACAGACAGCATTACAATCCAATGGAGTGATTTCTTATCACATTCACAGGTTCTGAGAAATAGGTCATTAAATCTCAGGAAGGGGCATTTATGAAACGCTGCCTACCACATGTATTAAGTGGAATGAACCTGTTCTATAACCAAGATAAGGTGCTAAAGAGATGTGTTTATCAGAGTGGGTTCTAGAGCCAGGTTAATATTGTGGATCCACTAGTTATTATCTCAGAGACACTGAGCAAGTTACTAAAGCTTTTGTGGGTTCATCTTCTTTTCAATAAACTTGGCATAATAATAATACCTATGTCATCAGTTTTTAATAAAAAGTATACTAATACATGTAAATCTCTTACAGCATAGGAAGTACTCACTAAATATTATCTATTAATATTAATATCTTATTTTTAAGTCTACTCCAAACCCTTTACTCAATATTTATTTAACAACCATATTTCAATAAAACATGATAATATGTTAAGTAATCCTCAATAATATATGTGTTATGTTTTCCCTTGATGTTATGACTACTTTTTACAGAAAATGATATTTTAGGAGTTATTTCAAATAAAGCAACATCAAAACTTTATATTATCTTAAATGCCAGGCACCTTGTCCTTACCAGTACATAGTCTATGATTTTATTTCACATTATTCTATATGCCAAGAATGAGATTTATCTTTGAATTACATAACTCCATTTAGTTAGGAAATTTTACAAATTGCTTTAGATTCTATTGAGTTATACTACACATTTTATAAATAATATTGTTACTATACAAAGTTATAGCTCATAGAATAGCAAAATTCTCTACGAGAGATAATGCAACCTCAAAATGCTTTAATATAGTAGTCTAGAGTTTAAAATACAAAGCAATAGGGATCTAACCAGTCCTAATAGACCTCCATAGCCAGATGTGCTCATTATACCTGTTTTAATGGGCCTAAACATTATTTTAAATTGGTTGCTTAGATTTATGGTTTGGAATCTCAGAGTGGATGCTGTCCAGTTTATCAAAGTTGTCAGGACTCTATTGTGTCTGCAGTCATGCATTTTAAAGTCATGCAGGCAGCTGAGATAACTAGTGAAGTTTCATGAACAGAATAAATCCAAAGTTAACTATATGCTAAAATAAATTTTTCTTTTTAATCTCTTTCAAACTTATGATTTATCCCAAGAGTCCACTCTTACTCATATTCAGTTTTTAATTTATGTAACAACAAATATTGCTTTTACTGTAAGGAGAAACCTAGGGTAACATTTCTCAGAGAGAATGGCTTTGTTCTTCCTTTGACTCAGGCAACCACTAAGGGAATATATATGCTCTAATAAGCAAAGAAAACAAACAGTATTCATAAACAAATTGATAAATTACAAAAAAAAGTAGTAATAATAGAATAGAGAAGTTTATACAGATAGCTAATGAAGTATACTGGTGAGAAATTTTCTTTCTTTTTTTTAAAGACTTGTTTATTTATTAAAGTTAAAATTACTGTTTATTTAGAAGCAAAAGGAAAGGGAGAGTCCTAAGCATACTCCACGCTGAGTGCAGAATCCCATGTGGGGCTCCATCTCACGGACCCCGAGATCATGACCTGAGCCGAAACCAAGAGTCAGATGCTTCACCGACTGCACCACCCAGGCGCCCCAAGAAAATTTCTTAAAGAACATTATTATTAATAGCTTTCTTTAGAAAAAGAGGAAGCATGTTATTAGCTTTGTGATCATTAAAAATGAGATAAAACATTCATATTGCATGCTGACTGAATAAAAAAATAACCAATTAGATTGACTATAAGTAAGCTTTACAAATCAATAAATCTTTCTTTGTTTTGTATTACTAAGCTTTCTATAACTATGCAAAGTTAAACAGTGGAGTGAAAATAGGCCTTGTCTACATTCTAATCCCCAGAATCTATGAACATGCTAGCTCATAGAGCTAACTATGAGTGTGTGTGTGTGTGTGTGTGTGTGTGTGTGTGTGTGTGTGTGTGTGTGTGAGGGTGTGTGTTAAGGTTGTGAAGGGAATTAAGGTTGCTAATTAGCTGACTTTAAGCTGACTATTCTACATTAAATAGGAATATTCTACATTCACTCAGATTATATATGGGTGAGCCCAGTGTAATCATAAGAATCAATGTCAGAGATGCAATGTTGCTGGCTTTGAAGATTGGAAAAAAAGTCATAAAGCATATGGATGACCTGTGGAAAACGGTAAAGGCAAGAAATTCACTTCTTCCTTAAAGTCCCTGTCAACCTTGATTTTAGCACAGGAAGACATATTCTGAACTTCTGACCTCTAGAGCTGTAAGATAATAAATGTGTATTTTTTTAAGTTACTAAGTTTGAGGTAATTTTTCATAGCAACCATAGGAAATTAAAAGAGTCTAATTTGAAAAATGAAGACAAGGATGTACTCCATTTCTGATATAACAACTTTAGGATAAAATTAGTAGGTTACTTTTGAAGACTCAGAGGGAAAATGCTATAAAAGTAAAATATCCTGCCATATGTTGGGATTCAAGTTATATCTAGCTTGTTTGGATAAGACTTTGAAACTCAGATCAAATATTCACTTTCCCCTTTGAATAACAACACTTTTGGCTGCTCAGAAGCCATTAATTTCACACATTTCCAACTATTTCCTTTTAGAAGGATGACTGGACCTCAAATACTTTGCAAGGATTTTGACCAAGGTTTGGGACATTATGAAAAGTACACTTGTACACATACTTCCTTGTCTATATATACCTGTAAAATATGGGTCTCATGGAATTGGGTTCATTAGGATTAAGTTACACTATTTCTTCTACTATCATTTGTCAAGGATTAGTCATAAGAGAGAGGTACTTCCATATAACATAATTCTTAATTAGGCATTCATGGAATCCCAATGTTACCAAGCTTTGAGAATTCAGATGACCTTGAAATTATTCCACAAATTAGTTCGCCTTGGAATTTTGATGTGTTCATCATTCAATAAAACATTAAATATAAAATATAGAAAATATACTTAAGCATAAAATAAGCACACTGGTTTAAATACTTTTTTCTTATGTTACTAAGGAGTATAAATAACTTTTATGAACATTACAATTTATTTTTATTCCTTTAGTTATTTAGTTATATGGAAATTAGCTCATATTTTTAATAACATAAAAAAGATTTAATGCATCTAACCTAGTGTCTATATTATTACTTCTTTGCTACCTTTGAATAAAAATGGAGCATCATTGTATCATTTTTACTTCAATTAGCGAAACTTCTCCTACCAAGTTATTCATATTTGTTTAGTTCAGTGCTGGTCACTTTCTAAATAGTAAATGAGTCCCCCTGATGAATGCTTTCCCTACTTTGCAAACTTTTATTATGTTACAAGTAAAATACATCTTTAGTGAGTAAGTGAAAGTACACAAGAATGTTGACTCCCTTTTTAGGGATATCTAATCATTGAAGATAAAACATTGGTGATTGTGAGTCTCACAGTGTTAAGACCAAACACTGAAAAGCAAGATTAGTGTTTATTAGCTATATCATGTCATATACACATTTGTGAACTTGTTCAAGGCAGACATTTTTAATTGAAATGTATAAATGAATCTATGAAAATATATCTAATCAGCAATTTAACTTATTTATTCTTTCAATTTCTATACTGCTATCAGATTTATTGCATTTCTCAAATTTATGTATAAAAAGCTTTTAGGAAAGATAAGCTATTTTATTTAGAGATTATAACATGATTGATAAAGCATAGAAATTCATTTTATGTCTCTAAATTCTATTAAGCTATTCCCCAGATGCAAAAAAGAAGGTTTAAAAAAGCATAGATGACATTTATTTACATAACTTCAAATTGACTTTTAAATTGTTTTGTTATTTTGGGGCACCTGGGTGGCTGTCAGTTAAACATCTGCCTTCGGCTCAGCTCATGATCTCGGGGTCCTGGGATTGGCTCAGGTCATGATCTCGGCATCCTGGGATTGAGCCACACATTGGGATTCCTTGCTCAGTAGGGAGTCTGCTTCTTGCCCCTCCCCCTGCTTGTGTGTGCGCTCTCTCTCAAATAAATAAAATCTTTAAAAATAAAGTAAAATAAAATGTTTTGTTATCTTAAGGCATAAATAAAATCTAAAAAGAAACATGGTAAGGAATTTATTAAATTCTTTTATCTTCATTTTCAGAATTATACAGGAATTATATAGAAATTATACTAGGATTTTTTTTTTTTTTATGGCAAACAGTGATAGAAAGAAGTAAAATCTATGGACAGAACTGTGATATGACCAACAATGATTCCATTGAATCAATAGTTTAGCATGAGACCATTATGTAATTCAAACAAGTTACAGATGTGTATCTATTTTGATCATTAGTGTCTGCCAAGAAGATAAAATAATGTAGTTAAATTACTACTCCCTTAGGCTTTCTGCCACATTTTCTTTAAGAAAAATAAATGTGACAAGAATGTTTTCACATCTTAATTTGTACATTGCCTTGGGCAGGTTATATGTTGGATTAGTAGTAAGTGGTTACTATTTGATTTTATGTTTTATCAGGAGCTACAACCATAGAGAAATATGACCTCAGAACAAATTTGTGGATCCAGGCAGGGATGATGAACGGCAGGAGATTGCAGTTTGGTGTGGCTGTTATTGATGACAAACTCTTTGTAATTGGAGGTCGAGATGGCTTAAAGACATTGAACACTGTTGAATGTTACAATCCCAAAACCAAGACTTG
This sequence comes from Zalophus californianus, assembly GCF_009762305.2. Taxonomy (NCBI): domain Eukaryota; kingdom Metazoa; phylum Chordata; class Mammalia; order Carnivora; family Otariidae; genus Zalophus; species Zalophus californianus. The sequence continues at coordinate 36,810,756 of NC_045597.1, forward strand.
GACTGTTTTACCACCAATGTCAACACATAGACATGGTCTAGGTAAGATCTCTTATTTTATTGATATTGTTTTTAGAACATTTATTGATAGTGAAAATGTATGTTAAAATATAGTATTATTGTCATCAATTATCATTAACTTTAGGTAAATTACAGGCTTATTTGGAGCATTTTTAAGTTCTTAACATTTTCCTGTGTTGATCAATGTGCATTAAACTGTTGAGAAAGATGTTAAAGATACCAAATAAGTAAGTCTCAAACTATCCTAAAGTTTTCACTATCTGACATTCATACACCATGTAAAGTTCAATATGAAAAAAAAAAAAAAAAAGTAGAACTATCACAGAGAGGCCAGAGAAATGCAGCCCAGAGGAAGAAATGGCTAATGTGCATTGAGAAAAATTTAAAATTGAGGTGGCTCACTTCCACATTGCTGGATAGACAAGCCTAACTATTCTTTTGCACGTAAGTAATCCCACCTTGAAAACTTTATGGGGGAAGGTTTAGAGAAAAAGTAACATCTCACTTGGCATCAGGGACAAAATATAGGATTCAACTGATTTCTACTATGGAGTAACCTGGAGATGGGGAGAAATATATTGGGATTCAGAAGATCTGGGTGTGAGTCTTGAAACTACCATATTGACATGATTTGAGGTCAGCACTTAAACTATGAGCCCTCAGTCTCTTGATTTGCCACCAATTCAAAGTTATTAAGTAGATAAAAGTCTAATGATGATAATGAATATGAAATCACTATGTAAACTGTAAAGTTCTATACAAATATTTGAAAAAGAGGAAGGTAATAATGGCTAACAGTTTCTGAATTTGTATTTTGTATCATGGGGATTATAAAGGGAAGTGCAAATTACTTTTTTTGAAGACGTGAAATATGTCAGTAGTCAACTGTCTTTCATATTTAGAATATACACATTAGAAAGGTATCCAGGTTTAATTGCAAATCCACTGATATAGACATTCATAGGCAAGCAAAATTGTAGATCATTTAGAAAACATGTATTAGTGTTTTGAGGTCTTCAGCACTGCATTTCCCATTCTTGTCTACTCTACCATCAATCTAAAAAAATAAATAATAAATAAGTAAGTAAAATAGCTCTGAATTAAAGCAACTTACCTTTCTGATCTTCTGGTTTACCTTCCTTTTCTTCACATGAGTCATTATTAAATTAAAGAATAGTAATAAGTGTGTGAGAACTTTTCAAGTTCTAAAATTCTGTGCTCTAAATTAAAACCATATAATTTATTTAAATCACATGGAACTCAATTATAATATGGAAAACCTGAACAGCATATGATTCTTCCCAGCTAATATTTATGAGTATAAAAGATTTCTTATATGATTTTTTTCAAATATATTGGAGGATTTTTGCTTTTATATCCATGTGAAAGCTGTATGTGTTGTTTTTATTATCTAGCTATCTAACTACCTATTTCTGTTGGAGTGAAATACAGAGAATAAGCACTCTGGATTGGAATTTTTGGAATTTAATGTCTTCTCCCTTTTTGTTTTAGACAATTCAATTCTTTTCTATCAAGGTATGCTGAGGTTCAATTATGTAGGTTATTTGCATGCCAAGAGAACATACTTCAAAATATTTCACCAAGGATACATTTTACATGGTGTTAATTTCAAGTGCACAAGGTGATGGTTTGCCTCGAAATACTATCACACAGGTTCTGGTCTTTTCAGGATCAAGGTTGGGCAAAATGGTAACCTTGGATATTGTTTTTTAGTTTTTCATATTTGCTAAAGAGTTTATTGTAAAGGTCCATGTGGAAGTAAGGCTGCATAGCGAATTATATGAGCTAGTAAGTATCACAGATACCTGACATGTAGTACAGCATTTCTCACAAGTTTTAGTGACCCAAAAGCAAGAGTAGTCAGTATTTTCATGCCTCGGCCTCTCTTGTTTTTGTTTTTTGTTCTGCTTCACTTCTGTTTTCAAGTGGATCACCTCTCCTCCATATCTCATGCCACTGGTTTCCTCCCTGTTTTACTTCCAAGTGATTATTGCTTCCTGTCAGTTTTTTAAAAAATTCTCTACTACAATACAGCTCAAGATCTGACCTTGTTGAGTTAGTAGATAGGCATCATGTCTGGACAGAATTCTCATCTCAATGTGCCTCATAGATTGCTAGCAATGCCCAGTACACAGAAAACTACCTCCAATTTGGTTGTCAATCCAAAGTCCACTCAGCTGAAGCCAGATTGATAGCATCACAAGACACAAGTGTGTTCTCTGAGGAAGCTGAGTGTTTCCTTTATGATCAATCACATTCCTTATCATCAGCTGAATCTCAGGAAGTTCATTATTCTGTGTCATACTCAACTGCAATAAATCTCCTTGGCCTAAGATTCTTGTTTCTTCAATATTACACATCAATCTTTGATTTACTTTCTTTCTTCCAAGGACTACCATTACATTGATGTTGATATTTCTTATTTAATCCATCATATCTTTCAAGTTTAATGTTATGTTTCCCTTTGTCCCTTCCTGATGGCTAATTTTACTATTTAGTGCTACAAATTATTCTTAATCTGTGTGCATTGTGGTATTTCTCCATTGTATTGATGTCTTGATCTTAATTAATTTTGGTTTTTACATACTCGTTATTCCTGTTTGGTAATTCACTATAATTCCTTTCTTCTCCATGTATTAAAACCCTTCCTTATCTCTGTGAGGCTATTTATTATGCCTATTTCAAATTCCTATCTGCCTCTTTAATTCTTTTTTATTTATATGTCAGCATCTTCCTTCTCTCAGCTTTCTCTCCTCTTACTCTTCTCTTTCTCCTGTTAGTTGTTCTTTTTCTACTCCTTCTGTTTCCCCACTTCCTTATCTTCCTCTTCTTCTTCTTCCTCATATCTATTTTTTTCTTTCTCCTTATCTTCTAATTCTATTTAACAGTAGTTGTAATCACTGAAATATGTAATTTTTAAATCTATTTTTCCACTGTAATTTTCAAGTCATATGTATATATCAGATACTTTGGCTAATTGAATGGAAGTTAAGGCATATGCCATTCTCTGTGTCTTCCCACATTTTTCAGGAGTGGTTGGGGAAATTATGCCAGGTGTAGAGCCCTGACTCTGCAAGCTGACTGCTCAACCTATCTGCTGTTATTCCTAACACAAAACACCACGGGACACATCTATTACTTTCATTTGCACACAAATGTCCTTGAGGCTTCCTTCATCTATGATGTCCTAACTACAGGATTGGGAGCTTGGATAGGAAGAGAAAATTCTGAACCAGCAAGAGCTGTTAACAGTTCCTCCTCTAAGCTGGGCTCTGATGACATCCTGACATCATCCAGCCAATTACAGCAAGCTCTTCATGGGTGTTGCTCTTTCACTGCCAAGCAGTGTATAAGATGCAGTAGCTCTTCTTTTGGCCACACCAAAAGAGCACAGATCAAATTTTCCTCCAAGATATTCCCCCAGGGTAGTACCATGAACTTTTGTCTCACTAGTAAGCCACAAGTGACTTCTGTTTCTCTATTTTTTACAGTCCTGATATCTGTTTTTCAAAAACACACCATGACTCTCACTTTCATGCAATCCTAAGGAATGGGTCTGAGTGTAAATCAACAGCCTTCTCTGCTAGTTTTTTATTTGTTCAGAAATTAGAATTTCCCATTTTATTTGCTATTTAGTTAATCAGTACCTATTCTGTGTTACACAGTGAAATTACAAATTTGACTATGTAATCCCATATTATACTTTCAAGTGACTAGAAGTTACAGGTTAGAGTAAAATTTAAAAAATAAGTAAAATAAAAATTCAAGATATTTTTGACCTATATAACTTTTTCCTCCCTTGATTTGTGTAGGAAAAACAAAAACTTGCATTATTTTTTGAGAAAGTCACATGAGTTCTTTGGTTGCTAATGATATGACCAAAAATGCTTCATAGCTATCAAAAAATGAAGAAAGCTCCTTCTGCTGAATAAAACAGCATAGAAAAAATTAGATGCATATTAAGTCTGGATGTCAAGGGAGCAATGCATATGCCTAGAGAATTAAACTAATTAAGATCATGGTTCTTTCAATATGCTGAGTTTTTATTTTGACATTTATGTCTTTGAAGCACATAATTCTAGATATCATGCTTTTTTCCCCACCACATTTCATATTATATAAAACTGAATAAGACATTACTAGAATACAGTGTTTGCAATTATGTCTTTTTAGGAGAAATTGATAAAGAGTAAGAGCTATGGTTTACTTAATGGATTTTCTATATGCTAGGCACCATATTGTATATTAAACACATGGTAGGAGTTGCTTTAGTGTTTTTGTTTTTACTTTATTTAGTTGTCCATTGAGGTAAAATTCACATACCATAAAGTTAGGTTTTATTTTATTTTTCTTTAAAGATTTTATTTATTTATTTGAGAGAGAGAGAGAGGAAGAGGGAGCAAGAGCAGGGGGAGGGGCAGGGGGAGAAGCAGGCTCCCCTGTGAACAGGGAGCCAGACATGGGACTTGATCCCAGACCACTGGGATCATGACCTGAGGCAAAGGCAGATGCTTAACTGAGTGAGCCACCCAGGTACCCCTAAAGTTAAGTTTTAAAGTATAGAATTGAGTGCTTTTGAGTATATTCACAGTTGTGCAGCTATCACCCCTATCAATTCCAAATATTTGTATTATTGTAAAAAGAAACTCTCCACCCAATTGCACTTGTTCTTCATTGCCCCATCCTCCTAGCCTTGACCAATATTAATTTACTTTCTGTCTCTATGGATTTGCCTATTCTGGGCATTTCATATAAATAGAATCATACAATTTGTGGCCTTTTGTTTATGGCTTCTTTTACATCGATTGCATGTTTCAAGGTTCATCTTTGTAGCATGTATCAGTTCTTCATTCCTTTTATGGCTGAATAATATTCCATTGTTAGAATTTGCTACATACATCATGTTTATACGTCACAAACAGGAGAACATTTGGATTGTTTCCACTTTTTGACTATTATGCATAAAATAAAACTGCTGTGAACATTCATGTATGGATTTTTTCTGTACTATATGTTTTCAGTTCTCTTACATACAGGAGTGGAATTGTTGAGTCATATAGCAACTCTATATTTTACTTTTAGAGGAACTTCCATTTGGTTTTCAGAATGGTTGCACCATTTTCTATCCCCTCAGTAATGTATGAAGGTGCAAATTTCTCCACATCCTTGCCAGCACTTATTATCCTTTCCTTTTATATTGTAATTATTCTAGCATATATGGAGTGGTATCTCATTGTGGTTTTATATGCATTTCTCCAGTGAATAATTTTGAGAATCTTTATGTGCTTATTGCCATTTATTTCTTTGGAGAAATCTCTATTCAAGTATTCTGTCCATTTTTTGTTTGGATTAGTTTTTTTATTGTTGAATTTAATCATTCTTTATCTATTCTGAATATGTCTTCTGTCGGGTATAGGATTTTCAGTTATTTTCTCTCAACCTATGCATTCTATTCTAACTGCCTTAATAGTGTCCTTTGAAGCACAAAAATTACACCTGGTGAAGTCCAACTTAATTTTTTCTTTTATTTCTAATGCTTTTGGTGACATATCCAAGAAAATACTGTCTAATCTATGGTCATGAAAATAAATGCCAATGTTTTCTTTTAGAAGTATTGCATTTTTAGCACTAAAATGTAAGAATATGATTCATTTTTAGTTTTTGTATATGATGTATAGAAGCAGTTCAACTTCATTCTTTTGCATGTTGTCCCAGCACCATTTGTTAAAAACAAAATAAAACACAAACTTTCTTTCCCATTGAATTGTCTTTTTTAAATTTAATTTTACATTTATTTATGTTTTTAAATCAAGTAAAATTAACATATAGTGTTATATCAGTTTCAAGTGTACAATATAGTGATTCAACAATTCTATACATTACTCAGTGCTCATCATGATAAGTATACTCTTAATCCCCTTCATCTATTTCCCCCATCCCCTCACCCATCTCCCCTCTGGCAACAACCGGTTTGTTCTCTCTATATAAGAGTCTGTTTTTTTGTTTGTCTCTTTTTTTCCTTATTCATTTGTTTCATCTTTTAAATTCCACCAATGAATGAAATAATATGGTATTTGTCTAAAGGAAGCCATCAACAAAACAAAACAAAAAGACAACCAACTAAATGGAGGAAGATATTTGCGAATGATATATCCAATAAGGGGTTAATACCCAAAATATATAAAGAACTCATACAACTCAACACGAAATCCAAAATAATCTAATTAAAAAATGGGCAGAAGACATGAACAGACATGTCTCCAAAGAAGACATACAGAGGGTCAACAGACACAGAAAAAGATGCTCAGTATCACTCATCATCAGGGAAATGCAAACCAAACCACAATGAAATATCACCTCACACCTGTCAGAATGGCTAAAATCAACCACACAAGAAACAACAGGTGTTGGCCAGGATGTGGAGAAAAAGGAACACTCATGCACTGTTGGTGGGAATGAAAACTGGTAGAGCCACTCTGAAAAACAGTATGGAGGTTCCACAAATAATTAAAAATAGAATTACCATATGACCCATTGAATTGTCTTGGTACCCTTGTCAAAAATCAATCGACCTTAAATGTGAGGGTTTATTTATGGAATCTCAAATCTATTCCATTGATTTCTATTTCTGTCCATATGCCAGTGCCACACTGTCTTTATTGCTGTCATTTTCTAGTGATTGAAATTTTGAAAGTGGGTAGTGTGGACTTCTGACTTTGTTGTTCTTTTTCAAGATATTTTTGGCTATTTGGATTCTCTTGCAGTTCCATATAAATTTTAGAATCAGTTTCTCAGATAAGGGATTCAGATATTGATTGCATTAAATCTGTAGATCAGTTTGTAAGTACTGCCACCTTAACAATAGTAAGTCTTCCAATCAATGGACATTAGATATCATTCTGTTTATTTAAGTCTACTTGTACTTCTTTTGCTAAATTTATTACTAAATAGTTTATTATTTTTGATGTTATTATAAGTGCAATTGTTTCCCTATGTTCACTTTTAGATATTTCATTACTAATATATAGAAACACAATTTATATTTTCATATTGAATATGTATCTTGAAACCTTGCTGAACATTTTTATTAGATTAGTAGTATTCTTATGAACTTCTTAAGATTATATATATGTAATATATAGTATGTATATATGTATTATACATGTAATAATATAATAATATATATATAATCATGTTATTTGCAAAGAGAAATGTTTTTACTTACTTTTTAAAATTCATATGGTCTTTCTCTTTTTTGTCTATTGGCCCATAGATGGAACTTCCAGCACAATATTGATAAGAAATAGTAAGAGGGGACAAGGTCTCAGTCATTCACCATTAAACATGATATTATCCATTATTTGTATGTGTGTGTGGATGCTCTTTATGAGGTTAAGAAAAGTCCCTTATATTCCTAGTTGGTTGAATGTTTTATCATAAAAGATACTGGGTTTTGTCAAATGCTTTTCCTGTATCTATTAGAATGACCATGTGATTTTTTCCCTTTATTCTAATAGTACAGTGTATTACATTGATTGATTTTCAGATGTTAATCACCTTTTTTTTTTTCCCCAGAAAAATCTCACTTGGTCATGGTCTATAATCCTTTTCATATGTTGCTGTATTTAGTTCACTAGTGTTTAGTGTTTTTCATCTATATTCATAAAGAGTATTAGTCTGTAATTTTCTTGTGATATGGCTGTCTGGCTTGAGTATCAAGCTAATACTAGCTTCATAAAATGAGTTGGGAAATGTTCATGTATCTTCTATTTTGTGGAATAGTTTGTGAATGATTAATGTTAATTCTTTAAACATTTAGTGGAATTCATCAGTAAAACCAAGTTTTTGAATTACTTATCAATCCCTTTACTCTTAATGATCAGTTCAGATTTTCTATTTCTTCTTGGGTCAGTCTAGGAATTTTTCCATCTCATTACATTACCTAAACTGTTGACATACAATTCTTTCTAGTATTCTCTTATAATCCATTTTGTTTCTGTAAGGGAGGAAGTAATGTTCCCTATTTTATTTCTGATTTTAGTAATTTGATACTTGGCTCTTTTTCTTGTTCAATCTACTTAAAGATTTGTCAATTGTGTTGATATTTTCAAAGAACCAACTGCAATTTTTGTGGTTTTCTTTATTGTTCTACTATTCTCTATTTTATTTGTTTTCATTCTATTTTTTGTTTATATTCCCTTCTTTCTGTTTGCATCTGGTTTGCTCTTCTTTTTTTATTTCTTAATGTTGAAAGTAGGTTATTGATTTAAGATCCTTCTTAATTTTTTACAGCTATACATTTCCATGCTTTAGGTGTACTCCGTAAGTTTTGGTGTTTTGCTTCTTTGTTTTCATTCCTCTCAAGTGTATTCTTATTAATTTTTTAAATTTTCTTTGACCTATTGATTATTTAGAAGTGTGTTTAATTTCTACATATTTATTATTATTGTGATAAAAATTACATGTTTATACATTATACATTCATCAACCCAGTTCTAAAATTATTGCTTTGTGTAGTTGTCTTTTAAATAAGACAGGAGAAAATAAAGTTGTAAACAAAAAATTTATTTATGCTTTCTAAAAATACCTTATTAGTACTCTTTCTTCTTTCATGTGGATCTGTGGTACTGTCTAAAAATGTCACATTTTGGCCCGAAGGACTCCTTTTAATATTTCCTGTAGGGCAGGTCTGCTGGCAACAAATTCCCTCAATTTGCTTATTTTTTAACCTGGATTTATGATATAATTTCTCCTTTATTTTTGAAGACTATATAAATTCTTAACTGTATTTTTCTTTTAGGATTTTGAATATGCCATCCCACTATCTTCTAGCCTCCTTGGCATCTGATGAGGATAGTCTTGTTAATCTTAATGAGAATCCCCTGTATAAGTTGCTACTCTTTTGCAATTTTCAAGATTCTGTCTTTGGTGTTTGACCATTTGTGATGTGCCAGGTGTGCATGTCTTTCAGCTTATCCTACTGGTGGTCTCTTATGCTCAGCAATTTGTCTCACAGCTTAGGTGAGTTCCTAACAAGACAGAGTTGTAAACTGCCTATTAAAGTGTTAAAGGAATATGTCCAACATGCACACTGAACCCCAACAAAGGCAAGTTTTCCTCCTCCTCCCCCATAAGGAGGAGACTTTGACAGAGGTGCCCAAAGAAGACCTTCTCCTAAGGCCTGAGACAAATAGCCTGGGAATAAAGGTGCCTGGGCTAAGAATGCAAATATGTGAAGGTGTGACCAGTCAAAGGTGTCTACCATTCCTGCTGTTGTCACTATGTAGGAATTGTTTTTACATGGGTACAATAAACAGAAATGGATTGATCAATGAGCAAAAGGAGTCTATTGAAACATAATGTTTGTCTTAGAAAACTAATTGAAGGTCAAGTGCATGTTCAGGGCTGTGCACATGCTCAGGTAAAATCTAGAACCTGCTAAAACCAAGGGAAACTTGTTAATCAATCCAAGACCAAAATTACATCCTTGTGAAAGTCTGGTGATGATAAAGATGTTTCCATGAAAGACACTGGATGCCCCAGCTGGCATCTGCTTCTATCTATTCTAGATCTGTGAAGTAGCTGAGTCACATTACTCATGAAACTAGATGTTACCGCAACCTTTGCCAATGCAAAAACAGAACAAAACAAAAGTCTTACTTTCCTTCTTTGCTTTGTTCATTTTAGTTTTAAAGTTCCCGTTAGGAGCACCTTATTGGCAAAGCTTAGTTTATAGGTACAGGGTTCAGTTTTTCAGAATCAGGCAAAAGAAGTAACTCCACTAGTTGGCATGGATAGTGGAAGACAAGGCCTGCTTCCTATGAATATTTACATGTGTGAATATTCACAAAATAAAAGGGACTTTCAGATGTTGGGGTAATAAAGGGAAAAAGGCAATGTCTACTATTCATTTGTTAACTGATTAAATACTCACAACCATGATTCTTTTTGACATTTTAAAGACTAAAAAATTGTGCACAAAGTAATCAAATTATTTCTTAATGTCACATTATCTTACAAGAAAGACTTGTGATTTTAGTCTAAACTTGTTTGACTCTGGGCGCCTGGGTGGCTCAGATGGTTAAGCATCTACCTTCGGCTCAGGTCATGATCTCAGGGTCCTGGGATCGAGTCCTGCATCAGGTTCCCTGCTTAGAAGGGGGCCTGCTTCTTCCTCTCCCTCTGCTGCTCCCACTGCTTGTGCTCTTTCTCTTTCTCTGTCAAATAAATAAATAAAATCTTTAAAAATAATTTTAAAAAATAAACTTATTTGACTCCAAAATCATTTTCTTTCTAATACAACGTGATGTTACCAATGTAAGTAAATGGTAATACATATATTCTATTTATTAGTAATAAATATGTAAATATATTCTATTTACTATATTTTCACTTTAGTTTATCAATTACAATTCACCTATCACCTTATCTACACAAGAATATGAATTCCGTGTCTGAATTTTTAACATGACTGATCAATTGTGTTGATCATTCCTGTAGGATGATTTTAAGGAATGATTCAACCAAAATATTTTAGATTTGAAGTACAGATGTATAGATATAGGTTTAGATATAGATACAAACAGGTAAGTAGATAAGTAGGTAGATAAATGATAGATGATGGATGGGTGACGGATAGATGGATGGAGAGATCAATAGATAGATGATAGTAGATAGATGATAGATAGATAGATGATAATGTATGGATATATTCTGTGCTATTTCACTATTCACCTATATTCCTTTGAATTGTGCTAAGATTGGAAAAAGGGAAAATACTGGTACAATTGTTTATTATTTTCTTTTTTTTTTTTTTAAGATTTTTTATTTTATTTATTTGAGAGAGAGAGAATGAGAGATAGAGAGCACGAGAGGGAGGAGGGTCAGAGGGAGAAGCAGACTCCCCGCTGAGCAGGGAGCCCGATGCGGGACTCGATCCCGGGACTCCAGGATCATGACCTGAGCCGAAGGCAGTCGCTTAACCAACTGAGCCACCCAGGCGCCCCTATTATTTTCATATCAGTGATTTTTATGCATTGGAATGATACAGTTTAGAACTAACAAATCAGAAAAAAAAATCTTTGTATTCTAGCACTTCAGGATTACCCACCTTGTAGGGTGGTCTGCCATCCAGTCTTCCTAACAGGAAACTCTTATATGCATGTGGAGGTGTAGGAACTTATTACCTCATTTTTAAGATGTACAAACTATCAAGATTCCTAGGCTAGTTTGGAGATAGGAGAGGGGTAAAGGGGTACATGCAACATTCTCTTTTTTTCCCCCAAAAAAAGCATAAAACATGAACACAAATTCATTTGGTATCCTCTAATAGAAACCATAAGATAGTAACTCTTGAAACAAACAGTTATAAAAAGAGAGAGAGAGAAAAGAAAATATAAGAAGTGTCTCTTTAAATGTAAAATGTTTGCTGAAATTAAGTGTAAATAAAACTTACAGAAAAAAATAAAGTTGATGTTGTCTCTTAAAGTCAACGAGAGAAAATATATTAAGATTATGGGAAAATAGATAAGATAAAAATCAGTAGTAAGAGAGTATAATATTCTACCCCTGGTAGTTTTAAGAGAGTACCAAGAAAGTGGGAGAGAAAAATAAGAAATCGTGTGAGTGTTTCTCTGAGTACAGTACATGGCCTCAAAAATGAGTAGCCCAGAAAGCAACTAGAAAAATGAGAAAGAGCAAGTTCAGTCTGTCTGTATCAAACTTCAGAATATCGAGAATAAAGAGATGATTATAATATCTGCCAAAGAGAAAAATTGAACCTGAGCTAACAAGAATAACCCTGAATGAACAGCAATGAAATAGCAGTGAGATACCGGATTCAACTACAAAGGAAAGATAATCAGACTGGATTCAGGCTTTTCAGTATCAATTTTAGATGCTAGACAATAATGAAAGCATACTTCAAACCTCTGAAGGGCAAAGCTTTCAACTCACTTAAGTCAAGTCAAACTACACTCAGGTATGAAGGGAGGGGGAAAAAAAGCATCTTCAAACATTATTGGTTCTGCTGATCTCAGTAAGGACGTGAACCTCCTTAATTCTCACGTGAACCTCAATTCTCACGTGAACCTCAATTCTCACAGACTTGACATTGGAAAAGGAGTGTCTCAAGAAGAACAAATGTTCTAGTGTTAGGATTTGAAGATCTCCTTTGCTGTTAGGAAAGGTAGGGGATAAATGGTTGTGCGTGCAAAGAATTTTCAGCCTCGTGGAAGAAATAGGCCATGAGATGATCTCTTTGCCAAAAGCAAACACAGGACTGTTTCCCACCTGCCAAGATTTGGGCAATCCTAATGTGTCACTGAATTGCCCTCCTTCTTGTTGCTTAAAAGAATGAAAGGGGGGCAGAAATCGGAGGGGGAGATGAACCATGAGAGATGATGGACTCTAAAAAACAAACTGAGGGTTCTAGAGGGGAGGGGGTGGGGGGATGGGTTAGCCCGGTGATGGGTATTAAAGAGGGCGCGTTCTGCATGGAGCACAGGGTGGAACACTGCATCAAAAACTAATGATGTAATGTACGGTGATTAACATAACATAATAATAAAAAAAAAACATAAAAGAAGTCTGCTTCCACTTCTGCCTTGTTATCCTTGACTGGAGGGAAGTCACTAAAGCAATCTGAGGATGCTCTGCTCGGAACTAAGGGCCAGGTCAGGTGGGAGGATGGAGGGAGCTGCTTATCTGCATCTAGGAACACTCAGCCTGGAGAAGAAGACAAATCAGGTTTCATAAAATGCATGGGGAGAATGCGATGTTAAAATGAAAATATTAAAGAATATTTTCAAAACAAAATTAAGTATTTGAATTAATAAAATTCCTGAATGTATTTATAAAGAAAGAGAACCTAAAGTGGCATTTATTATCAGTTTTTTCCTTGGCTTTTAGAAACTATGCTTATAACAACTAGTAATAAGTGGACTGAAGAAAATATGAGTATAAAAATCCTTGCATTTTTTTGTTATATAACCCATTAGACTAGAAAATGTCATTTTAAGCTGTCAGTTTTCATTGTCTTAAAAGGAACACTTTTTCAGCTAAACCTTCGTTTCTTAAATTATACCAGTATATGTGTGTCCTCTTCATGTCTCTTTTACTTAAAAAATAGTATTTCTCGCAATACCGGAGGGCCTACGTTTCTTTAACATGATTCTCCCTTCAAAGTTTTGCAAATTTTTACAAGGAAAAAAAATTCAAAACTGCCCACTCAGTTTTATGCACCAGATATAAAAAATGATATTGTGAAACAATATATAATGGTTTAGGTTGGGATTGCAAACAAAATATTTATTTTTTGATAATGTATTCTCTTGTATGCATACTCAAACACATATAAACAAATGTATACACAGACTCATAATTTTCAGTACTTATGAATGTCAGATTGATAAAATAGTGAAATTTCTGAACAGGATATGGGACATAAAAACAAGTTTTTGGAGCTGATAACTTTGCCATTTACATTTGAAACTAAGTAAGTAACAGGAAAATCATAATAAAGTCACCTTTCTTATTATTTATGCAGATATGATATCAATACAGACATATGTGTGTAAAATTTCTAATAGTATTTTAGAACTTTTATATCTACTTCTCTAATTTTATCAGTTCCTCTTAGAAATATAGACACACCATTAGTAATCCTAGCAATAAAGGAAGAAAAAAAAGGAAGGAAAGAAGGAAAAGAAAAGAAACATCAGCAAACTAAGATTAGTTCTGCTAATCAGCAGAATATTATTTTATACACTGATTTATAAATTTTAAGTATCCGCAAAATCCTCATTATATATTTAGCCTTCTGGGTCCTGCTACCTATTGAATTCTAAGGTTAGATATTCCCTGGTGTCTTTCCACTGACTTATTTCTTGTTCAAATAAATATTTATTAAAGACTTTTTAGTGCTGAGCAAAAAAGATGAATGAAGGAATATCTACATTCAAGATTTTACACACGAGTTACATAGAGTAGTTACAAATAAAATTTATTTATTCAGCCACAGAGAATGTATGCCTTGTTTGTTGTGTAATAATCTTTTACTTAATCTCTTACTCATTTCCAGAAGTAAGATTTTGTATCACAAAATGTTTCACTGGTCCTCAACATATTCCTCTGTGATTTGTGGATATCACTTCTCTTAGTCAAGAATTATATTTTACCAGTCGATGTGGTATTTTACTAAAAAATACAGAACACTGAATTTTGCAGTGGTGTTAAGGATTTGTGGACTGAGCAGGCAGAATTCTTTTTACTATACTGTGCTTTGATAAAATGGTAAAGGCTCACAGATCTTCTAGAACACTGGCCCTGGAAACTAAGATCTGATTCTGAATACCGACAGTTTCCTCTTTATGAGACAACTTGAGAAATTTAACTGTTTGATCTGAGTCGCAGTATTAATTTTATCTTCCCGAGCAACTGATCAGATTTTATACCCCAAATATCATAAATGATGTCACTAACTAGATTTTCCTTTGTGTGTTAAATGTTATAAAGTCTAGAATTAGATTTGCCATCTAGGAGTAACAAATATGCGTGCTGTTTTTGTAGCAATCTCACATTTGGCTCTATTTATATCTCTTTGCTTATTTTGCTATCTTCTGTAGTATGTAGTTTTAATCAAATATATACATCTCTATTTTATCTATTTTAGCAATCACCTTCATTTTTTAATAAGATGAGGTAAATTGAAGATAAAGCTAGAAAAATTAGTCTAATTAAATCTGAGGAAGGTTTGTGCAAGAATGTTCATTGGTTCAATCATCCCATCTTTCAACTAACAAAGTATACCTCTATGTACTATAATACTTGTGTCAGAATGAAAAGATGAATAAGATATTATACTCAAAGATCTTATAACTGAGGAGGGGGACCAGAAAAGTTAACAGACAATTAAAATAAAGTGTCATAAGTACAATAAGTGAGTGCTATGATCATACTGTGTTAAGTCAGAATGGATAATTAGGAAAGGTATCTAAAGAGAGGTGATGCCTAAACTGAACCATAAAGGATTAATAGTCAAATTGAAGAAGAAAAATATATTTCAGTCAACAAAGCAAAATCTAAGGTTTTGTAAATTAATTAATTAATTAATTAATTAATTTAAGTAATCTCTACATCCAACATAGGGCTTGAACTCATGACCCTGAGATCAAGAGTTGCACGAACTTCCAGCTGAGCCAGCCAGGTGCTCCAACAAGGTGAAATTTGTAACGAGGCAAAAGTGAAAAGAAAGCATAGAATATTTGGATAGTAAATCGCAATTTTATTAGAAAACAAATTCGTTTCAATGATGTTTAGTATCGTATTAATATATTTTAAAATATAACAAATGCCCTATTTCATGTTCAATCTGTAGTACAAGAGATATGGGAGAATATATAATATGACCTCTATAATCCCATTCTATGATATTTCAGTTGACATTTGAAACTGAATAACAAGATATTTATTTTGAGGTAATTTTTTGTCCCTAATTGACCTTATATCTTTGAATTCAGCCCAAATTTCAAAAAATAAAGTTTCACATCCATGTGATATCCTTTCCATATTCAATAGAAAACAAACGAGGTTCAGTTTTCAGAAAACATGAGGAAAATCTAGTTGCTCAGGTGAATCCCACAGAAAGCTATTAACAGAGAAGGAAAAATATTAAATCAACTACAGTAAGCTCACTACTTCAGTTCCTATTTTTCTGGTTGACTGCTAATATCATTGCTTGCTTTTTGCTTTTGTAGATTTATCTGGGGAAGTAATTTTAGTTTACATTTTAACTTTTTTCATTGATGTTTTCAACCTGAATGACCATGCAAATCTTCTAAGGCTCAATGTAAAATGCATGTTAAAATTATGATTAACAGAAAAATTCCTTCAGCCCTAATAGTTTCCATATCAATGTGCAGGTGGTAATGAGATGTTAAAGCAAATGAAACCAAGAATTATGTGGACTAATAGGTACTTAAACTTAGAGAGGATGTAAGAAGATGTTTACTCCAGAACCTTAATTTTACAAATGAAAAAAAATGGAGGGCCAGAAAGATTAGATAGCTTGTTGAAGTTCATTCGGTTCATTAGTGGCAAAACTTGGTTTGGAATTCATCACACATTTGTGTTTTGTTTTGCTTTGTTTGTTGCATAGATTTTCTACCTCATTCTGATTATTTGTATATTACTATTTCTAGACTATATCAATTTTATTTTATTTTATTTTTTTAATTTTATTTATTTTTTATACAATAAATATGATGAGCCTGGAGCAGAACCAGGTGTGGTGGGACTTAATGATGAGACTGCCCTTAAGAAAGAGAAATGCAATTTTCATCTGAACACATTGTTAGCCTTAAGAAAGAAAAATGCAATTGTCATCTGAACACATTGTTAGGGCCCTTTCCAGGGCCCCAGAAGTACCCTGGTTGGGGAGGGGCACTGAATTTTCAGCTTCATCATCTCACAGGAAATCCCTCCTCAAAGAACAGAGTTAGTAGCATTTACTGTAAGACGATATTTTGCTAGAGTCAATACATTATGTAATTTGATATGGTTTTTTATGGGGATTACTGATGGGGTTATATTCCATATTAAATTCATATCACATTCAAGAGTATATACAGTTTCTAATTTCATAAAAATTGATTTATTTTCTCATATAGTAGAAAAGCTATAAGCATCATGACCTATACCCTCTGGCTATACATTTACCAAGGTGCAAAATATTTAAAATGAATACATAAATATCCAACTGAAATTCTGTGGATATGCACACTTATGATGTTTATTTGAGTGGCTGATTTGATAAAATAGTTCTAAAGCATTAGAACAATTGTTCATATAAATCTAGGGATTTCTGAATTACAGCTGCTATGAGATAAACTATATATACTTTTGTCATGGCCAATGTTATGATGCTAGAAAAATGTTATTTGCCATTTTATTAATGGAATAGTATGAATTTCTGTCCTGTAATTCTTAAAGATTTGTTTATTTATTTGAGAGAGAGAGAGTGTGTGCAAGCAAGCAGAGGGTGGGGTGAGGGGGTTGGGGGCTTAGGGACAGAGGGAGAGGGAGAGAGAAACTGAAGCAGATTCTGTGCTGAGTGCAGAGGCTGAGGCAGGGCTCTGTCTCACAACCCTGAGATCAGATCTGATCCTACATCAAGAGTTGGATGCTTTAGCTGACTGTGCCAGCCAGGCACCCTTGTCCTATAATTCTTTAGGCCTCCAGAAAAAAACACAATTCATGGAAATTACCCAAGAAATGTCTCCTTATGAAAGTAAAGACAATGTTTCTTATTTCTAGGTGAAATCGAATCAACCTGCTTCATATCTTTATTCAGATCACCCTTGCTAGAATGTAAGCCCCAAGAGGACATTGTTCTTGGTTTTTGCGGTCTGTGGTCAGGCACCCAACCCAATGCATATAGGAAACCAAATATGTTTGAATGAATTAATATTTTCAATTAAATGTGTGCCCTATAAGGTTGAAGGTATCAATATTGAGAAGTTCTAATAGTTTCTGTATTATTTTAATGTTTATTTTACCAGACATATATAATATAAATCTTATATGTTCCACCTTTTGAATCACTAGTACCTCTAACGACAATTAGATGTCATTTGTGTAACACAACAAACATTCCAAGACACAAAATACTTAAGCTTGAGTACATTAGCAATGCCATGTCTAGAAGCTACTCCTGCCTTTAATAGTGATTTACCTATTAATTTCATTAAACGATTTCATCATTCGGCATTCACAGGAAAGGATTTAAATAAAAATGCACTGCATTTTTTTTTCTTTGCCCAGATAATGGCATTAGATTGTCAGGTTTAATATAGACAAAAGTTCTTTCCAAAAACATTTCACATTTGCATAGGACATGAAGCCTCTGCTCAAGAAACAATAAAGATGAAAAATGATGTCCTAGCAACTTTTCTTTCCTGATCGTTTCAGTTAAAAGATAATTTTAAATGCAGGTGTTCAAATAGAATTTGGAAGGGGCTTTAATGATAATCCTTTGGCTCTGATGAAAGAGAGCTCACAGTTCCTCAGTAAAATGATTTCTGAAAAGTAGTAGGTTCTAAGAAGCTAATACACAAGAAAATATTATAGCATTATTATGTTACAATTGAACAAAACAATATAGGCTATTTGTGCTTTGTTTAACCAGTTAGATTCACACTGCATTTTAAACTTGGGATAAAAGGAAAGAGTAATGCAAATATTAACCCACACTACATTTTATCCTTGGGAGGGGGGAAGAAAAAAACAAATTATTTTGATTATTTTGCCAGACTGTACAATTTAACATTCCTAAAGGATGGTAAAATGCATTATCATTAATATTGTTATAATGTAATATACAAAAAAACACAATATGTCAAATTTTAAGAAGCTGAAATAGATCACAATATTTATATTTTATACATATACTTGTGTAACTATATATTTGTATTCTCATGTCAAAATTTGATTAAAGCCTTTTTGAATTAGACATTTTAATGCTTCTTTCAACCAAATATATATCTATGAGTTTATATATTTTTACAAAGAATAGTACATTGTGATTAATCCTTATCCTTAGTCTGAAAGACCTAATTATTAGGAGGACTCCAAGCATGTTAAAAAGAGGATGTTACTATCCTTTTGGACACTCAAACTAGTTTTTTCCTTATTTGGTATAGATTATTTTAAGAAGGTTAACATTTTGTTAGTTTTGCAATAGAACCATTTGCCTCACTTATGTTTTTAGAAAATAATTAGCTATTAATAGTGAGTCTATAAGGCATTTACAGATAATTTAAGTTCAACTTGATATTTTATTGTATTAGATTGAAACTTTCAGACTAAATTGTATTAATTCAACAGATGTATTGCCAAGAATTTCTCTGGGTGCTAGACAGAAAACTGTGAGCAAAAATGACCCTGCTCTAGGGGCACCTGGGTGGCTCAGTTGGTTAAACGCCTGACATCAGCTCAGGTCATGATCTCTGGGTCCTAGGATGCTGCTCTGCACAAGGCTTTGTGCTCAGTGGGGAGCCTGTCTCTCCCTCTTCCCTTGCCCCTTCCCTGGCTAGTACTCTCTGTCAAGTAAATAAAATCTTAAAAAAAAAAAAAAAAAGACCCTGCTCTCTTATTGCTTCAGGCTTAGTGAGGTAACAAAAGCCCCATTATTTAGTAGTTGTTGATCTTTGAGTCTAGGAACATTTCTTTTAGGGGTTATTTAAGAAAAAATACTATACTTATAAATAAAATGTGTACATTTTTATAATAGATACATCACACTAAAAGTTTTCAAAACTTTTCTATAAGAAAGGTATTTATTATTATGCTCTCAAATATAAAAAGTACCAGTAAATTTACCTTGATACAAAAATTGTGTTGCATAATATGTGTGCTTGCTAATGGCACAAAATGATGAGTGCCTCTGAGAGAATACAAATTAATTATATATATATTTATGCATCTAATATATATAATATAAACATATATAAATGTATGTAATATATATAATATAAATATATTTTATATAAATAATTAACTTTGAAATACAAGTATCAGAGTTTCTTTGGTAGGTAGTCATAGCCTTCAGTAGCTGTAGGTAGTTGTGGAATGTAATTATTTTCCACACAGCCTTACTGTCTGTGTCAATGAAAAATAAAGCATCAAATCAAATTCTGATGCACATATACTTATTTGCAAATAAAGCAGAAACAAGCAAAGCTAGACTCACTACTCGATTTTAGGCTAAATAAAAGACAGTATTTTGTAGTGAAATACAGCTAAAATTATGGTTTAAATTAGGCAATAGAATCCTTATATTTGGCTATAGTTGAAAAAGTCCTTGACTTTGAACGGCTGACTGAACAACCTATTTAATTATAATCTTATAACCTTATTCTATAATCATATAACCTGTTGATATGGGGGCAGAGGTGCTTATAAAATATTCCTCCTTAGTCCACATACCTTAAAGGCTACTCATTTCGCTAAAGGACAGAAAAGGTCTGAAATATATTTAAATAAATCATTATAAGATTAAAATAGATGATGGTCATATAATAGTCCACACCTGAATCTGAGCTTCTGATTAGAGGGTTTAAAAGCTAACAAACCACTCTTCTTTGTAGCAGCTACTTCCCCAATAGTTACTTTACATAAGGATAATTCAGATATTAATTAATAGGTCTCTCAATAAAGGCTAAAGTAAAAAAAAAAAATGAGAAAAACATTGTACTCTAGTTGCTGACATATTCTAACCTAGAGCTAATGAGGAATTAAAACTTCTGGATTTTTTTAAGAATAAAACAATTTTAAACTGTTCCTAGCACATTATTTCATGTTGAATGTATAAATTCTCACACTATTTGTTAATAAAAAGACAAATACTTTGATCTATAATTTTTTTTTCTTTAGGGTTTTTATCTTTTATTTAAACAATAATCCCTTGGTGCACCTGGGTGGCTCAGTCGGTTAAGCAGCTGCCTTAGGCTCAGGTCATGATCCCAGGGTCCTGGGATTGAGCCCCATATCGGGCTCCCTGCTCAGCGGAGAGCCTGCTTCTCCCTCTCCCTCTGCCTGCCGCTCTGCCTACTTGTGCTCTCTATCTCTCTGTCAAATAAATAAATAAAATCTTTTAAAAAAATAAGAAAATAAACAATAGTCCCATTATTTTTTTCTAAGATACAGCCTATCATTTTGTTTTACCTCCATTATAAAATGTTTTTACTTCATTAAGACCACGTTAACTATAGATAACACAATCAAAATAAATATTGAGGTGTATTTTTCCTTTCAACCATGACAAATATAAATAGTCGCATATTTCATAAATCAGTATGAACAAAAACATATTGATTATTCAACATCCTCAAGCAGTAACTTGATGCTGAACCTCAATAATAATAATTGCCAAACATTAGAGATACTAAGTGTAAAATGTCAATATTATACACTTTATAGTATAAATTATAATTTATAATTAAGAAGGAAAAGGGGGAAAATTATAAGAAAAAATGGTGCAAAAAGCAACTGGACTCATGTGAATCCAGACCATTTCGTTATTCCTTCTGAGACAAAATTTTGACCTTGACCTTATTTTTGACCTGCAGTACATTAAATCACATTAAACTAAAAGTAACTTAAAAAAAAAAAAATCTAAGTGCTAAAATCTCTCCCAAGCACTTTAAATACATTTTCCCATTTAATTCTCACAATAGCTCCTTGAGGTAAATACTATTATTATCACTATTTTATAGATTGGAAAATAAGCTCAAAGAGTTGAAGCAATTGACTTACTGGCATAAGGATACTCAAAACTTTTTGCAGCCAACTCCATGTTTTAAGAGATATATTTTTTTTAATACTTTGCTCAGGTTCTAGCTTAGAAAACACTTCCATGTCAATCAGTTACTCTCAGGCAATGGGCAAATCCCTAAGACTTTCTTTTTTATTATTATTATTATTTTTATTAACATATAATGTATTATTTGTTTCAGGGGTACAGGTCTGTGATTCATCAGTCTTATACAATTCACAGCACTCACCATAGCACATATTCTCCCCAGTGTCTATCACCCAACCACCCCATCCCCCCAACCCCCACCACTCCATCCACCCTCAGTTTGTTTCCTGAGATTAAGAGTCTCTTATGATTTGTCTCCCACTCTGGGTTCGTCTTGTTTCATTTTCCCCTTTCTTCCCCTATGATCCTCTGTCTTGTTTCTCAAATTCCTCATATCAGTGAGATCATATGGAATGATGTGTATGCAGCCAGAATAAGGGAAAAAAAAAAGGATTCAACATGAAAGGCCATTTCAGGGACTTGTGAGCAGTTATTTTCAACTTCTACAATTGCTTATTTTATGTTTATTTTCATTTGTTTCCATTTAATTGAATACAGCTGTGTAGGTATAGCAGGACAGGGAATAGTAAATAAGTCAACACACTTTTCTCTGCTTCTTTTTTTTTTAAGATTTTATTTATTTATTTGACAGAGAGAGACACAGGGAGAGAGGGAACACAAGCAGGGGGAGCATTGTTAAACAGAATCCACTCAAAATAATTTTATCACATATAATCCTTCAATTTAACATTTAGGAAGCCCTGAGATCTAATGTTATGCACCCAAATTCCTTCACTAGTGGCCCTCTGGGCAAAGAAAGTATATCTGGTTCTCATTTTAGACTTTTACAACTATTTTGATTAGAAGCAGCTAACATGAATCTGTAATAACAAAGGTCAATTGCTACAATGTAAGCAAGCATGAGATGATAGACTAGGGCTGTTAGTGGAAAAGTTTATAGGAAGGATCTCTAACCTTGGCTCTCACATCTAGAAATTTGTAGAAGGCATAGCCACCTGTCTTCATCCCCCTAAAAGATTTATGCTGGAAGGTAAACATGAGTGGTGCATTAAATGTAAATTGAGGCAGTTGCTTCTCATTGTTTAAGACAATTTTGAAGACAATGGATTAAAAATGTTGTCATAAGATATAGAAGATAAGGAGCCTGACTTTTTTGATTGTGTTGTCTCTTATCTTAGAAAGTTGCTTAAAGCACACAATGTCCAATAATAGCTGAGACAGAGAGAACAACCTAGAAACCAAACATGCAAGACAGGAGTCTTCAAGGTATAGAAGAGGTAGTAGAGTCAGATTAATGTGCAGAGAGTGTTGATTAATTGGAGGAATTTTGATGTGCAGACTTATGGGGCAGAGAGGAACAGGTTGGTTAGAGCAAGAAAGCACCTAGTGCAGCTGATTAGCATTATCTTGATGAGCAGATATTCCAGCAGTGAGATAAGCCAATCCCACCTTCCCAAAAAAACGCCCTGAAGATTATATATTTGTTTTATATTTACTTATGCCATACATACTTATAATATATAAATAACAAACTTAGGGCGCCTAGGTGGCTCAGTCATTAAGCGTCTGCCTTCGGCTCAGGCCATGGTCCCAGGGTCCTGGGATCAAGTCCGACTTTGGGCTCCCTGCTCTGCGGGAAGCCTGCTTATCCCTCTCCCACTCACCTGCTTGTGTTCCCTCTCTCACTGTGTCTCTCTCTGTCAAATAAATAAATAAAATCTTTAAAAAAATGGTAACAAACTTAGTCTAGGATAAATAAGATGACTAGGGTCTCATATGTTGTTCTGTCGTATAGGAGAAATACCTTAGTCTGCCTTGCAATTACTTCTCCCTAATTCCAAAGTTAACTTCCCAAAATATAAATCTGATTGTTTATTCACTTGTGTAGAAAGAACAAGCTCCTTAACATGACATTCACCGCTCACCAATATGCAGCCTTTGCCTCAAGCTGCCTTAAACTCTACTACCCTCTGCTACCACACTCTGAGATTTATCACACTCACTAAATTAAAACCCAAGGTGGAAACTCAAAAAGCTGTTTTACTTTGGGCGCTTGGGTGGCTCAGATGGTTAAGTGTCTGCCTTCGGCTCAGGTCATGATCCCAGGGTCCTGGGATTGAGTTCCGCATCGGGCTCCCTGCTCCTTGGGAGCCTGCTTCTCTCTCTGCTTCTCTCTCTCTCTCTCTCCCTCTCTCTCTCCCTCTGTCTCTCATGAATAAATAAATAAAATATTAAAAAAAAATTACAAAAAAAAGCTGTTTTACTTTGTGCAAAGCTACTTTGCACAAGTTGTTGCCTCCACCCAGACTGATCCTTCCTCTCTTCCTTGACTAAGGTATTCTTTTTCTTTTTTACAAATTTATTTTTTTAAAGATTTTATATTTATTTGAGAGAGAGAGAGAGAGTGAGAGCGATCATGAGCCAGGCAGAGAGAGAAGCAGGCTCCCCACTGAGCCACCAGACGCCCCAATGACTAAGGAATTGTTATTCATCCCTCAACAGATGGGTCTAATGTCATTTCCTAGGTAAAGTCTTCCTTTACTACTCTTTGCAATGCTATTATCCTCTCTCATGGGCTCCAGGTACATAGTGGGTGTATTATAGCACCCATTACCGTAGACCATGATTATTTAATTGCGCATTTTTCCACATTTAGTCTCTTAGCTTTTAGAATAAGGCTATGTCATATTCATTTTTATTTAACTGCTCACAAGTATCTAAAACATTGCTAGCTCATGTTTGAAACCAAACAAAACACACACACACACAAAACATTTGCAACATAAAGTGCATTTGACAATCTAACTTTTAGATGTAAATATATTTGCAATAATTTTTTTCAAAACTGGTAGTCTACTATAAAAACAGGTTAAAAGACATGATTAAAGAAAGTAAAATGTTGAAAAAATATTGAATAAAAAAGAACTCTGTAAAATGAATGTAAGACACTATCATTGTTACAAAAAATTATTAATACAACTTTTTAAAAAGTTAGTTCTCTGTTCAGATGAGAACCATACCTGTTCAGTTTCTATATGTGCCTGAAGTTCAAGCAAATATTTTTTTCTTTTAGTCAATAACCTAGAAGAAACTCAGGAATATCTCAGTTCAATCAAGAAATACTTAAAAATTAACAAAAGTATAAAAAGAATTTTAACTAATGAAGTTGTTAATAATTACTAGGTTTTTATACCACTTGGAGGTCAATATGTAATAGAAACAAACTATGCTCAATTGTGGGAAAAATTAATCTCTAAAATGGAGATGGATAGAAAATGCTTTTTGGCATTGAAGTGTGTTTGTGTCTGGAAATCACTTGATATGTTAGTCTTGACCTTATACTTGATAAAGTATCTCCTTTAAACCTTTAGACACTTGTTTTAGTCAAGATACTGGTGCAGTTTTCTTTTCATCTGCTTTTCTGATAGAAAGTTTTTTAAAAAATGAAGATAATGTAATTCTTTGCTTTTAAAATCTTCTATAAAAATGACCCAGAAAAAAATCCTATGATTCAAGTATAAATCAAAATATGTTGACTTACAAAAGTTGATATCCTGATTAATTTTTGGTTTACAATGTGGAAATTAATTACTCCTTTATCCTGATAATTAAAGTTATATTACTCTATATGAAATCATGGAGAAAAACATTTTTCAGTTCTAAAAAATAAAACTGTTTCACTTTACTATTCACAGTAAGTATAATGTTTTAAATAAAACATTGAATTTTGTTTTTATTGAGGTATAATTGACATACAATGTCATATTACTTTTAGGTGTAAAACATACTGATTTGACAATTCTATACATTACTCAATGCTTACCACAATAAGTGTAGTGACCAAATGTCAACATATGTTATTACGATATTATTGACTATATTCTCTATGCTGTACTTTTTATCTCCATGACTTTTTTATTTTATAACTGGAAGTTTGTACCTCTAAATCCACTCTATCTATTTTGCCCATCCCCCATCCATCTCCCCTCTGGCAACCATGAGTTTCTTCTCTGTATTTAAGAGCCTAATTTCTTTCTTTTTTTTTTTTTAAGATTTTATTTATTTATTTATTTATTTGAGAGAGAGAATGAGAGAGAGAGCACAAGAGGGAAGAGGGTCAGAGGGAGAAGGAGACTCCCCGATGAGCAGGGAGCCCGATGCAGGACTTGATCCCAGGACTCCAGGATCATGACCTGAGCCGAAGGCAGTCGCTTAACCAACTGAGCCACCCAGGCACCCAAGAGCCTAATTTCTTATTTGTAGTGATTTTACTTAATAATTTGGGAATTTACTGTGTGAACATCTATTAAATAATATTAATTCAACATTGTGCTATATCTTAACAATTAAATATGATCAAGAATCAGTATAATTTTCTCATAGAGGAAAATGTCTTAAAGCTTTATCTTCTAATTTTCTTTCAAACTACTGCACAACCCTTTCCATATCTTTAGGGAATCTGTAACATCATATGCTGCATTTCAAATCACTGAAGAAGATTAATTTGTTATTCTGGGCTTTAGTTCGCCTAATTAATTAATTTATTCATTCTTTCTTTTTCCTCCATGGTTCATCTACTCATGCCTCTGGTGAACACCCATTTATTGAGTGTCCACTAAGCCTAAATCATGCTTGCAGGGGCTTTGTGAGATGTAATAATTCATCCAAAACAACACAAAACAAAGCAAAACAAAACCTACTTTCACAAAGACTGCAATTTCTTAGGAGACACAGACTCGTCATTACCTTAATACAATCTAGAAAAATACAAGCTTTATTTTAAACAATTATCAAACCAGGTTGTGTTCTTTTTTGCTTGGTAAGAAAAAAAATTATCTCTGAAGACTTAAGTAGAGATCTAAATGATGGGTAGAATTTTGATATGTTACCATAGGGGAAGATATTTTCAGTATAGGACATAATATAGGAATTGCCATGAAAAGGCACATGGAACAGAAATGAAACACCAAGTACTGCATTTCACTGATTTAAAAACTTATGGATATAAGGAGTGGTAGATACAAGTTCAAAAGGTGAAGGCCAGATACTGACCAATCTATTATGTCACATGATGAAGTTTTCTCCTTAATTTTTTTCTCAATAGTGGAAAATCTTTGAAGCTTTTGAGCAGGAACAGTCTGTGCTACTGGAAGATTAGTCTCAATCTCAGAGAAGCATCAAAAGTCAATTGCAATGACATGGATGGAACTAGAGGGTATTATGCTAAGCGAAATCAATCAATCAGAGAAAGACATGTATCATATAATCTCAGAGGAATTCTTAATCTCGGGAAACAAACTGAGGGTTGCTGGAGTGGTGGGGGGTGGGAGGGCTGGGGTGGCTGGGTGATGGACATTGGGGAGGGTATGTGCTATGGTGAGTGCTGTGAGTTGTGCAAGACTGTTGAATCACAGACCTGTACTTCTGAAACAAATAATACATTATATGTTAAAAAAAAAAAGAAGCTAGTAGGAAGGGAAAAATGAAGGGGGAAGGGGGGAAATGGGAGGGGGAGACAAACCATGAGAGACTATGGACTCTGAGAAACAAACTGAGGGTTCTAGAAGGGAGGGGTGGGGGGATGGGTTAGCCTGGTGATGGGTATTAAAGAGGGCATGTTCTGCATGGAGCACTAGGTGTTATACGCAAACAATGAATCATGGAACACTACATCAAAAACTAATGATGTAATGTATGGTGATTAACATAACATTATAATAAAAAATCATAACAAAAAAACTAATGATGTATGGTGATTAACATAACAAAATAAAATTAAAAAATATCAGTTGGAGAACATAGATATGCAGGTACTAAATGGAGTCGGAAGGCTACTACAACCTATGATGTCAGATTTGAGTAAGATTTAATTATGGAGCGAACAAAAGAAAAGAACATGTAAAAGATATTTTATAAATAGAATCTCCCATTGAAATCGTTAGTATGTAAATTAACCTATTAAATTCTGTGAAATTAACTTTAATATAAGTTATATCTTTAATATAAAGATTGATGATAGTAATTATATTAGTGTAGATTGATATTTCTTGAAAGCATGTAAGATAGGTTGCTGAAACAGTTTTAATTTGTAAATGTGTAAACTTTGTGTGTAAATCACGTATAATATGTTTTTCCTCACTATCCTGCTGGTGCACAAAATTATCTACACGTTAAAGGAAAAAGAATCTGGATTTTGCATTAGTTAGAATAGTTTTTGCCTCAAGCAAATAAGTCTAAGTTAAGCCTGAAACAAACAAAATAATGGATAACATACTTGGTTTCATTTCTTAAAATTACCTCTTAAAAACTTAGTCATTAATTAATGTAGCAATAATTAACTAAAACTAGATATCTTCATGCTTAGGGCGCCTGGGTGGCTCAGTTGGTTAAGCGACTGCCTTCGGCTCAGGTCATGATCCTGGAGTCCCAGGATCGAGTCCCACATCGGGCTCCCTGCTCAGCAGGGAGTCTGCTTCTCCCTCTGATCTTCCTCTCTCTCATGCTCTCTACCATTCTCTCTCTCTCTCAATAAATAAATAAAAATCTTTAAAAAAAAAAAAAAGATATCTTCATGCTTATATCTATTTCCTGTTTTTTTTCTGAAAGTGAGAAAAAAACCTTACAATAATTTCATTGTCCCTTTCATATGAATGCTATATAGCAGATAAACAACATTTTCTGTTGTCAGTTGTCAACTTACAGCATATAACCAAAATGGCAATAGCGTAGGGCTGATTTTTCAAAAAACTAATATAAACTAACATTGTTACTATTGCATCACTTGGTGATAGCTTGTTCCTG
The DNA here is from genome assembly GCF_009762305.2 of Zalophus californianus. Lineage (NCBI taxonomy): Eukaryota > Metazoa > Chordata > Mammalia > Carnivora > Otariidae > Zalophus > Zalophus californianus. Next base: position 36,838,977 of record NC_045597.1, read on the forward strand.
GGAAGGGTGTGGATCAATTTGCATAAGTGGTTCAGGGTCCTAATGAAGAAAAGGATGGAGATCCTCCAGATCCAAGGTAAATGTTATCTGTTGATTACTTTTCAACAAGGAATTTCTATTCAAAGTCCAAGGCAGGGAAGAGTCCTGAAGACCCAGCATAAAATACCCTGAGAGAACAAGGTAAACTTGGTGGTGGGACAGCTGAAGCAAAATGCCTAAGGTTCTGGGGTTTTCGAGGGGGGAAATGCCTTGTGATGCCTTCATTCTATTTTGAATGTATGTAATTGTACCTTTTACATTAAGAGCTATCAAACTGTGTATGATTACAGCTTTTCTTTTCTCACTTACTGTGGACAAGTGTCAGTACATAAAGAACTGCCTCTTTCTTTAAGTATATCATTCAAATTTTAAGTATTTAATTTCACTATACTATCTCAGTCAGCTCAGGCTACCAAAACAAAATACCACTGTCTTGGAGGTTTGAAAAACAGAAATGTATTTCTCACAGTTTTAGAGGCTGGGAGTCTGAGATTTGCCTGCCTTCATGGTCAGGTTCTGGTGACAGCCATCCTCCTGGCTTACAGATGACTGCCTTCTTGTTGTGCCCCCCCCCGTCCCCCCATGGCTTAGCGATAGATGTTCTCTCCTTCCTTCTTTAGAGTCACCAGTCTCATCATAGGTGCTTCACCCTCATGGTGCCTTCTTACTCTAATCACCTCCCAAAGTCTTCATCTCCAAATACCATCCCATTGGGGGTTAGGAATGCGATGGATGGATTTTAGGGGGACACAATTCAGTCCAGAACACTCAGTTGGTCTATGATTGTATTCTCTTATTCTTTCAATCTCTCATGCATCTGTGATGATATCTTCCTCATGCCTAATCTAGGTCATTTTTACTACCCCAATTTTTAAAATCAGGCATACAAATATCAAAATATTTGAGCAATCTGTTCAAAGATAAAGCATTGGAGCATATCGATTCATTGGTTTGTTTTCTCTTTCATTAATTTCAACTATTTTATTTTTATTAATGGTATTTCCCTAGTGGAATCTGTTTGTTTTGCTTTTTAATTAATTAATTAATTAATTAATTTATTTATTTATTTAACAGAGAGAGACAGCAAGAGAGGGAACACAAGTAGGGGGAGTGGGAGAAGGAGAAGCAGGCTCCCCGCTGAGCAGGAAGCCCGATGTGGGTCTTGATCCCAGGACCCTGGGTGAATGACCTGAGCTGAAGGCAGACACTTAATGACTGAGCCACCCAGGCACTCCTGTTTTGCTTTTTAAAAATTGAAAATATATTAAATTTTACTTTTTATCTCCAAGAGTTGTGTATTTTCCATTTAAATAATGCACAGTTTTATACTTATCAATTAAGCCAAGTTTGTTCAATTCTTCAGACATTGTTATGTTTTTTACTATATCTTTCTAAGGCTAAGAGATGCTTATTTAAATTTCACATGATAATTGTATTTTTATCACTTGTGTCATTTCTGATAGATTTTTACATTATAAATTTAGCTATGTCTTTTGGTGCAAAAGGGTTTTTCTTGTGGGAACTTTGAAATCAATTCTGTATAAATTGTATATAAATTTAGCCATATCATATGTCCCTATCTATCCTTGTGTGACATTAATGTTAATGCAAATTCTGTATTTTTGTTCACCTTTGCCTGCTCTTTATTTTGCTAACCAATTTGTTTTCCATTTTCATCACTTTATATATGTGCTTATTGGAAATATCATATAACTGACTTTTGTTAGCCTAATCTGCAATCTCTTTTTTATTTCAAAAAAAGAGTTCTTTCATGGTTAGTATCAAGGCTAACATACTGACCTTCTTTCTCCTTCTTCTCCTTCCTCCTCTCCGCCTGCTCTCCCACCTCCCCCTCTCAGCCTCTTTCTTCTTCTTCTTATCTTAATACATTCCCTCTTATCATTACTGTATTTCCATAGATTTATTTATTTATTTATTTATTTATTTTTTCCTTTAAAGATTTTATTTATTTATTTGACAGAGAGAGAGATAGCAAGAGCAAGAACACAAGCAGGGAGAGTGGGAGAGGGAGAAGCAGGCTTCCCGCCGAGCAGAGAGCCCGATGTGGGACTCGATCCCAGGACCCTGGGATCATGACCTGAGCCGAAGGCAGACGCTCAACCGACTGAGCCACCCAGGGACCCTGTGTTTCCATGGATTTAGAGGACGCTATTTATTTCATTCTCTACTCTTGTCAATTGGAGGTTTCTTTTTTTTTTTTAAGATTTTATTTATTTGTCAGAGAGAGAAAGAAAGAAAAGCAGGGCAAACAGCAGGCAGAGGGAGAAGCTGGCTCCCTGATGAGCAGGGAGCCCAATGCAGGACTCATCCCAGAACCCTGAGATTATGATCTGAGCAGAAGGCTGACACTTAACTGACTGAGCCACCCAGGTGTCCCTGGAGGTTTCAATTTATTATTAAATGCTCTTTTAATAAGAAGTATTTGATTCCCTTTATTTATTTATTTATTTATTTGACAGAGACACAGCGAGAGAGGGAACACAAGCAGGGGGAGTGGGAGAGGGAGAAGCAGGCTTCCCACTGAGCAGGGAGCCCGATGCGGGGCTCGATCTCAGGACACTGGGATCATGACCTGAGCTGAAGGCAGCCATTTAACGACTGAGCCACCCAGGTGCCCCTGATTCCTATATTTTAGACCGAATGTTTTTGAGCAAGACAATTTTTCTAAAAAAAAATACTCTATTACTCCTCTAATTCCTCCCCAACTGCAACAAAATAAAATATTTAGAAGCTCTGGAATTTTAGAAAGATATGTCCAAGTGTGAGTTGTTTTTGTTTTCTCATCAATCCTACCTGGAACTCAAGGATGTTTCAATCTATGTGTCAAGATTTTTCTTCAGTTCTGGAAATTTTTCTTCTAGCATATGCAAAATTATAACATCTTTATGCCCCCTTTTATTTCCAGGAACTACTATTCTTCACATATTTATCCTCCTGGATTTTTTTTTCTAGTCTATTTTGTTTCGGGTCCCGGTCTATTTATATTTTTGTTCTATGCCTAAAGCTATTCCTTCCTCTTTATTTTTCAAGGCCACTCATTTGGACCTCAATATCATTCTGTCCAAATATATTTCCATAATGGTTTAATAGAAAATAATATATTTTAAAATATATAAATATATAAATATTTAAAATATATTTTTTAAAACTTTTTAAAATCACCATTAATTTTCTTTTGTGTTGCAAATAAATTCCCTTAGCAGTTTCCTTTCTTTTAAAACAATCTGGCAGTTCCTCTGCAATTCTTTTTAGATGAGTAGGTTTATAGATTATCCTACTTATCCTGTCTGGCAGTTGGGCCAGAGTTGGTGTCTTTTTTTCCTTGTGGCAGCAATTCTCAATGCTGGCTACACATTCAAATTACCTTGGCAGCTTTTAAATTATGGATGCTGGGCCCCAACAGAAGCAAATTTTATCACAACCATTCTAGATAGAGTCCATGCAAATACATATATATTTCAATATATAATTATAATTTTAATATATTTTATATATCTTCTAAATATATTTATATATGTGTGTGTGTGTGTGTATTTAAATTTTCCTTGATTAATCTAAGAACCACTTTTGATAAGCTCCTTGTGTCTCCGGTTTGGGTGACTGGAGTGCCCTAATTGATGGAATTCTCACAGATGGTGAGAAAAGCTTCATGGACTCAGACCTCATGGGGTCTGTGGTGAAGAAGCCCTGAAACCATCAGTTCTCTGTTATGGTTTCTGGACAGGCAGAGGTCCCTATTCTGCAGATTCTCTGTACTGTCCCAACCTCAGAAGATTGAAGCCATCTGTTCTACACATTTTTGGCTTCTTGGGAAGCCAAAGGAAAGGAAATCCAAAATGTCTTTTGAAATGAATGTCAGCCTTCCCTTTAGGGATCAATTTCTATGATGCCAACTTTTTGCTGGATTTGCTTTTTGGTGATTCTTACCAGTGGACTCTAGTGTGTCTCCCAAAAACTTACCCAGCTCACATCGTGGAAGCCCAACAATCTTATAGCCTTACTTCTACCCAGTAGCCTGAACATCTCATCACCTATTTACCTCCCAGAAGCAAAACTTTGGAGTTGGAAGTAAAGAGAAGAGAATTTTGTTCAAGTAGCCATGGTCCCAAAACGCTTCCCTTTAATTTCATTGTATACTATGAAATTAACTTCCAAATGAGGCTTGACTTAGATACAAATATATCTAGACTAGCACTGGTGAAATACTTCACCTTGTTTTTTCCTTTTTTTTTTTTATAGTTTCATATTATACCTAGAATCCCCTGAAAATTGATATTCTCTACCAGGAATATCACTTTGACAGTAGACCTCAACATTTAAAGCATAGGTACAAAATACAAAAATAATAACTCAGCTCTGAAATGCTTGCCATTTATATTATGAGATTTAAAACATAATGTAAATTATTGCTTAGAACAATCCAAAGAGAAGAGCTCATATCCCTCATTTAAAGATTAACAAAGTGAGAATCACTAAAAATCTTCAAAATGTATGATCTTTCCCCTACCTACCTTCTTCATTTTCATTTAGCATGAAAGCAGAGTCATTTCCCCAACTTTATTTAATTTAGCAGTTATTGAAATATAATCAATAAGGTATAATCAATAAGCTGTACACAAAAGTGAGACAAGATAATCTCAGTGAAAGAATTGTATGAAATGATTCAGGAAATTAACTACTTCCACAGTGCTGTTCTTTTAAACCACTTTTCAAATCAATACAAATACAGAAAAGTATTATATTTATGTTAAAGCAATATCTTTATTAATTGGTATCCATCGTATTTTAAATATATGATAGTAGAATATAATCAAAATAGGAAATGCATATAATGGTACTTCATAAGTAATCTGGATATTATATACTTATAAAATATTTAGTATACATATTGTATCCCAGAATGAGGATTCAAATAAATAAAGTTTAGCAGAGTCATGGGTAAAGGAGGGACAGAATCTTACTAAAAGCATGGGAAATCTTACAGAAAGCTTCCTATTTGCATTAGATCTGAATGGAACAGAATTTCATCAGACGAGCTGAGGTACAGAATGTTAAAGTTCAGGGAACATATGGGTAATGATAATACATCAAATGATAAGGGATTTGGAAGTACAATGAAATTAAGCCTGGACAGGTGGAATGAGGCCAGGTTATAGAGACTCACTATGCAACAACAGAGTCTATAAAACAAGTGTATTAGCAAGAAAGTGCCTGACCGTCTTTGTGTTAGCATGATTTTTCAGGGGGCACTGTGAAGAATACAAGACTGCAAGTATGAGAGGCTGTTGGTACACACTGGCAGTGTCTTATTAGGTGCTCTGGGGAGTACATGTATAAAACAGACCTTGTTATTACAGAGTTTACAATCCATTTGGGAAGGCAAGATATTAACATTCAGAAAATAGACAACAGTAGAAATTTTCATAGGACACCAAATTTGTGTGTTCATTCATTTGCCAAAATTTTTTGAATTTTAAATATGTGGTAGCTGTTAACGCACAACCAGGCAGGTTATGTGTTAGGTTAAGCCTGTATATTAAACCTGGATATGTCCCTGTCCCTTGTCAAGTTATAAAGAAATGAGGGAAAAAATTGTATTGGCATTTTATGTAATTTGTTTTTTATGTCCATTACTAACATCCTGTGTGTAATTCTGTATCTTTGAGAACAGTTACTACAACCCTGAGAGAAACTGGTTGTCCTGAAAATTACACTGAGTCTCATTTATTTTTTAATCATCTTATTGTTCATTAAAGGAGAGCAGCTAAAGGGTGTCATCCAGGAACATTTATTTTCAAGTATTTCTATGTCATTAAGGAAACTGAGCTTGAAATCTCAAGATGCTGGTATTGTCATACACAATAAAGTGTATTTATTGTGTGTGTTTCAGTAGACCCTAGCTGTAATGCAGTAGAGAGCAATCTCTGAGTAGGACAATTGCTCAGATATTAACATCACACCAACTGAATTTATGATATCTTTGCCAGTAGTCTGGTAGGATATTTTAAATTCTCAATTTCTGTTGTGAAAAATTTCAACAAATATTCTGATTTGCTGAATTGATGGATCTTGATTTGTCTGCCATATTGAATAATAAAATCTAGATCTGGTTCTTTCAGTACTTCCTCCATGATGTACGTCAATCTCTCTGGTTATACCAATGGCCATATTTACACATTGACATCTTCCTTACATTGATCTAGACAGTGGAAAAGGGTTTTTAATGCCATTATCATTTGTTTTTGTGCATAGTCCCTACAGTGATCTGAAGACTGGGGTTAGATTAATCTAATTAGAATACAATTCTAATAATGCCACTCTCTTGCATAAAAACTTTTCTCAGAGTCTCACATAAAATCAATACTTTTTAAACTGCCTTCTATATCCTGCTTGCCCCCCGCCCCACATTTTTTTTTTTTCCAACTTTATCTACAACCTTTTTCTTTTAACAACAGTATTAGTTTGGGTTCACTAAGCAGCAGATGTCAATGATGCATGGGATTAGCTGTTCAAGAGGTTTATTGGAGAAAACAGCCTTGAAAGATCCAGAGGGTGAAACAGATTTCAGACCATCATGCTTGACCTCACTTATGTGAAGGCAAAAGGGGAGGAAGGAGTATTGGGATTAGGTAGAAAGAGCCTCAGACTGTAACCCAGTTCCAAAAACAGTTTGGCCAGCCCCAGAGGGAATCCTAAGGCAAATCTTCAGTACAGAGAGCCCCGTGTGCTGCAGGAATGGGCCTGCGTTAGCACCTTCACCATGCACGATCACTGAGAGTGGTTGATAAGAAGTGTGGCCTCGGTGGATGCAGACAGGAAATCGTCAATTATAGGTGGGCACATTTTTATGGTTGGCGTAATAACTGATTAAAGTTGTCATTCAGAGCCTGCTTTTTACTTCTGTGTTACACCCAAGTGATTCCCTCCTCTTACAATGTCTTGCATCTGTGTTTGTGAAAATTATAGCCAACCTTTAAAACACAGTTCACTTGCCCCATCTTCTGTGATATCTTCTCTAATCACCCAGTTACAACCCACAGCCTCTATAACACTTTTCTGTATTACCTCAATTGTGATTTTTGCCTAAAAAGCCAAGAATGCATCTCTACAAGGGAAACTGGCATTTAGAAGAATAGCACTTCAAAATCTATTGTGACTGCTTATTTTTCTTTGGATGTATACAACATTCCTACTTTAAACAATGGCTAAGTATTACATGAAATCATCCCAATGATTTTAATAAGAGGAAACATATTCATTTAGCAAAATATTTAGAGAGGGCATTTTTTTGTGAAAGGTTTTCAATCAGTATTTTAAACTGCCTACAAGGAAGCAAACATAAATAGAGCCCTCAGAAATAGAGACAATGTAGAATAGTGGAGTGTATTTAAATCTTTAGCTGGTTTCTTCACAAGTCTCTCCCATATCCCTACTGTGATATTAAGACTGAAATTTGATGAGAAGACTTAGGGTCTTGATACATAGCTACCATAATTTTCATCATATTGAATACTTACATAAGGCTAAATATGTGCCATATACTTTTCTAAAGTGCTTTGCATGTATTATTCCATTCAGTCCTTGAAGCAACCCTGTGGGCTGGGTACCATCAGTAAATTCATTGTACAAATCAGGAAACTGAGACACAAGAGGCTAAGTCATATTTCCAAATCACATAGCCAGGATGCTTTTTTTTGAACAGACAGAACGCATTGATGGAATGGAGGAAGAAGGGATATTAGCAAAGGGATCCAATCAATACATCTTCATTCAAAAATATTTCCTGAGTCTTTCACTTTTTCTTGTATTAACTGTTACCACATCAGTATAAGACACTATCATCTGTCACATACACTATTGGCATGGACCCATCCATGCTCATTTCTCCACACCATATCTCACAGAGAATTTTTTCAAAAATAAATGCAGTTGCATCATGTCTCTGCTTAAAAAATTTCAGTAGTTTCACATTGCTCTTAGGATTAAAAAAAAAAAAAGAATTCTTGTTGGTACATAAAGCCCAACACTGTGTGGTACTTTAACTCCTCAGGCTTATTGTACACCACACTGCCTGTTTCTTAACTCTCCAGTTTTCTTGCTACACGGGTCCTCTTGCAGCTCTTCAGACGTTCTCTGCTTCTTCCTACCACCAACACCTTCATACCAATGTTCCTTCTGCCTAGAATTCCTTAACCCCAAAGTAAATCCTAATATTTCCCCAGGCTTTAGCTCAGTCATCGCTTTTTCACTTTGGAGAAGAAGCATTCCTTTCATCCTATGGACAGGTACTAAAGTAGGACCTATTTGTAGACTTCATTGAGTTACACCTCTCCCCACCCCACCCCACTGTGCACTCTGTGAGGAAATGAACTGGTAGAAGTTACACCATAATTATTGGAAAAATGGATGGATGATGAATGAATCCAAGAAATGAAAATTGTATAGTAGTAAAATTGGATGTTGGCTGACTACTAAACTTCAATGACAACCTTGATTCTGTATTACCTGCACCCCCTACACACCACACAACATGAATGTAAGATGTTAGCAACTTGTAAAGTAGGCAGATTATTGGTTGGAGACCTTCTTCCTAATGGTTCTAGTACTAATGTCATTTTATACTATGGCAGTCATTCTCAGTCTTGACTGAGGATTCAGTCAAGGAATCAGTTAAAAGTTCTCACCCTAGAGAACTTTGAAATGTCTCTGTGGTTAGGCATCATCTCAGCCCAGTCAGACAAGAATCTCTCTAATTCAGACATTAATATTTTTTCAAAGGTTCCCAGGTGATTTCAATGGGCAGCCAAGACTGACAATCACAGTCTCATTAAGGAAAGAATGGAATACAATATGCCAGTACTTTTGCAGATCAAGCAAAAATAAAAATATATCTTAAGCCTACATGATTTCATAAGATTGAATGAAAAATAACCCTATGCAACATAGTCCATTTTGTTCTGCCTATGATCAACATTTAAAAATTATATATGTATTAATCTATTAGTATTTTGTATCATAATTAAATAGAAAGCATTTGTATATATTTTATATTATATGCATATATAATATTGGGTAAATTCTCACAAAGACTATATATCTATACACATACATATATCACACATATACATACATAGTACATGCATATATATTTAGTATCATTGGGGAAAATGTGTAATGTATATAAAATGTATATAATTTTACTTATCTATTTCTCCATTCCCAATTATGTATGTTATTTTTCTTTCAAGTCTTTGCACAGAACAAAAATCCCTAAATGAACTATTATTTAGGGTTTCATGGCTTCTGAAGTAAAACTGTTTGACAACACTGGAATTAAATTAGCCCAATCATTAGTTATAAGTATTTGTTAGGTGCTACTATATCCTTGGTGGTGATTTTTAAAAACAGTTTAGAAAAAAAGATTAAAAATAAATCCATGTCTAGAAGAAAATATACATATTGAAGCCACTAGTAATTTAAATATATTTTGAAACTTCCATAATAATTAGTAATATTATAACAATTTATTTTACATAATGATTAAGTCAAAAGAAATTTAAATGTATTATTATTCATTTAAAAATACTTTACATAGACAAAAGGAAACCTCATATTTTACAAGCTAATGCTTTTCAAATTATGTAATTAATGGCAAAAATGCAAACAATAAAGCGACATTAAGAACTGGCTTTATGTTGTCATAATTTTTTATGTTGTCATAATTTTTAATTAAAATATGATGTTCTTAATTTGGAAAAGTTTAGTGCTTAGAATAAATTTAGCAATATTTTAATTGGGTGATATTAACAAGTGCAGAGAAGAGTAATAATTTCTTTTTCAGGAGAACAAATTAAGTGTCTGGTTGTATTGATATAGAAATAATACAATAAATATTTTGAGGTAAAGTGTGTGAGTAAAATTAAATTTTGCTTTTATTTTTTAAAATATTCATTTATTTATTTTTAGAGAGTGAGTGAGTGTGAATGGGGGGAGGGGCAGAGGGAGAAGGACAAGGAGACTCTGCCCTGAGCACAGAGCCCGATGCCGGGCTGGATCCCCGGACCCTGAGATCATGACCTGAGACGAAATCAAGAGTTGGAAGCTGGTACGCCTGGGTGGCTCAGTTGGTTAAGCGACTGCCTTTGGCTCGGGTCGTGATCCTGGAGTCCCGGGATCGAGTCCCACATCGGGCTCACTGCTCAGCAGGGAGTCTGCTTCTCCTTCTGACCCTCTTCCCTCTCGTGCTCTCTCTCTCTCATTCTCTCTCTCTCAAATAAATAAAAAAACTTAAAAAAAAAAAAGAATTGGATGCTTAACCGACTGAGCCACCCAGGCTCCTCTATAAGGAGAAATTATAATAAATATTTTACAGCAAAAGTCTTAAGGGGAATAATATGTGCAAGACCTATAGTTTAAAATATGTAAGTAATTGTGCATTTTGAGAAAGTACAATTTGGTAACATAAAGCCTCAAGAAGACATTTTGAATTTCTTATCAGAAGTAATCATGCAATTACTAACCTTGAGACATACAAAAATATTTCAATTAAATCATTATTTTTTTAGTGCAGGTTTAATATTGTTACTGAACAAAGCACAGAAAAATATTTTTACACTGTTAATCTTGCTTTACTGCATCTGTAAGATATTTTTGGTAAACATAAGGAAGAAATTGAATGTATCATTCTAATTTTGAAATTATTCTGGTCCACTTATCATCACAGCTGCAAAAACTATGCAAATCACATTGTAAGGCATCCAGGGTTCATAAATCTGTGGCATTTTACATATGTTACACTCTAGGACTGAAACATGTTCATAAAGTCAAATAATTTCAAACAGTTAAAAAAACAAGTCACAGATCATTGATTTTTTTAGGATATATATTTGATTAAGTAGTTATCAGATTGTATCACAACTTGTAATGTAATACTCCGGAACCTATTTTGAAAGTGAACAAAAACCTCCCTCTTTCCAAATCCAACAGAAGTTTGTACTTGGTCAGAAATATGCAAGCTTTACCCCATCCCCTTAGAAACACTCTCCACTCTGAGTTTTCAGATACTAAAATTTCTGGTTTTCCTTCCACCTATCTGGCCATTTTTTTCTCTGTCTCTTTTGTTCTCTTTTCTTGTAATTGAAACTGAAGCCACTCAGGGCTAGATTCTGGTCTCTGTTACCTTCTCTCTTAATACTATTTTCTTAATTGACCTTATTTGATTCTATGCCTTTAAATGCCATGTCATTGTTGGTATGTCCAAAATTTAGACGTGTAGCTCCAAAACTGACTTGAACTTTTGACGTGTATATTAAACAGCCTTTTTAAATGCTCCACTTAGATGTCTGATAGTCTCCTCAAAAATGATATCTTCAAAATATAGTTCTCAAAGTTTTCAATCAATTCATCTATCCATGAATTGTCCTCTTTATTCACATACCAAAATCCAATCCTTTAGCATGTTCTAACAACAAACCTCCAGAGTCAGAATAAATCTCAAATATTTCTACTTTTCTGTATTTACTCTTTAACCTACTAGTGCAAGCTCTCATCTTCTCCTTTTCAGATAAATGCAATTCCCTCCTAATCATCTCTCTACTGTCACCTAAACTGACTCCAATCCATTTGCTACAACACAACCAAAATAAATATCATGGTGACCATATCCCTCACTGATGAACACTTCAGTGATTTCCCTTTGCTTTTAGAATAAAATCTAAATTCATTAGATTCATGCATGATCTGGCCCTTTCTGATGGATATATCTTTAAAAACTTCACTGATGTTTAAAGTTGATCTTGATGTAATTATTATTGAGATGTGAATGATTGTATGTATTTCTATAAAAAGCCCATAAGATATATCCATATCCTTTGAGAATTGTCCCCAAAATATTTAAGACTTATTCATCCTTTCTGATTCCTATCTCTTACTTTGAGCTGCCTAAAGAAAGATCAACATCCGAAATTTATGCCCTTTGATTTTGGCAATCCCTGAGTCAGAACCTCGTCCTCTATATGGATATCTATTTACTAGTGTGTGTAAAATAGCATCCCTACGTCGAATATATGTGTGAGAGCAATTTGATATTCTAATTACTTTATCCTTTATTAAATTATAATACTATAATATGTGTGGAGGACTTGCTTACTGTGAATAATGTACTTATCTTAGTTAAATACTTGTTAACTGATATATATGAACTCAGCGAGGGCAGGGACTTTGTTTGCCTTGTTTACCTCTGTGTTCTTGGCACTGTGTGGTACTAAGAACAATTCCTGACACATAATAGACATTCAGATGAATGAGTGAATGAATGAATGAACAAGGGGTCATTTATTTTCGGGTTCGTGTTGAAAGACAATTCTCCATGGGTCTCTCACATTTTTGCACAACTTTCAGGCAAGGCACCAACTGCCCAAAAGGATGTGACTATAACGGAAAGGCTAAGATAGAAAGAGTTCCTCTTTCCAAAGTGAAAGGCAGGCATGCTTAAAAGCATGAAGATGTCTCCTTCTGTAGTAACAGGCATGTAGGTTTATTGCTCGTTGAAAATTTATTTCCTTTCTGGTAATACAATTCACTGCATGTTCAAGTTCCAACTGACCCTTGTCAAGGCAAAAAATGCATTAGACAAATTTAAAAGCTAGGAAGACTTTATTCAAGGCTATTGCAACAGGGAAGAGAGGCCAGAATTGAGGCTGAACTCAACCTCACTCAAAACAAAGGCAGGAGGGTTTTTAAGAGCTTTGGCAGGCGCAGGGGATCATAGGCAATCTGTGTTTGCTAATTGGCCTTACCCAAAAGTGAGGTGCCTTTTCTATTTCATGACAAGAGGTAGTTTTACAACTTGAAGCAAGGGGCCAACTGAACTTAGGCTCTCAATATCTTTCTTGATGCTTATATTTCAAAGAAATAGTTTCCAGGTCCTTGAGAAGAAATTCCTGGGTTGTAACACAAGTAGGAGGCATTTAAAAAGATTTCCATCTAGAAAAGACAGAGAAATAATGTGCAATTACATGTTTTCTAAAATAAATGCTCTAAGGAAAAATGAGGTCAGAACCCTAGAAGCAAGAAGAATCCTGTCTAAATTTTAGTCAAGCTGAGGGAAATGTTAATGTTAAAAGCTTGGTCATCCTCTTTGGGTCACCCTGTTGGAACCGGGGCTTGAAGAACAAGCCAAAAAAAAAAAAAAAAAAAAAAAGTGATACTCTGCCTCTTGCTGTTGGTATAAGTAATGAATTACCTTTCTCCTCTGACCCAGGAGTCTCATGTCTTCTACCAATATACATAAATTTATGACAGTCTAACTCATCAGCTAGCCAGTAGGGTAAAATCGCAGACTCTTCAAAGCCCTTGACAAGCAGACTTTGATCTTGGGAGGAAAATTCGTCAGAATTTCTCTCTATATAATGGAATCATTTCAGCCAATAATAACATGATATTTAAATATGTAGCAATTGTTAGCATTTAAGAAAATTCATCTATAAAGAAGTGAATATACTGGAAAAGCAATATATAGGAGTGTGTGTGTATATATATATATATGTACATAGATATTTATATACACACACACATATATAAAATCTCCTTTGATTTTATTGATGACTCACTATTAATTTGTTTTAATTGCTTATATTTAGTGATTTCAGCTTATAATATGAAATGTACCATAACCTTTAGATAACTTCATCATGAAGTTACTGAGAAGCCAAAACACAGAAAATCCTACCCTGAATTTCAAATTGATAGTATCGCATTGCTTTAATGTAACATTGCTTAAAGTAATAAACTACTTTAAACTGCAGAGTGGAAATGTTCTTCAAAAGTAGAGGCACAATATGTATCATCTCTGATTTTTAGAATTTGCTTCTTCATAGAGACATAAATAAGGAAATTCATTTTCTTTTATAAAGCATCTAGATCATATTTTTGGTTCTAAATTTTTTGCACATTAATAAAATGATACGGTTAATAGTTAATAGTACATAGATTCTACCCTACTGCTATTGGGTGATAGCTAGAGCCTACCCTGAACTGCATCACAGTTTTTACTATTAATCTGACTTTTTAAATCTCACTGTGAAATCAATCCATTCAGTTTCATTTCTCCCCTGTTTTAGGTGTAACAGTCCTTGAAGGTCCTATTTATGCTGTGGGAGGCCATGATGGCTGGAGCTATCTGAATACAGTGGAGAGGTGGGATCCCCAGAGTCAGCAGTGGACATTTGTAGCCAGTATGTCCATTGCCCGAAGCACAGTTGGTGTAGCAGCACTGAATGGCAAGTGAGTAGATTTTTCTTCTTTTAGCTGAAAACACATTTTCTTGGGTATTCTTTTTAAAATAACTTTTAGTATGCCGACTCAATAAAAACCTCTTTAAATATTTTAAGGTTGCTATTTTTTTTTCTTTAATTCAGTCTTCATGGATAATTGACAAATCAAGAGTGCATATTTTTCTGGTTGCCTCACCATATAAAACAGAAACTAAAACTTCATATTAATTGCCAGTTAAGGAAGCATCGAATATATTTCATGAGAATTATTTCCACTAGAGATCTGCATATTTACATACTTTCTGGTAAAGTCATCTGAGGAGCTTTCAAAATGCTACTAAAATTTGGTGCCTAGTATATATTTTTTGCATCATTATACTAGTGTGTCCACTTTCCACCATTTCCATTCCTATCACCCTAAATCAGGAATTCCTCATCTCCATAATGTTGAAATTTTGGGCCAGATAATCTTTTATTGGAGGTGAGGCTCTGTCCTGTGCACAGCAGGATGTTCAGCGGAATTCTGGGTTTCTATGCACTAGACCCAGCTCTACCTCTATCCCAGTGTGACAACCAGAAAGTCTCCAGACTTTGCCTCATTTCCTATGGGGATGACAAAATACGCTCCTTCTTACTTCCATGAGAATCTCCTGCCTTAAACAAAGTTAATAACACATTGGTACTGTAAAACTGCAAATGTTTCCAGTCTGGTTTTCCTACTTCTCTTTTTCCTACAGTCCATTTGTCAAAGCAACCAGAACAATCCTTTTACAAATACAAATCAAACGTTATTCCTCTTCAAGGCCTTCTCTTTGCAAATAGGATACAGGGCCTATCTTCACCTAAAGGGACCCACTGGATCTTGCCCCTGCCTACTCTACTTTTTTCTTTCCTCTTTGCTTCAGCCTCAAATATGGCAAGGTCTAGCCCCTCGGTCCCTTTGAATTTGCAGTTGGCATTGAGATCTTCCATTTGGCAGTTTTTAACAGTTATAAAAATCAGCCTTATTGAGACCCCTCAGAACCGTCAGCACCAGCAGACTGGCACCTTCTCCCAAGGCCTCAGGGTCCCAGTCAAAGGGCCCCTCTTTCATGTCACAGACACCAGCTCTAGCTAAACAGTGGCCCAGTGACACATGTCTGGGCTTCAACTCCATAAGTTCCTCCACCAAACTTCAAAATCTTAATTATTATAATTTCTTCTTTTTGTTCCTCAGCACTAGGGGTGGGAGTCGTTTCCTTTATTTGATACATTTATGATGTAGGATTGGTAGGAACAGCATCTCGGACAAAGAAAACCTGCCAAATGGATGGTCTCAGTGCCAACTGAGGTGTCTCAATAAGGCTGATTTTTGTAAGTGTTAAAAGCTGCCAACTGGATACAAAAAGAAAGGATCGGGTGATACTCATAGGAACATGAAACAAACAAGGAGCAAGACCCTCCTCCTAGGGGAGGCCTAGCCCTTAGTCTTTCAGTTTCTCTCTTGTAACCATTAATGCCAAAAATGGAACCAAGTGGCAAATCAGAAAAGTGGTTTGCAGAATTGCTGGCCCACCCGACATCAAAGAGTACAGTATAGAAGAGAGAATGTGAGAGAATGTGAGGACAGCTTAATAACTGGAACATTCATCTTGAAATTCAAAATGTTGGGCGCCTGGGTGGCTCAATTGTTAAGCGTCTGCCTTTGGCTCAGGTCATGATCCCAGGGTCCTGGGACCGAGCCCCACTTCTGGGCTCCCTGCTCCGTGGGGCACCTGTTTCTCCCTCTGCCTCTGCTCCACCCAACTGCTCATGTTCTCTCTCTGATAAATAAATAAAATCTTTAAAAACATTCAAAATACGCTTTTTAAAATGTATGCTTTAAAAAAAAAACAAAGAAATTCAATAAAATGCTTACCAGGATACAATCTGATTGCTATTTTTCCTTCTTTTAACTCAATACTTGGAGATTCATTTTAACAATCTCAACTAGGTATTTCTTTTACTTAGGAAAGTTTTTATCTATTGAGAATTAAAAAAAAAATTGTTCCTTTTTCCATTATTCTAGTCCTTTAGTTTTGGGATATATATTTTGGTATGTATTCATGTTTGTGATTCTATGTGTGTTCCATAGCCATAAATTCCTTTTCTCCCCAGTAATTTTATTTCTTTTCCACGTAACCTGGGACTTTTTTTTTTTTTTCTATGTCACAGATTCAATCATTGCCATTTTGTTTATGGATTTTTACTATTTCCAATGCAGACTTAGATTTTTTGCATTTTAATTTTCCTTACCCGCTATCCTTCTCTGGTACCTTTCTCTCCTATCTATCTACTTTGTATCCAACTCACTTCAGTCGAGTGGGATATTTTACCATCTCATCTTAAAAAACTCTTGTATCACCAAGTGTATATTTTCTTAAATTGTTTTTGGAACACAATTTACTTATTTTTCCTAGAAATCATGAGTTGTAAAGTATACATTTTTTAAAAAAGTATCATTTGCTTAAATAGTAAGATGTTCTTATGTTCTGAAAAGGCTCTTCTCACCTGTGCTCTGTGGTGCTTCGTTTGGTTTTCTATGTGCTCCTTGTGATTTGTCCTGTCACAGATCATTAAGTCTCTTAATTCCTCTCATGGTCAGTACATTTAATTTTTCTCAAAATCTTACTCTCAAATATTTTGTTTGAAGTTTAATTAATGTCCATATCCACTGATGTTTCAAAAATCTATTAGATGAGAAAGGAAATGTGGAACAGAATCATGGAAAGCCAAAGCAAATAGCTACCTGTCAATTTAGGGTTTCTTTTGTTTATGTTTTTGGAGGCTACATTTCTGTAGCATAGTTCTGTGTATCAAACTTTCTAACTTTCTACTAGTACTGTCTTCAATATCAAATAATATCTATTGACATTCCTGCTGGATTCTTTTTGGGTACAGTTAAGAAAAATCTAGAGTCCTATCATTGATGCTTTGGAAAACCATTGTGTAGGAGAGTGAAAGGAGTTAAAATTATATACATCCCTTCAATCCCAATAGTGATAGAATGCTATGTAAAAAGTGGTTACAGGTGTTCCTCCAATAGCTTCCTAGTTATATGGAGATTTGTCAGAAGAGGAAGTTGAAGCTTATCACCAACCTTCCATCTCATCTCATTTGAAAATTGTCTAAAGGAAATTTCTTAGAATTATTTCTATGTGAATTAGATACATCCCATTCCCCACTCCTCTCAATAGATTTTTTAAAATTCTGTTACCAAATAAATAAATAAATAAATAAAAATTCTGTTACACTTTTTAATAACAGTCATAGCAAATATTTTTTCATTTGTGTTAATATTGTCATTTTACTCAATAGAGAATATGTATTACTAATATCATTTTCTACCTATATTTATCTTCTCTTTTAAAAGGACTATTTTTCTTTAAGCATTATGATATATATATATTTTTAAAGATTTTATGTATTTAGTTGAGAGAGAGAATGAAAGAGAGAGAGCATGAGAGGGGGGAAGGATCAGATGGAGAAGCAGACTCCCTGCTGAGCAGGGAGCCTGATGTGGGACACAATCTCGGGACTCCAGGATCATGACCTGAGCCGAGGGCAGTCGCTTAACCAACTGAGCCACCCAGGCATCCCAAAGCATTATGATATTTTTACTTAAAAAGCACTTAATTTGGAAATTAATAGCAAAATTTCACATTATTCAACATTAAGTATATTTTTTGCTGGCATATCTATTCACAAATAGTAAAACACCATAATAAAAGGAATATTTATCTTGGATGTTAATGTTCATAATTCCTGTACAAGAAAGCATAGGTCTTTTTGCCTTTTTGCTTTTCCTGATGTTTATTTATAAGTAACAGTCCATTTGTTTATTACTGACTTTTCCTTACCACTTATATTTGATGCTAATGGATTCATACCTTGCATTCTTTAGAAAATGTATATCTCATTGATAGAGCAAATTTGTTCAACAGGGATGACAAATATCTTTACCCTTTCATTATCTTATTCAATTGTTGCATTATTCTGTTATGTATTCTGTAACACACACGCACCTCTCTCTATTAAAGTTTTAATGCATTACTTCTCTTATTCTAGATTTTTTTAATAAATGATTTCTTAAAGATTTTATTTATTTATTTGAGAGAGAGAGTGAGAGAGAGAGGGAGAACAGGAGCAGGGGGAGGGGTAGAGGAAGAAGCAGGCAACCCGCTGAGCAAGGAGCCTGATATGGGACTGGATTCCAGGACCCCAGGATCATGACCTGAGCCAACGCAGACGCTCCACCAACTGAGCCATCCAGGCGTCCCTTATTCTAGATTTTTACACTATAGCTTTGTGAACTTTCCCTATGCTTTACTTTAAAATATCTTAATATGTGTCTGTTTTGTTACAGATCTTCCCCAAACTCAGTCAGAAGAAGGTGGGATAAAAATCTAACAAATAAAATATTTAATGGACAGTTTTACAGCACATTTTCACATGTTGTTATAACTAAATTATCTTTCCAATTTCTTCTAATGCCCCTTTTAAGTTGGCTTTTAAATTGGCTATCCATGGGATTCATCATTTGGATTGTTTTTCTTGTCCTTGTATTTTTTGGTCAGCTAGGTTATGTAATATCTTAAGAAATCCTGTTTTACTCTAATACTCTAATACCATTCTTCCTAACAAATATCAGAGTGTGATAGCATTTAATCTTAGTTTTTATTCTTGAAACTGTCACATTTTAATTGAGTACATTTTTTTCCAAATTCAATCCTATTCTATGAAAATGTTTTAAATGATTTAAGTTTCAAATAATCTTTCTCCTTTAAAATCAAAATAGTATAGCTCTCTTTTGGGTATCTTTTTTTTCCTCCTGGGTGTGATTTAATGACCTCAGAATTCTGTGGTTTGATGACTATCTATTAATGTCTAGTTGCTTTTCCTGTTTTACTCAGAGAGAATCATAATTACTAGAAAATGACCTTTCATGTTCAGACCCATAGCAGAAAATTGTTTCAACATCACCCTCTGACAGTTGTTTATCTTTTTCTCATCTCTACTGACATGATTTTTTCCTCTTGTTTTGCTTTCACATCTCACTAATGTGTCATGATAACCTGACTGTTGCCTGTCTGAAGATTATTTTGAATAATTTTCCCAATTAAGACACATAAAAGCCAGTGATCAGCCCTCTTAAGTTTAGATTCTTTATGATACCATTTGTTGTGGAAAAATAAAAAATTCATTCCTGGGGCAACTGGGTGGGTCAGTCGGTTAAGCAACTGCCTTCGGCTCAGATCATGATCTCAGGGTCCTGCGATCGAGTCCCGCATAGGACTCCTTCTCAGAGGGGAGCCTGCTTCTCCCTCTCCCTCTGCCTCATCCCTCCGCTCATGCTCTCTCTCTCTCTCTCATATAAATAAATAAAATCTAAAAAAAAAAGAAAAGAAATTGGTTCCTGATTTAAAATTAATGAGTGTAGTCTGATAAATTCAAGGGCAAAATTATATCAATTTCATGAAACATTTTGGTTCAGGCTTCCAATAAGACAGAGTAAGCTAAGTGGTAGATATGTCATCTTATGCCAGGACAGCCAACAGACTTACTTGATAAATGAAAGAAACCCAACAAGACAGTGGGTAGACATTGGGGTATGGTGATTGGCCATATAAAACCTTAGACTCCCCAGCTGTTACCAGTGATTCTTCTAGTTTTTTCTTTGCTCTTTGCTTGATTCTTTCCAACTCTGTAGCTAATAGGTCTTTCTGTTTTGCTTCTCTTTATTTCCTCAAAAAGCAGGTACTGTTACTGTCTGAGCACATCCATAAATAGGCTTGAATTTTAATAAATGTATGTGACAGACCCTTGAGAACTTGCAAAACAAACAAAAATAATGGGGTTTGCTTCATGATTCACCATGGCTAAACTGAGTCTGCTTATGCATTCAAAACCTCATGTTAATAATATTCATGGGTAAGTTGCAATTTCTGTGCAACCTGAAGTACATACAGCTTGAAGAATCATTAGAGGAATCAATGTGTGTTGTTTTCTCCAGTATGTGCCAATATCTAGCACAGTAAGTTAAGTCCAGGGCCTGTCATTTGCAAGGCATCTTCCAAGAAAGAGCCTATTTCTATTTTTTTTATTCAACCTCTGGTATTCTTTTTCTTAAAGATGGAAACCCAAATTGTATAAGTTTTTGTATGATAAGCAATTTGTATTAAAATTGTATTATCTTAGAGTCATGAATAAGAAAAAAAAACTGCTTGTTTGCTGAGTCTCACTTGGGAGTACTAACATGCTCTGGAAGTTTGTAATTTCTTTTCTGGAAAAAAAAAAATATATACAGCTGCCCTATGTCCCACCCATACCAAATCGCTCAGATTACTGGAGCATGGGGACATGGTCCACACACTTTTGTCCTTTCACAGACTCATCTCTCTACTTCCACTTCTTTTCCATTGTGTGTGTGTGTGTGTGTGTGTGTGTGTGTGTGTTTCCTCAATAACTTGCAGTTGTGCATTGCCCACTGTCCCCTTAGTTTCTCTCCTCAGATTTTCACCTGATCTTTGCATACATCTGAAATCTCTCCGAAGTGACACAACTTCAGCCTAACACAACTCTGGCTCTCTATGTGCATTAAATTCCATGTGGCAAGATCAATACTAAAAGGATTCAGTTTATTACACTTGAGAACAATAACGCCATGAAGTATTAAAAACACATTAAGATTTTCTTTTACCTAAATAAAAGGTAAATGAGAGCATTTATATTATTTTCCATCATCTGAAGCCTAGTTTAATCTGTACCATTCCATAAACCTTTTTTTTTTAACTTCATCTTTCCTTCTTTTGTGTCCCCAAGACACATGATTAATGCTTTTCTCTGCCATTTGTCAAAATCTTATTTCAGGGGAACTTAGGTGCTTTTTCTTTGACAAATTCCATAGATGAATCACCCTTTCTCCAGAATTGGAAACCAGTACTTGATTCACTTAAAAAAAATAAAATAAACACACACATACACACCCAAACTATAAACATGTATTGGCCATGGTGATATATCAAAGAAAATAAAGCAAACCTGCCCTCAAAGAGCTTACATTATATTAGAGGAAAATTGGAAACATCAAAGGGAGGAAATGCAGACTTGTAATAGGTGTAGAGTGCGAGCTTGCAAGGAAACATGGGGATGGAGGGATGAAGGTAGTAGAGACCATTTCTGCCAGGAGTTAGGTTACTGAATCCGACCAAGTTTTGGAATGTGGTTAATTGACCTAAATTAATGTGCATATTTACAAGTAGAGGTTTCTTTAGAAAAAACTGGCATGTTCTAATAAATAAAGATAGGTGTTTGCTATCGGATTTCCACATACATCCTTGCTTATCAGCCATGTTACAATGTCAGCAACTCTCAGACTACATTTGCCACGTTTCATAGCGAGCAGGAACAAGAACAATTATACCTGTTGTAAGCTTACTGAAATTCTTTTTTTTTTTTTTAGATTTTATTTATGTATTTGAGAGAGAGAATGAGCGAGTGAGAGAGAGAGAGAAAGAGAGAAAGCACAAGCAGGGGGAGAAGCAGACTCCCCACTGAGCAGGGAGCCAGATGCAGGGCTCCATCCCAGGACCCTGGGATCATGACCCCAGCCAAAGGCAGGCGCTTAACAAACTCAGCCACCCTGCACCACTTAAGCTTACTGAAATTCTGCTTACCATACTGTCAGATACCCTAACAAGAACCTCTCAAAAAAAAAAAGTTCACTGAAGGGCAGATGCTGGAGTATTCTGACAGCGGTACTCTCTTGGGATCAGATTAAAGAGATTTCCATCAGTTGAGAAACAAAAAATCAAACTGAGTTCTGGATCCAGGGAGTTGCTTCAAAGGTTTTATCCAGTGAGGGTTGTGGAATTCTTTTTTTTTAATTTTTTTAATTTTTTTAAAGATTTTATTTATTTATTTGAGAGAGAGAGAGAATGAGAGATAGAGAGCACGAGAGGGAAGAGGGTCAGAGGGAGCAGGGAGCCCGATGTGGGACTCAATCCCGGGACTCCAGGATCATGACCTGAGCTGAAGGCAGTTGCTTAACCAACTGAGCTACCCAGGCGCCCGAGGGTTGTGGGATTCTTATATCTTTATTATACAAGGGAAGGGATGTCTGAATATACTTTCTGAGTAACAATTTATTGTGAGTGAAGATTATATTTATATTTATATCACAGACTTCGTCAGCAAAACCTTTCAAATATGGAGACAATGGTCTTGGAAGCACTTTCTGTAGCCATGAAACCAGTAACCAAAGGGTTAATGGAACTCCTCTCAGCTGCTTACTACTAAGAGCAGCAAGCAGTGTTTACCCAGACTTTTTCTTTTGCCTTTGAATTTCCCTAACATCCTTCAGAGGAGTAGATTTGAGGCCTGCCTTCCTGTCTCCTTGTTTGGCTGCCTCTAGAATAAAAACCTTGCTTTGCTGCATATGCCATGTTTTGGTGACTGTCTTTGCTGCATATTGGGCAGAAGAACTTGGGTTCAGTTACAAATCTGGTGAGCCAAGCAGGAGCCTTTTGCTGAGGTTTGTAGGTTCCCAGCCACTAACAGGAGTCTGGTCATAAGTCTCAGCAACAGCCTAGACTCTGTCCTAAGGACCATGGGGTGGGGATGGGGGGTTCCCCGTCCCTACTATGGCAAGGATATGTTTTTGGGTTTCAGTTTGGACAGACATCTCTTGGTGAGTATTTCCTGTGCAACCACAGGTGAGTTTACTTCTTCCTCCTGTTTAGTGTGGCTTAGATTCTTCCACCCATTTGGTTGCCTCCAAATACGGGGTTTTGGTTCTTTTGGCCTCCTTTTCTTGCTTAAGAAAAGGCTGTCTAGGAAGCCATTTGGTTCAGCAGGTGAAGTTCTGACTTTTAGGGAGGAACCAGTGCTCACAGAGGTACTCTGGGCTTCGTTTGGTTTGTTTCATCCCACAGCTTATGGTAAAAAACAGCCTTATTCTCACTGGAGAATGAGGAATGACAGCTTGATCCTCTCATGCAACCCTTTGGGCTGTCTTCTCCAAAACTGGCCAATCTTTTTTTTTTTTTCTTTGCAACACTGCTTGGTCACAATATTTATGAAATTCCAGGGGAAAATGACCAACTAATGGATCCATAAATTGTAATACAAGTTTGCAATTGGATTTGTGTAGGGAAAGGGAGATATTTGGAAAGTGGGTCTTTAACAAGTTGTTTGCATCTGTTTGTATAGTATACTTGTATGTGTCTCCATGTATGTTGTAAATGTGAGAGATTTTCTCTACTTCGGATGGCCTTGCTAAAATTATTTTGTAAAAGAGTTCTAATTAGTCAATTTAAAGGTGAGCACTTACAAAAATTGGGCATTCTAAAACTCAAAGATTGAAACTGTTGTTTTGCAAGCTCACATGATCTGGGAAGATATTCAGTATTAAAGCTAACTTAATTTAAGGTTGTTCTAATTAAAATAGACATGTCTTTAGAATTATTAGCATTACATATGAAATTTTTATTCTGCCTCTCCTTACTGAAAGTCAAGTAAGTTCATGTTATCTCCATTGCAAAATTTGTCAGAAAAGAAAAAAAAAAAAAAAAAACTTGGACGTTGTCTAATGCCTCATGAAGTTGTATGGGTAATCTCAGAATAAACAGATGTAAATAATTTTAATAAATGTAATTGACTACTGGAAATAATAAGGGAAACAACCATGTAGGCAAGGGAAATGAGATTGGTTATTTAAAGGTAAGGACAAAAATCTGAATGTAAAAAGGAGAGCTGTAGAAGGTCTGTGAGAAGGGAATCTTTGGAAAGGAATTTTGTATGTGGTCCAGACTGACTAAGATTATGGAAATTAGTATGTAAAGTAGTTTATTAGAGAAGAGAAGGAAGTGTAAGAAAGCAAGATTGGGCAGAAGTTGAGCAGTGATACAATATCAACAGAAGCTTTAACATTCTCCAAGGAGCTCCAAAAGTTGGATTACCCTTCAGAACTATTCTAAATTCAGGCAAAAGGGCTGGACTTTTATAACAGTCAGAGGATGCAACCACCTGGGCAGAGGGCATGCCCTTGGCAAAGCAGCTGTCTTCAGTCCAGGAGATCCCTGATGGCCTCTGAGAGCTGAGGACTGTTGGCAGCATTCCTACAGCTGAGAGTCCTTCATTCCTGATAGAGATTCTGGTCAGCACATCACAGCATCTAGCACAAAAACTCAGATCCATGCAGTGCCCTGGATGTCCTTGTCTCAATAAGTATATACCAACTTGGGAGATGACAGGGAGGAGTAAAGGAGGGATGGCATACTTTTTTTTTTTTAATTTCTCTTATTCAAATAAAGGAGTTTTAATATCAGAGGTACACCAGTAATAAAATCAGAGTTTGGTTTTTCTGTTAAAACAAGTTTTCTTAGGTTATTGGTTTAAACTATAAACAAAGGTTTTTCTTTAATCTGCCTAGAAAAAAATAAGTTTCTATGTTTTTGTCTTTATTAAGTCTTTGATTACTTAAAGTTGAATCTTCTCAATATTAAAAGAGCTAAGTTTTTTCTTTTAACAACTATGTAACCCTCCGCATTTATCTTTAGAATCTCTTATTGCCACATTGGCTAAATAGATAATCATTAAATTTTGTGATGATCTGTAATCTTATTTAAGCACGTGCTTTAAAACCACCTGATATTTCACAAACTTCCCAAAATTCAACTTCTCAATGAAGTATTTTGGACTAATTAGGCTTATTTCTTTGGAATGTCAAATTACATGGGAAACATTGTCAGATAAATGATGATAATCCTTCTTAAGTTTTATTATATGGTTGAATGTTGTAACTGTTCCAGAAATTATACAGAATCCCTAAGGTTTTGATACATTCTGGTATAACTATCATTACTTGCAATTTTAATTATTAAAGTGCTGTATGTCACAGAATTTCCTTGTCAATTCCACTTAATGACAAATATAGGTCTCTGTTACCTTTAAGATCACAAAACTAAACCAAGAATTTCTAGTACTAATGGGAAAGCTACATTCTGAGAGACTTGTTTAGAACATTGCTGGTTCTTTAATGTTTGCTCTTCCAGACTTAAGGCTATCTATGACATATAGAAATTTGGAAAATATTTCTTTGTAAACAAATATGAAACCTTTAAGTTTTTCTCCCCAAGATCCTTCCAGAATTCAAAAATTCTCAGTGTGTATTCGTATATTTTCATGACAGTGTATTTATTTGCATAAGTTTAATACGAACCTGGTCTCCTTGTGACAGGACACAATTGGAAACACTGGTTATTTTACCAAGGCTTGACTGGACAGTTGTATTTGAGGGAGATGTTCATAGACTCAGATATGACCAGATAGTTGTAAGGAGCTAAGGTTGACTTTATGGAGTCAGTGAAGCCCCTTGGAAAAATTGTCCTGGTTCTTAGTTTACAGGACTCCTAGCAGCCTTACTAGGGGAGTAAAGAAGGTTACTTCCTGGTATATACAGGAACCTCAGAATATTTTGGGGACTTATAGAAGAGAGGAATTCACCCAAATCTATAGGTATTACAGGCAAAGGCTGATGGCAAGTATTTGGCTTGGCTTCTTAGCTTTGAGAGACTGTTATAAGTTAATTTGGAAATTCCTTATGAACATTCCCAGTAAAGCAGATGAAAGAAATAAAAAGAAAAAGAAAAAAGAAAAAAAACAACCTATATGGCCCATCACTATTCTTACTGTGCTTATGTAAATAATGAAGCCAAGTTTGTTAAAATTGGACTTATTTTACAAACAAATTAGTTTTATTTGGCTATCTTTGAAAATGAGGGTGATTTTAGAGAGAAATTATGTTTCAGTAACATGCCTTTGTGGCTATTAGATGCTAGCTCTGATTAGCTGTCTTTGTTTGCTGTTTGCCTGAAAAACTGGACTGGACGCTGAATTCTTCTGGTTTTCTCCAATATCTGACAAGACTCTCCAAACTAATGTTTCCAATTTTTTTATCATTCTCTTGACTTGAAATCACCAAGAACAAAAACTGCTCTTTTTTCCCTGAAGCCCTGGAAACTGAAGCTAACAACTTGAGGTAAACTTCAGAGAAAAATTGCCACACGGTCCGTGTTTAGATGATCTTCATGCCTATTGCTGTCTAGCCACTCAGAAAGATCACCAGAGACCCACAGATAACTGAATAAGTTTATTCCAGCCTTCCCAATTAGATGAATCTGCCATTGGAAAATCCAGACACTGAGATGTTTATGGATGAAACAGTTTTATGGATCAAAGACAATGAAGATCTGAACGCAGCTATTGTCCACTGTTGAGGGCACCAGAAATTATACTGTTCGACTGCCCAAGGGAATAGCTGGGCAGATCAAGTTGCCAAGTTGGCAGTCCATACAAAAACTCCAAAACTCTCTGTAATGATTTTCAGGGCATTCAGTGGAAATTACACATTTTCTGGAGATTCTACCCAACTGGAAAAAAAAAATGAACTTCTGGTAAAGATATGCCAAGAAACCAACTGAATTTGGGTAAGCACTTCTTGGGTAAGAGAGGCCCCTAGAAGTAGGCTTGGATTAAGCCCCTATGAAATGTTATATGGAAGGCTCTTTCTACATTTGTTCACGATTTAGGAGTCCCTGATGGGGCTTACATTAGGAAATTGGATACTATCAAGTACATTCAATATAGCAGGATGATGTACCCCACAGATGTGCCTTTATATCTCTCAAATCCTGGAGACTTGCGGTTATTAAAGACCTGGAGGAACGAGCACCCAGAGTACCAGCTCCAACCTTGTTGGACAGGACCTAATGAGGTACTATTGACTCCCCATTCTTCAGTGAAACTACAGGGAATTAAGCCACGGATTCATCACACTCAAATGAAAAGAATCCACAGGTTCCCTATACCCAATCAGCAAGGAGAACATTGAAAAGAACCCTGCTTGGACTAGCAAGCCTCTGATGGACCTGAAACTACCATTTAGGAGAACTGGTCTGAAGAAATCAATAAGTACAACAAGCTACTTGGTTACAACAAATCTCCCCTAAGGCCCTAGATAAAATATAGAGATAACCAAAGTACAAAAACTTTGGTAATACAGAATGTTAAGTTTCAACCCGGAACTAAATGTCCCATTCCTCTAACCCCAATCTTCCTTCCATTTCAGCAGGAAGTATATAATGTGGCCATCATCCCAATTCCCTCAAGAATGAGGAATGTTCAAAAGACAGTGGGGATTAAAACTAGTAAACAAAAAGTTAATGGTACAACTCTCAGCTGCAGTTTTTAACCAGATCTTTTTCATTTGCCTTTAAATTTCCCTTACTCTACCTCTTCAGAAGGACGGACTTGAGTTTGCCTTCTTGTCTCCTCATTTGGTTGCCTTTAGAATAAACCCTTCCCTTGCGGCATACTCCATGTTTCAGTGATGGTCTTTGCTACCGTATTGGGCAGATGGGCTTGAGTTTGGTTACAGCCGTCCCAAAGTATGCACTATTGATAAAGTATGACAAATATTAAATAACTTTACCTAGGATACGGATTATAAACAATGTTAATTTTCTGAGAAAAAGACAAAATGGGATCAGAAAAGACTTTCTAGTAGAGATACACCTGAATTGGTTGAGAGATGAATGAGAGGTATCTAGCCTATGTAGGAAAAAGTTATCTAGGGTAGAATGCACAATGGCACACAGGGCTAGAAAAGATCTAGTTCTGTGTCAGAAACTTCTAATTGTCTCCTGATACTTATTCACGCCTTTGTCTATGAAATATAAATACCCACTGTTAACTAAGCATATGGCCATCTAAAATAAAAACAACATATTGTAGCACCTTATCAATTACTTATTGACACTGACTAAGTTTGGTCAATGGTATATCAGAAGTGAGATATGCAACTTTTTAAAAGATGAATTATTTAATATTATTTGAGTATAGTTGATATACAATGTTACATTAGTTTCCAGCAGAAAAGGTAATTTTTTAATTTCTCTACATGTTTTCTTATGCTCACCACAAGTATAGCCATCTGTCACCTTACAAGGCTATTACAGTATCATTGACTATATTTCCTATGCTTGCCTTTTATTCTCAGGACTTATTCCATAATTAGAAGCCTGTGTGTCCCATTCCCCTTCACCAATTTTGCCCCCACCCCCTTTACTTCTGGCAACCCTTAGTTTGTTCTCTGTATTTTAGGTCTGATTCTGCTTTCTGTTTATTAATTTGTGGAATCTAAAAAAATAAAAAAAAAAGATTCTTAAAGGAGGGGTGTCCTCCTTCCACTTTTCCTTTGTCCTGCTGTTTGAACTGTGGTTGTATAGCTAGGGCTACCTTGGGCCTTTAGGACAAGGGTGTTTGCAGAGAATTCCGCAATGGGATTTTAGCATTTATGTACAATTCCCAAGTAAGAAGTACTGCCAACTTTTTCATACTGTCTGCAAGGATATGGGTAAATCAAACAGCTAGGAAGATAGAGATGGTGTCTTTCTTTGGGGGCAGAGAACAGATTTGTTCTTTGACCAGAATAATAAAGATAGCGTCTCCCTTCAGAGCAAAATTTGGGCGGGTTTGTTGGCAGGTTTCTTTAAAGAACTAGCATTTCCTCAACTTAATGTTCCTCAGATGTGAGAAATGCCAAGGTCCACTGCATGTGCAATATTTACGTGAGCCTCTATCCCCCTATTGGGCCTTGGGGTGGAGGGTGGACAACAAGAACCAATGTGAACTTGAGGCTCATGGTGCTTAGTTTGCTGTGAATTGTAGCAATTGTTCTCTGACCTAGGAGTCTTGCGTCTTTTTCCAGCATCTACAAAACTATGATGCACTAATTTCTTGGATTTCAAGTAGTAAAAAAAATTTAGATTCCTCACAATTCTTGACAAAGGGTCATACTCTACAGATGACATACTTTAAAGTGGAAAACAGCCTGGGTCTCATGCCAGCCCCTTTAAACACATTTGAACCCATGTCCTAACTAGTATAGGATATGTTTCCTTAAACAGCTGTATTTTATTTTCTAGAATATGAAACATGTGACACTCACTTAGATGGACACCTGACAAGTAGGTATCAAAACACCAAGACCGGGTCACTAAACTTTAGGTAAAATCTATCTGTGTGCTGAATAAACACACAAGTTAGGGAAAGTAGTAGGGAAGACTCTGATTCTTGCCCTTCTCAGCAAAATTCAGAAGAGCTTGCTTAAATCAGGGATCTTTCTGATCTCGTACGACTGATTCACAGCACACTGAACTATGAACCTGATGATTCCTAAGAATGTTATTTCTCTGTTTTTTCCTCATTGTCTCAGAGTGAAAGCCCAGCACTGCAGCATGGCATCAAGGTCTACGTTCTCAGCCTCCTGTTGTCATCTACCAGCTGCATCTCTCCTTTCCCCTTTCCCACAAACCCCTTTCCATCAGTGTGACATACCTGACACTCTTTATTTATCACCTGCTGTGACCTTTCCTGCCCCTTGTCTTTATGCATAATGTTTTCCCTGTATGTAAAGCCTTCCTCCTATTTCTTCATCTTACAAATTTCCACTCCTCTTTCAACTCTAAGTTGAAATGTCAGTTTCCTTTCTTGCCATGAAACTGTCAGCTGCCACCCCCTATCTTGTCAGTGCATTTATGGCTAGCATCAGATTCTTCTCTGCTCTTCAGAGTCTCAACATCTAATTTGTCACTGTAGCGAAGCAAAGCAGGGAATCAACCTAAGTTATGATTAAATAGTTTATGAAGGGAGATCTGAGAAGATAATTATATGCATACATTCTAGCATTTATTCTAACTGCTCGAGAGTATATTGTTTCTATCCCTTGGTTATTTTTAGAACTTTAACAATAATTATAGTAATCGCTATTATTTATTGTTCCATTTTAATTCTTAGTCACTTAGCAAATTTATGTTTCAAAATAAGTGGATTAGAAAGAATGTTAGCTGATAGCATATATTTGTAAAGTACGTAATTTTCAAAATCTTTCAAGTATTAAAATACATCTATTAGTTTTAACAGTGGATTCATAAAGCAGTCCAAAAGGACACTACTAACTTTTACACAAATTAAAATTTTCTCATTTATTTGTCAAAGCTCGTTTTTGAGGAAAAATTCAGTGCATTTACTCTTGTCAAATAGTTTTGCCTTAATATTAATCAATATATTAAAATTACAGCAATTTCATTGTTCCTCTGTAGACTATATAGTACTATATAGGGATATGTACCAAATGAAAGAACCCACTGATAACACAGCCTAGGCTTTCATAAGTAATTTATAAAATAATAGCTACCATACATCAAACATTTTTGTCACAAAAGGGATTGTCAAATATTATGTCATTTTTATCAAGGCATTATATAAATTTCTTTTTTTGTATAATCCCTGTTACTGGATTTTATTAATGGAGGGTTCACACAGAAGAAAGAGATTTTAATGAGTAGTGGTTTGTAATATACATAATTATATTAAAGAAGTCATTGATGTTGTAACTTGTGAACTTTGCAGGAATATTTAATTTCCAAATAAAAGGCTATACTAATAGACTCAATATTTAACTTCTAAAATGTAAGCAATATGTTTAATTATCATTAGTTTCTATATCTAGCTATATATTTGTATGTTAGCATTTTAAATAATTTCAGAAAAAGAAAATATGTGATACATACTCTATTAGCAATGCTGGGTTCAGATAAATCAACACTGTACTTTATCAGAGTAATATGTATAAATAAAAGGAAGCTTGAAGTCAAAAATTCCCTTAAAATGATAGGCAAAAAAGAGAGGATACTTTTCTTATATATAAATTATGTACCAGGGACTATGCAAGAAGCCTTGTGCGAAGATACTTACTCAGTAAGTAAAATTTCTGCAAAAAATATTTAAATTTTAATAATACCTCATGATTATAGCATACTTCTTTTAAGTTAGATCTTCACAGAAATAAACAAAGCTCCGATTTCATGAAGTGTTTAGGATGATAAAAATTTCTTAGTTTCATTTCTGGGTGCTTCTGCAAGTTAAACTTGTCTAATACTTGTCTTTTAAAATGTTCCTCTTGGTTAATTTCAACCTATTTAAGATTGAGATCTGGCAGACAACTGTGAGTAACCAGGCAAAGAGGCATTACAACTGTAAAGAGCACACTTGGGCAGTCAGAAATATTTTATCATGCCAGGCATTAAGAGAAACATAAACAGCTTTAAAAAAAAAATGTCTCTAGGACTTGAAATCAGTTTAAAGATCATATTTTAGAGTTACTACATCATATTAGAGCATGCGTTTGCAAATCTAAGACCTGCATAATTTTATATACTAAATAATAAAGTCTTCCTATGCATTTACTTCAACTTAATACTATACTTTTCAGTTTCTATTTACCAATATATTAATCATAACGTCCACCGGTAAAGCAAAAATTCCACAACATCTAATCTTATTAAAACACATGTGAGACTCACATGGTGATAGAAAATTTATTTTTAAAGGACTTCTTTTCTACGTTTTGTCATTCAGACTGTAGTATTAAATGCTGTTTTTCTGATTGTGTTTTTAGATTATATTCAGTCGGAGGTCGTGATGGAAGTTCCTGTTTGAGTTCAATGGAATATTATGATCCTCATACAAATAAGTGGAACGTGTGTGCTCCAATGTGTAAGCGGAGAGGGGGTGTTGGAGTGGCCACGTGTGATGGTTTTCTCTATGCAGTAGGAGGTCATGATGCTCCTGCTTCAAATCACTGTTCCCGGTTACTAGATTATGTAGAAAGGTAAGATCCAAAGTCACAGTTATAACGAGAGAAATAATGTAAATTATACTGATGCCTCATTCAAGTGATTATAGAAACTGCATAATTTAGGAAGGGTATATTCTGCTTTTTAAATCTCTTTCTGTCTCTTTATCCAACCCCCATATACACATGCACAACACTTTCATTCTTTTTTTAAATTTTAATTTCAACATAGTTAACAGGCAGTGTTATATTAGTTTCAGGTATACGATATAGTGATTCAACAATTCTATATATTACTCAGTGCTCATCGAGAAAAGTGTACTCTTGGAGCACCATGGTGGCTCAGTCTGTTAAGTGTTTGCCTTCAGCTCTAGTCATGATCCCAGGGTCCTGGGATTGAGCCCCGCATCGGGCTCCCTGCCCAGCAGGGAGCCTGCTTCTCCCTCTCCCTGTGCTGCTGCCACTCCCTCTGTTTGTGCTCTCTTGCCCCCCGCCAAATAAATAATAAATAAAAATCTTTACAAAAAAGTATAGTCTTTTTTTTTTTTTTTTTCCTTTTAGGTAAGGGGAGGGGAGAGGGGCAGAGGGACAGAGAGAATCTAAGCGGGCCCAGCATGGAGCCTGATACAGGGCTCAATCTCACAACCCTGAGATGATAACTTGAGCAAAAATCAAGAGTGGGCCACTTAATTAACTGAGCCACCGAGGTGCCCCAGGATACGTGTACTCTTAATCCTCTTCACTTATTTTACCCGTTTCCCTTGATAACTATTTGTTCTCTATAGTTGAGTTTTTCTTTTTTTCATTTGCCTTTTCTTCCCCCTTTGTTTTGTTTCTTAAATTCCACATATGAGTGAGGTCATATGGTATTTTTCTCTGACTGGCTTATTTCACTTAGCGTTATACTCTCTAGCTCCATCTATGTTGCTGCAAATGGCAAAATTTCATCTTTTTATGGCCAAATACTATTCCATTGTGAATATATATACACCATATCTTCTTTATTCATTTGTCTATCAATGGACACTTGGGCTGCTTGCATAATTTGGCTATTGTAAATAATGCTACAATAAACATAGGGATGCATACATCCTTCCAAATTAGTGTTTTTGTATTATTTGGGTAAATACCCACTAGTGTGATTACTGGATCATATGGTAGTTCTGTTTTTTTCCACATCTTTGCCAACACTTATTGTTCCTTGTGTTTGATTTTAGCCATTCTGACAGGTGTGAAGGTGATATCCCATTGTGGTTTTGATTTACATTTCCCTGAGGATGAGTAATGTTGAACATCTTTTCATGTCTGTTGTCCATCTGTAGGTTGTCTTTGGAGAAATATCTGTTCATGTCTTCTGCCCATTTTTTAATTGGATTTTGTGTGTGTGTGTGTGTGTGTGTGTGTGTGTGTGTGTGTTGAGTATTTTAAGGTCTTTATATATTTTGGATACAAACCCTTTATCAGATATGTAATTTGCAAACATTTTCTCCCGTTCAGTAGGTCTTTTAGTTTTGATGGTTTCCTTTGCTGTGCAGAAGCTTTTTATTTTGATGTAGTCCCAATAGTTTATCTTTGCTTTTGTTTCCCTTGCCCCAGGAGACATAACTAGAAAAATGTCGCTAAAATCAATGTCAGAGAAATCACTGCCCATGTTCTCTCCTAGGAGTTTTATGGTTTTAGGTCTCACATTTAGGTCTTTAATTCATTTTCAGTTTATTTTTGTGTCTAGTGTAAGAAAGTGGTCCAGTTTCATTCTTTTGCATGTAGCTGTCTGGTTTTCTCAACACCGTTTGTGGAAGACACTGTCCTTTTCCCAATGCATATTCCTGCCTCTTTTGTCAAAGATTAACTGACCATATAATCGTGGGTTTATTTCTGGCCTTACTTTCATTCTTTCTAATATTTTTTCCTTCCTTTCTCCCTTCTTCCCTCTTTCCTATTTCCTTCCCTCTTTCCTTCCTTCTTTCCTTTCTTTCTTCTACTAATATTTAAAGCCCTATAATTTTTTTCACAAGAATTTAAAGTGATATTTTAAAAGATCCTTTAAAAAAGCTTTAAGTAATCATTTATGAATGTTTGTTAATTCTCTTTTTAAAAATTGGATATTTTATTGTTCTATTCATCCTATCATGTTCTACTACCCCCTTCAAACTCTCAAAGGCGAATTATGGACTTTGTTTTGTGTCATACCTTTCTTAATGGAAGACACACTTATTAGAAGTCTATTTTCTATAATCCCAGTCCTCTTTTTCTTAATGTGTTTTTTTTAAAGATTTTATTTATTTATTTGACACAGAGAAATAGCGAGAGAGAGAGAGAGAGAGATAGCACAAGCAGGGGGAGCGGCAGACAGAGGGAGAAGCAGGCTTCCTGCATGAGCAGGGAGCCCGATGTGGGGCTCGATCCCAGGACTCTGGATCATGACCTGAGCTGAAGGCAGTGGTTTAACCAACTGAGCCACCCAGGCACCCTATGGTCCTCTTTTAATTCTTCCTAAAAATGGCCAAGTGCA
The DNA here is from genome assembly GCF_009762305.2 of Zalophus californianus. Lineage (NCBI taxonomy): Eukaryota > Metazoa > Chordata > Mammalia > Carnivora > Otariidae > Zalophus > Zalophus californianus. Next base: position 36,873,538 of record NC_045597.1, read on the forward strand.
CAAAAGTCTGGAGTAGAAAGCCACCTTGGCTTCAGGTTTGGTCCAACAATCCAAACACTTCCTGGCACGGTTATAGCTAAATTCTCTTTAAGGGCGCTACCTCACTTAGAACTATTATATTGTGTGGAGTAAGGATCAGAGTTAGTGAACCCGAAGATGATACTTATTACTTAAGGATACATGCTGATATATGGGGAAGTAGGACTAGGGAATACTGAGGTCAACTGTTTTATCAACTGGGATAGGATAAGTAATTCTACTGTAATGAATAACTTCAAAATTCTCTGTGACTTAATACCATAATTTTTTTTCTTACTAACACCACATGTCCATAACAGATCCATGATATCATTGCATATAAGCTATGCATATAAGAATGGGTTATAAGCTACAATACAAGCACTGCTGGTGTCAAATGGGAAATGTATACACTGTTCACTGATTCCTAAAGATTCTGCATGCCCGTAATATAATTCTCTTTTCTTCATACTTTGACAAACCAGTCATATGGCCACAGAAAGGTTCATGAGGGTGAGAGAACTTCTACATGGGATAAGAACAAGGGATATTTGGTGGATTGCAGTGATGACCATAAAAATTTTCCTCTTAACATTAAGAAACCACATCCATTATATTCATGCTTTCAAGTGGCATAGTCAGTGGGAGAAAAGTGCTCTTTTATATTGTTCAAAGGATAGGAGATGTTTTTTACTGAACATAAGGCCATTGGCAAGACATAGATTTAGTAAACAGACTCTGTTCTCTGTTCAAACTTAAACCACTTCTTGAATAAAACATGTTTAATGTTATTGCTACTGTGTGAAATGAACTGTAGATATATGCGTATCTATGCACAGAGGAAAGCATTACGCTCAATACAGTTTCACTTCAACATTCTCTTGTCCAGTGAAATTAGGAACTACAGGTGTTATAGTGTGGACAGTGGTCAGAGTCCAAATAAATAGATGTATGCTTTTATATATACAAACATGAAATCATTTATTTAAAAAATACTGCTTATAGACCAACAGCTCATTCACATTTTCCTCTGCTAAATTCTTGGGAAAAATAGCAAGAAAGATTAACATGATGTGGCTCCTATATATACTTTACTATATATCTTATATAAACATTACTAATGAAATGATATTTCATTTATTCTCTTCTAACATTACTGTATAATGTATTACAATGTTGTTTGTGAACAGCCATAAATTATTCAGTCTAGGAATACATTTATGATGCAAAATTAGACTTAAATAAGTGTAGCTATTTTAAGTTATAGGAGTACAGTGGGTATGAGCAGCTTAAGTAATGAGGAAGCACACAGCATTATCATGATTCTTATCCCAGCTCATATTATGTGTCAGATTAATAGCATTTTTGAAGTTTTTATAACATATATTCTATATTGACAATTTCACATGTAAATTGTCAATAAATCAAAGTACATAACAGTACTCTGTAGAATTATTTTACACATATAACATAAAGACTGTTTTTTGGTATATAACCATAAGAAAACAAACCCTTAGGAACAATAAGAAGTAGTGTACAATGCTACGTATTACAGATGGATAGAACAAATTTTGTATGACAGTGATTTCTTACGGAAACATAAAGGTATTATATAATGTGCTGTTAAAATACAGTTACGTAAGACATCACAAGATGTAAAGGGTCAGGCTGTCTTGAACACAAAGAATACTGGCCCCTCAAATCAGAACAGGAACGATGGCAAGGACTAGGCAAGAATAGGAAGTTTAGAATAGTTGATGGAACAGTGAATAGTAGTTTTGCAGCCAAGCCTCACTTTAATGAGAGCATCTTAGTGGACAAAATCAGTGTCCAGAAGGTGCAATCCATTAGACAAAGCACATTTATCTATTTTATTCTACAAATATTGTGCATATATTTTTCACTGTGCTAACTCAAGCTAAGAACTTATTAGAAGAAAGAGACAGTTAAATAATTAGAACTTTAAGATCACAAATAAAACAGAAAACAGGGCAATGGATCAGAAAATATGCTCAAAGACATCAGTACCACTGCTGGCTAATAATAGATCAGGATCACCTTTGCCCTCAAATTTGCATCCCAGTAATACAGCCTGCAGGAGAGGGATATCAAGATAATAGGAGCCTTCTAAATATGCTTTTGTAATATCCACTCTTGTTTCCTCCTATTTAACCTCCATATAGCAGCCAGAGAGATCTTTTCATAATGCAGATTTGACCTGAAAGCACAATGGAGTTTTCCTTTGTAACAATTATCAATATTATGATGAAAAATTATTTAAAATTTTTCAACATAGCTAGGATCCAGGTGCTGGTGATGATCTAGATTAGCTTGTTCACCCTTATACTCTTCCACTTGGCACAAAGTAAATCCTCACCAAGCATTTAGCAAATCAGGTAGAAAAATAGGCCTCAAATTTCTCACAAGAGAAGGCATCTGGAGATACACTGTACATAGGGAGTTATACAGATTAATAGATAGAAGGAAAGATAGGGATGCATGAAAGGATGGAAGAATGGATGGATGAATGGACTGATGGAAAGACAGATTTGATTTGATTAGATTAGATTAATGTATAATGTATTATTTGTTTCAGGGGTGCAGGTCTGTGATTCATCAGTCTTACACAATTCACAGTGCTCACCATAGTACATACCCTCCCCAATGTCCATCACCCAGCCACCCCATCCCTCCCACCCCCCACCACTCCAGCAACCCTCAGTTTGTTTCCTGAGATTAAGAGTCTCTTATGGTTTGTCTCCCTCTCTGGTTCGAAAGATACAGATTTTTGTTTATTTTTCTATTTCTCTTTGAATGCCCATTTCCATCATTATAGACTGAGTAATAATGCTTTCCATACATATATTTTAGGCATTTATTGGGTAAGCAAAATTTTTGATAGGGCCTAAAATATTAAGCAACTGTTTAGACATTAATTGAAAATTATATCTTTATATCTAATCCAAACACTATTAACAAATAAGCATCTATAAATTTTTTTATATATTACTTAAATATAAAACTTTTGTTCAAAGTTTACCAAAATCCACACACTGGTCATATCAGAAAAAGTCATCTAAAATAAGAATATCTAATTTTTCTGTCAAGATATGGCTCAAAATTTTGATCATCTTTAGATCTTGATAAAAATTAATAAAAGTTAAGATTTGCTCTCAGACATACAGAGATAAATACATTATTAATTTCACAAAACAGTTTTTTAAAGTTACTGTAAAGCTTAATACATAAGAATAGAATTTTGGGTTCTTTCATTTCTCTTCTTAGTTCATCTTTTTGGTTTAGAAATAACCCAAGAGTTGTAGCAGTTCTAAATAGTGAAAACAGATGATCAAGAAGAGACTTTTATTTAAATTATGGGCACTTATCCTAGGCCTTATATAGCATATTAAAACCTTAACTCATATTTTGATATATGTGAGATCCTAAATTTTCTACAAGACCGTAATTACTTGAACTGTTTAAAGTTAAAATGTTAGATAGGGGCTTTTGAGCTTTTTAGTAAGACACTTTCTTCTTCCTCCTAAGATCTTACTGTTAGCAGTAAGCCCCCAAATGACTGTAGCATGAAAAGACTAACTAGTTTGCTGTTAATGTTATTTTTTTCTTATTGGGCACATAGAATCTTTGCTATTTCTTTGATATCAAATTATGTTCAAATTTCTTTTAGACACATATACAAAAGATGGAAATCCTGACAGCCTCTGTGTGTAGGGGCCCTGCTTTACAAATGGATGCAAGAACTATTAACTAACACCAGAGCTAAACTAATTTAGATGTGTGATTAGATATTTGCCTCAGTGGCTTATGAGGCGAGTGGCATCTTCCAAGTGGTCAGCTGGAGACAGGGGATAACAGAAAAATCTGCTGTCCTTGTACTACTACCTGGCAGGATGGCATCATGGTTATTCATCTGCATGCTTTGCAGGAAGAAGAACAATAATTCTGTGGAAAGGTAGATGTACATGAGTAGATGAAACATTATGTCCCATATAGATGGAAGGATATCAACCCGGGTTGTCAAACAGCAAAATTCATTTTCATGTTGTGAGAGGCTATTTAATACACAATTTGGACTCACACCGCTGATAATAGTTTTCTGTTATATTAGTAGAGAAAGTGATTATATAATCAATTGTTCCTTAGTTCTGAACTGTTAAAAGGTATTTATTTTTAAAAGTGAGTTTTAACTAGCATTCAGATCTCCTGGGTATGTTCCATGTTCTATTGATTGACAATAATTTAAATAATTTTTGAAGCTCTGCTGAGGAAACTACATCTGAGGAGCCAAAGAGCTGTGTGTGGCTTAGCCTTGCTTTCCCTGGTTCTGTCAGCAATTTGTTTCTCCTCTCCTCAACCTTGAAGACAGGATGCAATAATTACGATCTAAGTCAAAATAGGATTTTTCACATGCTTTCATAGAGAAGTTAAATTAAATTGAAATCAAATTAACTTTTTAAAACATTTTTGTATATATACACAAGGGATATTGGAAAGGGGAGCAGAAATCTAGTTACCCCATCTTCTTTCCCAATGTTTCTGTGCCCATTATATATTAAGAGAAGTACCAAGGAAGATTGGGAGAATGTCAAGAGATATGCTTAAAAAATCTATCTTAAAAGTAAAGATTAAGCACATAATGTGAGAGTCACAAACACACAAACAATATTGAGAATGATTTTTTTCCCCTACGTTGTGCTGACTTTTCCCCCTCTGTCATGGGGTTGAAATTGATAGTCGACTCAAAACCATTTCACCTGTCTTGTGACCCTAACTAATGGGACTGCTGCAACTAAATCAAAACAGGGAACATGTCCTTACACAACGTGTGGAAGATCCAGTGAGAGGAATCTATACCAATCAGAGAATAATTTGTATGTGGAGACTGAATTTGAACTAAGAAATCCTGTCTTGGATGGTTGCAGCCTGATAGTTAAACTATTCTGAAATTTTCTTTTCTTCTTTTTTTTTTCCCTAAAGATTTATTTATCTGAGAGAAAGTGAGAGAGTGCATATATACACACACACAATCAGGGGAGGGACAGACAGAGGGAGAGGGAGAGAATCTCAAGCAGACTCCCCGGAGAGCATGGAGCCTGACACTGGGCTCAATCCCAAGACCCTGAGATCAGGACCTGAGCCGAAATCAAGAGTTGGATGCTTAACCAAGTCACCCAGGTGCCCCATGAAGTTTTCATTTTTTTAATTTAAAAGTAGTTTGTTGAGGACATAGAAAATCAGGAGAAAAAATCATAAAAGAAGAGCAATTTTATCAGTAACTCATTAAAATACATTTATGTAAATTGTTGTCTACATTTGATTCTTTTTCAATGTTTTAAGATATATTTACTAGTAAAGGTTAAATTACAGAAAAAAAATCAGTCTATTTGTTCCTTTCTTCAATTGTACATTCAGGCTCTATGTGTCAGGAGTAGAGCACAGAACGAATGCTTAAATACACTGTCTAAATAAATCAATGGATGGATTAATGTACATGGTCTGATGGATTGTGCCTTCTGATCTTAAATTCTACCAGGACTTGTGGCTTTCCTTTTTTTTTTTTTGGAAAAAAGGGTTGGATCAACAATACTCAAACAGTTCTTTTAGTTTTATAAACTTTAGATATAGTTGTTACTAACCATATGTGTGTCATATGGTTAATACAGATTTATAAATATTTTTCAATATTTTCTTTAAATGCAGATATTTTTATATTTCTTTGAAGGCAGATATACACTTCATGAAAATATTTGTTATTGTTTTGATTATTTCTAACAATTCTAAAATCTTAGTGGCTTAAAATAATTTTATAATTGTTTCTTTTATGATTGAAATCTTTCATGATTTTGTGTTGACTGGGTTCAGTTTGGGCTACTCTTTTCTTCCACAAGATACTGGCTGATGCTACCATCATCTGGGCCTCAACGAAGCTTTAATGTTCACAATCCTTTTCTGGCAGAGCTAGGAATTAGGGCTGCCTCTCATCTGAGAGTTCAGTTGATGCTTCAACCAGAGAACCATAGTTCCCCTTGGGCTGGACTTCCCACCATATGGTGGCTGGGATTCCAAGACAAGGGAGTCCAAAAGAAGGAGGCTCAAGAGGGTAAACATCCAATACAATGAATCGTCAGGTCTCTGCTTGCATCACACTTGTTAAAGTCACACAGGCCAACAGTGGTCACAGCAAGGTGAGAGTATACTACTCAAAGGTATGACACTAAGAAGTGTGGTTTATTAGGGGCCACCAAAGTAACAATGAGCACAATTGTGCTTACATTTTAAAAGTAATTTTCCATCCTGCATTCATGTATGTATGTACATATATATATATATATATATATATACATACACATACAAACACATACACACATTTTATCCTCATCTTATAGCTTTATCAGTTAACTCTCTAATCTGTTTAAGTAAATCACTTGGCAAATAATATAAAATGCTCATCTCCTTTTACACTTTTCTTTGGGGAAGTTAATGGGGTCATGTAATCTGACTCCTTTCTCTGCCTTTAGGGGAGCCAGTCCTGCAGGTGTGCACTGTACCCACCTCTCTTTGTTAGAAGTCGCTGCCATTGTGGGCCCCTTGGTAGGTGGAAACAGGAGCACCAAAAGCCACCAGGGCCTATGGATTACAATAAAGAATTAATAATTTCTAGGGACTCTATGGCTATGCCCCTGGAAACAGATGAGCCATTCAGATCTGAGGTGGTGCAAAAACTGAGTCCATGAGTGAAGTAAGTTATGGGGAAAATGACTGATTTCCTTATATGTATGTTTTATTAAACTGACTTGCTTCTATGAGAATTCCTAGAATTAAATTGTTTCAAATGGAGATAGTTTTCTCTCCATATTCTAGTTTATTATATACAACTTTCTGAAAAAAATACCTACATAATTATAGCGCTGTAGTGATTACCTTTATAAGTAATAATTGTAGTAATACATGAAATATTTACCAAAACTTACTGTGTTCTGGGTCATAAAGTAAATCTCAACAATTTTCAAAAGCTTGAAATCTCATAGGGCATTTTCTCTGGCCAACATGGAATTAAACTGGAAATAAATAACAGAAAAGATAAATTTTTACATGCTCAGCTGTTTGTTTTGTGTTTTCGTTTTTAAGGTAAGCTCTATGCCCAGTGTGGGGCTTGGACTCACCACCCCAAGATCAAGAGTTGCTTGCTCTACCAAGTGAGCCAACCAGGTGCCCCATGTTCAACTGTTTGAAATTTAGGTGATATATTTGAAACAACATGTGACTCCAATTAGAAAATAATTGAACTGAGTGAAATGAAAATATATATCAAATTTTGTGGAATGTACCTAAAGAAATCCCTTTCTAAAAATAATATTCCTTTTACTAAAGGTTTTTCCAGATGCTTACACTAAACTTGGTATTTCCAGTCTCGTTGCAAGTCTAGAAAAAAGAAAAAAAAAAGATACAGATTCATACTGTCATTAAAAGATGTCTCCCAATTTTCCTAGACTCTTATCAAGATCTTAGTAGGAATGTACATCCTTAAACTTTGTTTATACTGCACAATGAAAATTGTTAAAGAACCAAGCAATTTAGGCAACACTGTTTGAGTTATTGGAAAGGCTCACATTAAGAGAATACTGCATGTATCAAAAGTCACCAAAAGACTAAGCCACTCCTGTGACATGTAACATGGGGTACTAAGTTTCAGCATTTCTAAAGAAATTCTTAAAGAGAAATTTATATTTATATATATATATATATATATTATTTTTTTAATAAATTTATTGTTATGTTAATCACCATACATTACATCATTAGTTTTTGATGTAGTGTTCCATGATTCATTGTTTGTGCATAACACCCAGTGCTCCACACAGAATGTGCCCTCTTTAATACCTGTCACCAGGCTAACCTATTCCCCACCACCCTTCCCTCTACAACCCTCAGTTTGTTTTTCAGTCCATCATCTCTAATGGTTCGTCTCCCCCTCCGACTTACACCCCTTCATTCTTCCCCTCCTGCTATCTTCTTCTTCTTTTTTTTTCTTAACATATATTGCATTATTTGTTTCAGAAGTACAGATCTGTGATTCATCAGTCTTGTACAATTCACAGCGCTCACCATAGCACATACACACCCCAATGTCTATCACCCAGCCACCCAATCCTTCCCACGCCCCACCACTCCAGCAAACCTCAGTTTGTTTCCTGAGATTAAGAATTCCTCCTATCAGTGAGGTCATATGATACATGTCTTTCTCTGATTGACTTATTTCACTCAGCATAACACCCTCCAGTTCCATCCACGTCATTGCAAATGGCAGGATCTCATTCCGTTTCATGGCTGCATAATATTCCATTGTGTATATATACCACTTCTTCTTTATCCATTCATCTGTCGATGGACATCTTGGCTCTTTCCACAGTTTGGCTATCGTGGACATTGCTGCTATAAACATTGGGGTGCATGTGCCCCTTCGGATCCCTACATTTGTATCTTTGTGGTAAATACCCAGTGGTACAATTGCAGGATAGTAGGCTAGCTCTATTTTCAACTGTTTGAGGAACCTCCATACTGTTTTCCAGAGTGGTTGCACCAGCTTGCATTCCCACCAACAGTGTAGGAGCGTTCCCCTTTCTCCGCATTCCCGCCAACATCTGTCGTTTCCTGACTTGTTAATTTTAGCCATTCTGACGGGTATGAGGTGGTATCTCATTGAGGTTTTGATTTGGATTTCCCTGAGGCCGAGCGATGTTGAGCACATTTTCATGTGTCTGTTGGCCATTTGGATGTCTTCTTTGGAAAATGTCTGTTCATGTCTTCTGCCCATTTCTTGATTGGATGATTTGTTCTTTGGGTGTTGAGTTTGATAAGTTCTTTGTAGATTTTGGATACTAGCCCTTTATCTGCTATATCATTTGCAAATATTTTCTCCCATTCTGTCGGTTGTCTTTTGGTTTTGTGGACTGTTTCTTTTGCTGTGCAAAAGCTTTTTATCTTGTTGAAGTCCCAATAGTTCATTTTTGCCCTTGCTTCCCTTCACTTTGGTGATGTTTCTAGGAAGAAGTTGCTGCGGCTGAGGTCGAAGAGGTTGCTGCCTGTGTTTTCCTTTAGGATTTTGATGGACTCCTATCTCACATTTAGGTCTTTCAACCATTTGGAGTCTATTTTTGTGTGTGGTGTAAGGAAATGGTCCAGTTTCATTCTTCTGCATGTGGCTATCCAATTTTCCCAACACCTTTTGTTGAAGAGACTGTCTTTTTTACATTGGACATTCTTTCCTGCTTTGTCAAAGATGAGTTGACCATAGAGTTGAGGGTCCATTTCTGGGCTCTCTATTCTGTTCCATTGAACTATGTGTCTGTTTTTGTGCCAGTACCATACTGTCTTGATGATGACAGCTTTGTAATAGAGCTGGAAGTCTGGAATTGTGATGCCACCAGCTTTGCTTTTCTTTTTCAATACTCCTCTGGCTATTCGGGGTCTCTTCTGGTTCCATACAAATTTTAGGATTATTTGTTCCATTTCTTTGAAAAAAGTGGATGGTATTTAATGGGGATTGCATTGATTGTGTAGATTGCTCTAGGTAGGATTGATATCTTCACAATGTTTGTTCTTCCAATCCATGAGCATGGAACGTTTTTCCATTTCTTTGTGTCTTCTTCAATTTCTTTCATGAGTATTTTATAGTTTTCTGAGTACAGATCCTTTCCCTCTTTGGTTAAATTTATTCCTAGGCATCTTATGGTTTGGGTGCAATTGCAAATGGGACTGACTCCTTGATTTGTCTCTCTTCTGTCTTGTTGTTGGTGTATAAGAATGCCACTGATTTCTGTGCATTGATTTTATATCCTGCTACTTTACTGAATTCCTGTATGAATTCTAGCAGTTTTGGGGTGGAGTCTTTTGGGTTTTCCACATAAAGTATCATATCATGTGCAAAGAGTGAGAGTTTGACTGATTCTTTGCCGATTTGGATGCCTTTGATTTCTTTTTGCTGTCTGATTGCTGTGGTTAGGACTTCTAATACTATGTTGAATAGCAGTGGTGATAGTAGACATTCTTGCCGTGTTCCTGACCTTAGGGGAAAAAGCTCTCAGCCTTTCCCCATTGAGAATGACATTCACTGTAGTTTTTTCATAGATGGCTTTTATGATATTGAGGTATGTACCCTCTATCCCTATACTCTGAAGAGTTTTGATCAAGAAAGGATGCTGTACTTTGTCAAATGCTTTTTCTGCATCTATTGAGAGGATCATATGATTCTTGTTATTTCTTATATTAATGTATTGTATCACGTTGATTGATTTGCGGATGTTGAACTAACCTTGCAGCCCAGGGATAAATCCCACTTGGTCATGGTGAATAATCCTTTTAATGTACTGTTGAATCCTATTGGCTAGTATGTGGTGAGAATTGTTGCATCCATGTTCATCAAGGATATTAGTCTGTAATTCTCCTTTTTGATGGGGTCTTTGGTTTGGGGATCAAGGTAATGGTGGCCTCATAAAATGAGTTTGGATGTTTTTCTTCCATTTCTATTTTTTGGAACAGTTTCGGGAGAATAGTTATTAATTCTTCTTTAAATGTTTGATAGAATTCCCCTGGGAAGCCATCTGGCTCTGGCCTTTTGTTCTTGGGAGATTTTTGATGACTGCTTCAATTTCCTTAGTGGTTATAGGTCTGTTCAGGTTTTCTATTTCTTCCTGGTTCAATTTTGGTAGTTGATACATCTCTAGGAATGCACCCATTTCTTCTAGTTTATGTAATTTGCTGGCATAGAGTTGCTCATAATATGTTCTTATAATTGTTTGTATTTCTTTGGTGTTGGTTGTGATCTCTCCTCTTTCATTCATCATTTTGTTGATTTGGGTCATTTCTCTTTTCTTTTTGATAAGTCTGGCCAGGGGTTTATCAATCTTGTGAATTCTTTCAAAGAGCCAGCTCCTAGTTTCGTTGATCTGTTCTACTGTTCTTTTGGTTTCTATTTCATTGATTTCTGCTCTGATCTTTATTATTTCTCTTTTCCTGCTGGGTTTAGGCTTTATTTGCTGTTTTTTCTCTAGCTCCTTTAGGTGTAGGGTTAGGTTGTGTATTTGAGACCTTTCTTGTTTCTTGAGAAAATCTTGTATTGCTATATACTTTCCTCTCAGGACTGCCTTTGCTGTATCCCAGAGATTTTGAACAGTTGTGTTTTCATTTTCATTGGTTTCCATAAATTTTTTTAATTCTTCTTTAATTTCCTGGTTGACCCATTCATTCTTTAGTAGGATGCTCTTTAGCCTCCATGTATTTGAGTTCTTTTTTACTTTCCTCTTGTGATTGAGTTCTATTTTCAAAGCATTGTGGTCTGAAAATATGCACGGAATGATCCCAATCTTTTGGTACCAGTTGAGACCTGATTTGTGACCTAGGGTGTGATCAATTCTGGAGAATGTTCCATGGGCACTAGAGAAGAATGTGTATTCCATTGCTTTGGGATGGCATGTTCTGAATATATCTGTAAAGTCCATTTGGTCCAGTGTTTCATTTAAAGTCTTTATTTCCTTGTTGATCTTTTGCTTAGATGATCTGTCCATTTCAGGCAGGGGGGTGTTAAAGTCCCCCACTATTATTTTATTGTTGTCAATATGTTTCTTTGCTTTTGTTATTAATTGCCTTATATAATTGGCTGCTCCCATGTTAGGGGCATAGATATTTACAATTGTTAGATCTTCTTGTTGGATAGACCCTTTAAGTAGGATATAGTGTCCTTCCTCATCTCTTATTACAGTCTTTGTTTTTAAATCTACTTTGTCTGATATAAGGATTGCCACCCCAGCTTTCTTTTGGTGTCCATTAGCATGGTAAATGGTTTTCCACCCCCTCACTTTCAATCTGGGGGTGTCTTTGGGTCTAAAATGAGTCTCTTGCAGACAGTATACTGATGGGTCTTGTTTTTTAATCCAATCTGATAGCCTATGTCTTTTGATTGGGGCATTTGGCCCATTTACATTCAGGGTAACTGTTGAAAGGCATGAATTTAGTGCCATTGTATTGCCTGTAAGGTGACTGTTACTGTATATTCTTTGTGTTCCTTTCTGATCTATGCTGCTTTTAGGCTCTCCTTTTGCTTAGAGGATCCCTTTCATTATTTCTTATAGGGCTGGTTTCATGTTTGCAAATTCCTTTAGTTTTTGTTTGTCCTGGAAGCTTTTTATATCTCCTTCAATTTTCAATGAGAGCCTAGCTGGATATAGTATTCTTGGCTGCATATTTTTCTCATTTTGTGCTCTGAATATATCATGCCAGTCCTTTCTGGCCTGCCAGGTCTCTGTGGATAGGTATGTTGCCAATCTAATGTTTCTACTATTGTAGGTTACATATCTCTTCTCCCGTGCTGTTTTCAGGACTTTCTCTTTGTCTCTGAGACTCATAAGTTTTACTATTATATGTCGGGGTGTTGACCTATTTTTATTGATTTTGAGAGGTGTTCTCTGTGCCTCCTGGATTTTGATGCCTGTTTCCTTCCCCACATTAGGGATGTTCTCTGCTATAATTTGCTCCAATAGACCTTCTGCCCCTCTCTCTCTTTCTTCTTCTTCTGGGATCCCAATTATTCTAATGTTGTTTCATCTTATCGTATCGCTTATTTCTCGAATTCTGCCCTCGTGATCCTGTAGTTGTTTCTCTCTTTTTCTCAGCCTCTTTATTTTCCATCATTTGGTCTTCTATATTGCTGATTCTCTCTTCTGCCTCATTTATCCAAGCAGTTAGTGCCCCCATTTTTTATTGCACCTCATTAATAGCCTTTTTGATTTCGACTTGGTTAGATTTTAGTTCTTTTATTTCTCCAGAAAGGGTTTCTCTAATAACTTCCACACTTTTTTCAAGCCCAGCTAGTATCTTAAAGTCATGATTCTGAACTCTAGGTCCGACATTGTACTAATGTCAGTATTGAGTAGGTCCCTGGCAGACAGTACTACCTCTTGTTCTTTTTGCTGAGGTGATTTTTTTCGTCTTGTCATTTTGTCCAGAGGAGAATAGTTGAATGAGAGAACAGAATGCTCACAGGTTAACAACGTCTCCAGCAAATATGCTCTATACAAATCAGAAAAGACCTGAAACAAGCGGACAAGAAAGGGAAAGAAAGAAGAAAGAGAAAAAAAAAAAAAAAAAAAAGGAAAAAAGGAAAAAGAAAAAGATAAAAACAAAAACAGAACAAAACAAAACAAAACAGAATATGATCAAATATGATCAGACTAGTGCATAGATCAGTGCCACACAGTAGATTTTGGGAGTATTTTGGTCTGTTAGAAGAAAGTGCCTGCTAAAATTTCAAAGGAAGAAAGACTTATATATGTACACAATAAGGGTTGATACAATGAAGGGATGGAAGATGACTGTAAAGATGAAAATTATAAAAGATTTTATAAAAGGAATTGATAAGATAAGAAGTTGTTTTTAAAAAGAAAGATTTAAAAAAAAAGAAAAAAGAAAAAAAAAGGGAGAGAATGTGATCAGGCAGGAGACTAGAACAAAGCCATACTCTAGTGATTTAGGGTATATTTTGATCTGTTAGAAGAAACTGTACCTCAAAATTTTAAAGAGAGAATAACATATATATATGCCAAAAATAAGGGTAACTACTATGAAGGGATAAAAATATGTCTCTAAAAATGAAAAAAAATGTTTTTTTAAAAAAGGGATTGAAAGATGTTGGTTGAAAAAGGGAAAAAGAAAAATTAAAATAAAAAAGAGTTAAAAAATTAACTTTCAAAAACTAATGAATTATGGTAAAAAAGCCATGAATTCTACGTGCAGTATTCCCCTAGCGCTGGAGTTCTCCTCTCTTTGATCAGTAAACTTGGTCTTGGCTTGCTGGCTGTTCGTGCTGATCTTCTGGGGGAGGGGCCTGTTGCCGTGGTTCCCAAATGTCTTTGCAGGAGGAGGAATTGCCCCGCCTTTGTGAGTCCGGGCTAAGCAAGCTGCTCGGGTTTGCTCTTAGGAGCTTTTGTTCCCTGCAAGCTCTCGGTACAGCTTTGGAGGACCAGGGTGTAAATGGTGGCCTCCCAATCTCCACCCGGAGGAGCTGAGAACTCGGGGCCCTGCTTCTCAGTGTGCCCCCAGAGAAAAGCAGTCACTCCCGACTCCCCGGTCTCCGGCCACACTCCATGCTCACCCGGCCTGTGACCGAGCCTGTGTCGAGTCTCCAAACCCAGCAGATCCCTGCGGCGTGCTTTTGCGCCGCTCCTCCTGGGGAGGAAGGGGAGTCTCCCCAGCTGCCACTTGTTGGGTTCCTGCTGGAGGAGCAGTGGCCTAACTGGGCCGCAGATCACAGTTCATGGCAACCCCGAGCTGAGAGTCTGCGCCTCGGCTCCGTCTCTGCATCCGGCTTCCCCGCTCCAATACCTGGGAGCTCTGCCGCCCTCAGGTACCCCCGGTCTTTCTGTGACCCCGAGGGTCCTGAGACCACACTGTCCCGCGAGGGTTCCACCCCCCGCTTAGCCACTGGAGTGACGTCCCTCTGCGGAGCCGACTTCTAAAAGTTGTGATTTTGTGCTCCGCGGCTCTATCACTTGCCAGAAGCTGCCGATGGAGGCCCCCTCCCCCGCCGTCTATCGTCCCGAACATCGCCTGGGATTCACTTGTCTGCACGTCCTACCTTCCAGAAAGTGGTCGCTTTTCTGTTCAGAGTGTTGTTATTCTTATCTTCGACCTCCTGTTGAGTTCGTAGGTGTTCAGAATGGTTTGATCCCTATTCAGCTGAATTCCTGAGACCAGACGAAATCCAGGTCTCCTACTCCTCCATCTTGCTCCGGCCCCCAAGAGAAATTTATAGACTTAAGCACATATACTTAACAAGTTAAAAGAGCAGAAAAGCTAAGATTTAAGTTTCAATTTCAAGTTATAATATCTAGACCAAAAACCCTACCAAAATAGAAGTGAAATAATGATAGAAATATATTAATTAAATATAAAACAAACATGAAATAAGATTAAAAATAAGTCTAATTTGTTTCTCTAAAAATAATTCGAATAAAATTTATAAGCTAGTTGCCAGATTGTCAAGGAAAAAGAGAAAAATTACCTATATCAGAAATATAAGTGGACATCACTATCATGTGACTATAAAAAGAGAGTATTTGAATATTTATGACATTATTTGAACTTTTAGCTAAAATGAATAAATTTATAGAAAAATAAAACCTACATATTATGCAAAAAAAACAAAACAAGAGAAACACAAGAGGTGGCTAAACTCATGAGCATAGATACAAATATCCAAAAGAAATATTAGCAAATCAAACTAAGATATAATGAAAATGATAATGTATTTCAACCACTTTGTGTTTATTACAGAAATACAAGTTTGGTTTAATATAGAACAACTAATCAGTGTAACTCAATATAGTTATAAAATAAATAAACTTCTGAATAAATGCAAAGATGATAAAATCCAACACCCACTATAATAAAAACTTACCAAACTTGGAAGAGAAATTAATAGAAAAATAGTCAAATATTGAAATATATTCTTTTGAGATTTTCACTAGAGAAAAAAGTGACTGCTAATACCACTTTTACTCAACATTTTAAAAGAATAACTACCCAGTGATAAAGCAATAAAAGAAAAGAAAATTCATAATTAGAAGGAAGGAATAAAACTGTCAGTATTAAAGGTTACATAATAAATATCCAATGATAATCTAACCACACTGTAATTAGAAACTATTTGATTTAAAAAGTGAATTAATAAGGTTGCTATATAGTAAGTCAATATATGAAATTAATTATATTTTCTACATACAAGCAATAATAACAAAATTAATGTATAAAAGTTGCCATTAAAAAGTTGAAAAAAAATACCTAGCAATAAATCTCACAATATATATGTACCACCTCTAAATAGAAAATAAAACTTTGAGAAAAGTTTAAATAAGTCAATAAGAGAAAAATATGTATCATATGATCTCACTGATATGAAAGAATTCTTAATCTCAGGAAACAAACTGAGGGTTGCTGGAGTGGTGGGGGGTGGGAGGGATGGGTGGCTGGGTGACAGACATTAGGGAGGGTATATGCTATGGTAAGCACTGTGAATTGTGTAAGACTTTGAATCACAGACCTGTACCTCTGAAACAAATAATACAATATATGTTAAAAAAAAATAAAAAGAAGATAGCAGGAATGGAAAAAAGAAGGGGGGGGAATCTGAGGGGGTGACGAACCATGACAGACTATGGACTCTGAGAAACAAACTGAGGGTTGTGGAGAGCAGGGGCCCGGAGGAATGGGTTAGCCTGTTGATGGGTATTAAAGAGGGCATGTACTGAATGGAGCACTGGGTGTTATACGCAAACAATGAATCACGGAACACTACATCAAAAACTAATGATGTAATGTATGGTGATTAACATAACAATACAAAATTATTAAAAAAAACTAATGATGTATGATGATTAACATAACATAATAAAAAAAAGTCTTAAGTAAATGGAGGGGAGTGCCGTGTTCATGGAAGAGAAGACTAAATATCATAAAAACATGAATTGTACTCTAAAGTGATGTATGGACCCATTGCAATCCTTATTGAATTGTAAATGCTTGTCCAGTATGGATTGTGGATGTAAAGTTGAAAAGTTGATCCTGTAATTTAAATAAAAATGAAAAGGGCCCCAAATTCCAAGAAAACTTCAAAGAAGTAGTAGATATTACAACTAACTGTAAGGTTACTTTAAGGCACCATGACATTGGCCTAGTACAAACAAGTAGACAAAACAGATTTGTGTTCAGAAATAGGATCATACATATAAGGAATCTTGATTTATGGCAAAGGCAAAAAATCATATCTCATGTGGAAAAAAATTAGTTTTAGCTCATCTTTCATATCCCACCAAAAAATCAATTCAAGATGGATTTTAGATGTAAATATGAAACAAAGCTTTTAGAATATAAGAGGGGCCTATCTTCACAGTTAGAAGAATGTGAAAGATTACTTAAACTGCATCTGGAAAGAGTTATCCATAAAGAGAAATATTACTGTTAAAATGCCTTTCCTCAGGTGTGCCTGGCTGGCTCCGTTAGCAGAGCATGAGACTCTTGATCTTGAGGTTTTGAGTGCAAGCCCCATTTTGTGTGTAGAGATTACTTTAAAAACAAATAAATAAAAAATCTTTCCTCAAAATATAGCATGAAGAGTAAAAATTTATTCCAGAGAGTGGGAAAAATATTTGCAAAACGTATAACTAACAAGGATTTGTTTCTAATAAATAAATCTAATAACTAAATCTTCTTGGCAGAAGATTTTATCAAGAACTCTTGGAAAGATGACTATTGGGAAAAATGCTTGATGTTATTAGGCATCAGAGAAATGAAAATTAAAATCACAGTGTCATACCAGGACCTACTAGAAAGGCTAAAATGAAAATAGCTAATACCAAATGTTGGAGAAGATGTAGAGCAACTGAAACTCATTATACTCATGGTGGGAGTGCAAATTGGCCCAGACTCTGTAATACCAGTAGGCAGTATCTACCACATTTCAAAATATGCATTCTTTTTGACCCAGAAATTCTATTCCTAAATATCCATTAGATATGCATATATATGAAAATATCTGAACTATGATGTTTATAGGAATATTTAAATTTACAGTTTTAATTAATTTTATTAGAATTAATTTACTTTCCTTTCCCATCATGTAAGCATTTCTGAAGTCATAATCTCATGAGACCTGATAGACAGATGTTGATTTTCTTTACAGGAAAAATAAAATGTATTTTGAGCAGCATTATTGTCACTCTTAATTGCTTAATTCAAATAATTTATGAAAATTCAAACATAGATTCTATAATTCATATACCAGAAATCTAAAAGCCTCTTTTTTTTCAAAGCTGTTTATACATTTTCACAGCATGGATCTCATCTTATTTCTCTGGTTTTATTCTTTGCTTTATTTTGTTTTACAGGCAAACAAACCTGGCTACAAATCACTTCTATATTGTTTAATTTGCTTTCTGGTTGAATATTGCTTGTACAAATTTAGGAAAAATGAGTATTAATTCTATTTGTTCCCAAAGTAAGGCTTGCATACTTAAAAACTGCTTCCCTTTAAATATTTTAAGATCAATTTTTATCCTTAAATAATAGAAAAAAAAAACAAGGCTTAAATTTTTTTTTTAAAGATTTTATTTATTTATTTGACAGAGGAGAGACAGCGAGAGAGGGAACACAAGCAGGGGGAGTGGGAGAGGGAGAAGCAGGCTTCCCGCGGAGCAGGGAGCCCGATGCGGGGCTCAATCCCAGCTGGGATCATGACCTGAGCCGAAAGCGTCGCTTAACCAACTGAGCCACCCAGGCGCCCCAAGGCTTAAAAATTTAACAGTACCTCAAAAACTTCAATGGGGATTTTCAATGAGACACTAAGTTTTATTCTGTGACTCTCATATGCCTTCAAGTTTTCATTTTACAGCCAATTTTAGCCCCTACATACTGGTGCTTCTCTTGCTTAAGGGCTATAAACTTTATTAATAGAGTCCCTGATACAGAGCTCACACTCTGACTGCGAAGGCCAAGGTGAGATGTAGGAAAAGCAGACAGTCTAAATACAAAAGGACAGCTACACTACTCCCTTCACTGCCCCTACTGCCTTGTTCTTTAAAAAAATAAAGAAAGAAAGAAAGAACCAAAGAAAAAAGTAACGTTGAGGACTAAGTTTCATCAAAAATGTTAACTGACAATGACCGAGTTCACTGTTAATAATTGTTTGGAAAATGGCTATACATCTGTGGATCTTCTCCTTAGTTTAAAAAAAGCTATTTCATTTATGGGGTAACAATTTTGTATATCCTCAGGCTGAGAGGTGAATCCATTGCGTTCTGAATATAGAAAAATCAATTTAGAGTCATTAATTTGCAAACAAGGATAACCACTAGTAGGTAACTTTGTATTTATGTAATTATTTCCTCTGTATCCAGGAGAGAGTGTGTATATGGGTGGGGAGGAGTTGGATTGTTTTTGTTTTGTTTTGGTTTCATTTTTTGCATTACAATATAGAAATTTAAATTTAAATTTTCACCATTTCCATATATGAATTAAAAGCTTGTTTTTATAAGAAAAAAAATATTACCTAGATTTGAAGACAGGCATATCTAACCCAAAGATCTGGATTTTCTAGAGTGCATTAAATTTTTAAAGTTCTCTTCAGGAATTTTGTAAAATATATATAAAAAAGTGATATCTGTTTCTAAGTGTAGGATATTATTTCTAAATGTGCACCTAAATATATGACATACTAGTGTTTTCTTATTTTCCCCTGGAATATGAGTATTTGAAAATTGTTCAATATTTGAGTTTCACTTGAAATTTCATAAGTCTTCAGAAATTCATTTATTATTGCTCCATGCACTAGTGTTGGCGATTTTCTCAGTTCTTCTGCTTTTTGCAAAGTGATAAAGTCTGCTTTGCAGACAATAGTTGAAAAAAAATTCTATATAGCTGGATAACAATTAAATGCAGGATAAAGTATGACTTCAGAAAAGCTATTTAAGTGAAGTGATCGTGACAAAAGGCCAGCCTGGATTTTACTGAAGAATGAATAAAGTGTAAAGAACGTTCGCTTTTCATTGATAATTAAAGTGTATTATATATTCTTACTTTTAAAGTTATTTTTACTACAGATCTTTTCTGACAAAAAAAAAAAAAGAAACAATACAATAAACTTCCCTGTACTCATTACCTGGCTTCAACCACGATCACCAGTGTGTCATTCTTGTTTATTCCATTTCCCTTTTCTCTCTCTCTCTCTCTCTCTCTTTTTCTGAAGTATTTCAAAGAAATTCTCAAACATGTCATTTAGCTTAAAATATTTTTGAATTCATCCCAGAAACAAAAAACCAAAAACGATCAGGACTTTTTTTTTTTAACATAACAACAATGCTATTACCAGAACTAATAAGAACTTCAGTAATTCCTTATTAAAATCTAATTCCCAGGGTATATTAAAATTTTCAAAATGTCTCAAACATCCTTTAATAGTTGGTTTATTTGAATTGGGATCCAAATAAGATTCACTTACTTTTTTTGTTATGTTTAATCACAATTCATTTAGAACAGCTATTTCTTCCTAACTATCTGTTCATTATTACTGGGGGTTTTGCTTGTTTGTTTTGCTATTGATTTGTTGGAGAATTCAGTCAGTTATCCAATAAAACATTCCACTCTCTGGATTCTCCTATTTGATTCCTTGAGGTAGCCTCTTTCCTTCTCCTCCTTCTTTCTTTTGTCCTTATTTTAAAAAATCTTTTTTTTTAAAGATTTTATTTATTTATTTGAGAGAGAGAGAGAATGAGAGATAGAGAGCACGAGAGGGAAGAGGGTCAGAGGGAGAAGCAGACTCCCCGCTGAGCAGGGAGCCCGATGCGGGACTCGATCCCAGGACTCCAGGATCATGACCTGAGCCGAAGGCAGTCGCTTAACCAACTGAGCCACCCAGGCGCCCCTTAAAAAATCTTTTATATTTCATATAAAAGATTTCATATTTTATATGTTCATGGTAAGTTTGTCTTTTCTTCATGGTAAGTTTAAATAAAGGTTTTGATGACATAGATTTGTGATGTTTTACATTTATTAACTATAGCATGTAAAATTACATTTTTATTTGCCTAGTTTTGCAGGCATTCAACAAATTTCTCATTTCGTGTAGATTATCTTGGCTGTCACAACCTCTCCCACCGTGGTGTGTAAATGCATGTAACATCGTGGATAACTTGAATATAGAGAAATATAAATTTCCGATCCTTGGGGTCCTCCCTAACCATTTCTTTTGTAACAACCTTCTTTATTTTCAATAAATATGTAGGTGGCTTTTTGTTTTGTTTTGTTTTGTTTTTTGCTTGTGTTTGTTTCTTTGTTTTAGGAGTCTGTGGGTTGAAAGTTTCAATTGGTGGGGTGCCTGGGTGGCTCAGATGGTTAAGTGTCTGCCTTCGGCTCAGGTCATGATCCTGGGGTCCTGGGATCGAGCCCCGCATCGGGCTCCCTGCTCAGTGGGAAGCCTGCTTCTCCCTCTCCCACTCCCCCTGCTTGTGTTCCCTCTCTCGCTGTCTCTCTCTCTCTCTGTCAAATAAATAAATAAAATCTTAAAAAAAAAAGAAAGTTTCAATTGGTGAAACACAAGATTGGAGTGGAAAAACAAACTAAGAATATATTTATTGTATCTGTTAAAAAAAACAAACCAACTTTCACCCAGTATTCTTTTATATTTACTCTGCCGGGCTCTTACTAGCTTTTTCATTTCTGTATCTGACCTTGAACGTGCAGGTTAAAGGCAAAGAATTGGTTTAATCATTCATTCTTAGCTGCAGTAAAGTACATTCACAAAAGTATTCTTCAGGCTTTTGCCACTCAAAATAAAAAATATCCATATGTAATGCATGGTAGTCAGACTTTCTGGAAATTAAATTATTTTTGGTTTAAGTTCAGTAATAATAACTTGTGCCCCCTGCTTCAATCTCTTGATTTACCAATCTCTCCCTTAAAGTGAATCCCAAATAATGCCACTAAAGCACAGTTCTGGGCACATTGTAATTATTTTCCCCAAGTTTTCCAAAACACCTTCTTACTCATCACACAAACCATAAGCTGATCAAAAAACACCCTTCCAGGCACTCTGCTCCTTCTTCTATTCCTGAACTTAGTCACCCTGCACCCCTGCTTTCCTCAAAGTTGGCCATGCATTTTTATTAACACTTCAGTTCTTTTGCATAAATATCTCCTTTTCTTTCTAGAAAATTTAGCTACACCTTCAGACCTGATTTACAGCAGACTTCAACTGTGGAGAATTCCATAATTCTCCCAGATTTTTAACCATTACTTCTGTTTCATTACCATAGCACTTTGCTTATATTTGCTTTACAGAATCTCATTCTGCAGCGGATAATAGTTATTTACATATCTGCCTTCCTTGTGGAAAAAAATCATGATGTAGATTTTTGTTGAGTACCTGGACATCCAGTCAAGGTATATTTTTAATATACCTTAAAATTTAAAAAGCCAGACATTGTGGATATTAACTCTTGTACATCTGCTCAAATGATTGAGCTTTTAGAAAAAACATACTTTTTTTTCTTCTCATGGTGTGTTTTTGAAGGAGTACCATTCATATAGTAAAAGCTGAATGTGATTAGAATATGCTATATCCTATTATCCTTACATTTTAGATACGATCCCAAAACAGACACATGGACCATGGTGGCTCCTTTGAGTATGCCCAGAGATGCTGTTGGAGTCTGTCTCCTTGGTGACAGATTATATGCCGTTGGTGGCTATGATGGGCAGACATACCTCAACACTATGGAATCCTATGATCCACAAACAAATGAGTGGACACAGGTAAGACTGTTGCCAGCATAATTTACTTCAAATACAAGAATTTACTTCGTTTACATCCTTCTAAATTTCCACGAGCCCAAAGTGATTGATTTAGCCCGTTGTCACGTTCATTTTGTAAGAAGTTCACTAAATCATATGTTTTTGTGTACTTTTATGTATTCCATACTTTAATAAAATTCATATTAAAAGGGGACATTCATGCCTCATTGGGATTTCCACTTTATTATAAGTAATAACAACAGCCAGGGACTGAATTTTAATTAGCTGAAACAAACAGAAAACAAAGTGATATATATTGGTTCACAAAAACCTAACTTTAGAATATTTGGTTTTAGAGATAACTGGAATAAGAAGATGGAAAGCTGCAGAAGTCAACTTTATGCCTCCTATTTTTGCTTGACTATCTTTAGGTCCTATCAAGTCCATTTTTGCCTACTGCAGAGAGAATTTTCCATGGAATGGAGCTGCTGGAAGCTCCAAGTAGTAATCCTCACAGCCATAAACAGAAAACAAAAACAAAACAGCAAAGATCTCTGAATGATCGATCATGTAGAAAGTGCTCACCCCCAGACAATCACTTTGGCCTGGAAGACAGAGTAAAATAATTGGCCAATCTTAAGTGAGGTGTTATCTCTTGATATATAGTACACTGTGGTTAGAGACTCAGGATCATGCTAGAATAATGTAGCTCCCATTCTGGTCACACAGCTAGAAGATTTGTGTTGCCTGTGTGGGTGCTGGGGGAAAATAGTGCATTGCAACTTAATAATAATGGAAAACACCTTATTCTGTATAGCTACTATGACCTTGCTTATAATGGAGGGAACGGACATATTCTCAGACTTTTGTCCTCATATTCAACTTCTATTTTCCTTCTTTCTTTTCCAAATCTCTCAATATTTCTATTATTCCTCCCCTTTATCAGAAACCTAAAAGCAAGATACCATTCCAGCAAACAAATACATCATTTCCATTAATGGGTGCAGTGAGATTCCAAAGCCTTACTTAGTTGAATCAGAATAGGAACCTCATCTTGTAATATTCTTCAGGGGATAGAGGGTTCTATTTGCTGGTGGGGTGGGTGGGTGGAGTCACAGAAATTGACTAAAGTTTATCTGAAGAACTTGGTTGGAGTAAATTTCTTTTAAAGATACTTACTTTAAAGACACATAACTTCCTTGATTGTGCCAGTTTTGATGATATACGTTCAAGAGATAGGCTGACTCTGAAGTACAAAACAAAATTCCTAATGTCCAGACTAAAGTGCCTGCCTTATGAATCTTACCCTTCTCTAAAAGAAAACTCTTTGATTTCAATGAAGATAGATGAATTTGGCTAAAAAGAAATAATAAAGCAGAATGAATGAAAGAAGGAGAAGTATTTGGCGAACTGGGTCATGCTATTTTCTATGTTTTACTTTAACTGTAAGAGAAGAAGCATTTTTCATCCAAAGACCAGCAGCAAATATAAAAGATTATAATTATCACACTGAAATTTTACAAGATATATTTTAACCTCTTCTCTTCTGAGTCCCTCGTGTTTACAAAGAAATACGGCATGGATTAATGACTGTTGATTTGCTAAGGAAATGTACCAGTTCAATGATATTTATTTTAAATGTGCCACTTTTACAAATGAACATTAAATAAAGGAAGTTTATGGGCATTATCAATGATAGAATATAATCTTCATTACATGCTTATAATAATGAGCCATTATGCTTATTGTTCTTCTAAAACTGAAATCAAAGTAATGTATGTAGTAATAATAGGTAAAAACTTCCTGAAGAACATTTTCCCTCATTTGTATTTTACTGCACTTTTTTGGATCATATACTATCTTCCAAACAACAAGGTGGTATTTAAAATGTTTTATAACAACTTTGTCTAAGTACAATAAACATTCATTTTAAAGCTCTTAAATTACTTCAAGATTTTACGTCCATATATTTTCATTATTTATATTTTTAAGACTCTCTAGAGACCATCAGCAGACCCACACAAAATCCCTTTGAAGATTTTCAGGATTCTGGGTTCCTAGAAAAAAAAATCCCATATGGCTGGGTAATGCCTGTCACTTTCCCTCCATTTACCCCATAAACAGACAAAACCAATAGGTTATCTTATTTATCATTGGCATCCCCAAATGGCTGAGCATGAGGATAAATAAACTATCTTTAAAATATCCAAGAATATATATTTAGAACACTTCCCAAGCTAACTAATAGGAAATAATATTAATAGATTTGGGAGCAATTCCCAGATTCATGTCTTAGATAGTTTTACTGAGAACACATGGGCATGTATGTATTTGAATAAATTTGACTTTGTCATCTAACGCTGGGTTTATTTCTTCTATTTTATTTGAAAAAAAAACAATATGTGTGCTTCAAGACATAAAAAAAGAACTTTATTCTATCCCCCCTGGTCTGGGTAAAACCACCCTTTCATGTGTCGTCTTGCTATATCATCACAGTGCTGTCATGCTGCATCCACCTGCAGTTGTAAAGAAAAATAGTGTGTGATTTACTATCATCTCCCCATAGTCCAGCATAGTTGCTGGTGTGGGGTAAAAGATAATGTGAATATTTCTTCAATAAAGTAGCTGAGAATTATTGCAACTCAGTTTGCTCTGCTGTGCATGGGTTTTGTTTATTTGCACACAACAGATACATGGTCATATCCCCTTATCTGCAGTTTTGCTTTCCATGGTTTCAGTTAACAGTGGTCTACTACAGTCTGGAAGCAGGTGTATTGTCAGAAGGTTAGTAGTAGCCTAATGCTATGGCACAATGCTGACATCATTCATCTTATTTCATTTCATTATGTAAGCATTTTATCATGTCACATCATCACAAGAAGGGTGGGTACGGCACAGTAAGATATTTTGAGAGAGATAGAATATATTCCCAAAACTTTTATTACAGTGTATTGTTATAATTATTCTATTTTATTATTAGCTATTGTTGTTAATTTCTTTTGGTACTTGATTTGAAAATTAAACTTTATCATACGTACGTATGTATAGGGAAAAACAGTATATAATGCATTTGGTACTATCCATGGTTTCAGGCATCCACTAGGGGTCTTGGAATGTATTCCCCCTTCAAGGAGGGGTTACTGTAGAAGATATTGAGAATAAGTTCTAGGGGAGCCCAGTACGATATCTACATTCTCCATTGTTGTGTTTTTTTTTTTTTTCAATTGGTTCTATGGCCAACTTTTTAGGGTGTCATTCTAGGGCTGAAGGTATAACATTGGAGGGAGAGCACAGCAGATTTTTAAAAAAGTATTTATTAAACAAAATGAAGTTAGAGCTAACGGCGAAAGGGGAAAACTCTCTTAAATATTTAAAATGTATGTATGTAGAATATATCAAATGCTCATAATAGCATGATAAATTCTGTGGTAAGGAAAATACTTAGCACTATGATAGAAACTAAGTGTGCTGGGTAGAGAAATCTTATCTCAGGAAATGACATGTAGAATGAGGTCTGACAAGTAGGTAATAGTTAACCAGGTGAAAATATGGGGAGTGGTTTGGTTTGAGGAAAAGAATTTGTAAAGAATTGCAGGAAGAACACATAACATGCAAAAAATAAAAGGGTGAGCAAGGAGTTTGGAGACATAAACAGTGTCTAAATAATGCATGGCCAGAAGCTATGTGGTAGAATCTTGACTTTACAATAAGGCTGAGTGGGAGTTAAGGTTTAAGTAGGGAAAGTAAATAATCAGAATTGCTTTTTAAAATGATTGCACTTGATAGGATGTGAAAAATCATTAGGAGCAAGCAAGATTAGAGTCAGAGAAATTCGTTAGGAGGATATTTTACCAATCCACTGTAGAGGTGGAAGACTTTTCCCTTCTCCCTTCTAGGTTATTTGGTTGATCTAATAATTAAACTAAGACAGATTAACGGGAGAAAAATGTAGTTTTATATGTATGGGAACCCCATAAAAATAGGAGACTCAAAGAAGTGGCCAAAGCAGGAAGCTTTATACCTTTTAGACAAAATGATAAATTTGTGACAAACTGACAAGCCAAGGATTTGAGCTTGTGGTAGTAAAGTACTGAAGAAATAACAAGGTTTATTTATACAGCTTTTTGGCTCTAAATTCTCCATCTCTGGTAATAAGGATGCCTTCTATCATCCTGGTAAGGGAAGTTACCTTTCACATTGGAGATTTATTTCCTGCTTTCAGTGGGACCAAGAGTCAAAAGAGTCCCTCCTGTACCAGACATCTATCAAGTACCTTTAATTCAAAATAATTAATATGCTGAAGTGGCATATCCTGTGGAGGCATACTCTGCAAGCCTTCACACTCAAGGTAGAATTGTAATGTGAACGAGGCTGAAGACCATAGGAATGGATATAATCATGTTGAATGGAGAGATATTGTAGGATCTCACGATTATTCAGATGTAAGGTTGATGAGGTACAACTAAAGGTCATGGATGTTCTCCAGGTTTCTAACTTGAGCAACTGAGTAGAGAGTAGTGTCATTATCTGACACTGGAAACACAGGAGGAGCAGCACACTTTTGGAAAAAAAGGGCAAAGATTCATTTTTACAAACATACTCATGCATGTTTAGAGATATAGATGTACATGTAGATACAGATATAAAGTAAAGCTATTCACTCTATACTTTGGAAACTATGCGCAGGATTTCTCAGTATTGAACAAACATCAGAGAGTATTTGGGAAAGTTTTCAAAAATACAACTATCCAATATTCCTCCCATTCCTATTGAGTTTTGGGACATGAGCACATATACTTTGTAAAAGTTCCTTAGGTGACTCTGATGTGAAACAATACTTAAAAATCATTGGAAACTAAAAGAGAGACAATGGAAAGTGTGTGCATTTTGGAGTCACATACACTTCAGTTTGGGTACATTGATTTATATATCATCTCCTGACATTCTATTCACATACCTGTCATACAAAGATAATAATATATGATGGGATTATAAAGGTGATGTTTTGATCCATAAAAATTATTCTTAACACAAATGAGTAAAAATAGATCATATGGGAAGTTGCTGTGTTTTTTTTTTCTTTTTACCCTGCAAAGGGATGGCAAGTAAAAGTAAGTACACTTAAAAGAACTGTAGTTACGATGGTAATTTTCATATTTAGAGAGTGAGACCATGTCCTTTCTCAATCAATAAGATAATGTATGTGATCTGAGGTTATTTTGCTCTTGGTTGTTTTATTTCTTAAATTTTATGAACATTCTTTTCAGTTTGGAGTAATATCTTCTAATTTCGACCCTATTCTGATATTTTAAGTGCATAAATTATTCTTAGAAAACTGAAATAAAAATCATTGATATAAAAATGCTCAAATTATTAAAATCTTGTCTCACCTTCATGGAATAAATTTTCATTACAAACTGTAAAAATTATTGTTTTTAATATATTTCTAGCCAATTTCATATTCAGGAATTATTAAAAAAAATCTCAATTCTCATCTCAATGACTATTATAAGGTGGAATTTTTTAAATAAGTACTATAGCAATTATAATTTTGGTTTATTTATGACAAAATATAGAAGTTACTTCATTGTATGTCTCTGTTTGGAATGAATGAATAACACATTTAAGTCAGTATAATATCTGGGGAAATAAGTTCAAGATGATTTCAGTAAGTATAATAGCTATTTCATCCAAAATATACTCAAAGATATCACTATGAAATATCATTACAAATGTGTCCATGCAAGCCCAGAAATAAATCTTTGCTGGAAACTTTACTATAGCATCTTTATGTCACTAAAAATCATTAAATACCTTACTACTTGTCTTAAAAATTGCAAAAATGAATGCAAGTTTCAACAATTTCAACATGCAAATTATTGCTCTTTTGTAAAAGCCATTTTCAATGTTTCCATTTTTATTGTCCTACTTGTGACTAAATTGGGAAACTATAAGCACATGTATTTATGATTTTCACACATATGAGTGTTTTAAATATATTACAATTTGTATACTTTTCTATGACAGTAAAATTTGTCTTAAATTGTGTTTCATCTTTTTCAACAGATGGCTTCTTTGAATATTGGGAGAGCAGGTGCCTGTGTCGTAGTCATCAAGCAACCTTGACTTACTTTTCTTTTTGGAGAGATTTTATTTGCTGGAGTGGTTATTTTTATATCAGAGGGCAAGAATGAGAACTTCCTAAGATGAAAATTCTTCAAGAACAAGGATTTCTGTAGATTTACCTACTGATGTCAAAAGAGATAGAAGATCAAAAAAATTATAGGAATCGAAATAAACATCAAACTGCTATGGGAACAATGTCTGGCTGTATATTAGTTAGTTCAGGAATGGTTATTGGTAATTTATTTTGTATTGTAGCATACAATAACTAAAGTTACCAAAGGCTTGTTTTTCTTGAGCAATTAAAAGGAGAGACCAGTGTTTGTGACATGCATAATTTCATGGCTACAACTCATTCAATGGTTTTATAGTTTGTGGCAATATCAAAGAGGTCAAAGACATGATATTTCATCTGACAGAATCTGATTGGTTTACTACTTTCTAATCAGATGTGGTCATTCTAGGAGGCAGAATGATGTTTTATTAAAACAAACACGCTTCTTCCTCATTTTCTCAACTATGAGGACAATTAGAGAAACAGATTCATGCCTGTCTCTTGCATTCAGAAAACAAACTGTTCCACTAATCAAAGCTGCATATTTCATCAGAGAGGATGGTTGAATTTTATTGCAACCATATTAGCAATCTGAAGCTGGCAAACACAAAGGATTGTTTTCATTAGGCTTACCACATTGCTTTGCTTTTTGAACACACTGAGCCAAAGAATCAGTACAATTATGGGCTTTTGCCTTATGTTGAGTTCAGTGTAAGCATGGAAGCTAGTTATTCTGAATGTTATATATATTCATTGCATGTTAAAGTCCTTTAGAATTTTGTTCATAAAAGACAAAACAAAACAAAAACCTTAGAATTTTGAGAGAAAAATCTATGATTCATTCATTTGGAGTGTTATGATCATTGTTAGAAGGAAGGCAGACTTCAGATTCTCATTTCCCACTTTTCAAACTTGTTACATTGATATGCACATTATTTTATGCCAAATGTTTGTAACTGTTTAAAGCATAAAGTGGAAACATTATATGATGTCCTTAATAAATTCATGTAAATTTTAAATATAATTAATAAATGATAGAGCATTTGCTTTTATCACTGTATCTTTCTTCAATAAATTTTAATTCACATCCGAGTAAAAAACTGACAAGGTATATACCGCAGAGACAGGCCATTTTTATTGCTTGACTTTTCAAAAAATTAAGGAGTATTGTATCTCTCTCAAAATGTGTTTTTCCTCCTAAATATTACACTGGCACCAAATGCAGTCTTTAATCATTGCTTTCTTCTACAGTCACTCATTTGAGGCAGTTAGCAATAGTGCTTACAAAACATGCATCCCATAATGAGTGCTGATAATTGTGCAGGAGCTAGAAAAGAAAGAAAATTCCTCTTTGAGTCAATGTAAACCATGGAATTGATTTTTATTGTTGGGTGGAGAAAAATCTCTGAAATCTAATAACCAAGGAAAATACTGATAGTTTGTATCAAGGAAATATTAGGAAATCTAAATTTTCCCATTGATATCTAAATATCCTATTGATATATGTGATCAAAGTTATTAGTCACATTTATGTCAGAAAAATTATGTTACTAGAATTATAAGATAGGAGGAAATATCAATGAATTTTAAAAATAACAGGTAAAGAATGCATAACATAAAATTTATCACCTTAACCATTTCTAAGTGTAGGTTAGTAGTGTTAATTAAGTATATTGAATTTCTTCTGCCCACATATTTTCTCCAACACATAGAACATACAGATAATATTAGCTACCTGGAATAGACAACTTAGTTTTGAAACTTGAAAGAATAGAGGAGAAGATAATGTGGTTACATCTATTTTTTAACCAGTAAAGTTCTGTGGTGGTCATATTTAAAATTTGTTAATAAATGTATTGATATTTTTATAATATTCTTTCCTCAGAAAGAATTTACCTGAAACAAATTTGCTGCATTCAACCAACTCTATATGTAGATCATATTAGCCTACTACTACTGCTTATATTGCATAGAGTGAGTGTGTACGTCAATTGACGAAATGATGACATTGAAGAGCACTTTGGACAATGAACTCTAAGACTATATGAGATAGGGAGAATGGATACCATTGTGCCAATTTGCTGAAAAGGAAACTGTCCTCCAAGGTCACATGTTAAATAAGTCCCAGCACTTGCTACATACCCTGCCATTAATCCAATCCAGGACTCTTGAAACTTGGCTCTGTCAAGTGATAATTCAGCTATGCTAAAGATCGCCATTTGAGATAAAATTTCTGCTAAAAACAGGATTCACTATTTGGTTCTTTAATTAATAAGGCGTATTTAAATTTTAAAAAGTATGAAAATAGCATCAAGGAGGCTAGTTTTTCCAAAATACTGTTCAGTACTTTTATTACATTGATATCCCCGGAGTATAACTTATTTTTATAAATAGCACTATGAAGTCTTAGAATATTCTGCAAATATTTTCAATTTTAATGATGACAATGAGAATAGGAATATAAAATTGGTTCAAAATTATTTATAAAGTATGCAGTCACATCCAAATCTCCAAACACTGTAGTACTGATTTATTTTATGTTGCACATTAAAAGCCAATAAAACACAATCAATCATACAGTTAAAATAAAATCAAAGAGGTGATATTTTAAGTTTCTCCTGGATACTGAAACAAGAGACTGAATAAGAATAGAAGCATTAGTGCAATCTCCTGAAAAATACTGGCTACCCAAAGAGTGTAAGGAGTTTAAATTATTAATTAGATTATGTATGTTTGAAGAAACCAGCAAGTCTATGTATAAAATAAAAATTTGCAACCAAACAGCTAAAACCTGTGATAATAATTCTAAAAAAGTTAACATTTAAACATAGGCTAAAATATAATATTTAAATATCTATGGTCTTGTATTTCTAGATTAAAATGTTTCTATAAAAAATTTAAGATTTTGCAGCTTTGGGGAATTCTTTTAACTGTGTCCATGTCACTCATTAAAACTGTATATAGTGTTTTTAGTATTTCAAAAGAGATGAAAATTAAGTATAAATAGGAGAAATGAGAATTAAAATTAATCCTTTAGGCATGAAGGGGAACAGAATTTGCCACCTCAAAATATTCCTCTTTGGTATAAGGATTATCTTGAGCTGGTTATTTTTTAAGAAATAGCAGACACAGTATAAGATAGCTTTTCATAAGGGACATTTACATTTATATGGAAAATCTCCACTTGTAAGAATGTTTCCATCTCTGTATCAGGAAGAGGAGGATGACTAAAGCTCTAGAAACTCTTAAGAAGGCAACAACCTAAATCTGCCTAAGAATCTTACCCTTGTTTACTATGCTTTTCTTGATAGCCTCTCATAACTGGCTCCCCACTCCCAAACATTTCCTTTTATCTTTTGCTGGTGATGGTATTTAAGGTGGGTGCCTTAGGCCATTTTGGAGAGTGAGTCAGTTTTTCTGGCTATCTCCCATGTACACGGGAGGTGTACACGTTATTAAACTTCTGTTTGTTTTTCTCCCATTAATCTCTTTTATTCCAGTGGAGTCTCAGCCAAGACCCTAAAAGGGTAAAGGAAAAATTATTTCTCTCCCCTATAAGCAACTTCACTAATTTGTTTCCTATAAAGGTTTAACAGGACTTCTTCCTATAAATATCCCACTACTACCCTACTAGATAATTTGAAAAGGCCTAGCTAGAATTGTATCATCTTACAGACTATGGTTATCTCAAATGGAAAATTAATGTCTTGTGACTATATAAATTTTATATATTGTCTTTGCTCTAAATTTCTATAATTTGATAGTCACAATAATTAGATACTTTATATATGCAGATTCAAATTCAGAAACATATGCATTTATATATTATATACATGAATATAATTGGCACATTTTTAATTTATCTTTTTAGAACAATTTGTGGCTTTTGGTGATTGAAACTTTATTGACAGTTAAATTTCTTATCCTTGAACATAAATGAAAAGTAATACAAGCTACTACACACAAAAGTATTTATGTATTCAGAATATATGAAGAACACAATGTGAAAATCAAATCACTTATTTTATTTTATTTGCTTATTATTTCCATGACCAAGTATCAAAATCTACATGTAGCAGGCACTGTGCTCAGTGGACATTACTTGCACCCATCTAGCTCACAGACACGAAGAGAAGACAAACTAATAAATGCATGATTATGTCACATTTCAGTAATGTTGAGAAAATCTCTTCCAGAATGCTATGGGAAACATCGGAGGGACATCTAACTTTATTTTGTGGATGTTATGCCTGAATTCTTAAGGATGATGTTAAAAGAATACTTCTTCCGTACTTCACTGGTACATGAAGAAATATTTTTTTTCCAAACATTCCTGGTGTTTTATACCATCTGTGTCTCCTCTAAATGATAGTGAACCTTGTAGTAATGTGGCAGATGAGTGACAATGTTGGGAAAATAAAACAAACAAACAAAAACAAGCAAAAATGTTCTAAACCCAGAAAACCTCCCCACAAAAGTAGTAGGAAAAAAACCAAACTTCTTTTCTTACTGAATTATCATGAGACCGGAATGTGTGGTCCATCCCAGGCAACCTACAACTGCACAGACAGAAAGATATCTCATTCTTATATATAGGCAAACAAATATAATCCATTACCATATATTTTCTTTTCTCTTTCCTTATAATCATTTACTTTTATATTTAGGTATTTGTTTTTTAATCCATCTGCAGTAATTTTTTTTTATTTCAGTTAGTTAACATACAGTGTTATATTAGCTCTAGGTGTACAATATAGTGACTCAACACTTCCATACATCACCCCCGTGCTCATCATGACAACTGCACTCCTAAATCCTCTATTTAACACATTCCCTCACCCTCTTCCGGTACTCCTCTACTTCCTCCCCTCTGGCAACCATTAGTTTGTTCTCTATAATTGTCTGTTTCTTGATCTTTCTCTCTCTTTCTCTCTCTCTCTTTTCTCCCCTTTCCTCAGTTGTTTTGTTTCTTAAATTCTGCATATGAGTGAAATCATATGATATTTGTCTTTCTCTGTCTGACTTATCTTGCTTGGCATTATATTCTCTAGCTCCACCCATGTCATTGCAAATGGAAAGATTTCGTTTTTTTTTTATGTCTGAATAATATTCCATTATATATATACCACATCTCTTTATCCATTCATCAATCAATGGACACTTGGGCTGCTTCTGTAATTTAGCTACTGTAAAAACTGCTGCTATAAACACAGGGGTGCATATTATCCCTTTGAATTAGCGTTTCATATTCTTTCGGTAAATACCCAGGAGTGCAGTTGCTGGGTCATAGGGTGGTTCTATTTTTAACTTTTTGAGGAATCTCCATATTGTTTTCCAGAGTGGCTGTACCAGTTTTCATTCCCACCAACAGTGCAAGAGGCTTCCTTTTTCTCCACATCCTCACCAACACCTGTTGTTTCTTGTGTTGTTGATTTTAGCCATTCTGACAGGTATGAGTGATATCTCATTGTGGTTTTCACTTGTATTTCCCTGATGATGAGTGATGTCAAGCATCTTTTCATGTGTCTGTTAACCATCTGTAGATCTTTGGAGAAATCTCTGTTCATGTCTTCCGCCCATTTTTAATTGGATTACTTGTTTTTTGGGCGTTGAGTTTTAGAAGTTCTTTATATATTTTGGATACTAATCCTTTATTTGATGTCATTTGCAAATATTTTCTCACATTCCGTAGACTGCCTTTTAGTTTTGTTGATTATTTCCTTTGCTGTGCAGAAGCTTTTCGTTTTGATGAAGTCCCAATAGTTTATTTTTGCTTTGGTTTCCCTTGCCTCAATTACCACATATTTTCAAGATAAACAGCAACTAGTTCTCAAGTAAGAGGACTAAATAGAACCACTTGTCATAAATAGTTCATCCTAATTTTACTGGGCAATTGGGATGAATATTTTCAAGATAAACAGCAAGTAGTTCTCAAGTAAGAGGACTAAATAGAACCACTTGTCATAAATAGTT
The DNA here is from genome assembly GCF_009762305.2 of Zalophus californianus. Taxonomy (NCBI): domain Eukaryota; kingdom Metazoa; phylum Chordata; class Mammalia; order Carnivora; family Otariidae; genus Zalophus; species Zalophus californianus. Next base: position 36,908,063 of record NC_045597.1, read on the forward strand.
CATCCTAATTTTACTGGGCAATTGGGATGAGCATCTGTGTTAATTAGCTTTATCATTGGGGGTGGGTAACATTTCTCAAGCTTTATGACAGCAAGTAATTTTGCAACTTGGAGCAGGGATCCCACCAAAGTTATGCTCCTACCTTCCTTCAGGAAGTCGAGACAGGGCTGCTATCTTCCCTGATGATTACATTTCGAAGAGATGGCTCTCAGTGAAGGAGGCCTTCACTCTTCAGCTGCCTCCATTTTGATTTCAAACTTTCTAGTTGGGTTCCTCTTTTCAGCTTGTCTCTTGGTTCAGACAGAAGATGCTGAGGGAAAAGCATCCCGTGATGGAATCCGAAACTATCCTCCCAAGGAAGCTGGCCCTGAGTCAGCAAGACCCTGCCTGTGACCGACTCCAAGACAAAGATCAATTTGACTCTTACTGCCTATCTGTATGTTTCCACCCACTTCTGCCTCACAGTTTCCTTATACAGACCTGGAAGTATTTTCAGCATTTTGGAGGCCGTCCTTGAGACGTTAGTCCCCTGTCTTCCTGGTGTTGGCCTCGATGAAATAAATTCCTTTCTTTTTTCACCACCACTCCTTTTTCCACCTTTGGATTTTGCCAGCGGTGACTGGTTGGCTGAACCTGGTCTGGAGCGAGGTACTCCTGTATCCCTGCATGCTGGCTACACCAGGCCCTTGAGAAAAAACATTCCTATGTCACAAAGTTGACAAAGGTCTATCTAGTTTTTGAAAATTATATTTACATATAATTCAAAGAGAGGAGAAAGTACTCAGAATTACAAGTTTTCTAAAGTAAATGTTCTTGAAAAAGAAGGGGAGGAAAAATCTCTTCCCTCATTTCAAACAGAGAGAATTAAATCTCTTCAGTTGCATTTATTATTTGTCCTTAAAATTGATATTAGTGTATTTTTTTCTCTAGTTGTTTTTCTGTCTAACTTCAGATTTGTCCTTTTTCTCTTTTTTTTTTTTTTCTCTGCGGTCAGGGTGAGGCAATGATCTATGTTGGGGTCTGCAAACTAAGGGCCATAGGCCAAATGCAGCCCACTGTTTGTGTGTCTTTAAGTGATTGAAAAAAAAATCAGAATAATAATATTTCATGACAAATGAAAATTATGTAAAACACAAATTCCAGTGTCTATAGAGAAAGGGTTATTGAAACACAGCCATGCCTCCTCTGCTATTTACTGTGGCTGCTTTCTAGCTACACCAGCAGAGTTAGTTGCAAGACAGACCATATAATCACAAAGCTTAAAATATTTACTCTGTGCACCTTTACAGAAAAAGTTTGCTGACACCTGGTCTAGGTCCTTACTAATCAGATAAGAGTCCCTGAACAACCAACTTTACTATTACCTAGGAGCTTGTTAGAAATACTAAATCTGGGATCCACCCAGAGCTGCTAAATGGGATCCTACTTTTTAACAAAGTATCTAATGTGACTTGTTAAACTTTGAGAAACACCAATGTAAGTAATTATTTCTCTGCAAACACTATTTCCCTCTCTGGTTTTCTCAATGAAGGCATCAAGTAGGGAGTCAGCAATCCTGCTCAGCTCTCATATTTTTTATTGTTATGTTAATCACCATACATTACATCATTAGTTTTTGATGTAGTGTTCCATGATTCATTGTTTGTGCACCCTCATATTTAATCCATGTACTCCAGTATAAACTTTATCAGGAATAACAGTAATGTTTTAGTTCTCAACTGCTTTCCCTTGGTCTAATTTTTTAACTGGTTCAGAAACTAGATGAGAAAGGGTGCTACTTATTGGATTACTCCCAAAGCCCAGCAGAGAAATAGTAGTGAGCTAGGTGAAATGGGGTATATGATAAGCAGAGAGTTCCAGTTATGATAAGCTGCAATTTTTACAAAGGAAGATCCAAGAGAAAGTAGATCATATGTTTATATTATACCCATTATTTTATAATCTGTTTCAGTCTTACTGAGACTGGAGAGGAAAGTAGTCCCTGGCTTCATGTAGCCAAATTTCTGGCTTATAATCAGAGTGATTCTTACTGACCTCAATTCTCTTGAGATGGTAATTTTAGTTTGCTTGGGAACTAATCCCCAGTTTGCTTATTAGAAGGGCAAACCTGTTCTTCTGCCTACTGAGGAACTAGTATTTTCAAAATGAGACTTAGAATTCTTATATTGGTGATGGAGAAAATCAAACCCACAGCAGCAATGCCTTTTGCATTAAACTGAGAGATAAAATTAAAAGTTTTGTATTGTTAAAAGATAAAATGAGCCATGTTAAACATTTTAAGAGTTAACTGAACAAAAATAGATTCCAGTGTGGCAGGGCCAAACCAAAAGTGGTTAAAAGCACTCCACCTAAAGGAGTCAGGGTAAAGACTTACATAAAGGTGCAGAAGTGAAGGAAATTACTTGATTGGCTATAGCTTAAAGCTTTGTTGACTGAGAGTGGTTGTTCTTAGCCCTCTGATTTCATAACTTAGAGCCATTAACAGGCTTATATTTTGATTTGCTTATGTAGGCCACCTCAGTCTAATGGACTCCTTATTTAACTAATTTAATAGTATTTATAGATTTTGATGTGTTAGGAATTCATCATAATTGACTTAAGATCCTAGTAAGTAATATTAAGATTTAGGAAGTAATATTGATTTTAGATTTTAAATTTTATGTGGAAGGGTAAAAGAAAATGTGACAAAGTTTATAAACATTTGAATTTTAAAAATTAAATCACTGACTTTATTATTTTAATACATTTATTAGAATTCACTAATGTTTTCAAAGCTTTCTGTCTAAGGACAAATATTTCACAAACTTAAAACACAAGCATTATTATATTTATGAATGTTGATTAAAGTGTTGGAGGGAATTTAAATAAGCTGAAAATGGGACTGATTATTTAAGGGAATTTATATGCTTAAATGTATATAAACACATATTAATCAAGGGCTCCCTTAAAAAGGATTGTTACTATTTCATAGATTTATAACTAAATTACCAAGACTTTGAAAGTTCAATAGGAAAATATTATTCGTTGACATAATTATTTTTAAAAAGTTGATATTTATTCTGTGAAGAAAACAACCACTAATAGTATTTTTTGAATACAAAGCACATTCACTCAAAACCAAAAATATTGTTCATGTTTATGAAATACTTTCATATGTATTACTAATTCATTTTTATCTCAATATTCAAAATAATAGTTTCTTCAGAATTATACTCTATCCATCATAGAACTAGGAATAGAATTCCATAATACAGCTATAAAAATTCATTTTATTAAATAATACTAATGAGAAAATAAATATTTGCTCACATTGGCTCAAATTACCTAATTTATGGATCCTAGATTACTTACAGTAAAAAAAGTACAGTGTTCTTATTCTATATAGATAATATTATACTCATTATAATTTAATATCTTTGTGTAACATAAATGTATTTCTATTCTACTGCATTTTTCCCTATCTTAGGACCAATCACCTTTGCTAGTTACGTCAACATAAATATAAATAAATTTATTTCTCTTAGTAATAATTCAGAAAGTTAAGATATGACTGTCTGGAAATTCACAATTATCATATCCTTTATCCTTCATGCCCATACACAAAAATATTGAAGTCCTTAAAAAATAATATATACTTAAATGCTTATATTTTTTCAAATGTCCAAAACCTGGTCCTTTCCCTCACTTTTATTCCCAGATATAAATAATGTACAATAATTGGCTGATACAAATGGCATATTTAGATTTTAACTGGTATAGAAGATGCTTACATGGAATTTATTTTTAATTTAGATGTTTGTAAAGGGGAATTATATTAAAGCTGGTTTGATGTCAAGTAAAAAATTAAGAGAATTCCTAAAGAACTGCAGGAAACTGGCTATGAAATGTACACATTAGGGAGAATAGCTAAATTGCATGTCCAAGCACTGCCTTGATTGATTTTTACTCTGATCTTCCCACCAAATTACATTTGCAAAAGTAACCATGGAGACTAAAAGCTTGACTATTGAACTGAACTAGTGAAGTAATACCAAGGAGTGCAGTAAAAGAAAGTAAAGGTGTTTTCAGAGTCAAAAAGGTGTCTTATTTTAACATACAATGCATTACATTAATTTTTCTAAATCCTAGGAAATCAAGAGCATCTACTTACTCTCCAGAAGAGTAGGAACAGAGAAGCAGATTAACCAGTCAACAAAATGTTTATGTTTTGATGCCTAGTCTAGTATTCTATGCATTTGTTGCTTATCAAATGGTTTAGGGTATAGAAGTACATTTCTTTAAGAAAATATATCACATCCCTAGACCTACATTCACAATCAGAATTAATCAGAGCTATGGTCATAAAAGGCATTATTTTAGTGGTTGAAAAACTTTTTGGACTAAATATATTCATATATTCTGCTGCTATTAATTTAAACAGAACACCAATCGAAACAACCAAGAATTTTCAGAAAAATCTCAATTCTTCAATTGACTTGAATTATGCAAGCATATAGAAATTACAGATCTAGTTTAAAATGAGTAAACAATTCTCTAATTTACAGGGTAAAGATAAGTTAAATGTAATATGTTCATAATGCCATATATTCATCTGTCAAATATTCACTAAAAACTTTCTATAATGCCAGGAATCCAAACTGGCATTGGAGGCATAATTTTAAACAACAAATGTCCTTTATATCCAGCACCGTGAGAAGAAAGGCCACTTATAAGCAAATAATACCCTGAATAAGTGCTATGATAGATTTAAGTACCAGACGTAAAAGAAGTCGATGAGGGAATATCAAATTGCTCTGGGAGATGAAGAAAGATTTATGCAAGAAAGTCGTATTTGTAATGATAAAAAAGTCAGGAGGAGGGATCTGAAGTCGTCTTGAAGTGAGATGTAGAAAGCAATTATGTTCTTTCTCTAACCACTTCCCACTTGTCCCCCTGCATACCTAACACTGCTAAATCTAGTAGGAGGAGGGTATTTCTGCTGATCCTTTCTTCAGAGGCTCAGAAATAAATCTCACACTGGTTTCTGATGAATCCTTAGGAAATGCAAACCTATTAATCTTGAATTCCTATGTTAACAATGCTAAGTAGCTTTAATTTGGAAAATTTTAGGGTACCTTTCTCTCTTGTGTAAGGCCTCAAGAAAAAGAATCATTATATGTATTTATCAATCGACTTTTCTTTCTTTGGAACTATAAATTATGGATAAGAATCCAAATAGCAGGAATTACTGAATGAACTTCCATTTTATTAGTTTAATTCAGATATGTATTTTTTTTCTCTTGTATTTGTAGTAAATTCGATAATATACAGAACATTCCCTTAAACATTCTGGAAGTATTTTTAGTGGTTAACAGTTTGTATTTTGGGTTCGGATCACACGGGCTGTGTCTAGGCTGGGTCTAGGCTGTGTCTGGGCTCAGTCTAGGCTCTTTTTCCAGTTATGTGAGTAGGGCAAATTACCTAACTTCTTTGTTCCTGACTTTCTTCACTCTAAGTATACTGAGAGGACTGTGAAAATTATTTAAACCACTTAGTCCAATGCCTACGCCTTGGCAAATCCTTGATAAAGGTTAATAAAGAAAACAAAACAAATAAAAGGCCTCCCATGAGAGTGCTTGAGTGGCTCAGTTGGTTAAGAGTCCACCTCTGGATTTGGGCTCAGGTCATGATCTCAGGGTTGTGAGATTGAGCCCCGTGTTGGGCTCCATGCTGGGCATTAAGCCTGTTTAAGATTCTTTCTCTCCCTCTGACCACTCCATCTCTCTCTCTCTCCCTCTCTAAATAAAAGGAAAAAGAAAAAGGCCCCTTTAATTGTGATAACACTATTATTGGTAAACGTTTACAGAGAAAATCAAAAGATTGTTTACTACTAGACAGCCATTTTAAGAGAAGCAACTATATGAATACATTTTTCATAAAGTTTATTTATTTTTTCTGAGAAATGTACACCTATTAACAAAACCCAGGTTAACATTAGCACTAGCCCTGAATCAGAAAAAACAACAAAAAACCTTTAAAAAAAATAAACTAAATAACTAGATCATCAAGTAATTTCATACATCATGAAAGCAATCCTGTTTGTAGTAGGGCCAGTGAAAAAAGGAAAAATTTTCTAATTCAAAGAGAAAAAAGAAAATTTTCAAAAATTAAAATACAGTTATAAATATAAAAAATTATCTATTCCTGTCATACCCAAACTCTTCCTATTGTCCATTTACCACATTTTATTCACTTTATCAATCAAAAATTCTTATGAAAGACTGAATTACATAGATGATTTTAAATTCAGGTTGTTGTAATAGAAAGAATGTTCTTTAATGAAGATGTTTTAAAAGACTAAGGAGGAAAAAGTAGGGTTCATTGTCATGGAAACGAATGAAGAAGGATGACAGTGAGTCCTATCTGAAGGCTGGAGGTGTTTATTTCTTGGAATATGCCAGAAAAGTCACACTTTCGCAGTTAGCCATTTCTCAGAACACAGGAGGGGAGGGGAGGGTCTCTCGACAAGCTTTCCAGGAAGATAGGGTTCAGATAAATTCCAATCATTCATCCCTTATTTATTCAATATTAATATGATTCAATGTTGAACAATTCAGAAATAATCCTAAGCCTCCTGTGTAGCGTGGACGAAAGGTGAACTGGAATAGTTAAGTTAAGCGTCCAGAGGCGGAGATGCAGTACCTTTACAGACAGTATTAGAAAACCAGAACTACTACTACACCAGTGGGCGAACACAGGATCATAAGCATCAAACCTCATATCCTATCTGTGAGGGATAGTCCACAGGTCTGATAGATTTTTTTTTTTTTTCTTGCAAGGGTGGGCATTGTCTTTAAAATATTTTAGTTAATTCACAAAATTTAAACACATAGAATTTGAGCAGTGAAAACCCACTTCTAACATTTTCTTAATTACTAATTAACAAGCAAATTAAATTCATTCCTTTACAGTCCTCCTTCCTATATTGAACTCACAATAAGATTTCCTTTATTCAAATCTCTTATTTTAATACAGTAGAGAAAAAAAAAGATGAAAAAGTCAAGATGATTGCCTTAAATTATTAGGCATTAAATGAGCTCTTGTATTTTAAACTCCAACAGCAGTCTTTTGGAAACAGCTATAATGTTGACAGACTAGATAGAGTTTTATTTTCGAAATTTTCTCTTTTTGAATACCATAGGTTTTCTAAATTCTTTTTTTATTTCTGATGTCATCCTGATGTTTCTTGGAGTGCTCTTCAAAAGGGATAGCAAGCTTGAGAGCCCTGTTACAATTGCCATGTTGGTATTTACAGTGGTGCAGACTGTCATTAATATTTTTAGTTTGTTAAAATATAAATTAGTTGTATGATGTTTATTAGGAAACTCTGATAATCTCCTCAGATTCCTAAAGTTCTTTTATAAAAAGGTATAGTAACTGCCTGAGAGTGGTTGAAGTGTTAATGCCTGCCAACATTATAGCTGTATTTGTTAAAAAAAACAAAAAAAACAATGTTACATCTTCCAGTAGTAACTATCTACATAACACTAGCATAAATATAATTTTTGAAGGGGTTCATTACACATTACCCCAAAATATGGCACCCTCGCACATTGAATATTTTAAGCTGAAGGAATTTGAGAAAATGGCAGATGCAGGAAGATCACTCTGACCTTCTCTCCCAGTCCCTTGTCCTTCTGAAACAGGTCATAAAATCCGCAAGTGAGAGATGCCTTCCCCATACCCAGAGGAAAGGAATATCCTTAAATTTGAAGACAAAGACCACCATGAAGAATCTCAATAAGTTCAGTCTCATACTCCTCAACCTATCATATTCCTTCAGAGCTGTCTACTCTTCATCAAACCTAGCATAAAAGTACATAGGTCTAAGTGTTTCTTTGGGTTTTCATTTCCTTAGGAAGACTCCCATGTCATGTAAAACTTATATATTAAATAAATTTGTATGCTTTTCTCCTCTGAATCCGTCTTCACCAATTTAATTTTCAGATCCAGCCAGGGACCCTAGAGGATCAAGAGAAAGCTTTTCCTTCTCTACATTTTCATTTCCAGTTCTTTAAGATATTTTTCTTGTTATTGTTGCTGTTTTATTATTATTTTATTATTTATTATTTACTATATAGTTTTGCTTTATTTTCCTTCCTTTTTTTCCCCTGTTCTAACATAGACTTACTCATTTGACAGCCATATAAACATTTTTTTCTTAATTTTATTTATTTATTTTAGAGAGAGAGAGAGCACGAGCAAGGAGGAGAGGCAGAGGGAGAGGGAGAAGCAGACTCCCCACCGAGCAGGGAGCCTGACACGGGGCTCCATCCCAGGACCCTGGGCACCTGCACTTGAGAGCCATATAAAATAGGAGTAAGCTTCTATCTGTGAAATGGGGTTATTACTCTTTATTTAATATGATTTAATACAATACCTGAAAGAAAATAAGTACATAATAATGATTGGTCATTACCTGTATTAGACACATTCAATAATTGCCATTATATTATTTATTTAATTTTTAACCAAATTTTATTTCTCTTCACTCCTTTTAAAAATATCAGGTATGGGGCACCTGGCTGGCTCAGTCAGTTAAGTGACTGCCTTCGGCTCAGTCATGATCTTGGGGTCATGGGATCAGGCCCCCATTGGCTCCCTGCTCGGCAGGGAGTCTGCTTTTCCCTCTACCTCTGCCCCTACCTCCCACTTGTTCTCCTCTCTCAAATAAATAAATGAAATCTTTTAAATAAATATTTATGTATAGATATAAATATAGAAATAAATATGGATATATCTCAGGTACAATATATCACCACTGTTTCTGGTTATTTGAGAAACATCACTGTTTTACTTGTTTTGAGAATTGTAATTTAATTATATTTATACCTCTTAATTAAATGTTATTTACCCTCAAGCATTACATTCTCTCCATATCTGATTGTTCAAGAAAGACATCAAATTCCCCCTAATAACTGAGCCATGGTTTATCTTTAAGTGGCAGTAGGCAATAATTAAGCTGTCTCTCTCTCTCTCTCTTTTTTTTGGTCTGTATTGTTCATAGTCGTCAGTAAAACCAGAGGCTGGAGTACCCATTAAGTTGTATATTTGGTAGACTTCATACAGCAATCTTCAATAGCAAATAAGAAAAAAACAAAATTGAGCAATAAATAAAAGAACAAAGTTGAAATGAATTGCACAGTGCCTGGAAAATCATGAAAACAAGGAATAAGAATATTCTGTTGTTTGTGAAGCATGCATCACCTGCTTTTCTTTTCTTTTTTGTAAAGGCTATTTGGGGGGAGGGTAATATTTTTTGTAGAAGAATGGTGACTATTGTATTTAAGTTTAATTTCCTTTTTTGCTATGGTATGATACAATAATTTAATAAATTAACCATTGCCCTATTTAAACTACTTCCTGTGTGAAGTCACATCACCACCATACACCTGTAAAAGCTATAGAAAAATAACAGTTTTCATTCCGGCTTCTTTCTCTCTCTCCTTCCTGTCCTTTCTTTCTCCCTCTTTCCCTCCTGGCCCTCACTTCCCCCACCCTCCTCTCTCTGCCCTTCAGCGATTACATTTCACTTGTTTTTTACCTTGAACTCTATCCATTTGGGTTATTCAAGAACTGTCATTTCTATTGACCTTTTTCTTGACCAAAATTAACTTGTTCGGTGGTAGATATTTCTCCACAATTGGACCTATGATTATACACTCACATCATGAACTTTGATGATCCCAGGACCAAGATTTTAGCACAAAACACCCTTACTATTTCTATTAGAGTCTCAAGACTCACACAGATACTTGGGACTCTTCTCCTATCTAGGTTTTGGAACATGTTTGGTGCAGGAAATATAATTCCAAGAGTAGCCAAAGGGGGTTCCTGATTACCGTTCAGGGCCAATAGAAACTGAGAGCAGACACAGAGTGACTTCATACCTGCTGAACAATTTTAAGCTCTTCAGATAAAGCCTGTCCTCCATTAGATATTTATTCATGAATGGAAATAATAATTACACACACATATACACACATAAACATAGTAAGTGTTGCCTGAGCAGTCTCAAATTATCTGTGATAAGGATCCCTATTAATTTTTTTTCTTGTCTAATGCGGATGAATACTTTTGTAAAATACAATAAAAACATCACATCCCTGTTAATTGTCCTAGAAGTTTCTAAAGGTTTATTGACCTGAACACCTTTATTCCCATGAAATATCACTCTGTCTATCAGGATTAGATTTTAGTGGGAGCACCAAAATCAAAGTGTCATGAACTGGAGATGATGGGAATGTATTTGTATTTTATATAAAGTCTGAAGTTATGCAAGCCAGGTATGGCAGCTCTGTGTCATAGAGTCCCCAGATACCCAGCCTTCTTCCATTCCATTGCCCATGTACTTAGGCTTTATTGGTTTTCCATTTGGGGAATGCGGGTCTTTAGCACTTTGTCACCACATCTGTTTAAAAGCAGCATGAACCAGGAAAAGACAGATAATAACAAGAAAGCACTCATGGGAGCCATTGAAATTCCAAGCACCTGACATATAGACAGCACTTCTGCCTTTACCTTATTAGCCAAGATTTAGTTAAAGGGCCACACTTAACTACATAAAAGTGTTTGAGAGGAAATCTTCAACCTGGGGAGTTTGACTAACTAAAAAGAAATCCAGGATGGGGAAGAAATTGCAAAGCCCTATGTGTACTTTGAGCTCATTGCATAGGTACAATTGAGTGTTTACGAGAGTTCCCAGCAATAACAAATTTGATTCATTACTTAACAAAAAAAATTCTATCTGAAGTTTACTTGCCCTCCAAAACTTTTTGAAATAGTAGAGAGCTATTTTTTTTCCAAAACTGGAAATACTGGAGCTCAGTTTCTGCTCATATTCTGTCTATTCCAGGAAATAAAATGCAGGTTTAATTTTAATACAGTTCAGTGACCCTCTCTATTAGATATGGGTGATAAAGTTCATTTCGCTGCCTCAGCGACTTTGACATCACCGGACAATCATATCCTCAATAGTGTCATTTACTAAGGAGACCAAAGGAGGATATGTACTATTATCATTTTAACCTGACAAGAGCATATCACTTCTGGGATGGATTAAGTACTGGCATGGCAAATTTCATGGTCACTTTTGATATTTCAGGATGAACTTTTATAGCATATGCCCTTTTAAGAACTAATACAAAAAGATAGTGCTTAAGCACATCCGGAGGACTTTTTTCCTAATAAAATTTATGAAATTGCAGTTGCCTAAAGTCATTAGTAATTTGTTAATGCAAGTAAGCCACTGCGAAGAACAGAAGACTCACATTAATTTTAAGGTATATGAAGATTTTGGACTTTTGGTAACAAGTCACATAAAAAGTTTTGCTTCCTTCCCAAAACTTCTTTCTTCCCCAGTGCCCAGATCGAGAACAAAAAAAAAAAAAAAAAAAAAAAAGAAAGAATGATGGCTTGGATTAGGATATATTAGAGGGCACTATTTAGATTACATTATGAGGATTGGACACAAGATGGTTTAAGTATATATGTACTAAAAGAAATGTGAATTTATAGCATGTTTATTTTCCTAAGATTAGCATAAGCGCTTTAAATATGCATTTTCTTACATTGTGACCTTAAGGTTTGAGTTCTGTTTATAGTTCAGACAGAAGTAATTCAATAGTTTAGGTAAGAGATGATTATACCTTGCATGAGGTTAGTGATGGTGAAGATGAAACAGACGTGAATAAACTGGAGCATCCATCAAAGGGCTTAGTGATGGATTCTATTTATAAGGGAGAGGTAAAATGAGTGATGCCTGGGTTTCTAAGCTGGTGAAACTTAATGGATATTGGCACCATTCACTGAGATAGGGAGAACTGAAGGAGAACCATACTTTGAAATCAGTGTTGTGCACAATTTCAGAATGGATGCAACAGAAAGCATTATTATCTGACACAATTACAAATTATGTTCTTAGAGTAGAAAGAAACCTTAGAAGTTATATAGTCTATCATCTTAAATGATGATAGCTATACTATTTCTGCTTGGATGTCTCAAGTGATAATATCCCCTTGGCTTTATAAACACAGAATAATACTTTTAAAATAGGCATTATTATTTTGATATTCTTCCTATGCTCAGACAACATCTGCCCCTTTGTAGAAGATAATAGCAATTTTGAAAGTAGAGTTCTATAAGACTTTCTCTACCTGTTCAAAAAGATCTTGACACTTCTTAATGAAATATTTATTGCTTGGAACGGCAAACCTGTTCCCCTGCCTACTGAGGAAGTTGTATTTTCAAAGTGAGAAAAAGTTAGAGCTGATATGCAGATGATGGAGACAATCAAACCCACAGCAGAAATGCCTTTTTTATTAAACCGAGGGATACAATGAAGGGTTTGTATGGTTAAGAGATAAACTAAGGTATATTAAACATTTTATGACTTATTTAAGCAAAAATCAATTCCAATGGGGCAATGCCTAACCAGAAGTGGTTAAGAGTGCTCCACCTACTGGAGCCACCTATGGGCTCCCCAAATACGTGGCAGAAGTCATTGCATATATACACGATTATTATATACATGCAGTAGCTTATGCTCTTTCAACTTCATTACAGTTTGTTGATTTTTAAAACAGCCAATGATGCTTGCTTGTTTTTTGAATAGTATCATAAACCAAAAGCCATAGACACCAAGATCTTGAGGAAAAAATATCTAAATACTAAGGATATTATCGAGACTGATGTTATTCTTTTTTGAGAAACAGGTACTTAATGTTTGTTTGTGTAGAATATTTTATGTAATATATGTTATGTCAGAAAGTGTGAAGGGTCTGAGACTTTACCTTACTTGCAAGTAAACAAGTTAGTCTATGTAATTGCATGTATATCCTGACAGAAGTACCATACTGCAGAGAAATAAGCCATGCATTACTTGCACCAAGAACACCAGCCTGGACAGGATCTCAGTGCCAGTTCTTTGAGGCCCAATCCTCACTGGAACACACAGTGTTACAGTTCTGGAGCCTGAGAAGTCCAAGATCAAGGCACCAGCAGACTTGGCTTCTGGTAAGAGCCCACTTCCTTGTTCATAGACAGGTATCTTCTTGCTGTGTCTTCACATGATCAAAGTGGGGAGGGAGTTCTCTGAGGCCTCTTTATAGGGCACTAATTCTATTAACAAGGGCTCCACCCTCGTGACCTAATCACCCCCAGAGGCTCTGCTTCCTAATACAATCACATTGATGTTAGGACTTCAACAAACAAATTTTGGAAGGACACAATCAGCCAATTGCCCACAGTGAGAATCGGTTATTATTTGGGTATGAAGTGGATTCATATCACAGGAGAGGTGCTCTAAAATTATAACTCTAAGTGCTTATATTGGGCAGCTGGTATGCCACCCCATTAGCCCTATGGGAGAAAAAGACTTTATTTTAATCTAAAATGGCAAAGTGTCTTATGATCTGAGGAGGGTAAGATCTCTTGGTTTGTTACACTGAAATCTAATCAAATGTCTCTCAGGGGAAGGTGTGTCTAATTTTATTATTATTCTAGAATGTAAGCAAATTTTCAGTAAGATGAGGGGAATTTTTATGATCCTGAAATGTGTCCAAGGAGTGGAATGTTCTGTAATTCCTTTCCTATGAATATCTGAAATGTACAGGACAAAAGAAAAAGAAAAAGACAACCCAGAGAAATACAGGAAGAACTACTGTCTGGCTTTATGCTTATACTAGAATCAACTGAGATTCTCATAGGTGCACAGGGTTTCTGAATGTAACAATGTCTCCTAATTCTTCTCAAGGTCTCATTGTGGTAAATCAAGACCCTGTCACCAAGACCATTATTAGTGAATCTGTCATGGAGCCTCAGGCTCTTAATGAAATAAATGATGAAGAAGAAGGAACTGTTAACAGCCAGTCAGAAGAAAGCGAGAATGAATTGGCTAGCTCTAAACTCTCAAATAGGAATGCAGACATGTTTCTCCATCAACTAAAGGAAGATAATTCTGGTTAATTAATAAACTGTGGACTGATATTCAGCAGAAAATAGCAACACAGTCACAAATAACAACCCTTCCAGGAACTCCATCATCTGCCCCCTCCATGAGGGGAATAAAAAGCTGGCTCTCAATGCTACCAATGCTATCAGGAGAATCCACACCAGGCTTCAATCTGCAGACTCTACTGAGACTCTAGACTCAGGCTATCTTGTGGGATAAGTGTTAAACTCAAGGAAGCAAAAACAGTTGTTAAATAAAGTGAAAGGAAAACTGGATTTGCATGCTCTTTCCAAGCACAACAAAACCACGTTAACAGTTGTACAGCCTCCACAGACTTGCCAAATAGCAATAAATCGGCTAGATGCCCTCAAACCCATGATACATGAAGTGGAACACTAAATGGAAGAGTATGAATGGTGGACAGGATGTGCGACCAAGGGACTACAGAGTAGTCAGTCTTACAGGTTTCACTCTATCGCTGGTGAGCTCTCTCTATTGTCTGGTTTGGTACCTTGAAGAAAGTGAGCTCCAGGTGCATAAAGTAGAGATGACGCAGTAACTGGAACAAGTGTTAGGTGATCATCGAGAGCTCACTGATGCGCTTACAGCAGAAATTCTTCCTAGAGAAGAAAATACTGCTACCCAGGCAAGACTTCAGCAGTACATGGTCACAACAGATGAGCAACTTATATCACTCACACAGGCCATGAAGAACTGTCCTTTGATAAACAGCAACAAAGAAAGTCAGGCATCAGAAAGGGGATCCATGAGTAGGAAACTTATAGATAAATCAGAGGGCCCTGCTATAAATGTTAATGTCTCTTTGCCATTGATGTTCAGAAAGGGAGAAGTGGTTGAGTTCCCACAGGAAAACTTGTCTGTTAAACTATCTCCGTTACCAGCCTCCCCAGATAGTGTGAATCTGGCCAACAATCTTCCAGCACAGGTATTTGAGCTCAAATAACACCACCAAGGCAGAAGATCAACTCAGAATTCTCTCCCTTGCAGGATGTATTAAGGACTGTTCAAACTCCTCCTGCTCCACAAATTCCTCCAATTATGGAAATGATTGACAAGGAACAAAACTGAGAAAAGAAGACCTTACCTACTGGTGCAGACAATCAGAATGCAAACAAAGAGAGTTACCTCTTCATACTCAGTGGTGGAGGGTCTCTCAGGGGGAGAAGATCTGGAGAACAAAGCCCAGTCTCCTTTTGTTAACCTCTCAAGCCCCTCTGCATTTCCCATTCAAACACTCAGCAGGCCAGAATCCCCAATTTCTCAGAAGAGCCCCCAGTACTGGGAGATGGGCAATAGCTTAGAACAAAAAGGCATTAATACAAAGAAAGGACATCCTGGCACAAATTGCTGAGTCGACAATGCAGAATTCATCAAGGCACATTGGAATAATAATATTGAGCCAGAAGAATAGCAATGGGGATGGACTTCAGGAATTAAACAAACAAGCGACAAATCATGCACGTGACATGCAGCAACACAATCTCTAAGCGAGGAGCATGGAGGAATGGATTGTAGAAATGGATCAGCAGAGTATGGATGCTCATGGAAAACTCAGGCAGAGCAGCAGACACTTGCTGGTTTGAATCTTTCCTCTCCCAGTATCACCCATTCTGTCACCTCTCAGAGCATGGACTGAAGGGGGAAAGAAGACAACTCAAGTATCTATTACAGGAGCAGAAACTCCTGAAAGTTTAAAATGTAGTGCTGTCTCTCCTACCAGTGGGATAAATATAAGATCTTCAGGGGCTACTAGGAATTCTTATTCCCCATTAAATGCTACCTCAGGAACTGGCTGATGTACACCTCTTAATCCAAAAGCAAAGACTGAGAAACAAATTGAAGAAGGCTGGTTTGTTCTTTCTACCCACTTGTCATAAATGAAGTTAGCTGTACAGAGTTTGTTCTCAGTAGTATATTCTTGAGCTTCCACTCCCTTTTCCCTGCCCCTGCTTTCAAATTTTCAGGTCCTTCTTTAAGAGAAAACCTACAAAGATTTTATGACTTACTATTTATGGGACAAAAAATAAAGCAATTATTTTAATTTTTGACCTTTTCTTTTTTTAATTTTTTAAAAAGATTTTATTTATTTATTTGACAGAGAGAGACACAGCGAGAGAGGAAACACAGCAGGGGGAATGGAGAGGGAGAAGCAGGCTTCCCACGGAGCAGGGAGCCAGATGTGGGGCTCGATCCCAGGACTCTGGGATAATGACCTGAGCCCAAGGCAGATGCTTAACAACTGAGCCACCCAGGTGCCCCATTTTTGACTTTTTCAAATAGATTTCTAACAACTAACCAATCTACAATCTCCTGTAAATAAAATTTTGACTATAGGGAAAAAAATATAAACTTAAAAATTTTCCAGGAAAAATTTTTGAGGCTCTAAGATGTCTTAATTTTCTATATTATTTTATCTATCTATCTACCTACCTACTTACCTACCTATCTATTTATTTTAAGTAGGCTCCATGCCCAGCATGGAGTCCAATGCAGGGCTTGAACTCATGACCCCGAGATCGAGATCTGAGCTGAGATCAAGAGTTGGATGTTTCACTGACTGAGCCACCCAGGTGCCCCTTCATTCATTTATCCTAAAATTCATTTAAAGTATTATTAAGCTCTAATGATATAATAAACATATTCACAATCTAGCTGAAAAAATATATAATCATACAAGTAGACAGAAAACTGCAACTATGGAAAGAGCTACTAATAGAATTTGACAGTTATAGAGATAAGAGAAGGTTCTCTGAAGGTACTGATGCTGCTTAATGGAGAATGAATGTAATTTACCTAGAAGAACAAGGAAGGAAGGACACTCCAAGGAAAAAGAATGGCATGTGCAATGCCCCATGAAGGAAGCACAGCCTGTTCATGGTCCAGAGCAAACAGAGAGATAAGAGCAGGTGGTGGTATATAATATGAACTTTGCATTCGTTTAGGGATAACTGGCTTTCTTTATCTTAATAAATAAAGAGCCATGGAGGTGTTTGTAGAGGGGGAAGAGTATGATAATTTAATATACATTTTCAAAAGACTAAAAGATCTGTTACATAATGTTAGAAAACGCCGTGTGTGTTTGTGTGTGTATGCTCATTCTATAATCAGTTAAAGCCTTTTTCTCGAATTGCTCTCGACAATTATTGCCATGTCACAGAATTCCTAACTTCATTGTTAAATTAGGATAAAGTTTTTTTTTTTATTTTTTTGTAAAGATTTTATTTATTTATTAGAGAGCGAGCGAGAGAGAAACAGCATGAGAGGGGAGAAGGTCAGAGGGAGAAGCAGGCTCCCCGCTGAGCCGGGAGCCCGATGTGGGACTCGATCCCAGGACCCCTGGATCATGACCTGAGCCGAAGGCAGTCGCTTAACCGACTGAGCCACCCAGGTGCCCTAGGATAAAGTTTTTGTCAAAGTTTTGACAAGAAAGCTTAGTCGTGACTGTACAAAAATACACTGGTATAACTGCTTGAATCATTAACATGAAGTTTGAAGATATGTCACAATTAAGTTAAAAAACAATTTTGAAGATGCTTTCCAACCCCTTAAATTTGAAAAGGTTCAAATACCTCGTTTGAATTGGGAGTGGATGCAGTTGGTAGTCACAGGTTAAATTAATGCTTTCATCCCAACATGTCCTCTCCAGATTAACCTCATGTCAGTACAGTGCATAACACCTCACCAGAATGGTTGCAAGCAATCTTAATGTTTGCTAAGCTGAAAATTAAGTGATCTGAAAACTTGAGATCCAGTATATTGAAACAGAGAAATCGTGGTGGTTGGCAGGTAAATCAGTCTGCATGGTCGTTTTGTTACTAATTGTATTTTTAATCTATGTATGCAATATAACTTCCTTACCAGATGTCCATAAGTTTTTCCCAAATGTTTAAATATCAAAATGAAGTTTCAACTACTGAATAATACATGTAATATATACTCTATGGTATAAAATAGCATAATTTTGATATTCAAATAAATGTCCGTTTATTTTACCAGCATTACATAGAAGAGAAAAAATGGTTAATGGTATAAATATATGTGTGTGTGTGTGTGTACATATATAAATTATACATACACATGCATATGTGTTTATATTATAATAACTAATGAAAAAAACTAGCAAAAATAATTTCCCCAATAATTTTTGTATATTTATACTCAGGACAATTCATGTTAAATAAACTTGTATGTATGTGTACATATATATGTATAAACCTATATAAACTTGTATATAATCCTATATATAAACGTGTGTGTATATATGTATATATAAAATATGTACGTATATATATATATATATATATGTGTGTGTGTGGAATACTATCATATATATACATATATATAACTTGAATATATAAATCTGCATCTATACATACCACATTCATGTTAGTTGACTGAATGAAAAATACATTTTTGATTAATAACTAAGTACCTATACATCTCTTTGTAATTAAAGATATTTAATATAAATATAATTTATCTTATAAAATATAATTATATAATTAAAGGTATTCATAGAAATATCAGTATTATTTTAGAAGGAAAATATTATTTTTATTTTATTTTTATTAATAGCATTAAAATATTATTGTTTTCAGAGAAAAGAAAAATATCCCTAGCTCAGTCTTTTCAGTTTTTGTCAAAGGAAAACTGGAAGTTTTCCCATGATGAAGAAAGCAGTAGCATTTGCTCCCTTTTGAGTGACACACTAGGCCTGAACATTTTGTTAGTGCATTGCATAGGGAGATGTATTTCCCAAAGGTCTCAAAGCCTTGACAACTATATGTTAACATACATACAATATAATAATTAAAACTGTCCTTTGATGAATTACAGCATAAAACAATTAATGAAAGATATGAAGCAAGATGCATGAAAATATTAGACTCTTTTGAAATTATAATTTCTAATCTCTATAATTACCCAATATTTTAACATATTTCAAAAAGTTATCCAGATTTATCAGTAGTTTTATTACCAATGACATCTTACTAACTGAAAGACGTTGAATTAAAAATATGCAGCACAAAAACAAGGTTTCTAAAAGCAAGGTGTTGATATATCTATATATAAATATTTCTGGTTTTGAAAAATTACCTATGTCTAGCATTTTGACATTGTGCGTTCAATATGTAGATATTGTAAGAAGAAATTTAGTTACCTAAATTTTCAAATGAGGATAATATTTCAGGTAAGTGAGTTCAAACTGAAACTTTTTTAGTGAATTATCTTAATGACATTACGGTACATTGGCTTCTATACTAAGATGCAGCAATGGATGTACAATTGGTGAAGATGTACATTGTGTGTTGTGTGATAGAAAATATTGGTATAACACCCTTTTCTTGCTAGTATTTCATACATCATATTTTGTAGAAATAATGCTTAAGATGTGGTAAGTGTCCAATAAGAATAAGGGTGCCTCTGAACTTTTATTTGTTCAAATAAATTTGTATATGTATTTGCATTGTATATGTATTTTCATACATATTTTTCTCTTATGTATGATATAGAATTCATATTGAGCTTTCCTCAAAATAATCAAATCTTTTAATATCAAAACTTTACTCCTTTATTTTATTTTTTTTTAGAGAGAGAGAGAAAGAGAGAGAGCATAAGCAGGGAGGTGGGGAATAGGGGCGTGGAAAGGGGCAGAGGGAGAGGGAGAGAGAATCCCAAGCAGACTCCACACCCAGCACTGAGCCCAACACGGGGCTCGATCCCACAACCCCAAGATCATGACCTGAGCCAAATTCAAGAGCCTGATACTTAACTGACCGAGCCTCCCAGGTGCCCCAAAACTACTCCTTTAAAAAATAAATAATGCTTAATAGATTCATGAAGGATATGATTTAATGCTAAAGACAAATAAATTGGTTAGTGTTATTTTATTACATTAGCTTGCTATTAAAATATTATAATTTAAAAACCCATTTTATTCCAAAATTTATAGAACACTATAGAATAGAAGTTCTATCATAAGATCTTGTTTTAAAAAAAAAAAGATGCAAGTTAAATTATCATAATCTATTTGTTTGGCCAGTAAGATTTTAATGTTCCCATTTAGGTAAGCAAAACAAGGCTTGAAAAGTTAACTATATTGACCAAGATCATATAGTCAGTAAGCAGGTAAATCTGTTCATATCCAAGTCTTAATTCTTTTAACCATCCTACTTAGACAGCAGCCCACATAACCAATGAACTTGAACTTTTGACATAGGAGGAAATTATTGATGAAAATATTTTTTATTTAAAAAATGTTTTGATTGACTTTGAAATCTTTGTATGAATAGTTGCAGTAAAACCTGTACTTCTAGCTTATTACTTCATTACAATTTTAAATAAGAAATCAAGTGAAAAAAACAGACAGTAGAAAAACTTATTTAAATTATTTAATTTGCCAATATACCAATATTTTCACTAAAGTGCCTGCAAAGTAGCTGCACAATATTAGGTCTTCTCTCAGAATAAAATGAAGATTTGACTGACAAACAGTACAGCCTCAATTTTTTAAGTGAATTGGATTTTCTGAGTACTTGATGTTTGTCTCTATAGGATCAATGAATCTCCTTTTTTTTCCCTAGATGGAAACAGTTGAATTAGAAAGCCTGCTTCTCTTTTTCAGTCCATTATAATGCCTAACAGAGTAGCCAGCCAATGTCAATTTGTGTATAACATTTCCAGTTAGGTTTTTAGAAATCAGAAAAAAGAACAGCATGGGAACTAGGAGCCAGGAACTGCTCTTTAAATGGTGTTTCAGAAAAGAGAGTCCTGTGCCTGTTATTAGCTCTTCAGAGGGTACCAAGCAGAGAAGTCTTTAACAATCTGAATTCTAAATGAACGTCGATCTCTTTGTAGAAACAGAAACAGCGTTTCTCGAAAAGGAAATAATCAGGCAATTAATTCTGGATAAGTAATTTGGTATTAGAAAGGAAGAAAATCAGACTAGCGTGTCAGTTTAAAGTAAGGATGACAGGAAAATAGTGAGGGAGATGTAAATCATTTCATCCATCTAAAATGTTGATTTTCAGGATGAGAAAATATCACTATTGAATGTGTCTACATTAAGATTGAAATTTGACATTCTAAATGATAAAAAAAAACAATATTAATAGTATTTTTAAAACCTCCTTTAGTCAATTTGATGACCTTATGTAAATTGAATTGTGTGAATAATTTAGCTTTCCGAAATATATTCACAGGAGCATATACTTCAATTGATTTTTACAGGTGCTGAAAGGTTTCTATGGGATATTGAGTATAAACATTTAGATTAGCAGGTTTTTTTAAGATTTATTTTTTTTAGAGAGAGAGAGAGCACAAGAGAAAAAGCGTGAGCAAGGGAACGGGCAGAGGGAGAGGGAGAAAGAATCTCAAGCAGACTTCCATTGAGCTCGGAGCCCAATGCTGCTTGATCCCAGGACCCTCAGATCATGACCTGAGCTGAGATCAAGAGTCAGCCACTTAACTGACTGAGCCACCCAGGCGCCCCTAGATTAACAGTTTCATTTGATGCAAGATACCTTGGTGTCTTTAATATACTAATATGTACTATAAATCTCTAAGACTAGGATAGAGTATTCAGTATTTCCTCAGTAATTTTCCTTTTTTGTCATTCATTCATTCACTCACTCAGCAAAACTTTTTTCAATGTCTTCCAGACACTGTTCTAGATAGCAATGAATAAAACAGATAAAACCTCCTACCTTCAGTGATTTTGCGTTCTTATTGAGTATCTTGTCGGTATAATGTTCTCTGTAGCAGTCTTCGAAAAATGCTGACAAAATATATACATATTGTTTCAGAATTTAATAGGATAATAGGTAACACTTGTCTGAAGTAGGGCAATGTGGTTTCGATAATTTTGTTAGCGAAGAATTGAGACTTTATTTGATGCCACTTTGAGAATACCTATTCAAGGAATAGAGCCACTCAACATATACAATTGATAAAATTAGAAGATAAAAGGCCAATAATCATAAATATCACTTGAGAAGTCAGACAGGCAAGTTAAACAGTGAATTAGAAAATCATACAATTTCATATTGGGGGCTATAATGGTAAATAAAGAGAATTGATACACTGAAAGTTCTAAAATTTTAAGGTACAGGTGGCAAGATTCAGATTATTGTCTAATAGAATACAGTTTAATGCAAAGTGATATTCTCTTTAATATAGCCACAGACCACCACACAGCTCTTCCTCTCCTAAGAATTCCAGTAGTTGGCACTGTTGGTTGAAAAAAAAATCATTTATCAAAAGTAGAACAATTGTTCTGTAGTTATCATTTGTAGTAGTGGTAGAACCAAGCTCATACAGTGATCCACTCTGGAAGCAAAAAGGGTGCCCATCAAATATGATGACTGCCTGCATATGAGGCAATTACACGGGATTATCAGTGTTAGTGCCCATATGCTATCAAATGGAATCTGATCAGAAAATACAAACACACATACATTTTTTTATAAATGTTGGATATGGCTCATGTTCTGTATTTATTTTTATTTTTATGTTTTTAAGCTACATGCTAGATGTGGAGCCCAATGCAGGGCTTGAACTCACAACCCTAAGGTCAAGACCTGGGCTGAGGTCAAGAGTCAGATGCTTAATCAGCTGAGCCACCCAGGCACCCCTCATGTTCTGAATTAAAACGAGGAAAGAACCGTTCAAGGTGGGTCTCCACATATTTTGCTCACTTGAAATCTCAACCACCAATAATATATTTATCAAGGCTCATGATGGCTTGTAATTATTACTTAATCATTATTTAATTATTGGTAGCTGCCATCTGTTGAGTTCTCACATATACCAGTACTTTGCATATCATCTCATTTAGCCCTTACAACAACCTGGAAAATTATTATTATCCTGATGTTGCAGAAGAGGACACAGAGACATATCAAAGTTAAATAACGGATGAAGTTCACACAATGGCCCTAATTTTTACAATCTCGTCTGTGAGGGGCCAAAGATAGCACTGGTCCCACTATTCTCCCACTTTTAATTCAGGCCTGAGCTCTTTTTTAAGACATTGATAAACATAGCATCCAAAACACATCAGAACAGCGCTCAGCACATAGGGATTACTCAATAAGTATTTGTGGATAAAATTAGGGATATGAATATAATTAGAATAGTCTTTGTTCTCATTTACAATTGAAAAAATTCCATACTAGGAATAGACTCCATACTAGGACTGAACATAAAGTTGATCGTTAACTTTGATCATTATCTAGCAGTAGGAAATGGCTGTTTTTTTCATTCCCAACCAAGAGTGTGTTTAAAATGTGCTTTCTATCTTGAGACATCACTTTTCAAACATATTTTCCCCATTCTACTCCTCTAAAACTTATTTGAATACACAAATTGACTCTTGGATATGCAAATGTACATCACAGTTTAAATTTAATTTGATTCCATATAAAATAAAACCAATGATTAAACTGGCTTTTTATTGTGTATTTACTTTACTTTTGCTAACAGAATGCACTGCTTAAAGAGAGACGTTTTTGGTGTTTACAAATGTGTCCTGATTTGCATGCTTGGAAAAAATTGCAAACAACTCAGTTCTATTAGTCAATACTTATCGATCACAGAGTTAGTTATTCGGGTATACTGATCATAAATTACAGCCGTAACATTTATTTTATAATAATAAATTACAACTTTAATTAGAAACTCTCTCATGTGATGTTTTTCATTGTGAGGATCTCTTTATTGTTATTTAGAGCCCTTATATATAATCAATACTCTATTAAGGTTTCAAGTTAATAGTTTGTATGAATCAAAAATTTAAAAGGTGTCCTCAATGAAAAAATCAGTCATTATTACCTTGTTGTTTAATATTTATTATGCACCACATTTCTTCACTGAGCTTTGACATTATTTATATTGGTTTTAAAGGTCTCAGTAAAATACCTATAATAAAAATGAGAAAATTTTCTATTTGCTTGAGCTTGGAAGGCAATTATTTTTAAACTTGAGGTTCTCTATATTCCGAACTACAGTTTTATTTGAAGAAAGGGGGCCAGAGAAGTTGAGCTAAAAACTTCAAAGATTTCTAAAGTATGAAAAATTCTCTTGTATCATTTTTTGCCTTCTACTTTAATATTATTCTAAATCACTTAGTAATCAAACCAATTAGCAACAGATACTGTCCTCCATTCTCCAATGCTAGATTCTATATTTGGTTTCACTTTTTAGAATAATATGTTGCAAAGACAATTACATATTCACAAACCTCCATGTTCTCTGCTATATTCCCAAACTCATACAAAAACCATGTATTAGAAATTTTGTACAATTTTTTAAATACAGATATTATTAATATATAATTGTTCAAATAAGTATTACTTGAGGGTAAATTATGTGGTAGTTACCATGTTATCCTTTAAGGGGTGTACAAAATGAGATTACCTTTGAATTAAGCTGGGAAAGTGAAATACTTGCACATAAAACATAATAAATGAGAATAGAGAGTAAATAAATGTAGGAACTCTGAGATAAAAAGGAGGTCATATTGACAGTTAGGGACCATGGGAACAAGCCCCAAGTGAAAAACATTTTGTACTTGGGGCACTTTCTGTTGGCTGCTATCGTTATACTGATTCTCCTACAGAGCAAAACCAGAATGTGGCCCAATATATAACAAGCCAGGCTTAAAATTGAAGCTCCACAAACTTGAGGACCCTGGCTCCAAAGCACTAGTGAGTTACCTAAGTTGCCTGCCAGTATCACCCAATCAGGAGGAGGCCCTTCTGACCAGGCAGGAGGAGGCTTGTCCAACCAATTAGGAGGAGGCATTATTTTCCTTTCCCTTATTAGCATATTGGACCAGGGTGGGAACTTGAGCAGGAACTTTCTCTATATAAGCAGGGCCTCCCTTTTGTTGGGGAGGTCCACAGAACTACTCTCTCTTAGGGCTGTCTCCCTTCAGTTCCAGTTACAGCTCCAGCAGAGGCTTGCCTGTGCCTTTGACTTTTGGGTCTGACCTAATTTCTCATCTTTCTATGGTTATTGTTGGGCCCAAGATCCCAACTCTGGTTCTTGATTCTCTGACCTTCACGAACACATATCGTTGGTGAAGGTCAGAGAAGCTATTTTGGAATTCGTTTGGATGAATTGCAATTCAACAAACAAGCAATAAACTAGATTATGTTCGGTGGAGAGAAAGACACCCAAATCCCCCCAATGGTTGAAACCCAAAATATTTAGAAGTGTGCTGTCCAGGGCTGATAGAGCACTCTGCCCCACAAAGTCCTCACAGACCTAGGATCTCTTTAGTTCATTACTCTGCTATCCCTAAACTGTAGCCCATATCATCTTAGTCCAAAGAATAATCTACATTCCAGACATCAGGATGGAAGAAGAAATTAATAGAGGACAAAGGTCACATATATTTTTGGTTTTGTTAAAGAATAATCAAGACTGCCTTAATGTTAATCTCAGCTTGATTAAAATTTAGACAGATGTTTTCCTGACTGTAAATCCCTAATCTCTCTTTTGTTAGAACAATTACTTTAGAAACTTCTAATTGCAAATTCTTCCTCTGCTCCTTTGAAATGTATATAAATCTCCCAGCCTCTAGCCAGTTTTACAACCTAGAAATGTCTTTCTCAGGGACCTGGAGCCATTCCTTTCAAATGCGATCAAGAAAGATAGTGCTCCTATTTCTCAGTTTCTATGGGAGTTTAATTTGATGAGCACCAGTTAGGAAACACAGATGGTCTAATCACAGAGAAAAACATTGGCAAACTCAGGAACAACTCAATGTGCTCAACATATCCCAAAGATCAACCTGCTCCCAATAAAGTCCTGTCCTCTACTACTTTCCACTGCTTTCTCCATTGTTTAAAAACCTCCTGCCTTTTGTTTTTATGGAGTTGAGTTCAATATCTCTTCCCTATTGCAACAGTCTTGAATAAAATCTTCACTGTTTAATTTTGTTCTTTCTTTTAATTTGTCTTTGACAAGGAGTTTGCCAGGAGTTGCCACATAATATTCTGCCTCATCAGATTGACCAGCAACTTTGTGGCTAAACCACTGGGAAATGTAGTCTTTCTTCTAAATACCCATATGCTGAGTAAAAAATTTTACTATTGTGAAAGAAAAAAGATAATTAACATTGGAGGCAGCTAACAGTCATTAGCATGCAATCATTTACTTTGTAACTTCATGTGCAAAAATGACAAAAGGTGAATGTTACTTCTTGGCAGTTCTTAAAATATGCAGTACTATTTTCCAGGTTCCTTCTCTTGTCCACTTATCCTTCAAAATCTAGCTTCATAATTAAAAAAAAGATATCTTCAATTATTTATTTATTTATTTTTTTAATTTTCATTCCTTTGTTCACTAGTGACATTGGACATTATTTCTGTGTTGTGTTGAGCCATTTACATTGCTCCAGTTTCTAATACCCCCAGTGTTAGGAACAAAAGCTTGTGGATGACTCCTTCAGACTGTGTCATGTGCTCGCTCATCCTTAATCAATTATTGTGGTCAAAGGGATAGAATGTGATGATTATTTTTATGTTCACATGACACATTCACCCCACTAAATGGACTTATTTTACCAAATCCATTTAGGATTTACTCAAAGAAATACAGGAAACTTTTACTAAAACAAGGGGAAATGTACTGAAACTAATCTTTAATGTTAATGTTTTAGGATTCTTTCTTTTGCTCTTTGGTATCTCTCTGTCTCTCTCTGTCCCTCCCCCCAAGTTGTTTACCCTCTTTGGTATCTCTCTGTCTCCCACCGTCCCTCCCCCAAGTTGTTTACAATTGACCTGTACTGTTGGGTTATTAAAACTTTTTTTTAAAGATTATTTATTTATTCATGAGAGACAGAGGGGGAGAGAGAGAGAGAAGCAGAGGAAGAAGCAGGCTCCCAAGGAGCAGGGAGCCCAATGCAGGACTCGATGCAGGACTCGATCCCAGAACCCTGGGATCATGACCTGAGCTTCGCGAAGGCAGATGCTTAACCATCTGAGCCACCCAGGCGCCCCGGGTTATTAAAACTTTAATAAAGTGTTATAATTGGTGTTAAAGAAAGTTTCTCTGCGTTACCTCCCAGTTTCAATACAGGAATGAAAATAAACCTTATTTGAAAT
Source organism: Zalophus californianus (assembly GCF_009762305.2). Taxonomy (NCBI): domain Eukaryota; kingdom Metazoa; phylum Chordata; class Mammalia; order Carnivora; family Otariidae; genus Zalophus; species Zalophus californianus. The sequence goes on from NC_045597.1 coordinate 36,935,186, forward strand.
TAATGTTTTCCAAACATATGCAACTAAATTGTGATCTTTTTGAGAAGAAACAATGTATTTTATTTTTCAACATATGCCTAGCCTTGAATTCAATGTCAATCTTGTTTGCTGAATGCTAATTTGGCTTAGGAAAATAAATAGAAAATGATATTGGCAGTATTACCTTTGAATGGTAAAATTTTATATGGTAACTATCTAATGATAAATATGATAATTACATTCTTTATTAATCGTATATTAACTTCTTAATTTTAATGGTGAAAATTATACTACGGTTGGTTAGCAATGACCCTCTGGACCAGAATAAACTTTACTAAATACAATTCTGCTTAGTGAGCATGGTCTTCACCAAAACTACCATGAATTTATTCTTTTTCCAGTAGCAAATATTCATAGTAAAATATCTGAGCTAATCAGTTAAAACTAAAAGAACTTGGATTACAAAATTAGAGTGCGCTAGCCTATCTGGCTATCCATTTTGAGAGTCTTTACACCTAACACACCTGTAGAGCTTTACGATTTTTTTTTTACTCCACCATTTATTTCTCGTTGCAATGCTGCCTTGCATATTACTTCCTGGTAAACAGATTCTAATCTTGGTGTTATATTTCAATAGCCTTAAAAATTCATTTCTTATCCTACCCACGTTTTTTTTTTTTACATTTTTTAAATTTTATTATGTTAATCACCATACCTCATTAGTTTTTTTTTTTTAAAGATTTTATTTATTTATTTGAGAGAGAGAGAATGAGAGATAGAGAGCACGAGAGGGAAGAGGGTCAGAGGGAGAAGCAGACTCCCTGCTGAGCAGGGAGCCCGATGTGGGACTCGATCCCGGGACTCCAGGATCATGACCTGAGCCGAAGGCAGTCGCTTAACCAACTGAGCCACCCCAGGTGCCCCACCTCATTAGTTTTTGATGTAGTGATGGGTATTAAAGAGGGCACGCACTGAATGGAGCACTGGGTGTTATACACAAACAATGAATCATGGAACACTACATCCTACCCACTTCTTATGAACCAACCCTGTCTCACTTAACTTACTTTTAAATATAATTTATTTATTTAAAATTTCTTTAACATCTATTTTAGATTCATTACATACTTATAAAGAATATCATTAATATTGTCCTTATGTGGCAATCTTTTTTTCCCCCCAAAATTATGCTTTATGAACCAAATTGCGGAAGAAAGAATGCTATGAAAGACAGGATAGAAAGAAAGAGAAAAATGCTGGATGTAAAATAGATCTCAATAATGTCAAAAAGCCAGTTTGAATTATGAAGATGAAGGAAATAAATGTAGTCATTACAAGCCAAGCTTAGCATTTGAAATATAAGATTTTAGAGTTCCATTTCTGGGGAATATAAGGTCTTAGGTCTTTTTTTTTTTTTTTAAAGATTTTATTTATTTATTTCAGAGAGAGAGAGAATGAGAGATAGAGAGCACGAGAGGGAAGAGGGTCAGAGGGAGAAGCAGACTCCCCGCCAAGCAGAGAGCCCGATGCGGGACTCGATCCCGGGACTCCAGGATCATGACCTGAGCCGAAGGCAGTCGCTTAACCAACGGAGCCACCCAGGTGCCCCAGGTCTTAGGTCTTCTTGCAATGTCTGGCTACACAGAAGGGTAAATAAAGAGCTTGTAGTTATTGTCAAGATCAAAATCTCATGAGATAGGTTGTGATATGATCATCTATATGGATATTGAGATCATTAACGTATAATACAGCTTAAAGTTGAAATAACTGTGAGTTCAGTTTATACAGTGCATGAGAAGAGAGATAATAAGATTCATTGTTTTAAACTAAAATTAATTTAGAGGAAGGACAAGGCATGATTAGCTTGCATTAAGATTCCAGGGGTATACGTTGAAATTTTAGGCGACAGGGGCTTTAAAAGGCTGTCAATCAATGTGTCAGGTTGTCCTAGTCAGCAGTCTTCCATCTTTGTCAGCATTTTAGAAAGAATGCTATTGGATCGTCCCTTATGATTCCAAAATTTGGATGAGACTGTCACGGTTCGGCAATTTTCTATTGAAAATTGGAATTATCTGACATATATTTGCAACATTAGGTTTGGATTTAGCAAAAGTGTTTTGTTCTGTTGGGGCTGCTCTAACAAAATACCACACCAGTTAGCTTATAAACAGCAGAAATGTATTGCTCACACCTCTGGAGGTTGAAGTCCAAGATCAGGGTGCCAACATGACCAGGTGAGAGCCCTCTTCTGGGTCATAGGCTTCTCATTATATTCTCATATGGTGGAAGGGGCTAAGGGCCTCTTGATATCTCTTTTATAAGAGCACTAATCCCACTCATGAAGCAGCCACCCTCATGACTTAATGACTTCCCAACTTTCAACAAATTTTTGGAGGACATAAACATTCAGACCTTAGCAACAGATGTTTCAAATTTCTTTTCTGCCACTTGCTTAATAGGTGTTATATAATCCTGATCAATTGTGCAAAATTGCAAACTGTACCCTCTCCACTATATGTGTGTGTGTGTATGCATATATATATGTATACACACACACTTACATACATATACACACATATATATTTGTTCCTCATTTCTTCCTGGACACCCAGTAATACCACGACAACTCCCAAATAAATGGAGATGCATACTAGTAGTTTAGGTGGTTGGTTACATGAGATAAAAATATATTAATTACTATTCAAGAAATGTATCAAGTCACTTATATTTTCTGAGATTCAGTTTCTTATAGCATAAAACCTAGTTAATAATAGCTTCAGAAAGTAGAAGAAAATTCGAAGACATAATTTGTAGAAAAATGTCAGCAGCACTGACCATATCTTCAAACCTTTCTATATTTACATATTTTTCTTTCAGGCATTCAGGTTAATTGCATAACCATTAAATTTCTCCAATATATATGAAATATACATTATATATGAAAAATGCTATATATCCATATACATGGTAATTTAATGGTTATCCTATTTTAACCATTTATATATATATTAGGATATATATATAAATCAATAATATATATGTATTAATGTGTGTAGATAGATAAATGCCTCTTAAATTACAAAAGACAGAATGAGCAAAAGACAGAGGAAGAGAGAGGCAGGTAGTTTTATTGTGAATATGGTATTAAAGTATAGGAAATCCAAATGAAAAGCTTGCAAAATAATCACATTTGTTTTGACCTTATACAGAAGTATGTGTATGTTAAAGTTAAGCTCATGTAAATTTATTTTTAAGCACAGCTATGTGTATTTTCATTTTCCTGTGATCCAAAACAATGGTGTACTATTGGTTTTCTCCCCATGTTATTTTTCTTTTTTAGCCTATATAGTAGAGGTGAGTTTGTTTACGTATTTTGTATTATTCAAATTTTTTGTTTCCATAGAGCATTTAGAGTTTATTTAGACAACTAGTTTAAAAAGTCCAGGGAACTGTGAAAGGTGCTGTCTTGTTTGTGTTCTTCCTTTATTCTGTGATTTTACCGAATTTACCAAAATCTCTTAAATGTTTGAATATGTAGAGAATTAAATATACCAAGGAGTATCAAAGCATTATAATTGTAATATGCAAAGATTTTAAATGGTTGCACTGACTCTTAACCCCTTGGAGTCTAATATCTGATTCTAACCAGTTATTTGAGTTCAAGTAATTTCTTTCCAAGCTACTTTTGCTCTCCTCATTCTTTGTTGTTTTATCATATATTAAGATACAATTGACAGGAAATATTGTGTAACTTCAAGGTGTACAATGTGTTGATTTGATACATATATCCAATATGATTACCACCACTATAGCATCAGCTAACACCCCTATTGAGTCACATAATTATCATTTCTTTTATGTTGTGGGAACAATTAAGATCTAGTCTCTTAACAACTTTAAAGTATATAATGTATTATTGTTGATTATAATCACTATGCTGTGCATTAGATTTCCAGAACTTTTTTATCTTCTAGTTGTAAGTTTGTACCCTTAAACTTCTCCTAAATTTCCCCATCCCCAAGCCTGGTAACTAACATTCCCTATTCCTACGAGGTCAGCTTTTTTAGATTACACATATAAATGATAAACTACAGTACTTGTCTTTCTCTGTCAACTTATCTCACTTAGCTTAATGCTCTCAAGGTCCCTTCACATTGTTCCTTCTTCCTCATAGATGAATAATATTCCATTGTATATACACTACATCTTCTTTATCCACTAATCCATCAGTATACTTGGGTTGTTTCCATACCTTGGCTAATGCAAATAATGCTGCAATAAACATGGGAGGGCAAATATCTTTTTGATATCCTGCTTTCATTTCTTTTGGATATATACCCAGAAGTGGGATTTCTGGATCACACGGTAGTACTATTTTTAATTTTTGGAGGAACTTCCATGCCGTTTTCCCTATTGGCTGAACCAATTTACATTCCCAATGAGAGTACACAATTGTTCCCTTTTTCCACATCCTCGCCAACACTTGTTGTCTCTTACCTTTTTCTGATAACCATTTAACAGATGTGAACTAATAACTCACTGTGATTTTGATTTGCATTTCCCTGAAGATTAGAGATGTTGAGCACCTTTTCATGTACTTATTGGCCAGGATGTCTTCTTTGGAAAAACATCTGTTCAGTTCCTTTGCCCATTTGTTAATTGGGTTGTTTCTCTGTTATTGAGTTGTATGAGTTCTTTATATATTTTGGCTATTAACTCCTTATCTGATGTATGGTTGTAAATATTTTCTCCCATTCTGTAGGTTGCCTTTTCATTTTGTTGATGGTTTCTTTCACTGTGAAGAAGTTTTTTAGTTAGATATAGTCCTATTTGTTTTTTGCTTTTGTTCCTTGTGCTTTTGGTGTCATTATCAAAAAAAAAAAAAATATTGCCAAGATCAGTGTCAATGCGTTTCTTTTCTGTTACCTCTAGGAGTTTTATGGTATCAGATCTTAGGTTTAAGTGTGTAACTCATTTTGAGTTAACTTTTCTGAATGGTGTAAGACAGGAGTCAATTTCATATTTCTGCATATGGTTATCCAGTTTTCACAACACCATTTGTTGAAGAAACTACCCATCCCCCTCATCAAATATTAGTTGACTGTATATTCAGGGAGTTATTTTTGAGCTTGCTGTTCTGTTCCATTGGCGTATGAGTCTATTTTTATGCCAGTACCATACCGTTTTAATTACTATAGCTTTGTGGTACAGCTTGAAACCAGGAAGTGTGATGCCTCCCGCTTTGTTCTTCTTTCACGTGATTGTTTTGCTATTTGGGGTCTTATAGAAAAACTCACAGCTAACATCATACTGAATAATGAAAACATTTCAAGCTTTTCCTCTAAAATAAGGAACAAGACAAAGACAAAGGTGTCCATTATCATCACTCTTATTCAACATTGTGCTTAAAGTACTAGAGGAATTAGGCAAGACAAAGAAATAAAAAACATTCACATTGGAAAAGAGGTAAAATTGTCATTATTTGCAGATAACATTATCTTATGTATATAGAAAATCCTAAAGATTCAACCATAAAACTGTTGGAAATAATCAAAGAATTCAGTAAAACTGCAAGATATAAAATCAAAAGAATTAGTTGCATTTCTAGACACTAATGATGAGTATCTGAAAAAGAAATAAAGAAAACTATCCTCTTATGGCATCAAAAACAATAAAATACTTAAGGATAATTTCAACCAAGGAAATTAAAGATCTATACAATGAAACTACAAGACTCTGATGAAAGAAATAAAGAAGACACAAATGGAAATATCTTATGTTCATGGATTGGAAGAACTGATATTGTTAAAAGGTCCAGATTATCCAAAACCATGTACAGATTCAATGTAATCTCTATCAGCGTCCCAATAGAATTTTTCACAGAAATAGAGAAAATAATCCTCAAATGTATGCAACCACAAAATATCCCAAATAACCAATGTTCTCTTCATTGTTATGAATTAAAAAAAATGTTGAGGGAAAAACTTTAAATTGTAAAAATTAAGATCAAGTAAGCAAAAACTTTACTGATTGTTAAAGATATAATAATCAGTGTGGTTAACAGCAGCATAGAGGGATACCTTTAGCTTCCACAGGGCAAAATCCAAGGCTGCCATAATCTTGTAATAATCCCTAGAGTCACCAAAGTTAAGGAAGATACATATTTTCATCAATCTTAAAAATATCTACTCTGTGTACTTTGACTTTTCATATGGAGAAGGAGATGAAATGGAGTGTGAATTCCCAGTTTCAGTAGAGAATGAAAAGTTGTAAACATAAAACTAATGGTTACAGTGTAGATAAAATATTAAAAATAAACGGTACCTAATACAAATTATATCCTCTTCGTTTGTTTTGTTTGTTTTAAGTAGGCTCTCTGCCCAGTGTGGGGCCCAATGTGAGGCTTGAACTCACCACCCTGAGATCAAGACCTGAGCTGAGATAGAGTCAAACGCTTAACCAACTGGGCCACCCAGGCACCCCTGGCTTTTTAGAAGTATATTTTATAGCACAAAGGATACTGACTGATAAAATATTTAGATATCAATATATATGAATTAAATTTTGTATTGTGTGAGTCATTTTTAATGACCCCCTCCATCTCTTTTGGAAGTAGAGTAAATGTAACAAGACCAGAAACCTGAATTGGTTACACATATTTTAGAATAATAAATATGTTGCCATTCAACAATGGTGTTTAGATTTTTACAAATTTCATGAAGAAATATTTTTAGTGTAAAGATATGTGGCTGTTAGGGCATGGGTATATGCGAGTATTGTAAAATCATTAATGAAATAGTAATTAATTTGAGTAGTTCTTAATAAACTTCTGAGTCTTATGCATAAACCTTGGCAGGTGTTAGACAACATGATAGATTCTGAAATTCTGCCAGATGCCAATGATAATAACTACTTGACAGTGATAAGTATAAAATGTTAGCAGAGAAAATTAATTCAAGTAGATTATTCCTGTCAAGCCTCAGCTGGCTGAAACTAGGAGTGAATATAACAGTTGCTTTGATGTCCCTTAGGGTATGCTCTGGGAGAAAATGTGGGTAGATAGTGGAAAAATTCCCTCTAATTTCTATGAAATTTGTGTTCTGTGCTGAAGAAAAGATAATTGAGGATAACATTATACATTATTACATTCCATTATTTTGAAATGATGTAGAGACTGTTAGTGTCTTGTGCTGTTCTCGACTTTAACAATGCCATAAAATAAGTTCTTCTATATATCCTTCAACGTGAAAGTTGGCTTTAATTCAAATGGTCACTATTTTCATCTTCAAAATTCTGGAAAAGGACAAGGATGAACTAAGATAAAACCTTTTGGTCTATTATTGCATTGAAAAATCTAATAAAATATTTGGAGAAGCTTGTCCAGTACATGAAACAAATTCATAAATTTATCTAATAGGGTGTTTTCCATACTCTTTTTCCCCCACTGCAGCATGTAGGTATCATACATTTATTGGTAATGGAGTAACTGTTTTAAATTCAGGTTTATACTAAGATCTGATTTAGGAGGTTGACAGTTGGAGTTAAGCTGTGTCTAAACCAGTGGAAAAAAGAACAAGTCAAATGCTAAATAAATAGGATATAATTGGGGTGCCCGGGTGGACTCTTGATTTCAGCTCAGGTCATGATCCTAAGGTCCTGTGATCGAGCCCTATGTTGGGCTCCTCCACACTCAGTGGGGTCTGCTAGAGGATTCTTTCTCGCCCTCTGCCCCTCCCCCTGCTCAGTGGCGTGTGGGCTCTCTCTCTTTCAAATAAATAAATAAATCTTTAAAAAATAGGATATAGTTATTCTCTAATTTTAATATATTCTAAAGTTGCATAGAAGAGAAAAATATAACTTGTCTAGATTCAGTTATCATAGTCATTGTCCAATTCACAGGAAACAAAAGGATCATGCAATGGTTTGGCAACAGTATCTAAAGTCTTCAAGCATTTGCTTTTTTATTATACATCTTGATAGAGCTGTTCATATAGAGTTTATTTAAAACTAAACAACTCTCCCCCATCAGATATAAAGGATCTTAGTTCTTTTCTCTACTTTTATATTTGTGTGGATAGATTCTGAAATTTTATAGATATTAAAACAACAGGCAACACAGTGAGGATCATAAAAACTCAGCAAGTTTTGCTCTTTGGCAGTAATTCTCATTTTTTTCCATCAGAGCAGAACAATAAAAATGCTGAGAAAAAAATCTTAATAGGATATATGGCAATTTCCAGCCCCAAAGGCTGAATTTTTATCTTTTCTGTAAGTTGAACCTGCCATTACTATATTCTTCTGAGTGGTAGAGCTGCTTGTGTGTGTGTCTGTGTGTGTGTGTGGGGGGGGGGGTAAGGGCAGGAAGAGATTTGCAGACCTCCAAGATTCTCAGTGAAGTTTCGGCTTTCTTTTCTTTTTTAATTTTTATAATATAAAAGAACTACAAAATAATTCACTTGATGATAATTTAATGTACAAAATAGAGACTATGGGATCCAGATTAATATGTAGTTAATTATTTCATTTATAGCTCAAGAGTAGAAGGAACTCTCAAAGATTTATTTAGTACATGAAGTATTCAAAACTTAACTGAGACAGGGTGCCTGGGTGGCTCAGTTGGTTAAGCGACTGCCTTCAGCTCAGGTCATGATCCTGGAGTCCCGGGATTGAGTCCCGCATCGGGCTCCCTGCTCAGCAGGGAGTCTGCTTCTCCCTCTGACCCTCCCCCCTCTCATGTGCGCTCTCTCTCTCTCTCTCAAATAAATAAACAAAATCTTTAAAAAAAAAAAACAATGAACATTGGTTTTAGACAGTGAAATCTGAATACAATTATTCAGGCATTACATCACATAAACTTTTTAGTGTTTAGAAATCACTACTACAAAAAGTAAACACTCTGGGATGCTCCCTTAAAGACTGTATTTGAACTCCTTGTCCAGCATTCCTCTCCCTAGTTGCTGGCCACCCCATCTAGTAAACTGATATCTAGCTAGATTCTTAGGGTATTCTTGGTGGATTCTTTGTTTGGCACAGCCGATCTTCCAGGGGAGGAGAACTTTACAGATCTTTCCTTTTTGAGCATTCTCTTCTACTTCCTCTGGAGTCACAAAAGAAGAGTTGTAACAGGGCTTTATACTTTGTTTCTTTCCATAATCAAAACAGATTTCCATTGTTCAAAAAAGAAATGATAACAAAATACTTTCTGTATATCATTATCAAATAAATACTCCTGTGATCATTACAGCTCTTCATGTTTTGTTAATTTGCCATTCCATACACATTACTAATAACATTACTCTATACATCCATCTACACAGTTTCTCTGATGGACCATTTATAGGTGTCCTCAATATACCAATAGTGAAATAAAATTGTGTTATTTCAGAAAAAATCATTGAAAAATCATATAAATTTATTTAACTTTTAAGTAATACATGTATTTGTACATATAACATGTTTGATATAAAACATAATGAAAGAAATACTCCTGATCCAACCACCTAACCAACCCCTAGAAGCTTGCCTGTGTCTTTACTGCAAAATCTTCTCCATTTCTTCCCTGCTTCTCCATCATCACTAATAGAAATTTTATTTTTATACTTCCTAAGCATTTTTAAATAGTTTAAACTCATGTATGTATTATAAATAATATACTGCTATTTTTTTTGTAAAGCTTTGTACTAAAAGTTTTTACATGTTATTCTGCAATTTTCTTTTTTCACACAATATTCTATTTCTATGAGTCATCCATGTTATTCCCTATGGTTTTTATATACATGATCTTGTAAAATTGAACATTGAACATCTTGTAAAATTGAATTAACCCATGTCCCAGCAATTTTATTCTAATGTAGGGGGAAAAAAGCCTTGTTCATGTTCATTAGTAGATATGTACAGAATTGGGACGCCTGGGGGGCTCAGTCGATAGATATGTATAGAATTGTTTACTGCAGCATTAGGCAAAACAGCAAAAAACAAGCTAGAAGAAAGGCAATGTCTATAAAATCAAGAGAATTTGAAATCGGATGAACTGTGGCATACTTACATCATAACATATTATGCAACAGTAATTTATTTTGGAAATGCAGAAATAATTAGTCCTGAAAATGTTTTTTTAGCTAGAATAATCTTCTGATAAAATCAGAGCTATATTCAGAGCTATATGCTAAAGGTATCACTTAGAAATTAACAATCTCTGATTGGAATGGAAGTCCTGTCGGTTTTTAAACCTGCTTAGTTAAGATCAGTCTTTCCCCAGTCTCTCATCTCCCTTTTATTAGCTACTCTGTTAGAGATCTGAATAAGCCTACTTTGATCCAGAGCTTCTTTTCCCCAGGTGCTTCTATCTGCAGACAATAATCTTTCACAGTGTCCATACAGTGCTATCAATTATTGATAGAATATAGATCCTACAGCTGCTCTACTTTTATAAGTGCTCTAAACTAACAATGAAAATGGCATAAATAAATAAATGCCTACCAGGAATTTTGCTAGTTAAAGAATAATATGCTGGAGGAAGGAACTATAAATTTTTTTTGGCAGTTAAAGTATTTCAGCTTGAGTTAGACATTGTTTCCTATTAGGTTTGTGGATGAATTGGAGAGCAGGTAAGAGTTTTTGCAGGAAAAGGGTGTCGCCTATGATAGTGTAAAAGGGTCCTTAGGGGATATATAATACATCCACAGTAAGAATGATAGGCTACATGCACTAGGATGAGGTTTCCAAGAAGATCATCTTGAAAATAAAAAGATTAACTGTTATGAGAAATGATTTCTTTCTACTAAAATAAATTTAATAATGCTCAACATAATGCTTATAATATAGCACTTCTATTGCCATCCTAGAAATTTGGTGACAGAGACAAGACTAAAAGGAGGGAGAAGAAAGAAGGTAAGGACACAGAAATATGGGATGCTTTGGATAATTAGGCATTCTTTCTTTTTTCTCTTTCTCTTGATGTTAAATTTCTCATTATAACTCATCAATTCAGAGAACAATAATTGATCGTGCTTCCTGAATAAATACTTATTGTGCTTGGTACTGCAAATGCACGCTAAAATTACAGTGGTGAGAAAAACAGAAAAGGTACCATCCCGCATGAAGTATATATGCTACCACTTTTTCTACTTTCCCATCCCTTGAATGACTAAAGACAGATATTACTAGATAAATGTTCAAAGATGTTGGTCTTATGGTTAAGATTACAGAGTTGAAAATTAAATTATAATTTCAGTATAACTCTTTTAGCTACATTTATTATAAAACATAACAAAGAAATTGGTCAGAGTCAAAACACGAATCAGGAAGGTGAGCAGAATTACAAAAAGTAAATTTGCAATAAAAAAGAAAATCTATCTATTTATTAATTTATCTATCTACACACATGCACGCACATATATACACACATCTACATTCATACATATACACTGTATATTACTGGAAGCCTCAGCCTGGCTTTTTAAACTTTTTTCAAGACATGTAAGTAATTCTCTTTGCTTAAATTTGCTTCTTCTGGGAAATCGGGTGTGAGAATGAGAGAACAGACGAATAAACAGAAGTGAGTAGAGAGTACATTGTTTTATTGCTTGAATTTAGATTCACCAAGTGAATCCTTCCTAGAGTGGAATTTGACTTGGCAAGGCAAGAAATCAAAACAACAACAACAACAATACCAAAAAGAAAGAAAAAAAGTAAAAAGAAAACAGCATATTTTAATTAAAAACAACTGGTAATATATTTAAAAAATGTGATTTACTTTGGCTTGATTTTTGGAGGTAGCTAGGTAATGTATCAGAAAACATGCGAAGTAATAGTTGTGACAATTTTTTGTTGAATATTCCAATTCAAAGAAGAATTACTACATAAATAATATTGACATGAGAATAAATCCTTATAAAAAACACCAAAATTAATGGAATGGAATACATATTGCAAGCGAATTAGGTTCAGTATACCATGGTGAAATCACTGGTGTCTGGCACATAGAACCAATGCTACATCATATATTCAGAAACCATGACCATGATGCAGCATGTAGAAGAAGCAAAATGTAAAGCCATTGAACATTATTAAATCTTTCAGGCAAAAATGATTAAGTAGATTTAATTTCAACTGGATTTTCTGGTAACATTTTACACTGTACAATTTACATTAGTAATTTACATTTAGAAAGGATGATAAACAAGGAGATATCATTGCCATATCACACTTAAGGCTTACTGAATCCCTCCAAACAACAATACATATATATATAAAGAAATGTATTAATTCTATAATATAAATGCATAACATTAAAAATTGTACAAATATTAAAATGTGTCAGGGATTTTTGTTTTCACTCTTAAAATTTCATAACATTTATGCAAGAGAGTTTGTGTTTTTCCACCTCAGTGTTTACTATCGAGAAACTAATAATTTATTCAACTAAAAATGTAGCTTAACATTTTCTTAATGTGAAAGCTATATTACATTCTTTTATCTTTTTCATGGTAGGAATATTCCCTGAATCAAAGGACATGAAAAATGCTTATAGATAGTAACATGAAAAAAAACTTCTACCATCTTAAGAAGTCCAAGAAATTAAACTACAACAACAGAAGTAATAAAAATTGGCTTAGCACCCAAACTAGCTAAACTAAAAAGAAACAAAAAGATAATAGTCAATATTTGTAATGCCTTTCTGCATTAAAAGATAGTGACCCTATAAATTGGTGAAATCTTTTTGGAAATCTTCTTGAAAATATGTATCAACAATCTTAAAATTGTTTATACCTTTTTACTATAGCATTTTATTTATTAGAATATATCATAAAGGATAATCCAAAATCCAGATAAATATCACTTCTGACAAAATTTGAAAAAATAAGTTCAATGTTACTGAAAGATATTTAACATATTGTCATATAAAGTATAAAATTTTTTTTTCTTTTTTTTAAGTATAAAAAATTTTAACTCAATAATAATTTATTGCATCTTTTTTTCCAATCATCATATTAAATAGATGGTTAAACACATTTATTTATTTATTTATTTATTTATCTATCTATCTATTTATTTATTTATTTGAGAGAGAGAAAAATAGAGTTGTGGGGAGGAGAAGAAGGAGAAGGAGAGAGGTATCTTTTTCTAAAGATTTATTTATTTATTTGAGATAGAGAGAGAGCAGTGGGAAGGGGGCAGAAGGAGAGGGAGAGAGAATCTTGATGCAGGGCTCTACCTCAGGACCCTGAGATTATGACCTGACCTCAGCTGAAACCAAGAGTGAAGTTTAACTGACTGTGCTAACCAGGCACCCCCACAGCACTTACCTTTAATGAACTTGAGGAAGTGTCTGTACTTCCTCATTCTACTCCTATTCTCTGATCATGAAAGATGGCTCTCCTTTACTGTTTTTTTATTTCTATCTGTACTTTAAATTTAAGTGTTCCTTCAGACTTAGTTGTTATTCTCTCTCTATAGATTCTTACATGTATCATTTAATTTTCTCCTAGTATGATAATAACTTCAATATTATGTTTTTATCACAGAACTCTTGCCTGAATTCTGAGCCTATTTTTCCATTCCAAATCATCTACCCAAATGTCTCAGAGGAAACACAAGGTTAACACCCCAAAACTAAACTTCATCATTTCTCTGAAACCTGCTTTACCATTGATATTTCTGTTTGGTGAAGAGCACATATCTTTACAGTTGGAGAAAGGAACTTCATCCTCCCATAACATTCATATCCAATCATCTTGAGTACCTGTAGAATGTTCCTCTTCAGTAATGCCACTATTCTTTTCCCAAGGGGACCCACTTTTTAATTTAATTTTTAAATTTTATTTATTTTTATTTATTATATTCAATTAGCCAACATATAAGACCCATTTTTAAAAAGTGATATGTCCTCATGGGTTAGACTAGTAACTAATACAGTATTAAACTACCTCAGTAAATGTTTGCTGAAGGTTTGTTGGATAAACGAATGAAATACTTTGAAAATATCTTTAGAGATATTTCCATTTAGGTTAGGAAAATTAATGTTTTGGGGTGATTTAAATTCTGCCAGTAGACTGTTATGATTAAAAATTGACATACAAAATGAAATGGATTCCTACTTACATAGTTATTAATGAAAATTGATTTTGCTTCCACAGCTATACATGTTTTTAAAAGAAAAATGTCTCCTTTCTAGAAATGGAATGTACATCATAAAGGTTCTTTAGAAAACTTCAGGTATTAAAATTTCCATAATTGCTATTAGCTGTTGACAAAATAATATGAAAATACAAACAAAAAAGTTCTGAGTATATTACATTGAGGACAAATTCTATTGTTAATGAGGCTAATGTGGATGCTTGTTTTTCATTGAAATTCGGATTTGAAAACTAAAGCTTGTCTTGGATCTAAGGACTGTATTAGAAAGACAAAAGGAAACAATTCTTTGAAGTAATTTAAAAATACATATGGGAATTTCTATACAGGAAATTCATTTACTTATTTTTCACTTATATATATATTATAAATATAAATAAGTATTTATTGAGAATTATCATTCAACATTGTTCTTGGTACTAGGATACATTAGTGAGCAATAGAGATAAAGTTTCTTGCTTACATGCAGCTTACATTTTAGTGATAGGCAATAAGTTGAAATAGACAATAAATATGGTAAGTAACTAAATTTTATTTTATAAGTGATATGACATAAAAGAGGAAGTGAAACAGGGTTAAGAGAAACAGAGAATGTTGAGAGAGAATGGTAGAGTATAATATGGAATTAAATTAGACTTTAAAATATGGGATCAAGTTAGATATTATCAGAAAGGTGAAATATGAAAGAGATGTTCATTTGTCTAGGTTAGGAACATTCTCTATGATGCAGATAGCCAATGCCCAAACTTTGAGGAATAGGAGTGTTAGAAAAACAGCTAAGGAGAAGGAAAAATGTAAGTGTGGGTGCAGCAGAGTAAAGTGAGATGAAAAAAATAAATAATTAATGCACAGTGATAATGGAGAGTTGGTCCTGAAGGTACCTTTAGGATATATCAGGACTCTGGCTTTTCTTTGTCTAAAATTGGGAGACAATTCAGGTTTCTGGCAGAGGACTGATATGATCTGGCCAAAATTTCAAAGAACTCTGTGGTTACTTTCAAAATACACGTAAGAAAAAATTAAAAAAATAAAAATAATGATTTAAAAGACCTAGTGTGGTTTCTGTTTCCTCAACTAGATCTTGTTGGATCATGGTTAGTTAGGTAAAGAATGGCTTCTGAGCAAGGGGGTAGGGAGGTGGAGGTAGGGATGAAGTTTTCATCAGTAGAGATAGGAAAGTCAGTGAGTATTGCAGGATGCAAATTAAATGGACATCATAATTTTTATGTATTTATAAAACATAAAAGTAGGGATATTAAGTAAACAGTATAAATAAAATGATCAATGAAAAGTGAGTTTAGAACTAGAAATATAAATTTGGAAGTTAATGACATAGAGAATTATGGTAGAGACTTCTAAACGTAACAAAATTTCTTCCCTTCTTCCATTATAATAAAATTTCAGCTTGGACTACGCTATTTAACTAGATATTTTTAAGCCTTCTCATCACTGGTTAAATTCTGATCATTGACTATAAGCAGAAGTAAGTATGCTAATTACAGATCTAGAACTTAAGACAGAAGACATGCTTCCTGGAAGCAATCTTCCTTCTCCCCAGTGATCAGAATCCAGGTATGGATTTGAACCATAAAAACAACAGCATTAGAGGGGACTGTGAGGTAATTATCTGGATGACATCTGGGTCTCTGAGGTGCAAAGATGAAACAGTGATTTCAAAACTCTAAGGAGAGAGAGACGCTAAATTTTATGTTGTAAAAACCACTGTATTTCAGGGTCTCTTTGACGCTAAAATACAGAGATACTAGAGCCACAAATGTGTAATAAAAGTTATTTAAGGGGCACCGGTGTGGCTCAGTGAGTTGAGGGCCCAACTTTTGATTTCGGCTCAAGTCATGATCTCAGGATCCTGAGATTCAGCCCCATTAGGCCCCACGCTCATTGGGCATCTGCTTGATTCTCTCTCTATCTGCCCCTCCCCCCCCACACTCACTCTCTCTCTCTAAAATAAATAAATAAATCTTTAAAAAACTTATTTAAAATGATTTCTAATTTTTTGGTTCTGGGTTAATCGTATTTCAAAGAGCTATAAAAACTTGCAAAAAGGGAAAGTGTTGATTGTATTTCAGACAACTATGAGAAATAACTTCCATCAGAGTCTTGGAAACAAACAACCGTATTCTTCCTTCTATTGACAATTTCTTTATTTTCTTGGCCAATTTTTTTCCAGAGTTCTCCTCTGCTAAAATTAGCAAACGCTGCAACTCTATTGACGCTTGCACCCTAAAGTAAATTCAACTGAATAAGTATATAGCTTTCAGTGACCATGATCACAGAATATAGATCAAATATATACTGAATTTGCTGATTTCAACTTTTATTATCTCCTTTTTTCCCCCTCACTTCATTATCTGTCATTGATATAAAGGCATTAAGGTCCATAAGTACTTTTTCATGCATGTTAACTTCCTCTATTTTTATGGTTTTAAAAATGCATATCATTTTAATAGTATTAGCAGAAAATCATTGAATAGATTTATCTACTTATTGACCTATTCTCTTTCCCAATCATATTCAATTAAAATAAATAGAAAGGCTTTTAAATATTTTTGGAATTCTGTTGGCAAATATATTTACCACATTCATCCACACTATATCTATATAGTGTACATACAAATTATGGTATTCTTAATGATGGTCTGAACTCTACATTTCCTAGAAATACATTGTGAATCCTTGTATTGAAGTTAATTGTCCCTACATATATCAGAAGAAATGGACAGCAGTCATTGAATTGCAATTCTGAGAAGACAACTTGTCATCTCCAAGATGTATATTTCAGAAAGAAAACACTAAGCTAAGGATTTTCAATCATATCAAAAGGCAATGAATTTATATTTTCTCTAAATATAAAAATATTGTATACTAACTTGTGCTTTCAGCCATGAGGAGGTAACAGAGGATGGGGTTACCCTCTTTACTTAAGCAAATTAAGACCTAGAAGATATATGAAACATTGGTTTTCAGACATTAGACAAAAGGCAGCAGTGGACAATGATTCCTGAAGAAAGAGAGATTCCAGTCTGCAGCACAGAAAAGGAAATGTGAACAGAGCCAGACTGGTAAGTCACTTGACTACCTTAGTAGCTAGAACTCACAGGGAAGAGCTCCAGAGAGGAGAGAGTTCTATAAAGAGACAAAGAGTTCAGAGATTTGCACACAGACCTGACTGAGTCTTAACACTAACCAGGATCAGAGAATATGCATGAGCAAATGACCAGAAGCTTGTGAAAGAATCCCTAGCAAGGATTAAGTTGAAAAATTCCTGGGGCTTACACTGGGTTAAGAATTATTTTTGTTCCCACCACCTAAGGTACAGAAATCAGTAAAATATGGACCTTAGGGGTTATTGGGTAGAGTACTCAGAAGGACAAGGTCTTCATAGTGGGTCAAAATTGCTGCAAAGTAATGCCCTGCCTAATGAAGTTTAAAAGGCACAACTCCTTCCAAATAATGAAAGTGTGTCAATCGACAAAGGTCAAGGATAATTTTTTGTATTCAACTTTTATTTTTAAAATTTTTGGGTGTAGAAAAAACTGTACATGTTTAATGTATATATTTTGATGAGTTTGGACAGATGCATACACCCATGATACCATCACCACAATCAAAGTACTAAACATATCCATCACCTCCAAAAATTTCTTAGTGTTCTTTTGTGACCTTCCTTCCTTCCTTCCTTCCTTCCTCCCTCCCTCCTCTCTCTTCCTTTATTTCTTCCTTTCTCTCTTTCTTTTTCTTTCTTTCTTTCTTTCTTTCTTTCTTTCTTTCTTTCTTTCTTTCTTTCTTTCTTTCTTTCTTTCTTTCTTTCTTTCTTTCTTTCTTTCTTTCTTTTTCTTTCTTTCTTTCTTTTCTTTCTTTCTTTATCTTTCTTTCTTTCTTTTTCTTTCTTTCTTTCTTTCTTTCTTTCTTTCTTTCTTTCTTTCTTTCTTTCTTTCTTTCTTTCTTTCTTTATTTTATTTCTTTCTTTCTTTTTTTTTCAGCTTTGTAGGAACACATAATTGAGATCTCTCTTAATATGTTTTAAATGTACAATACCATATTATTAACTAAAGATACTATATTGTACAGCAGATCTTTAGAATGTGTCTTGCAAAAATGGGGGGGCTTTATAACTATATTCCATATGTTTAAAAAGGGGGGAGGAAGGCATAAGAATATTTTTTTAAGGAATTTATTTATTTATTTGAGAGAGAGAGAGTGAGAGAGAGCATGAGCTAGGGGAGAGGGAGATAAAGAGGGAGAAGCAAACTCCCTGCTGAGCAGGGAGCCTACATGGGGCTTGATTCCAGGACCCTGCAATCATGACCTGAGCTGAAGGCAGACACTCAACCAACTGAGTCACCCTGGAAAGCATGAGAATATTTAAGTGTTATTATTGATATTAAAAAAAAGACCGAAATCAAACTTTTGAAGGTGAAACAAATAGTGTCTGAGATTAAAAAAAAAAAAAGGAATTAACAGCATATTAGACACTATTGAAGGAAATCTTTGAACTTGAAATATAGCAACAGAAACTAACCACATGAGGGGCACTTGGGTTGCTCAGCTGGTTAAGTGTCTGACTCTTGGTTTTGGCTCAGGTCATGCTCTCAGGGTTGTGGGAATGAACCCTATATTGCATCAGGCTCCACACTCAACAGGGAGTCTGGGCACTCTTTCTCTCTAAAATAAACAAAAATCTTAAAAAAAAATTAACCACATGAAACACACACAGGGAAAAAAAGACTAAAAAACAAATTCTGATCATAAATGAGATATGGGATATCTTTAGCTGGCCACATAGACATACAATTTAATCCCTGAATCAGAATAGGAAGCATAAAAAATATTGGAAGAAATAATGGCTGAACATTCTCCAAATTTGATGAAAAATATAAACCCTTAGAACCAGGAAGCTCAATGAACCCTAAGCACAAAATGCAGGAAGAGAACTATACCAAGCTATAATCTAATTTCTTAGAACCAGTGTTAAATATATATTTTTAAAGAAGTCACAGGAAAAAAAGAAATTTTTATATACAGAATAATAAAAATAAGAATGACTACTTCTCATCAGAAACCATACAATGCCAGCCAAACATTAGTGGAACAACATTAAAATACTAAAAGAAAAATACTGTCCACCTAAAAATCTATATACGATAAAAATATCTTTCAAGAACAAAAATGAAATAAAGACTACTTTAGACATACAAAAGCTAAAATATTCATCATCAATAAATCTGCACTATTAGAAAAGTGAAAAGAAGTCTTTCAAGCAGGAGAATAAAGTAAAATGGAAATCTGTATCTACACAACAGAGTAGAAAGAATTGAAAATGGCAAATATATGAGCAAACATAATTTTTTAAAAGATTTTATTTATTTATTTGAGAGAGGCAGCGATAGTAAGAGAGAGCACGAGTGAGGAGGAGAGGGAGACACAGGCTCCCCACTAAGCAGGGAGTCCAACTAGGGACCTGACTCCAGGACCCTGGGATAATGACCTGAGCTGAAGGCAGACATTTAACTGACTGAGCCACCCAAATGACCAAACGTAATTTTTCTTAGCTATCTAAAACAAGATTGAAAAAGAGGAAAAGGGGAACAAAGAACACAAAAGTAGCAAAATACAGCAAAATGGTATATTTAAACCAACTGTACCAATAACCAAATGAAATTGTGGTCTAAATACCCCAATTAAAAGTGAGAGATCATCACACTGAATTAAAAAAAAACAAAAAGTAAAACTCAGCTAAATGCTACTAAAAAGAAACCAACTCTAAAAAAAAAAAAGCCCACAAATAAATTAAAAGTAAAAGGATGGAAAATATATACTATCATGCTAACACTAATCAAAAGAAAACAGCTGGAGTGGACATATTAATATCAGACAAAGTGTATTCCAGAGAAAAGAATATGACCATGTTGAAAGAATCATTTTACAATGATAAAGGGTTTAATTCATCAAGAGGGCATAATTAATCTATGATGACAGAAAGTACTTTCATGTTTGCATGCAGATGGGTTGGAGAGACAGGGTTGGAAAACAAAGGAGCACAAAAATCTGTGGGTGACAGATCTGCTTATTTTCTTGATTAGGGTGATTATTCCAAGCTGTATATGTGAAAGATTATAAAACTATTCAATTTAAATAGTGTAATTATGCCTTAATTACAACTCCACAGAACTGTAAAAAGATATGTGCCCTCTAATGAAATGCAGAAAATAAGAAGTGAGAGGGGACATTCTCACCTCCTTTAAAACCTTAGGGAAGGGGCCCCCGGGAGGCTCAGCCTGCTAAAGCGTCTGGCTTGGGTCATGATCCCAGGGTCCTGGGATCCAGCCCTCCTAGGGCTCCCTGATCAGCGGGGAGTCTGCTTCTCCCTCAAGTCTCCCCCCTACTCATTCTCTCTCTTATTGTCTCAAATAATTAAATAAAACCTTAAAAAAAAAAAAAACCTTAGGGGAAAGTTATTCAACATTTCACCACGAAGTATGATGGTAACCGTAGGTTTGTCCTACGTGCTCTTTATCAGTTTATGTTCCTTTCTGTTCCTAGTTTGTTGAAAGCTCTGTAATCAATGAAGGTTGGATTTTGTAAAATTCCTTTTCTGCATCTGTTGAGATAATCATATCATTTTTCTTTTTTAGTCTCGTTAATATGCTGAATTACATTGCTTAATTTTTAAATTGTAAACCCCTTTCATCTCTAAGATAAACCCCATTTAGTGATGATAAATTTTTGGATTTATTTTACCAAAATTGTGTTGAGAATTTTTGCATCAGTGCTCATAAAATTATTTTCCTGGCTTCCTTTTTCTTCTGGTTTTCTGCCAGGACATTGCTTGACTCACAAAATGTGTTCAGAAATATGCCTTTATATTCAATTATCTGGAACTGTTTATGTAAAATTGATATAATTTCTTTCTCAAATGTCAGGCAGAACCCACAAGTGAAGCCATCTAGGTCTAAAATTTTTTGATAGAATATATTTAAGTTCACATTCAATTCGTTTAATGACCATAGAGATATTCTCTTTTTGAATGAGCTTTGGTAGCTCATTTCTTGTCTTCAAGAAATGTATCCATTTCATCTATGTTGTCAAATGTATTTTCATTAAGTTGTTTATAACATTTTCTTTCTTTTTTTACAGATTTTATTTATTTATTTGACAGAGAGAGACATAGCAAGAGGGCACACAAGCAGGGACAGTGAGAGAGGGAGAATCAGGCTTCCTGCTGAGCAGGGAGCCCGATGCGGGGTCCTGGGATCATGACCTGAGCCGAAGGCAGACACTTAATGACAGAGCCACCCAGGCACCCCTGTTTATAACATT
The DNA here is from genome assembly GCF_009762305.2 of Zalophus californianus. Taxonomy (NCBI): domain Eukaryota; kingdom Metazoa; phylum Chordata; class Mammalia; order Carnivora; family Otariidae; genus Zalophus; species Zalophus californianus. The sequence continues at coordinate 36,956,639 of NC_045597.1, forward strand.
TTCTTATTAGTCTTTTACTCTCTGTAGAAGTTTCAGAGATGGCCCCTTTCTCATTCCTTATTTTGGGGAATATATTCTTCATTGTCTCCATTGAGGCAGAATATACAGCTCATTATAGATTTTTTAAAAGACTGACCATGTTATTGTCTTATTAAAGAATTTTTTCTTTGACACAAGGCTGCCCTTCAGCCCAGCATAAGGAGAATCTCTAGCAGCTTTTTCATTCCTATTTACCCACATGGGTTCTATATTGGTTAACTCAAATTCTATAATGAAGGGATACAGATAAACTGATAGCAAATATGTGCAAACACCTAAAGCCAGGGTCTATGGTTCAGGTTCACCAAGGATTACCCTTTTCTCTCCCCATACATACAGGTTCCAGTCCAGTAATAGGTGAAAGACCAGATGTTAGGTGTCATCTAAAATGGATAGCTACACTCATTTCAGGCATCTTTCTCTCAACCTGGAAAATAATGATTTTAGCGATATCTAGACTATTTTTAGAATGGAAAGTCATTATTTTATATCATGCTTTCCAATAATCTAACCCAATAAACAGAGAAGAGGTCCTGAAGATTTGCTATAGGTTGCCTTAGATTCTAGGTACTATTAAATTCTGCTTCAATGGTAGTTTTCATAAGGGAAGAGGCACATTCCACAGAGGAAGCCTAAGAAAATGCTTCCACATTTAGGTCAGGGTTATTTGACTGAGCTTAAGTGTCTACATTGTGCATCAGCCTGTCCAGAAAAGTAAGACTCACGGAGCCTTTAATGTTTCCAAAAATAGTTTCAGAACTGACAGACTGATTTATCTGCATCTCACTATTATTGGATCCAACACTTCCCAGTAATTCACTGCTCTTCTTTCTAACCCTTCAGTTTTACAAACAACTTTGTGTATACTATTTAAGAACATATATGTCCCCCACAACTTTCTCTCACCTCCCATATGCAAATGTCTTGGATACATGCTTTAATACTTTCAAATCTTTGAGTTCTCTTCCCTGGGAATAAAGCCTAATAGGGGTCCTTTATAAAACAATAAATTCTTCCATATCTTTAACAAAAAAGAAGAGAGAATATAAGATGAGAATTCTAGGAAAGTATATTGTTAGGTGTTTACAGCCAAACAAAGCTTCAAATTTTATCTACTACATATTCAAATTATATCTATGTATATAATTCAAATTATATACATTGATATATACTTTAAATAATGTCTATGTATAGCCAATAAAGCTTTAAGTATTGTATTACTATATTATGATCAAGATGATGTGGTATTGAAGTTATTAATAACTATTGTGTTGTGCAGCTTTGAAAGAGGAAAAGGCAGTTGTTGCTAAAGAGCTTTGTTAAATCAATATGTGATTCATTAAGTGAAAATTCCAAACCCTTATGCTAATTTCCCTTTGAATGAATATTTCCAGTGGCAAAACTTGCATATCAATAGCTAAGAAATTCATTGTATATTGAAGTGTTCACCATGAAGTCAAAATGAAGTCATCACAGTTATTCATCAAATGAATTTATAACTCTGAAAATAAAAATTTTAAAGTTACCATTGAAAACAAAATTACAGTCAGTCATGGCTAAACAAAAAATATGAGCCAAGAAATTTAAGTACTTTCTTGTTCTTTGATGTATTTGTTTTAATGGAAAATTTCCCTTATGATGACAGCTTTTAACATTTAATTTATATTTATTCACATCAATCTGAGCCCTAGGTAAAAAGAAATCGCCATGTACTCTATACATTGCTTGTATCTTATAAACAAATTTAAGCCAAGGTTTTAGATTAAGAATCGAAGTATGTATTCATTTAGCACCAATCCAGTGGTTCTAATTGCAGTTGTAATAATCATTGAATCACATTTCCCACAATGTTGGAGCAAACTTCCAGTATGGAATTCAGAAGTGAAGAAAATTATTCATCTCTCTTAATCAGTGAGAACACGTGGCTTGCTATCACTGCATTGGCCTTGCACAGCCATAATGCATCAAGTTGTATATACTGAGGCAAAAATCAAGTTGAACTTCAAAGAGACCTAGTCACAATGAGACTTCCTAATTTAAAAAATTTGGCCTCTCACTTAGACAACTGTCATAGGCTCCAAATTCTGCCCTCTGCTTTCTCATATACTTTCTTCAGTGGATCATGCACAAAGCAGACAGTTTTTCCTGAATAAATCCTAAATCCTCCATAAATGATGGATGTGATGTTATCCACTTGCTTAAAACTTAATATACTTGGGAAAAGACTGACATTTCTCATCATTACCTGTAAGGCCCTGCATTTTCTGGACCCTGCACAGCACTCTACCCTGATCTCTAGTACAATGCTTGAGACACATGGGCTGCTTTCAGAGTCCATATTATTCCAAGCTCCTCCCAACACAAGAATCTTTGTACAGCATTTTCCTTCTGCCTGGAACTCTCTCCTTCCTGCTCTTTCATCTCTTGATTCCATTAGGGCTCTGAAATATAACTTCTGAAAGGTCTTTCCTGAACTCTTTCTCCAGAAATGTTTGGCTTCTGTAACTCTTTAGTCTTTTTTTTAAATTTAATTTTATTATATTATGTTAATCACCATACATTACATCATTTGTTTTTTTAAAATTTGTATTGTTATGTTAATCACCATACATTACATCATTAGTTTTTGATGTAGTGTTCCATGATTCATTGTTTGCGTATAACACCCAATGCTCCATTCAATCCGTGCCCTCCTTAAGACCCATCACCAGCCTAACCTATCCCCACGCCCCCCTCCCCTCTAGAACCCTCGGTTTGCTTCTCATTGTAACTCTTTAGTCTAAATCATTGCAATTTCTTCCTTTCTTAATGGCACTTGCTATACCTTTTATTGTTTAATTATTTGGCTGTTTAATTGTATTTTTCTCTTCCCTTCCATACTATAAGCTCTTTAAGGACAGGAGCTGTATCTGTTTGTCTTTAGCCACCCAGCACTCAGCACAATGATGGTACAAAGTAGGTGAACAGTAAATATTTTAGCAAATAAATCATTTATACCAAACATCAGGACAAGTATTTATTTTTTAAATATTCCACTTAATGTAAAATTGATATTTTATTGATAGAAAAAAAGTCACTCTGTTTTGCTAATAGCTTTGTTGAATAAGAAAGCAATTTACTCATATCCTCATGGTTTCTTATTCCTCTTGTGACTAATAGCATTCATTAGCAAGTTGGCTTTTAAGAATCATGAGTACATTTCAAGTTTATATAAGAACCAAATTTATGTCATTAATATAATTCCTCCCAATAGCCCCATGGTAAGAAACTGTAGAAGGTCACTATGGAGGGATAGACAAATTTGTGCAAAGCCAAGGGATCGCCTAAGAGTAAAGGAATAGACATCCTTCCTCTTTTTAATGTTATTAGGCAGGATGAAAAAAGTTTATTCCAACTGAGAGATATTGGGACTCCATAATGGAAATGAACATGAGGAAACAGGAAGTCTGGGCAGGTAATCTGGTTTAGTACCAGGGCCAAAGGGAAATTAGAAAGGGGTGGCTCTGGTACAACATGTGGCTGCTCTGGAACACGTCACTGAGACAATCACCCTGGCATAGAGGAAACACTTTAGCAATATGGTAATTCATGGAAGTGTAAAGTAAACAGCCACCATCTGTTTGGAGAAGACTGTCTGGTAGTAATCCAGGAAGTCCAGGATTCTGTTTTATTGAAAGGCCACTGAGGCCTGTAAGAAAATCAGCACAGTAGTGAGTAAGGCTCTTCTGAATTGTGGAGCACTAGTTTTCCACAGGAATCATAACAAGAGCAAATGCAGCCGAAAGGCTGGCCTACTAGCGGATTACTCAGTGCAGACCAACCGAGCCCAGGAGTTCTAGGAAGTTTGGAGATAGATCTCCAGGAGGACGGTCCACATTTTTTTTTTTTTTTTTTTTATATATGGAACACTTCACGAATTTGTGTGTCCTCCTTGTGTAGGGGCCATGATAATCTTCTCTGTATCATTCCAATTTTAGTATATGTGCTGCCCAAGCGAACACTGGTCCATATAATTTGAATGTGAATGAACAACATGGACTTAATTGACTATCTCTAGCCGACATTGTCAGTGCTCCATCTACTTCCCATAGATCCTTACTATCATTTACGAGCACAGAAGCTCTAGTTCCAACTGCCTGTCTTTGTGTCCTCTTGACTGAGGACTGACCACCAGAGCCTGTTCTGCTCGAGTGCTTAATGCATCAGAAGTGTTGGGAAATAGAAGAACTCCCTGGAAAATAGCTCAACCAATGGGAATTGGTAGAGAATTACCCCAATTCCTGCATTTTCAAAACGAACAACTGAGGAATGTATTCTATATGAATGCTCAGAATTCCCAAGTGGGAATAAATTACAGTGGCTCTGAGCTTGATAACATAACCCTCTCTTGACTTCCTTCCTTTCTCTGCCTGTATTGTTTCCTAAGGCTTGTATAACAAAACAAAAAACCCAAACAACAACAACAACAACAACAAAAACAACAAACTAAGTGACTTAAAACAACAGAAATTTATTTTCTTATAGTTTTGGAGGCTAGAAAACCAAAACAAATGCCTAAGCAGGATCATGCTTTCTCTGAAGGCTGTAAGGAAGAATTTTTCTTTGCTTCTTTCTCATTCTTGATGGTTGCCAAAAATCCCTGGTGTTCCTTTGTCTTACAGTTCTATCACTTGACTCTTTGCTTCCATCATCACCTAACCTTCTTCCTTGTCTCCTCTCTGTGTCTCTGTATCCACATCACCCTTTCCTTTCCCTTACAAGACACGTTATTGTATTTGGGGTCTGCCGTAACCTAGTATTACCTCATTTAATTACATATGCAAAGCCCCATTTCCAAAGGTCATATTTCAGGTGGACACGAACTTTGGAAGAACACTGGTCAACAGGTAAACTTTCTCATTTGTTTTTCCCACAAACAGTGTTTCTTAAGATCACCTCTCAAGGAAACAACTTGCCCTTAAATCTTTGTTTCAAGGATAACTTTTGGGGGAGCTCTCACACCTTGCCTAACAACCATGCAAAGGTCTCACACGAAGTAGATGTCTGTCAAGATAATACCTTCCTTCACTTTATCTCATTGCTTCTAGAGTAATACATTTGACCAAGTCTTGCTATGGATTCTACTTGCTACAGTTTTTACTGTAAGAGGTAAAAGATTATTCATCAAAAGAGTAGGAGAACCCAGCTATTAGAAACCAACCAGAACCCAGAGATCATGATTGGGATGATGCTAGATCAATGAAGGCTGAACATAAGGCTAAATAAAGTCAAGTTTACTAATAATTGGGCTCCTATGATTTCATAATTGACAGATATATCTGTCAAGGATACCTGGAGCTAGCCTTAATATGTTGATGGGATGAGTTCTTTAAGAATAAAAAAAAAATACAAATCTAGGTAATTAGTGGTAATGAGGTAGAACTGCCTAGTGGTCAAAAGGCTGAGAGCATAGCAAACTAGAGTAAATCGATTATATAAAATTAGAGAACCCAGCAGCTGCCTCTGATTTCCAAGGATTATCTCTAAGGATAATCATGTCCCTAAAGCAATGAGGAGGCACCAGTATTGTTGGGAAGCCAGTGGTGGCTATTCTTTGCACGCTAGGGATTAATGGTAGGAAGGCTGCTATTCAACTGGATAACATGTGAAGGACAGAATTCCAAAAGAACAAAGGTCAAGTTTTAGCACTTAAACATCAGAGACAAAGAACCATAATTGTGGTAATGGTAGAAAGTCTGAAATGACATTTGTGACTTCCAGGAATCTGTGGATGACTACCAGACTATGGTGTTCTTAAGGTAAAGGTCCAAGAGCAGCCAGTGATTTCTTAACTTTTGTAATGAAAAAAATTTATTTATAAATTTATAGAGGGTGCCTGGCTGGCTCAGGCAGAAGAGCATGTGACTCTTGATCTTGGGGGGTTTTGAGTTCGAGCCCTATGTGGGGTGTAGAGATTACTTAAATAAATAAAACAACAGAAAAAAAAAAGAGTAGGGGACCAGAAGGTTGACGGCAACTGTTATAATGCAATTTATAATCCTGAATCTAATTTCCAAACCTGCAACATTTCTCAAACAGAAGCTCCGTTGACTGAAGGGGAGGCCAAGGCTCTTTGAGAAATAAGTATTTAATGCTACAACATGTATACATACTTGTGAGTATTTCTATACATCTCAAAGAGACCTATGGTCATTCACCAGAGTAACTGTATAGTGAAGAAAGAGGAAATACTCGAATATTTCAAGGATTGTTGAATATACTTTCAGCTGTCATTGATACTATGGACCCTTAGTTGGAGTGGGAATTTCAAATTCTAGATGTTAAGTGAAGTACTGCTCTAAATCCATCTCACGGTGTAGAAAGTGGGTCTTAGTATCATATCCTATATCATCAGGAAAAGAGCTACCCTGATAGAATATTGGAGTGTACTCTTAAAGACATAGCTAATGCCCTGACTATGACATCCTTATAGTCGCAGTAGTATTCTTCAAGATGAAAAATATACAAGGGTCCAATAGCCAGGAAATGCTGATTTATCCTATTAGGTGGAATATATGGGTTTGAGATCTAAGGATTGGAAGTAGAAGGAATATTTTACCATCATTATCAGTGAGTCACATGTGGAATTTCTGCTTCCTTCTCCCCATAAACACAGATTCTGCTTGACTAAATGCCCTAATCCCTAAAGGCACTTTTCTCCCAGGGGACACAGTAAGCTAAAACTGTGGCTACTGCCTAGTCACTTTGAAATCCTTATCCCAGAAGACCAAATGGCAAAAGTCACTACACCAGCAGGAGAAACTGATCATTCTACTATATAAAAAAGAGAAAACAATGTCTGAAACTCATGGGATTGGTGTTTCCATGCCTAGTGACAAAAGTAAATGAGCATTTATACCAGTTATGGTCTGACATGGAAAGGGTCATTTGGGGGCTCAAATCCCACCATGCAAGTAACTGAGAACAACAAAACTGCTGGTTGTGGAAGCAGATAAGGGGAAATCTAGGAATGGCGTGATAGATATTGCTGCCATTGGACCAATGAAGCAGTAGATGTTAGGGGTATCTCAATAACACTCTTATTATTTTGTTTTGTTTTGTTTCAAGAAAGTAGACCTGCCAAAATTTTGAAGAACTGTGAAAGGACAGAGTAAAATTGACTTAGCATACAAGCAGTACATTTCTCATTTTTTATTTGTGCATTTTCTAAGATATGAAATTATGGTCTTACAATATTGTAAATAGGATGTGAGGAGGAAAAACTCACTATAATTTTGCCATTATTTACTAGAGTTTGGCAGTATATGTAGATATAGAAATTTGTGCCCACATCTTTGAATATTTCTGAAAGCAGAAGGCTTACTAGAGAAGTTTGCAAACACACAATGAATAAGGACTCGTAGAATGGTGTTTCCAGGAAAAGAAGAATGAGAAAAATGCTCACCCAAATTCCCACAGCTTTCGGAGTCTTCAGAAAAAAACAAACAAAAAAAGAAGTTTTCTAAGAATATAAGTGGAAAAGGAGGTTTCTTTCCATTGATCCCTATCTCTTCAGAATACCATTTCAGAGATAAAATACAAAACAAGACCTCTATCTGGGTTGTTCTCCCACTGATATGTGCTTAGTTTTTAAGAAGATTCTTGTCATGGCTTTTTTTTTTCCTTCCTACCCCACAACATCAGAGGAGGCAGACCCAGAAGGGAAGAGAACAGAATATCAGAAAACACATAGCTCCAACGTACTCATCTCCATTGTAGAGAAAAGAAAAGAATGAAAGAATAAATCCTGCCTCCGATCCACTCCAAATTCCTGGGACTGAAACAACCATTTAGGAAAGATATAAGACTTGAATTGAATTTTAATTGGAAGTTTAAATACAAGACTATAAGGAAATCGATAACAGAAAGTGTACAGAAGGAGTCATATAATCTTAACACTAAGGACTTCACTAATCATTAGAGACTAGAGATTCTATATTATTCAGTTGGGAATATATATTTTTTAAAGGAAGAAATAAAAAAGGAAACAAGTCCAAACTTACTCATCCAGTGAATTTGCGTTGTTTAATAAACTAGTTACATATGATGACACCAAAGAGTGGAACATCAGATCACAGAAGACACTACATCCATTATTTTACAAGCAAAAGACTGATAACTAAGACATATCTATGCAACCAGTGTGACCTGCATCACTGGCTGAGGCTGCCTTTGTTAGGGTTCTCTCACGACAATTAATTTACATGCAAGTAATATATTTAAGAGCTAATCCCAGTAAATACCTGGAGAGGAGTTAAGAAGTAAAACAGAAAAGGGAAGGAAGTCTATTCTCCTACCTTTTCCCCCACCTTTACTTGACATCCAGAGAATTAGGGTCAGTTATTTACAACTCTGAGAGCTCTCTCTATTTTACATTTTCCCTAGTCTTTTTTTTTTTTAATACAGGTAAGAGAGGTGCTGGAGTTAGCATAGAAGTAGTAGAGCCAGTTAGCCTACCTCCTAACAAGCTGGCTGTTTTTTTTTTTATTGTTGTGTAACAACCTACCCCCCAAATTATTGGTTTGTCATGAGAAGAACCATTCCTTTTGCTCACATATCTGCAATTTGATCAGAGATTTATGAGGAATTTTGTCTCTGTTCTATATGGCATCAGCTAGAATGTCTGGACTGGGGCTGGAAGACCCACTTCCAAAGATGGCTCAGTAAATATGGTTAAAAGGTTGGTGCTGGTGACTAGCTGGACACTCATCTAGAGCCCTGATAACAGTTTTGTGGCACAAGAGCCTTTCCGTGGAGCTGCTTGGGCTCCTCACAGCATGATTCATATTGTTGGTCAAAATAGTGACACAGCTCTGGGATATTCAGGAAGAAGGGGCATTGAATCACCTTTTTACGGAAGGAGTGAGAGAGACCCTTGGTACTGAAACAAGCCTTGAGGTAAATGACCAGTTATGCATGCTCTCTTTAAAATGGAGGGTGGGACCCTAACTCCCTTTAGTCCTCAAAACAATATTTTGTTTTTCAACCATTTAAATTTATTTGCCCTAATTTAAAGGTAACACAGCCACTTCATTAACTGTTTTGAGAATACTCTGAATTTCATGTGTATGTTTTTATCCCTTACAAATCCTTTCTTGCCCACATTAGATTCATTGTCTTAAGAAATGAATAATCTTCAGAAATCTCTTATGTATATGAAAAATGAAAGAAGCAGAAAAGGAAATAGCTTTAGGCTAAGTCACACATCTCTTTAACAAATCAAATCAAAGTAGTGCTTCATGATGCAGCTATCTGCTAAATCAGGCCTATCAATTTGAATTTCTCCATGCCCTGTTCTTTTTCCCTTGCTTCCCCTGTCTTATTGTGTTTTCAAATCACTACTGATGCCTTCCACCTTCTTGACAGTTTCCTTTGTCACTGGTAAGGCTCAAATCTGGCATTGAACATAGGTATGACCAGGAGGACACTCAGAGTTTGTTGGCAAGAAAATCACCCTAAAAAAGAGTTTTCTCGCTTGTGTGCTTAAATATATCTGTTGAGTCAGATGGTTTTTTTCCCCAAACTTTTCTTCTTCATAGGGAAAGAAATGGCCTCGTGGAGGCAAGTCTCTGTGTCTGAATAAAAAGAATTAACTATAGGGGAAATTATTTCTATGTTGAAATGAATTCTTCTCTGCGGCTTTATTTTGAACTATATTACCAATATTCCTCACGAATACAAAATTGGACAGCTGAATTTCATATCATTTTGATGAAATGAGTAAATTCAGTGGGGACTACCACCGATGCTAAAGGTCTTCAAGAAGGGAGAGTTTATTTTGAAGCGTTATCAGATAAGAACAAAAGACAATATAAGCTCTAAACAGACAAGCTGATTTCATGTTTGCCTCGGGCAAACCAAATGCTCACTGTTGATTTACCATTGAATTGTGAAAGCAAAGGCTATAAAAGCAAAAACAATCTTTGTTCTTTTTTTTTCCCCATTGTGGTTCCTTGATACCCTAAAGTAATATGATTTGCTATGGAGGATGTGAAGAAGGGTTGCTTAGACTTATGGTTCTGGAAACTTTCAACCGTTTTAACATTGTGGACACGAGCATTAAAAAAATCAAATCATTTCTGTGACAAAGGTTAGAAATATTGTTACAAAGACAGGGAAATTGAGTTTTAGTGATCTCTTTCCACCTTAGTGTCCCTGTAAAAGCTGTGAGGTGAGGTAAAGCAGTAACAGCACAAAATGTGATTTCCAGTATACTGGCATACCTTTAGAAGGGCACAGGTTTACGAAACATTAGCTATAAGCACCAGGGAGGTCACTAATATTTAAGTGCTATCACCAGTGGAAGCAAGAATCTATGTTGTTGGACAATATCTTGCTGAGCAAGGAGAATCATTTCTTCCCTGAGTGAATTATACCAATCAGTTAACATAAATTGTGATGAGTCAAAATGTTAAAGCAGTATTTTTTTCCCACCACCTTAAGAATAAAGGTGTTTACTTCCCTAACTTTCTTTACTGAAAAAGAATGGGGAGAAAAATCATGATACTGTGATACTTTCATAGGAATCTTATTAACCTGATATAACTGATCTCGTCAAAAATATAAGGAGTCAGATGAGGGACTGAAAACTCATAAAAGTTTGCCTAAATGAGCAGAGCTAAGGAAAAGCCAAGCATGGGAGTCAGACTCAAATACTTTACTGACCTCAAGAATCTCTGGTCAATTATTTACGCATTACAGCTCCTACTGGTTCTAAAAGTTATTAGGATCATTTACTTCATGTTCTCATCATGAGGAAAAAAATAGTTTTAAATATATCCCTCCCATTAGGTAAAAAGGAAAAATCCTTAATCATTTTGATATTATGTTAAAAATGTAATAACCAGATTTTGAATCAAATAATATAATAAACCTTATCCTTTAAATTATATTAGAATTAACAGCAATAGCCATGGAGTTCTATGGAATTTTCATATGTCCCGGGCCACACACTGTTTCTAGGGCTGCTGTAACAAGTACCACAAAATTGGTGGTTTAAAACAACAGATATGTATTGTCTCACAGTTCTAGAAGACCTAAGTCTGAAATCAAGAGATCAGCAGGGTTGGTTCTTTCTGAGGGCTCTGATGGAGAATCTGTTCACTGCCTTTTTTCTAGCTTCTGGGGACAGCTGGGAACCTTTGTCATTCTTTGGCTTATAGAAACATCACTGTAATACCTGCTTCAATCTCCACATGGCACTCCCCCTGGGTGTCTCTTCTTCTCTCTTAAGAGGATATTGGTCATATTGGATTAAAGGCTCACCCTACTCCAATATGACCTCATCGTAATTTGCATCTTAATTACATCTGCAAAAATCATATCTCCAAGTAAAGTCACACATGTACAGGTATCAGGGATGAGGACTTCCACACACCTTTTGGGGAGACACAATTCAACATATGGCATGTAGAAATCATGCAGGAGAGATCAGCTGAAAAACCATCAAGCAGAAAATATAAAGCCTGAAAGAGCTGGATAGATGTGGTTATATCTATGTGTGTATGTATATATGTGTTTGTGTATGTGCTAATGTGTTCAAATTTACGTGTGATGTCACAATTAATACACTGCTTTTAGGCTAGTTCCTCTTTTTGAAATGGATATGAAGCTATGGAAAGTCAGGAATCTGAATGGACTATTTCAATGATCAGGTATGCATTTCCTTCTTCTCTGTCTACAAATAATTAACCAATGTTTAGATTTCTCAGCTGGAGATTTATCTTCAAAAAGTCTTTCTGGCCTTTGCCTTTGGGACTTGTATTCTCTGAGAAGATTCTCAGAATTCTCCAATCTTTTAATTAAAAAAAAACCCTGGTTTTGGATGTATAAATTTATTATCTCTTTTCATACAAGTAGGAATTGATCATACTTTCTTCAGAAATTTTTATCATGAATAGTCATCATACCCTTGGTCCCATATTTTAATTTTCTAGTATTTAGATGTTTTTTGGTAAATATTTTTTTAAATAGCTAAAATTATACCTAGTAATGATGAGGTTTCAATTAATATATGGAATATCAATATAAATCTGAAACTAGCTTTATAGAACACTGAAGACCATGATTTTATAGTTATATGGCACAAGAGTTCAGAAGAGTTCAGAAGCTATTCATCTGGGAAACCAGAATAAAAATCCTTAGGTCAACATTCATGTAATTTCTTAAAAAAGTAAAATACCTCCATAATATTTTAAAGAGATCCTTTGCCTACTGTGCACAAAGCAGCAGTCCATTTGGAGCAAAATATATTGGTTAAGTTGCTTAGAACTCAAGTCTTCCTATTTTGTGTATGCATTTTTATTTATATGTTCCCCACTCTTTATGGGTCTGATCTATGCTTGTTATAGAGTTTAAAAGCCGTTCTGAAACCTAATTGAGTTGGTTTATTTTATATTCTTTATACAATTTTTTTGTTTGTCTGTTCCCATAATGATACTTTCACTGTACACTAATGCTTAGATGTCCTAAAAAAGTGTTATTTGCTTTTGGTTTAGAAACTAAATTAGAGTAGCAAAAACACCCATAGTATCTCCCTCTCTTATTTTAAATGTGCTGGCTCTGGCTTTTATGTGATACAGATTCCAGAGGACGTGTAGCGGTAGACAACAATTATTAATTCTTATTCCCCCCTTCCAGCTCAGAAGGTAGTTACCTAAATGCTATACTAAATTTAGAGAAAAGAATATTACCTCTGTGATCCATATTCTTCCCCTAAACTACTGAACTAGCTTTATTGCCCAACAAGCTAATGAAGAGGAAAGCAGTCACGGAGCATACACAGTGAAAAACTGAAAAGAAGGGTGAAAACTGGAGTCATCCAGCTCTTCTCCACTGCACCAAGTAGGGAGGGGGGAAAAAAGCTGCAGTGATATGGGAAAGAAAGAACACCAGCTTCCTTGCTTACCCTCTCTTCCTCAGATCGACCAGAAAACCAGGGAAATCTATCCAGTGGGGACATTCCTTTGGCCCCACTCATGTTCACGTTGAAAGTGAGCATACACTCGTGAAGGCATGTAAGACAGCCCTTCATGCTTTTATCTCCCTGATTTAGCCAACCATCCTTTAATGGCCCATTGCAATTCCCTGTTAGGACTCTTACTGTGAGGAGGCTATCTCTCTGTCCATTGTTGGCCATTATGGGTTATAAAATGCATTCCCTGGTCTGCAGAAATTATGGTCCGCCGTCCAAATTGGTGCAATATCTCCTGTTCTGGTTCTTTCAAAACACTCAGCATTTGCATCTACACTGAGTAGGTGTAGCCCAATGCACAGTCAGTGTCTATTCCTATCAGGACCCATCTGTAGCTCACAGTGCTACCAGCATCAGTCTCACTTGCCAGCTATGATCAAGGCCTTTTTCCGCCAGGGGATCTACCACATAGCCATCTGCAGTCTCTGCCTCTTGGGAGATAGGACAGTTTTTATTGATTTTTTTGTCTCAGAGGGTGCAAAAGGGCTATGTTTAGACTCAGCCCATCTCTGCGTTGCCGCCCTACCCCCAGGTTCACTCATTTCATGGATCCCGGTGGCCACCTTAAGTGAGCACATGGGGATATGGGCTTGTTAATTCCAAACACCTTCTGAACCGGAAAGAAGATTCTTCTGAGGGCATCGCCATGTCCTACTTTAATGCCAAATGTCAAATTCCCAGTGATCTTCATAGGGCTGTGTATGCCCCATAAGGGCATCTTTTATAGGCCAGGTTTCCATTGCCCTCCTGCCTAACCGTATGACTAGGTCATTGAGCACTGCCTGGGAGTCAGTAAAAACCCATACCTAGGAGATTTTACAACTGTTAATTCTTCCATCACTGCTAGGAAAGCAGCATGCAATTCAGACCACCAAGCTGATTTGTTTTTACCTTCTTCCCTCAGAGTGGTAACCCTCCATATAGGACGTTGTCCATTCACCTTGGAACTGCCACTTCTTTGTCAGTCAGTTGAGAGTTGTTTATAGGGCACTGTCAATGTTAATAGAATCCAACAGCCCCTCATGCACTTCCAGAGTCAGTCTTAAAGGGGAAAAGAGGCTCCCTACTTGTAAGTATCTCTTCCTTGAATTGCCCAGTCAGCATGATCCTGTACAAACCATTTAAATTTTATTGTGGAACTTTTAGGGTACTGACAACCCCATTAAAGTGTTTCTCTAGGACATCATCCTAGACATTATAGCTACTTCTGATTTTAAGATCACTTTATGTCTGCTTCATGGAGGTAGCTTCAGTTAATAATGTCCAATAACAAGGTAGTAAATGCCCCTCAAATGAAAATTCTGCTAGTCTAAAACCCCAGTAGTGTTGTTGGGAGATGTTCATAAGCCCCAATATGCTTCACTTAGGGCTACCATACAGAGAATTTGTCCCTACAGCACTCCAGCTTGTCTTTCACACTGTGTGGGCTCAGGCAGTCTTATTGGTTCCCATTTAATATGTCTAATTAACGTTGCCTGAAGGGAAGATTTACATGCTTTCTATTTTACAGTACTAGGTAGGGAGAGCATTCCCCAGTGAGATACAATGCCTATTTCTACAATATATAAGGTAAAAGAGACTTCACATAAAACCCTTTCACATAAAACCTGTTCAAACATACCAATTCTCCTCCACCTTTTTACCTTAATTCCATCAACTCTTACTCTTAACATCAACTCTTCTGTTTCCTAACTGTAGCCTCTATTAAGACTTCATCCACGTGTGCCTGGGTGGCTCAGTTGGTTAAATGACTACCTTCGGCTCAGGTCATGATCCTGGAGTCCCAGGATCAAGTCTCCCATCAGGCTCTCTGCTCAGCAGGGAGTCTGCTTCTCCCTCCGCCCCTCCCCACCTCATGCTCTCTCTCTCTCTCTCTCTCATTCTCGCTCTCAAATAAATAAATAAATAAATCTTAAAAAAATAAAAAAGACTTCATCGATAGGTTTTTGCTTTACAATACTAGACAGGGGAAGTATTCCCCAGCCAGACATATTATTCATTCTCAAAAAAAAAAAAAAAAGGTAAAAAAGACACAACTCGTTTATATAAACCTTGTTTAAACATTCCAACTTCCATAATCCTGTCAACTATTACATTTTTATATTCTCTCAATCCACCTGTAGCCCAAATCAGGGCTTTGCCAATGCATTTGGTACCACAGTTCATGGAACAACACCTGTATTAAGGAATCCTGGTAACATCTCTTCTCTACCCCTGACCTACTCCTGTCCAATAGGCTTTGGGTGCCCAGCAAAGAGTAAAGCAGAGAGACCCTGATCCTTTTGTCAATTTTTTGTCTTTATTAACCTAATCACTGTCCTAAGTGATTTCTGGTCAAGTTTTTCATAGTAATCTCTACCTTACAACTTTTTAAATTTCTCCAAATTTGGGAAAAGAGAATAGACGTGTTTGGGGATGTTTAATGTTAGGGGAGCAAAAGGTGATCCCTTCGGCACCCCAAAGCTTTGACAGTGCTATATTATAACCTTTATTTTAATCCATCAATGTCCCTTTTATTCATCCCATTTCTTAATAACCATCTACAGATTTCCACACTGCTTGGATGAGTTCTATAACTCCTCCCCTCCTGTTTCCTCTTTGTTTCACTCCTGTTAACATTTGCTTTACCCACCTTATTTCTTAAAATAACCTTTTACAGATTTCTACCTAATTGAGAAGAGCCCCTTGACTCTTACCTAGGCCTCTTTGCATTCTCTTGTTAATTGACCTAATTTATTTATTTGTATCTGTAAGACCCAGTAGGGAAGCTGAGACAGCAAATTCTTTCTGTCCCTTGGTTATAATGGGGTGCCCACATGAAAAAGGTTCCTTTTGCCACAGCATTTACTATGACTAGGTACCCGGCATATTCACTGGGTAAATATCCTTGTTGTCATAAAGCCGGTTCCATGTGGCTTGCATATGAAGTGTATCAACTGCTACATCTGGGGAATTCCACATGGCATTTATAGGGGGAGATGGACAGCCTCCTTTCTCAAGGTAAACAGACCATACAGTGGCTCTTATCCAGTTCGCTAGGCTGACATATAACCATCTGTGATTGTTCCATAATGAGCTGTGCGTCCTGTGTCAACCCAAACATGCTCTTTCATTCTGCAGCATTCAAAACCAAAGATACAGCTCCTAAATTAGTTATACTCAAACCTGTTTCAGTAGAAGTTCCTTAAGAACTTGATGATACCAATCCACAAAATGAAACAGTTCTTGTATACTATCCTCCTTGGTTTCCTGGTTTGCCCTTTCCCCACGTTGCCTACCTTATTGGTGACCAGTTAATTATAAAAGGATATAATTCAGGGTGAGCCAGATGGAAGAGATGCATAGGGCAAGGTATGGGGAAAGGATGTGAAGCTTCCATGCCGTCTTGGAGTATACCACTCTCCCCAAATATCCACCTGCTCATCAACCAGGAGGTTTTCCAAATCACACCATTTTGGGTTTTTACGGAAGTTCCATTATGATGGATGAAATCTATGGCCATTGGTGGTTGAACTCCATCTCCAGCCCCTCTTCCCTCCTCAGAGATCTGGAGGAAGCCTTGGCTCCACTAGCAACAGGGCCCCCATCCTTAAAGGCTTTCCAAAAGTCACCTCATTAACAAAACAAAAGATGCTTTTATTGCTCTCTTGCTCTCATCACAGAAAATTTCAAGAGTTTTAGGATTTCTGTGCCAGAGACCAAATACTTATTTCTTATTACACATCACAATATTATAGTACCTTTGAAATTTCATAGAAATCTACTTACTTGGAATATATCATGGGACTTAATTTCCAAAGACTTCCTTTTGAAGAAACAATAACCTGCACAAATGCTTCTCATTCTTTTTGACTATAGAACCAGAACAATAAAAATGGAGTCACTTATGTCAGGTACAAAATGGAGTTGGCCAAAGCAGGCACATTAAAGAAAAACAAAACTCAACCTTACCTAAGTTGCAGGAATTTATAGCTCTTCTCAGAAATCAGCAGAGGATGTCAACCAGTCCCCAAATGCCAAGTTTGTTACACCATCTTTGGGCTCCCTTGTTCCTCTGACTCAGCTACCCTGATCCAAATAAGAAAGAACACCACTAGGCAACCAATCAGCTGAAAAAGCCAAATAACTTCCACATTTACCACATTAAAAAAAAAAAAAAAAAGGCTTTAGTTTGTGAGCAACTTGGAACTCTTTGCTCCATTAACCTTGAGTTTCCTGGTTTGCAGGTGGATACTCTTGCAATGAACTCATCTTCCTGATGTACAGTTTGTTTTTTGACATGACAATGACGTTTAAAAATTTCAAAAAAATAATGATTCCATAGGAGATGGTCTCTGGAATTTACTATAATTTGATTGAGAAAATAAGTATTAAAAAGATAAAAACTTCTACCAATGTAGGACTTTTAGGAAGAAATTATTATTTTATGAATTTGTAAAATTAGTGGTTTTTTGAGAATTGGGTGCATTAGCTTATAGGATAACACTTCTCATTGGGTACATTAGCTTAGAGGA
Organism: Zalophus californianus; assembly: GCF_009762305.2. NCBI lineage: Eukaryota > Metazoa > Chordata > Mammalia > Carnivora > Otariidae > Zalophus > Zalophus californianus. The sequence continues at coordinate 36,974,204 of NC_045597.1, forward strand.
TAATAATTCTCATTTAACTGAGAATTAAAGCAACTTTATTTTGACATTAAATTATCTGAAAAAAAAATCATTTGTTTTTCCCAATAAATAAAAAAGCTTATTTTGAATTAGTTTGAAATAAAACTACTTTGAATTAAGAATTTATAGAAATTTATGGAATTCTTTTAAGTAAATCTCTCCATATATGTTTTTATAGCAGTTAAAAATCTGTTATTCCTATTTACACAGTTTTACTGATTTCTCTTTGCCTTTCAAAATTATTCCTTCATGCTCCTTACATTTTGTAAGAGGTGGGGAGAGGCAAAACTGTAATTTATATCAAAGTGAAATTCTCATAATATCTTTGACGATTTTAGACTTTTAAAACATGGTTTATCTTTGAAAAATCAAGTATCACAGCTGTTACTAAGAAGCATGGACTGCCAGATTTAAACGTGGTAAAAATGTTAAAAATCCATCTCTTTTATGAAGTACTTTATCTTGGTCTTCTAGTTCAGGACATTGAACTAGGCTCAGGCCAAAGCTACTCTAAGCAGCAAATACTGACATATCAACACCATACAGCTAATTAAGTTTTCTCTCATCTTCCAACATTTACATTATCCCCCTAACCACACCCTATTCAGGAAAATACTTCTATACTTACCTATCTCCTGTTATCTCCTCCAGTTGCCTTGTTGTTTTTACTTCATTACTACTTTTAATTCCTTGGTTCTGTTATTCAGATGTAAGCCAGATGTTTCTTCCTTAAAAATAATAAAACAGAATATTTCCTAGAGGTTGTTCTGTTCTTATTGTGTTCAGTGCCCAGCTTCCCCCTTAATTTTCTACACTGGAGGTTTATCTTCGGTATCCATGCATACCCAGGGATGTTCCTTTTATTACTTATTTTATAGATAACAGTAGAAATGGACAAGCATCTGTTGCCTTCCAGCATGTATCCACCCTGTGCACTGTGAGCAGCCATACAACTGAGAGGAATTTGACTATGCTCCCAGCTTTCAAGTTTGCTCTATCATCTCAGCCCCCTTGCCTCAGGGATTGATTTCAACTATGCCTATCTCAATTAGCACAGAGCAAGTTTGGAGATCTGTGGTAGGCTGAAAAATGGCCTCCCAAAGATGTCCATGGCTTAATCTCCCAAATCTGTGAATATTACCCTATATAGCAAAAGGGATTTGGTATTTGTGATTAAATTAAGAATGTGAGGTATAGAGATGATCCTGAATTATTCCCTTGGGTCCCAAGTGTAAATCACATGGGTTTTTATTAGAAGGACTCGGGAGGAGTCAGAAAGCAAGGAGAAGGTTATGTGATGATGGAAACAGAGATTTGGAGTGGTTCATGTTGGAGACATAGAAAGGGACCACAAGTCATGGAATACAAACAACAAGCACTGGAAGAAGCCACTAAACACTGAATAAGGCAAGAGACAGCTTGTATCCTCAGAGCTTCCAGAAGGAACCAGTCTAGCAGACACCTTGCCTTTAGCCCCAAGAAACTGATTTCAGACTTCTGGAACTGTAAGAGACTAAATTTTTGTTATTTTAAGATACTACATGTGTGGTATTTTGTTGTAGCAGCAATAGAAAACTAATATAGGATTAGGACCCAATCAATGGGCTTTTCTTGTCTAGTTGGTTACAAAACAAATTTCATTTTTTCTGTATGGTATATAGAACAGATGTGAAGTATGAAACTATTAGCCATTAACCCATATGATTGAGGAAAGCTTGAATGTGAAACTGACAAATGCAGAAGAGTTAAAAAAAAAAAAAGGTACAGAAAAGCAGGAGCATAGCCCTGGTCAAGACATGCTTGAAACCTGCAATGATTCAGGACTGTTACAGTTATGTGAGCTTATAAATTATCTTCATTATTGACAAGAGTTTTTCAATAACTTGCGATGGAAAGCAACTAAAATGACAGTTTTGCACAAAACCTAAAATTTTAAATACAACAGCTAATATGCTTTCAAAGCTGGTTTGAACCAGTGTCACAGATTAGTAAGGACTCTGAAAGCAGGCTTGGTATTATGGTGCCTGAATTGTTCACCACCATTATCCTCACTCTCTAGCACTGTTAATGTATATAAATAGATGCTTAATAAATGTTTCTGAAATGAGCTGATGACTACAGGGCGCCTGGGTGGCTCAGTCAGTTAAGCGTTGGACTCTTGGTTTTGTCTCAGGTCATGATCTCAGGGTCCTGAGACTGAGCCCCAAGACCGGGCTTCACTGCACAGGGGGTTTACTTGAGACTTGTCCCTCTCCTTCCCCCTCTGCCCCTCCTCCCATGCCATGCCTGTGCTTGCTCTCTCTCTCTCTCTCAAAAATAAATTCTTAAAAAATAAAGAAATGTGTTCATGACTAAATATAAAAAGTACAAAGCGTGACTAGAATGCCATTATCAGCTAATCTTACCTTAAAAATATAAGCTATGAGAGACTGAACATACAAATGCACAAGGGCCAGGCAGTAAACGAAAACAGAACCCTGACCCACAACTTCTATAGTAACCAGTCAGGAAGGCAAATCACAACCTCTGCAAGCAATTGGCCAAAAACAGTCAGAACTTGGTCCGTGACGGCTTCCTATCTTTGCCTTATGATTCCAACTCAGGACCAATCAAGGAAAGCCAAATATGCTCCTCAGACCAATCATATAAGATGCCTAACTTCTCATTAGCCTGCCTCTAGCTCCCCCTTGCCAACAACCTCCAGTAAGAACATACCTGGTGTCATCTCTTTTTCTACTATAAAGCTTTTTCATTGCCAAATGACAGTGGCTGAAGCCTTTGCTCTAGCAAACTCTGAAATAATAGCTTCTGTTTCTTCTCATTTGGATTGTCTTCATTTATTTCCATAGCTATACAAATGAAGCTGACAATAATTTTTCTTCAGGTTATTTCTTGTCTTAAGTCATTTACGCATAAGACACAGTTTCTACGAAAAGCTACCTTTTCAATAAAATTTCACCAAATAAACAGGTCAAATATTTTTTCTTGAAATGCAAAGTAAATAGATGGAATTAAGTATTTCTGTCCTAAAATAATCTCCCACTGATCTGGAATTTGCTTAAAGTTTGACCACTGGGGTTTTATTTAATTCAGTTATTATTTTTTTTTAAATTAATAAATGCAACAATTAAAACTCTCCATGACTGGCACCAAGTACAGGGGCATAGTGATGGACAGAGGGATTCTGCTCCAGGCCTCGGGGAGATTATATTCTAGAGGGATAGTGAAGATACTGCACATTTACATAATTATATATATTTTTTAAAGATTTTATTTATTTATTTGAGAGAGAGAGAATGAGAGATAGAGAGCATGAGAGGGAAGAGGGTCAGAGGGAGAAGCAGACTCCCCGTTGAGCAGGGAGCCCGATGTGGGACTCGATCCCGAGACTCCAGGATCATGACATGAGCCGAAGGCAGTTGCTTAACCAACTGAGCCACCCAGGCGCCCTACATAATTATATTTTTAATTATAATCTTAGTAAGGGCCAAAGGTAGAAATTCAGGAAGATAAAAGGATATGGTACAAGGGTTCCAGTCTTGACTGGGGACTGAGAAGGGCTTTATAAAGTAGTGATAGAGGATCAAATTGCCCCTCCCTCTAATTATCTTCTAAAACTTTAGAGATTAGTTATGATTCCAGGAAGGGCTTAAAACTCAAATGACTGTAACTGAATTCCTGTCATTCTGGCAGAATAGGGCATAAAAATAAAAATCATTTTGGCTTATTGGAAAATAAAGTTATGTTTCTTAACATACTAGAGATTTTGGACTCTGATTCATACCTACTATACTTATATATCCTATACATCAAGGTGTTAAAAATGATTATGTCAGATTCATTTATTTTCCTTGTAGATATCTGTGCTTTTATAATAAACTAGTTATTTGAAAGAAAAAAGTGAAGAAAGACTGCTTAAAAACCCTTTGGCTTTTGTTTCCTGGAAAAATATAGGGCAGACTCCTTATTAGAGTCCTTAGGAATACTCTTCATAATTTATCCCCAAACCTGTCTTCCTCTGCTTTCCTAGAACTATCCATCACTCCTTTTGACACCTTTAGTATTTTCAACATACCAAGTTTCTTTTGCTTACACATTGAACCTGTTTCCATGGCTCCATGTTTCTATTCATGTGCTTTAGTCAACCTCAGTTGCATTGTTTGCCTTCTCTCCCTTGTATGTTCATTACATATGCCCAGGCTAACTATGATCTCCTCTGTGAGGCTTTTCCCACCCAACCCACCTCAGATAAGCACTATTAATTTACTACTTTACCCTTATAATGTAGTACATTTTTCTTATCACTAATTTAGTTCTCTGAAGTATTAGGGCGAATATCTGGAGATGAAAACCCTACACTTCAGTTGTCTTCATCAACAGCATTCACTCTATCACTGTTCAAATTTCTATTTGACATTTTTTTAACCTAAATCTAAATTTATTATGAAACTAATTTAACTTAAAACAGCATAATACTTCATATAACTAAAATATGGTCTCAAAGATATAGAGTATTTCATCTATATTTACAATTTGGAAAACCATTTATTCAGAGAAGTTAATGGTGCAGTTATGAGCAGTAACTTATAGTGGTTAAGTGGCCAACCTCTGAAGCTCTGAAACCCAGATTGCCCCAACTTGACTTTTGGATCTGCTACTTATTAGCTGTGTGACCATGAGCAAATGATTTCAACTTTTTGTGTCTCCATGTCTCCATTTCCTGATATGTCAAATGGGGATATTTATAGTACCTGGCATAGCATGTTGCAGTGAGTTCTAAATGGACGAAAAGAGGTTAGAACAATGTCTGGCACATAGTAACCTCTTGGTATATTTTACCTATTAATTCTATCAGCAGTCATGATTATAGTGGTAGGAAGAGGAGGCAAGGGATTAATTTTGGTGTTAGTATGTGCCAGACAATATGCTAGTTTTTTCTTTCATCATGGAGTTATAGTCTACCAAGGGGGCAGAAATATAAGCAGATCAAGGCACACCACTGCCACAAGAGGTGAAGGCACATAGAAGATCAGGAACATTGTGGGAGAGGCATTAGAGAAGTAACCTCCGGGCTGAGTTATGGAGTTCTAGTAGAAGTTAGCAACAAAGAAACAGAGAAGCAGAGTTCCAGGCACCTACAGGCACACATGAATGGAGGGAGCCTGGGAGACCATGGTACCTGGAGCCCCTCCCTGAAGTATAGCAGTGGTAGTCAATACCACGGACAACAGAGAAAGATAGATTTTAGACTGGAAAAGAGTTTGTTTCATGTGGAGATGCTTGGATTTTTCATAGAAGGAGTTAGAAAAAAAAGCATGGGAATTTTATTTTAGATTGATTAATTTAAAAACATTACTTGTCATTAGTGTGGACAATGTATTAGGAGACAATGAGTTGGGATCAAGTATGCCAGGTAGAAATTTACTGCACTAATTCAAATATAACCACAAAGCCCTGGGTAGAAGTAGGAACAGTATAGTAGAGAGACACTGTTTGAAAAATATCAAGAGGGTTCAGAGGTATAGAAAGACTAAAGGTGGAAATGGCAGGTTATGAGGTTTGGGCATGTTTGCAAAAATATAACTGTAGTTAAGAAGAAGTTTAAATTGAGGAAAAATAAGAAGGAATATAAAACTGGCTGCATGGCACTGAATGTTCAATATTTTCTGGCTTAAAGTAGTTTTTTGATTAATCAATTTATGTTCTGAACTTGGAGACCACACTACATAAATAAAATAAGAGCTAACTAAATATTTGTCACTAATATTATGAGAACACTGAGGATATAACTTATTATAAGCTATAATTTAAATAATTTATTTTGAGAAACAAACTGGAAGGCAAAAAATTAGCAAATCATGTTACTTGTGTAATTTGTTAATTATGTAACTTATGTTACTTATATTATGTTCCTGGCATTGTGTTGATCATTTTAAATATATGTTACAACACAAGAGCAATCTTATGAAATGGGTATCAATATCTCATTTTATATATGAGGAATGTGAAGTTAAAAGCATTTAAATAATTTGTTTAAGGTTAGATGAGAAGTGGCAGAGCCAGGATTAAAATCCTAATCAATCAAACTGCATATTTTATTCATCTACAACCACATTACACTCCTGACAAAGTAAAAAATAAAGCAAATAAAAAGACTAGATATACAGTAAATCCAGTTTTGGATAGGAAGGTCACATTTCTTCTATATGAGAGGAAGAAAGCCTCCTCCAATATGAAGAAACATTAATTAATATTGTAATTCTTACAATGTGCTGACATTGTGACAAGAGTTGGACTTCAATATAAGAAAAAACTGTTTTTGCATGTAAGAAATGCAAGGCTCTGACTTCAAAGAATATTTAGAGACTGCTACTGAAAGTATAAGAAGGTAGAAAAGTGTGGCTAAAATGGTGAAGCAATACTTAATCCTAAGGCACAATTTTGCATAGTCTGAATTTCCTTTCACTGTATAAGGATAAACAAATTACCTCAGATTTCAGCTTTTGGAGATTTAGATTATTATGAAGAATTCAGAGAGACCCTGATGGCCCTCCCAATTGATACTCTTTACAGAATAACGCTCCATTCCCTCCCCCCCCCCACGCCCCGGAAATCTTTTTCCTTTTATTTCAGAGGGAAGGAAATAAAGTCAGACACTTACCCACTCCACCCCCTAAGGTCCTGCCTCACCCAGAACGTGGAGTGAAAGAAGGACGGGGCCCAGTCTCCCACAAAGCCCACCCTCTCTCCGACTCTTCCTTCCCACAAAGTGGCAAGATTAGAAAAATTATATTGTTCTTCCTCTGGCGCTGCAGCCAAAAAGTGAGGGAGGCAGATGTGGAAAAGGGAATTTCCTCTTACTACACAGAAGCCCCCTTCCAGGCAGAGAAGACTCCCCGGCTGCCTGCGGGGAGAGGTGGAGGTAAGATATGGGGCAAGAGAAGAGAAAGCCCCCAGACCTTTTTCTTTAACCTGACATATTTATACATTTACAGCTTTCGGGGAGGGGAAGAAGCTTGGAGTGACAATAGTTCCGCAAAGGCAGGGGATGAAAACCAAATAGCAGCTGTTTTGGCCATAATTTCCTGCCTCCTTGCTCCTAAAATCTTGAGTGGTAAAGGGGAAACAGGAAGTAAAAAGTGGAGGGAGGTAATGTTTGAGGGTCCTGAGCCCAGAGCTCACTGCGAAAGAAGGTGAGGCAGCAGAAGAGGGGCAGCCGGGTCCCACCAAGAAAAGGGGCCTCGGAGAGACATGTAAGAAGCGGCCACTCACGTCCTGCCTCTCCACCAGCTCCGCACGTCTCCAAAGGCTGGGCGGGGGCTACACCAGACATCTCCTCCAACAGGAGCGCTCCTCCTCCTCCTGCAGCAGGTCAGCCTGCGCCACGGCCTTCAGCACACGCTTCTTGAAGCTGTCCCGGACATCACCCCCCCATCAAAACCTCATACTAGAGGAAGCAGGCCTTCTCAGAGTAAATGAAGTCCATCTCGCACACGCTGCGGAAGCATTTGTCCAGGAGCTTCACAGGTCGGTGCATCAGCTCCAGCCTGACGAGGTCATTGACCAGGCGCTCCATGGCGCCGCAGAAATAGAGGCTGGCGTATCTTTTATAGATGACTTTGAGGTCCTCCTACTCCAGGAAGCTGCACATCATGGGTAGCAAGCCAGAACGACTTACATAAGCTCCCGAGCCGTCTTCTTTCGCGGCGTGTCTGCTGTGGCCAAGCACCATTTCTGCAGCCACAACTTCTCCCGCCCACTGATGGGCTGCATGAAGCGCATCGTCTTGCAGCCGGCCGCTCTGCGTGTCTCTCATCGGCCACCGTAGGCCCCAAGTCCTCTTTTAAAAGTTTTTCTTCCTCTCTCTTGAAGGCTCGCCTGCTCCAGCCTGCCTGGAAACTTCTAAGACACCTGGCTCAAAGCAATGAAAGGTCAGAAGGGTATCCCCTACGAGCACCTTAGGGGCCGACATGCTTTTGACAAGACTAACTGCTCCCCTGCTGCCTTTATCTAGAGTGCCTAAGTCAGTCTTGCTTGGGGCTTTGACATTCAGGGATCAGTTTTTGCTGAGGACCGCTGACATTTCACATTCTTCCATGGGCTGAACTTTGGTGAACTTGAGGCATAAGTTTTATTCTATAGTGAAGTTGTTTTATATATATATACACATATATAATTCAATTTATATATATATAATTCAAAGCAGAAACAATTTGTTATATATGTAGAATCTTATGAATAAGCAAATACATCTTTTATCCAGTTTTCCAAAACATTTTTAGATCTGACTTAAGATAATGGTAATTTAATTTGAATTGCTTTTGAATGCAATATAGTCATACTTTTCTCATGATTGCTTGATTCTAGATTTCAAATTTGTCTTTGTATATAATTATAATCTCTCGAGTTTTTTTTCACAAATGAAATATTAGGTGGATTCATAAAGCCTGTATAAAATGTAATTAAACAATTTACATTATCAGGTATCTGTCAAGTATCAGTTAATCAGGGTTTTTTTTTTTTAAGATTTTATTTATTTGACAGAGAGAGACACAGCGAGAGAGGGAACACAAGCAGGGGGAGTAGGAGAGGGAGAAGCAGGCTTCCCGCTGAGCGGGGAGCCCGATGTGGGGCTCAAACCCAGGACCCTGGGATCATGACCTGAACCGAAGGCAGACGCTTAACGACTGAGCCACCCAGGCGCCCCTAATCAGGGTTTTAAATAGTAAACAAACAGTTCAGTGACAAAACAAAATCTTGTGTTGTCTCCAGAAGGATGGCAACTATGTATTAATATAAAGGTCAGCTAGTATGCCTAGGTTGAAATGCTAGCTTAATGGCTCAATGAGTTACTAGGTATGGGACTTTAGGAAAGCATTTCACTTAAGGATGCCTTGGTTTCTTCATCAATAAAAATGTACTTAGCGTTGTTGTAGGTGTTAAATGATTTACAGAGATATTGCATCTGAAGCATTTAGCATGTTACTTGCCATATAGTTAGCATTAAGTAAGCATTATTATTTATCTATTCCATACCCACAGACAGATTTGGGAAGGAGGGAGGCTACATAGTGAATTGCCTAGCTTTATTTTTCCTGTTGCTTAAGATAACCTGATAGGTCCAAAGGGGTACTGAAGTTAACTTCGATTGGGAGAACTAACTGTGAAATTTTCAGGAATTTTGGGAGTTGGTTGATGTTATGTTGGTAGCTTGAAATTGGCTATGATGGGATTATTTATACCAACTAGTCCCAGAAGGCAGTTGTTAAACATTTACCAGGACAATACTGAAGTTAGCTTTGTTATCCAAGTCAGTAGTTTTCACCTGCTCTGATCTACTGGTCACATGTACAAGGTCTTTAGACAGATTATAGAAAATATTACATCCGTTAAAAAAAAAAGGGAAATGGAAATTTGGCAGTTTCTTATATTGGTAATGTTTACCCACAACATGACCCAGAAATTCTACTCCAAGGTATTCACCAAAGAGAAATGAAGGCATAGATCCACAAAAGAATTGTTCAAAAATTTCCTAGCAACATTACTCATAATGGGCAAAAACAGACTTCTCACAACAGTAGTATAAAAATAAATTTTATATTTGTACAAGTGAATACTATATAATACTAGAAAGAAATGAATTATTGATGCATAAAGCCAAGTGAAAGAATCTCACAGATGTAGAGTTGACTGAAAGAAGCCAGACAGAAAAAGAGTGTGTAGCACATGACTTTATTTATATAAAGATTAAGACCAAACAAAAGTGATCTATGGTAAGAGAAATTAGTAGAGTCATTGCCTTGGTGGGTTAGGGATGGTGGTGGTGATGATAGTGGTGATTGACTGGAAAAGAGCATGAGAGAAATTTTTGGGGTGATGGAAATGTTCTATATTTTGAAGTGGCTGTTGGCTACATGGGTATACACATTTATCATATCTTACCAACTATATACTAAAGATCTGTACATTTTACTTTACATAAATTATATATCAACAAAGAAATAAAACAATATATTTTAATAGAAATGCTGCTTAAGAATAGATAAGGGTGATGACCAAATTTGATAATTAGAAAATAAAGTTTGGGGAATATGTATATTTATATGAAAAGAAGAAAAAGAGTAACAATTAGGTCTACAATCCATTTATTCCATCTTTCAGTCACTATAATTTTTTGAATTGTGTGACCTTAGATAACTAACTTGACCTTAAGAATATTCTGGTTTCTAATCTCCTAAAATGGGATTAAATATAATATTTACCTTAAAAGATAGCTGGATTAAATGAAATAATTCATCAAAGGAATTTAAGGTGCCTGGTGTTTAGTAAATATTTAATAAGTATAAATTCTTTTATAACTATTTTTATTATTAGAGGTTATATGCATAAAAGAAAAGATAAAACTCAAAGAGAATACTTACTGAATTTCCAGTTCCATCTCATGAAAATGCCAGAAAGAATGGAGCAGGTACATAAAGAACTAATAGACTAAATTTCCCCTGAGCTGAGCACCTGGAATCTTCAGAATGAAGGGATCCAGGAAGTACAAAATAAATAAGAAGAAACAAACCTAATCACTTTTGCTGCAGTTTTAATTTTCAGTTAAAAAGAGAAAGTATTCCCCCAAAAGAGGGAAAGTGATATGGTTACTTTCAATACGTAAGGGATAAATTGTTATCATCCTTCTAACCAGCAATAATGTATATTCTAGAGAAAAATGAATTTGTTCCTTCTAATGCACATGGAAAATAATTTTAAACCCAGACTTAAATGTAAGAATAGAAGAAAAAGTACTCAGAAATCCACTTGTGACGTACTTTACTTTTCTAGGAAAAATAAAATCTTTAGTATTTTATATTTAGCATTAGTAATAAATGATGAAGAGAAGAATGGAATTAGCTTTGTGGGCAGGAGAGAGGAGTTAATTTACTTCATTGTATACTTCTCTATACTTCTAAAAAATCTTTTTCACTATGATTACTTACTACTTTTATGATAGCAAATAGATAACTTAGGTAAGTTAAATGAAAACATCATATATTATATGTATCATCTCTTTTTTTAAAGATTTATTTATTTTAGAGAGAGAGAACACACAACAGGGGGAGGGGCAGAAGGACAGGGAGAGAATCTCAGGCAGGCTCTGACTCCCCATTGAGTGCGGAGCCTGATACAGGGCTCAATTTCACCACACTGAGATCATGACTGAACTGAAATCAAGAGTCTGACACTTAACCAACTGAGCCACCCAGGTGCCCCCTTAGGCTGATTTTTTTTTTAAAGATTTATCTATGTTGTTTTGAGTACTAGTAGTTTGTATTTTTTTTTAAAGATTTTATTTATTTATTTGACAGAGAGAGACACAGCGAGAGAGGGAACACAAGCAGGAGGAGTGGGAGAGGGAGAAGCAGGCTTCCCGCGGAGCAGGGAGCCCGATGCGGGGTTCGATCCCAGGGCCCTGGGATCATGACCTGAGCCAAAGGCAGACACTTAACGACTGAGCCACCCAGGTGCCCCAGTAGTTTGTATATTTTATAGCTGACTAGTAATGCATTGTTTGAATATACAAGTTGTTATCCATTTCTCTGTTAAGGAACATTAAGAATGTTCCAAGTTTTTGGCTATTATGAATTAGTGTGGTCTAAAACTCCTCATATGAATGATTTTGACAACTATATTTTCATTGCTCTTGGATAAATGGACTGAGAGTGACTTTTCTGACTCATAAGATACACACACATACACACACACACACATAAACACAGTGCCCACGCCATATTTTTATGTAGTAACAGTATGTTATTTTGTTAGACTGTTAAGAAATGACAAACAATTTTCCAAAATATTTGGAGAATATTCTCACCAGCAGTGTGTGAGAGTTCCAGTTGCTCCACAACTTTACCAACATTCTGGTAGACTTTGTAACTTTATGCATTCTAGCTCATTGTGATTTCAGTTTCCATTATTCTGATACTCAAAGATGTTGAGAGCTTTTTCATGTGTTTATTAGTCATTTGTATATCTTGTTTTGTGAAGTTTTAGTCCAAGTTTTTGCCCATATTTATTGTATCTTTTGCTTTCTTCTTTATAATTGATTTTTAAGAGTATGGTGGATATATATTCAGAATATGAGTCATTTTTCATAATATATGGCGAATAGTTTTCTTTCCCCTTACTGTGGCTTGTCTCTTCATTTTCTTTTTTTTTCTTTTTTTAAGATATATTTATTTATTTGAAAGAGAGAGAGTATGTGTGCACAAGCAAGTTGAGGAAGAGGGAGAGACAAAATCTGAAGCAGACTCCCTGCTGAGCACAGAGCCAGACGCAGAGCTCGATCTCATGACCCTGCGATCATGGCCTGAGCTGAAACCAAGAGTTGGACACTCAACCTGCCGAGCCACCCAGGCGCCCCTGTCTCTTTGTTTTCTTGATGGTATTCTTTAATTAACTGAAAATTTTAATTTTGACAAAGTTCAATTTTTAATTTTTTTCCCTTGGTGCTTTTTTGTGACCTGTCTAATAAATCTTTGTCTACCCAGCAAAGATTTATTTCTTAAACCTTAGGTTTTGATGTGGGAATATTCTACCACCCTAATTATTTTTCCCCTTCTTACTGATTATCCATATCCACCTTTCTATTCAAAGAATGGGATGTGACAAATTAAGATAATCAATGAAATCACCTTCCTACTAGAGATTGCTAAATAAGTCTGGTTGCTCCAAAAGATTATTAAAAATCCAAAGCAAATCCAAAGTGTTTTAGTAGATTATGTTTTTGTGGAGGACATTATATTTGAGCCTTTTCCCTCAGAAGGAGAGAAAAATATCATATTTTAAGTCAGATTTTATACAAATCATGTGGCTATAAAACCCTAAATACACATCTGGTCTTCTGAGAAACTCTTTCAACTTCAGACTAATGTAATAAACAAAAGTTAGAGAAATTTTAATCTATAAAGTGTTTTAAGGCAATGATTATTCAAGTACAAACTCATGTCTGTTTTGCAAAATACATACAGTTGCTGCAGATAGATCTAAATTTATACTAAAAATATAAAAACACAAACTTTCTTGGCAACGTTTTTTTTCTAGTTATGTATAGACATAAGCATTTTTACAGGAAAATATCCTCCACTTTCAAAGTGGTACTTTATTTTGTAACACAAGTAAAACATTTCAATTTTTTTAAAGATTTTATTTATTTTAGAGAGAGAGGGAGGACAGCATGTGCACGCTAGAGAGAGCACAAGCAGGGGGAAGAGTAGAGGGAGAGGGACCAGTAGACTCCACTCTGAGTGTGGAACACATATGGGGGCTTAATCCCATGACCCCGAGATCATGACCTTAGCCGAAACCAAGAGTCGGATGCTTAAACGACGGAAGCCACCCAAGCACCCCAACATTTGAATTCTTAATAGAAAGCTGCATTGCTCTTTAGTATATCTTTATACTTTCAACTGATGGTCAGAGAATATAAAAAATAAGTTTTAAAAGCATAATCAGTGTTCTAAAACTTAAGAAAATTCTTGTCCAAATGTTTGTCTTTCTTACAATTTAAAACTCTGGAAGTAAAATACCATTCTTTCACTCCTATATCATATGTATTTTTAATATGTATAAACACACAGTCTGCACATTTGTTTTCTATAGTTTAGTATATATGGATAGGGGCACCTGGTTGGCTCAGTCAGTTAAGTGTCCAACTCGTGACTTCTGCTCAGGTCACGATCTCATGGGTCATGGATTTGAGCCCCGTGTTGTCAGGCTCTGTGCTCAGTGGGGAATCTGCTTGAGATTCTCTCTCTCCCTCTCCTTCTGCCCCTCCCCTCACTCACTCACTCACTCTCTAAAATAAGTAAGTCTTTAAAAAATTAAGTAAAATATATATGAATAAATAAAACACTGATGAACAGTCATGCTCTATTGTTCCACCCCAGATTTCTGAAAAGCAACCGAGTAGCATGTCATCCCAAGGTCAAGATTGTTAAAATAATATTTTTTTTCCAAAATGAACTAGAAGCTGTGTTTATGGATGTGCCTAAAGTTGCTTCACTGGGATCCCAAGGAGAATGTATGCTGATTTCTGTTTTTATTTGATCCTAAAATCTAGAGTTTTAATCTTTTTCTTCCCATTTTAGTTGTAATAATTGCTTTTTACAGTTATTTAGTGAAAATTTCTATTCACAACTTTGTGTTTAGAAATCTACACAGATTCAAGATCCTATGTATGTTCAGTAAACCATGTCAGGTTTTCCAAAGCTTGGATTATTATTACAGGTAGATGTTGTTAGGGACCCCTATATTAAATTAAGTCAAGCACTCCAAAAGAATGTAGAAAATATAAGCAGTTGCTGAAACGACTCTTTTATTTGTGAGCTGGTTGAAATCATTAAGCTTCTTAATTTCTTAAATTGTCGGCCAGAAAGGGCATATGCCAAGTTATGGCACAGATATCACAAAACCTGGTATAGTTTACTCTTGGCTCAGGATACATCAGCTTTCATATTTTTTTCCCTTTGAGCATGAAATGCTCAGTTTTTAAAGGTATTTTCAGAAGCATAACATTTAACCAATTCTGCACACCACAAAGAAAAAAAGAATGGCAGCAATCACTTTAATTTTCAGGTCTATATACCATGTAGTATAATATATAAATTACTTGGTTAGAATGTTACCATAGTTAGGCTAAAAAAATAAGAATTTATGCTAGAAACATAGACCAAATATTAACCTCATTTAATAATAATACAAGAGCAAGGATGATATGGCAAGATTTAGTTTTATTTGCCACGTTAAAAAAGTATATTCTACATATCTTGCTTTTAGTTACTTATTTCATTACATCCATTCTTTTTCATCTCTTAGATAAAGGAGAAATAGCAAACACTACATAAATAAAACACACATGCAAGGAAGAAACAAAGAGTGCCTAGGGACATTAGGGAAGACTTAGAGAGCCTTGAGTTATGACCAGAAGGATGGTAGGCTTTTGCCAGATGGACAATGCAGTTCTAATTATTCTTTTTACTCTCCCCTCCAGCTGTTTTATTTGTGATTTTTGTTAAAGTGTTGACTCTTTTATTTGTAATATTTTTTTTCCTTCCCACATACTATGCATTTGGGAAAATAGTTACTGCAACAATTCTTCACTGGTTGGTCCAGATGCCCAAAGGGTGAAGAATTTATGGAGGCTTTTCTTTTAGCCATGACACAGGCAGATTTATTCCTATAAACTTTATCAAACCCTATTTGGCAAAACACCTCTCTCACTCTTATTGCTATTAAATCTCCCGTGAGCATTTATTATACAGACAAGAGTATAAGGAAGTATCTTTTTAAGTTTGGTCTAGTTAATCTTGTTTCTAAGGAAAATAGCTTCTTATATTCTTTCTACAACTCTAAGTACATAGAAAAAATATCATAATCATGAAATATCCATTTCGTGAAATTTTCCTAAGGCAAAATAATAAGATCTAAATCACCACTCCTCCACTTACTTTTGTACACTTCCTTGGCCCCCAGTTTAATTTGACTTAATTCTTCCTTAGCCTTAATTGTCATCTCTTTTTTCAATGGTTAAGTTACATATTAATATTTGTGCAATTTCTAATGAACTGTACATAAAAGTAACTGTTATATATTGCATATTAAGACTGGAGAAAAAAAGTATAACATTTTGTCCTCTCAACATGGAGAAAAAGTACATATTAAATACTTGTTAATATGTATTAAATATAACCTTCCTATAAGATGTGACTCCATTTCAGCAAATCATGTTCATGGAAAAAGTAATATGAGATTCAAAAGATTAAATAGGACTATTAAATTGCAACTCAACTTAAGTGCTATAATTCATGTGCTTTTTTGTAAGTAGTTTTAATCACAGAGCATATAAAATTATTTCTAACCAACTGACAATCTAAAATTTAAGGTAGAAGAAAGACTTTTTACTTAATAGATTTCTTATTAAGTAAATCCTATTAAGAGTATTGTTTCTTAAGGAAGGCATTATGCCTAACTGCCTGATTTATATGCTGATTTTGTGGACAAGATGCTTGTGTTTCTGTGTTTGCAAATTGTAGAAGAAAAAGTAAACTAAGAAAAGTTTTCCATTTTTAATCATATGGTAAGTATTTAATAATAACTTGTGCATTAATTGCATGGAATGCAGTTTACCTTCTGAAATATATGACTTAGTTTTAGCATCTAATGAATAAGGGTTAAGAGTATAAATTAACTTATTTTTTTGTGTTAGTTGGATTTGTATTGGCCTAACTACCCCAGAGAATGTTGAACATTACCTGAGCCTTATGCTCCTGGAAAATAATAGTTAAGAAACCCTTCCCCTGCTCCTCCCCACTTTGTGTTCTAGGAAATTTCCTACTGCAAATAACTCTCCGCATGTAACTTCGGTAAGATTTGCAGAGAGCCTTCTTGCTTACATATTGACAAGGGTAGACATATATCCTCCAAACTCCTATTCTTTGGCTCATTAATGAGTAGCTAAACCGTTTGCTACTAAGCAATTGGACAAAATGCTTGGTAACTTGACTTGATCCACATTTAGTAAGTTTTCACTTGGCCCCTGAACTTTGGTCCCTTCTTTATGAGACCCTCCTGAGAATCAGCTCACCTCACAGAAAAACATTCCTGATCAACTGTCAGAGCACACCACCTGCTCATCCCACCTCCGCACAATGGGTTCTTTCTAGCCATGTTTACTCGTTCCTATAAATAAAATTCATTTCTTTTTTTTAAAGATCTTATTTATTTATTTGAGAGAGAGAGAGAATGAGAGATAGGAAGCACGAGAGGGAAGAGGGTCAGAGGGAGAAGCAGACTCCCTGCTGAGCAGGGAGCCCGATGTGGGACTCGATCCCGGGACTCCAGGATCATGGCCTGAGCCGAAGGCAGTCGCTTAACCAACTGAGCCACCCAGGCGCCCCAATAAAATTCATTTCTGCCTGACCTTTGAGAGGTTTATAGATGTTTTAAGTTCAGAGTATTTTCTCTATTGTTGTAGTCTGCCTCCCCTTTATTCCAATAGCCTTTTCTCCTTACCTGAGTCTGGATTTGGTTTTAATTGATAATCCCTTTTTAAATGATGATCGGTTTCTGACTTAAGAAAAATTGTTACAGACAATAATTCATGCAAACCCATCTGTACAAATCAGAAATAGAATTAGGATCCCTCTCAAGTTTGAGAGTTTAACTTACATATTTTTAGGAAGAAGAGAATCAGAATAATTTAGTCTTCATTTTAATGCTGGCCTAGGTTTCAAAACACTCAATTATATCCACTTTACTATTATAACTATTTGGAAAAGCTAATCAAATATCATAAAATTGAAGTAGAAAATGAAGCAAGCTCAAGATTTTCACTTCGCATGTTAGGGTGAAATTCTGGTTTAGATATGTACCTTGGGAAAGCTAACATGCTTTACTTGTTGAAAGGAAAGTTTTAGGTATAATCAAATGCCCATCTGTATATAGGGTGTGGCAAGTCATGGAAGAAGACAGGAAGCCTTCAAGTATATCTGAACAATTTATTATATTATATCCCAAGTACCTAGCCCAAGGTGTGGGGCATAGTGTATAATGACTTAGTATTTACAGAATAAATTTATACTATCCTTTTTTATAGTACCTTTTTTTGACACAGGCACATTTCATTTTTTATTTTAGTTCACTCAAAAACATGTCAATTCTTGGAATAAGATTGACAAAAGGGAGGATGTACGTATTTATTCATTGAACAGAAGAAATGGGACGTTAGGAAAATGAGAAAGTGACATGTGTATTTATATCACTCATTTTCAAGTTTAATAAGCAACTCTAAATTTTATGCTTAGTCATCTTGAGATGAAATTTTTCAGGACATTATGTATTTTCTGGTCATTAATTTTTTTATTTTGAATTTATAAACTGATGCTATTATATAATTTCATGAAAGTATAAACTAATGGTATGGTAGTATATTGTCAGTTAATAAATATAAGTTAGATTCCAAAAATCCAATCCAATATGAATAACAATTTTTTTTTAAAGATTTTATTTATTTATTTGAGAGAGAGAATGAGATAGAGAGAGAGAGCATGAGAGGGGGGAGGGTCCGAGGGAGAAGCAGACTCCCTGCCGAGGAGGGAGCCCAATGCGGGACTCAATCCCGGGACTCCAGGATCATGACCTGAGCCGAAGGCAGTCGCCTAACCAACTGAGCCACCCAGGCGCCCCTATGAATAACAATTTAAAAATCAGACTCAAAATCAGTTTGTTGAGAACTACTATCTTGATCCTGAAAATTTTTCAAAAAATGTAATATGATAAGGTTATTGCCAGCTGCAGTACTGGTCACTCTTGGTGTTCTCTCTGTCATTTACATTCCCAAATTTTAGGAAATATGCACCTTTGATGATACTATTTATGTAGTGACATTTATTCTGACTGTTATGCACATACTTATGCTACAGTAGACCTCTCCCTCTAACCTATTTCTTATTCCCTCCCACACTAAATTGGGTTGATGGTGTTGCCTCAGAATTCATGTCCATTAGGAACCTTAGAAATTGGGCACCTGGGTGGCTCAGGTGGTTAAGCATCTGCCTTCGGCTCAGGTCATGATCTCCAGGTCCTGGGATCGAGCCCCGCATCAGGCTCCCAGCTCAGCGGGGAGTCTGCTTCTCCCTCTCCCTCTGCCTCTCCCCCCTGCTTGTGCTCTCTCTCTCTCTGTCTCTCTTAAATGAATGAATAAAATCTTAAAAAAAAAAAGAACCTTAGAAACTAACGTTCTTTGGAAATAGGGTCTTTGCAGATGAGATCGTAATGAATTAGGGTGAACCCTGGGTCCAATATGACTCTTGTCCTTATAAGAAAAGGAAATTTGGACATAGAATCACAGACATGCACCCAGAAAATCAAGGATTGCCAGCAGAAGCTAGAAGAGGCAAGGAAGGCTACTTCTCTTGAAATTTCAGGGGGAGCTGAGACTGTTATCTGGACCTCTAACCTCTAGATCTATGAGAGAATAAATGTCTGTTGTTTTAAGCTACCCAGTTTGTGGTACACTTACAGTAGCCACAGGAAACTAATATATACCCCATACCCAAAAGAACCCTGTGTGGGTATTTAGGATAGGGATTTTGTAAAGATGAATAAAAAGAGAGAGCTATAGGAGCTCTCATTACTCACACAGTGCCATATGATTCTAAGGGCTGCCAGTGTTTTTTGTATCTAACAGGTGGCATCACTGATTCCTTCTCTTAAAGGGGAACAAGGTTTCTTATTTTTTTAATAAGGTCTGAATTAGATAAGGTAACAATCTATGCTGTAAGATATCCAAAAATAATTAATTACTTAAAAATAATGAAAACAACATGTCTCACTCATGTAACTGTCTAAAGCAGATGTTCCTGATTGGAAGCCTATTCTCCTCCAAATGTAGATTGAGGGACCCAGGGCCCTTCTCCTGTTTTGTTCCAACGTCATCAACACATGCCTTCAAACTCACCATGGAAGGGGAAGGAATGACGGTGTGGGAAGATTTTAGTGGATCAGATCTGAAAGTGATACACATTTTTAGTAATTATATATCATAGCCAAAATTCAGATTGCATTGTTACAAACAGGAGTCTAGTAAAAGAGCTGGAGAATTGTTGTTCATATCTTATACCCAGCAAATAGAGAAAGTAAGTTTGGTGAAGGTTTGGTTACAAGGTCAATTCATTTCAATAAATAATTACTGAGTAATTATGGTGGACTAAGAATATGTGCTGTCAGTCTGTAACTAATGCGTTATTAGGGGATAGTCTATAATTCAGAATTCATAATAATTTAAGCCAAGTTTAAGTGGCTCTTAATATATTGAATATTAAACTTAAGTTGATATTATATTTTCTATTTTTATAACTATTTAGGTTTTACTTATTTTTTTTAAAGATTTTATTTATTTATTTGAGAGAGAGAAAGTGAGTGAGAGAACATGAGCGGAGGCGGGGGGTGGTGGGCAGAGAGAGAAGCAGACTTCCCGCTGAGCAGGGAGCCCAATGCAGGGCTTGATCCCAGGACCCTTGGATCATGACCTGAGCCAAGGCAGTCACTTAACCAACTAAGCCACCCAGGCGCCCCATTATTTAGGTTTAAAATTTTTAAATTTTAATTTAGCTTCGCTGGTATAGTATTGATATTTAATGTCATTTTTTATTCATTTGTAAACATTTTACAATTCTCTCCATTATAAACTTTCTGAAATTTTTAAAATAAAAATAACCTTGGTACAGATATGGGAGAGAGATTAAGCAGTATTTAAATATGTACTCACTTCAAACCCATAATCACACCAGTCATTTTAAACTGAGAGAAAAAATGGAAAAGCATGGTTAAAGGAAATGGGCAATTTTGAGTTTCTGAGAGACCTAACTGAATGAACCTCAATGTCAACTGCAGCATTTGAAAGCACAGTTTACAAGAGTTACTTTAGATACCATTACAAGAAAGTATCCTTCCGCGATCTTAGCATAGGACTGAATAGCATCAGAAGCATCTTTAAAAAAAAAAAAATAAGGAAATAACGTTTTGTTCCAATGATAGGCATTGTATTTGCAGACTAAGTCATCTCTTGGTTTAGGAAAGTTAAATGTTGACAGTGTTCTCAGTAATTTATACCCTTCCATTTTAGCATAGAGGACTTCATATAGGTATCCTCACTTTTCAGTTGGGGCAGGATCAGCAAGTGCTGGGAAGGCAAGGCAGCCCCTGCAGTATTTAGACATAAAGTTTGGAGAAGGAACTGAACTAAGCAGGGTCTTGTTACAGAGAGAAAATTATCATTTCAGTCTCTTGCACTTAAATTAAGAGTTTCATAAAGAGGCTACAGAGTTTATTTTCAGGGTGTTTTGATCAATGGATTTATTTCTGGCTATCCTGGGACAAAAATGCCTGAAACAAAATGTGTGTTTTTCTCTCTCTCCATCTCCCTCTCCCTTTCCTGCTCTGGAAATTGTCTTTGCAACCCTTTATCTTAGAAAAAGTTAAAATGCAAATGAAAGTTAAAAGCTGAAGTGTTCATTGTTGTAGATTCGTATCATATTTATAATAGAAAGTAAAGCATCTTTTGCTAAAACTATAATTGAAGGCTGAGTTAAATTTGTGATTGAAGAGGCAACAACCCTGAAGTAAATGGTAGTTAAGCACAACAAATTAAACAACAAATAATGTGTCTAAGAAATATGTAGTTTGGTAGGTAAAAAAATTACCGCTATCATATTTCAAACTAATTATTAGCTTTTAGTACTTATCCTAAACTGTTGCTGAAATTTGTCATACTCCAAGCTTGAAATTGCCATGTAGAAGTAGTTTGAAAGGCAATGGGAATCAGAATAATCCCAAGTAAGGGAAGTTGCAATTCTTGTTATTGGTTGTCAAACAGATGGACAAAATGCTTGTTACACTTTGCACGAAAGCCATGTGTCTAGCATGATTGTACATTATGAGATTTGATAGGGAAAATTCAGGATGTCAGAGTGGATTGTTAGCTTCTCCCCTTCTTATAGATTTGGTAATATCCTGTAATAAAGATACAGACCTGGGTTAAACCTGACGCAGCAGAAAGAAAAGGCATACTTTTTGCCTCTGGCCAACCTCCAAGGATGGCTGAGAAGGACCTGGAGCCCTGTTTGGATAAAAAAGCTAAATTATTTAACAAAAAGCTTGTTAGATTTAACAGAGTTAAGGAAGTGAGAACCAAAATTGGCAATAAGATTGAGTTATGTGAGAAGCGTGATTCCCACAGGCCCTTTCCATAAATATTCTGTTATATACTACCAGGCAGACACAGGAGACAAATTATTTTTATGGTATAAGTGCAGATAGCAGGGAGAAATGCAGATTAACTGTGCCTCCCCATCCCGAACCATTGTCTCCAGTTGTCCAAAGCAGATGCCTCAGTGGAGGTCATTAAATTAAGGGCTAGGGAAGTGAACAAATAACGGAGAATTGTTGCTAGGAAACAGGTAACTCCAAGTTCCAGCTCTAGAATCAGGAAACATGGCTGAAAACAATATCTGACTTTAAGGGAGTTACTTTCCCCGTGTCTGAGATTAAGAGATGAAGTTTGAGCTTCCACTTAGCAATCAATCCTCCATTCACACTTGCCCTTCTCACACACAAATGAAGACACATACACACAAACCTGCAGGGAGTGAGATGATGAAGAAAATCAACACCCAGAATAGGCATTCTTGCCAATTGCCCTCTCAGATGTGGTCATGGATAACACTAAATAAGGGACTCCTTCAGAGGCCCAAACAAAGAGGTGCGAGGTAGGGGGCTGGGGTAGGAGTAAGGACCTAGAAATTTTTTCTATCAAAATAATCTAGGAATCATCCCACTATCAGGGCTAAAAGTTTATACTATTCTTTCAAACAGGATATGAAGTATGGAGAAATGACCACTTAGTTTTCAATTAATTTTTTTCTCCAATGTTTTTTTTCTATTGTATTATCCTTATCCTCTATTTTATCTAGAAATATCTAGACTTTGCAGTTATGTGAAATAAAATATATCCTTAGTTTTCAGTCAAGGTAGTTTGGCTTTTCTTTAACTGATATTAAAAACTTTCTTAGAATGGATACATGGAAATTCTATTCTCTGCTCTTTATGTTTTGGAAAATATCTTTATTTTGTCTTCTGACTTAATTAAGAGTTTGGTAACATCCTTTAGTCAAAATTATGTTCTTTCTGAATTTTGAAGACTTATACTTGGTCTGGAAATCCAGAGAGATGTCTGATTCAAATTTAATTATTGTTGCAGTGTAGAGGACCTATTTTTTTCCTCCTTGAAATTCTGAAATAGTTTTCAGTAACAAATTGTTTACACTCATCTTGCTTGGCCTTCTGTAAGCCATTTGAAATTAAAGACTCCTGTCTTCCTTCAGTTCAGAGAAATTCTTGATTAATTTTTTTTTCAATTTTTCCCCTTGTTTTAGTCTCACTGGTCATATATTTTAAATTCTGGTTTGATTCCTTCTTGTCTTTTCTTTCTTTTTGACCCTTGCCTTTTTCTTTTTGCAACTTATGCTGGGAGATTTTAACAAATTCATGGTCCAAATCACTCAATCAGCTATTTCATTTTTTTAGGATGATGATTAAATATTTTTATATTTCTTTAAATTACATTTTCTATTCCAACCCCATCTCCTACTGGACAGCTCACCTTGTTTCTCCTAGTACAAGATTTAGCCCATGCAACAACCTCTTTATAAAATGCTCCTCTACCTGCATTTACGTGTTTCCTGTTTACTCATCATATTTCAAATAATATACCACATTCTCAGGGAATTCTTCCTTAATTCCAAGGATATTTTTTGCTGTTGTTAAATCTGTTATTTTTGTCTTCATTGCATATATAACTCTGTTTTTATGTTGTTATTTAATGATTTTTCTTCAACTAATTTTGCACTTGTGTGCAATCATACTTTGTGTGATTACAGCCCATTGTAATATCAGTGTGGAATGTTATAAATATGTGTGGAATGACTGAATTAACAAGTTATGGCATGGGGACGAAAGTTTCTTTTTCCCTCCAGCCTCTTCTCCAGTGGTTCTCTTGTTATAATAAGCACTCCTTAGGGATCTCTGCCATTATTATGGTTAGTGATTAATTTCCTAAGACCTTAACCCCACAGTCCCCATTAATGAAATGGTTGTATTTTTATTTCTTTAATGCTGAGATATTTGCCCTAGGGCTTATAAGAATCTTACCTGGTTTTTCTTTATATCCCAAACTGTGATCGCACTATTATCCTGAGTATCATGTTTAATTTCTCTTTTTCTCTCTCCTCTAAGCATGGCATTCCTGACTTCCTCTTCCACCATTGCTTTGAGGAATTCTTCGTTGAATATTCTCATGGTAGCGTTATCATCCTACAGTCAAATTTCAGCCTGAGAACATTCTCTTGATCATCTGTTGTGACACTTAGAGAAGCACATCTCCTCATTTGTGGAATGTGCAACCGCCATTTTCACATTTCTGAATTCTGACCACAGCTTGCAATTATGTGCATTGTTGATTCCATATATCTTTTGATTTATTATATATCTCATTTAAGTCTCTCAGCAATGAGGAATCTGAAATTCAGAGATTTAAGCACACTTCTCAATGACTCTCCTTAATAAATGACTGAGCTAGCTTACTCACGCAAGTCTCTTTAGTATGGAAATCTATTTTAAAATCAAAATTTGTCCATGTCACTCACTTCCCTGCTTAAATTCTTCAATTGCTCCCTGTCACCCAAAAGATTAAGCCTAAATCCTTAAGCATGATACATAAGCCCTTCCATGAATTGGCCTCTTTTTATAGATCCTGCTTCATTTCTTGCTCTTTTACACCACAAACTTCGTACAAAGTGCTTCACACAATATATCATTTCATAGTTCTGTTCTTTTATTCATACAGCTTCTTTTGACAGAAGTGCCGGCTCCACATTTTTCTTTAACATTTATAGTTCTTTTTCTTCAAGTCTTGGCTCATTTCTGCTCTTAATGCTTTCTAAGATTATCTGGGTGGTTTAAATGTTCCTCTACTGCTCTTTCAGCACTCTGAGTATTTGCCTCCTTACATATGTTATATCGCGTAGAAATCAGTGATGTTTTGTCTTTGTCTCCTCCACCAGGATGAAAAGTACTGATTTATTTATTTTTAAATTAAGACATAATTGACATACAATACTATAGTAGTTTCAGGTACAACATAGTGATTTCACATCTGTATACACTGCAAAATGATCACCATGAGTCTAGTTACAATCTGTTGCCTTACAAAGTTAGCACAATGTTATTGACTATATTCCCCATGCTGTACATTACATCCCCATGACTTATTTATTTTATAACGAGAAGTTTGTTTTTCTTAATCCTCTTCACCTATCCAACCCCCCACTCTGGCAATCACTAATTCGTTCTCTGTATCTATGAGTCTGGGTTTTGTTTTGTTTTTTAGATTCCACGTGTAAGTGAAATCGTGCAGTATTTATTTTTCTCTGCCGGATTTATTTCACTTAGCGTAATCTCTTTAGGGTCCATCCATATTGTGGCAAATGGCAAGATTTTATTCTTTTTTATGTCTGAGCAGTATTCCTTTGTGCATATACCACATCCTTTTTATGCATGTATCTATTGATGGGCAGTTAGATTTTTTCCATACCTTGGCTAATATAAATAATGCAACAGTGAACATAGGGGTTCATATATCTTTTTCAAATTAGTGTTTTTATTTTATTTGGCTAGATACCCAGTACTGGATTTCCTGGATCATATGGTAACTCTTTTTTTTTTTTTTTTTTTTGTGAGGAACCACCATACTGCACCAATTTACATTCCCAACAACAGTGCACGATGATTCCCTTCTCTCCACATCCTTGCCAACATTTGTTATTTCTTGTATTTTTGGTAATAACCATTCTGACAGGTATAAGGTGATATCTCATTGTGGTTTTGATTTGCATTTCCAAAATGATTATTGATGTTGAACATCTTTTCATGTTCTTATTGGCCATCTGTGTGTCTTTTTTGGAAAAATGTCTATTCAGATCCTCTGCCCATTTTTCATTAGATCATTTTTTTATTATTGAGGTGTGTGAATTCTTTATATATTTTGGATATTAACCCCTTATTGGATATACAAATGTCTTCTCTCCCATTCAGTAGATTTCCTTTTTCTTTTTGTTGAGTGTTTCCTTCACTTTGCATAAGATTTTTGGTTTGATGTAGTCCCAGTTATTGTTTTTCACTTTTGTTACCCTTGCCTTTGGAGTCAGATTCAGAATAACATCGCTAAGACTAATGTCAATGAACTAACTGCCCATGTTTTCTTCTGGGATTTTTTTTTTTTTTTTTTTAAGTAAACTCTAGGCCCAATGTGGAGTTCACACTCATTACCCTGAGATCAAGAGTCACGTACTTTACTGACTGAGCCAGCCAGGAGGAGCTCCTTGTCTAGGATTTTTATGGTTTTAGCTCTTACATTCAAGTCTTTAATCCATTTTGAGTTGATATAATTGTGAGAGATTTGTAAGGGAGAGGTAAAGTCAAAAGATCATCTACCTATTCGTTTGTTTTTTTCTACTAATGAACAAGATGAAGAAAATATTAAAGTTACTACTATATTATTTAGGGTACCTGGCTGGCTCAGACAGTAGAGCATGTGACTCTTGATCTAGGGTTGAGAGTTTGAGCCCCATGTTGTGCATAGAGATTACTTTAAAACAATTACTACAGTATTACTCAAGTGCTCCTCTCTAGCTTTCTGCATGTCAAGAGGCAGTTGCATTTGGGCAGTTCTGGTCACTGTAGCTCCTTGGTTTTGACTTCCTATCTCTTGATTTCCACTGCATAGTGTTCTCTCCCTGTAACACAGTGCTGCATAAGCAGGTGTCACCAAGCCTATTTCTTGTCATCCTATGTGAATTGAGCCTTGGGCAGCTTATACAAATGCTGATACCCCGCTATTGCTATTGCTGTGAGTAGTAAAGTTCTTTGTCTTTGACGTAGAATTCTTGTGTTTTTTGCCACTATTCAAGAAACTGGAAAACTAATTTGTTAACTTGCAAGTTCTGTAAAATCTCAGACCTTTCACCTTTCACATATGGATGTGTCTTGATCTCAAAGACAGTAGTATTGCTACTTGCTTTAAATCCTGATTATTTTAAAAATATATTTTATTTTCTGACTTTCATTCTAACTGATTTAATATCTTTTACCAATTCTAAAAATTTCTTATCAAAATATTATTTTCAATATTACATTTGCTTCATATTATTTATTATTAATTTTTTAAATTTTATTTTTATGTTAATCACCATACATTACATCATTAGTTTCTGATGTAGTGTTCCATGATTCATTGTTTGTGCATAACACCCAGTGCTCCACGCAGAATGTGCCCTCTTTAATACCCATCACCAGGCTAACCCATCCTCCCACCCCCCTCCCCTCTAGAACCCTCAGTTTGTTTTTCAGAGTCCATCGTCTCTCATGTTTCGTCTTGCATTAATTTTTAAAACTTTTTTATACATGTATTGATGAATTTATCTTCCAGATTATTTAAGTTCTCTTAATTATCATCCATCTTTTCAGTTCTTCATGTTGTATTTTATAATATCCTCAGTTTTGTCCCCTACTTTATTAATTCCCTCTTTTACTGCATATATTTTTAAGTTAACTGGCCCAAGGAGTTTTACATTTGAAAGTCTACATTTTTCTCTAATAGAAATACAATCTTTCTTCTACTTCACATCTACTTGTACTTTTTCATATTATCTCATTCTTTTAATATTTTTAATCCTTTAAGCTTTTAATCATTTTAGATACACCCATTTTTTAATATTGTCTTTTAGATTATAATATTTTTAGCTTAAGGCCTTGGAGTTTCAATCACTTTTATTGTATCTGATTATTCTAAATTGTGGTTGATTGCTTCCTTATGTATTTTGTAATTTTGAATTACTCATATCTTAGAAGGTCTGTGTTATCTTTTGCAACCTGAAGGGAGCTTCCTTCTCAAATACTTATGTGGATCCATCTTTTGTCCCTGCATAGGCAGTCCACTCCAGACCCTAATTTTAAAGACCCAATATCTGTGTCATAGCCACCATGCTATATGCCTCCCTTATTAGCCACAGCATCACTTGATGTTTCTAGTATCTCAAAACCACTTTCCAAATTAATTGATTTGCTAGAATGACTCATAGGACTCAATAGCATGTTACAGTAGTAGCTAAAATTTATTACATCAAAAGATACAGAGCAAGATCACTATGAAAAAAAATATGCATTGGGTGGAATCCACAAGGGTCAGGTATAGTCTTCCAAGTCATTATCCTACGAAGTCTCACGGGACACATTTTTCTATCTTGTAGCAAACTACACATGCAGTATGGCTCAGCTCAAGGAAGTCCATTTGAATCTCAGGGTACAAATATTTTTGTGAATAACTGGTAACATAGATATGTTCTACTACACAACCAGCCGTGATAATAGAAGCTCAAGATCCTGACAGTGAAAGCAGGCATGTCGTTAATGTTTGCATAAAAATCATCCTCATATGTCCTGAAAATATGGTACAGCATGCCCCATTCTTCTGGGTATATGAAACATAAGTAACATAAGAATATTCTGGGTATGTGAAACATAAGTCACGTAAGAAAATGCAAATAAGATAATCATATTTGGGGGTTTGAACAAGAGTCGGTCTTGGTTCCAAATTACTGTAGAGACACTCTAGAACTGAGAAACCAAATCTGCCATGTTAATCTTTTCTCTATCAGCTTTGGCTCATTTTTTCACTCCCTTCTTGAATTCTGTTCTTTAGGCGTTTTACTTTCTTGTTTGTAAGTATAAATACTCAAAACATGGCTTTATTTTATTCAATATTTATAAGTATTTTTAAAAATATTTTTTTTTACTTTTTCTTATTCTCCATATTTTCCTGTACACATTTCTTTATATGAGGGACTCTGCTTGTTGACGAAAGAATTATTTGTGCATATTTGTGTGACTCAGCATTTCTCACAGTGGTAATAAAGAGCTGATTATGCTGACGTTTGCATACAGAGTATGTACATGACAAACATTTTAATAATCTATCACATATCTATCTATCTGTCTATCTTCTATCTATCCATCCATCCATCCATCTAATCTTCACTTGTTAAATAACTATAATGAAAATGTTATAGTTCCAGAAGGGAAAAAAATTAAGATACAAAAAAAACCCCAATAAAGTCATGTACACTCTTCTACAGTTTTGTCTTTGTATCACAAATGATTCCAGTTCAAGAGAAAAATATTTCAAAGATATGAACTATCCTACATCATCACAGTCAAAAATTTTCCTTTAAATCAGATTTCATTTGAATCTTCAATGAAGATCTTACTCTTTGAAAAAAAATTGTTATAGCTCAAGACCACTGTAATATTGCCACTAGCTTTCATATCCCTCACATTTACCTATTTTGCTTAAATGTATTAGTTTTGAACATACTAAATTTTCACTAAGGGGCACCTGGGTGGCTCAGTCTTAAGTGTCTGCCTTCAGCTCAGGTCGTGGTCCCAGAGTCCTGGGAGATCGAGACCTGCAGATCGAGACCTGCATCGGGCTCCCTGCTCGGCGGGAGGCCTGCTTCTCCCTCTCCCACTCTCCTTGCTTGTGTTCCCTCTCTCACTGTGTCTCTCTCTGTCAAATAAATAAATAAAATCTTTAAAAAAATAAAAATAAATAAATTTTCACTAATAGTTATTAAGTTGTGTTTTGTATATATTCCATTCCTCAGTTGTAACTGGAGTTCCTCTAGAAGTATTTGCATAGCTTTCTCCTTATTAGTTAGATCCCTGTTTACTCTGGTTTATTGCTTTGTTTCAAGTGTGACCTTAATAAAATTTAGTAACTTTTCAATTATACTGCCAAATACGTTTCTAAAAATCTATTTGAAATACAAGAGGAACTGTGGTATAACATCTGCAGGTGAATTATCAGGACTAAGACTGAAAATTTATTTGCTTGCTTGTTCATTTTTTCATTCAACACATATTTATGGACAACTACTCTGTGACCACTGTTCTGTCCTAAACACTGGGAATACAGAATTGAGCAAAACAAATAAAATTTGAGCTGTCCATGGAGATTACCCTTGGAGAAAATTATCATGCAACACTGTTGTCATCTTTCTATTTAAGAAGAAATTACCACCTCTTGTAAGAATTTATAGAGTATTCTCTCCCTTTGATATTCTTTATCCATTACAATGCCAAAAAATTGTTCTGTTGAAAAAAACGGGTGTTAATACACATCTAAAAGATGGAATATTATTAGTCTCATGGAAATTAATTCTTGTCCAAAAATTGGATTTTGCTTCATTCAGATTAGGGTGACTTTTCAAGTCAAAACATTAATTTAAAAATGGTACGGTCACCCTTTCAACTAGTTCTGATGGTCTTTTTAGCTCTGGTGGAGCTCCCAGATGGGAAGAGTTGGGGGGAGGAGAATTGCATTGTTGCTTTTCTGGTTGAAATACTCTTCTTGTTCTAACACAATTTTTAGGACACAAACCCAATATCAGATTTTATATGCATCATACTGATTCCCTCTACCATCCTGACAGAAGATGCTGTGCTCTAACTCTGAAGTGCTATTGCTAACCATATGGTTACCTTAAAAATCCATCTACTATACTGTATTACTTGTATTTATTTATTTGTTTATATTTTTACTCCTTTTGATAGGTTGGGAACTCCTACAATGTAAAGTTTGTTAATGATTTCCCCATTTTTATTTCCCTGAAGCATAGGGCATACTGTTGGCACATTTTGGTTTGGTTCATATAATAAGACAGTGTTGTATTAAAAAAAATGAATGAATCAATGAGTGTCATACAAAATGATGGAAGTCCAAAGACTTTCTAAACAGTGTCCTTGCCCTTCTGGGCTTGAGTGATATTATAACTTGTTTGAATGTTTCATTTCTGTTTTACTAAAATATGTTTGTTTCATTTATCTGTGATATTATAAATGCATTCTGTAATGGAAAATAGTTGAGTTTTTTTTAATAGTTCTAATTGTCTTGTCAAATGTTGAAATCATATAATCTTTCTACCAAAAACAGCATATGTCTTACTGCTAGGAACTAGAATTGAATAAATATGTCCTAGATAGATTGGAATAAAGGCTGTTTCTCTTGGTAGACTTTAAGTGTTTAAGCTCTTCATGAGTGATAGATATTAAAGATAGGATTGGAGGTAAGAAGTGAAGCACCCAGGCAAAGACATTTTTAATTTTTTACCTTGATCTCTTAAGTGAGATATATGTTAGCTGTGGTGACAAGCTGTTCTTTAAAAACCACCATTTTAAATGCTTTACATCAGTCACTTGGTAATGAGTATTATTATTATTCTTTAGTAAAGCTTTTGTAAAATTTCCTCTTCTTTTCAACTCTTCAAGGAAGAAGAAAGGTCAAGTTTTTATCCAGGCCTGATTTTCTGTGTATTGCTGGAGTAGGGTTGGCACAGAAGAAGAGATCCCATTGAGATATTCAGGATCGATGATCAAGGTCATGTGGAGCAGAAGCCCCTTCCTATCCAGAGATTCATCTTTCAGGGTGAGTCTGAAGTTTCTGGTGTTTTCTCAATTCAAAAATGTGAAAGCTCTTTAACTTCTGGTTTATAATCCCACCCGTACTCAAACCTTTTAAAAATTGAGTGTCTGTCTATAATATGCAAGGGTATACTTAGTGAAAGGTACCACTGCTTCAGTGAAAATTGTCAGAGCAGATGATTGCTCACCAAGAATTGAACATACGTCAGTGAGTAGACTGAGAGCCAGAACTGACAAGTTTTGTTTATTGTTGTAAGTGATTATTAACAGTTTGGGTGAATAGAGCTCACTATGACAGGCAATAAGGGTTAAATGCAGGAATATTACTAAAATATTATTTTAGAATAATCTGGGAGTTTCTAAATGATAGTAATAGATCTAGCTGACATTTTCAAAATAATGTTGGATATGGCTTAGAACTTAGTGAAAATAGACTGTTTCCTTGATATCCGTGATCATTCTGTCCTTAAAGGTCTGTTTTTTTACTGTATATCACTGAGAGTTTGTGTTTCACAAGAGAGACTTGATTACAGTAGCTCAAGCAAAAAGGATTTGTTTATCTCATGCAAAAATATTTCTACTGGTAGGACTCTAAGACTGAAATTCTGCCTCAATAATGACAGGAAATGGTCTCCTTCTATCTCTTTCTACCTTTTCCTTAGCAGTGCTGCTATATTCCCAGTTATCACCAGCATTCTGAAAAGGAGGAAGGAAAAGCCATCAAGGTAGTGCCCCTTCATTTCACAGTTCAGAAGCGAGTCACATGAACACTTTCGGCTCAAAGAGGTTTAAAAGAAAATGTAGGGGTTTTAAAAAAAGATTTCTAGTCTCTCTTCTGGAGGCAGGGTAAAAAGCCATTTTCTGTTAAGTGAGCCAAACTAAAGTATCTGTCATACTTTCTTCTGAAATGTCACTATATTTTTATCATCTCAAACCTATGGTTGACTTTTCTTATTCTATCTTTACTGATTTCTCTGCATTAAAATTCATGTAAATGCTTTGTAGTTGCAATAGTAACGCATATCACTAAAATTCCCAATTAAATGCCCATTGAGTTAAACAAAAACAAAAAGAGTAAACATTGAGATAAATGATAAGATGGTGTTATTTTAGAAAAAAAATTACAAATGGCAGGCCTTGTGATTGTTGAGAAATTCATTTACAACCTATGGGATCTGCCATAGGTGGAGAAAAAGCAGAATTAATGACTAAAGAAGATAGAAAGAATATGTTATTCATTGTTTTCTCAGTACAATATTGGCTCCTTCTACTGCAGCTTCAATCTTTTGCTGAGTATGACCTAAAACAGCCATTTTTTTCAACTGTCACTGAGTTCTTATTTTTCTGCATCTATTCATAGAGTACAATGTGTATATAATGTGATTGGGGATAGAGGGAAATGGGCAGTGCCAATTCTGTAATGTTATGTATAATAGTTATGTGTAAAGAAGCATACAGGAAGTGAGGTCAGTATGATTATAGTGAGCAAGAAATGTTGGTGATTTATTATTTTTTATACTGTGCTAGGAAAGAAAACAAAACAATAAAATCATTTTTAGGTACTACCATACCCAGAGAACCTCGCAGCAGAATGATCCAATCCTTTGTTTCAGAGAACCTGCATTAGATGAATGCCTTCCAGGGCCTGAATATTTCCTAGGGTGTGTTCATACTGCACTCTAGAATGATACCACTAAAAAGTGGAATATATGTGTGGCTAAGAGCCATCCAAACACCGATTTTATGCCAGACACTGACCTGGAAATACAGCTTTTCAATTAAGTTATGTAAAAGATCTGCATAGTTTATACAAGTCATAGTACTAATCTAGAACTAAAAATCCTGAGTACATTGATGGCTAGACTGTAAATTCCTCATTTTATCAAGGGAGCAATGAAAAGTTGCTTCTTAAAAAATGTTGTTGTGATAAATAAAGAAGTACAATTTTAAGTTTTAAGTCTCTGTGGTAGAATAGCTGGGGAGAGAAATTAAATTACTTGTTTCTCCTCTGCAAGCTTCACATCCTTCCTCCATCTCCGTAACATTATGAGAGTTTGGCGTCCTAAATGTTTTTCCATTCCATTTGGTCAGGGGATTATTAAGAGTTATTTGTTTTTGAAAGTCTTAAATTGGTCATAAATTAATAGCCAAGAGGGCATACATGGCCTTACACTTATTTTATTTGGCTTACATAATGTAAAAAGGTGAGCCAGTGTTTTGATTTTAAAAGACATGAAATAAAAATACACATTTCTGATTTTTCTCTCAGAATGAGTAGTTTTGGTTATTCTGGTTCCACATTTCTACACAGCAACATTAGCGATAGTCGAACAGTCCCACTCTCTTTGGTTTACTGTTTCCATGGTATTTTCTCCCCATCCTTTCACTTTCAACCTATTCAAATCTTTGTAATCTCTTGGAAATGGCATATTATTTGGGTCATATGTTTTAAAAAATCTCTTCTAGAAGTTTCTGACATTTGATTAATCAATTTATATTCAATGTAATTTCTAATAAGGTAGGATTAACATCTGAAATGTAGATATAATTTTTTTGTATGTCTTATGTCATCTTTGTGCCAAATCCAGGCTGGATGAAGAGAACTATTCATTATCTAGAGTTTCTTGGCTTTGAGCTATATGCAGTAACTGTTGGAGTTACTGTTGTTTACATACTTCAGTTTAATTTGGACAGGACTATAGAGGAAAGAAAACAATTACAAGAACTGTAAGTGTAATATGGTATAAGTGGTCTTCAGTTATTTTTTAGGGTTGCTCAAGGTTGAATACATGTGAAGTAAAATAACTTTTAAATCAAAGTATAGCATTAAGATTCTCATTTTCAAATTTCTGTGCATGCTTATAGCATGCAAAGTAGAAAGATTTCAATTTTGGTCTATTTCTGTATATAGGATAATAATCAGTGGAGGCATAATCAAATCAAATTTTAAAGGAATAGTTTTTTTCTACATTCATTATGATGAATTATAAGGCAGGAAAGAAAGGTTCAACTTTAATTCAGCTTTCTCATGGTTGAGCATTTTTTAATCAACATAGCCACAGGGTGTCTAATTTTCTCCTTGTGGTATGATTCTTTTCTGTATTCCATAACAATTGCAGTTGATAATGGTTATGATAATAGAGGCTACGTTTATTGAATTTTACTCTGATCCAGGCTCTGAGCTATGAGTGTCACATTCTCATATGCTTGTATGCCTACTTTTTAAAATCACTTTCTGTCTGTTTCTCTCTCTTTCCTATTGTCTCCCTCTCTTGCTCTTTCTAAACTCAGTCTCTTCACTCAAACATAAGAGCTGCCTTATAAATGTCCCTCAATCATTAATAATAAAATGTGTTTGCAAAACAATAACAAAAAAAGTTGACAGTCATAAAATATTGTATGCTAGATTTTGAGATTTATTTAGTATAAGCAAACTGGACTGTGCTCTGCCACCACGGATGTATTAATATTCTTCGTGTGTGTGTGTGTGTGTGTGTGTGTGTGTGAGTAAATAGATCTATTTTAAGAATTTGGCTCATGTTATTGTGAAGGCTGGCAAGTCCAAAATCTTCAGGGTGGGCTGGCAGGCAAGAGACCAGGGCAGAGCTGATGCTGTAGTTCGAAACCAAAGGCAGTCAGACTGAAGACATAGAGAAGAGCTGATGTTGCAGTTCAAGTCTAAAGGCCATATGCTGGCAGAATTACATTTTCTCAGGAGAGGTCAGTCTTTTGTTCTACTCAGAGCTCCAACTGATTACATGACACCTACTCACATTATGCAGATCAATCTGTTTCACTCAGAGTCTACCAAGTTAAATGTTAATCACATCCAAGAACCTCCAAAATAATGTTTCACCACATATTTGGGCACCACAGCCTAGCATCCTCTGTTAACTTGCCACCCAAATGCATCTCCCTAAATCATATTTATTCTCAAAATAAAGACAATACCAATGTCATACTTCACCTAACATGATACAACTATCCTGCATACAAGAAAAAACACAGTCTGCCTGGGAGAGGATGAAAAGTTCTCGAGTGATGTTTATTCTTCTTGATAGCCCATAACTTAAATACTATGATGTAAAGTCCATACATCTTATGTTACATGATTACATGATATGGGTGTAAGAGAGGGAAGAAAACAAAGATATATGTACATACACACACACACATGACACAAACATATAACAAAGTAAAAAGGAGATATGACAATTACAGTCCTTAGTTCTATAGTTCTATAACTGGTCATGTGATCATAGCTGGTCTTTATTATTACCTTCTTCCATGACCAATTCTGAATTCCCTTTGCCTTCAGCAAGCATCTCTTCTAGTAATAGTTCTTTACTTATTGAGATGACCCAAACCTTCATTCATTAAGGGTCTGGGATATTAGTATGCCTGCCTGGATTGGACTGCTGTAGTTTTCCACTGACTTTATTACAGGGCACGGTAATACTAAGAGATACTCCAGGGAATCTCCTGTATTTCAGACATACTCTTTTTTATTTCTGTTGTAGAGGAGTAGTATCTTTGGTCATCCGGATCATTCACCCCAGCCACTACCATAACTCTTTTTTTGCTTTTTGATTCAGAGCCATAAAAAGTTAAAAGTGACTGGGTGGTCTTAACTTCGAGTTCAGTGGGACCATTGTTGTGTCTCCTGGTGGAAGTGTTCCTCCCTCTGGAACTACATATCTAGGCCAGCAGAGAATAAGGTTGCAGGGACAGTGAGCAAAGATTTTGCTACTGGGTCATTAGGCATAAAGTGAGTGATGCAACTTTCTTTTCCACCCTTTCATTCCTGTATCCATGAATCCTGTCTATCTGAAAAAACATCATATACTGGACACTGATTCAGAGCTAGATAACCTCTTAGAGAATCTTGCCTCAGTCCTGCAAGGTATTGCCATCTAGCTGGCACCATAGCTGAGTCGTTAAAAGGCCATTCCACTGACTTAATGTTAACCTTATTTAAAACACCCTCAGAGAAGCATCTAGAATAATATCAGACTATATTATCTGGGCTCTGTGGACCAGCCATGTTGACACATAAAATTAACCATCACAATGGACAGGATTCTTTCAGACCTTACATTGAAGTAAGAGTGATCTTCCATCAGTTAAGTGGGTGTCAAGAGGAGAGATGGTGCCATCCACCACCAAGTATTGAAAGTGGTATTTTAGATATCCTTTTCTACTTCCTATCTTTAGAAATTTACTTTGATGGGCCTAAGTCATCTTGACTTGAAGCTGTTTCCTTCTTCATCCAATATATTTAAAACCACATAATTAACACTAACCCTCAACCTTCCTTGACACCCAATTTTGAAATGATTGAGTTTCATCTTGTGAAAACTTCCTTTCTCTTTTGTGAATCAAGCACCACACATCTGCCTCAATCTATCCTCCAAGAAAACTTGCATTCTGTGTAGGGCCAGTCACATCTAACATGTCTTTGAGGCATTTTAGTTATGTATGGTATTGGTTGCTGTCAGAGCTTACTGATTTAGAATTTCTTCAACTTAATAAATGTGTTTAAATAAAATTTCTCTCATATCTCCACATTTATTTTCATTAGAGAATCACTACTGATTTCTATATTGAAGTAATTATCTATGTTTACAGAAGCAATGCTCACAAGTCCTAAGGAGGACCAATAATTTTGTTTAAATTTCTCCCAGACATTCCTTTCCCCAGCTTTGGAATTTTTCTGTTCTTGTATAACTTTGCTATTTTAATGGTAGCACCTGTGTTTCCTCACAGTCATTCTTTTCCTTTTGTGAAAGAAAGAATATGGGGTGCCTGGGTGGCTCAGCCAGTTAAGCGGCTGCCTTCGGCTCAGTTCATGATTCCAGAGTCCTGGGATCGAGCCCCACATCGGGCTCCCTGCTCAGTGGAGAGCCTGTTTCTCCCTCTCCCTCTGCCTGCCTCTCTGCCTACTTGTGCTCTCTCTCTCTGTGTGTCAAATAAATAAATAAAATCTTAAAAAAAGAAAGAAAGAAAGAATATGATTCAAAGTTTCTAATTCTATGTTTGTGCATTACATCATCGAATAATTACTGAGCACATAGTGTGTTCAGGCACTTTTAGGCAATTGGGGTTCATCAGTGACCAAGATAGGTAAAGATCTCTATGCTCATGGTGCTTTTCAAGTTCCTCCTGCTCTATTCAGATTAGTTCAGTTGACTGTTTTAACATTTTAATCTTATTTTTACTTGGTTACTTTTCTACCATATATGGGTCTTTTGAGAATAATGGAAATGTGAAGCCATTTTCACAAAAACAAAGGTTGAGGTTTTATCAATCACATAATTTCACTTCAGGAAGAGATGAAAATATCACAGAAGAAAGACCTGAAATACAAGAAGGAATGGTGAGCATAAACATTAGGGAAAACAATGTGGGGGGAAAGTAAAAATTATCTATATAAAAATTTTAAAAATATGATGTTAATAATAACATATAATTAATAATAATGTATAATTTGAAGGAATAGAAAACTTCAGACCCAAACACCAGACAAAATTAGCATGTACATCAAGAGGTTGATTGGCAGTAAAGTTCTCTAAGGTATTTACATTTGTAAAGAAAAGAGTAAAGTTAATTAACACTAAATTCCAAAGTCAAAATAGATTTCAAGGGTAAGCATTAAAAGGAGAAACTAGAAGAAGGAAATAGGAGAGCTATAAGGACAGAAGGGAAAGTATCTACTAAAAAGAGAAAAGGATTAAAGTAAAGCATACAAATGAAAAAAATAGAGCAAAACTAGATATTAAAAATTAAAATCTCAGCAATGAAAGCAAATATGAATAAATTCACCAGTCCAAATAAAGATATTTCTGATTAGATTAAAAATCCAGCTGCAAAAACAAGACTCCCATGAGTAAGTTGAAAACAGGAGTAGAAAAAATTCATAGCAGTAAGGGATACCTGGGTGGCTCAGGTGGTTAAGCATCTGCCTTCAGCTCAGGTCATGATCCCAGGGTGCTGGGATCGAGTCCCACGTTGGGCTTCTTGCTCAGCGGGGAGGCTGCTTCTTGCTCTGCCTGCCGCTCCCTCTGCTTGTGTGCTCTCTGACAAATAAATAAATAAAATCTTAAAAAAAAAAAGTCATAGCAGTAGGCCAATAACTTAAAGGAAGCTGGCATCGCTATAGAAATATGAAACAAAGTAGTGCTTGAACAAATAAGAATTTATAATTTTGAAATGAGGTCACTATATAATATCATAGGTTTAAACTTTGAGGAAAATAAAATTAAAAACAAAATGTTCTTCTAATCCAGAAATCCTCTCCACAAAGGTAGTACAGAAATAAAGCACTTATAATTGCATAAGCATTAAACCACGATGTTACCCCTTATAGGCAATCCAATAAAGATATTGCACAGATAGAAAAAAATTCACCCCTTTATATAGCGACATCAATACAACCCATTATAGACATGTTCTCAAGATAAACAGTAACTAATTCTCAAGTAAGAGGACTTGACATTACTATTTGTCACACATAGTTCATCTTAACTTTACCTGACAATTGGGCAACCATCAATGTTTACTAACTGCTTTTATTCCAAAGGAAAACGAATTGACATATCTTTATGACAGGGAGTAGTTTTGCAATTTGGGGCAAGGCACCCATTGGAGTTAGGCTCCAGCTCTACAAAAGAAAGTAAGAAAAAGGAGTTCTGTTTCCTTTGATGTTTACATTTAAAAAGAGATGTTTCCCAGGTCATTGAGAAAGACATTAGTGGGTCCTACATATGACAAGGGTCTATCTTTTCTTCAAAGGGATTTATAAGAGGGGAGTGGGTGGGAGGATGGGTTAGCCTGGTGATGGGTATTAACGAGGGCACATATTGAATGGAGCACCGGGTGTTATATGCAAACAATGAATCATGGAACACTACATCAAAAACTAATGATGTATCAAAATTTTAAGGAAATCGAGAAAATTCCATGTTTATTTTAGAAATAAAATTTTAAATATTCACAACCCACCAATACTTGAAATTCTCATACATTGAAACTGTCACTTTTACGGGGAGCCTTGTTTTGCATTAAAGACGCTTTCTCTGATCATCAAAATGCTGCCTTGTCTATCCCCCATACCTGCAGAACCAGCTGTGGCCAAGTGCTGAGGTTTGTTGGACACAGAGGTCTGCACAGTCTGTTCACCCAACCCGTGCAGCTTGCATTGCTCAACCCTGCACCTGTTACAAACATTCACCTGCCAGTACACACCTGCTGTGACAGCTGCATCAAGAGGCTGGTTCTCATCGTGGAGTGTTTTGGTCCCAAATTATAACTCCTTTTGCCAGTTTCTCAAGGTTTCCTTGCCAAGGCCCCATGTGTTAGAGTGTGGAGGTGATGATTTTGTATACACTCCTATAATCTACATTTTGAAACAATTAGGAAGCAGATATAAAATGAGATAGAGATAAAAATGCACATGATATGTTGTTTTGTTTCATGTTGTATTATGTTATATTATTATAGGAGATGGCATCTTGTACCTGAGACTAAAATGATCATTTTAATATTTCCTTCACTATAACCCTAGACCTTTGGACCCATTGATTGGGACGATCAGTTTCCCAGTCAGTTTTACAGAGGATTGCACTCTTCCTTGGATAGAGGTTATTAAAGGTGTGGAACAGGGACGCCTGGGTGGCTCAGTCAGTCAAGCATCTGCCTTCAGCTCAGGTCATGATCACGGGGTCCTGGGATTAAGTCCTGCATCGGGCTCCCTGCTCAGCAGAAAGCCTGCTTCTCCCTCTGCCTGCCGCTTCCCCTGCTTGTGCATGCTCTCGCTCTCGCTCTCATAAATAAATAAATAAATTCTTAAAAAAATAAAGGTGTGGAACAAAGTCAGTCTTACCTTTTATTGATAGTATAAATCGCTAGAACCATTTTGAAAAATTATTTGTCATTATCTTATAAACTTAAATGTGCATACTCCATGTATAATATGAGGACATTCATGACAAAATTACACACAAATGCACATGCACACACAAATACATAAATACTCATAAGACTCATATATATACTGCTACTATAATATAGTGTAATAAATACATATAATGACGCATATAATATGTTTGTGAGTATATAATATTCATATATACTCCAATATAAATATACGTATTTATGTGTGTATTTAATGTATAATTATATATGTATATATATTTATAAATATATATATATAAATATCTGCATCTATCTATCTATATAATTATTGGCAGTTCTATGGAGAAGACTGATAACAATACTCCCTAAATTATAGATTACTTACAGTATGCCCTGGTTTATTATGTAATCATGGATAAAAGTATAAAAATGATCAGATGTATAATATTGTTCATTTTGTACTGGGAAACATGGTATTTCTTATTCTATGCTCATCAACTATATCTTTACAATATTTTATGTGCACTGAAGATTTGCCCAATCTAGATTGGGATCAGCATGATTTACTTTCAGTGTGTACTTTGACTCAAGCTCTAAATATTATTTAATGACTTATATGTGTCCCACCTGTTTGAGGGCTGCAAAAACAATTAGAGATATAAATATTCCTCTGAAGAAGCTTAAGAGAAATAAAGGGAGAAAGGCATGAAAAAAATGCAATAAAATCTTGTGTACATGCTGTGGTATAATCTATATAAGGATATACTAGAGGGAGAAAAGGTGATAGGAACAATTTATGTTTGAAAGTATTGTTTCAGGGATGATTTTTAAAATACAATATAATTTGAATGGAGTCACAAACTAGAAGATGATTTTCCTGGGCAGATTAATGTGGAAAAATATTTTCCAGGAAGAAAATTAGAGGAATCAAAGACTCTAGAAAATTTAAATAATCAAAAGCCCTTTGAAGCCCATATTTCTGGAAAGACAAAAGTGTTTTGTTTTTTAGTTCGCAGGTATATTTAGGGAAGGAACAACCAGATGTATAGCCACATAATTCACATTTCTTTAATAGCAGAAGGGAAAATAGCATGAGACAGAAAATTGACTTTATTTGGACTTTACATTAAAAAGATTTAAAATGTTAAATCTTAAATATTGGTAGAAATTGAAAAGTTATCCATTCACTTTTTCCTAGAAATGCACAATGAGGAATTTCCTTATAGCTGAGAGAAAAATGTTTTTTTTAAGATTTTTATTTCTTTTTTTTAAATTCTTTATTTAAACTCAATTTAATTAACTAAGTGCTGTACTATTCATTTGCAGGGGTAGAATTTAGTGATTCATCAGTTGCATATAACACCAAGTGCTTATTACATCAAGTGCCCTCCTTAAAGCCTATCACC
Organism: Zalophus californianus; assembly: GCF_009762305.2. Lineage (NCBI taxonomy): Eukaryota > Metazoa > Chordata > Mammalia > Carnivora > Otariidae > Zalophus > Zalophus californianus. Next base: position 37,015,681 of record NC_045597.1, read on the forward strand.
TAATTACCCCTTCCACTCACCCACCTCCCCTATAGCAACCCTCAGTTTTTTCCTAGAGTTCAGCATCTCTTATGGTTTGCCACACTCTCTATTCTAACCTTATTTTATTTTCCCTTCCCCTATGTTCATCTGTTTTGTTTCTGAAATTCCACATATGAGTGAAATCATATGGTATTTGTCTTTTTCTGACTGGTTTATTTCACTTAGCATAATACCCTCTGGTTCCATCCACATCATTGCAAGTGGAAAGATGTCATTCTTTGCAATGGCTGAGTAATATTCCATTACACACACACACGCACACCACATCTTTATCCATTCATCTGTCGATGGACATTTGGGCTCTTTCTATATTTTGTCTATTGTGGACACTGCTGCTATAATCATTGGAGTGCATGTACCCTGTCAAATCACTATGTTTATATCTGTGGATAAAAAGTAGTGCAATTACTGGGTCATAGGGTAGCTCTATTTTTAACTTCTTCAGGAACCTCCATACTGTTTTCCAGAGTGGTTGTACCAATTTGCATTCCCACCAACAGTGTAAGAGAATCCCCCTTCCTTTGCATCCTTGCCAACATCTGTTGTTTCCTGAGTTACTAATTTTAGCCATTCTGACCAGCGTGAGCTGGCATCTCATTGTGGTTTTGATTTGTATTTCCCTGATGCTGAATGATGTTGAGTATTTTTTCATGTGTCTTTTGGCCATTTGGATGTCTTCTTTGGAGAAATGTCTGTTCGTTCATATCTTCTGCCCATGTCTTGACTGGATTTTTGGTTTCTTTTGAGTGTTGAGTTTGATAAGTTCTTTATAGATTTTGGATAGTAGCCTTTTATCTGATATGTCATTTGCAAATATCTTCTCCCATTCCTTAGGTTGCCTTTTAGTTTTGTTGACTGTTTCCTTTGCTGTGCAAAAGCTTTTTATCTTGATGATAAAGATTTTTATTTTTAAGTAATTTTAAACCCAACATGGGACTCAAACTTTTTCTTGGTATTAGTCTATGATACCACCATTGAGGTAGAACTTGGCAGTCAATAATGAAACTTTGTTTTTAGCATATCTAGCTATCCCCAAGAGCTAATGTGTCATTTTCATGGGAACAAAATAATATTCATAATATTAATGTTTTATTATCTCTATGTTAACAGGGTAAAATAGCAAGCAATTTATACCTTCAAGGTGGGTTTGAGAAAATATACAATTTCATGTGCAATAATACTCAACTTACCATGTAGTAGAATATTTAACAACTTGAAACCCAAAAAGCATAATACAGAGAACAAAATGTAATCTTTGAGCAGAAAGTTGGAATAGGTCTCATAAAGCCCATAGACTTTACTTCTCCGTGTTTTCTTTTTATCTAGCAGCTTGTGTAATATTTATAAAGCCAATTGAAGAAGTTTGATTTTATGGCTTCCATTTGTATCGTATGGTACAAATGTGGATAAAAGTTAGCAACTGAGAGGGAGGGTTGGGTTTGTGAGACATATCAGTAGTGAGAAGTGAACAGTCTTAGTGAGAAGAGATATTTACTTTAAACATCTGAGGGAGCTGTAGTAAAGGAAACCACAAACATTGCATCAATTGTAACAATCCTAAAGCACAAGAGTACTTGAATTGTGTTAAATATTTTGTGTTTACTAAAGCAACACATTAAGAAAAGACTCTGATTCTTTAATTTTTCAAGTTTCAACCAGAATAATGCCTTCAAAGGTGAGGATTGATTATTCTGCTTTACTGCTGCAAATTTTTTAATAACTTCCCATTGCTCCTAGGAGTTCATCTCTCACATTCAGAAACTTTTGCTTTCATTGCTGGAACACTTTGCATCTAATTTTCGTGTAGCAAATTATAGCAATCTCACTTCCTCACGGATATCTTCCCTGGACTAGGTAAATTCTCCCTAACCTACAATCTCAGAGAATGTCTTTTCCCCTTTTGAAATACTAATTAATTACAGAACTTATTCAATGACTGTCTTCTTATTGAGACTGTAAACTCTATGAGGTCAGTTACAATGATTGTTTTAATCCAACTGCTATTTAATGAATAAATTGTACCTAAATGATGAGATAAAGAATTTTATACTTTTGATTTAAAATATCCTCAAACTAAAAAGAACTGACATGTCCTTAGCAATATGCAAAGCAAAACAAATGAGTGCTATAGAGATCTTGGTGAAACTTCTACTGAAAAACAAAACAAAACCATTTTGAAGTATTGACATTTTAATTGTTGGTAAACTCTTAGAACACTTTTCATTAACTAGCAGGCTAATGGAACTGTTTTGAAACAGTGGACTGACCATGCTCAAAAGCTGCATGGTGATCCCCCACACCTAAAAATTCACTCACAAATATTTCATAGCTTTCCTAGTGTTTGCTAGCTTCTTTAGTCCTGTAAAACCGGAATAGATAGGAAATAAAAGTTTTCTTTACACTATATGAAGACCGTGTTTCAAGATAACCTGTATTAATTTCCTATAACCGAGTTAGTGGCTTAAAACATCAAACTCTTATAGTTCTGGATCTCAGAAGTCTATAGGCAGCACCTCCTGGAAGCTTGAGGGGAGGGGAGGGTCCATTACTTTTTTCAGTGTATAGAGACTGCTGGCATTCCTCGAATTGTGTTTACATGTTACTTCAAACTCTGCTTTCGTGATAACATTTTCTTCTCTCCGACTCTCACTTTCTTGCCTCCCTCTTTCCATTTTAAGGACCCTTTGGATTACATTGGGTCTTCTTGGATAATCCAAAATAATCTCCCCATTTTAAAATCCTTAATTTAATCACATCAGTTAAATTCTTTTGCCATGCTGAAGTAACATATTCACGGGTTCTGTGGGTTAAGACATGGATATCTTTGGGAGGTCATTATTCAGCTGTTCATAAGCGCCTTCTCTCTACATGTGTTTGAAGAATAATGGAGGGAGGGGAGGAAAAGTTTTCCTCTACTCATTTTAGGTCTCCATAACAAAAGGTCTCCATAACAAAAGGCAGGAGAAAAGCATACAAATTTAAGTTTCCATATGACAGGGGAGCCCTCAAAAGGAAATGACCCAAAGTGGCAAAATCTAGAGTAACTGGAAATAGGATGAGGATAAAGGAAGATGAAAACTATTTCAACAAGGTTTTTTGAGGAGAATTCTCTTGGTCTCACCTTCTATTCCTTGATAAAAATGTTACTTTCCTTCTGATATAGGTAGGGAGGGCATCTTTCACATGGAATTTCATCTCCTGTCTTTAGGAACAAAGGGGAGATGAGAATGCTTCTTATATTTGCTTTTTTTTTTTTTTTCCCAAGTGCCTTTAGCTCAAAATAACCTTTTGCTGAAGCAGCATATTTTGGGGTGCCATATTCTGCCATCATTTAAATACTACTCTCAGAAAGCAATATGCAGGAAATAGAAAACAGTACAGAAGGCATTCTACATTCACATAAGCACATACTACAAATCAAATCACTCTAGGCAAGACTGCAGACAGGACATAGCTGTGTACCGGCGTGGTAGTTGTTTAGGTACAGCATCAGATCGGAATATCAGAACACAAAATTTTAACTATAGCCGGTTTCCCATTTTGATTAGCAGAACTGCACTAATAATACAACTACCAATGCCATAATACTGTTCCTTTATACTTGTAAGGACTTTCTCTTAGCACTATATACATAAGCGTGTGTGTGTGTGTGTGTGTGTGTGTGTGTATGTGTCTACAGGTATATGTATATATAAGTGTATATTACATGTATACACAAGAAGTATAATTATATATATTATATATATTTCATACAATTTTTCTAAATTATCTAAAAAGATATATATATATTTTTAAAAGATGTATATATATGCATATATTTAAAATATAGATATATTTTCTTAAAGCTTTTATTTATTTATTTGACAGAGAGAGACTCAGCGAGAGAGGGAACACAAGCAGGGGGAGTGGGAGAGGGAGAAGCAGGCTTCCCACGGAGCAGGGAGCCCGATGCGGGGCTGGATCCCAGGACCCTGAGATCATGACCTGAGCCGAAGGCAGACACTTAACGACTGAATCACCCAGGCGCCCCAAATATAGATATCTTTATATCTATAGAGACATAATCTTTTTCTAAAGGATTAGGAAACTAAAAATTAAAACATACAATGAAATTAAATATAGGCCTCCTTCAATTTGAAGCCTTATTCTTAGCAAAGCAATCCATCACCAAGAAAGTCCAATAGAAATGTAGCTAACTACAAAACCACCGACACATACTGTTCATTACCCTTCTATTTTGTAGCACAGATGCCATTATGCATTAGTATAATAGATCCAGAGTTTTAAAAGGAAAAGTTTGTGCTATAATCAAACATTTTAAATCCAAATAAGTTGACTTTCATGAATGATAACAGACAACGTAGAACCCTTTTGTGATGTAACTTACTATTTATATTTTTGAGGAAAAAAATAAAACAAAACACTTGATGAAATGAAATATCTATGAGTCCATACTGATATCAATAAATAATTCAATAAAAAATATATGTGGGAGAAAGGATACCTATTCCTTACAGAAGACTTTAAAGTGATAAATATAAAAGGAATGAATAAAATAAAAAGCCACCATTAAAACGCTATTAGAAGAACATGTGCTACAGGCAAGATCCCCCAATGGATGCTAAAATTAGTGGACAAATATAAGGAACAACAGGATAATTGCAGTCTCAAAATATCTCCCTCAAACCAAGTCTTTTTAATCATAAAGGGAAAAACAGTAATTTTACACTGGAGAAAACTTGCCACAAAAATACCTTCAGTAAGATGTGGTATATATACACAATGGAATATTATGCAGCCATCAAAAGGAATGAGATCTTGCCATTTGCAACGACGTGGATGGAACTGGAGGGTGTTATGCTGAGTGAAATAAGTCAATCAGAGAAAGACATGTATCATATGACCTCACTGATATGAGGAATTCTTAATCTCAGGAACAAACTGAGGGTTGCTGGAGTGGTCGGGGGTGGGAGGGATGGGGTGGCTGGCTGATGGACATTGGGGAAGATATGTGCTACGGTGAGCGCTGTGAATTGTGTAAGACTGTTGAATCACAGATCTGTACTTCTGAAACAAATAACGCAACATATTTTAAGAAAAAAGAAAAAGAAGAAGATAGCAGGAGAGGAAGAATGAAGGGGAGTAAGTCAGAGGGGGAGACGAACCAGGAGAGATGATGGACTCTGAAAAACAAACTGAGGTTTCTGGAGGGGAGGAGGGTGGGGGGATGGGTTAGCCTGGTGATGGGTATTGAGGAGGGCACGTTCTGCATGGAGCACTGGGTGTTATGAACAAACAATGAATCATGGAACAGTACACCAAAACAAATGATGTAATATATGGTGATTAACATAACAATAAAAAACAACTAAAAAATACCTTCAGTAAATATAGGCTTGATTAAAGAATAACTATACATTAAGATAAATCCAGTTTATCCTTAACTTTAAAAAAAATATTTTCTCTGCTTAATGGAAATCTGAATGAAATTTTTATCCTTAATTTTTCTTGAGATAATAAACTTTATACATGAGTGTGGAAACATTCATTCAATCAGAAAAAATAGAATATATATATGGAATCGTGATATTCAATAGATTCATTTTTATGTAAAGTATCACATAAGCACTAGAAAAAGAGACTAAGAAATGAATCATGGACAAGAAATCGAAGATTATGGAGCTCTTCTAAAATGAAAAAGGAAAATATAATTCCAAAGTTTATCTAAGATAGTGATGTATGTGTCTACATGTGTTTATAGGTGTTTAGATTGGAAAATTTATTGTATTTTTCTCCTTTAAGAAGATGTATCTAATGTTGAACATAAAATGAAAGGACTAGGGTATAATAGACGGGACAGTTTTCCAGAAGTGTTGACAGAGGTTAGAATCTATGATACATGTGAAAATGGCTGCTCTTGCAAAAAAGAAATCATATTTTTCCCAACATAGAGGATATGGAAGAGACAATAGAGGAAGATAGAGTGTGGATGGAAAATGAAGGGATAGTAAAAAACCACAGAGGATACACAATATCAGAAAACTCTAGGCTAAGTCATATGCACGGTACAGGATGGTCGTCAGGAGATTGAAAGACTGGGGGAAATATTTAATGAAATATGTCCATTAAATATGGTAAATACTACCATTGGATAAAAGTTTAATTTCTGAATAGGAAAGCTTTAGCTATTGGTTCTCTGTACTCCTTCCTCAGTCTGAATACATCCTGTATAAATACCATCAGTCCCAAGGCAGAAATGCCTATTTTTGTGCTCAAGTATTTACTGGGTTTGTTGTACAATTCTTGAGACATAGTGGGAATTCAACATACAAGTTTGCATGAAAAACTGTCTGAATCACACAACATGAATTAAGGCATTACTGCAGGTTGCTAGAAAAAGTTTCAGTTAGAAAAATTCCAGTGTTTTAAAAATCTTACTGCTTTTGGAATAGTGCCTGAAACTTGTCAAAACTGGCTACTAAAATCCAGAAAGGATAACTTGTTTTTTTTTTCCTATAACGATCACAAGGTATCCCCTTATTCTATTATCTATTCTTGTTTTCCCCATGATTATGGCTTTTATTTCCTTGATCTCTTCACTATCTTCCATTTTATTGATTTCTTTGCTTAGTGCATTATATTCTGTTATTAACATATAATTATATTATCTTATAATTTATTATTTAAAAATTGTATTTATCCCTCCATATTTTGCTAATATCTCTTTTCACTAAGACAGAACTACATAGCATTTTTAATTCTTTGTGTTTTAAGCTTATAAAGTTTATACATAAAAAATGGAAAATTATTAAAACCTCTAGAAAATCAACATTGCAGTAATTTTCCTGAATATACTTACGGAATGTAACTTCAGGTATCTATATTAATAATTACTCTTATGAAACTTAGTTGTTTATTTACTTATTTTTATGACAGGCCAGTTATTTAAGAATATTTGTTGAATAATAAATATTTTCTTCACTGACACACCACTTTTATCATCTACTAACCAGACTTCTCATTTTGGGTAAATTTATGGATTCTACTTTTTTCCATTCAGAGGCTTCTTTCTCAGAGCTTACCTTTTTAAAACTAATTACAGCTTTATAAGACTTTCCAATTACTGTAGGGTTAAACTTTCTTAAAGTAGAATTTTATATAACTTTAGTGAAACTGCGAACAATACACATAATATCTAATTGGCATCTTAACTGGTATGCCATTAAAGATAGATAATTCTAGGGAGAACAACATTTTTTCCCTCAGTGACTCATTGTTTCTTAGAATTATTTCTTTAGTACTGTTTAATGTTTTCAAGTAGTTTTCAATTATTCCTCAGATAGGTACACTACACTTCTCTTTTTCTCTTACATATGCTTTTTTCCCCTATGTATAATGAAATATTTTCTTCCTGGCATTCTCTGTTTTTAACCAGTATATATGAAAAGTAACACATTTTTATCCCATAATTTTGTAGTTGGTTGTTTTATAGGATAATCTTATTATTTGACTGGATTTTCAAATTATTCTCTGTAATTTTCTAGGTGTACAGTTTTATTAACTAAACATTTTACATTCGTTTCTCTAAAGAATTTCAACTGAATAATTGTCTAGCTATGTTTTTTAAAGTAAGTATTTCATAAAGTACCAGAAAAAATTTTCAAATTGACAAAAGTATTCCATTTGGTCAGAATAAAAACTTCAAAGATGATTTTCAATGACCTCTGAATAAATATAGTGTAGATGATTAAAGAATTTTAATTTTCCGGGGCACCTGCATGGCTTAGTCAGTTAAACATCTGCTTTTGGCTCAGGTCATGATCCCAGGGTCCTGGCTCTCAGGTCATGATTCCAGGGTCCTAGGATTGAGGCCCACGTGGGGCTCTCTGCTCAGTGGGGAGCCGGCTTCTCCCTCTCCCTCTGCCTGCTCCTCCTGCTTGTGCTCTCTCTGTCATATAAATAAATAAAATCTTTAAAAAAATAAAAATTTTAATTTTTCAAAGAAAAGGCATTCACTTTATATTTCTTGTAAGAGTACATTTTAATAGAAGATATGACTTTGCTAGCACTGGCGGCTCAAAGTAAAATATTTGCACGCATATACTGACATCTGGTGGATATTCAGTTTATGATCTGGAAGATATTCAGTATAGTATTTCTAACGTAAAGTGAAGGAAAATAAATAAAATGTATCATTAGATGAACAAAGTTCTAGTTAAATTTATAAAGTTAGTAAAAACTTATTTTGTCTTTATTTTCTTGGGAATCTAAATAGAAGAAAAATGCAGAGTTTCTCTAGACTCTTTTTAAAAAAAAATTTATTTATTTGACAGAGATAGAGCACAAGCAGGTGGAGTGGCAAGCAGAGGGAGGGAGAAGCAGGCTCCCCGCTGAGGAAGGAGCCCAAGGCGGGACTGGATCCCAGGACCCTGGGATCATGACCTGAGCTGAAGGCAGCCGTTTAACTGACTGAGCCACTCAGGCGCTCCTCACTAGACCCTTAATAAACTTATTCTGAACTAAGTTTTCAGTTTGTTGTATGTGTAGACAATTATTTATAACCCATTGTATTCTAGTGTCTAACATCATGTTTTCCACACTGTAGATATGCTGTGTTGATAGTATTTACACAAATGGTATTCTATATCTATGGATAGCTAAAATTGTTACTGGGTCAAAACATATTTAGATAGAAGAATTGACTGACAAAGTAGAGGTGCTACATGTTTAGCAGTGTTTTATTAAATTAGAAATATCTTGAGAGTTAGAGAGAAAATGGAAAATGGAGTTTCAGTAAAAAATAATCCAGAAGCAAAGGTATTTTTTTTTTTTTTTTTTACTTTGAAGAGGTAGGCTATATAAAGAAAAGCACTTTGTTTTTAAATGGCTAGTTCTGTTGTATGAAGATCTTAGATGGACCCCAACACTGCTGAACATAATATTCTTAAAACTGTCGTGCAACTGAGTTTGGGCACTATGGCATAGCAAGAATGTTATTAGACTCCATGCTGGATCTGAAGCTCAGGGTTTAATTACATCTTTTTATGATAATAATCCAGGCACTTAAATACTGAATGACCCTTTCCCATTCTACAAAAGAATAATCCTGAAGTTCTATGCTCCTCCAACTTTGAAGTTTTCACATTCCCCAGGAATACTGAGACCATACACCTTCTAGTTCATCCACATTATCTTATTTCTTGATCTTGTGTGTCTGTCACATTGCATGTTTTTGAGCTCTGGAAAAAGAAAATCTCAAATTCAAGTTCTAATTCTTGCCTGACTTCAAATATGAACTGCTTTTGTAACCTGGCCTATCTCTCACATCTGATTCTGAATATTTAAAGTATTAAATTGACTAGGTCCAAGATTTATTAGTTTGAAAATATAGCAAATTTAAGAACCATTTATGTAAACCTGCCTGTCCATTATGCTTCAGTTTATCCTACCTAGGAAGAGGAGTACAGCCAATATAGGAACTCATATATTCTTAATATCTCTTTTCTAATTGTCAATCCAAATCTATTCCCTACTCTTTAAAAGTCCTTCAAAGGATATTTTCTTATTTTTCAATGTGCTTTTTGAATGTTTCAAATAAATTTTTATCTTTTTTGTTGTTTTCTTCCTTTCTCCCCTCTTATTTCATACCTGACTCTGTCAATCTCTGATTTTATACCCTCTCTTCTCCTTCCATTTTACATCGTTCTATAGGACAGGCAGTGAGATTAAGAAAGATGGATAGCTGACATATTGGCCATGGCTTCCATTTTAAGATCATCTACTTTGGCTCTGAAATCACCATAAAGTTTCTCTAGTTCTACTTTCTTTTTTTATACAATTATGAATAATTTCATGCAAAAAAGATCAAATATTTGGCCCAAGATCATTTGGAAAGTTGTCCACAGAACTAGATTTTTCACTTACTTTGCCCAGCAGCCTTTCCCATTTTCCAACCCTTATTTCCTAGCTAGTCCAGCCTAGCAAAACTGTAATCTAACCATTTTATGCCTCAGGGAATTATTTTCATTCACAATTCAAAGTGAAGCTTATCATGATGGAGTCCTATCTTAAGGTAGCTGAATTTGAATTCTTCTACAGTTTCCTTGATTTTAAATGTTTCTTTTTTAATCAACTTATTTCTTAACTGTGGGAATGATAAATACTTAGGTCTTTTAAAATTTTTATTTTTGCATAGTTTCCTCAATATTTTCTTTCTCTGGTTTACAAATCTGAAAATAGACGTAAGGGGGTTGAGGTAGTTGTAAAGTAATGAAGTGGAGGTAAGGTTGATAAACTCCTAATTTTCTTAGCTTTCCCGTTAGGAAGCACACCTAGAATCTCTGTCTTTGTCAGTCATCCTAGTGGTCCTTATATTTGAAATTTTTTTATCGAAATTTATATCTTTACTTGTATCCCTTCTCTTCTTCTTACTCATTCTATCAATTTTGTACTAAGAGTTTCTTATTTTCCAGGTTATATTATAGGACCCGGCAGAACAGAGGTAAAGGAAACAACCCTTACCCTTAAGAATCTCACAGTAGAATTTGGCCAATCTCTGTTCCCTGAAATTTTCCACTCTTTCAGCTTTACTGATGGAGAAAACTCTTCATTATTCTTTCAATTTTTCAAGTTCATAGTGCCTTTGTCTCTTTTTCTGTCTCTCTGAATCTCTCTCTCTCTCTCTCTCTCGCTCTCTCAAGGATCTCTTTATTCATCCTAAAATTTGGTTCCTTGAAAACTGCCTTTCTTTCTCCATATACTACTACCTTTGGGTGATTTCATTGGTTTACATTGTTTCAACTACTAATTATATGCCTCTTTTTTCCAAATGTATTTGTCCTCTTAGACCTCTCTATGCAGTCTAGGATTAATTAATCAAACTGTTTGCTTGCTGTATAAACATAGGCAACACACAGGAGCTTCAAAAATGTCAAAATTGAACAAATATCCTTCCTCCCAGGGCCTATTTCTTCTGTATTTTCTCTCTACTGGCAGCACTGTGTTTGATCTATTAACACAACCTAAGACCTAGAAGTCATTCTTTTTTTTTTTTTTTTTTAAGATTTTATTTTTTTACTTGACAGAGAGAGACACAGCGAGAGAGGGAACACAAGCAGGGGGAGTGGGAGAGGGAGAAGCAGGCTTCCCGCGGAGCAGGGAGCCCGACGTGGGGCTCGATCCCCAGACCCCGCGATCATGACCTGAGCCGAAGGCAGACGCTTAACGACTGAGCCACCTAGGCGCCCCCTAGAAGTCATTCTTGACTTTCTGTTTTTTTCCCTATCTCCTCTTGTGATTAATCATCAGTTTCCCTGATTTTACTCTCCATGTATTTTTACAATCAGTCCATCTCCTCTATCCTCATTACTTTTGCCCTCTTTCAGATCCCAATTCTGTCATAGCTGAAAAAAACAACTGTTGCCTCCTTTCCTTTTTCTTCTTACATCTGCCTTCTCACACGTGTCAGAGTGGTGTATTAAATGAAACTTTAATTACCTAAAGACTTTAATGGTTCCCTGTTTTTACTGGATACATCCCAATCTCCTTGATCATACATACATAATAAAGAATATTTTATAAACCAATGCCTTACACTTTACAATCCAGTAGCATTAAATTGCATTTTGTATTATATACATGTTGTCTGAATCACATGTCCATGGCTGGGGTTTCTCTTCTGTAATTTCCTAGTACCATCTGTGTTTTGCCATCTTTGACCTTCCATCATGCATCATAACCAACTTTTATCTTCATCTTCATGCCCCCACCCCCATATCCCTTTCTAACAGACTATAAAATCTGTGAGGCTGGGGGTATACAGTATAGCTGTATGTGAGACAGGCTGTCAATTATTGCACAAATAAAAATAAAATTAAATAAAAATAATATTGCATTATAGTTGATAATGCTTTATTATATATATTTAAAATGTAAATGTGATCATGCCACTTTCTTGCTTAAAACCCTTCACCAGTTCCTTCCTATACATAATTTGTGTGCCGTAAGCATCTCCATTTTTTAAAAAGCTTATTGTTTCTATGCATAGAATATTGTTCTCCCAGATTTGAATGATGGCTCCTCCATTTCTTTTGATTTTGTTCAAATATTGCCTTGTCAAAAGAGTCTTTATCAACCTTTGTCATATTCTGCCTTTTCCCTTTGCTTTATTTTGTTTATTGTTTATTGCAGTCTGATATATGTTAAATAGTTAATTTTATTTATTTATGCATACCCCTGAGTTTTTCAGGCTATATGTTCCATAAAAACTCGGATTTTATGTATTTTGTTTACTGCTATATTCACAACACCCAGAATATTATGGATTTTTTTGTGTGTGTGACAAATGTATGAAATACTACATTCATCTTTGTTTAGTTTCTCTCCCAGGTTAAAAAAGTATGTATATAAGTTATATATATATATATATATATGTGTGTGTGTGTGTGTGTGTGTGTGTGTGTGTGTGTGTGTGTGTATAAAGTTCTGAAAACTTTATAGAGTTTTATCTTAACCCAAAAAATTCACCTTGATGTTAGGATTTAAAATATATACTCAGGGAAGAGTTTTTTGAAACATTTGGGATGTCGATAGTCCCCAAAAATATTTGTATTAATTTGTCTATGTCCTACACTTCTACATAGAATTTTTCCTACTTAATAATAAGATTCTGTGGAGCTTTGGGTATAAGAACTGAGGCTATTAATAAAACCAAACATTACCAAAGTTTCTGTGCATGGAATAAGAAATAGTTTATGTAGTTATTAGACTTGCTATATGAATGGCAGAAGGGATTTAATATTTACTAACTACTCTGTAACTAATTGGAATTTACATATTAGGTACTATTATATTCATTCTAACTTTGAGTATCAAGCCAAGATTCAGAGATAGTTGAAAACTTAAGACTTGAAAAATTAAGACTTGAAAAATTAAGACCCAATGGCTCATACATAGGAAAGCTAGGTAAAAAATGGTACATATGTTACAAAACCACTGAAAGCATTGCTTGGCATATAAGATATTTGAATTTACTTATCTTTTGGGAATTTAGATTAAAAACATTAATTTGAAGATTCATCATGTATTATTATTATTTTTATTTACTAGAGCTACTGAGTTACCCCTGTAAAAACTGGGATTTTATATAATACCTCCAATTCTTTCTTCTCAAAATTATTTTTAATACTCCTCTAGATGGCATTTATAAAATAGTTAAAGAAAAATAAGTATCAACAGAGATTTAAAGAAGGCTGAATCCCTATAAAAATAAGCAATTTATAGATGGTTTATAAATTTGTAAATTTATAAACAATTATAAAGTATTAGATTAAAATTAGGCTATTATTAGTATTTATCTGCTATTTGATATTATCTGTGTGGATAATCAGAAGTAGATTATATCTAGACTAACATCAACATCCATAGAATTAATTAATAAAAAATGCCAACATAGATACTTTTTAAGTGTGGAGATACTGATTTTATGTCCTAGAACATGTGGAAAAAATCTTAATTGGAACTGTTTTTGAATATGATATGTATTTGGAAAAATATATAGAATTATACCTAAAACCTTTTTTGGTCATTAAACACACAGTTTGCCATAGGCAAAAATAGGTATAATGCATAAGAAAGATATATTGTTTTCTTACTTGAGGAAAGGGTACTCTCAAATGATTTGTACAGTTTGGAACTTGAAGCCTTTACAGCTATTTTAATGAAATACATATTTGGATAGCTATTTAGAACTTTTGACTATTATTTAAAGATTAATATCAACATCAATACAGTCATTCCCAGATATAGTTTACCAAAGGCAATATTTTCCCTGTAATAAGGGTGTTTGGGGCTTACCCCAGTTAAATTGTCTATCAACACCTTACATTACAGTGGTTATGTGAAGAAAACTTGTTTTGGAATCTCCAGAGTAGTTCCTTTTCATTAGCCTGACATTGAAAATTAAACATTTTTATTTTCCTGAAGCACAGATTCCTGGAATGTCCTTTGTTGAAAGTTTTACTACCTGATTCAGAGTTGATAGTGTTAAAAAGCAAAAGCATAAGTGACTCCATTTTGGGCATGTTGTCTTGTTTTTAGTAATAGGCAGGAACTGTTTTGATATTGATAATGCCTTATTAGAGTAGGACCATTTGAAGTATCTGACTCCCTTAAGGTTAGTATTAAAATCAAACTATAGTTGTTATTACTGCTGCTGCAAGTACAGGGATGTGAAATTGCAAATAGAAACATAAGGTGATGTGCAAACAAAGAGCAATCATAGAAGATCAATGCAATAGAAAGGCCAAAGTGAATGCCTAAAACTTCTATTTCTATGCCAAAGAGGGAAGTTGTTTTGAACAAGTTGGTTTTTGCATGCTATGGAATAAGGATATAAATCCAGGGAAACTGGCAAGGTGGGTAAGATACTTACTCTTGGAAAATAGGTTAGGAAAATGTGCTATTCTTGATGAACATGGCCTACTGGTTTAGTGAATCACCAAGGAATAGCACTTCAGCATATTTTATTATATCACACTTCACATATGTGTGCATCGTGGGCAAGACTGGAATTCTGCATCCCTCAGTAACATTATTTTCTTTGTCCTCTCCCCTAATTGATCCCTGCTTGAGAATTCTAAATAGATATTATTGGGATTAATGCAGTTCTGCTCTGATCAGTCACCCTTCTCATGTCCAGTTTCTTCAGTAGAATTACCAATTTTGTGTGGCAGCTTCATAATCAAAAGAACCAAATTTAAGGTTTTTTTGTTTTGTTTTGTTTTGCTTCTGCCTCTTTGAAATGTAGAGTAGTTAATTTGATCAATAGCAGAAAAATAAATTGTTAACATGGCTCCAAAATCCTAGTTATCCAAGTTGTTGTTGATTTGGTTATGTCAATATGAGGTATAAATATTAGGTTTTTTTTACAGAAAGGTAATGAACATTTTAATATTTCATTTACAATGAAACAAAAATAGGCTTAATTATCATCTATTATTTATGTTATTTTTCAGGTGAAGTGAATATAGCATAACTTCTAAAACAATCTTTAGTAAACTAATAATTCACATGGTTCACAGAGATATAATAATAGAGGAACTATTTTATAACCATATAATAGAGAAACTTTTATAATGCAGATTTTTTTTTTTAAGATTTTATTTATTTGAGAGAGAGAGAATGAGAGATAGAGAGCACGAGAGGGAAGAGGGTCAGAGGGAGAAGCAGACTCCCTGCTGAGCAGGGAGCCCGATGTGGGACTCGATCCCAGGACTCCAGGATCATGACCTGAGCCGAAGGCAGTCACTTAACCAACTGAGCCACCCAGGCGCCGGAGAAACTTTTATAACCAATTAAATAAGTGAGCTTACATATAGAAATATATCAATACACAATTTAGGTATGGAGACTTGTCTATATGATATCTAAAATTATATGCCAAACAGTGTACTCATTATCTTCTCATTAACCCTATTAGGAGACAAAAGCTTAGATGAGGAATCACCAAAATGATGCATTCCTTCTATGAGAAAAAAAAAATCTAAAAATAATGCCATGCTGTACATTAGAGAGTTCCCAATACGATCTGCATTTTTACAGAGGATTTGAGAAAAATAGTATTTCTCTAATGGTGACATTTCTGACATTTTTTAACTGGCTGGAGATATTCTAAGAAAAGAAACCTTTCTAAAACATTAGAAAACAGAAAATAGAGTGAACTCTGTGTGATCTCCTGTTACCTTTCTCATGTACATAATATGATGTTAAAACTTGAAATTCACCTTACCTGATAACATCTGATGCTAGAAAATTTTGGCTGTATTCATTCATCAACCATGTTTTATGTCATTTTTGTGCCAAATTGTTAAGGCCAAATTCTTACTGAATTCCTCAAGAAATTTCATTATCTGTCCATATCCTATCATTTAAACCTATTCCTATTTCTCCTTTAACAAACATCTAGAGACCTTCATGCTATGTACCAAATACTTTTCTAAATGTAGGAAACGGCAGTGGATGCAACAGTAGACAACTTCACTATGTACATCCTTCAGTCTCGGTTCTCTCCAATGACTATGCCAAGGCTCTAGCAGTCAGCTTTGCTTCTACATATATTCTACAGGTGCTCTCAAGTCATCTGCTCTTTCTTCTCTTCCTGACAAGCTTCTCCTTGAGTTTCAAAAATCAGGGTATACTGCTACCATTCCTCAGGAACATTCCTTGATTCTCCTATGTAGAGTTCCTTGTTCAAACTTTTGTTGACACTGGTATTTTAAAATATCAGATGTTAGGGAATTTGTAATTATTTGTTTACCTCACTCAGTTCTTAAACTTTTGGAGTCATTGCCATCTTTGAGCATCTGATGAAAGCTATAAGTAAACATTTTCTCCTAAAAAGTGATATGTACAATATCAAATTGAGAATAATTTCAAGGGATTCCAAATTTGCTGAGATTTGTTAATGTAATCCAAGGTTGGCACCATATCATGCATTTATTTTTTTATAATAACATTTGAAAATTTTATTTAAATTCCAGTTCACATACAGTATAATATTAGTTTCAGGTGTACAACATACTGATTCAACACTTCTGTACAACAGCTGATGCTCTTCACAAGTGCCCTCCTTAATCTCCGTCACTTCTAAAAGGGCATTTAATGGAGCTTACATCGTCGTCTCTATTTTAAGGTGCATAGGTGACTCTGCATTTAGAAACTTGCATTCCTGCTCTATGAGCTCAGTCCCTTTTTTGAATGACAGCATTTGCAATTTAAGTCCATCTGGAACACCTCAAGCATTCAATTCATTTATTAACTTATTACCAAGCTTGGCATATGAATCCTCAGACTATCAGTGAGGCAGAAAACTTAAATGAAATTAGATAAACAGACTTTAATAGAACAGTATGTGTATTAGAGATATTGAAAAGACCTTCCTGTTTTTCATTTTTAGGAGTGTCTGTCTATTTATCTCTTTGATGCCAGATTAGTATAAATTAGCTTTGCCCAAACTTTGCAGCAGACTTTTACCACTGTGGATAAAAGAAAATGAAATAACTGTTGTAGCCAGAAGAGGGAGATCTTGTAAAAATATTGGTAGTACAGGTTTTAAAGAATTGTGAGATTTGCACTTAGGTAGTAAAAAAAAAAAAAAAAAAAGATTAAAGTTTCAGAAGTTAATACTTTCTATAATTATATTATTTCATTTTGCAGTATACTTCTTGGGAAAATAGGGCATAGCAATGTACTTTATCTTAACTTTATAGAGAGAGCATTATTTATATTAGCATTTTTATTAATGATAAAAACCTTAAAGTATTAAAAATAAAACAGTATTAAATGTTATTGGTCTTATTTATAAGGGTTTGTTTTTATTTCCTTTAAATTAATTTATTTAAATTTAAGTCCTTTACATAATTAATTCTCTATAAAAACATATCTAAGCTGACACAGTTAACGAAGAGCAATTTAACATTATTAATTAATAAAAATTAATGAAATACATGATAGCTTAAATACACACACAGCTATTTGAGCACCTTTTTCGGCTACAATATACATTCTCCTTCTGTTTCTGTCTCTATATCTCTGTCATACATATATGTATACATATTTATGTGTATGTATTTGTATTATAATGTGAAGCCATTCATCTTTGCAAATGGTGTTAAATGGTGTTAAAATATATGAAAACCAGCACAGATGTGGTGTTGATTGTACCACCTGGAGGGCTTCACTTGATGAATTTATGACATGATACAAAGAGAAGTTTGTCACTGATTATTATTAATCTTTTTCCATAGTCAATTCATGTAACTTAGGAATTGGCATTTCTTTTGTTTTGACTGCCACGGGTAACACTTGTAAATTTCCATAGGTATTACCAAAATGTGTGTCTCTCTTTTGTGAAGGTATTGATACTATGAACAAATATGAGTTCAGTTGCTCTATATGTATATGAATACATTTAGCAAGTTTAATGATACATCTATTTGCCTGAATTATTAGATCCAACCCTTATTGGTCCTTTATTTCAGATACAGCATGCTGTAATTCCTTTTAATCTCAAATGAATACCTGGAACTTCAGATCAAGACTAGCAACACTTGCCACGGCCAAACTTCTTTATACTCATCTAGTAGAGAAAGCTGCACGTTATTTGTTTGTAGTACTGGGATCCTTTCCGTTTCCAATGTAGGAACCTGTTTTCAGCATCTGTAAATGAAATACTGATGGGAGTTTGTATAGTTCTGGAATCTATGTGGCCTTGCCTCCTACCTATCAAATCTCAGCCTTCTCTACAGAGAAGCAGTGCATTGAAATCTTCCTCATGGGGCTCTTAGGATTTGACTTTGACTTTTTTTTTATACCGTATAATGTAGTCTTCATTGAATCATCCTAAAATACATCTCTGTAGATCATTTAAACATTCTGTAAACTTCCTCTAGAAATTATTTGTATATATTTCTGTCTCTGAATATCATTGAATGTAAAGGGCTCTCCTTATTTTTAATGCTGTATATTTAGTTTTTTTTTTTTAAAGATTTTATTTATTTATTTGACAGAGAGAGACACAGTGAGAGAGGGAACACAAGCAGGGGGAGTAGGAGAGGGAGAAGCAGGCTTCCCGCTGAGCAGGGAGCCTGATGCGGGGCTCGATCCCAGGACCTTGGGATCATGACCTGAGCCCAAGGCAGACGCTTAACGACTGAGCCACCCAGGCGCCCCTGTACATTTAGTTTTCAAGGTAAGACAATAAGTATTGTTAAAACAAGTATTAAGTTCACCAGAATACAGAACAGAAATATAAATTATAAGAGTGAATACTTTTTTTTAAAGTTTTTTTTATTTATTTGACAGAGAGAGACAACACAAGCAGGGGGAGTAGGAGAGGGAGGAGCAGGTTTCTCTGCAGAGCAGGGAGCCCGATGTGAGGCTCGATCCCAGTACCCCGGGACCACGACCTGAGCTGAAGGCAGACGCCTAACGACTGAGCCACCCAGGCACCCCAAGAGTGAATACTTTTGGTATCAAATATGAGTGACCTAACCAAAATCCACTCCTCTCTTTGGTGGTGGGAGAGAGAAGTAGCAGGAGCCTACAGGAAGATGCCATTGTTATAATGTTACCATATGTAAAACAATACTATACATTGGGTAGAGATAGATATGTATGTAATGAAAGTATAAAAGCATAAGTGAGACTGATGAACCACCTAATCAGCATACTAGTCACCTTCCTGAGAAGTAGAGAATTCTAACTCCACTTGACATTTAATTTTTTAAGCTAGGGGTGGATACAGAGGTATTCAGAGTGCTTTATATCTAATTTGTTCCTTAAATGTTACATAATAAATGTAATTAGGATTTTAATCTATAATTTCAAGATACTATTTCCTTTATTTCTTACATTGCCGTAAATTTGCATGCAAAATTTGCTTTTACATTTTAAAGATCAATTAAAATGAGTCCCCACTGGAAAGCAATTGATGCCCATCTGTAATTTGGGAATTACATCTTCTTGTCCAGCTTGTTGAGGAAATCAAGAAAAGAACAATACAAATATGGAAGAGTAGCAGGGTCTTTATCATCCACTGTAGAAGAAAAGATGCAATGTCACTTTTTAAAAATGGGCTTTCTTTGTCTATAGGCATTTTAAAGATGTTTATTCAAAAAACCAACTCAATCTCACAGAGCCATCTGTGTTACTACCTCTGTTTATCATTGCTAGAAAAACATTAACCACCCCATTGTCCTTAAAAGCATAAATGTTATTTCTTTTTTTTAAATATATTATCGTGGAGAGTCCACAGACTTTATTAGAAACTCTGATGATGATCGGCTTTTTTTACTTAAGAAATATTTTTTAAAGCTGCCAGTAATATTAATTATGATTCCAAAGGAGTTTAACTACACAAGGATAGAGCAACACACATGCTATAATACACTTCTTCCCTTATCTCATACATTAGCCAAAAATCAAAACCAGTATTTTTCTAATACAGAACATAATTCCTAGATGGAGAGTTAAGGTATGTGACAATTTTTCTGTAAAAAACCTTGTTGTCACTCTGTGTGTGTGTATGTGTGTGTGTGTGTGTGTGTGTGTGTGTGTGTGTGTGTGTGCCCACACACTAGCCCTGGGATTGACCTATCTGATAATGGGGTAGCTTTTTCTAAAATGAAAGAGCAAGAGATTAAATGTGTATCAAATGAGAGAGAAGTATATTTCATTTATAAATTCCCTTCAATAATTTTTTTGCATCAGGAATGTTTTAATAGTTAATTGTTCACTCTTAGTTTATAGTGAGTTGATTTCAGAAGCAATTTTAAATTCAGCTTTATAAGTGATTGTCTCCTCAAACTCATTTTTTTCAGCATGGATTCACTAAAATTTCCAAATAATTTTTTTCTCATTACTATGTGATCCTACCAGCTCTAGTTTTACCATTAATAAAATACGCTTACTTTCAGTGGAAAGCAAAATGGTCTGAGTGAAAACACTTACGTTTTAGTCCTGATATACTACCTGCTAGTCATCAGACTCTGAAGGAGTCCATTTAGATCTTTGCCTCTCTGCTACATGATCAAAACAAGGTGGCCCACTTGACACCAGTTCCATTTCTATTTATTAAATGTCAATGTATTCATGCAAGCACATTAAAACGACTAAAAGAAAACTATACAACTAGGCATCAGATAGTACAAAACAACACACAATTTTTTGGAAAAACAACTTTTGGAGTTCTAATGTATCAGATTCTAACAAATTGGTAGAGATGTGAACAATTTATATAACTAGTGTTTCTTTTTTTTAATTTTATTATGTTATGTTAATCACCATACATTACATCATTAGTGTTTGATTCAGTGTTCCATGATTCATTGTTTGGGTATAACACTCAGTGCTCCATTCAATACGTGCCCTCTTTAATACCCATCACCAGGCTAACCCATCCCTCCAGCCCCTTCCCATCTAGAACCCTCTGTTTCTCAGAGTCCAAAGTCTCTCATGGTTCATCTCCGCTTCCGATTCCCCCCCCCTTCATTTTTCCCTTCCTACTATCTTATTTTTTAACATATAATGTATTATTTGTTTCAGATGTACAGGTCTGTGATTCATCAATCTTACACAATTCACAGTGCTCACCATAGCACACACGCTCCCCAACGTCTAGCACCCAGCCACTCCATCCTTCCCACCCCCAACCACTCCAGCAGCCCTCAGTTTGTTTCCTAAGATTAAGAGTTCCTCATATCAGTGAGATCATGTGATACATATCTTTCTTCGATGGACTTATTTTGCTTAGCATAATACCCTCCAGTTCCATCCATGTTGTTGCAAATGGCAAGGTTTTGGGGGGTTTTTGATGGCTGCATAATATTCCATTATATATAATAATATAATATAATATAATTAATATAATATAATATAATATAATATAATATAATATAATATAATATATTATAATATAATATATATACCACATCTTCTTTATCCATTCATCTGTCGATGGACATCTTGGCTCTTTCCACAGTTTGGCTATTGTGGACATTGCTGCTATAAACATCAGGGTACACGTACCCCTTCAGATCCCTACGTTTGTATCTTTGGGGTAAATACCCAGTTGTGCAATTGCTGGGTCGTAGGGTAGCTCTATTTTCAACTTTTTGAGGAACCTCCATACTGTTTTCCAGAGTGGATGCACCAGCGTGCATTCCCACCAACAGTGTAGGAGGGTTCCCCTTTCTCCGCATCCCCGCCAACATCTGTCATTTCCTGACGTGTTAACTTTAGTCATTCCGACTGGTGTGAGGTGGTGTCTCATTGAAGTTTTGATTTGAATTTCCCTGATGCCGAACGATGTTGATCACTTTTTCATGTGTCTGTTGGCCATTTGGATGTCTTCTTTCGAAAAATGTCTGTTCATGTCTTCTGCCCATTTCTTGATTGGATCATTTGTTCTTTGGGTGCTGAGTTTGATAAGTTCTTTGTAGATTTTGGATACTAGCCCTTTATCTGATATGTCATTTGCAAATATCTTCTCCCATTCTGTCGGTTGTATTTTGGTTTTGTTGACTGTTACCTTTGCTGTGCAAAAGCTTTTTATCTTGATAAGGTCCCAATAGTTCATTTTTGCCCTTGCTACCCTTGCCTTTGGTGATGTTTCTAGGAAGACTTTGCTGTGGCTGAGGTCGAAGAGGTTGCTGCCTGTGTTCTCCTCTAGGATTTTGATGGATTCCTGTCTCACATTTAGGTCTTTCATCCATTTTGAGTCCATTTTTGTGTGTGGTGTAAGGAAATGGTCCAGTTTCATTCTTCCGCATGTGGCTGTCCAATTTTCCCAACACCATTTGTTGAAGAGACTGTCTTTTTTCCATTGGACATTCTTTCCTGCTTTGTCGAAGATGAGTTGACCATAGAGTTGAGGGTCCATTTCTGGGCTCTCTATTCTGTTCCATTGATCTATGTGTCTGTTTTTGTGCCAGTACCATACTGTCTTGATGATGACAGCTTTGTAATAGAGCTGGAAGTCTGGAATTGTGATGCCACCAGCTTTTCTTTTCTTTTTCAACATTCCTCTGGCTACTGGGGTCTTTTCTGGTTCCATACAAATTTTAGGATTATTTGTTCCATTTCTTTGAAAAAAGTGGATGGTAGTTTGATAGGGATTGCATTAAATGTGTAGATTGCTCTAGGTAGCATTGACATCGTCACAATATTTGTTCTTGCGATCCATGAGCATGGAACTTTTTTCCATTTCTTTGTGTCTTCCTCAATTTCTTTCATGACTATTTTATAGTTTTCTGAGTACAGAATGTTTGCCTCTTTGGTTAGATTTATTCCTAGGTATCTTATGATTTTGGGTGAAATTGTAAATGGGATCGACTCCATAATTTCTCTTTCTTCTTATTGTTGGTGTATAGAAATACCACTGATTTCTGTGCATTGATTTTATATCCTGCCACTTTACTGATTTCCTGTATGAGTTTTAGCAATTCTGGGGTGGAGTCTTTTGGGTTTTCCACATAAAGTATCATATCATCTGCAAAGAGTGAGAGTTTGACTTCTTTGCCGATTCGGATGCCTTTTATTTCTTTTTATTGTCTGAGTGCTGTGGCTAGGACTTCTAGTACTATGTTGAAAAGCAGTGGTGATAGTGGTCATCCCTGCCGTGTTCCTGACCTTAGGGGGAAGCTCTCAGTTTTTCTCCATTGAGAATGATATTCGCTGTGGGTTTTTCATAGATGGCTTTTATGATATTGAGGTCTGTACCCTCTATCCCTACACCCTGAAGAGTTTTAATCAAGAAACGATGCTGTAGTTTGTCAAATGCTTTTTCTGCATCTACTGAGAGGATCATATGGGTCTGGTTCTTTCTTTTATTAATGTGTTATATCACACTGATTCATTTGCAGATGTTGAACCAAACTTGCAGCCCAGGAATAAATCCCATTTGGTCGTGGTGAATAATCCTTGTAATGTAATGTACTGTTTGATCCTAGTGGCTAATCTTTTGGTGAGAATTTTTGCATCTGTGCTCATCAGGGATATTTGTCTGTAGTTTTCCTTTTTGATGGGGTTTTTGTCTGGTTTTGGGATCAAGGTAATCCTGGCCTCATAAAATGAGTTTGGAGGTTTTCCTTCCATTTCCATTTTTTGCAACAGTTTCAGAAGAATAGGTATTAATTCTTCTTTAAATGTTTGGTAGAATTCCTCTGGGAAACCATCTGGCCCTGGGCTTTTGTTTGTTGGGAGATTTTTGATGACTGCTTCAATTCCCTTAGTGGTTGTAGGTCTGTTCAGGTTTTCTATTTCTTCCTGGTTCAGTTTTGGTAGTTTATACATCTCTAGAAATGCATCCATTTCTTCCAGAGTATCTAATTTGCTGGCATATATTTGCTCATAATATATTCTTATAATTGTTTGTATTTCTTTGGTGTTGGTTATAATCTCTCCTCTTTCACTGATGATTTTATTTATTTGGGTCATTTCTCTTTTCTTTTTGATAAGTGTGGTCAGGGGTTTATCAATCTTATTAATTCTTTCAGTGAACAAGCTCCTAGTTTTGTTGATCTGTTCTACTGTTCTTTTGGTTTCTATTTCATTGATTTCTGCTCTGATCTTTACTATTTCTCTTCTTCTGTTGGGTTTAGACTTTATTTGCTGTTCTTTCTCCAGCTCCTTTAGGTGTAGGGATAGGTTGTGTATTTCAGACCTTTCTTGTTTCTTGAGAAAGGCTTGTATTGCTATATACTTTCTTCTTAGGACCGCCTTTGCCGCATGCCAAAGATTTTGAACGATTGTGTTTTCATTTTCATTTGTTTCCATCATTTTTTTTAATTCTTCTTTAATTTTCTGGTTGACCCGTTCATTCTTTAGTAGGATGCTCTTTAGCCTCCATGTATTTGAGTTCTTTTTGACTTTCCTCTTGTGATTGAGTTCTAGTTTCAAAGCATTGTGGTCTGAAAATATGCAGGGAATGATCCCAATCTTTTGGTACTGGTTGAGACCTGATTTGTGACCTTGGATGTGATCTATTCTGGAGAATGTTCCATGGGCACTCAAGAAGAATGTGTATTCTGTTGCTTTGGAATGGAATGTTCTGAATATATCTGTGAAGTCTATTTGGTCCACTGTGTCATTTAAAGTCTTTATTTCCTTGTTGATCTTTTGCTTAGATGATCTGTCCATTTCAGTGAGGGGGGTGTTAAAATCCCCTACTATTATTGTATTTTTGTCAATGTGTTTCTTTGCTTTAGTTATTAATTGTCTTATATAATTCGCTGCTCCCATGTTAGGGGCATAGATATTTACAATTGTTAGGTCTTTTTGTTGGATAGACCCTTTAGTATGATATAGTGCACTTCCTCATCTCTTATATATTCTTTGGTTTAAAATCTAATTTGTCTGATATAAGGATTGCCACTCCAGCTTTCTTTTGATGTCCATTAACATGGTAAATGTTTTTCCACCCCCTCACTTTAAATCTGGAGGTGTCTTTGCATCTAAAATTAGTCTCTTGCAGACAACATATTTATGGGTCTTGTTTTCTTATCCAATCTGACATCCTGTGTCTTTTGATTGGGGCATTTAGCCCATTTGCATTCAGGGTAACTTTTGAAAGATACGAATTTAGTGCCATTGTATTGTCTGTAAGGTGACTGTTACTGTATATTGTCTGTGTTCCTTTCTGGTCTGTTACTTTTAGGCTCTCTCTTTGCTTAGAGGACCCCTTTCAATATTTCTTGTAGGGCTGGTTTGGTGTTTGCAAATTCTTTTAGTTTTTGTTTGTCCTGGAAGCTTTTTATCTCTCTTTCTATTTTCAATGACAGCCTAGCTGGATATAGTATTCTTGGTTGCATATTTTTCTCATTTAGTGCTCTGAATATATCATGCCAGTCCTTTCTGGCCTGCCAGGTCTCTGTGGATAGGTCTGTTGTCAATCTGATGTTTCTACCATTATAGGTTACAGACCTCTTGTCTGGAACTGCTTTCAGGATTTTCTCTTTGTCTCTGAGACTTGTAAGTTTTATTATTAGATGTCGGGTGTTGACCTATTTTTTATTGATTTTGAGGGGGGTTGTCTGTGCCTCCTGGATTTTGATGCCTGTTTCCTTCCCCACATTAGGGAAGTTCTCTGTTATAATTTGCTCCAATATACCTTCTGCCCCTCTCTCTCTTTCTTCTTCTTCTGGGATCCCAATTTTTCTAATATTGTTTTATCTTATGGTATCACTTATCTCTCGAATTCTGCCCTCGAGATCCAGGAATTGTTTATCTCTCTTTTTCTCAGCTTCTTTAGTCTCCAAATTTTGGTCTTCTATATCACTAATTCTCTCTTCTGCCTCATTTATCCTAGCAGTTAGAGCCTCCGTTTTTTATTGCACCTCATTAGTAGCCTTTTTGATTTCGACTTGGTTAGATTTTAGTTCTTTTATTTCTCCAGAAAGGGTTTCTCTAGTATCTTCTATGCTTTTTTCAAGCCCAGCTAGTATTTTTATTATCGTCATTCTGAACTCTAGTTCTGACATCTTACTAATATCCGTATTGATTAGATCCGTGGCAGTTGATACTGCCTCTTGTTCTGTTTTTTGAGGTGAGCTTTTCCATCTTGTCATTTTGTCCAGAGGAGAATAGATGAATGAGAGAACAAAATGCTAACAGGGTAACAATGACCCTAGAAAAATATACACTAAACAAATCAGAAGAGACCTGAAACCAGGGGAAAAGAAAGGGAAAGAAAGAAAAAAGAGAAAAAAAGAATGATCAAATATGATCAGGCTGGTGAATAAATCACTGCCACACACTAGATTTGGGGTGTATTTTGGTTTGTTAGAAGAAACTGCCTCCCAATATTTTAAAGAAAGAAAAACTTATATATGTACAAATACAAGGGTAAATACGACGAAGGGATAGAATATGACTGTAAAGATGAAAACTATAAAAGATTTTATAAAAGGAATTGATAAGAAGTTGGTTGAAAAAAGAAAAATAAAAAAAAAAAAGGGAGAGATGTGATCAGGCAGGAAACTAGAACAAAGCCATACACTAGAGATTTAGGGTATATTTTAGTTTGTTAGAAGAAACTGTATCCCAAAATTTTAAAGAGAGAACAACTTATATATATACCAAAAATTAGGTTAGCTACAACAAAGGGATAGAATATAACTCTAAAAATGAAAAATAAAAAAAGATTTTTGTAAAAAAGGGATTGATAAGGTGTTGGTTGAAAAAGGGAAAAAAAAATTCAGAAAAAATAGAAAAAGAAAAGGAAAATTTGGGCACCTGGGTGGCTCAGTTGGTTAAGCGACTGCCTTTGGCTCAGGTCATGATCCTGGAGTCCCTGGATCGAGTCCCACATCGGGTTCCCTGCTCGGCAGGGAGTCTGCTTCTCCCTCTGACACTCCCCCCATCTCATGTGCTTTCTCTCTTTCATTTTCTCTCTCTCTCAAATAAATAAATAAAATCTTTAAAAAAAAAGAAAAAAGAAAATTAAAAACATTAACTTTGAAAGACTAAAGAATCATGGGGAAAAAAGCCATGAATTCTATGTGCTGTATTCCCCTAGTGCTGGCGTTGTTCTGCTGTTCTCATTGACCAGTTAACTTGGTCTTGGCTTGCCGTTCTTGTTGATCTTCTGGGGGAGGGGCCTACTGCCATGGTGCCGAAGTGTCTTAGCTGGAGGCGGAATTGCCCTGCCCTTGTGGGGGGCCAGGCTAAGTCATCTGCTCTGGTTTGCTCTTGGTAACTTTTGTTCCCTGCACGTTTTCCGTTCAGCTTTGGAGGACGAGAGTGAAAATGACAGCCTCCCAATCTCCGCCCCAGAGGAGCTGAGAACTTGGGGCCCCACTCCTCAGTGTGCCCCAAGAGAAAAGCAGTCAATCACTCCCGTCTCCCCATCTCCGGCCGCACTCCATGCTCACCCGGCCTGTGACCGAGTGTTTCTATCTCTGGCACAGGACCCTGTGTGGAGTCTCCAAACCCAGCAGATCCCTGCAGTGCGCTCCCACACTGCTCCTCCCGGAGGAGGAAGGGGAGTCTCGCTGGATCTGCCGCTTGTTGGGTCCCTGCTGGAGGAGGGTTAAATGATTAAAAATCATTTTTTGAGTATTATGTATCATCCAGTATAATCAGTGAAAAAGAACTAACCATGGTGCTATTAAAATAATTCCATATATTTTGTGCCCAACCAAGATTTAATGAACCTTCATTCTTTAATTAGTGCTATAGTTTATTCTTATGTAGGTATTTTAAGACAGTACTTTAGGAAACAATCAGCTATCTGTACACATTCACACAAATGGCTTCATTTAATACTGATAACAATACATCTTCAAGATGATTCCCTACTTTTTTAGAGATAAGAAAATTGAGAGTACATTATTTTGAAAATTTGCCTGCAACAACAAACCCAAAAATGGCCCATCTCTGTTCCCAAATAAAGTCATTTTTAAATTCAAATTGGATAGTTTCAAACTATACAAAGTGTGTGTGTGTGTGTGTATGTGTGTGTATGTGTGTGTGTGTGTGTGTGTTTATATTTCTTCTTCTGCACAGAGATGAATGGAAACAATTCTGTTGAAATACAAATCAGTTCCTAGACTTGTTTCAGTGGTAATGTGGTATAACAAGGAGGGTAATATGTACTGGAAGGAGTGGACTAAGTAGGTTATTAGAGCTAAAACTACATGTGCATCTTCTTTATTTTACATGGAAAGGTTTTTGCATAGAAAGAGTTATTTGGGCACTTTAAAAAAGAAAGGTAAGGTGGTGGGAGTATGACAAGGTCAACAGAATCATAAAAGGAAAGATTTAGACCACACTGCTCCATTGCTATCCATTTATTCATCCTCTGTTAACTATAATGCATCCCCCTCATTGACTGTTCCAAATGATTTTCATTCTTTCAGTTGATTTCCCAAATGAATCTTTATTATAGTGATGATTCTAAGCCAATGGCCTTTATTTCTATTTCTTCTGGCTTCATTTTTAAAAATCTTTCTTTGAATAAGTAGTGTTTTTCTTCACCATCCAAGATATGATATGTGTATACTGATGCTATTGATGTTTATTATCCCTGTTTTGAATATAATATTTGCATTTCTAATTCTTTCTGTGTGCTTTATTTTGGTCTAAAAATACACAGTTACTCTAAGGATTAGGATTGCTGCAAATAGCACTGACCTCAAAGTAGAGACTTAAGCCACAATTCTAAAAAACAAAAACCAAAAACAAACAAACACAAAAATTGTCATTAGGCAGTCATGGCTTTTAAAGCCACTCTCACATGTCTGGGACTCAGGTTCCTTCTTTCTTCTTGGTGTTCTGTGCATGGCATCTTTTCCCAAGGTCACATTATCTTCATTATGCTGTTTGAGACATTGCATCCACATTCCAGCAAGTATGACAAAGAAAGATGAGAGAAAGCACTCCCATCTTTTTAAGATGTGACAGGGATACAAATACCACTCAGCACTAGTATCTCATCTGGGCTACCTGGGCACAAGGCCACACCTAGCTATAGAGTGTTGTGTGATATGAGGATTTAGCCAGGCTTTAGAGTGCTAAGTTTAACATCTAGGTTCCTTTACTAAAGAGAAATGGCAGAATAGATATTGAGGGGCAAGTTACAAGTGTTTAACCATACATTCTAATTTGCGGTAGGAAAATACTAAATGCCTTAACTAGCTATGGTCTCAATCCCTTTCTTCCATTCCCAAGTTTTCCAAGTTTGTAAATATATCTTCTCTTACTCATTGTGCATGCTCTCCTTAACCCCCTGTGATATCTTGTGAAGAAAAAAACTCTCAAAACTATTTAGAAAGTAAGTAATTTTGCAGAGTAATTTAAAACTGATTCATGGTTTTTCATTGAATATTTTACAACTGAAGGAAGAGTACAGAGGGTTAAAAGGGTTATTATTTGAACTAATAATTTTGACTAGTGGGTTAGAATTGAAATATCTGTCCAAACATATTGAAATTATTTACTAGTGTGAAAGAATGATTTCATGGGATAAAAATCAGCAGTGTGACTTAAACAATAGAGAACTGACCTTCAATTGAATGTGAAGTCAGTTAGCTTCTTGCAATGTACATGTTCTTATGAATTCTTTTGTGCTTTTAGAATTTGCTTATAGGGTTATAGTGGATTCATGACTTTTAGATTTATGAATATTCTAGGTTTTTTTTATTATGTATGTTAATCACCATACATTACATCATTAGTTTTTGATGTAGTGTTCCATGATTTATTGTTTGCATATAACACCCAGTGCTCCATGCAGAACGTGCCCTCTTTAATACCCATCACCAGGCTAACCCATCCTCCCACCCCCCTCTGCTCTAGAACCCTCAGTTTGTTTTTCAGATCCATCATCTCTCATGGTTCATCTGCCCCTCCGATTCCCACCCCCTTCATTCTTCCCCTCTTGCTATCTTCTTCTTCTTCTTCTTCTTCTTCTTCTTCTTCTTCTTCTTCTTTTTTGAAAAAGAAAGGCAAAGCAGGCGGCATCAGAATTCTGGACTTCCAGCTCTATTACAAAGCTGTCGTCATCGAGACAGTATGGTATGGGCACAAAAACAGACACATAGATCAATGGAACAGAATGGAGAACCCAGAAATGGACCCTCAACTCTATGGTCAACTCATCTTCGACAAAGCAGGAAAGAATGTCCAATGGAAAAAAGACAGTCTCTTCAACAAATGGTGTTGGGAAAATTGGACAGCCACATGCAGAAGAATGAAACTGGACCATTTCCTTACACCACACACAAAAATGGACTCAAAATGGATGAAAGACCTAAATGTGAGACAGGAATCCATCAAAATCCTAGAGGAGAACACAGGCAGCAACCTCTTCGACCTCAGCCACAGCAAAGTCTTCCTAGAAACATCACCAAAGGCAAGGGTAGCAAGGGCAAAAATGAACTATTGGGACCTTATCAAGATAAAAAGCTTTTGCACAGCAAAGGTAACAGTCAACAAAACCAAAATACAACCGACAGAATGGGAGAAGATATTTGCAAATGACATATCAGATAAAGGGCTAGTATCCAAAATCTACAAAGAACTTATCAAACTCAGCACCCAAAGAACAAATGATCCAATCAAGAAATGGGCAGAAGACATGAACAGACATTTTTCGAAAGAAGACATCCAAATGGCCAACAGACACATGAAAAAGTGATCAACATCGTTCGGCATCAGGGAAATTCAAATCAAAACTTCAATGAGACACCACCTCACACCAGTCGGAATGACTGAAGTTAACACGTCAAGAAACGACAGATGTTGGCGAGGATGCGGAGAAAGGGGAACCCTCCTACACTGTTGGTGGGAATGCAAGCTGGTGCAGCCACTCTGGAAAACAGTATGGAGGTTCCTCAAAAAGTTGAAAATAGAGCTACCCTACGACCCAGCAATTGCACAACTGGGTATTTACCCCAAAGATACAAACGTAGGGATCTGAAGGGGTACGTGTACCCTGATGTTTATAGCAGCAATGTCCACAATAGCCAAACTGTGGAAAGAGCCAAGATGTCCTTCAGCAGATGAATGGATAAAGAAGCTGTGGTATATATATATATATATATGTATATATATATATATATATATATATATATATATATAAAATGGAATATTTTTCAGCCATCAAAAGGAATGAGATCTTGCCATTTGCAACGACGTGGATGGAACTGAAGGGTGTTATGCTGAGCGAAATAAGTCAATCAGAGAAAGACATGTATCATATGACCTCACTGATATGAGGAATTCTTAATCTCAGGAAACAAACTGAGGGCTGCTGGAGTGGTGAGGGATGGGAGGGATGGGGTGGCTGCGTGATAGACGTTGGGGAGGGTATGTGCTATGGTGAGCGCTGTGAATTGTGCAAGACTGTTGAATCACCGATCTGTACCTCTGAAACAAATAATACAATATATGTTAAAAAAAGTGAATATTCTAGTTTTAAAACTTATTATTTCTCACCTCTGAAGGATTGAGATAATTATAGCAACTCATCCATAATTTGAACCATTAATTAGCATTTGTATTAGGATAATGTTTAATATTTGGTATAGTTTATAAGTAGAAAATTTTTAAAAAATATTTTAACTCTGTCTTATGATGCCAATAGGTTTATTTTATAACCTTTTAGAAACATCAATAATTAATATATCTAATTTTTTTTTGTATTTGACTTGATCCAAAATTTCATCATTCATTATCCTTTATACCTTTAGTATTCATTCCATCAGTTTTAAATGTTATAATTTCTGCCAGCTAAATAAATACTTGAAATTTAATGTACCAAGGTAGTTACCATAGCATTAAGTATTTCAGATTGATAGGTAGGTGCATATTGTCCACATAACTGAATGCTGATAAACATGACTATCAGTTTATTTAAATTAATAATTATGAGATCAAAATCCCTGTGCATATACTTTCAATATTTTTTGAGCCTAAAGTGATCTAATTATGGTGGGAAAAGAATAATACAACAGGAAATCCTGGCTATCCTTCATTTATTTAAAAAGAAACTATTTCCCCTAATTAGTAAATAATATATGATAATGAACAATTGAATGAATTTTTCTTTGGAATCTAAGATAAGTTTATGCCAACTATAAAAATCTTAGCAACTCTGTTTATGAATGAATGTTACATTATATATGTGTCTTAAAGTAATAGTTTTCTTATAAAATATGGTGAATTAAAATCATTTAAAAAAATTGCATGCCCCATTTTGAAACTTATGTAACAAACAAGAAAACCTTGAAGAATACAGAATAATATTTTTATCTCTTATTTTACATCTCTAACCTGACCATGAGTTTCTCAGTTTATGAACACATTCCTCAATATTACCCTTCTATTTGCTTCATTTTTTAAATTTGTCCTTCAATATTTATAATGTACATTTGATTCTAGAACAATGTAGGGGTGAGGGACACTATACAACTATTAACTTCCCCAAAACTTAATAATAGCCTGTTATTGACCAGGAGGCTTACAGATAACATAAATATTTGATTAACACATATTTTGCATGTTATGTGTATTATATTCTGTATTCTTACAAGAAGGTAAGCTAGTGAAAAGAAAACGTTAATAAGAAAACCATAAGGATGAGAAAATACATTTATAATACTGTTCTATAAACAATCCACATGTAAGTTGGACCAGCAGAGTTCAAATTCATATTGTTCAAGGGTCAACTGTATTGTTTTCTTATGTTTTTATTTCTTCTGTCATTCCTTAATTTTACACCTTTTAATTTCAGAACTTCTGTGCAGTAATCAGATGATATATCTTGGACGGTCTAATGCTACTTTTGGTTTTGTCATATGACTTGCATTCATGGTAGATTGTTTCCCAGTTTTAAAAGCACTTACTGTGAATCTTCCTCAGTGAAACTTTGTCAATGAGTTTGGGTGCAGGAGTTTCCTTCTGGGAAAATTTTGCTTTCACCCACATAAGATTCCCCCTCAGATGTACTATTAACTAGACTGAATTTTTATGTTATTTATTGAGGTTTCCTTCATTCCCAAGTCACTTGAGATCCATTTGCTATGTTCAAGGTATGTTGTTAGGGTTTGGGTATTTAGTAGTGACTGATTAAGTCTAAGTCCAGTGAGTCACATCTAAACTTTTAATGTTTCTTACTTTTCTTACTTAGTTATTTTTTATTACAGTTACAGAAAATGCTACATATATTTTTTAATTGGCGGAAATGTGATGTTTTCTTTATATCTTGCTAGAAAAGTAAGAAAAAGTTATGGATGGCTAAGCAATATGGAGGGCACATATCTCAACAGAGTCAGCAACTTTTTTTTTTTTTAAAGATTTTATTTATTTATTTGAGAGAGAGAGAATGAGAGATAGAGAGCATGAGAGGGAAGAGGGTCAGAGGGAGAAGCAGACTCCCCACTGAGCAGGGAGCCCAATGCGGGACTCGATCCCGGGACTCCAGGATCATGACCTGAGCCGAAGGCAGTCGTTTAATCAACCAAGCCACCCAGGCGCCCCAAGAGTCAGCAACTTCTTAATATGATGACATTCTTTATCCCTGTAAGTAAATTTTTATACTATTTAATAACAGTAGTTGATTACTGTTAATCATGTCAATATTTATAAATGTTGATAATTTAGTTTTCAAAGATCTACAGTGATGAAGACCACATACTTTCTGGAAAATGTTTATAAAATCAGATGAAACAAATTTTAAGCCTTTTTCCTTATGTTTGAATATTTCTATAGATGGGAAAGAATGATCTTACAACTACAAATCTTCCCTTCTGAAGTTGGCTTTGTTGCACAGTGTCTGTAACTGGGAAGAATATATTTTTCCTTTGTCATTTTCTTCTTGTTAGGCTCTTCCAATAAGGTGTTCTGCAAAGAAGACTGCAAGGCTGGAGGAGAGAGGGATAGATTTCTTTCTGTTGGAATTTTCTTCCTGTTTGTGCTTCCTATTCCTGTCAGTGTCACTAGGCCTGCTTTTGTTACCCCCAAACCAGCATTTGTTACCCTTAGCAGTTTACCACCTCTCACAGAACTAGTCTTGTTGTGCCCCCTGAGAGACATCAGCACCAGGTTGCTAGTGTCCCTTTCTCTGATGTTTGGTCTAACTCTGTGGGTCTGTCTTCTCATCTCTGAGGTACAAGTAGAGTCAAGCAATACCACTTTCTGAAAAGTATGAGTTTCAATTCCACAGGATCCTTTGTCCAGGTGTCTAAAATTTTTTTTAAATAATTTCACAAAGCCAATGATATTTGTTTTTTTTTAAGATTTTATTTATTTATTTATTTGAGAGAGAGAATGAGATAGAGAGAGAGAGCATGAGGGGGGGAGGGTCAGAGGGAGAAGCAGGCTCCCCGCTGAGCAGGGAACCCGATGCGGGACTTGATCCCAGGACTCCAGGATCATGACCTGAGCCGAAGGCAGTGGCTTAACCAACTGAGCCACCCAGGAACCCCAAGGTCTCTAAATTCTAATAATCAGAAACTCTTCCCTCTGTTTTCCAAACCTAGGAGTAGTAGCTGCTTCTTGAATTTGCTACTTTTGTTATATCTCAGTGGGTTTTCTGTTCTTCAATATTTAGAATCCTTTATAGTAAATTCTCTCTGTTAAACCAGCTAATGCAAATATCTGGCTCTAGATTATATCCTGAGTTATTTTAGTATTGCATATCTTATAATAAATATTTGGTGAACAGTATTTTAATTAGTAAGGCTTGTGTATTGCATATATATATAATTCCTATTTATTATTATTTTTATCATTAAGGCATAACACCTGGACCCAATTAAATTTCCTACATTACATTTTAAGGCAAAATATGATTAGTATAGTAAAAGAAAGAGAATGAAAGGAAGGAAGGGAGGGAGGGAGAGAAGGAGGGAGGGAGGAAGGAAGGAGGGAAGGAAGGAAGAAAGGAAGGAAGGAAGGAAGGAAGGAAGGAAGGAAGGAAGGAAGGAAGGAAGGAAGGAAGGACGGACATGTGTAGTGGGGGGTCCAAAGAGGAAAATACCATTTCTTATTGGAAAGTTTGATCTGGTAGATTTTGATGGGTTAATAGAATTCCTGTGAGCAGAGATTCTGGAATGATAGGAAGAATATTCAAATGAAAAGAAACAGGATGAACAAAAAGGTACAAAATGGGAGATATTTGGGGGGAATATCAATCAGAGCATTTTGATTACAGAAAATAGAAACTCAAAAACATGGGGAAAAAAAAACATGGATGTGGGTCCATGAGAATTATAATAGTAGTACCTTTAAAATCACAGATTAAAACAATGAGAAATAATTTCTGGATAATAAAGTATTAAAGATTGTAAAACAATTTGGTTATTATATATGTATTTCAAAATAAGAAATAACCTGTAGAGATAGACCTAGAATTAAGGTGAGAAAATGGGTCTGAGATTTTAGGTTTTTTTTTTTTTTAAAGATGTTATTTATTAATTTATTTCCTAGAGAGAGAGAGTGAGAAAGAGAAAGGAACAGAGAGAGAGGGACAAGCAGACTCTGCACTGAGCATGAAGCCCAATGTGGGACTTGATCCTTCAACCCCAAGATCATGACCCAAGCTGAAATCAAGAGTTGGACATGCAACAGATTGAGCCACGCACGTGCCCCTTAGTTTTGAGAATCATAGACAAAATGATGTTAGTCACAAATAAAACTTTGTTTTATTGAGTTTTATAATGTGGCAACAGAAGAAATGATGTAAATCAATATATATTTCTGCCCCACTGACTCTAGGTTTGGTCTTATAAATTGTTTCAGCTTGTCATGACAGCTGAGGATGAAACATGCTTATTTAGTTTATATTGTACTCCCGTGTTCATGAGATTTGCTGTGGAGAGAATATACCTGGGTAGTAGCCAGAGCAAGAAGAATATGGAGACAAGTAGAGCTGACATGAACCTGATCCAAAGATTGACGCCAACAACAGCTGATCTGTAGCCTGAAACAGAACTATTCCAGCTGACTTATAAACACTTCAGAAGAAAAAAAATGCTTATTATAGACCAGAAACTTCCGGGGTGACTCGTTATGCAGCAGTAGTTGACTAATACATGCACTATTTTATGATTTGGGGGGTGAAAACAAGGCAAGTAGCTTAATTAAAACTCAAAATGCAAACTTCAACTTTCTTTAACTTAGGTATAGGCAGTAAGTTGTTTCTCCCGACCTCTATACAGTTCTCTAATAAAGTGTGATAATAGTTTATTGTTTATAATTTATCAAAATATATAAATTCAGATAGCTACAAAAATAAATAAAAGATACCAAAATATCTTTCAGTTAATGTAGGATTGTAGACTGTTGTATGTGCACACATGTACTATGTGAATATACTGAAAGACAGTGTCTGTATAAAAAAGAAAAAACTTCCTTTGTAGTAATACTCAAGTTCGTTTTTCCCAGCACCTTAGGTTTATTATCCAAATATATAGTAACAAGCATTTTATCTATTTTCCATAAAAATCTTAAGTAGGTCCAAATTGGACAATAAGCTAACTTTTTGCCATAGATTAGCCAATTCCATTTCCCATGTCATATTCTAAGAATATAATCTTCTTAATATAGTTCATTTGGAATTTTACAGTGAATATAATAAAACAATTAAAATGCTTCAACATGTATATTAACTGCCTTCCCCTAAGTTACCTGAGAAGATAATGTCAAAGTTAAATTCCCATTTTAATTGATTTCCAAAATTTAATTCAAATTTTCAGTTTAATTCAATTAAGAATTCAAAAATTTTCTCCATTTTTTTGTTTTGTTTTGTTTTCCTTCACAGAGGTCTTACTTGGGTACTTGTGAGATTTCTGGGTACTTTCTTCTGCTTTTGTCTTTCTAAGAATGACACCTCAAAATTTGAATTAAACCAAATTCAAGTTCCTCCTGTCTCTCACACTCCAAAAATTCTTCTGAAATTAACATCAATGAAACCACTATAATACATTTCCAAAAAAAGTGATGATTCAGTGTTATTCAAAAGTGGGTATAGACGAAAAGCATAAGAAAGAAGAGATAAATGATTTAGGCTTCAGCTTTTACAAGAAGCCAGTCCGTTGTTTATAATTTACAGTCAACTTGGGAAAAATCACCCATCAAAATGTCAGTTGTGACATCTTGCTTAAAAATTTGTGAATCCATACATACCTCCTTTCTCTCTTAGCATTTGAAATGGTTCTTTTTGCCCAATTGTGAACTTTGGCAAGGGACACTATGCTTGTCTACTGTGCTTCCCTGAGGTTCTTGCATTCCTTTGGTTTTCACCTCATGTATTTACAAACCTGTGCTTGGAAATAGTCCTTGAATTTAAGGCACAGCACAGTTGAAATACATATGAGGATTCTGTAGGGAAACAGACTGTGTTTAATTCTACTACCAAGATGCCCACTATGAAACATAAGACCATGGTACTACTCAAAGTGCCAAAGCCCTCCATTACCTAGATTTTTCTGTATTTCCTTCTCTGGGAAGATTCCATATCATTTTTTTCTCTTAATGAGTCTGCTGCAAATTCCTAAAGGATAACTCTAGGTCCATATTTCCTGCTTCCTAAGATATTTTCTTCCTGATCTTATCATTTCTGTATTTCAGACTCACCCTCAATGTTATTCCTAATTAAAACTGTTTGGCTTCAGAAGCTTGAGGAAGCCAATATCTAATGAGAACCTGTATAGACTGTGCTGTAATATGTACAAGAAATCTTTTCTTTTCCTCAGTATTTTCTTTTGTAATTGACAAGACTTGATTAATTTGTGCGATTTCAAAGACGTCAGAAACATTACTGTCTATTACATTCTTTCCTGTTGTTATGGATTGGGTTATGTCTTCTCAAAAGATGTCCAATCCTAACCCCTAGAACCTGTGCATATAGGATTATTTGGAAATAGGTTCTTTGCAAATAATCAAGGTAGGATGAGATCATTAGGATGGGCTCTAATTCAATATGACTGATGTCCTTATAAAAAGGGGAAATTTGGACACAGAGATGGACATGAGTAGAGGGAAGACTATATGTAGACACAGGAGGAATGCCATCCATAAGCCAAGGAATGGCTGAGGATACCAGAAGATAGGAGAGGTATGGAGCAACTTCTCCCTCACAGCCCTCAGAAGAACCAATCCTGTTGACACTTTAATTTTGGACTTTTAGTAGTCACCAGAACTGGAAGACAATAAATTTGTGTTAAGTAAACCACTGAGTTTGTAGAACTTTATTATGGCAGCCACAGGAAACTTTTACACCTACAAATGAATCCTTTGTGTGTTTCATTTACTTTCTATTAGTTTCCCATACCTTTCAAGGAGAACATGGCAAAATTTTTAATAATTGACTTGCTTTCAGCCTTAGCTCCTTTCCTTCTCTGCCTGATGCAAGAAAACACTATTTGCTATTGAAGGATTATCTTTCCCTTCTCTTTCAATTTGTTTTGAGTCCAGATGTTTATTTTGCCAATATATTCTTCCTGATTCTGTGATACAAGTCTTCTGGAATGAGAGATCAATTTTTGAATTTTGACTGTGAAAAAACACCCACTTCCTTCAAAAAAAAAATTTATTGCTTCCCCAAATAGAGTAAGTCCACTGAGAAGATCATCAACTACTTGTCCAGAATTCCAAAAAGTTAGATTTAATTTGTTTGTTTTGCTTAAATTTATCATCTCATCATACATGAACTCCCACTTAGCATCTGGTGTTCTCTTACAGTATAAGAATTAGTTGGGGCACCTGGGTAGATCGGTTGGTTAAACATCCAACTCTTGGTTTTGGCTCAGGTCATAATCTCAAGGTCATGAGATAGACCCCCATGTCAGGCTCCATTCTCAGTGCAGAGTCTGCTTGAGATTCTCTCCCTCCTCTTCCTCTCACTCAAGTACTCTCTCTCTCTCTTTCTCTCATAAATAAATAAATAAATAAAAAGAATTACCTGATTTCCTACTTGGGTTCTGTTTTTATTTTACTTCCTTTAGTATTCTGTGTTGTTTTTTAATCAAAATACTCAACAAATGCTTGAGTTTCATGCTGATATTCTCAAACTTTCTTTCTGAAATGTGTCTAAATCTTACCTAATAAACTAGTGCAATTGTTCCAATAAACAAAGGACACCGTTAGAGGATATAATTCTATACCTTTCTGCCTCCCATCCTTCTTATGGAAGTCTTCTGATTTTGTTGTTGTTGTTGTTAACATCTTGACCCTTATATATGAAATCATTTTGAATCCTGATCCAGAAAGAAAGTATAACTTCAACTTTCCAATTTTGATTTCAAAAGTAGTTAAATATGGGCACATTATTTTTCCCTATTTTGTAGATTTCTATTTAAAACCTTCACCTTTTGCTAAGCATATCTCTTTTCTTCTCTTGCTAAATCAACATGCCTTCTTTGCTTTTTATTTTCATTTACAACACAGTTCCAATTCTAACTAAAAGAAATAAATAAACTGCTTTTTAAACTCATTTCATTCTTCACTATGTCTCTGTACAATCTTATATCCAACTGACAAAGTGTTATGAGAATAGTATTTTTAAATTATCACTTAGCCCATGGGTTTATAATAATTACAATGACTTTTTTCCCCTCTATATCAGCTTAGTGGTATGATATCTTATGGTATCAAGTCTCCATTCCACATTTTCTGTTCACTGAACAAATCCATGCTACTGTGGTGTTAATTTATCCACAGACCGTGGGTTCCTGAAATCTACAATTGTAATCTGGGTGGATGTCAGAGCTATCTTGAAAACAGGGTGGGAGGTGACTACAGGAGCTTCTGGGAATGCCACAGGGATTTAAGACAATTCTTTCCTTGGCCTTGAATGTTGTTCAAAGATAGAGAAGAAAACTGTGTAACAGGTCCCATGCTGCTGTTAATATCTTAAACTTTACATATCCCTAAAGTCCTGTGTTTGTACTCTTCGCTTTTTTAAATTTATTTATTTTCATTTTTAAAGTCTCATTTTACATACCTGAGTGAGAAAAATAAAAACAAAGTTTACAAAAAAAATAAAACAACACTATTCTACTAATCACTAACACAGAATCTGCCTGTATTTGCTTTTTCTGAAATGAACCTTATCAGAATGAAAATAGTTTCATCAATAATGCAGTAACAAACTTGTTTATGATATCACTTCTGCCACATCAGGATATTCAGGCCCTTTTCACAAAAGTTTGCTTCAAAGTTAATTTCTTTTTAAATACACTCATACGGTTCCAAATCAACCTGTGATATATAAATGGTTCAGATGGAATATGATGTCCTGACCTTCATTATTTTCTTTTTTCCCTGTCAAGAGAGAAACAAAGTATGATTTTTCAAATGACTTTGCAAAGCTTTATACCATTTTCCCTCTCTTTTCTCCTCCCTGTCCCAACCCCTGGTTTCAGAATTCTTTGGATTGAGTTGGCCATTGGCCAGTAGAAAGACTTATTTTCACTCATTGAATCCCTGCATTGTTAACTCCCCAAACTAAAGATAAATTTATACCACTGCAGTAAATGAAAAGGCCAACCTTATGTGCAGCCCCAGTTATAAAGTATATAGTAATAAAAGCATATTTTCCCCACTTTGTGTGTAAGTTGTCCTGGGGAACCTAGCCCCTGACCCTTGAGCCTGGTGTACTTAACTTAGAACCTGACAGTAGCTTAGCCTACTATTAATGTTGGGGTCATTATAGCAGTGAGGAAATTGTGGGGACAGAAGAAAAGTGTGAAAATATATGGTCACTTATTTGGATCAACAAATTTGGAAACAGGGAAGTTGAGGAGCAGTGAGGAATGTTAACATGTTTTTATGGCACCATGATTCTACATGCTGTCTTTGCTTCTGAATATAGATAGAATCTTTTGGGTGACAAGGCAGTAAGAGCAGCAGAGTATGGATAACAATGTGTATTCTTCCTTATGAGGAGAGGGAACAAAAAGTGACTAATGACCTTGCTCTCCTAAAAGTTTATTCTTGCAGACCAAAAAATTATTCATATATATCAGTGAAATTGATATTGAATGTATTGGAGGAATTCATCACATACAGGAAAAAAAGCAAATACCTATATGATTGTTTATCAAAAGACACCAAAATAATTTGTTTAATAAAACCCTACTTTTATTCTTGATTATAATATGTTATAAAAGTGGCATCTGAAGTGTAATAGGAAAATTGCTGACATTCAGAATCTGAAATCATTGCGGTTGTATTCAAGTTAAATAACTTCTAACTCTGTTACCTTATGTAAATTGCAATGTCTCTGATTCTTAATTTCTTCATTGGTAAAATGAGAATAATAAAATTACCTGCCTCATAGGTAATCATTAGGACAACAACAACAACAAAATAGCTTATGTAAGAATATCTAGTACAGTGCTTTGTATATATTTAGTGTTCTCTGGATATTATTTACTTTTAAATAGTGACATATGTGTCTTAAATT
Organism: Zalophus californianus; assembly: GCF_009762305.2. NCBI lineage: Eukaryota > Metazoa > Chordata > Mammalia > Carnivora > Otariidae > Zalophus > Zalophus californianus. Next base: position 37,057,190 of record NC_045597.1, read on the forward strand.
CAGAGTAGCAATAAAAAATGTATCCATGATATATAAAAACATACTTCAGATCTGTCTACTTCTTTGTTGCTGTTGATATATGCTTCTTTGTCTTCCTCCCCTCATATTCCTTAACTATTGTCTCGATAATACTAAGGAAGGAGGTCAGAGGTAGTTTTTTTATTTCTAGGCATAGGTAAATACATGATTTCCCTAACATGGCATCTGGTTAGCAAAAACTAGGAAGAATATTTGATAGGAGATATGCTGGTAAGTGGTTATTATGCCCCTAAAAACTGATTTTTATTGTTTGCCCATTTCCATTGTGCAAATACGCCCATCATGACCAAAATCAAGCTACTAAAAAGATGTTACTGAATGCAGAGTTGGAAACTGATGTACAGAGTGAACTCTCACAAGTTGGTACACACAGCTCTAATATACCGCTACACATATTTGAGAGTTAAGGGATAGAGATTCTGTATTACATGCTCCTTCTGCTTGGTATTATAGACTATCAACTTATCCCTTTTTTAGCCAATGTTCCATAATGTTTCAAATGCCTGTAATTTGACAACACTTAATCTCAACCTATACCTGGAAAGGAGCCTCAACCTGGCATGCCTGTAAGAACTGCTAGTCGTTTCCATATTCATTAACTGGATTGTGAGGGGGGGTGACATCCAATGGGTCAACTTTGACCAATGGACAATGGTTATGGGCAGGTAAATGATGATTTTTTTCCCTTCAACAGATAATTTTGCGTTACTCTTTATATAGATCATTACGTGGGAGGTGGAGGGTTGTATGTGCTTTTACCAGGATTGGGTGGTAGTTTTCCATAGTGTTTACTTGTCCCATAATGCAACCTGCACAAGAACGTTTTCTCAGGCTCTGCTATCTGGAGAAAATAGCCTAAAACATTCCAGTATCTTCCTGCAATTCAGTTATTAAAGTCCATGAGGGTAAACTGAGGTGACACTGAGCAGTGTTGAGCCAGCTGGCCCTGGCAACTGCTAATCCACTTTCTGTCTTTATGGATATGCCTATTCTGAACATTTCATATAAATGGTATCATATAATATGTGACTGACTTCTTTTTATTTAGCATAATGTTTTCAAGGATCATCTGTATTGTAGCATGTTTCAGTATGTCATTCCTCTTTATGGCTGAATAATACTCCATTATATGAATATACTACATTTCATTTATCCATTTATAAGTTGATAGACATTTGGATTGTTTTAATTTTGTGATTTTTTTTAAAGATTTTATTTATTTTTCAACAGAGAGAGACAGTGAGAGAGGGAACACAAGCAGGGGGAGTGGGAGAGGGAGAAGCAGGCTTCCCGCTGAGCAGGGAGCCCGATGTGGGACTCAATCCCAGGACCCTGGGACCATGACCTGAGCCGAAGGCAGACGCTTAACAACTGAGCCACCCAGGTGCCCATAATTTTGTGATTATTATGAATACTGCTGCTATGAACATTTGTTTATGTGTTTTTATGTGGACATAAGTTTTCAATGCTCCTAGATATAAACTAATAGTGAAATTTTTGGTAACTCTACATTTAACATTTTGAAGAACATCCAAATTTTTTCAAAGCAGCTGTACCATTTGCAAGCCTGTTATCAATGTATGACATTTCTCAACATCCTTACCAATTCTTGCTATTTTCTATCTTTAAAAAAAATAGCCATCCTAGTGGCTGTGAAATGAAATCTCATTGTGATTTTAATTTCTATTTCCCTAATGGTATTGAAGTTTATTTCATGCTTGTATTGCTTACTTGTATATCTTCTTTGAACAAATTAGATGTATCTTTTTTCTTTTGTTGCTTGTGTGAGTATAAAAAAATGCATCTTTTTCATAATTTTTACTGTAGTATTTGGTGAAGAAAGTTCCTTTTTTTTTTAAGTGGGTTTTGCAAAACATTTGGTTATAGCCTTCAGAACAGCAGGGAAGACCTAGTGAGATTATGCAATAATAATAAGATCAATTCTAGCTCTTTATTATTTGAATATGTTTTCCACATTAAGAAGGGTAATGGGACAAATTCATTACTGGCTTCTGAGAGCTAATATTCAGGCCCTATGGCTCTGTTCTTTTACAGAGAAGGCAATTAGCTGAAGATATGTGGCTTGCCTAAGATCACCCAGCAAGTTATTGGCATAGTAGGAATGTGAACACATGGACTCTCAGTTTCCCATCTGTTGCCTAGTTCATTTGGCTGCTTTGTTAGGAGTGGGTGTATGTATGTATATTTATGTAGTGTTTCGGGAATGAGCAAAGGAAAGTGGGATAGTTTGTGCATTGTTTCAAATAGACACAGGGAAGTGGGATGATAGCAATTTCTTTATGCACTAGCAAATATATTTAAGGTGGTTCTAAACTCTGAGAAATAGGATGGAATTGTAAATTATGATGCCCTACTTTAAGCATTTCGATATGTTATTCTACATTACTTTAAATATATTTAAATAAATTAGTGAATACTGATTTTATGCCCCTAACTTTAATTCTTATGTAGATATTTGGAGGTGAAGACAGATAAGCATATAGATACTTGAAGGTGAAGACAAACGTGACATTTGAAGGTGAAGGTAGATAAACAGTGAAACCAGTTCATTCCTACCATGCTAATTTTAATTGTTAAAGTTAAAATAATTTAATTATTTGCCTAAGACCAATGCTTCATGAAATGTTAAAATATACATTATGTGTTATGCATTATTAAGAAAGTACTAGCTAGATCTACTATAATAGATAGTATAACAGTGTTCTATGTAGTAGGAAGAGAAAAAATTGTGCCTGTCCTGGACAGGGAGATTGAAAATAAAATCTCTATATCCAACAAATACAGAAAGCACTGTACTAAACAAAGCTGAATATCCAATGAAGGGACAGGTGGAAAATAGGGGAATAATAAAGAGGAGTTTCAGTTAAAGAGAAGAAAGATAAAAAGGATGATGGAGAATGAACCAAAAGGAGGAGGAGAAAACAGGAGGGTAAAAATGGGGGAAAGAGCAATATGTTTGTGTATATCTTCATTTCTGCAACTTAGAAATGGTATTCAGTGTTTCATTGTGTTCTTTCCTTTAACTTCTCTTGCAAAGAGAGCCTTATGCAGTGATATGGAGTCAGACTCATGTTGTGAATATTGGTGAATTTGCACCATTGAGAGGATGATCAGCATATGCATATGGATTATGTGTATGTTGCCTATACCTCCTTATTTTCTACCACACCCCCCCCTTCAGTACTGAGAACAAGTGCACAAATAAGGAAGAGAAAGATTATGGTCATATCATCTGTGCAGAGTAGTCTCCTATCTCTCCAAGTGACATTTTTCTCCTTTCAGCAATATGAAGATCACAGGTCAAGGAATGATAATCATTTTAACTATATTGTATAAATATAGGAGAATATGATCTAACACTGAAAGAAATATTATAATTGATGTGCTTTGTGTTTTTAAGAGAAATTATTATATTCATTTTCTATCTTTTTTAGCTTTTATTTAAATTCCAATTAGTTAACATACAATGTAATATTTGTTACAGGCGTACAAATTAGTGATTCAACACTTACATCCTATTTTTCTTTAGAGTAAAAATATAGTCAGTAATGAAGTCAGTCATTAAGATAGAATAAAAGACTGATTCATATAAAATGATAGCAACTATATGCAGTGTTAATTAGTAGATTCTTCCTAATTTCAAGTGTCCCAAAGTAAGAAGTGTAAAAGGGTAAAAATCTGACTTTTATTGATGTTGATTATTCAGAATATAATGCAATTTTCTATTAATGTACCACTTCATTTTAAATGTTTTTATTATTTTTTTTACTAGAAGTGCTTTATTTTAGAAGTGAATTGAAAAGGTGAAAACTTATAAATCAAGTGTAATAAATGAAGTCTATATATAAATGAAGTGTATAAATGAATTGTATAAATGAAGTCTATTGGGAATTTCCTAATTTTCATTTACTAATAGTTACTAACGACTAGATATAAAATTAGAAATGTCTACATAGATAATTAAGTTTTTAATATATGAATATTAAAGTTGAAGTATTCTCTTGATGGACTTACACATCATGCACCGTGTCTTGATATAGGCTCTAATACTATATCCTTCTCTATAAAAGAACTTCATAATGATCCAGAAACTGGGTTAGAAAAAAAAGACTGTATATGATTGTGGAGCCATCATGTGAAACTCCTTGATTTTTTAATAAAAATCAAAATACATTTCATTACATTTTAATCTCTCTAATTACTTGATGAATAAATATTGTACCAATAATCAAAATAAAATAAAGTCTAACTAAACTAATAATGTAATGTGGGGAAATACGTAAACAAACCCTGCATAGAAAAGCAAGAAAAATTCAATACAGCAGCACAACTCAAAAAGTAATAAATAAAACATTTAAGAAATTATCTGCTATTAGATTTTAAAGGTCTCTTTAAAGGTGCTATTATTTTATGTAAAGAACTATATGCAGTTGAATTAGCGACCAGATTAATTTGTTGGAGGTCTTCAGCATGAACCCCTGTGTATTCTTGGGGCCAACCTTGTCATTGATATGTATCCTCCAGAGAATGCCAGCTACCTAAGGTATTCCTTAACAACCTCCTTGTTATATTATGAAGTTTCTATTTTTACAATGTATGTGTCAACTTCAAGGATTTTAAGGTGATTCACAAACTTTAAATTAACAGGGTGAGTACAAATTCTAAAAACATGCCAAAGGGTAGAAACGAGTACTTATTTTTGTTGAGTTGTAGCCTTGTGCACAAAAGAGTGATTTGGCAGCCATGACAAGTGACCTAGCATATGACACTTTGAGGGCAAACAGCTTCCAGGGAGAGTAGGATTCCAGGTTTCTTCCTGCTAGAATGGGGGCTACAGTGTCTCAGATAAGTGACTTCCAAGCCTCAGGCAGCTAAAACTCAGGAAAACAAGATAAGTGGGTTTGGCAATGATACCAGATAAAAGAGTACAGCTGAACTTCTGGTAGCCTGTTTTTATCTATCCCACTGTCTGCTGATCTTCCCTAGATCTGCTTTCTTTTTCTCTACCGTTTTCTATCCAAGAGAGTTAATGGCACACACAACATCAGTAGCACAACTAATCTGTGAAGTACACATGAAAGGTCTCTCCTAACAGAGCTCTAGAATTAAAACATTGTAAAATAGGAATCAAGAGTATAGATTTCAGTCCCAACTATTTTTTTTCCTTGGGAAGGTCACTGAATATCATTTTTTTAATATCTTTTTTTTAAATGGGAGAGTTGTGGTATTTGATATATAACTTTTATCTCTATAGTTCCATTTGTCTTTCTCCTTTCATTTGTCATAAATTTCTACAGTTCTTGTCATTATATATGTGCCACTTGTTTCACCTACCTTTGCCATCAGCTGTCATCTTTACATTAGTTTTTTTAGATATAGCATATCCCAAATTATACTCTGTATCTTTGCATATACTGGAACTAGACACTTCTTTCCATGTAACATACCAGATGTTTTTATTAAAGCTTATGCTCTAAATTTCTAGTTATTTGTACATGAAATGCATTCCAAAGATTACAAATACATGTTTTCACACAATCACATATAGCCTGGTAATTCATATCAAATATGAAAAATAGTAGTTTTGAAATTTATGCAGAATATTTACTGAGTTAGCACCAGAAATCTTTATGTAAAAAATCACTATGTAACATCTCATGGAACAAAATTTTTCCTCAATAAATCCTCCTCCCCTTCTACCTAATCCTGATGCTCTCATGTCCCCTACACTAAAGGGCTGGAGAATTTATGATGAACCATCCTGCTATTCTACCAAATGTAAAGAAAATATAAGACCACTACCCCTGTCTATTTTGAGTTTCAAAATTCTCTCCTTTGCTTATCCTTTAGTATAGTTGCTTTTACTTTAATGACTTTATGAATGTATTAATTGCTTATGTGCTTCTGAATTTGACAGCCAATTATCAGTGATGCTACTTCAATAAAATTTCACATTGTTTTGATGTAATAGTCTTTCTCAATTTGTGTCTAAAATTATCCTTATGCTTCAAAACATTTATAAATTACCATGTGTTGCTTAGATTGAAAAATTCACTTTATTTTACTTTTAGTATCCATAGAAATTAAGTGAATTTTTATGTCTTCATTCTCAATCATATGGCACTTTCCTGGGATCCTTCAGAAAGTTTTCTTTTTCAAAGAAAGACAGGTGATGGTAAAGTAGCATCCCAGTATTTTATGATACTAATAACTGCAGAGATTTTTAAGAGAATTATTCAATAATATTATTTAATCTATATCTATAAATTTGGAAACATTGTTGCTATAGACACATTTCTTCACTTGTAAAATACTAAAATTGGCAGTTGAAGTTATAGAAAACTTGAAAGTAGGGATAACTATTATATAAAGGAAAAGGTTAGGAAAAGTACTTCCGCATCTCCTAGATTCTCAGTCCTGTAAGCTTTTACAGGTGAGTTCTACTATGCTTTGAGCAAATAAAGACTTTTATAGAAATTTTCATAAAGGGGCGCCTGGGGGCCCCAATTGGTTAAGCTTCTGCCTTCAGCTCAGGTCATGATCCTGGAGTCGTGGGATTGAGCCCCACTTTGGGCTCCTTCTCAGCAGAGAACCTGCTTCTCCCTCTGCCCCTCACCCTGCTCGTGCTCCCTTTCTCTCTCTATCTCTCCTTCTTTCCCTCTCAAATAAATAATTAAAAAGAAAAGAAATTTTCAAAAATATAGGAAAAGAGAAGAAAGCACTACAATATATTTTAGCAAAATACAGTAAAAGCAAACCAAGTAAAGATAGTTATAAGCTAATTTCATATATTGAAAAAGATGCAAAATATCTAAATGCATTAAGTCCCTTGATCTAATGGGAAATTAAAACTAATTAGCTATGATCAAGTGAAACTTGTCTTCAAAATGCACAAGTATTTATTATTAAAATTTTTATTAACATATTTCAACAAAAATGGACTATCATGGAAATGAGAGTAAATGGTCAAATAGCACAAAACTGGACCTGTTCGAGCAACATTTAATAATTTTATTACTTTATATTTCATTTCATAAACTACTAAAACTTATGAAAACAGGAATAGTAGCAATTGTATTTTTCCTCTTTGTCCATTCTGCAGTAGAAAACAAGAGTCTCTAATGGGGCTGGATGTCATATACAGGAAAGAAACTTCAGTCCTTAAGTTATAAGGCATTTACAATACATGTATGATCAGGAGTCAAAGCCTTGGCGTTAGCCAAAATGTATTGCTTTAAGCATTGGATTGTATTTGTTTTTCTTGATTCTTTCAGGAGGACAAAATAAAACCTTTATCTGGAGGTTAGTATGCAATGAATCATTGTGAATAAGTTAATGCTTACCTTCAATGTAAAATTTTTTTCTATACATTTCAATAATTTCTTTTTTTTTAAGATTTTTAATTTATTTGACAGAGAGAGACATAGCGAGAGAGGAAACAGGGAACATGTGGGAGAGGGAGAAGCAGGCTTCCCAGGGAACCTGATGCGGGGCTCAGTCCCAGGACCCTGGGATCATGACCTGAGCTGAAGTCAGACACTTAACGACTGAGCCACCCAGGTGCCCCAAATTTCAGTAATTTCTTACTATTATTTTAAAAATAGAAAAAGAAAAAGAATTTATCTTTTAGAGCAATATTAGGTTCATAGCAAAATTTGAGCAGAAGAAATAGAGATTTCCAATATATCTCCTGCCCCTGTATATGAATAACCCTCTCCATTATCAACACCCCCCCACCAGAGTGGTGCATTTGTTACAATTAATGAACCTTCATTGACACATTATAATCACCCAAAGCACATAGTTTACATTTCGATTTACTCTTGGTGTACATTCTATGGGTTTTAACAAATGTAAAATAACATGTATCCACCATTATAGTATCTTACAGAAAAGTTCCACTGCCCTAAAAATCCTGTGCTCTGTTTGTTCATCCATACCTCCCCGCCCCCAAACCCTGGCAATCATTTGTACTGTCTACATAGTATTTTCTTTTATAGAATTGTCATATAGTTAGAATAATAAATACATAGTATGTAGCCTTTTCAGATTGGCTTCTTTCACTTAAGAATATGATTAACGTTCTTCTATAACTTTCTGTGGTTTGATAGTTCATTTATTTTTAGTGCTAAATAATATTCCATTGTCTTAATGTATCATAGTTTATTTATCCACTTACCTATCAAAAGATATCTTGGTTGCTTTCATTTTGGGGCAATGATGAATAAAGCTACTATAAACAACAATGTGCAGGATTTTGCATGGATGTAAGTTTTTAATTCCTTTGGGAAGATCCCAAGAAGAGCACGTGCTGAACTGTATGATAAGAATATGTTTAGTTTTGTAAGAAACTGCCAAACTGTCTTTCAAAGTGACTGTGCCATTTATCCATACCAGCAATGAATGAGAGTTCCTGTTGCTTCACATCCTTGCCAACATTTGGATGTTATCAGTGTTCTAGTTTTGGCAGTTTAATAGGTGTGCAGTAGTATCTTATTGTTTTAATTTGCATTTCCCTGATGACATATGATCATCACATATGTGAGTATTTTTGAACATGTTTATTTTAAATCTGTTTATATTTTTTGGTGCGGTATCTGTTAAGGTCTTTGACCCCTTTTTATTGTTTTCTCATTATTGTGTTTTAAGGGTTCTTTCAGTATTTTGGATAACAGTCCTGTAGCAGAAATACCCTCTGCAAATATTTCCTCCCAGTCTTTGTCTTGTCTTTTCATTTCTTGAAAGTGACTTGCAGAGCAGACATTTTTAATTGTAATGAAGTCTAGCTTATCAATTATTTTTTTCATGGACCATGCCTTTGGTATTGTATCAAAAAAGTTATTGCCAAACCCAAGGTCATCCAGGTTTTCTTTCATGTTCTATTCCAGGAGTTTTATAGTTTTGCATTTTACACTTAAGTTTGTGCTTCATTTTGAGTTAATTTTTGTAAAGGTTGTAAGGTTTGAGTCTACATTTTTTTTTTCCTTTTTGCATGTGGGTATTCAGTTCTGTTCTCCCCACACCATTTGTTAGAAAGACTATCTTTGTTCCATTGTATTGTTTTTGATCCTTTGTCAAAAGATCAGTTGACTGTTTTTTGAGTGGTCTATTTCTTTGCTCTCCGTTTTGTTCCATTGATCTATTTGACAAGTTTTTGTGTCAGTATCACAGTGTCTTGATTACTGTAGTTTTACAGTAAGTGTTGAAGTCAAGTAGTGTCAGTCCTTTGACTTTGTTCTTCTCCTGTGATACTATTTTTACTATTCTGGGTCTTTTGCTTCTCTCTATAAACTTTATTTTTATTTTTTTCTCTATAAACTTTAGAATAAACTTGCTGATACCTATATAACCTGCTGAGATTTTTTATTGGGTTGCAAACTGACATCTTGACAATATTGAGTCTTCCTATCCATAAACATGGAGTATGTCCCCATTTATTTAGTTCTTCGATTTCTTTCATCAGCTTTGTAATTTTCTTCATATAGGTCCTGTTTATATTTGTTATTCCATTTTACAGGGTGCTAATGTAAAATGGTAATGTGTTTTTAATTTCATATGTCATTTGTTCATTACTGATATATACAAAAGCAATTGAATTTTTTTATATTAACCTTGTATCTCACAACCTTAATACAATAGTTTAATAGTTCCTGGAGCTTTTTTGTCAATTCTTTTGGAATTATTACCTGGATAATCATGTTATCTGGGAAAAAAGTTTTTTGTTTTTTTTTTTAAGATTTTATTTGTTTGACAGAGAGAGGCACAGTGAGAGAGGGAACACAAGCAGGGGGAGTGGGAGAGGGAGAAGCGGGCTTCCCGCTGAGCAGCGAGCCTGATGCGGGACTCGATCCCAGGACCCTGGGATCATGACCTGAGCCGAAGGCAGACGTTTAACGACTGAGCCACCCAGGTGCCCCTGGGAACAAAGTTTTATTACTTCCTTCCCAGTATGCATACCTTGTATTTCCTTTTCTTGTCCTATTTTATTAGCTAGTACTTCCAGTACAATGCTGAAAATGAGTGGTGAGAGGGGACATCCTTGCCTTCCTTGTCCCCGATCTTAGCAGCACAGCTTCAAATTTCTCACCTTTAGGTATAATGTTAGCTGTAAGTTTTTATGGATAGTTTTATCATGTTGATGACATCCCCTTCTATTCTTAGTTTCCTGAGATTTTATCATAAGTGGGTATTGAATTTTGTAAATGCTTTTTCTACATCTATTGATATGATCATGTGATTTTTCTTCTTTAGCCTATAAATATGATGGGTTACTCTAACTTATTTTTGAAACTTGAATTGGTCTTGCATACCTGGGACAAATCCTACTTGGTCATGTTGTATAATAGTTTTCATACATTGTTGGATTGAATTTGCTAATATTTTGTTGAAGATTTTTGCATCTCTGTTCATAAGAGATATTAATCTACACTTTGTTTTGGTTTTGGTATTAGGGTAATGCTGGCCTCATAGAATGAGCTAGGATGTTTTCCCTCTGCACTTACCATCTGAAAAATATTTTAGAGAATTGGTATAATTTCTTCTTTGTTTGGTAGAATTTTCTAATGAGCCCATCGAGGCCTGGTGCTTTCTTTTTTGAAAGATTATTAATTATTGATTGAATACCTTTATTAGATATAGGTCTATTCGAAGTTTCTATTTCTTCTTGTATGAATCTTGTAGGTTGTATATTAAAAAGAATAGGTCCATTTCATCTAGGTTATCAAATTGTGGGCAATTTCCTTTTAATGTACATGGATTCTATAGTGATATTCTCTCTTTAATTGCTGATATTAGTAATTTGTGTCTTCTCTTTTTTTTTTCTTACTTAGCCTAGTTAGCCCAATAAAATATTGAACACTTTAATATTTTTATTTTTATTTATTTATTTTTTAAAAAAAATTTTATTTATTTATTTGAGAGAGAGAGAATGAGAGATAGAGAGCACGAGAGGGAAGAGGGTCAGAGGGAGAAGCAGGCTCCCTGCTGAGCCGGGAGCCCGATGTGGGACTCAATCCTGGGACTCCAGGATCATGACCTGAGCCGAAGGCAGTCACTTAACCAACTGAGCCATCCAGATGCCCCACTTTAATATTTTTAAAACTCTGGAAACTAGGATTAGAAAATAACTTTCTTATAATTTAATAAGTGATATTTACAAAATTTGTATTTAATGGATAAATTTTTGATGCTATGTTAGGAAGGTCAGGGATGAGAAAAAATATTCTGTTATCAGTACTGTTCTTAATTTCCTGGATGTCCTGGTCAGTGACATAGTTTAAAAAAATTATAGATGTAAAAATTGGAAGAGGAGACAAAATTGGCCTGATGTAGATGTAGTATAATAATTGACATAGAAGCAATACACAACAATTAGAATTAATACAAAGTTCAGTTAAGCTGCCTAATACAAAATGGATTTCAGTAGTATTTAGAGATCAGTAGTATTTATTTATACTATCAATGACCAACTATAAATGTTAAAAAATATCATTAGGCTTATAGTAACAAAAATATTGTCTAGAAATTACCCTAACAAAGAATGCATAAGAACTTATTGCTCAAAATGTAAATAACTTATTAAGTAAGAAGGAGCAATAGGGAAAAGAATAAACTACTCTTTTTTTTAAGAATTATTTATTTTAGAGAGAGAGAGAGAGAATGAGAGGGAGGGGTAGAGAGAGAGAGGGAAAGAGAATCCCAAGCAGAGATTCTGTGTGGGGCTGGATTTCACAACCCTGAGATCACAACCTGAGCTGAAACCAAGAGTTGGTCACTTAACCGACTGTGCCACCCACCTCTTTCTTATTAAATATACTAACCATAATTGCTGTTGCTATTTCTTAGTGGAAAGATAATGGAGATAAAACTATATATTTTAGCAGGATGTATCTTTCCTCTCAATATGTTTATTGTAAATAAATCCAGAATCTATGGATTATGGGATTTAGCACCTTGGAATATATCCCATAAATTATGGGAATATAAAAGGGAGATATTTCACAGTTGAAATGTCTCCCTTTTTATAAGTTATGTCCTACTTTAATCATTTGAACCCTCATGTATGAATTCTAAATCATGGTGCATTCTTGTATATAAAGAAAGGACCCAGGGAACTGGAGAATTCTCAGACATAGCCATCTTTTATCTGTGCTTTGTGATTTCTTAGACCCATTAAATTACTGGTAAGAAATCTATAATTTCTTATAAGAGAAACTATAATTACTGTGAGTCTGATTTGAGTAATTGATCTTTTGTGTTATGTAAAAATCTTACAGAGAGAACCTCAATAAAAGGTAAAACATGTTCGTGGATGGGCAAACTTAATTTTAAATGTGTCAGTTCTGCTAAAATTTATCTATATACTCAATGAAATTCCAACAGATTTCTAGGAGAAACTTTTGGGAAACTACATCTATTCTATAATTTATGTATCGAGATAAAGTTAAGAATATCTGTTATAATTCTAAAGTGGAAAGTTAAATGTACATACATTGTAGGCATATGTGTGTGTGTGTGTGTGTGTGTGTGTGTCATTAGTAGACATTAAACCACTTAACAAAGATGTAATAGTAAACAGTATAGTTTTTGTGAAAGAACTGACAAATAGATGAGGGAGAGCCCAGAAACAGATCCTTAAAAATCTGGTTACTTCATATTTGGTAAGAGCTAGTATATTGGGCAGTGGGAAAATTACACATTTTTTAGTAAATGGTATATGGAAATTTGACTCAGGATATGGACTTTAAAAGTTGGATTACAAAGTTGGATAAAAAATTGCTTTACAGGGGCGCCTGGGTGGCTCAGTCAGTTAAGTGTCTGCCTTCGGCTCAGGTCATGATCCCAGGGTCCTGGGATCATGTCCCACATCGGGCTCCTTGCTCAGCTGGGAACCTGCTTCTCCTCTGCCTCTGCTGTCCCCTGTACTTGTGCTCTCTCTCTCTCTGACAAATAAATAAATAAAATCTTTTAAAAATTGCTTTACATAGATTAAATACCCAAATGTCAAAAGTAAAATTAATAACATAAATAAAAAGGATATTTTTGTGACCACAGTGTTAGGAACATTTTTTAAAAACAAATCCTTATAGTATAAAAAATGTGCAAATAATTTTTACTTTGGCTAGGTTAAAGTGAAAGATCTTTAATAAAAAACTTCATTATAGGCAAAGTTAACTTCTATATGACACACTGGAGATGATATAGGCGATGTGAAACATAAACAAATGCTTAATGTCTATATTATAAAGGAAATCATTCAGTCCAAGAACCAACCAAAGGAAATATTTGAGAAAATGTGCCCAGGACATAAATAAAAATAATAGTTAGCATTTATATCACAATTATTTTGTACTAGACACTGTGCTAAGCATTTTATACTTATTTATTTAACATTCACAGAGTTATGGTTATCCTCATTACAGATGAATAGACTGAGGCACGGAGAGGTAAATAATGTATCCAAGTTTATTTTCCTCTAAGTAAGTGATGGAGGCAGGATTTGCCCTTAGGCTATCTTGGTCCAAGATCTGTGCTCTTTATTAATTTGTTACACTGCCTTTGAGGAAATATCTACATAGCTGATATATTCACAATCAGCTTAATCAGTAAATGTGGAAATATATATTAAAGTAAAAATTGCATACCCCCTTGCAAGTAGCAGATTGGCAAAAATGTAAAGGCAGTACAATGAAATGTAAGAATATGGGGGAAATTGGAAACTTTAAGCATTGCTGATGGGAATGTAAACTTGTACAGGCATTCTGAAGATGTTAGTAACATCTGGTAAAAACATATATGCAAATATCCCATATCTACCAGGTAGCCACACGGTAGAGTGAGTACCCCCCAAAATCCTTCACACAAGTCTACAGAGATATAGTAATAAAGATAGTCATCACAGTGTTGTAGTTTTGGGTACCCAAATTTTGGGTAATTTGCCTACAACTCTCTGCCTATAGAGTTGTAGGCAAATTACAAGTCCATTACTGGAGAGGTACATTTGCAACTGTGAGATCTATCTATGTGGTGGTATAATAAATGAGTACATCAAATATAATGAATTATGCTTATTATATAAGAGCCTCAATATAGTTCAAAAAACTAATGTTGAGTGGAAAAAGTAAGAACATAATATAGTTTATAGGACAATACTGTTGTTAAAACACATTTCAAAACCAAACTATATAATTTTTAAAAGACATTTTTATATCTAATTCAGCATAATTTAGATGGATTGAAAATATATACATTAGGGGTGCCTGGGTGGCTCAGTTGGTTAAGCCACTGCCTTCGGCTCAGGTCATGATCCCGGAGTCCTGGGATTGAGTCCCGCATCAGGCTCCTTGCTCAACGGGGAGTCTGCTTCTCCCTCTGACCCTACCCCCTCTTGTGCTCTCTCTCTCACTCTCTCTCTCAAATAAATAAAATAAAATATTTTTTAAAAAAGAAAATAGATACGTTAAGTACATTAGAAAAGGTGTCATGGGTGTGTGTGGCAGGGGTAAGAGTATGGGAATTTGTGTTATGTGAAAAATGCAATTAAAATAAAAGCAGTTGAAAATACAAGAAATTTTAACTTATAAACCTGAATATTTTCTGTGTTGTTTAGAACATTCATATTTATATTTGGTTAATTGAAAATAAAATCATGAACATATTTAAGATATAAATATCCTCAAGTCCATTATGTGTTATGAATGAAAAGTGTCAGCATCTTTATTTTTTATTTTTTTAAGACTTGATTTATTTATTTGAGAAAGAGAGAGCACAAGTAGGCAGAATGGTAGGCAGAGGGAGAGGAAGAAGCAGGCTCCCACTGAGCAGAAAGCCCAATGAGGAGCTCAATCCCAGGACCCCAGGATCATGACCTGAGCCCAAGGCAGATGGTTAACCAACTGAGCCACCCAGGTGCTCCAAGAGTCAGTATCTTTAAATAAGCTTTTATAATCGTATTAAAGTCAATAGCAAATGTTCTTGCAACAATTTGAAATTTATATGTATTTTATAGCTTCATTCTTTAACATACCTCAACTTAATATTTTCCAACCTAAGGCTGCTAAAGCACTGGTCTTCCTTCCAATAAGCACACTCATGTAGCATACATTTATTTTAATAGGAGCCTAGTATATTTTAATTCGGTTAACAATCAAGAAAAAAATGTTTTAAAGAAAACAAATTGAAAATAAGGAGCTTTTTCAAATGTAAAGATAAAAATATTGTTATATCTAAAGGTTTGACATTTTAATATAAGGCATATGAAAATGAGATATTAAAATATCTATAGTCTTAATACACTTGATTTTATAACTTATTTATTTTAATGCCAACTGAATGTAAACAGAATGAGAGTGTTTAATCCCTAACATTTCCTCTTGAGAGTTTTCCTTGATTTTAGATATGATGTGAATACTGGATGACTCATTCAATATGATTCAGTGCCCTTGAGGAAGATTGAATAGAACAGCTCAAATAGGGAAGATGAATTCCCTATAGCATCTCAGAATGTAGCATTTTTAAAAGCTAGAAATATTTTTCCACACAATTAGCACAAAATCACATTGTCAGGGATTTACCTTCAGGTCATTAACTAATATGTTCACTAACAACGTGCACAAAGTAGATTAAAAAAAAAAAGATTTTTCTGTCTGAGTCAGAACTGTGACTGATTTGGAATTAAACTGTGCTTACTGGAATTCTATCAATAGACGTCTACTTTTAGTATCTCTGTTGTAACCCTGTAATGACATTCAAAAATGTACTTTCAACCTCATCTATTTCTTCAATATCTAAATATGCTTTAAACAAAATTTATTTAATTCTTTTGTATTTGATCCTTCTTCTACTAGGAAAGGAATATGTCCTTTATCATAGAATGGAAAACAATATGTATGTTTTCTTTGTCAAGGCTTAACGTGTGTTGATGTTGTGGTATTTATACTGTGTACAGAAGGATCATATTAAATAATAATATTATGACAAAGACTAAAAAATGAGTCTTTAGGAAGAAAATTGTCTACAATTCATGATAAATTATGAAAAAATATCCCCATTATCATGAAATTTCAAAGAACCAAAACTTTAGGGATGACTTTGAGTGCTAATATATCAATTCACCCATTCTGTGTAGTTTTGAAAAAATTCTCTAAAATCAAGTCCTAAAAAGGCTTATCAACAGTCCTTGGATTAACATGATATATCACTATAGGTAGGGCATGGAACAGTTTGGAAAACATCCTTATAGGGGCACAATCCCTTGTTGAAGAATAGCAACTCAGTCTTATTCATGTCAAGGGATGGAACCTGACATTTTTACATATGCCAGAACTAGTATATAATATCTTCCCAGCTCATAGGGTTTTATGAGAATTAAAAAGAACTCATTTATTGGGAAGGAAAAAGTGATGTAGAGGTGTGATTGTAAAGGATCTGTTAAGACCCATTCACCAGCAAAGTAACTTACTTCTGTAATTCAACCATTCAATTTAGGAGTGTGGCTCAACAAGATCCCAGTTTAATTGCTCTGGATAGATAAAAAGCATTATAACTCAAAGCTGGTTCAGAAACATTCTACACAGTACTACTGTATCCGAGAGATGTTGTGTAGATATTCTGAAATAGGTTGGGAACTTGAATCCCCACTTTGCACTCTTCTTGATGTATTAACACACACCACTGACACTACTACTATAGTCATCTGAGACAGCGGGAAATAATGGCAAGTGGCTGTGAGTAAGTTCCCATTTGCCAGAAGTGAGCTAGGGTAACCAATCTCCTGCCAACTTGGACTTTCCTCCTCTGATAGTGCTATCTGCCATCTTGATGATGATGATGTCAAGAGATCAGTTTACGCCACTGGGACCAGCTGGAAAAGGGAAGTCAGCATCTCAGCTTTCTCTACAGAATGGAATGTGGTGGTTGAGAAAAATCCGTCTTAACCAGAGAAGCTGATCTTAACTCAGAGATGTTTGGTAGGATTAGATCCAATATACAAGGGGTATACCAAGCTCAGAAAGACACGGTTTTTCAGGTATGGAAATCTAATATGTTCATTTTCCTTTTGTTTTCCTTATCCTTATTCGATTGTATTCTTTCTCCAAAGATCATTGTCTTCTTCATATTAATATTTAGAGCTTTTCTATGGGATGTGTCTTGCAACTGTTTTTCTGAATCTTTGTATATTCATCCATTTTGCTAATAGTAAATTTTGCTATGGAGAGTTTTTCTTTATTTTTCATTTGAACAAAGCATAACTCTTCTTTTTTTATAGATTCTAGATTTTCTCTTTTTTATGATGATATGTTTTATGTGTTACATTATGATATCCTATGTCTTGAAGTATATCTGTATCTTATGTATGGTGTTACGGGCTGAAGTGTATTCTCCTAAAATTTATATGTTGAGTTCCTAACCTACCAGTACTTCAGAATGTGACAACATTTGGAGATAGGGACTTGAATGAGATAATTAAGGTAAAGTGAAGTCACATGAGTGGGTCCTAATAAGAAACATTAAAACACAGACACAGAAGATGACCATAAAGAAGCCAAGGAGAGAGACCTCAGACCACAATCCTGCCAACATTTTGATCTTAAGACTTGTAGACTCCAGAACTATGAGGAAATAAATTGGTTATTTAAGCCTCCCAATCTGTGATACTTCATTATAGCAGCCCTAGCAAACCAATGTATATGGGTACAGGTATTAATATATAGATATTTCACATACCTATTAAAAAATTGTTGTGTTTTGGTGGTAGTGATGGAAAGAAGGGGAGAATGTGCCTAACTTCACTTTATCAGATAATAAATCTATTGTGAAAATCGCTAAGTGGCTAAGTCATTTTTTATTCAGTGTATTAAATAACACTTATCACTTATTAAATTCCTTTATATACCTGCATCAGATTTTGGACTCACTCACTTTCTGCACTATAGAGGAGGCTATATGGAAGTTTGCCTCTGGAAAACCAAATTTTCAGACATGTCATCAATGAAGGGGATTTGGAAACACAGTGAATTTTGTTGGTTCTAATAGCTGACATCTGTGGGATTTAACTTATTTTAACTTAATTCCAAAGTTTACCTGGTGCTCTACTGCCTACTTTAAGATTGGTTCAGGAACTGTGGGATGCATGACTTAATGCTGTTGTAGGAGAAAAGTAGTTGGTTGTGAAGCCATTCAAAGAAGGATAGATTATCTCTGATTTACTAATAATTGGCTCTGTCTACCAGAAAAATAAATGAAGCCAGTCTAGAATATCCCAGTTTTCTAAAATTAAACTGATTCGTTCTATCATATGATTTCTGTTAACTATGAACATAATCTTACAGATTATATGTGTCTGAATTTTTCCTAGGTTGAATACAGTTTAGAAGTATGATTTAGATGTACTTTAAAGTATTTGCCCTTTTTTTTGTCATATGTAAGTAATTAGTAACACCTGTCATCTTATTTTCAAAGTAATTAATATGCATTATTCTGAAATAGCATGATTGTTTATTCTTACATCTAAATTGAAGAGCTTATTAAATTTTTTTTAATAATATTATCACTGAAGTTTTCAGTTAACCATGACATTTTCTTGATTTGGTAAAATATATTTAAAGCAATTAATTTATAAGTGGATTTATTGTTACAAATGTACACAGCAAACGTCATTGTTTAACTGAAAATACCTTAAACTCTTTTAAATATTAGAATTTTCAAAGAACAAATATCATAAAATAATAACAGAGAAGGAAGACATTTCAGTTTATCAAATGCTTATTGCCTTATCGCCTCAATCAAATTTTATAACAAGCCAACATCAGTTTCTATAATTAATAAGCATTTATTTGGCTCATAGGACTGTGGGTTTGTTTAAGACTTGGCTCTTCTGGGTTCTTCCAGCTTATGCTGGATTTATGCACATGCCTGTGCTCAGATGGTTGTTGGCCTCCAGTGGGATGACTGGTAAATTGAATCTGCTCAACAAGTCTCCTACTTCAAAGCAAACTAGACCAGGAGTGCTCTGAGGGCAATGGTAGAGATAGTAGCATGTAAGTAGAAATAGGCAAACATTCTTTGAGGTTCTGCTTTTGTCATTTGGTCACATCTCCTTAGCTAAAGCAAATCAGGAGATTTAGCATAGATTCACTGTGGGAGAACAATTGGAGTGAACATAAGGAGTGATGACATAATAGAACTGTTCATGCAAATTATCACATTTGGGAAATTGAATCCCTAGTGTTCATAGCAAAGATTTCTAGAAGTCCTTTTGGTCTCATTTCTTATGGCATTATGTGTTTTTAGTGATTCAAATTTTACCTCTAGTTTTTTAACGAGCTTAAATCAGAAAGGTTTTTAATAAATTTTATCAAAGAGATTAAAATTTTCCACTATGCAGTGGTAATAGTGATAGTTTCTATAAACTGAATGTTGTTAGATATTTTTAGGAGGTGTATAATACATCTATAATACATGTAATTTTACTGTCTCTAAGATACAACCAAGGATTTTACAGTTTAAAAATAAAAGTTGGAGCAGAATCATGGATAATACCAAATATCTTATTTTAATATTGTTGAGTAAACTTGTCTTGTTATTTTTTCAGAAATAATATAAATATCAAAATTAGGTGAATCATGATTATTTGTTTCATTTTGTTCTTATTTAGTAAAATAAATAACCCTAAATTCGTTCTCCTTTGTTGATCCAACTATACGTCCTTTGGCTTTTCACTATGAATTTAATTTAGTTTATCGCACCTTGTTCAGTGCAAAATCTGTAATTTTGGACAGCTCTAATATTTTCCTAGCATCCTTAACTATACAATGATTTCCTTTGGAGACCCCTAGTGAGCCATTTTCTTGGGATTGCTGTCTGGCCTATTACAATTTCTGAACATAAGGTATAGTATCCTGAACATAAAATAGCTGTTTATCTCTTCTCGATTTCTTCTTGAATTTGTGCAATTTCCAGTTACTTTATGCTTTTCATTCTCCTTTACAAAATTATGTACTAATATTTTTTAAGAACAGTAACTATAATTCTTAAATAATTATGTAAATATTAAAATATATGCCTTGATAAAAATAAGATAATGATAATAGTGTTTTAGAGGAAAAAGATCTTGCTTCATTATTTCAATTATCCATTTATTTTTCCCGTTTAAATATGAATCATGGCATGCTGATGAAGAACTACACAAATGAAACTAATAGAATTAAAATCAGCTTGCCTACCCGTAGTAGAAGCAGGTTCTTAGAAGTTACAATTTAAGGTACCCTCAAAAAAGTTGGAAATAAAACAAAACAAATTTAAACCATGAAAAAAAAATGAATCATGGTCAACAAAGTGTAGACCATTAATGTCTTATGAAATTTATTTAAAGATAAATAACTGATGCTATCAATATCTGAAATTAATTGGAGAGTAGTCTCTATTTAAAATGCACAGAATCAGGGATTATAAAACATCTAGATATCATTGTTTTCTTTAAGCAATTTTCAAATACTTTGACTTTGTATTGGTAAATGTTTAACTATTAGGTTTATGAAAGAAAAGAAAGAAAGGAAGAAAGAGAAGAAAGAAAGAAAGAGAAAGAAAGAAAGAAGGAAGGAAGGAAGGAAGGAAGGAAGGAAGGAAGGAAGAAGAAAGAAGGAAAGAAGGAAGAAAGAAAAGAAGAAGAAAAAAGAAAGAAAGAAAGAAGAAAGAAAGAAGAAAGAAAAAAGAAAGAAAGAAAAGAAAGAAAGAAAGAAAGAAGAAAGAAAGAAAGAAAGAAAGAAAGAAAGAAAGAAAGAAAGAAAAGAAAGAAAGAAAGAAAGAGAAAGAAAGAAAGAAAGAAGAAAGAAAGAAAGAAAGAAAGAAAGAAAGAAAGAGAAAGAAGAAAGAAAGAAAGAAAGAAGGAAAGAAAGAAAAAGAAAAGAGCGAGCCAACCTTAATTTAGAGTATACAAAGTTGAAGATACCAACATGACATCATGAATGTCAAATTGGAAAACATGTGTATAGTCCTCCCTTTGAGCCAATTATGAACAGTCTCTCTTAGCAGGCTTCAGTACCCCTCAGTCCTTGAATATCTTGTCTCACTATTTTCAGATAATATAACAATAGCTTTGGCTTATTCTTGTAGATCTTCGGTGGGGGCTGGAACTAAGTAGTGTACATTGCAAGAACTACAGTGAAATGGAGACTAGTATTCCCCATAGGTAAATACCACTCTACACTGGCCAGAGAATTAGGTCAGAATCAGTGTACTTGCCAATCATAAAGGTGTTGAGGTATTACAATGAGGATGGAGACTGAGGTGATACGGAGGAAACACTTTTGATATCTATGCAGTTCGTACTCTAGTGGCCTATAGCTACATATGTAACTCTAATAAATCCATGAGTCCATGTGACTCAGTTTTTGCTCAATAATTTTTAAAGAGCATTCAATTAGATCAGTTATCAACATTAACACTTCTGAAAAATCCATTTCTACCTTCCCCAATTTACATTCACTATGCACTGCTCCACACATTCACATTCCAAACTCTGAAACCCCTGTTGTAAGCTTGGAGACTCTTTCTCACTCCTCCCTTTCTTTCTTTAACACATTCATTAGCTAGAACAGCCTCCCTCCCAGCAAGCAAAATGAGGACAATAACTGAAAATAAAAATAAAGAGAAAGTGGGAAAGCTGGTTAACACTCAATTTCTGTATTATGCACTGTTTTTAAAATTCCTCATATTTGATTATCACCGAACAAAGCATAGAACTTTATTACCGAAATAAGTATAAAAGCACAGGATATTCTTCTACAGTACATTTTTTTTTTACAATACATATGAATGAAGTATACAAAACTTTATATTTCACTAAGATCAAGTTTTGAGACAGATATTTCCACTGTGCTGTTAATTTCTTACAATATTCATCCAATGTCTTTGAAAGTAAAGGGCAAACTCCTTGTGCATTCAGTGTCATGCTTTGAGCAATACATCTTTGCAGATTATTCTAGAATAATATATATCTCCAAGAGTAGTGTGAAATCTAAGTAAACCCAAAATAATCATTTCCTTTTTTTTTAACTTTTGAAAACTTTATTTAGTTTCCAGGACCAGATACTGAGTACTATAAATTTCCAGGCTTTTGACTTCAATCCCAGCAACAGTATTTCACCTTCAAAAGTTTTAATGATTTTTACTGGAATGTCAATGGTATTCATGGTTTGCTGGTTATGTCTTCAGATCACATTTCTCCCGCTCTGTTTTATTCTTGTGCATTTTTCCAGCAAGTTTGTTTGTTGTCTTCTCCCTGATGAATCTTATTCCACTCTTCAAGGACCTTTGCCTCTTCCAGAAGGGCTTTTTCCTCTTCTTGAAGAGCCCTGTTTTCCTCTCTAAGAGCCTTGTTCTCTTCACGAAGGGCCTGATCCTCCTTCCACAGAGCCTGTTCTTCCATCTCTAGTGCTATTCCTTCTTTCATCAGGGCTTGTTCCTCCATCTTGATTGCACTCTCCTGGTGTTGCAAGGCTTTTATCTCCTCATGGAGAGACCTTATTTCTTTCTGAAGAGCTTTCGCCTCATTCTGGAAGGCCTTCTCCTGTTCTCTGAGAGCCTTGATTGAGCTTCCAGGGCTCGATTCTGTTGCCAATAAGACTTTCTTTCTGTGTTCAAAGCATTGATTTTTTTCCCCTGTTGGTTTTTGGCTCTCCAAAATCACATTTTTAAACTTCCATAGGACCTCATTTTGCTGTCTCAAGGATTGATTTACCTCCCGGATCAACTGGTTGTCCATTCAGAAGTTTTTGTTTTCTTGCCGAAGAGCTTTATTTTCTCCCCATAGGGACTTGTTTTCTTTTCTAAGAGCCTTGTTCTCATCCCTGGACAACTTATTGTCTCTCTGAAGATTTTTTTCCACCTCATGAGACTCATGTTTGGGCTTATTTTGATCTTGGGTACAAGAGAAAAAAGAGGAAAACAAGTACAATATTTTGTCTCTATTTGTCCACTTTGATTGAGAGACAACCATTATTTCTTAGTGTTTTATCTGAGCAAAATATATATACTCCAAGTGTTCTGGGTTCTGCCAAAGGTGAACTAATGATATTTACAACAAAAAATGGTCCTAAATTTGTTGCGAATTTATTCATATAGAATTGGTTGTTGTGTTGACTTGTACAGGTAATATAGCAGGGATCTAAACAAGGCTCAGTCAGGCTCACTGCAGGAGAAAAACAGTCAAAACATGAAGACAATTCAGTAACTTACTATTAGGTTGGTGTAACAAAGTTTAAATCTCAACACATGTAAATTGCAAATTAATAATTCTAGGATACATATTGAATAATGATCAAGGTTAATGTATTGAATTGTTTGTGTTAAACTGAGTTAAGCTCTGAGTTAAAGTACTTCTACCAAGCTAATTAATCTTCCTCTATTCATTATTTATAATTATGTTACTGGTTATTGATGTGGAAAAATATCACGTAATTATATTAACATTTCTGGCTTTGTAAAAATTAGAAAACATTTTTCAAAGAAGTTATACACCATAAATTTACCATATGTGCTTAGATATTTAGTAGTGTTATCAGATATTTAAACAGACATTCATGCTTACATTTCTGTGGTCTCTGAATTCCCAGCAAGGCTGATTCTTTTTAATAGTAGAAAACAACTAGGCAACATTTTATGTCATCTATAGTGATGTCATATAAGGTTGACACTAATGAGATAATGGGTATTATATATATATATATATATATATATATATATATAGTGTTTGGCTGTTTTTTTAGTGTGTATTTTAGGAAAAATGTAAATTAAAATGTAAGGTTATATTTAATGCTTTTCTGTATTATGAAATGAATATGTATTTAGTCCTTGCTTTGATGTAAATTATTATAATTAACTTCAAACATTGAGTTTTGTTATTAGTAAAGTAATTTTATTTTATCCTGGAATTGGCATATATTAGGAAACACCATACAATCAAAGATGAAAGTATTTTAAATGATTTTAAAATCACTGATGAATAATATGCAATAAATAAATTTATATGTTATACCAAGAAAACAGCACTAGCAACATTTTAGTTTGAGTAATCTTATCAAAGATAAATTTTATATTATTCAACATATGTTCACTGCTAGAATATAAAGCAAAAGAGTATAACTTTTTAAATGTAAACTTCTGATTAAATATTAAAAATATTTACATACATGTCATGTTTTAACTATTTATACTTATAAACGTATACTTAATTTAAGGTATAAAGTTGAAAATTGAATATTTAATAGCATGTATTAGAGAAAACCACTCACATCTGATTAAGATTTGCCAGTTTATTCACTATGCCAGATTTCTTAGTAGCTGCTTACATTATATCTGTTTAACAAGGTTGAAGAAAAGAAATTTTTTTCACACACTTCTAACTCTGTATTTAACTTAAAAATAGTAAAGCATAATAGCATGGAATGAAAGTTAATGTAAAATTAAGAAAATCCATGTGAAGGTTTTCAGTTTCTTTGTTTTTAACTTGATGAGAGTGAAATATCCTTAGATCATCTCTATAATTAAATTGAGAAAGTATTTTATGTGATTATGTGCCAGCTTCTTCATTAGTGTTTCTGCTTTTTTGCTATCGCTACCATGGTAGCTAAAGATTCAGAAAGAGTTCCAAAAGACAAAGAACTCTGGACATTCTGTATTGGAATGAATAACTTTTGAGGTTTAAGGGCAAACTAGGAAAGAAGAAAAAAAATATCTGTAGCCTGATCTATTGAATAAATTGAATTCATAATTTAAAACTTGTCCTCAAATTAACTGCAAACCCAGATGGTTTCATCAGTGAATTCTTCCAAATGTTTATGAAAGAAATACTATTAATATACCCACGATCTTTACAGATGATAGAAAAAAATGAACAACTTTTTTTGTTTTGAGAACATATCACCTTACATAAAGATCCTACAAGGATATTACAAGAAAGAAAAACTATAGCCTAGAGTATCTCATAAACACAGTTGCAAAAATTTGAAACAAAAGTTAGGAACACCAAGCCCAATGATTCATGAAATAAATTATATATTAGCACCAAATTGTGTTTAATTCATGAATGTAAGATTCAGTTAACACTGAGTTACTTTTTGCTGCAAGAAAAAGTATGTAGGATCGGAGGAAAAAAGGCTATGAGACTTTGCAAAAAATGTTGCAAACATTTATAAAATAAATTTAAATAAAATCAAATTTAATTTAAATGTGACTTAGCAAGCTTATTGGATGTAGGGTCAATCTAAAAATCAGCTTCATTTACATATATTTAACCAAGAAACAATTGGAAAATAAATTTTGTAATTTTATATCACTTACATCAGCAGGTAAAACAAGACTAGAAATAAATCTAGGCAAGACCTCTATCTAAATAGAAAAGTATAAAAATTATTGAGGGAAATTATAGAGATATAAATTAACGGAAGAATAGACCACATTTTTATTGGAATATTCAATATTGGAAAGATGTTAAGTTTTCTCAAATTGGTTTATATGTTCAGTGTCTTCCCTGGAAAAAGAATCCCAGGAGTTTGTGCGGGAGTGCATGTGTAAATTGAAAAATTGATTCTAATATTTTTACTGAAATATAAAGAGCCAGGAAAAGCCATGGCAATCTTGAAAACAGGATCAACTTTTTAAAAATCTATATAGTAAATTAGGCATAAAAATAGACACACAGGTCAATGGAATAGAACAGAAAACCCAGAAATAAACCACAGTTACATAGTCAATTAATCTTTGACAAAGAAGGAATGAATATACAATGGGAAAAAGACAGTCTCTTCAACAAATGGTGTCGGGAAAACTGGACAGCCACATGTAAAAAAATGAAACTGGGCCAATTTCTTTCAGCATACATAAAAAAACTCAAAATGGATTAAGGACCTAAATGTGAGACCTGAACCACAAAAATCCTTGAAGAGAACACAGGCAGTAATCTCTGACATCAGCAATAGCAACTTTTTCTAGATGTGTCTCCTGAGGCAAGGAAGATAAAAGCAGAAATAAACTGTTATGACTACATCAAAACAAAAAGCTTCTGCACTGTGAAGGAAACAATCAACAAAACTAAAAGGCAATCTATTGAATAGGAAAAGATATTTGCAAATAACATATCTGATAAAAGATTAGTATCCAAAACATATAAAGAACCGGTACAACTCAATACCCCAAAACCAAATATTCCAGTTAAAAAATGAGCAGAAGACATGAACAAACATTTCTCTAAAGAAGACATACAGATGTCCAACAGACACATGAAGAGATGCTCAACATCCCTCATCATTGGGGAAATGCAAATCAAAACCACAAAGAGATATTACCTCATGCCTGTTAGAATGGCTAAAATCAAAACCATAAGAAACAACCAGTGTTGGCAAGCCTGTGGGGAAAAAGGAACCCTAGCACTGTTGGTGAGAATGCAAACTGATGCAGCCATTGTGGAAAAGAGTATGGAAGTTCCTTAAAAAATTAAAATTAGAACTACACTTTGATCCAGGCATTGCAATACTCAGTATTTACCCCCTGTAAAACACCAGCTCAAAAGGATACGTGCACCCCTATGTTCATTGCAGCATTATTTACAATAGCCAAACTATGGAAGAGGCCCGAGTCCACTGAAAGATGAATGGATAAAGAACATGTGATACACACACACACACACGCATATACATATAATGGAATTTTATTCAGCTATAAAAAAGAATTAAATCTTGCCATTTATGGTGACATGGATAGAGCTAGAGAGTATAGTGCTAAGTGAAATTAGTCAGAGAAAGACAAATACCATATGATCTCACTCCTTTGTGGAATTTAAGAAACAAAACAAGTGATCAAAGGGAAAGAAAAGAGAGAGAGAAAGAAACGGACTCTTAACTATAGAGAACAAACCGATGGTTACCAGAGGGGACGTGGGTCAGGGGAATAAGGAAAATAGGGCATAGGGATTAAAGAGTACAATTATGATGAAAAAATGACATTAAAGAAGCCATATAGTAAAACAAATTTTATAGTGTTAATTCAAGGAAAGATAAGTAAACCAATAGATCAGAATAGGAGCTTAGAAACAGACCCACATATTCATGAACATTTGCTACATGGAACAAAACTGATGAATCTCACAAACAATAAAGTCAAGTAAAATAAATAGTATATACCACATGACTTCATTTAAATAAAAACCCATATCATGTAATAATATATGATATTATAAGTCACAGTAGAAGTTACTTCAGAGAGTAGGAATGTGCTACTGTTGGGATGATGGTAGTGTTCAATTTTTAGTTATAAGTGGGGATTCCATGAGTTTGTTCTTTTTTTGATAATTCATAGAGCAGCTACATGATTTATAAACTTTTCTGCAGGTATGATTTCCTAAAATAAAAATAATAATGTAAAAAGGCAACAGGAGAAATAATTCATGTGCAGATTGATCTATCTTTGAATTTGATTATTTTTATAGAAGTCTACCACTTAATAGCAATGTTATCTTGGACGACTTACTGAATTTTTCTCTCTCCCATTTCATCAACTGTCTAGTGAGGAATATCTAATCGTTTTCTTATGCAGATACAATGAATTAAAATACATGGAAAGAACTTAGAATTTTGCCTGGCCCATAATAAGTGTGAGTCACCATCATCATCATCATTTTGTTTTTAATTTGCTTATAGTGAAAGAACTTTCTAGAATGTCTTTACATCTGTATCAAATGACACTGTTTTTCTAGTACCTTGATTCACAAAATTTACTGTGTTTCAAAATTTCACAAAATTCATGGTCAAATTAATGTATCCATTCTTGGCAAATACATTATTTCAGGTCTCTGCAGATAAATCATAAATTTCAAGGTGGTCTGGCCTTTGGTGTGATTTAAATAAATAGGAGAAAGAGAAGCAAAGAAAATGACTTTTTAGCTATTTATTAATAATGAAGATACACACTCAATTGAAGGAAAACAAATGCCATGTTTAATAACAACATCATTTTAAAAAGGTTATAAACTTTCAAACTTTTTCTAAACATCTGTTTATCTATTATCTATCTGGTTTCAGACTTTTAACCTGTAGACTAGTGCCATGTTTTATTTATTTATTTTTAAAATTTTTATTTATTTATTTGACAGAGAGAGGGAGAGACAGTGAGAGAGGGAACATAAGCAGGGGGAGTGGGAGAGGGAGAAGCTTCCTCCTGAGCAGGGAGCCCCATGTGGGGCTCGATTCCAGGACCCTGAGATCAGTACCTGAGCTGAAGGCAGATGCTTAAAGACTAAGCCACCCAGGCACCCTGAGTGCCATGTTTTAAATGGTAGTGTAACAATGTTCATATATTTGCAGACTGTGGGGTAAATCAGAATATAGTAGAGATTCAAAATCATGTCCTCAGGAAGCTTCCCTTAACTGGTCAGGAATCATCCAGCATCATTCTATAATTCATATGATTTATTTTTTGTGTTTTTTCAGTTGAAGGCTTAGCACATTTGATTGCATAAAAATATTTGAACTATTGCAGTCTAGCCCTGGCTCTGTCACTTTCCAGTTCTAACAGCTTATAAATCATCTCAGACAGTGAGTTGTCTCCGCTCTAAAAATCAACCTAAATGATTCTTATCTAAAGTAAACTCAGGCCATCTGAAGATGAACAGCCTCAGGAATGTTCAGGACCACAAGCCCTGAGACACTTAAGGAGATAAGGATGAAGTTTAAAATCTCTTAAATGTTCTTAAATCTTAAATTTTGTGTTGCACAAGTGATTTGAGCTCCCAAGACTGGGAAACTAGCACAAAGGAAACAAAGAACGAGCAGGAATGAAGCATGATAAACATGGCATCACTGGGGTTTTGTGGAACAATTTCCAGTTAGCATTGTTATAATCTGAATTGTGTTCCCTCCAAATTCATGTTGAAGTCCTAACCCCCAGTACTTCAGAATGTGAATATATTTGAGGATAAGGCTGTAAAGAGGCAATTAAGTTAAAATGAGGTCATTGTGTGGGTCCTAATCCAACATTACTGTGTCTTTACAAGAAAAGGACATTTGGATATAAGAAAGGCAGAGAAGAAAGAAAAAAGACGACCATGTCCAAGCCTCAGAAGAACACCTTAATCTTGAACTTCTAGCCTCCAGGACTGTGGGAAAATAGGTTTCTGTTGGTTAAGCCACCCAGTCAGTGGTACTTTGTTATGGCAGCCCTAGCAAACTAAGAAAAGCATCCTTCCATCCTTCTCTGCTTACGTTTTGAAAAAAAAAAAAAAAAAAAATTGGAAGACATCAACTGCCAACTGAATGATTTTGGCCCTCCTACATTACCATTTTGCAGTTTTCTAAGTTCTGTTCCCTCTTTGAGTCCCTGGTTTCTGACACCCAGTTCTTTATTCATTTTGGTCTCTAGGTAGGAGCCCAGTATTTACACTGCCTTGTGAATGAGCATTTTCAGTCATGCACCACAATGGCTCTATGGCTCTTTATTCTGTTGCCTCTTTTGGAACTGTTTACAGTTAACAAATCTGCCTCCTAGGGAGGTTTCTTTCTTATGTCAAGTTAACCAATTTAGCACCAACTTGAGTTTCTGTGGTTCTTTGCACGGGTTAGATGACTCCGGGTATGCCCTGTTCGTAGTTTCCTTCTTGACTGGGAATATTAAAAAAAATATTTGGGGCTGCTAATCTAGCCCAACCCATATGGTCTTTGCATTTACATTTTAAAGCTAGAATCTCCCTAGTGCTGTGAAGTACACACAAACTTTAGCTGGCATATGATATAAAATTAGCAAATATTCTGTAAATCAGATTTTAAAATATCTTTAAAGATGTAAGATTCTCAAAAAAAAAAAAAAGATGTAAGATTCTCTTGCTTCATCTTTGCCTACTTAGGAAATGCTGAATTTGTGAAGTAAGCAATGAAAATAAGCATGCCAAAGCCACCTGAACTAACTACACATAGGTTGTTAGCTAGATCACAAGCAATCTAGCCTTTGCAGAGAGTAGCCATGAAGTCTCCATGTCTTTTGCTTGATAAACCCTAGCAACCAGCCTTTACTTATTAGACCCCAATCATGAGGTTCTGCTTGCTGTTAAGCCCCAGGAGGTCTGTCTTGCAGAGCACTGAAGCGCCCCAGGTGCTACCCTGTAAGCTTTCTCTGAGGTCCAAGCTACTTTGCCAAGCTTATAGATATCTAGCACTTATTCTGAAGTCTAGGCATCTTTTCTTAAGGTGATGCCTTTACCCAAGTCCCTGTAGTCACCACAGAACTGGCTTGAACATCCTGCACAGACCTCAGAAATGAAAAAAAAAAAAAAAAAAAAAGCTCAGCTGTAAAAATATCACCTGGATAAATATAAGTCTCTTCCAGGTTTAAAATACCTTGCCCACAAAGTAAAATCCAAGGCCTAATGCCATATATCCTGTACACATGGGTAGCCTTAATCACTTTTAAATTTCTTTTTTGTTTTATGTTTTACAATGTCTAAAGAGTGTATCAGAGTTTAAGGTCTCTGAAATTAACTGCTCAAAACTGCAGATATCCCAAGCTGGGATGGAGCCTTGTAAAGCATAAACTTTTCAGGAAATCATTTAATAGTAGGTACCTCCTGGGGTGCCTGAGTGGCTCAGATGGTTAAGCATCTGCCTTCGGCTCAGGTCATGATCTCGGGGTCCTGGGATCGAGCCCCGCATCGGGCTCCCTGCTCAGCAGAGAGTCTGCTTCTCTCTCTCCCTCTGCTTGTGCTCTCTCTGTCTGTTGCTCTCTCTCTCAAAATGAATAAATAAAATCTTTAAAAAAATAGTAGATACCTCCTGTTGGTAGGAATAGTTATACAAATTTGAGTTAATCAGCCCACCTACCCAAGGCAGAATGAGTAAAGCGGTGTCGAGGGGTCAGAAAGTACACTAATTGAAAACCTTCCAATGGATATGAAGAGAAATGTCCCTTCTCACCCCCAAGAAGTAACAAGTGAACAGAGAACTACCATTGGGGAAAACTGTTGATGGGAGGGCATGCAGGAACAGTTATGAGAGTCTTCAGTTCTGTAGGAATAGGGGACTAAGGATAAATAATGCAACCCTAAGAAGTTTAGGGCAGTAGCCAGAAAATCAGGAAGCTAGAAATAAGATTTAAAATTGCCAAACCAGACAGCGACAACCTTTCATTTTGTTGTATCTGTTTGAAAAGGTCAACATTGACTTTGTGGAGATCAGTTAGGATATGTTCCAATTTAAATATCAATTTCAACCCTAAAATTCCATTATTGCCTTAAAAAAATGCCAATTAATGCCAATAACAACCAAAAACAACTGTTTAATTTTAACTTGCATTCAAAGAACATTTCCTGAATTACGGAAACAAAATACAATCACCACAATGGTTTGTTTGAGTTAAGCGACTATCTAATTTCTTTATAGAAAATTACCTTTCTTCCTTAAAACACTGTGAGGCTGCCAAATCTACTCCTGTTGTAGTGATGAGCCTCATGCTATTTGGCTTCTGGGCTCCATCTGCGTTTCTCTGCATCTGCTTTCATCCTCCTCAAACTCTTCTCAAAAGGAGCACAGAGAATCTGCAATTCATGTCAGGGCACCCAGCCAGATTAGAAGCTGCCAAATATCAACATCAGGTTTTGTGAGAAAAATTAAGTTACTTAAGCCTCCTCTCTAGCACAGCAATAATGTTGGATGAAAGGTTATGCAGTTTGAATCTCTATTTCTACCCTTCTGGGAAAAGATAATTTGGAAGTGAAAATGTGAGGTTATGATGTGATTTGGACATTTTATGGTGACCTAACCTTTTCAACTGCTATTCTTACTGTGTCTGGTTATCATGTTAGTGAATTTTTTTTTCCTGTTTTTCTGCAGTTGTCACACTACAACATGGAAGGTGGAATATGAATAGCTTCACATATTAGATTTTTAAAAAGTTTTGTGGTTCTCTGCACATCTTCAATAATTCTTTATTCTGAACAGCAAAAGTGCTGATTATGCATGCATTTTCATTCTGGTTATTTTCTTCCCAATAAATGATTTTGAGCTGATTTATGATAGCAAAATTTAAAATTTGAGAATGAAAGCAGTAAGAAACCCCAAGGGCCAGATATTGAATGGGACATTTGATTAATATTTTCAATATTAATTTTGCTCATAGCATATCCTCAGGTTTACTTTGAGGTTTAAATAATTAATATATGTAAAAAGTTAATAATAGCTAGTGATGAATAAAATTAGTTGTGATTATAATATTAACTATATTAATGCATATTTTGAATTCCAAATGAAAATTAAAACCTGTTAGTAACAACAGCAGTAGTATTTTAAATGTTTGTATTAAATGTTAGGAACAGAATGAAAATTCTAAATTTAAATATCTATTTATCTATCTGTAAAATCTAAAAGCAAAATATTTCTATTACTTTCTCAAAGTCAGTTGCTTACTATGAAAAGGCAGAACTCCAGGATTGGGCTACAAATATGTGACTGTTTTATGTTATGAATTTTCACAGATCAAATAGATATCAGAATCTTAGAAGTCTCGGGTAAACTTTTTCAGACTGCACTTCGTGGAGCATGATTTTTGGCTTCTTGAATACTAGATATAATTTGCTGATCCCTCCAAAAATATTTGATCATTGTATATTTGAGTATACACATGATTTTTATAAGGTGTCCCAGAAAAGAGGACTGATTAAGATATAATAAAATTAGAGTAGATGCACAGACATGCTGTAAACCAAGCGGCCTACTTGCTGAATAAGAAAAGAAGAAAAAAGGCCTTATTTTATGTATGAGTGTAAACAATAAATTATTATCACTGGTAGTAAGGGAGTTGATTTGGTGACTTTATCACTCAAGATCTTCCGTAGGTCCTTCTGTGTTTATGTGTGTGAATGTCTGTGCATTTTCCTTTCTCTTTACATACACTGAAGAACAGTTTTCATGCCTTATTTACTTTCTAAAGAAACTTTTTGAATTTTTTGAGAGATTGATTCTATAAGATACTTCCATCATTTATTCAGCTTTCTTTAAAAAATATGTAAAGAAGAGATCTTAAACTATTTCTAGCAAGTCAACTTGTCAATATTAATATATATAATCATTTAATGAGCCTTAGATCGTAGATTTTATGGCCCACAAGATTAGAAGACTCCGAAATTAAAGAATGGGTCTCTCAAAGTCTCACCCAAAAGACAGAAGAGACATAAAGATTTTGAGATAAACTATTGCAAACATTTCTCCACATTCTTTCTAAATCATTTTTATCCCACAAATTCTTATGATGAGAAAGGCAGAAAGACAGGTTCGTTTTGCAGTCTTGTTGAGGTCCCATGTCTCCACTGATATTTTCATAATGGGCAACTGCACTAATTGGTGCTGCACTGTGCTTTTAAAAAATCAAGTTTTCATATTTAATTTTAATGAAGCTGTAGCCTAAAAGTGAGATGCACAAAATGACTGTTATTCTAAAGTAATTGGTTAGGGCAATTTAAATGATAAAGGAAATTAATTATGTAAATGTCCAGCTATTTTCCCCATTCAGCCTTGATGAGCTTCAGCAGAGAATAGGAAAAGTTGTGTATCTTTTTCTTTTTCCTTCACACCCTATGAGAATAATATTCACTAGCTCAATGAAATTGATGCATTCCTAAAAATAAATATGCTGTAACATATATTGTATAGACCAGAGTATATGAATCTCACATATTTATAAAAATAGCATAGATATTAAAGGTTGAAAGAATAGAGGTATAATTTTAACAAGAGAGGAATGGTTAAAACTCAGAGTAATAATAAGAAAGTGCCTTTTTATAGCATCTAGCATAGCTTAGGGGAATTTACAGATAATTGAATCCACCATCTTCACTTCAGATAGAGATGCTGATGTGGAGAAAAGGCTAAGCTTCATGCCTAAGGCTGTATAACTGGCTAGCCACAGACCCTTCACCAGATTCAAGGTATTTGATGTGGAGAATAAATTGCTTTTTGGTATGTCATAGCTAATTTCAATTTGAGTGATACAATTGTTTTATTTCTTCTTAAATAGTGAAAATTCTGCTAAGAACTTTATGATTTAAGGACATATTTTTTTCTGACTCCTAGTTTTAAATGAGCTTGAAAAAGAATATCCTTCTGTGATTTGCTTACACAACCCATGAATTCATTTCTCTTTTGTGATGTAGGGTCACAAAGTACTTGCTTGTGTTTGTAAGACTCCTGTAAATATCCTTAGCCATGATTTACACATTCTCATATTTCTCTGAGGGAAGTAGAGAAGAAACAGTAGTAATTTTGAGCAGAACTACACTTGAGAATGACAGCCACAGGAGATGACAGAAAAGGAGAATGGAGGCAGTTTGTTTTGACTTTACGATGCGAGAAAACCTACTTTTTTTCAGGGACTCAGATCCACTTAAGAAATATATATTGTACTTAAATCAAAAGCACATAGAATATTCTTGGGGTACCTGGGTGGCTCAGCTCGCT
This sequence comes from Zalophus californianus, assembly GCF_009762305.2. Classification (NCBI taxonomy): domain Eukaryota; kingdom Metazoa; phylum Chordata; class Mammalia; order Carnivora; family Otariidae; genus Zalophus; species Zalophus californianus. Next base: position 37,091,737 of record NC_045597.1, read on the forward strand.
AGGCATCCAACTTGTGATTTCAGCTCAGGTCATGATCTCAGGGTCCTGAGTTCAAGCCCCTGGGCTCCATGCTCAGCATGAAGTCTGATTGAGATTCTTTCGCCCTCTCCCTCTTCCCCTCCTCCTGCTCACTCTCTCTCCAAAAAAAAAAAAAAAAAAAAAGCATATAAAATTATTTATTTATTTAAATTTTTAGTATTATTTGTTTCAGGGGTACAGGTCTGTTATTCATCAGTCTTGCACAGTTCACAGCGCCCATCATACTACACACCTTCCCCAATGTCCATCACCCAGCCACCCCATCCCTCCCACCCCTCCACTTCAGCAACCCTCAGTTTGTTTCCTGAGATTAAGTGTCTCTTATGGTTTGTCTCCCTTTCCGGTTTCATCTTGTTTCATTTTTCTCTCCCTTCCCCTATGATCCTCTGTCTTGTTTTTCAAAATCCTCATATCAGTGAGATCATATGATACTTATCTTTCTCTGATTGACTTATTTCACTTAGCATAATACCCTCTAGTTCCGTCCATGTTGTTGCAAATGGCAAGATTTCATTTTTTTTTGATGGCTGCATAATCTTCCATTGTATACATATACCACATTTCTTTATCCATTCCTCTGTTGATCGACATCAGGCTCTTTCCATGGTTTGGCTATTGTGGACATTGCTGCTATAAACATTGGGGTGCATGTGCCCCTTCGGATCATTACATTTGTATCTTTGGGGTAAATACTCAGTAGTGCAAATGCTGGGTAGTAGGGTAGCTCTATTTTCAACTTTTTGAGGAACCTCCATACTGTTTTCCAGAGTGGCTGCATCAGCTTGCATTCCCACCAGCAGTGTAGGAGGGTTCCCCTTTCTCCGCATCCCCACCAACATCTGTTGTTTCCTGACTTGTTAATTTTAGCCATTCTGACTGGTGTGAGGTGGTATCTCACTGAGGTTTTGATTTGTATTTCCCTGATGCCAAGTGATGCTGAGCACTTTTTCATGTGTCTGTTGGCCATTTGAATGTCTTCTTTGCAAAAATGTCTGTTCATGTCTTCTGCCCATAGCATATAGAATTTTTTGAAGTGAATCAGATGTGATCCCTGTCTTTAAGTTATAAACAATTAATTGAGAGTATAAGGAAAAACATGAAGCAGCACGTTAACCGAGAGCACTCTGAAAAAGCACTGAGAGAGTACATGGCACATAATCAGTGCTGAGCAGATATTCTCAGATACTAAACTGGAATGAGATAAACAATAATGCTTGTAGGCTAACACAAGGAAAGAAGCATTTATGGTAGGACTTGAATAAATAGGTAGGATTTTAACTACTGTAACTTGACAGAATGAATAGATGAAGGAAGCAATGTGAGAAAAATTAGGAAGACAAAAATAATAGGCATTTCAGTAAGAAGATTAAATATAATTCTAAAAGATCTCTTCCTTTACACTGATTATAAACATTCATGTAAAGAATGCAGGTATGTCATCTCTTACCAGAAATGAACAATAAATTGACCTAAATTCTTTAGTTTGTTTTCATTTCCTCTGTAAAATTGCTTTCATTTCAGAATTGTGCTTTTTTAATAATGTAGTTCTAACTGTATAATAATGTTCTTTTATACACACATAGTCATTGCTTTCCTTTCTCATGTTTCTTATTCTTACATATGTTACCAACATTTGCATTATTTATATCTTTAGAGATAAAGCATGACCTGTAAATTTCCATATTTGCTTTGTGACAGCCTGCTGAATGATAGTAGACTAATTGTAAGCAAAAAAAAAAATCAGCTCTTCCTTACTGAAAGACAGATTGCCTTAAGTAGGGCAACTGTTATGAAAATTGAAAATTTAAAAGCCTCAACCCAACAGATGTTGCTGTTTCTGCCAAATATTGCTCTGTCTCTAAGCCCCATTTCTGAAAAAGTATGTAAGTTAATCAGCAGAATATAATTTTATTTACAAAATTCATATTGATAATCCCTCTCAGTGTAATTTAAATTTTTAGATATATGTAATCATTAATATTGTTTATTTTAGGTTTTTTTTTAAGATTTTATTTATTTATTTGAGAGAGAAACAGAGAGAGAGAGCAAGAGAGAGCATAAGCAGGGTGAAGGGCAGAGGGAGGAGCAGACTCTCTGCTAAGCAGGGAGCCCGATGTGGGACTCGATCCCAGGACTCTGGGATCATGACCTGAGCCAAAAGCAGACACTTAACCAACTGAGCCACTCAGACTCCCATTAATATTGTCTAACAATGTCTTAAATTCAAAGTTATATGTGACCTTGTCTTTTTTAAATTCACTCATTGACAGCCTTTATTTCACTCTTTAATTAAATTGGTTGCAGTATTTTGTAGTAACCATATTGTTGTTGTTGTTGTTGTTTGAGTAGACTCAAGTGAATTTTTGACATTGAAGTGTCTCTTTCGGGACGCCTGGTTGGTTCAGTCAGTTAAGCATCTGCTTATGATCACAGCCTTAGTAGGAGTCAGGAGTTTTAATAGTGTGTGGGTCTGTTAAGATTTTTGGAAAAGGTCATGTTTAAATGAGTCCAGAAAAATATGGAACTGGATACTAGGAAGGTTAAAAGAGACATAAGTAAGTCCATGTTGAGATTCAGCACGGGTAAACTCATATATAAAGGACAGGCTTGAAATAAGGGGGAAATGAAGTTGGGAAGGGAAAGGTTTCAAATCACGTTTTATTGGATTATATTAATTTTTCCTTTTTTAAAGATTTATGTATTTACTTGAGAGAGAGAGCAGGGGAGGAGCAGAGGGAGAGAAAGAGAGAGAGAGAGAATTTCAAGCAGACTCCATGCTGAGCATGGAGCCCAATATGGGGCTCGATCCCATGACCCATGAGATCATGACCTGAGCTGAAATCAAAAGTTGTACACTTAAGCAACTGAGCCACCCAGGTGCCCCTACAGATTCCTTTTCTAAATGGAAAATCATAAATGTTTTAACTTGAAGCTTGACAAACCCAACTTTTTAATTAGGTAACATTCCAGTAGCCAGTGTTTTTGAAGACTCACAATATCCCAGGATTTGGAGTTATATTGGGAAATAAATCCATAAATAAAGAATTTTTGCACATATGGAGCTTAAAGCCTAATAGAGAATAGATATTAAATAAGCAATTAAAATAAATCTTCATCAGTGTAATTATTAGAAAATCACAGATTTCAATGAAAAATCAAATCCATGAATTTAGTTCTAAATGTTGAATTTTGAGGTGCTTATAGGCCATCTAGGAACACATGTGCTTAGTTTTTTGGATCTGTGAGGCTGCAACTGAATGAAAAAGTGGGTTCTGTAGATAAAGATGTAGCTATTAAAATGGAGGATGAATTGGAGTAAATGAAATAGTCCAGGGCAAATTCAGAGGAAGGTCCAGGAGAACAGCTTGGTGCAAAGGAATATGTCAAGTATAAGCACAGATAGGTCATTTTCCAAGCAGGACTGAAAAGCAAGGCCAGAAAGCAGGAGGATATCTACAAAACAAGGAAAAGAAGTTCAAGAAATATATTATGGTTGAATTAAGTGAGAATTTGGAAACTGTGTTTTTTAATGCTTTTGTTAGGATAATTTCAATGAAATAGTATTGAAAATAATTATTATACTTGGTTGAAAAGTGAATGAAAGTTTAATAAATTGAAGCAAGAATTGTACAGAATTATTTCCAAGAATTTAGTATTGGAAGAAAAAAGTTACTGGGAGGTGATATTGAGTGACAATTTTTTTTTGTTTTAAATAAAAATGCTTAAAATTAATTAATTAATTAGCTAACTAATTAATTAAAATGCTTGACCATGTGCATGAAGTAATCCTGTTGCAGGAAGGGAGAACCTATAGTGTAGTGTGTGTGTGTGTGTGTGTGTGTGTGTGTGTGTGTGTGTGTGTGTGTATGTGTATACATATGTGTAATTATATAGAAATACTTAGAAAGGATTCTGTGTAACTCATTTTCAGTATTTGAACATCCATCTTGAACAACTGTGAGGTGTCTATTACTTTTCTGGAACCTGATTTTCCAAAGTGCCCTTTAGTCTTACTAGTTTGACTTCTAAGAGTCTCCATCCTTGTATTTGGCCATTGCAAGGATAGAACAAAGCAAGCTGCAACCTCAGTGAGGGAAAGTGGTTAAGAATAAGTGCCCTATTCACACCACTTTTATTCCACATAGTACCATAAGTCCTAGTCACAGCAATCAGGCAAGAAGAAATAAAAGACATCCATATTGGTAAAGAAGAAGTTAAACTGTCACCATTTGCAGACAATATGATACTATACATAGAAAATATTAAAGATTGCACACACACACAAAACAACTACTAGAAGAAATGAATTCCATAAAGTGGCAGGATACAATATTTAATGCCCAGAAATCAGTAGTGTTTCTATACACTAACAATCAAGTTGAAGAAAGAGGGATTAAAAACATAAAAACAACACAATTTACAATTACACCAAAAATAATAAAATACCTAGGAACAAACTTAACCAAGAGGCAAAATCCTATACTCTGAAAACCATAAAACATTAATGAAAGATATTGAAGATGACACAAACAAATTGAAAGATAATCCATGCTCATGGATTGGAAAAATTAATATGGTCAAAATGTCCATATTATCCAAGGTGATCGACATATTCAGCGCAATCTCTATCAAAATAACAACAGCATTTTTCCCAAAACCAGAACAAATATTTAGTAAAATTTGTATGGACCCACCAAGACCCTGAATGGCCAGAGCAATCCTGAGAAAGAAGAACAAAACTGGAAGTATTATAATTCCAGATTTCAAGTTATAGTACAAAGTTATAATAATCAAACAGTATGGTACTGGGCACAATAGTAGACACATGGTTCAATAGAACAGGACAGAGACCTCAGATATAAACACACATCTATATGGTCAATTAATCTATGACAAAGGAGGCAAGAATATAAAGAACTGTTTTCAATAAATGGTGCTGGAAAACTGGACAGCTACATGCAAAAGAATGAAAGTGGACTACTTTCTAACACCATAAATAAAAATAAACTCAAAATGGATTAAAGACCTAAATATGAGACCTGAAGCCATAAAATTCCTAGAAGAGAACATAGGCAATAATTTCTCTGACATTGGCCATAGCAACATTTTTCTAGATAGGTCTCCTAAAGCAAAAGAAACAAAAGCAAAAATAAACTGTTGGGACTACATCAAAACAAAAAGCTTCTGCTCAGCAAAGGAAACAAGCAACAAAACAAAAAGACAGCTTACTGCATGAGAGAAAATATTTGCAAATGATATATTTGTTAAGGGGTTAATATCCAAAATATGTAAAAAACTCATACAACTCAACACCAAAAAACAGTCTGATTAAAAAATGGGTAGAGGACCTGAATAAACATTCTTCCAAAGAAGACGTAAGATGGCTATCAGACATATAAAAAGTCATTCAACGTCACTCATCATCAGGGAAATGCAAATCAAAACCACAATGAGATACCACATCATGCCTATTAGAATGGCTAAAATCAAGAAGACAAAACACAAGTTTTGACAAGGATGTGGAGAAAAAGGAACCCTCTTGTGCTGTTGACTGGAATATAAATTGGCATAACTACTGTGGAAAATAGTATGGAGGGTCTTCAAATAGCTAAAAATAGAAATACCATATGATCCAATAATTCCAATATTGGATATTTAACCCAGTGAAAATGAAAACACTAACTCAAAAAGATACATGCACCCCCATATTTATTGCCACATTATTTACAATAGCCAAGACATGGAAGCAACCTAAGTGTCCATCAATAGGTGAATAGATAAGGTACATATGCAATGGAATATCACACAACTATAAAAAAGGATGAGATCCTGCCATTTGAGACAACATGGATGGACCTAGAGTTATGATGCTAAGTGAAATAAGTCAGACTGAGAAAGACAAATACCATATGATTCTACTCATAAATAGAATCTAAAAAAAAAAAAAAAAACGAATGAACAAAAAGTAGAATCAGAACTATAAATACAGAGAATAAACTAATGGTTGCCAGAGCAGAGGGGGATAGAGTTTAGGCAAATGCATGGAGGGGAGAGAGAGAGATACAGGCCTTCAGTTATGAGAAGAGTAAGTTATGGGAATGCAAGGCAAATCATAAAGAATACAGTCAGTGATACTGTAATAGCAATGCAATGGGACAGATGGTAGCTATAGTTGTGGTGAACATACCATAATGTATAAATTTGTCAAATCACTACATTGTATACCTGAAACTAATGTAATATTGTGTGTCAACTATCCTCAAATAAAAAAAAAAGAGATGAAAAGTAAAAAAGTAAATAAAAAAATAAAACAAGGAAACTAAAAAATTAAATAAATAAGTGCCCTGCTTTGGTTGAGAGGACTTAAATTATTTTTGTCCTCCCTCATGTGAATGCAAAACAAAGTTTAAGGAATTACATAGGTATGTAAAACAATATATATATTTTTTATTTATCAGCAATCTCCAGAGGTCTTCCAGCATGACCTTATAAATTTCTTAGGACACAGTAGCTGCAGCAGAAGACTAAGCGGAGACAAGGATGTGAAGAAATATGGCCACCAAAGCCATTACCCTTTGAAACTGATCCAGCAAGTAAGAATATCTATAGGTTGGCTAAATGAATTTAAATAACAATAGAAAGAAAAAAGAATAGCTTGTGGAATATGCTTCTACCAAGAACGTCTGAGAACTACAAGAAGCAGGCACTATAAGCTGAGTACCAGGAGTTGCTACCATGAGGGAAATGAAAGCTTAGTAGTGATTCTGCATGCATCCACCATCAGGAGCCATTACTAACAGCCACAATGGGGAGAAAGTGCTGCCCATGAGGTCTGTCTCTAGGATCAGAAAATTAATGGTTTGAATAAGGAGATATCATTGCTCAGAAATTTCTGCACCATGGACAATAAGGAAGGAGTATCTCCTGAAAGAGATGGCTCACATTTTTCTTTAACTCCTGTGCACTTAAATTATTTATTAGTATTATTTTTATTGTTATTATTTTATTATTATTTTGCTTTATTCTATTCACAGATAAAAACTATTCAGAGAAAAATGAAAAACTCTTTTTCCTTAGAAAGCAGATGTTTTGGAGTCTTAAATACATACTCAGAGTATTAAAACAATCTGAGACAGGAGGGAAAAAAAAGACATAGACTTTGAGGATTGAGTTGATAGACCACACGGTCCAAGAAAAGATTTTATGAGGGGTGCTTGGGTGGCTCATTCGTTAAGCGTCTGCCTTTGGCTTAGGTCATGATCCCAGGGTCCTGGGATCGAGCCCCACATCAGGCTTCCTGCTCCGTGGGAAGCCTGCTTCTCCCCCTCCCACTCCTCCTGCTTGTGTTCCCTCTCTCTCTGTGTCTCTCTCTGTCAAATAAATAAATAAAATCTTAAAAAAAAGAAAGAAAAGATTTTATGAATTGTGATACACTGAGATAATAGCAATTTCATGTTTTTATGTTTGATATGCACTAAAAGTACAAATATCAAATTATTTTAATTCAAATGTGTTTTAAAATTTATATGAAAAGTGTATTTTAGGTATTAAAATCTTTTCTAGAGGAAATTTTTACTTCTGGTTATGAAGAATAACTTAAAATAGACCAATCCTCCCACTAAGAACAACTGTAGAGTTTAGGTACAATTATTAAAACCAAACCAAACCAAACCAAACCAAACCAAACAAACAAACAATAAAAAACCACAGCAGTTTGGAAGCTGTCATACAACAAACAAAACAGCCAGGATTAAACTAATTTGAGTTTTAATTTCCCCCTTTAGAGAATGGGACTAGTAGTTTATAGAAAGTGATGATAATGATGCTGATGATTGCTGATATTTATGCAATACATGCTATATGTCAAGTATTGGAAGAAGTGTATTGATTGTTTTTGTCCAACAGTGCCATGTTACCAACTATTATTACAATCTCTATTTTACAAATGGGAAAACATCAAATAAGTGTCCAAACCTGGATTAAAATATAATTTTCTCTGGTTCTAGGGCTTTAGTGTTTAATCAGTTTGTCACGTAACCTATCTACGTATCAAAATAAAATAGGTCAAGCATCTAATGAATTGCCTGGCTCACAGAAAGTCCTCTCTATCCACAGCAAGCCTGTTCCACCTTATGTACCTAGCCCCTGGTGTTTCTTCTGCTCATCTCTTGTCCTGTAATGCTCTTTACTCATTGGTTTTCAAGATTTGTTTTCTCAATTTTATTTAAGTTTCTGCATAAATATCACCTCTTCAAAAAGTTCATTCCTGGCTCCAGTAACTAAAATTGCCTCACTGTTATTTCTATCTCCTTACTTGCTTTATTTGCTTACTACGCCCCACCATCCCTTAATTTTATTGTTATTATATGAAAATATATAAATATACATTAAATATATGATGTGTTTCCTTCACACACTGTTAGCTCTATATGGTAGGAGCATTCCTTTTTTGTCTTGTTTAATGTTATATGCTCTGTACCTAGCACAGTTGTTGATTTATAAAACATATTCAAAATATGTTTATTAAAGTAATGATAACAAGTGTCAAAAAATCCAGAAATAGCAAAATTAAAACCATGGAGTCAGTAAAAATAGCATTTATTTATTAAGAGTTTATTGTGCATATGAGGACAGTTGGTAAACTGGGAGATTTCAGATTCAAAAATTTTTTGAAGCTCAGGGATATGATGTTTCAGGATGGCTTATGAAGTGAAAAGTGAGGAAATTGTTTAACCTTTACAATGATTGGTTACTATACTGGTGGCTTCCAGATGGCAGGTGATTGGCTAAAAATGATTATCTTATACTATTTTTAGGAAGATGACTTAAGGTTTTTTGTCTGTTTTTTGTTTTTGATTATCAGAAGCATTTACAAGGAATAACCTAAATTAAGTCTCATGTTCATGAAATAAGCTAGATTCAGTTTTGCTTATCTGGCTTAAATAGTTTTTTCTGCTCAGAGAATTTTTAAGCCCAGCCTCCATTTTGTATTAACGCTACTTTTGTTATTTAAGTTTTTGTAAGTTGAATTAAGAACTGATGTATAAGAATAAATAATGGAGGGGCGCCTGGGTGGCTCAGTTGGTTAAGCGACTGCCTTCGGCTCAGGTCATGATCCTGGAGTCCCGGGATCGAGTCCCACATCGGGCTCCCTGCTCAGCAGGGAGTCTGCTTCTCCCTCTGACCCTCTCCCCTCTCATGCTCTCTCTCTATCTCATTCTCTCTCTCAAATAAATAAATAAAAATCTTTTAAAAAAAAGAATAAATAATGGAAATAACACAGAATAAAATAATGGAAATACTATAAAGTATAATGGTTGTATTAGTCAAGGTTCTCCAGAGAGCAGAACGAATAAGATATATTAATTATAGGAATTTGCTCATATGATTATGGAGACAAGAAATTCCATGATCTACTTACTGTCTATAAATTGGAGAACCAGGAAAGCTGGTGTTGTAATTCAGTCTGAGTCCAAAGGCCCTAGAAACAAGAACCAGTATCTGAGGGCAGGAGACAATGGATATCCCAGGTTTCACAAAGAGAGCAAATTCCCCTTGTCTTTTTGTTCTATTCAGGCCCTCAACGAACAGATTGAATGATGCCTACCTGTATTGGTGAGGGTGATCTTTATTCAGTCTACTGACTTGCACGCTAATCTCTTTTGGAAACATCCTCACAGATACACCCAGAAGTAATGTGTTACCAGTTATCTGGGCATCCCTTAACTCAGTCAAGTTGACACATAAAATTAACCATCAAAATGGTAATGTCATAAAGTGTGAAAATATAGTAATTCCATTTCTAAACACAAATAGAGAAACTGTAGATGTTAAAATAGTCTCAATCCTTTAGAGTTTTGAGTTGTTATTGTTTATTTGTTGGATCCCAAATAAAATAATTAAATTATTATCATTCTTGTCACTCAGTATGTCATTTGATTATTGACTGTACTAATTTATAAATGAGGAAACTGGTATTTTAAGTAACTAAATTATTATGTGTACTTTAAAAGGTTCAATCAAAATTAAATTTGTACCCATGTTATGAGTTTGAAAATTTCTTTGATTTTGAAAAGTACCATTAAAAAATAATAACTTCAGGATGTCTGGGTGGCTCAGTCGGTTATGCCTCTGCCTTTGGCTCGGGTCATGGTCCCAGGGTCCTGGGATAGAGTCCCACATCCGACTCCTTGCTCAACGGGGAGCCTGCTTCTCCCTCTGCTGGCCTCTCCCCTGCTTGTGCTCTCTTTCTCTCTCTCTCTGACAAAAAAGGAAGAAAATCTTTAAAAAATAATACCTTCGTACAATAAAAAACACATCTAAATATTTCATGACTAAAACATATATTAAACATATATATACATATACTTTTTTTTTAGTTTTTTACCTATTGTGTGTTATTTTATTATATATTCAAGACATATTGTGTCAATATAGCATTTTCTCTCTCCTGTGGTTACAAAATGTAGTTTGTTTTGAAGGGGACAGAAAATTGGGATCAAGTCACAAAGGCATTTTACCTGTCACAGACTAGGAACATACCACAGAGAGCAAACTGATGCTACTGTGCATCTGTGCATTCAGCATTTCGTGGCTCAAAGCCACTAGACTCTTTTCTGCATGACCAACTGACTAATTGCTGTACTTGGCCTTTTCTATTCTCTTCAATTAATGCAATGCACAATTGCACATAGCAACAGAGTCACCCATACAGAACAGAATCTGGGCCAGAATTAGGCTCTAAATCCCAGACGCACCTGTTACAAATATAAAGCATCCAGATGGTCCAGTCTTTGTGGGGAAGTGTCAAGCATTGACTTCTCTGTCTTTCTTACTTTGGGTTTAAGGTCAAAAACATGATCTGTTGGAAGCAGGGAGCCAAATAAAAATCGGAAAAATACCTAGGATTAGTATAGAAACTTCTCAAATTGTTTACCTAAATCTTTATTGCCCAGTGGAGCTCATTGTTATCATTTTCTAAGCATACAAATGGGATTAGTCTATGATTACATGGCAGGCTTCAGTATAATTAGACAGATTTATTTAAACACAGCTGTAAATCATAAAAAATGTGAAATATTTGATGATTGTAAATTCAACAGTTTGTGTATTCAAACTTTAGTCTTCAATCAACTTTATTTTTCTGATTTTGAGATTCTAGAAAATACAAAATATTACCTTAGCCTAACTCATCTTTTTATTGTTTTCATTTATTTCAAGCATACAAGCAAAAAAAATAATGATGTTACATTATGATATGTTTCAAGTGAATAGTAACTCTTTCACTGCTATACTATTTAAATTGTGCCTTTTTGTACTTTTGTCACATGCATAATCCTTAGCAATAACAATTAAAACTTTAGTGAACCATCTAGCTATTTTGTATTATAAAAAAAGTTAATGTGATACATAAAAATTTTGCTCCTTCTCACTCTCACATTCCACATGGTTTATCGTAATCTTCTCCTATAATTAATATTTTGTGAAATTTATCTACAAGTAAAGAGAACAAAATTATTCTCTGAAAATAACCACTCTGTCCATTTGTTAAAAACTGAGTAATTTGCAAATACTGCAACTAATAGAAAAAGTGATTTTTGTTTGTTTGTTTTCCCATTTATGCCAAAGCTCTAAGGAATTTGGTTACTAAAATGATCACACTAGCTGCCTCTCATTTCACAGTTTGAATGGACATGACACATACAGTATATTTTACAGCTTTTATTCTAGCTCACAATTACCAATGGAAACCAATTTAGTTCTTTTCCCCCTTTGATTTTTTCTCTTATAAAGAAATACATTTTAAAGATAGTTAAGGTCTGAATCATTCTTTACTTTCTTACCAAGAATAAGTGATGATATTAGTTGTCACTGAATATTCAAACCCCAAATAGATATACTTTGTTACCATTTGGAAATGTTATGTATTCTGCTGAAGTGTACTATAATTTTAAGCAGTTGAATTAGAATATCTATGGATATTGAATTGTTTAGATTAATAGATTTTTTAAAAGATTTATTTACTTATTTAGAGAGAGAGAGAGAGCTTGGGGGTAGGGGCAGAGGGAGAGAGAAAATCCCAAGCAGACTCCCCACCAAGCTCAGAGCTGAATGCGGGGCTCAATTTTGTAACACTGAGATTATGACCTGAGCCAGAATCAAGTCAGACACTCAACTGACTGAGCCACCCAGACACCCCTGGACTAATCGATTTTTCACTTTATAAAACCATCATGTAAGAGCTCAAAAGATTAAAAAGTAGTTTACCTAAAACATGTAAAATGTATACCTATGTGTACATATATGTAGGATATATGTGGAAATCTATATATTCTTATAGAAAAATAAAATAATTGTACTGAGAACTTAATATTTTTTGGAATAAATTTATGTGATGTTCCTGTTTCTAACCAGCATTTGTTTTGGTCACAATACTTTGTTCAATAATTGATTATAGGATAAGCACTATACTTAAATATGAACATTTAAAGTCACATTAATAGTGAAACTATTTTAATATTATAGCAAAAATTATGGGACGGCTGGGTGGCTCAGTTGGTTAAGCCTCTTTCCTCGGCTCAGATCATGATCCCAGGGTCTTGGGATCGAGTCCCACAGCAGACTCCTCGCTCGGAGTGGGAGAGGGAGAAGGGAGAGCAGAGGAGCAGGGAGCCTGCTTCTCCCTTTGCCTGCCATTCCCCCTGCTTGTGCTCTCTCTCTCTCTAACAAATAAATAAATAAAATCTTTAAAAATATTATAGCAAAAATTATGGAGCTTCTGCATTGAAAAGTCAGATTAAAATTTCTACTCATGTAAAATCAAGAATTTATTTTAATTTTATTCTGAAGGATAATGTGCAAATAGTACTTATTTATGAGTGGGACATACATGCTAACCCCACTCTAAAATAACAGAAATAGAAATAATCTCTTACGTATATTGCTTGGTACTTGTCAAAAATAAAAATGGAAAAATAGAAATTTGGCTTTACAAACTAACTATCAAAGGAGGAGGGAAACAGCCAACTACCACTTTCGGCAATGACAGTATATTTTATTCCCAAATTTCTGCTTGAAATAACTAGAAAAGCTACATAAAATATATTAAGGTATATTCAAAGAAATCAAGGAGGTAGAATTTAGGAAGAAGTTACAGACCAGAATCTTTGAAAGGGACCAGGGACTACATAGGAAAATGAGGCATTTGAGACATGTGTCTATTTGTGAAAGCATGGCTGAAAAGATGAAAAGCTGAGCATAACTTTAAATACTTTTAGTTTGGGGAAAATGCTATACTATGAACTTAATTAAACCAGCCTTTTTAAGGACTGAAGACTAATTTTGACACATCTCAAGCCCTCAGTGGATTAAAGTGATCTGGTATTGTTAGTGTCCATAGCCTACTTGTCTGGAATCTGATGAAATCCTTTCTGGAGAAAGATAACATTACACAGAGCCTCCTCAAATTATCTCTAACATTTTCACAATATTGTGTTGATATAAAAAATTATTAGACTCTAGGGCGCCTGAGTGGCTCAGTCGGTTAATATCTGCCTTGGGCTCAGGTCATGATCTCAGGGTCCTGGGATCGAGCCCCACATCAGGCTCCCTGCTCAGCGGGAAGCCTGCTTCTCCCCCTCCCACTCCTCCTGCTTGTGTTCCCTCTCTCACTGTGTCTCTCTCTGTCAAATAAATAAATAAAATCTTTAAAAAAATATTAGACACAGATTGTACGATGAAAGACAAAAGGACCAACAGATAGTAGAAAAAAATATAGAGGCAACTCAGATGATATTAATATCATTTACAAAATTAAAAAAACTTTTGCTTGATATGACTAAGGAATTAAAAGGTAATATCAAGAATTTTGGCAGAAAACTAGTAGCTGTAAAAAAACAAATGAAAATCTAAAATAAAGTACTAATTATGGGTTTATCAATGGATTAGATAGCATTGAATATATATTATCATACGGGGATATGCAGTCAATTCTCACTATTTGCAGATCTCATATTTGTGAATTCACCGACTTGGTAAAACTTCTGTGTAACCCCAAAATCAATACTCTTAGTGTTTTCTCCATCTTGCAGGGACATATACTCATGCGAAATGGTGAAGGCTTTGAATAGCCCATGCACACATTCCCAGGTGAGATCAAACAAGACAGCACTCTGCTTTCTAGTAGTGGCTCTCATACTCTAAGCACGTGTCCTTTTGTGGTCTATTTAGTGCCACATATCTTGCATTGTTGTGCTTCCCATTGATAATTTCACTGTTTAAAATGGCCCCAAAGCATAATTTTTAAGTGTTGTCTAGCGTTCCTAAGTGCAAGAAGGTTGTGATACACCATATGGAGAAAATACATGTTAGGCTTCATACAGGCATATATTGTTGTACAGTTAGCCGTGAGATTATTGTTAATGATTCAATAGTGTATATTGAATAAGGTGTCTTTAAGCAGAAACATGCATAACACAAGGTTATTTATCAGTTAGTTGATGAAAATGTTTTTAGGAATCCAGCCCTGTATTTCTGTAAGACCAGTGATTCAGTATTCACTAATTCAGTGTCCAGAGCACTTTTATATTGAGCTTAACTATCTTGAGTAATAATAATTGACTGTATTACAGAGGAAATTTCCCAAATAAGCACAGGGAGACAAAAAAACTATAGTATTCAGTAAGTCAGGATGGCATTAAAGAAGAGGAAGAAGAAGGGGGAGGGGGAGAAAAAGAGCAAGGGAGAGAGAAAAAGGAGGGAGGGGGGGAAAGAAAGAAAGAGAAAGGGAAGAAGAAAGGGGAAAAGGGAGGGTGGGAGGGAGGGAGAAAGAAAGAAGAGAACAAAAAGAAAGGAAAAGAAAAAAGAAAGAAGGAGTGAGAGAGAAAGAAAAGGAGAAAGAGAAAGGGAGACAAGGAAGGAAGGGAGGGAGGGAGGGAGAGAAGGAAGGAAAAGAAAAAGAAAAACAGTATGGAGATTCCTCGAAAACTTAAAAATAGAACTACCGTATGATCCAGCAATCTTACTTCTGGGTATATAACCAAAATAATCGAAAATAGGGTCTGAAAGAGTATTGGCACACTCATGTGCATTGAAGCATTATTCACAATAGCCAAGATACTTGAAGCAAACTAAGTGTTCAAATGAATAAAGAAAATGCTGTATATACATACATGGAATATTTAGCCTCAAAAATGGAGGTAATCCCTTCATATGCTATAACATGAGTGAACCTTGGGGATGTTCTGCAAAATGAGATAAGCCTGTTACCAAAACAAAACCAAACAAAACCAAACAAAATACTGCATTCATTCATTTATATGAGGTATCTAAAATAGTTGGAGTCTCGAAAAGAGGAAGCAGAATGGTGGTTGCCAGGGACTAAGGGGAGGGGGAAAGAGGGATTTATTTAATGGATCATTTTTTTTTTTTTGCAAGATGAAAAACTTCTGGAGATCTATTGTACAACAATATGCATGTAGTTAACACCACTGAACTGTATATTCAAAACTAGTTGATGCTATGTGTTTTTAAGCACAATACAAAATTAAGTAACTAAGTATGCTGGTAATTTTTCTTTCAAGGAAATTTTATACTTACTTTACCTTACTCGAAATGATAATTTTGTTCTTTTTTATTTAAATTCAATTTAATTATCATATAGTGTATTATTAGCTTCAGAGGTAGAATTCAGTGATTCATCAGTTGCATATAACACCCGGTGCTTGTCACATCATGTGCCCTCCTTAATGCCCATCACCCAGTAACCCCACCCCCCCATCTCCCCTCCAGCAACCCTCAGTTTGTTTTCTATAGTTAAGAGTCTCTTATGGTTTGTCTCCCTCTGTTTTCATTTTATTTTTCTTTCCCTTCCCCTATATTTATCTCTTTTGTTTCTTAAATTCCACATATGAGCAAAATCATATGATACTTGTCTTTTTTCTGACTGATTTATTTCACTAGCATAATACCCTCTGGTTCCATCCACATAGTTGCAAATGGCAAGATTTCATGCTTTTTGATGGTTGAGTAATATTCCATTGTATATATATGTACCACATCTTTATCCATTCATCTGTCGATGGACATCTGGGCTCTTTCCATATTTTGGCTTTGTTGGACATTGATGCTATAAACATTGGGGTGCAGGTGCCCCTTCGAATTATTATGTTTGTATCCTTTGGATAAATACCTAGTAATGCAATTGCTGGGTTGTAGGGTAGTAAGGATCTCATTGTTAGTGTATAGAAATGCAGCTGACTTTTGTGCATTGGTTTTATATCCTACAGCTTTGCTGAATTCCTGTATCAGTTCTAGTAATTTTTAGGTGGAGTCTTTTGGGTTTTCTACAATAGAATATCATGTCATCTGCCAAGAATGAGAGTTTGATTTCTTTGCTGATTTGGATGCCTTTTCTTTTTGTTGTCTGATTGCTGAGGCTAGGACTTCCAGCACTATGTTGAACCACAGTGGTGAGAGTGGACATCCCTGTCGTGTTCCTGACCTTAGGGGCAAAGCTCTCAGTTTTTCCCCTTTGAGGATAATATTCTCTGTGGACTTTTCGTATATGGCTTTTATGATACTGAAGAATGTTCCTTCTTTCCCTACACTGCAGAAAGTTTTTATCAAGAAAGTATGCTGTATTTTGTCAAACGATAAATTTATAGAAATTCATCACCGTCTATTTATTATATAAGGTTGGTATATTTAAAATCCTATCAGTTAAGGGGGCACATGGGTGGTTTAGTTGCTTAAGCATGTGACTTTGGCTCAGGTCATGATCTTGGGGTCCCGGGATTGAGCCTCTGTGTCTGGGCTCTGTGCTCAGTGGGGAGTCTGCTTCTCCCTCTCCCTCTGCCCCTCCGCCTGCTCATGCTCTCTCTCTCAAATAAATAAAATCTTTTTAAAAATCCTATCAGTTAAGAAAAATAAAACAGAAACATTGTATAAAGAAATAGTTAAACAGCTTAACTAAAATATTTAAATAAGTCAAACTTTAAAGAGTGAAGTGCAAATAAAGTTAAAGTAGAAACAAAATGAATAAATGGCTTATATAGATAGCTAAACAAATATGATACAAAGAAATTAATTTAAAATACTAAAATTTAAAAAAGAAACTCCAGTGGATTAAACACTAATTTAAATACTAAAACCTAATTTAAACACTATTTTAACACTAACATAGAAGTACATACACGTTTCAAATCTTATATTCTCTATTAAATACAAGTCCTTAATTTTTTCTTCTTAGGAACTTATTCAATTACATTTAAAAAAACAGTATGACATGCATTTCTTAAAATCAATTTCAGGTTTAAAAAATGAAACCAAAGACCTGGATCCTAGTAGCTTATTATTCTCACTCTCTGCCCAAAGTCATTCAGCCATTCCCTTGGATGTGCGTATATTTATTGCACATGCTTTAAGGGTATTGACATAAACATGAATATAGCTGATGACTATGCATTTGGAATAAAGATGGCCTTTTAGTTCTCTAAAACCTGTCATAAAATTATCAAATCCATCAGTTTCTGCGTGGCATGAGACCAAAGTGATGGATGATGCATGGAAGAGTCCGTCTATCACCTTGGCTATTTTATTTGTGAGAATCTGATAGTTACTCAGATGCCATTATGGTTCCAAACCCATTTATGTGCTCCTTGCTGAAGGTGACCATGTCACAGGCATCCTTATTTCAGGAATTCCACAGAGTATATTGTAATTAGTGGCCATTTGAATAAATATTAAATGAATTATGAATTTTGTAAAAGCCCTTTTGGCATCAATAAAGTAGTCACAGCCAAAAACTAAAAATCCAGATGTCTGGAAGGATAGTGAAAAATGATTGTGAATACATAATTAAATACATAATTAAAATTATTATTAAGATGTAGAGTTAAAGAAAGTTTATAGATAGCATTTGGATAACTTCTTGTGTTTTTCCCTTATATTTATTTTTCACAATATGTTTAGTATGTATTTTCTTATCTCCTTCCTCCCAAAATATTAGACAAGCACATATTAATTAACACCCCTCTTTGCCATTCTGGCCAATTGAACTTGCCAGTACAACTTTCATATAGAGAATTTGGGGCAGAATAACATACACTCCCCTTGGAATTTAAAGCAGTGATAATTAGGAAACTCTAACAGCTTCATAAGGCAAGAAACCATTTGAAGTCATCTTTTTTTAAAATTTATTCATTTATTGATTTATTAAATTGAGTAATTGACATACTATATTGTATTAGTTTCAAGTGTACAACATAGTGATTTATTTATTTATTTATTTATTTATTTATTTATTTATTTATTTTTAAAGATTTATTTATTTGACAGAGAGAGACACAGTGAGAGAGGGAACACAAGCAGGGGGAGTGGGAGAGGGAGAGGCAGGCTTCCCGCCGAGCAGGGAGCCCGATGTGGGACTCGATCCCAGGACCCTGGGATCACGACCTGAGCCGAAGGCAGACGCTTAACGACTGAGCCACCCAGGCGCCCCAACATAGTGATTTAATATTTATATGCACTATGAAATGGTCACCATAGTAAATGCATTTACCAGCTGTCACCATGCAAAATTTTTACAGTATTATTGACTATATTCTCTGCTGTATATTACATCTGTATCTCTTTTTATTTTATAATTGGGAGATTGTACCTCTTAATACCCTTCATCTATTTGTCCATCCCCCTGCTTTACCTCTCTTCTGGCAACCATCAGTTTGTTTTCTGCATCTATCATTCTGTTTCTGTTTTGTTTTGTATGTTCATTTGTTTTGTTTTTTAGATTCCATAAATGAAAAAAAATATGGTATTTGTCTTTTTCTGACTTAACTTCACTTTGTATAACATCATCTAGGTCCATCCATGTTGTCACAAACAGCAAGATTTCATTCTTTTTTATGATTAAACAATATTCCATTGTATACGTATATATATAACACATCTTCTTTATCCATTCATCTGTCAATGGACATTTAGGTTGTTTCCATTTCTCGGCAATTATAAATAATGTTGTGCTGAACATATGGTGCATATGTCTTTTCAAATTAGTATTTTTATTTTCTTCAGACACTCAGCAGTGGAATTGGTGGATCATACGGTAGTTCTATTTTTTAACTTTTTATAGGAACTTCCATATTGTTTTCCAGAGTGGCTGCACCAATATACATCCCAACCAACAGTGTATGAGGGCCCCCTTTTCTCCACAGCCTTGCCAACACTTATTTCTTGTCTTTTTGATAATAGCCATTTTGACAGGTGTAAGGTGATACCTCATTGTGACTTTGATTTGCATTTACCTGATGATTAGCGATGTTGAGCATCACTTCATGTGCCTGTTGGCCATCTGTATGTCTTCTTTGGAAAAATGTCTCTTCAGGTTCTCTCCCCATTTTTTTTTACTCAGATTGTTTTTTTATTTGTTTGTTTTGATACTGACTTTTATGAGTTTTTTATATATTTTGGATGTTAATCCCTTTCTGGCTCTGTCATTTGTGAATATCTTCTCTCATTTAGTTGGTTGCTTTTTTGTTTTATTGATGGTTTTCTTTTCTGTGTGACAGTTTTTTGGTTTGATACAGTCCCATTTGTTTATTTTTGCTTTTGTTTTTTTTTTAGATTTTTTTATTATGTTATGTTAATCACCATACATTACATCATTAGTTTTTGATGTAGTGTTCCATGAATCATTGTTTGCATATAACATCCAGTGGTCCATTCAGTACGTGCCCTCTTTAATACCCATCATCAGGCTAACCCATCCCCCCAACCCCTCCCCTCTAGTCATCTTAATATTTCAGTACTTTTATTGAAAAATTTAAAACATAATAAGCAAAGAATATTTAGAATAATTCATGGCATTAAATATTGTTATAAGACCATAGCCAAAACATATTAGATAATTGTTGCTTTGTTTTATATATATATTGATATTACATCTTTGCTGCCATTGCCAATTTACACTCTGAGAACAGAATAAAGATACTTTTTGTTTAATTATTCATGTCAGTAAATTCAGGAAAGATACAGTAAATTTCCTTGATAGTGAATACCCAATCTGCATGTATTGTGCTGCATAATAGCAGAACATATGTAACATTTTCAAGTATGATTTGCAGACAAAATTGGTAACAACAGCTTGATATAGTAAGAATGTTCTCTTTTATGTTTTTCCCAAAAATGACGCTCAATTCTTAACTTCACAGATGTGATTATTTTTCTTCTTGTTCATTTATGCTATTGAATTTTATGTTCTTTTCAGTGTGTATAGTCAGATGATTATAATGGTATATGCTATTTCAGACTATAGTGTGAGACTAGTTGTGTGACTGAATGTCTGTGCACTTAGACCAGCGGCTCCTGTGATTAGGAGTAAGAATATAAGTTATAGTTATATATCGATTATATGCCCAGAAAATCATGTCTGCATAATATGAAAGGTAAAAGTTAAATGCTAATGTTAAAATTTTATGTTATAAAAATACTCAAATTGGTTTATGCTTATATTTATGCATGTGCATTGCAGTTCAAATGATCACCTTAAAGGAAGACTTGATTTGGTTTAAATTTTAAGTATGAAAACACATATTCAATGATATACGTGCCTAGTCTATTCAAAGCATCTATTTTTTTTTCAGTGCTATATTGTTTTTCCTTTAGTACAAAGGAATGTAATGGCCAGCAAAATGCCCCAGGAGACTGTTATAGCTACATAATTCTAATACACCTCTTTGGAAACTCTTATGGTTAGCACATTACCAACTCAATGTATATGAATGGTTAATTTAATAGCAATAGCATTTATAGTCACTGTATGTTTTCTAGCTATCTTTAAACATTTAACATTATTATCTTTCAAAATATGCAGAGTCACTACAGAACATTTAGAATACTATTTACCAACAACAAAAATAAAAATAATTTATAGTCTTTCCACAGAGATTATTTTTTTGGTGCACAGAATTGTTTTTAAAATAATTCATGTATACACATTGTCTGAGACTTCATGGAACTTACAACATTGTGGAGGAGATGGATGTTTAAAAAGATAAAATAATTAGGTTTTTTGGAGAAAATCCATGCAGAAAATAAATTAAGTGTGAAGTTAGAATGGAGAGAAGGACCTGGATTTAAATAGAATAATCAAGGAAGGCTTTTCTGTAAAGGTGATGTTCAAGCTCATAAACACATGATGAAGAAAGATTGCCAAACAAACAGAAGGAAGAGAAGAAGAACACTATACGTTGCAAATGTCCTGTTATATGAAAGATCTGGCATATTTGAGACAGTAAATCTAAATGTCAGTGCTGTTGAGCATAGTTAGCAAGTAGGAAGGAGGGTAGGAGAGAGATAATGTAATGCATTCAAGAATGTGGTAAAATGGGATTTTATTTTAGGTGAAACAGAACACCAGTTAAGGGTTGTGAGGAGAATATTTAGTAGGCTCACAAAGTCAGGCTCAGGTTGACCATGGCTGGGACTAGATTGGAAACAGATCTGATTTATTTTGAAGGAAGTTTTGATAGGATGGAGAATGAATTGGAAGCTGGTAAATAAGTGAGAAGGGAAATTGTAGCTCTTCTAAATTTATTGTTTGAGCTAGAGCATGGATGCTAATCCTCTTAAGAGAGATGAGGAAGACTAGAGTTTGGAAAGAGGCAGATTTTGTGAGAAACAAAAGTAAAGAGTCTCATTTTAATTATATCCAGTTTGAAATATCTGTGAGATATCCAAATGCAGGTATAAGGGGAAAGATTATATATACAAATAAAATCAGAGGAGAGATGTGACCTGGAGATATAAATGTGTGAATCACAGCATAAATATAGTTTTCAAATAGAGTGGAATTGAGAGCTCATCTAAGGAGTGTTGAGAAGAAAAGTGGTGAATCTGATAACATGAAGAAATTTAGTATTTCAGTGGAGGGTGATTCCTAGGCAGCAATGTAGATAATAACCAGTCTCCTAGTTATAATGTTGACAGAAGAAAGAAAGAAAAGAAAGAAAGAAAGAAAGAAAGAAAGAAAGAAAGAAAGAAAGAAAGAAAGAAAGAAAGAAAGAAAGAAAGGAAGGAAGGAAGGAAGGAAGGAAGGAAGGAAGGAAGGAAGGAAGGAAGAAAGAAAGAAAGAAAGAAAGAAAGAAAGAAAGAAAGAAAGAAAGAAAGAAAGGAAGGAAGGAAGGAAGAAAGAAAGAAAGAAAGAAAGAAAGAAAGATACAGAAAGAAGAAAGAAAGGAAGGAAGAGAAAGAAGGGAAGAAATCTGTACAATAAGCCATGATTTGTTTAAATTATTTTTCTAAATTTATTTTTTGTTTTTGAAAATATTTGAAAACTATATAGGGAGGCTTAAGCAATTCACTCATACCAACTGATATTTATTCTCACTACTGTGATTTTATATGATTTACCTCACATTTTTCTTTGCCTATATTTTGGTATATTTTTTTAAGTATTTCTCAGAAATAAAGGATTATTTAAGATCCTTCTGATTATTTAAGACCTAGTGCATACTTATGGCTTCAATTCTCTAACACAAAGTACAGCTCCCAAGACTTGGTTAGGGAAGATAGAAGCACATATTTGTTGATTCACTAAATTGTCTAATTGCCAGTATGTTCAAAGATTCCTAATCTTAAATACATTTTCCTGTATTAAGAAATGCTGTTTTTCAAAACATGAACTAAACTTCACAAATGGTAGTATTATCCTTTCCTTCTAGCTCTAATTTTACCATTTTAGTATTAAAGTAAAATTCATTTTAAAATAATAGATCCTTTAGTTTGCTTTAATAATTACTTTCAAAAAATTCTAAACTTTTTTTAAACCTGGAGAATTGATATTTATATTCTGCCTGTCTTTAATGTAGGGAGGGTTAAGAGTTCTATTTATGAAGAAATTGACAATATATACAGAGGCACATGCTGGCCCTCTCTGTGGCCCACTGTAGTTGTGGACAATTCACTAGACTTGTGATTGGAAGCTTTCAGTAGTACAATGCACAAGAAAAAGCAACTATGATAATTTTTATGGAAGAGTTTTTCAAAGTGGCTCCATTTTGGAGGCTGATTTGGAGGTGTATATAAGAAATTAACATGAATCTTGAGAGGAATGAAAGCAGACCCCTCTAATGAAGATTAGCCACAGTGGTTTGAAAATTGGATAAGCTGCTTAAGAAGCAGGCTTATGTCAGTATCTTAGGTTAAATAACAAAAGAAGATTCGCTGTGCCTTAAATGATCATTTAGATGACTATATAAAATACGGTTTTATGAAAGGTCGATTTCATATGCAACATTGAATGTTCACTGTTATCAGTTTCTGTTAATCATGATTTATACTTTCTTGTTGAAAGTGCATGCACAAATGGAACACAAACTCCTTAGTATGTTTGAGGTAACCATGTAATTTGTGTCAAAATTGGGATACTTTGGAAAACAAATTTGGCACTGTTAATAATTATGTTGGGCAACAGGCATAAATTGGAATCATCCTAGGTAAACAAGGATATATAACCATTTCAACTGTACAATTTCTCAAGTGTTCTGAGTAGAGAGTAGACTTTTAGATATTCCTCAATGTGGTAACTTGAATCTTCCTTGTAAGGGGTGTGTGTGTGTGTGTGTGTGTGTGTGTGTGTGTGTGTGTGTGTGTGTATGCATTTAAAAGGTTTTTTTTAATAGGAAAGATTTGATTTAATTGAGAATTAATCAAGAACTTATTCTGCAAATTAAGAAAAACTAATCAATAACTTCCTTCACTAGCTCAATTATGAGGGCTATAACTGTAAATTGCCTGTAATTGGGCACTTTTCCCTAAATGCATATTAAAATTGTGCCAATTATTGAATTGAAAATACTGCCATAATGATTTTAATCCTTACAAAATAACAGATCCATATGGATAAGCATATATCTATTTTATATCTGTTTTTAAATTAAAACATTAGATCCCATATCAGAAATATTTATAACTGAAGTCATTATTTCAGAACCATGCATTTTTTAACCAGAAAACAGCACGAAGATTTGTTGTGGAAGTAAATTAAAATTACAAAAAATACAAATGGTTATTAATATCTTCACTGTTTATAGGCACCGATTAGTATGTTATCAGTCTCTGTCATGTTAAAGATAATTTCTTAGGCCATACCAGTCTGGAGGGAAAGTTAGGGCACAAGATAATTATAAGTCTATTTCTTTATAGATCAGCTCCAGGGACTACTTTGCTAAAAATGTAGTTTTGATCCAAATCACTTTTTTACTCAAGAATAAGAAGACAGTGTGATTCCTGAGGTGTTGAAAGAACTGCCATTTCTTGGCTCAAATGATTAAGAATTCTCCCACTCTCTAGTGCTCCCCATGTTTTCATTCAAATCTTGTTCCTTGAGAGGAACAACATTGTTAGAGGCCTTCTCTAGCACCATTGTGAGAGGCTTTCTCTAGCTGTGTTCTGGACATTTATGTTTACCTGTAAAATGGACAATATTTCTCTCCACCATGACTATTTTTCATAAAAGAGTGATAATCTTTTCCAAACTTTCTTTTGTCAAAGAAAAATTGCCGTGGACAATCTTAAACAGGCAGGGAAGACTTTATTCAAGTCTAATGCACAGAAGAGAGAGACCAAAGCTCAGTCTGAACTTGATTGTTTTGAAACAAAGGGTGGGAGAGTTTTTAAGTGCTGGCATGAGCGAGTAGTAACTATATAAGAATGTTAGTGGAGAGGTTGCTCAGTGAGATGTGTTGAACATATTGAATTATTCTTGAGTTTGCAAATGTTTTTCCTTATGATTAGGCCACCTGTGTTTGCTAATTGACCTTGTCAGTGTTAGGCTCCTACCGTCCCACAGAGACTGAAAGATAGGGGTGCTATCTTCTTTTATGTATTTCATTTCCAATAGATGGTTCCAGGTCCTTGAGAAAGATATTACTGGATTGTAAAAATGATAAGAAGATTTTTAAAGGATTTATATACATCTCAAAGGGGTAGAAAAATAATTTATAATTAGAAGTTTGTTTGTTTTAAGTAAATGCTCTAAGGAAAGAAATGTCAGGAGCCTAGAGTCAAGAAGAAGCCTGTCTAAAGTCAAGCTGAGGGGAACATTAAGGTTGCTATTTTGGTCACCTTTATGTTATCACATAGTAAATGCTTATCCTGGGATGTTCAGATCAGCTTAAGGACCTATCTTTAGCTTTTCTCTCAATTAGAACAATTTAGTCCTAGTTTTTCTTCTCAGAACCACAGGCTATTGTACCTTATAATTGTCCTCATGCTTTATCAACCTCTTATGACTTTTCTAGTCAGCTCAGCTCCTGCCACAAAACAAAACAAGACAAAACAAAACAAAAACACTATTATCATTTTCATCTACCATCCAAAACATCTCTTTCCCCACCTACTAAGTCAATCCAACTAAGTCTTGCACTACTTTTCAAAAATATTGTCATATTTTATCCCAGTCATTAGCAAACACTCTTATGGAGTAAAAATATTGTAGAATGTAAATACTTAATTTATAAAGATACATCATCAAGTACAGATCAGTATGGTATAATCAAACCACTAAATATGTAGAAAATATTTTAAGAATTTAAAAATATTTTTATTTGATTTTCTTTAAACTAGTAGTAACCGAAATGTCCATTGACTGATAAATAGATAAAAACAATGTGGTCTATATACATAGTGCAATATTACTTTGCATAAAAAATGAAATCTTGCCATTTGCAACAATATGGATGGAGCTAGAGTGTATTGTGCTAAATGAAATAAGTCAGTCAGAGAAAGACAAATATCATATGATTTCACTCATCTGTGGAATTTAAGAAACAAAATAGATGAACATGGGGAAGGAAAAAAAAGGAGGAGGCAAACCAAAAAACCTCTTTACTATAGAGAACAAACTGAGGGTTGCTGAAGGGGAGGTGGATGGGGGATAGGCTAAATGGGTGATGGATGTTAAAGAGAACGTTTGTTGTGATGAGCACTGGGTATTATATGTAAGTGATGAATCACTAAATTCTCTACCTGAAACCAATATTACACTATAAGTTAACTAGAATTTAAACAAAAACTTGATACCTGAAAAAAAAAAGCTAGTGGTAATCGTGCATTAATTGGGCAAAATGTTATGATGTGAGAACAAAATTAAACATAAGAAATATGTTGTTAATTAGTAAATGAAAACATAAGTGTTTGTTTGGCAAGAAGATGTAAAACAAGGATAACTACCTGGTATAATTTAGATTGTTCAATTGATGATTGAAGAAAGGATATTCTAGCCCATAGAGTTGGATTACTAACCCAAATTAAAATGAACTCTTTATTATTTATTTCATTTCTTAAGAAAGTGAAATTATGTAGATAATAATAATTATGTACTTAGTAAATTATCAAGATACTAGGTGGACTACTTTAGATTAATTAACAGTTTCACCTTTAAGGGTATTTCTCTAATAACTTTAGCGTTCACTCTATCAAAAGTAGGCTCATTGTTGAAATTTGTATGTATGTTGCAACCTCAAGCACTTAATTATTTATTAACTCTGAGTAAAATAATAGCAGAAGGAACATAGCATTTAAATTCAGAAGATCAGGATTTAAATTCAAATTATGACATTAGAGACTTAGGTTTTTGGAAAACTTGATGTTACTCTTAGTTCCAGAAATGTGAAATGGTCAATAAATGTGAAAGTACTGTTTTTCAGCAGTATAAAAGAAAGATATGTTTAAAGAGCAATAGCCATAAAAGATCTTTTTCTAATTTGTACTGAGAATAAGGTCAAAACAGAAGGGTTCACCAGGGCGGAGTTCCTGGCCCACA
Organism: Zalophus californianus; assembly: GCF_009762305.2. NCBI lineage: Eukaryota > Metazoa > Chordata > Mammalia > Carnivora > Otariidae > Zalophus > Zalophus californianus. Next base: position 37,118,597 of record NC_045597.1, read on the forward strand.
GAGTTTGCCATACTGGGAGTTATAAACAAGCAGGTAGGCAATTCCCATATAATGTCCCGAACCTTATCATGTGGAAGGTGGAGTGCTACACTATCAAGTATACTTATGGGAAGAAATTACATGGACTTAGTAGGTAAGACTCAAAGATAAATAAAAGTACTAGATGTTACAGCCAAAGGGGATGATTTCATGTGAAAAAATCAGAAAGGTAAGAACTTGGGGCATTGCTAAATTTGATTTGGTACTTTATGTTGAAATATTTAAACAGACAAATGATATGAAGTTTGCCTTTATAAAAATTAACTTTCTTTTAATGTAGAGGGTTCTTTGGAAATGGCCAAGACTGAAAACAGAAAATCCAGATAAGAAGCTGTGTAATTAAGGGCAGATTTGATCTGTTGTCCACTTATTCCTTTCTGAAGTATTTTTTGAAAGTCCACTATGTAAATTAGTCTAAACTGAAGGAGATGTAGTGGATATAAAGCAAATTGAACAAAAGAATATGAGTAATTTCGGAATTAGAAATGGTTGGATTTGGGGATTGTATTTATCGTGTGTGTGTGTGTTTGTGTGTCTGTGTGTAGAGTGTAAGAAGAAAGAATGCTAATGATGCTGAAAAATCCAAAGGATGGATAATATTCAACAATTATCATTTATGTTCTAATTCTTCAAAATTTTAACACTAAGAAGTCCTCCCTAGGATATCTAGCGCCTTATGGATACTAATGATGGGAAGGAGGTCTTGTATTTCAAATTTAATTAGTGAAAAGCACTTTCCTAACCCCTCTCTGATAAAGCATTGGCTGATTCATTATTAAGCCTAATCCGCCAAAGACCACCCAGACAAACCTGAAGTCCCACAAATTCAGATTTGTTGATTCACAGCAAAGGAAGATGATCCAGAGCACCGAGGAATGCCCTAAAAAAATGAGAACACAGATTCTTTTATAGGCTCACGTTCTTGTTGAAAGATTTTGCAAAGGGCCTCAAAGAAGCAGGGATTAGTTCTGAATTTGTTGCTTTTCTCAGAAAGATTAAGATTGTCTAGGGATTAATGGTTTAGCAAGTAGAGGTCCCCAGGAATGGATAGGAATAGCAAAATAGATGTGGAACATTATAGGGAAGAAAGCAATAATCAATCAAACAGCGATTATTATGACATTTTACAGCTGCTGTGTGACCTTAGGAAAAACGTTTTCTGTTTATTTTGCAGCTGTTTTGACCTATGTCTACATGTCTACTCCTATGCTGATCAATGGCAGGGCTGCATTTTTTTTTTAAATCTAACCTGATTTTCATTTACTTCTGAATGGCTTTCATTCCTTCTTTGCTCTATGAAAATTTAATCAGTCCTTCCTCCCCTCCCTCCCCAACTTTGATTGAGGAACCAGAGATTCATGTAGAAAGAGAAGGTCTTTGGAAAACCCATTCTTCTGGTAAGCCCCAATAGCTGTGATAGCAACATTCATGTGGGAGGTAGGGGCTGCCAGAAGCACAATTTGTATAGTCTCTTCTTACTGATAGCAATTCTCAGAAAAAGACTGTGATTTTGACTATCAAAGCTGCTTTGGCCTATCCCAAACTCTTATTTCTGCCCATTTTCCACTCTGAACATTTGCCCACAATTCTGTGAATTTCTTAGTGAACTTTGGACAACTCTTTTCTGTTACTTCCAATACGGTGTTGTACTTTCTTCCACAGCATATATACCAAATTTGGAGCAATGCAAAGTTGTTCACAAAGGTAAAAGTAACAAAAGGGGTATCCAGATTTATTTCCTGGTAAATCTGGCTTTAATATGGCCTGAAGCTTAGAGTCCTGTTTCTTAAGAATACACAATTATTTTAGAATTTTAAATATTACAAAAATATCTGACCATGTGAGACATTTCTAAGGCCCCTTTAAGGGGCCTTAAAAAGTATCTTTACAAATGAGGAGGCTGGATCTTGTGTTTTCCTAATGTAAGAGTAAATTCAACCCAGACAATTTGGAAGTCAGACTTGGAAATTTAGACAACATGCCTTATTCCTCATTGACTGTTGAATCCTTATTTGGAACTAATGTTTGCCATACATTCTTTCAAGTTCATTCTGTTCTATTCCTGGGTTACTCTGTAGTTAGGTGTCATCTAGATCAACAGGTTTCTTTGGACTAACTTCCCTATTAGAGATAGTTAGGACTTTATTAGATCTCTCCCCTTATAAGTATTTTTTAATATTTGTTCTAAAATCAATGGAAGAATAATGAAAACAAATTGTGAGTGAATGAAGATGGTGAGGACTAGGAAAGAAGATCTTTTGAACAACAGCAGAGAGGCATGATTATCTTACAGATCACAAGTCAAACATTGTTTATACATATATTGCCTTTATTTCAGGTAAGATATAATAATATCTATTTTAATTGCATAATTTCTGAGTATAACCACTTAATAGATTATTGACAGTTTTTAAATAGTTTGAGTAATTCTACTTAATGAGAATATTATAACCAATTTTCAAAAACTGCCAAAATACCAAAAGTAATTATAAGAAACTCATGTATACTAGATTACCTTAATCTAGTTTCCACAAGAAATAGTTAAATTGTTGAAGATAGTGGACTGTTTTTTAATGCAATGTACAAAAGTTTGCAAAACTAATGTATTATCATTTGTAATAATATTAGACATTTCTTTTCCATGATTAATATCATATTAGTGAATGTTTCAAGGTTAAGAAAACTGGGATTATTATCTTATACAAGAATTTAAGTAACCAGATGTTGGATTCTAGGTTGTGATTTATTTAGTAATCATAAAGAAATAACTTATGCATGGCTTAAACTGAGCTGTAGGCAAAAAAATAGCAGAGAGATATTATTTCTTCCTTCTCTGTTATCCTTCTTCACTTCGAACTTCTCTCCAGTTGTCTATGCTCTTTGTTATATACACTAAGTCTTTATCTCAGGATGGTCCTCTCACTGTGCTTTACTATTTGTATAATCATGACTTTGAGGCATCTCATTTTAAAAATAAGCAGAATAATCCTGAGGTTTCATCTCTCAGCTCCCCTTTTGAAACACTTGAATAATCCATTTTCTTGTACACACTTTGGTCTCTTAGTCTGTCCAGAGTTCATCAGAGAACACTATTGCTAATCGGTCATGTATAGTGTCTGTGTATCTTTTTTGTTTGTCTTTTGTTTGGTTTTGTTTTTAACCAGAACTAAGGGCTTACTTAGAGTATACTACTTACACAGACAAAGGTAACTACATGAACAGTTAATGTACAAATAAATACTTAATAGAAAAATAAAATGCTTGTAAGTATGAATATCCATAGTCCATGGACAGGCATATAATCAACAGAAAGGAAATTGTGATTATTCACTGCATGTGTGTGTGTGTGTTTTTATCTGCAAAATGGGTACATAGTATATAGAACTTACATTTCTAGTTTCAAGCATCATAATGCTAAAAAAATTATTAAGGGGTGCCCGGCTGGCTCAGTCAGAAGAGCATGCAACTTTTGATCTTAGCGTCCTGAGTTTGAGCCCCAGATGGGGTATACAGATTACTTAAATAAATAAAAACTTATTTTTTTAAAACGTCATTCTTTACCACTAAGTGAAAGTGTGATTTTTTTCTTATGTGGTTAATTAAATATTTTAATTACTGAGAAATCATGTGTAATATAAATGCTGCAAGATAAATTCAGACATGTTATTATTAAATCAAGTGATTTTAAAAGTAAAAAAAAAAGGGGGGGTGCCTGGGTGGCTCAGTCGGTTAAGCATCTGCTTTTGGTTCAGGTCATGATCTCATCATCCTGGGATCAAGCCCCACATCCCTCTGGCTCTGCTCAGGAGGGAGTCTGCTTTTCCCTGTCCCTCTGTCTCTTATGCTCTCTCTTGCCCTCTCAAATAAATAAAATCTTAAAAGAAATAAAAGTAAAAAAAAATTACTACTTCAAAAAGAATATATAGAAAATGTGACTATTGTACTTATAATTGTGCATCACTTTCAGCTTAACAGTTCAGATAAAGAATACTGCCTGGGATTACATTTCAAAGACTTTGTAAATAACTTCTAATTATATCTGATATTATTTTATTATTTTTAAATGACAAAGTATGGTTTACTCCTTGATTACAAACATATTCTTTATAATATTTATCCCTCTGTGAAAATAACTATAATCTTATGACTTTAAGGAATATTAAAGGATTTGTCCAACCACTATATTTTAATAATAATAGCAAAAATTATAAAAACTGATAGTTACTCAGACTCTGCTTGAATATCTCCATTGGAAAGTAACTCATTATCTGGAAGAGGAAAGTGACTCTTTGGCCTGAAAGGAGGAATGCAGACTATTAGAAATCGATAGTTGATGTAAAGCTCAAAATTGTTTTTTGGTATGACCCATTCGTTATAGATAATATCTATAAAGCTAATTCTTCTGTATCACAATAGATCTTGAAACATTCAAAACTGATACAAATTTTACCTTTGTAAGATTTAAATGTCCCTCGTATCTTTAAGAATTCCTCACACAACACTTCAAAAGCCTCAATATGCTCATTGTTCTTCCCTGAATAGGATTTATTTTGCTTTAGTATCTTTTAAGAGATAGTATTTATGACTGAAAACAATACCAAGTTATAAGCAGAGAGTATCCTCTGCTTTAATACAATAAAGGAAATGTTTGGTTACAATAAAAAAGGCAAAATATTGCTCTTGTTATTATCTTGATAATCTCAGATCATCAAGATATGTGAATAGAAAGAATAATGTGGCTGGCTAGTGATTTTTATGTCATTTTAAAGATATACTGTTTAGTGCTCGCTTCGGCAGCACATATACTAAAATTGGAATGATACAGAGAAGATTAGCATGGCCCCTGTGCAAGGATGACATGCAAATTCGTGAAGCGTTCCATATTTTTATAGACTGTAACAAAATAAATGTTTTTAACCAAAAAAAAGATATACTGTTTAGTTATTGATCAACATTTACTCATAGGAGAGGTTATGTTTTGCATGTCGGAGGATTGAGAGACAAGACATCTGGAGGTACTGCTCAGCTTCTCCAAAGCTGTTGCTATTCATTGCTGGTGGTAATGCGAAATGGTATAATAAATGTCAAAGACAAAATGCATGGCACAATTAAGGCTATGCTTTAACTCAGGTTATTGCAATAGGGATAATGTTCACTAATGGACAATGTCTCAAAGAAAAGAAGGAAGCCTGAGGTTTTAGAGAGGCAAATAAATAAGGGAGTCATCCTTGAGTCTTATGAGAGTCATCAAGGAGAGAAGGAAATGGTTTCATCTCAGGATACATGAGTGCATGTGGTCTTTAAAGTTAGTTATTCCCCTGGATATAAGAAGGAGGTGGGAATTTTCACCATTGTTGCTTTCCAGGAGCACAAGGCTCAGGTAAAATTCAATGTTGTCACCACTATGATAAAGTGAAAAAGAAAAATATTAATATAAAAGATTGTATAAAAGTAAAGAGCCAGAGGTGCCCTGAGGCAACCATTCCATTGGATTTCAAGAGATCAGCAGAAGAAAATTACTAAGTTATCAGCACTACTCATTGAGTTTATTGAAGCTAGGATATTAATGCTCTGGGGAATGATTTTGGTGTAAAGGCATACATAATCCAAACATTTTACTAGAGGCAAGACAGTGGTTTGTGTAGGGAGAAATCCAGTCCATGCATAGTCTGTTGTGGTGATGAGTCTTTTGAGGTTTACATCAAGTTATCAGGCTTCAGATTGCAGGGCTTCCTCAGAACCTGGGAGGAGTGGTCAGGTGAAGGCAATCTAGAGTACTGGTAGGGATCTGGGCAGTCAGGATTTAGTTCTCTGTTCTCTGTGAGGATGAATCAGATGAAAATGAGAAAAAAATTGGAAACATTGTTGTTTTACTTGGAGAAAATTTGGACAACTCTAGATGGATATTGAAGGAAACTGGATGAATTAAAAATTTAAGCAAGATGACAAGATCTAACCCAACTTATGGGTAGATACAAAAGCTAGGTTTTTTGTTTGTTCATTTGTCTCCACACAATGGGGGAGGAAGTCAATTAAATCTCTGTTAGACAAGCCAGAATTTGTACATTCATGAGTTACCTGCACTTTATGAAGGCCTGCAAAATAGTTCAAAGACAATGAACAGGCTCAAAATCCAGAAGGGTGTATTATGGCTTTTCATTGATAAATCAAAATTTCTCTCTACAGTCATTCCCCACCCCTCCCACCTGATTAAAGATGATCTCAAAGAAAGATTATTCTTTATCACACACACAAGTCTTCAGACAAAATATATATTAATCCTGAGATCTAATTTACTATGAATATACCAAGCATATGTCTAGAAAATACCAAGAATGTATTAGGAATATCAGGTAAGATATTAAGTAAGTATGTAGTAGATACTGAACATCTGTATATTAATAAAATCCATAAATAAGTGATGTGAATCCCCAAACGAAAACCACTTACTGAGAGGGTGTTACATTAAAATTAAACAAGTTAGGACAAGTTAACATTTAAAAAAGTAAATGAAATTATGACTGATAGCACTATACTGTTGTATGATTTCAGTCAAAGTGGATCTAAACTCTCATATATAGAAACATACCATAAACTATGAGGGCATTGCTGACTTTCTAGGAATTTCCCAAACATCATACGGTTTCTTAACTATTTACACTAATAATGTTTCTCATGCAAATTTAACTCACAGAAGGGTGAGTTCCTCTTTTTATTTGAGAACTCTTTTCATGTGACACATTAATAGCACCATATCAAATAAACCTAATTATTTCTACTACCTCTCTTTTAACAAGTTAAAGGAACATACTGTAGTTTTCCAAGGCCTTCTGGGAAATATCAAAGACAATTTTAGGTTCAAAAGACAAAATTAGGAGTAAATTTTCAGAAGATAAAATATAAAAAGTTGTTAGGAGATTTGAACACTTGATTAAGATAGAATCTATAAGTAACTAAGAAACAATATGTGGCAGTCTGTTTGTACAAAGTAACAATAAAAGTTTTTAAAAATAAACAGGGGATGCCTGGGTGGCTCAGTCAGTTAGGTGGCTGCCTTCAGCTCAGGTCATGATCCAGGGGTCCTGGTCCTGCTCAGCGGGGAGCCTGCTTCTTCCTCTTCCTGCCACTCCCTGTGCTTGCACTCTCTCTCGCTCTCTCTATCTCTGGCAAATAAATAAATAAAATCTTTAAAAAAAAGGGTAAACAGAAGAAGAACATGACTAATGGAACCTTCACTGTTCCCTAAGTGAGAAACTTTTGTTTTCTTATGTAAACAAGGTCATAATATAACCAATATAAACATTGGAAGGTTGTTCTGGTAAGACATAATACCCATTATCTAGTCAGATTAGACAGAAAGTAAAGAATAATCTTTTACAACCTTTTATTAAAAGTAATAATGCAAGAAACTTTTTTTTAACAGAGATAAAATAAAATTCTGGTTTTACATCAATATAATATTGATTCTAAGGGTTTTTTGGAGAATTATTTATTTATTTATTACTTATTTATTTAAGTAGGTTCCTTGCCCAACATGGGCTTGAACTCACAACCCTGAGATTAAGAGTTGCATGCTCCGCCAACTGAGCCACCCAAGCTCCCCTATAGGAGGGGTTTAAAGGAGATTTGTAGTCTAATTGGTAACAGCCCATCTGGAGATAGGAGAATATTACACACTTCCAGAAACCTAAGTATATAGACTCACATAGAGAGATCACAGCTTCAGTTCTAAAATATCCACTGAAGGCCAAGCATACTCACAGAAATACAAAACTCAATGGTTTATATCAAAGAACTCTTCTTTTCCCATAAATTCAAATTGTTAATTTGAGCTCAAAATTGACAAATAGAAAGAAAATCAAACCAGATTCTCTGTTGCCTTTCACCCAACAGAGACAAGATCTTTATAAACCATCTATTTAAAGAGATCACCAAATGATCAGGCTATAAAACCAAAACAAGCTGGCACCAGATACAAAAATAAATTCTTGCCATGTCCTTTTTGTCTCTTGGAGTGCTCAAAAGTATCAAAATCAGCTCCTGATCAGGAGCTCACCATCCTGTTCTCTTGGAGTCAGGAGAGGAGTACAAGACCAAGAGGTCTTGTTGACTCAGTGCAGTAAATAGAAGTCTAGAAGTGAGATCCAATCCATCTAAATCATGGTGCCAAATTCTCAAAGACAAAATGCACCAGACAATTAGGGTGATGGTTTCATTCAAGCTGTTGCAATAAGGACAGGATTCATAAATGAAGAATGTCCCAAAGAAAAGGAAGGTGGCCTGGGATTTGTAGAGGCAAGTAAATAAGGAAATCATCTGAGAATTTTATGGGAGTCATTAGGAAAAATGAATAGAATATTTATCTTGGAATATGCAAGGATAAAATGATCCTTTGTGGATAGCTGTTTCTCTTAAACATGAAAGGATGGTCGGGGAGAGTTTAGAAAACAAAAGTTTTGGCTGACTTCTTAACCTATCTCTGTTTCCTAGGACCATAAGGCTCAGGCAGTAATTATAACCCCACAGTTACTTTCCCAGATATTAACACAAGTAATTAAAATACATGCCTACAAAAATACCTGTGTACAAATACTTATAATTGCTTTATTTTTAATAGCCATCAACATGTGAAAGTATTTAATATATAACAATATTTATTTAATTGAAGAGTTATATATTACTCTATGTATATATGCCATAAAACTATAGACAAAATATGTGTATTTTTATGAAAACTATATCTATATCTAATTTATCTAACTTATATTTATTTTAAAACATATTTGAGAAAATTAACATTTTATTTTACTTTAAAATAATTGAAATGCCTGGGGAGAAAAAGTTTGTTTTGAGCTTAAATACTGACAAAAAATAAATAATCCCCTTGTTGATTCTCCTACAAAAACCATCTTTCCTTTCATGCAATTTATTTTTCAGTAAACTTTGATACATATTATAGTGGAATGCAAGGGAGGCCATATGCAAAGTGGTAAAGATTAGAGCTTTAGAATGAGATTGCCTCCATTTAAATCCTATTTCCACTTCTAACTAGCTGTAACTAACTAGCTGTAAGACCTTGAGCAAATCTCTAAAATTTTCTGTAAGTGGCAATGATAGTAGTAGAATATATAATATATTACTAGGGTTAAATATGTGAAAAGTACTTACTTATGTACCTAGAATATACTGGTATATTTGTGTTATCTATCTTTCTTGTCTCTTCTTCTTCTTTTATAATTATTGAAATCGGTAAAAAGAAATAAAATACGATTCTATGGCTGCATTAAATATGTGGATAATAAAAAGAAAAAAAATATTACAAAGACTTTCTCCATAAGCATGTTGTAATCCTAGAAAAACTATTAGAAAACAAACATAATGAGGTACAGCCTAAGCTAATAGAGGCAAAAATAATTAATTCAACAGAAGTCATTTGATCCAACAAAATTACACTCGTAGGTATTTACCCAAGAGAAATGAAAACATATGTCCACAAAAACATTGGAAGTAAGCCAAATGTCCATCAACAGATTTTGTATAAACAAATCTTGGCATATGTATATAATCTATTACTAACCAGCAATAAAACAGGAACAAATTAATGATACTGTCATAACAAAATGATTAATCTCAAAAATATTATGCTGGTTGAATAAAGCCAGAAACGAAATATACGAATTGTATTATTTCACTTACGTGAAGTCCTTGGATAGGCAAAACAAAATATCATGTTACAAATGAGATCAGTGTAGACTGGGGATAGGAGTGAGGAAGGTTTGACTGCAAATGGGTATGAGAGAGTATTTTTCTTTGGTGGCTATATTTTATATTTTGTTTCAGGTATTGGTTATATAGCTCCATACATTTGTTAAAACTCACTGAACTAAACATGTAATATATTCATTTTCTTTTATGTAACATATACTTCAATAGAATTCATTAAAGCAGACACATACACATCAAGAGATAGAGCTTATAAAAATTAGATTAATGTTTCACTAGTGTATATAAGAGATGATAAAGTCAGGATTATGGATGATATGACCCATGTTTTACTGTCTAATGAATAGACAATAACTGCATTGATTTTGTCCCCTATGAGACATTGAAAGTACAAGATTAAAGAGCAATCTTTGAACAAGTTTCAATAGAAGCAGTAGATGTTATGGAAAATCAAGAAAATTGGTGTCAAAATGAAAAAGAATATAAAATTTTATGAAAAGTGGGTGTTGCATCTTTTACATATTGCAGGGATGTCCACATTTATAGTATTGGGCTCTTATATGACTGGTTGCTGTGGAGAAGTTATTAATGTAATGATGGATCAAGAATCCAAATTGTTTTGGTTTGAAGTATGAATGAAAGGCTTGAACAAGAAGATAGTGAAGACATCTTGTGAAGAACAAAAAATAGTTCTGTAACTAGAGAGCTTTTTGTGCAACTAGAGAGTTGTAGACAACAGAGTATATTTACATGCTCAGTGGAGGGACTCAATAAAATGCATGAGGCTAGGGGTACAGGGAAATGCATGAATGGCTGAGCACTTGATCTGATGTTCAGGGATAATGTCTAGGTCAAAATAGGAAGAGTTAATACTGAATCATAGGAATGACAATTTATTAGATGTGATATAAAGGAATAAACAAAGTTGTGAAGCCAAAATCTTCTCATGGATCTTTATGTATGTAAGATATATATGGAGAAATTTTCCATCCGTTCTTTGTAAATTTATTTTTACTCCAATAATTTCTTAACTAAAAAGCTCAAAGATAAGGGGAACTATATTCCTTTTGTGTTCACTGAAGGTAATGATTTAATACCATAAACTCTTCATGTAGTTTATTAATCAAAAATGCATAATTTAATAAATTTCAATCATTTTTAATATTCTTTTTTTAAAGATTTTATTTATTTATTTGTCAGGGAGAGAGAGTGAGCACAGACAGGGGGAGCGGCAGGCAAAGGAAAAAGCAGGCTCCTTTGCCTGAGCAAGGAAACTGATACTGGACTGGATCCCAGGGTCCTGGGATCATTACCTGAGCCAAAGGCAGATGCTTAACTGACTGAGCCACCTAGGCATCCCAGTTTTTAATACTCCTAAAGTGATTGATTACACAGTTGTGGCCTCAAGAAACATTAACCTAGTAATGATCATAAATACAAAAATGCATACTGTGACAAATTGGGACTAATGCCAATAAATAAGGGGAGGTTTACACCAGTGGAGGAATTAGGAGTTTATTCCTTTTTTTTTTAAGATTTTATTTATTTATTTAAGAGAGAGAGCATGCGTGCGCATGAGTAGGGGGGAGGGATAGAGGGAGAGGGAGAAGCCGACTCCCCACTAAGCAGGGAGCCTGACACTGGGCTCCATCCCAGGACCCCAGGATCATGACCTGAGCCAGATACAGCTGCTTAACTGACTGAGCCACCCAGGCACTTCTGGAAGGTTATTCCTTAATAAGAATTAAAAGAGACTTTATGGAAATAAATTATGTTGTCAAAGATACGTAAGATATGGAAAGGCAGAAGAAAAGGGAGAGAAGGAAGGAGGGAAGGATCAACAGAGGTGCAGAGAGAGAGAGAGAGAATGAGAGAGAGAATGAATGTGTTCCAAGGTCAACAAAGTGGAAGCAGAAAACAGGCATATAAGAATAATAATAGAAAATCAGTGGGTGTTTTTTTTAAGACAAAACATGATATGAATTCTACTAGTGTTATGACTTTGAACAAATTACCTATCTACCCCTTTTGAAGTTCAAATTTCCTTCTAGAGGAACAGAATAGAAAACCCAGAAAGTGACCCACAACTATATGGTGAATTAATCTTCAACAAAGCAGGAAAGAATATCCAATGGAAAAAAGACAGTCTCTTCAAAAAATGGTGTTGGGAAAACTGGGTGGCAAAACGCAGAAGAATGAAACTGGACCACCTTCTTATACCATGCATAAAAATACATTCAAAATGGATGAAAGGCCTAAATGTGAGACAGGAAACCATCAAAATCCTAGAGGAGCACACAGGCAGCAACTTCTTTGATTTTGGCCATAGCAACTTCTTACTAGATACATATGTAGAAGCAGGGGAAACAAAAGCAAAAATGAACTACTGTGCTTGCATCAAGATAAAAAGCTTCTGCACAATAAAGAAAACAATCAACAAAACTAAAAGGCAACCTATGGAATGGGAGAAGATACTTGCAAATGACATATCTGAAAAAGGGTTAGTATCCAAAATCTATAAAGATCTTATCAAATTCAACACCCAAAAAACAAATAATCCAGTTAAGAAATGGGCAGAAGATATGAATAGACATTTTCCCCCAGAAGACATCCAGATGACTAACAGACATAGGAAAAGATGCTCAGCATCATTCATTATCAGGGAAATACAAATCAAAACTACAGTGAGATGCCACCTCAGACCTGTCAGAATGGCTAAAATTAATTACCCAGGAAACAACAGGTGTTGGCGAGAATGTGGAGAAAGGGGTACATTCTGACACTGGTGGTGGGAATGCAAACTGGTGCAGCCAGTCTGGAAAACAGTATGGAGTTCCCTTAAAAATTAAAAATAGAACTACCTATGACCCACCAATTGCACTATTAGGTATTTACCCAAAGGATATAAAAATACTGATTCAAAAGGGCACATGCATTCTGATAGCAGCATTATCAACAATAGCCAAATAAAGAGCCCAAATGTCCAACAACAGAAGAATGGATAAAGAAGAGGTGGTATATATATATATGCACAATGGGATATTACTCAGCCATCAAAAAGAATGAAATCTTGCCATATACAACGACATAGATGGAGATACAGAGTATAATGCTAAGCAAAATAAGTCAGTCAGGGAAAGACAAATACGATATAATTTCATTCATATGTGGAATTTAAGAAACAAAACAGGTGAGCATAGGGAAAAGGAAGAAAAGGAGAGGGAAGCAAACCATAAAAGAGACTCTTAACTATAGGGAACAAATTGAGGGTTGCTGGAGGGGAGGTGGACTGTAGGATAGTATAATGGGTGATGGTATTAAGAAGGGCACTTGTTATGTTGAGCACTGAGTGTTATATGTAAGTGATGAATCACTAAATTCTACTCCTGAAACTAATATTACACTATATGTTAACTAACTAGAATTTAAATAAAAACATGTAACATTAAAAAATAAAACACACAAAAATAATAATAAAACACAACCTCATTCAAAAAATTAATTCAATGAAATGTTAAGGAAACCAACAACCTTGTTAAAAGAGAGACCAAACACCTTACATCAGAGAAATGCAAATTAAAAACAATGAGATACCACTACACACCTATTAGAATGGCCAAAATCTGGTATACCAATACTAAAACTGCTAAGGATATGGAATAACAGGAACCTCATTCATTGCTGGTGGGTAGCCACTTTGGGAGACAGTTTGGCAGTTTCTTACCAAACTAAACATGTTCTTACCAAATGATCCAGCAATTGTACTTCTTGGTATTTACCCAAAGGAGTTGAAAACATGTCTACACACACACACACACACACACACACAAAAAAAAAAAAAAACTGTGCATAGATGTTTATAGCAACTTTATTCATCCTTGCCAAAACTTGGAAGCAACCAAGATGTCCTTCAATAATGAATAGACAAACTGGTACATCTAAACAATGAAATGTTATTTAGTGCTAAAAAGAAATGAACTCTAAAGCCATGGAAAGGCATGGGGGAAACTTAAATGCATATTGTTAAGTGGAAGAAGACAATCCGGCTATATACTGTATGATTCCAACTATATTACATTCTAGAAAAGGCAAAACTATGAAGACAGTAAAAGTATCAGTGGTTGCCAGGGTTTGACAGGGTGATGGGTGGGGGAAGGGATGATTGGATAAAGCACAAAGGATTTTTAGAGCAGTGAGAGTATTCTGATACTATAATGGCAGATACATGTCATTATACATTTGTCAAAGCCTATAGAATGTACAACACTAAGAGTGAACCCTAATGTAAACTATGCCCTTTGGGTGCTAATGACGTATCAGTCTAAGCTCATCAAACAAAAATTGTGCCATTCTGGTGAAGGATGTGTATAATGGGGAGGCGATGCATTTGTGGGGGCAAGGGATATATGAGAAATCTCTGTACCTTATGCTCGATGTTGCTATGAACCTAAAACTCTTCTAAAAAATAAATTCTTGGGAGGGTATGTGCTGTGGTGAGCGCTATGAATTGTGTAAGACTGATGAATCACAGACCTGTACTCCTGAAAAATTTAATATATTATATGATCATAAAAAAGGCAAAAATAAATAAATAAAAATAAATTCTATTTTTGAAAAATTTTATACTTCAATAGTTAAATACATTATAGAGAACATTTCAGAACACTCAAATTTGGCTTGGTTTACTAAAGAAGTTTCTAAAAGTATTTCCCAATGTTTCAATGGCATACATTTGCAAAAGCCAAAGTTTTATTGATCCTAGACCCCTCACAAAGTTATTTTTGTGGAGGTAAATACATTTATTTAAAAAGAACTTTTATTTAGGGGCGCCTGGGTGGCTCGGTCCTTAAGCATCTGCCTTCGGCTCAGGTCCCGGTCCCAGGGTCCTGGGGTCAAGCCCCACATCGGGCTCCCTGCTCCGCGGGAGGCCTGCTTCTCCCTCTCCCACTCCCCCTGCTTGTGTTCTCTCTCTTGCTGTGTCTCTCTCTGTCAAATAAATAAAATCTTAAAAAAAAACCTTTTATTTACAGTTTTACTTGTGCTCAACAAAGAGTAAAATTAGTTATTCCATGCAACTCTCTTCCCTATCATAAAGAGTTATATGGCATACTTATTCTCCAGGATAATTGTAAACAGCCAGTCAGGTTGTTGGTCTCTTTCTTTCTTCACATACATCTATCAGCCTGTTCCTAACGGCCAGGCACAATTACTTGTGATTGATTGTTGATTTAAGTTGATTTAAATACCTTCTATTTAAGTTGATTTAAACACCTTCTATTTAAGTCTTCATTAAGTTTTTATGCAAATAATATGGAATTGGAATAGTTGTATCAAAACAACTTAAGAATAAATTAACTATTACATTCAAATAGTACAAAATCTTTTAAGATTTTTATCTTTAGATATTTAATCTTCACTGTATTGAACATAATAATGATTGAATGACTTTTGAATCCCATAACTACATGTTAAAATGAGGGGAAAAACTCTCAATATTATTTGCTTTATCACAGAATTCTTTTTATATATGTTAATATTCTGACGTTACATGTATTAATATTTGCTTTCTTAACTGTTTCACAATAAAGTATTTCCAAATATAATTAGAATCATTAAGACTCTACTTGTCGTTATGGCTGACATGCATTTAGGTTTATATGATTATAAACCTAAGGAAAATTTAGTAAAAATTTAATTAGCATTTATGACTGGAAACAGTATTCAATCATGCAAACGTATGATGGAAGTTGATTATATTATATTTGGGAAAAGTACTTGGAAGAATTTAATTACTATATAACAGTTGCCTCAAGGAGATTAACTACCATTTTTGAGCTAGAGTAATAAACATGTCTGTCCTACATTTATTTTAATTGTTAGAATATCCAACTAATGAAAAAATAAATCTGTAGAAATGTTTTCACTAGTACCTTAACATTTTGAATGGTTTATCTAATGAATGAATTTAGTGGACTCACCCTAAGTGATAGTCTAGGAATTCTTCTTTTATTTTTTAGCTTACACTTCACTTTCTGATACCATAAGTTTCAGTTTGATATCACCGGTGAACAATATTTACTGTATAAATGACTGAGGCTTTTAGCCTATCAGAAATAACATTGGATTATCTTATGACTTTTATGGGCTTGCAGTTTTTCGCGTCATAGTTTATCTTGCTTTATATGTAGGTGTGTTACCTAAAGAGGAATGAAAAATGATGTACTTTTGTTGTTGTCGTCATGTAAGGGTGTCATTATGTGTTTTACTTTAGTATGCCTTAGGATATTTTATATTCTTCTTTTATTCTAATACCTCTACAAATGCAGAGGATACATCTGATAGCAAACTTCATTTTTGTCAGAGATAGAAATAATATAAAAGGATTCTCCTTTTATAGAAAAAGGTGCTTACAGTTAAAGCACTTGAATATTACATTTAATATCCTGGAAATGTAAAAAAAAAATTTTAATATAAATGTTAATATTCAATGCAAGAAGAATTTACATTACATAAGAAAGAACAATAGAGCTAGATGTGTGCTCCATCAGATTCTCTGATGTTTCACCACACATCTCTCTTAAGTTCCCTAATAGTCATCCTTGTCGAAATTATGTTTACTACTTATACTGTCCTCACATTGCAGACATCTGAAATTTAGCTTTTCCAAAACTTATATTCCTCTTGACCGAGGCTCAATGCCAAGTACCTTCCTTATAATACTGGATCAAGAAGTCCAACTTTCTCCCATGTTCTAGACCCTGTCTGACTCATGACCAGAGTCTAAGAGCATTCTTATAATAAATACTTGTTGATGGACTGATTTGCATAGCAGCTTAATAGTAAAAACAGTGGTCCTTCATCATACCTTGTCATTTACCTTTTTAGGGTAAATAACATGATGAAAAAATATGCAAACTTATATGTGCACACACATATGTGTGTGAATAAGTAAATATAAATACATTTGGAGATTGTGTATTTATTATATGTAATTATATATAAACATATAAGTATATATTCATAATTCATATATGTATAGACTCAATGTTTATCTTATATTATGGAAATACACAGGATCTGTGTGACTTTTTTGGTTTGATATTTTTGGTCTTGGTATTACTGATAAAGGGACATGCTAATTTACTTTAACATTATATTTAATTATTAACACTGGATATTTATTAATTGGTTACTTACACACCTAATAATTTTTATTGCTTAGATGGGGAAAAAACAGTATGTAAGCTATTTAGAAAGAAATGGCATTCATTAAAATAATATTTTATAGAGAAAATGCATTTATGGTTTTATTTTTATTAGGTCCCAAAATTTTTACCTTAAATGCTACATAGTTCTCAAAACCTGCCCTGTTATCTTCCTATAACAAAATCTAAAGAGGTTTTTAATAGTGCTTTTATTAAAAGAAAACACTGTTTTTGCTGAGATTGAATAAATCTGTTTGTTTAAAATGAGTGTTAATATAAGCACATTTTTCTGAACAGGTTCGAAATAGATTCAGAGATAGAAAGGAGGGTTGCATTAAAAAATTACCAGTTCCTCCTCATGCTGAGAAACAAACAGTACTTCATAGCTGTTGAGACTTTGAGACTAGACTCTGTTCTGTTCAAGTCAAGATTCCACTATAAAATTCCACATTTGGTTCGTCCAAATGTAGTTGACTTCTTTTGCCTGCCCTGTGGTGTTTTCCAACCCTGCCATCTGTGCTGGGATTATTTACATTAAATTAGAGCATTTAGCTTTATTCCCTGGCTGTAATCTTGCTCGAACTTCACTTTATATGTTGTCGCCATCAATAGATTTCTACTGAGATTTGCTTCCTCCAATATCACCTGTAAAAATGTTAGTTGTATGCTTTCCTCTATCCCTGGGATTTTTTCCCCTTTTCTGCCCTGTCAGCTCTTCTTATAATTTGAGTGTTTTGTATTTTGTGTTTGCTTTTTCCCATAATGCCCCTTTTGTGTACAGATACTTCTTGTTTGTTAATACAAAAAACACTCTTGTGGTTGCAGTTGTTCCTGAACAATGATTTCTATCACTAGATCTCTATTCACACAAGTAAAAAATATAGAGTTTTAGAGATAAAAAAAACAATTCACTCCACACTTTTAGCCCAGAAATAACTTTGTAAGATTTTTAAAGCTAGTTGTTCATTTCACAGAAAATTAAAGTAAGGAAAAAGAAGGAGGAAGCTGGTACAAAGGGAAAATCGATGGCCTCAAGAAAAATTAACTGACAAAAAGTGATATAAAAGGGTGGTATATTATAAAATATTTCCAAGTCATATCAAAATGTGGCCACTTGGTATTGGAAAAAATAGTTACGGGATATTCAAAAGGTTCAAAGAACACAATTGAATTAATGCATAGCAGTTGATGTTCTTAGTATACAAATTAAACTGTCATAATTTTTTTTTTAAGTAGGTTCCATGCCTAGCATGGAACCCAATGCAGGGCCCAAACCCACAACCCTAAGATCAAGAGTCAGGCGCTCAACTAACTGAGCCACCCAGGTGTCCCTAAACTGTCATAATTTTTTAAGGTTTCCATTCACTCTTTCAGAATGCAGAATAGGATAAAACATATCAGAGTTAAAATTCTGGGGCGCCTGGGTGGCTCAGTCATTGGGTGTCTGCCTTCGGCTCAGATCGTGATCCCAGGGTCCTGGGATCGAGCCCCGCATCAGGCTCCCTGCTCCGCGGGAAGCCTGCTTCTCCCTCTCCCACTCCCCCTGCTTGTGTTCCCTCTCTCGCTGTTTCTCTCTCTGTCAAATAAATGGGATCTTAAAAAAAAAAAAAATCTTTTTAAAATTTCATGCTCAGTGAAGTTTATCTTTGAGTTTGAAGAAAATCTTTTTATCAAAACTGACACATTCTCAAAGTACAAGTAATCTGTTTACTGGATATAGTTGGTAGTGTATTATCATTCACATGTTTACATTATCTGTATATGTCTATCATTTCTCTAAATATTATTCTCCATTCTTCAAAATCAGGGTTGTATTTTATTTATTTCTACACTTTCTAATGTGAGCTGCCCTTTGAAATGATACATGTTACCATACAAAATTTCTAGTTATTTTCTAAAACTAAAGCAATAAAACAGAAAAGGCTGGTGTATACATTTTGACAGTAGTTGAAAAGAGAGAGTGCACTGGAAGTGGGGAAGATGATTAAGTAAATTTCTTTTTACAGTTATTATCTTCAAAGGTTTGGAACCCAAGAGAATAAAATGTGCAAAATAGTTTGCATCATGCACTCATTTGTGAATTAAAGTAGTGTAGTGATAGGGTCATCTGGTTATCCTTGTGTTAATATTTGTGTCTGTAGTGATTCATTTTTTTCTCACTATTCAGAAAAATATGGGTGTCTTATATTAGTGATTTTCAGTGCTGCATACGTCATTCTACATAAAAGTATATATTGATCAAACACTTACATCAGCAACTTTTAATGTTCTTCATCTAGATTAACACTATGGAGAATTAGTCATTGAAAACTGAAAATACACAATGTTATTTCTGACTTCATGGCATTCATTATATTTCTTACAATTGATTTATCAGAGTATATGCTTAAACTGTGCAGACCCAATGGTAAATTAAAGTAAGGATAATACCACTAGAAAAATATAATCTCTAGGAAATAATTTCATATAAATTATGTTTACTGAAATTTTGTCTCACTTAGAAGACAAACAAATGAATATATCTCTATTGTAAAGTTTGTATTTTTAGAAAATGGAAAACACTAAAGCAGTTCTTTTACAGAACAGGACATAGGCTACTCCGGGTCACTTGGATATCTTTCAACTTTTATCTCTCTACTGATAGTACTATTTCAATGTCTGGATATTTCAGTGATATCAGAGTAACTGGTAAGAACAAAAACACCATTTTTTAAAAAATATTGCTTATTTAGGGAAAGTCTGCCCTTAATAAAAATGAACAAGCAATAGTGGGAGGAAACTGAAAACATTTTTGCTGCCCTTTTTTGAGGAATTACTGATAAAAAAAAGCTTATCCTTTCCTTTATTAAATACACATGGTAAAAGATAGGCTTATTTTTGCTATCAGAAAATAGGCAATATGGAAATTTACTTGTGATATGGAATTATTCCTCCTTTTCCTCTTGCCTCTATTCCTTCCTTCTTCCCTCCTCCTCTTCTTCTCCCTCCTCCTCTTTGTCATTGTCTTTTTGTTCTTCTTGTTCTTGTTCTTGTTCTTTGCTTCCAAATATGGGTATACTCTTTAGTCTTTAATTCAATGTGTTCCTTCTATATGCCAAACACTATGCTAGCCATCAGAAAAACGATGGTCAAAGAAATATGGTCACCAAATATTATTCTTAATCAAGATAATTCCCACTGAAATATTTTAAAATTGATAAATGGTTTGGCTTATGTTATGAAACTATGGAATAGGAACTATAAGTAAATGAAAATAGATTTATGAATCTAATATTTTATTCAAGTGTGTAAAACAGCCAGCAGGACACTTTGAGAATAGCTTGAGTTTGGATAATATGAATTAAAACAAATAACTTTTGTGTTACAACTCCACCTAAACCATAAATGAATGTGTTAATTCCTCTTTCCTACTGCTTTTGAGATACCTAGTGAAGGCCATTATGACTGCTTATCTGCTCTTCTAAAAGAATGCCCTAATGTATTAAGGTGGTAGCCAACTATGATAGTGATTTCAGTCACTGAAGTGTCTTGGAAATACAGTCTGCCAGCAGCTAAGCTTTTATTCACAGCAAAGCCTGCCAAGAGAAATGACCTTGCTGCATATTTATAATTTTCAAAGGAAATTCAGAGAATTACTTCCATTTTTATCCAAAGAAATTGGACTAGCCAAACAAGATGAATGAAGTCTTGACTGAATGATTTTGGCAGTGAATAAATCAAAGTTTAGAAGTTGCTGTTAAGTGATTTTAGCTGCTAAAATGCCTCTAAGATTTTATACAAGAAGGGCAAGCTGCTATTCAGTCATCCTGTAGTACAACAAGCTATTAAATGTGAACATGCCTCTAGGGTTTGGTAGAAACAAAATCAATGAAACGATGAAATGATCAGAGTCTCATTGTATGCAGGTATCTTATGACATACCCAACTTGCCACATATACATACTATATATAATTAAATTTATATATGCTATATGTAAGAATATCTATGTATAAAATGAAAGGATTTGGAAAATTTTACACTAAATGCAACAGTAAATTCAGATGGTAGGCTTAATTGAATTCTGTAAAATATTCAGAAGGGAAATATCTTTTGATTATAATTCTTCCTTTTGGGGTGCCTCGCTGGCTCAGTCAGTAGAGTGTGCGATTTGATCTTGGGGTTGTGAGTTTGAGCCCCATGTTGGGTATTTAGATTCCTTAAAAATAAAATCCTTAAAACAATAAAAATAAAGAATAATAAAATTCTTTCTTTTTCCAATTTCCTAATATTTTTGAGATAAAAATAAAACACAAACAGCAACAACACCAGTAAAAACTGTAAAGAGTTACTCAGAATCCTAGATATTTTCTGGGGCTACATTTTTTTTTGCTTTGTAATGAAATAGTGCAATCTTAATATAATCAAATTGCTCTTCAGTCATTTAAACTGTTGAATTATATGCAAACAATGAATCACGGAACACTACCTCAAAAACTAATGATGTACTGTATGGTGACTAACATAACATAATAAAAAATGATAATTAAAAAATAATAAAAAATATCTTCAAGACCAAAAAAAAATAAACTGTTGAATTTTCTTATTGAAATGCAATCCATAAACTGACAAACATTTGTTGCTGTTCGTCTCTATAGAATTCTTAGATTTCCTCAGGAGACAGTCCACATTCACTTGTACTGGGAACTTCTCAGTAAGCAAACCTCAGGCTACCATTCTTCCAAATATTTAACTTTTGAGTAACTTTTTAATATTTATCCTGCTTGAATTACTCCCTCAGTTAATTATTTTTTCAGAGGATTCCCTTTGGTCTCATCCTTCAATGCTTTCAAAAATAAAACAAGCAACTTCTCGTGAGAAGTTACACCATGAGAAGAGCAGTAGCTATAGTTAGATCTGGATTGGTACCAATTGTCTTCTAATTTTACACTATAAACTTAAATACTTTGCTCTTTATTAATTTAGGGGATTTATACTTAACCATCTGAAGGACATTAGCAGAATCTATATTGTGTGGTATTAGCACTTATGATCGGTATTGGATCATTGTTTATAAATGAGAATCATAACTACTGTATTCATCATAATAACGAACATGTTTTAACTTAATGTTGTAAGGATCAGTGGAGCTATAACAGATAGGTAAGTGTAATATATAAACTCAAACACAATTTAGCTTGGTTAAGAAAGACTGTTGCTGGTTACCTTTCTTTGCTTATTGTGTGTATCAAATAACTGATTTTTTAAAAGATTTTATTTATTTATTTGACACAGAGAGACGCAGTGAGAGAGGGAACACAAGCAGGGGGAGTGGGAGAGGGAGAAGCAGGCTCTCCGCTGAGCAGGGAGTGCGATGCGGGGCTCTATCCCAGGACCCCAGGATCATGACCTGAACCGAAGGCAGACGCTTAATGACTGAGCCACCCAGGCGCCCCTCAAATATTTGATTTTAATAAGTACTACCATCATCTATCCCTAGCTTGGTCTAGACATCTACATAGAGTTGTCTTTGAAGAATTTATTTGACTCATGAAATACAAATAACAAAAGATAAACTTTTTGAAAATAAATGGATGTATAAACTATGCTAAGAATTATAAGAAATCACTAACTCTACTTAGTTTGATCAAAAATGATATATACTAGGTTTGGATATAAGTCTGTACTTTTCCATAGTAAGTAAGCAGTGAGAAATCTGAACCAGTTAGACTAGGGGAGTATTGATCAAAAATTCTTCACATTTTATGTGAGAAACAAAGGCTAAATAAACATGTGGCATTCTTGGTAAAACATACGTTGTAAATCATAGTACTTTCAATAGCCTCCAAATTGCAGATGTGAATGTTGATCCCTAAGAAGTTATGGCATGTTGTGTATCCCTGCGACCTAGCCATTCTTAGGGGAAAGACATCAATAATTCACTCTGAAATATGAAATTGGATGTATATATAATAATAGGTTTACTTATACTTACATATGTATTTGGTAAAAGGGCAATATCATATTGAAGGAAAATCTTTCTAATTTTAGTTTGGTAAGAATGTTTTGCTTGTTTCTTTTATTCATAAATGAGCGTTGAATTCTGTTCAGTGATTTGTTTTACATCTACTAGAATTATTATACTATTTTTCTTCATTTCTGTGTAAAACAGATTACTCACAGAAAGAAATTGTCTTGCCAAAATTCAACATCCGTTCATGGTTTCTTTTATATTTATCTATCTTAGGGTTTGCTGACCTCTTGAATTTATAAGCTAATGTTCTTTCCCCAATACTTGTGATATGTTTGCCATTTTATTTATTTTTCTGCCTCGGTCTCCCTCTACTTTCCTTCAGAGAGTTCAGTTGTTACAGGGTTTGACACTATCCCACAGGTCATGGCAGCTCCATTCATTGTTCTTCATTTTTTTCCAGTGTTCTTTGTTTTAAATAATCTCTGTTAATACGTTTTCACATTAAGAATTTCTTCTATCATCTCCAATTTTCTCTTAAGCTCATACAGGAATTTTTCTTTTAAATTATGGAAGTTTTCTGTTCAACTTTGGCCTATTTTATTGTTTTTACTTCTCTGCTGGGTTCTCTTTCTCTTCACTCATTATTTTCTGCTTTAAACAAAATAAACATTATATTTTCTGCTTTAAACATACTAAGTTCAACATAGGTGCTTGATAGATCACTGATATACTTTAGGGAATGGCCACCCATCCCCTCAATACCCAAGCACTTTTATAGGATAATTCTGCTTGGTCCACAGGTGACTGACCACTCACAGAAATCATGAAATAAGAGATAAGCACTGCAAAAGAGCACCCATGATAGCCACCCCAGGAAAAGTCTGAGGCACCATGATATATACTCATTCTGTACTAATGCTGCTTTTTTCTGGGATCTGCTGGCAGATTTGCCCCTATTTGTTCCTGATAAGAATTAACTATTAGGGCTTTGGTGATTCCTTTTCTATGCCATCAGATTGTAATTCTCTACCCAGAGTCATGGGAACGTATTACTTTAAAGTCCCCTCTTTAGCCAAGGATCTTAGTGGATTCATGGGGCTAGGAGGGGACATTACAACTTTGCTTATTTAATTAAACATTGACTGTGAGTCTTAAATACCTAAGAAAAGGATTACTCATTTGGAAAATACAAAATGTGCTGTAAGTTTCATCTTTGGAGTAGAAAGTTAGTCATACATTTTTTACCA
The DNA here is from genome assembly GCF_009762305.2 of Zalophus californianus. Lineage (NCBI taxonomy): Eukaryota > Metazoa > Chordata > Mammalia > Carnivora > Otariidae > Zalophus > Zalophus californianus. Next base: position 37,142,762 of record NC_045597.1, read on the forward strand.
CCTCTTGGTAGCTGGTGTCTCTCTATGCATCATTAAGCTGACTACTTGAACATTTGGAAAGGTATTTATTCACCCAAGTTGTTAGAAATAGAGTCTTCTTGAAACTACAAATATTCTAATTTACAAAATACAATCACCAAATAATCCAAGTAGGAATATTTATGGTCCCTACTGCTGAATTATACTTTACCTTTAATAAGTAAGTCCATAAAATCTTTATAAGCCATTAAAAGATAATGAATGTGGGCGCCTGGGTGGCTCAGTTGGTTAAGCAACTGCCTTCGGCTCAGGTCATGATCCCAGAGTCCCAGGATCGAGTCCCACATCGGGCTCCCCGCTCAGCGAGGAGCCTGCTTCTCCCTCTGGCCCTCACCCCTCTCGTGTACTCTCTCTCATTCTCGTGCTCTCAAATAAATAAATCTTAAAAAAAAAAAGATAATGAATGCAAGTACATTTTGCTATCACCATACTTTCTTACAGTACTATTTATGGCTTAGGAAAAGAGGATTGTTCACAGTAGCCTTATGACCTTTCGTATTTCTGCAGTATCTGTTGTAATGTCTCCCTTTTCATTTCTTCTTTCATTTATTTGAATCTTCTGTTTTTTTTTTTAGTCTGCTAAAGTTTTGACGATTTTGTTAAAAAACAGCTTTTATTTTTGTTAATATTTTCTGTCACCTTTTTAGTCTCTATTTTTGCTCTGATCTTTGTTATTTCCTTCTGTTAATGTTGGGCTTAGTTTCCTCTTCTATTTCTAGTTTCTTGAGGTGTATAGTGAGGTTGTTTATTTGAGATTTTTTTCTAAATGCAGGCATGTGTCACTATAAACTTCCCTCAGAATTGCTTTTTCAACATCAAATAAGTTTCAGTATGATGTGTTTCCATTTTTGCTTGTTTCCAGGTATCTGTTTTTATTTTCTCTTTGACCCACTGGCTGTTCAGGAGTGTGCTGTATAATTTCCACATGTTCATGAATTTTCTAGTTTTCCTCTTGTTACCGATGTCTAGTTTCATTCTCTTATGTGAGAAAAGATACTGGATATGACTCCACTCTTTTTAAATTTGTTAAGACTTGTTTTGTGACCTAACATACAGTCTATCCTAGAGAATGTTCCATGTAGTGAATGAAGAACAGTTTTTATTCTTTTTAGGCAGCTATGTATCTTCTAAGAATGAAAGGATTTTATATACTGTAAAAATACATTGCACAAAGGGGACTGATCATATTTACACAGATATACAATAGTCCCCTTTTAATCTATGGGGAGTATGTTCCAAGACTCCCAGTGGATGCCTGAAATCAGGTATAGTATTAAACCCTATATACTATGTTTTTGTTTCTATATATATATATATATATATACCTGTGATAAAGTTTAATTTATAAATTAAGTACAGTAAGAGATAACAATGATAACTAATGGTAAAATAGAACAATTATAACAATATTGTGTAATAAAAGTTATGTGAATGTGGTCTCTCTCTCTCTCTCAAAATATCTTTTTGTATGGTACTCACCCTTGTGATGATGTGAAATGATAAAATGCGTATGTGATGGGGTGACATGCAGTAAATGACACAGGCATTTTGATGTATCACTAGAATACTATTGACCTTCTGACTATATGTCAGAAGGAAAATCATCTGCAACTACACCATGGTTAACTGTGGGTAACTGGAACGCTAGAAAGTGAAACAACAGATAAGGGGGGAACACTGTATGTGTACAAACACATAAATATTTTATGATTGCATTTTAAGATACTATGATGACTTGGTGGGCAGCAGGTAATTTAGATTAGGTAGTTAGTGAAACCCTATCAAAAGAAGTCATACTTGAAATTAAGTTTTAAAAATGTAAAAAAGCAATCCTTAAGAAGAGTCTAGAGGAGATTTTTATGAGTATACAGTGAATAGTCACTGAGACTAGAAATGGTTTGTTGTGTTATAAGTTATTATGACTGGGGCACAAAATGGGAGGATGTTTTCAGGTGAGAATATAAATAAGCAGCAGCTGATAGCCATATATGTACTATATCATTATTTTGAGAATTGTATATTTGGGTGAAAATAATTAGAATTTCTTGGTTGCAGAAAATCTAGTCCTACTGTTTTGGTAAATTTAATATGTTTCTGCATATAAAACTAAATTTTTATGTATTTCAAAAAATTTGCATACTTATATGTCATGTATTTATGGAATGATGTCTAAATAAATGAAAATAATTGTTCCCCAAACTCAAAATATCTTTTGATTTAGTAGATGTTTTAATCACTTAAAAGAGGAACATAATATTGTTATTTTGAGGTATCCAAATATTTTTTCTCACTTTATCATTTTTACTTTTGTCAAAAATTAAAAGTGTCCAATTACCATGGAAATATTTGTATTTTTACTTTATATAGCCTTCAGTGGTTATTCTCAAATTACAGTATTGTCTCATGTTTTTAAGAAACAAATCATTATACCAAAATATTCTGGAGAACAACATTATTCATCAAAATATATGCTAGTATAAGAAGATATTTCAAACTTAGTTTTATCTATCTACTTCTCTTGACCTGCTGTATACTGAGTAAAAATTATGTAATTCTATTTCCTGTAAGACTAGACCTCATAGCACTCATTCTATACAAATATATAACTTTTAAAACTAGTATGCATTGTCAAAAAACAAGCTCTTTATTATTTGATTAAATTAAAATGAACAATATTTGTGTTTGTAAAGGGAGATGCAGCAGTAAAGAAAAATTCTAGATAACAACAAGATCAAAGATGTGGTCATGGATGAATAAGATGGAAATAGAAATCATGGCCCTGAGAGGACAACCATATGACAATTACCATCTCTCAGGATGATGGCAAGTCTTGGAGTGAATATAATGATTAAAATGCTAAAATCTTCAGTTTATCATGAAGAGCTATCAGGATCAAAAGGGATATATAGAAAATTATATATGCATGGTGAGCTATAACATTTTGATAAAGCTTTCCACTGAAGCCATCCAAAACTATTAGGTAAACAATGAAAACAAAGGTATGTCTTATTAAACAGAATTCCCTATAAAACTTACATTACTTCTGTAGTTATAGCAATTTTAACATTATGGGTAATAAATATAGCTTGAAGAAGTCTGAGTTTGGTAGTATACCAAAATGCCAAGCAGAATAATACTAGAATAATCAGAAGGAAAGCACCTTAATTATGAACCATAAATTATTTTCACAAATAATTTTCAAATGAAAGTGATCAACTCAGTTTAGAAATGAAACAAAATAATCAAATATAGACAGAAAGAATGTATTATGTGCAAAAAGTAACATAAAATGGATATCAGAAACAGACTAGCAAATACTTAAAGATCAGAATATCACACACTGATTATAAAACACATGTTCTTATTCTACTATGTTTATAAAAAGAAATAACAATTTAGAAAATGTCAGAAATAAACAGTATAAAACTCTATTGTATTTAACAAATAATCAAGTAGAGCTTATTGAATGCAAAATAGAATAATAAAACTTAGAGCATGTATTCAAAGGTGAGTTAGAAAAGGCAAAGGAGACCAACTGTAAGTTGGAAAACTGGTAGAAATAAGTAATCTGTAAAATATCTGAGAAGAAGAGCGAGGCAAAGTTAAAGTGAAGTTGGAACATGGAAAATAAGCAGTCCCAATATTATATTTATCTAATCAGAATTTCAAAATGAAAGGAAAAATAAAATGGGATAAAAACTACAGTATATTTTAAGAAATAACAGCTGTTGACATTTTCTAGTTATTTATAATCAGCAGTCCACATATTGAAGATGTCATAGGAATGTCAAGTGAGAAATAAAAAGATACAGCTAAGAGAAATAAGTCAAAGACAAAAACCATATGATTTCACTTATATGTGGAATCTTAGAAACAAAACAAAAAAGCAGAATAAGACTCAAATACAGAGAACTAGTGATTGCCAGAAAGGGGGAGGAGGAGAGAAAAGTGAAATAGGTGAAGGAGATTAAGAACAAACTTCCAGTTATAAAATAAATAAGCCATGGAGATGAAAAGTAAACTATAGGGAAGATAATCATTAATATTGCAAGAATGTTGTATCATGACAGATGCTGACTACACTTACCATGATGAGCATTACGGTTGTGAGCATTAAGTTTTTTGTTTTTGTTTTTGTTTTGTTTTTAGAGAGAGAGGGCGAGATAGAGCATGAGCCTGGGGAAAAGGGGCAGAGAGAGAGGAGAAAGAGAATCCCAAACAGGCTCCATGTCCAGTATGGAGCCCAGTGCGGAGCTCAATCCCAGGACCCCAAGATCACGACCTGAGCCGAAATCAAGAGTTGGATGCTCAACTGACTGAGCCCCCCAGGTGCCCCTGAGCATTAAGTAATTTACAGAATTGTAGAATCACTATGTTGTACACCTGAAACTAATATAACATCGTATGTCAACTACCCTTCAATAATAAAAACACATACATACATACGTAAAAGATATAGTATAGTATGTAGTTAAGATACACCCAAGGATAAATGCAGAAATCAATGAAAAGAAAAGGTCTCAAGCACAGCATGAGAAAAAAAAAGGCAAATAATATAAAAAAAGTTTTCGGTAGATTGAATGTCACAATGAATCAACAAGGTAAGCAACAAGAATAAGATAAGCAACAATAAAGTAAGTGATATGTTGAAAGAAATTAACTGGCAACCTAAAGTTTTAAAGCAAATAAAAGGTGTTTCCAAAATGAAATGTAATAAAAACATTTTAAAACAAACCACAATGACTTTATGTCAACAAATTCACAAAAAAAGTAATTTTAAGGAATACACTTCAGGAAGGAGAAAAGATTTCCTATATAGAGGTTTGAAATCCAAGAATCATTTTTGCCGTGAAAGAGCTAGCATATGAAAGGAGGGAGCGGGTGCCTGGGTGGCTCAGTCAGTTAAGCGTCTGCCTTCAGCTCAGGCCAAGATCCCAGGGTTCTGGGATCGAGCCCCACGTTGGGCTCCCTGCTCAGTGAGGAGTCTGCTTCTCCCTCTCCCTCTCCTTCTGCCCCTCCACCCCACTTGTGTTCTCTTTCTCTCTCACTCTCAAATAAATAAGATCTTAAAAAAAAAAAAGGAGGGAGCGAATGAAGTTCTAAATTCCAAGAATTGTCTAGGATGTGCATATGATATAATGTAAAACTAATGATACACTACATATGTTGTAATATTTATATTAATTATTTAAAAAGAATATTGAGAATGCATATGTTCCAAAAGAGGAAATAATAAAAATGATTTTAAATAAAAAATTAAGAAGAAAAATAAAATTGAATATAGAAACATTAAACATTTCAAAATAAAAAGGCAGATAAAATATATATATACCTAAATACACATACTACACCATATATTAAATTCACTTATATTATATATAAACATTACATACAGTCACACACAGAGAATGCATTTTAAAGTGCCCTAGATGAAAAATTTTCAAGACTACTAAACCCAAAGCAATATAAATTAAAATAAATTCATACTTAGGCAAAACCTAGAATATCTTCTGAGAAAAAAGAGAAAAAGAGAAAATATTAGTATTATTCAGAAAAAAAATGTATTTCCATCAATGAGTAGAAGTTAATCTGATACCTGACTTTTCAATATAAACAAATGAATTAGAAAAAAGTGTAATACCATCTGTGTGGGAAATAAATTCCCATTGGGATTCCAAATCCAACAAAAATATCTTAACAAAAATGAAGGTACAGGGGCGCCTGGGTGGCTCAGTCGTTCAGCATCTGCTTTCAGCTCAGGTCATGATCCCAGGGTCCTGGGATGGAGCCCGGCATAGGGCTCCCTGCTCAGCGGGAAGCCTGCTTCTCCCTCTCCCACTCCCCCTGCTTGTGTTCCCTCTCTCTCTGTGTTTCTCTCTGTCAAATAAATAAATAAAAATCTTAAAAAAAATGAAGGTACAATAATAATTTTAAAACAATCAAAACTAAGAATTCATCAGTAGAAGGCAGAGTCCCATTTTGTTCTCAAAAATATTTGATACTCTCTCAAATTATTAATATCCCTATGAGCTTCTATTTATGTGGGTTATAATATTTGTTGTTTCATAAATTAAAACTGAAAACTTAAAATATTTAATTTGTGAAAAAATAAATCTATTTTATGTTAATATGAATAGTATACTTTTATGAAATATAATGATATATGTCAAAATAAAAACAATTATTAAGAAGACTTGCATCATTATATATTTTGGTAAGTATGGTTAATGCCTAACCTCATGGATAAGAGCTGGAATCTCATATTTGCTTCTTTATTCAATCTGTTATATGTTGTTTTAGTTGAAGCAGATGAAATATATTCACATAGATAGTTAATGCTAATTATTATTTTACAATCACAAGGCCAAATATAACGGCTTCCTAGAGGTTGATTTCTAATGGATCATTTTACATGAATGTGACTTTATACATATGAAAAGTCAAAGGGTGACTTCAAAGTAAAAGAGTTTTTCTGTGATTTTTTTTTTTTTTTTACTTTTTATCAGTAATGTGTACAGCAAATATTTTCTTCTGGCATTTTATTTGATTGCTGTATTTCCCCATACCATTCATCAATAGCATCACAGCTGTTAAAATTTGATTAATCTTTGATCATCTCTTCATAAAATATGAACAGGTGTGAACCTATGAATTGGAACTATTGGTGACTCACTCATGCTTTGTAAAAGGAGTAACCTATTCAAGAAATCATGTCTATGATTTTTGTTTGATGGCATTTAAATTCAGCAGTCCAAAATGTCCAAAGAAAACTTGTCCCCTTATAATCAATATATAAATAAAGCAAGAATGGAATATTTAGACCGGAAAGTTTTTTTTAGAAATACCTTTTTATAATAGTGTTCGGAATATAAAATGCCTCCTAATTAAAGTTATTGTAATATTATGAAAAGCAAAAATATATTTGTGAGAAATTTAATCTTGCCATGTTTTTCACTATTTTATTCTACTAATAAATATCATGTTTTCTCACTTAATCTCATGTCACAGTCTTCTTTCAATTATGAGAGATAATTAAAAGAAACATTCATAACATAATCTCTCCCTGTTTAGATGTGGCATTAATGAGCTTAAGAGACTAAATGTAAATGGGCAATTTAGATGAAATAGTTTGAAATTTATTGAATTACAACAAATTCAGAAAAAAAAGTCACCATTCATAAATTATTGTTTCTTTTCACCTTTGGAGTGGTTCTCTCTATAGAAACAATAATTTCACTTTCTATAATTCTAATTGGATATTTTCAAAAAGTGAGTGAGACATTTGGGGAAATTTGAAAATGGATTGCAAATATTACATACCTCTGGTGTGTCAACATTGGATTTTTCGGATGCCATTGTAGTTTTGGGTTTATGTGGGGGAAAATTATTTTTCTGAGGAAAAGAACATTGATCTATGCAAGGATGAGGTATCCCAGTAACTCTATGCCTGATATTTGGTATTTGGCAAAAAAAAAAAAAAAAAATGTGTAGCTACGTATTCTGTGTGTTTGTGCGTGCCTGTGCATGTGTGTGTGTATGTGTGAAGAAAGATAATAAGAAAGAGAAAAAAAGAGAAGGAAAGAACAAACAAATGCTAACAACTGTGAACAAGAGTAAAATGTTAAAAATTAGCAAATTATGTAGATGAAGAACATATAATATTAATTACATTATTCTTTCTACCTTTTGTTAGAGTTACAAAATTGAAAATAAAAAGAAAAACATTAATGGGTAAAGAGAAGGTTGAAAACATCCAACTTTAACAGCTTTAAGAAGTATATAGGCTGGGCGCCTGGGTGGCTCAGATGGTTAAGCGTCTGCCTTTGGCTCAGGTCATGATCCCAGGGTCCTGGGATCGAGTCCCACATCGGGCTCCCTGCTCCTTGGGAGCCTGCTTCTCCCTATGCTTCTCTCTCTCTCTCTCTCCTCCTCTGTCTCTCATGAATAAATAAATAAAATCTTTAAAAAAAAAAAGAAGTATATAGGCTGCATTTCTTTTAAGGCATGTCATATTTTAGATGGTTGAGGATATTATCAACTCCATAATTAATTTTTAACACAGGCATTTATTTGGAACTTTTCTGATAATATCATTATAATCTAACATTTTCACCCACTGATAGATTAACTGTCTTAAACATTCTCTAAAATGTGCTCCATGAACCAGCAGTATCACATTGTTAGAAATGTCAATTCTCAGACCTACTGAATCAGAAATCCTGGGAACAAGGCCCTACAATCTGTGTTTTAACAGTCCTTTCATATGACTCTAATATATATTAAAGTTTGCATACTACTGTCTTAAATTATTGACTTAGATATTTGTATATTTATTCAATCATCCATTCATTCATATATTAATTTTTTCACTTAGCAAATATTGTTGGAGACTTTGCTATTTTCAAAGTAAATGTTGAACAGAGATGAATAAGGCAATGATTGCCTTTAATGATTTCTCAGACAGAGGCGAATTCACCTAAATTATCCCAACAATTGCGTATGCTAAATGCCAAAAAGTTATATGTCAACACAGGAGATCCATTGTAGGATATTAAGGGTCAGGTTCTCAAAGTTCACGATTATTGAGTGGTTTCATGAAAAACGTATGAGAGATATGGACTGTGGATTTTTCCAGCCATTGGTAGCTTTGTGAGTAGAGACACATGTTAGGAAGGAATTTAGTTTAATAATATAAGAATTTTAGGCCAGTTAATATGACAAGTCAGGAGACCAGCAAAGGTTTTGGAAGTAGGCATCATGATAAATTGAAGCTAGATAAGAAGGAGGAAAGTAAGATGATATGAGGGAAGGGCTGGGTGGGAGACAGCGCAGAGTACTAGTTGAATCAACTGAGTTCCATGATTGCTGAAAACGGAGTATTGTTGGTGGTAAGCAGCCAAACTATGTAATTATGGCTAATATGTGCAACATCTTAACTTGAGATATTGCAGTTGCTTCAGGTATAGGTAATAAAATACCTAGTATATAGAGCCATGCAAGTGAGTAATGGAAGTAGGGTGGAGATCAGTATTAAGAAAGAACAGTTTTAGTAACTCAGAAGCCAGGATGCCAGTTACGTAGAACATTGAAAGGATTACATTTTGGATAGTGACTGTGACCCAGAATTTGTATATGACCTCTGTGCCAAAAAATATAAAAGGCTGATAAAAGAAATAAAAGAATATTAAACAGAAAGATGTACACTTTGTTAGGTACATATATCTTAGTAGTTAGATATATATACTTAAGTATTTCCTTTTGTTGCCGTTAACAAATGACATTCTTTCTTATATTTGATATCACATTGTTGATTGCTAGTACACACAAAAAATATTTTTGTACATTGACTTTGCATTCTGCAGCCTTGCTGATCCATTTTTATAGCTTATGTAGATTATATGGAATATTCTTTGTAGATAATAATGGCATGCGAATGCAAGCAGTTTTATTTATTTTTTTTCTAATATATATTTTAGTTGTTCACTCATTCATTCATTCATTCATTCATACATTTGTCTTTTCTCATTGCATAGGCTCTCTAGTATATTGTTGAATATGAGTGGTGATTGTGGGCTTATTCTTGATGTTCAGTTGTTTTGCTGCTATTTACTGAGGTTTTTGTTTTTTGTTTTAATCAGGAATGGATGTTGAAGTTTGGCAAATAGCTTTGCTGCATTCTTTGAGATAATCTTATAGGTCCTCTTTTTAAATCTGGTTTTATGGAATTATAATTATTGATTTTCAAATGTTGACTCCACCTTGCACTCATGATAAAAACCCACTTACTCATGATTTTCTATCATTTTCATTAAACTTCTTAAGATTTTACTGATAAATTATATTTTTAAATTATAAATTTATAAATTATAAATTATATTTTTCTGGTTTTAGCATTATAGAACTCTGGCTGCAAAAAAATATGAGTTGAAAAGTGTTTCCTCATCTATTTCTGGGAAATTTGCATAGAAATGTTATTTGTTCATCAAATGTTTATAATTTGCCAATGAAGTTATCTGGGCCTAAAGTTTTCTTAGTTGAAGTTTTAAACTGTAAATTCATAACTTAATAAGTATAGTGTAAGTCATTTACATCTTTTTGAATAAACTTTGCTAGTTCATATCTTTAAAAAACTAGTAAGTACATCAAGGTTGTCAGATTTATCCTTTTAATGCCTAGATTCTGAGGCTATGTTAATTCTTCATTTTGTCACTGGTAATTTATCTTTTAATTTTAATTTAAACTTACCTTTTATTATCTTCAATTTATCTTTTAATTTTTAAAATTTATCTTTTAATCTTTGTTGGTCAGGCTAGAGATTATCAATTTTACTGATTTATTCAGTGAACCAGCTTTTGGTTCCATTGAGTTTCTCTATTGTTCTTGTTTTCAAGTTTATTACTTTCTGCTTTCAGATATAATTTTTCCTTCCTTCTCCTTGTTCTGAGTTAAATTTGCTCTTCCTTTTCGAGTTTCTTAAAGTAGAAGCATGTACAATACTTTGAGATATCTCTTCTAATGTAAGCATTTCATGCCATAAATTTTCTCGTATGAAACATTTAGCAGAATTGCACAAATTTTGCTATTTTGGCCTTCAAATAATTTTTTTCTAATTTTAATTATGACTTTCTCCTTGATCCATGGGTTATTTAGAGGTGTGACCTTTAATTTCCAAATATTTGTAGATTTTCTAGGTACATTTCTATACTAATATCTTCAATTGCATTAAGGTAAGAGAATATGCTTTGTATAACTTTAATTTTTGAAATATGTTGAGTTATTTTATATGATCTTTTTTGGTGAAAATTCCATGTACATTGAGAAATTGTTTGGGAAGTATTTTGCAATTATCAGTGAGGTCCAGTGGTTGGTGGTATTGTGCAAGTCTACTTTAATCCTGGCTGAATTTCTGTCTACTTCTTTATGAGTTAATCACACAGAAGTGTTGGAGTCTATTAAGTACAACTGTGGATTTGTCTATTTCTCCTTTCCTGTTAGTTTTTGCTCCGTGTATTTTGAAGTTCTATATATATAAGGTGCATGTGCATTTACTATTGTTGTGTCTTCCTTTGTTATTGATCTGTTTTTCTTATTGTCCATCTTTTTTTTCTAATGTTGTTCCATTGTTTGTATATTAATAAGTCTATTTTGTGTTATATTACTATAGCCACTGCAGTTTTATTGTGAGGAAATTTTTCATGGAATATATATTGCATCCTTTTATTTTACCTATCATTTTCTTTATCTTAAAAGTGGATTCTAATAGCACATTGTTGGGTCTTTATTTTTTATCCAATTTGACAATGTCTTTTTTTTGCTATTTGTTTTTAATCTAAATGTTGACATTTAGATTTATGTGTTCTGTTTTTTATCTTTCCATGTATTTCCTTTGAGTTTGTCCTTTATTTCACTTACCCTGCTTTCTTTTGTAATATTCTATTTTTGAATCTTTGTAATATTCTATTTTTATAACTACTGCCTTTTTTCTTTATCTATATTTATATATGTATGTATCTGTCTATCATCCATTCATCTATCTGTCACCTATCTTCTATCTACCGTTTAGTGGTTCCTCTAGAGATATCAGTATACGTACTTAACCTTGTACAGCCTAGTTGGTGTTAATGTTTACAACTTCAAGTGAAATGTGGAAACATTTCAAACATATAGATCTAGATCCCTTTGCTTAATGTGTTATATTAACAATGTTTACAATTAAAGTTATAATTTTTACTTTAAATGGTCATATAGATTTTAAATAATTTGAGAGTAGAAAAACAGCTTTTTGTATTTACCCAGATATTTACTATTTATTTGCTTTTTCTATTCTTTCATCCCTTTGAGTGGTGATTCAAATGTCAGTATTACACTCAAAGACTTTGCTATGCTCCTTTGAAATTGTTACATTAATTTGTAATTCAGGTAATAGTTTGAGAGTTGAGCAGTATTTTATACCATAATATAACCCTCCAGGGTTTTGCTATGCTGGTTTGGGTCGGCCCTGTGGTTGTGCAACAGGTTGAGATAGCGACTTGTACAGTTTCACAGAGTAACTCACCTCCACTACTGAGTCTTCAAGTTTTGAATCCTCTCCACAATCCACTCTTTTCTGAGTATTTTCAAAATCCTTAGGTAGTTGCTTATTGCTTTTTGCCCAGTGTTTTTTAGTTGTTTTCAGCAAGAGAGATAGGTTGAAATGAGATACCCTTATTTTGGGGGTAATTAAATAACAATGACTTAGTATTTAAAGCTGTATTTTAAATTAAAAATAAAAAGTTATTTTTGCTAATCCTTCTAAATTATACTTGACAATCTTGCTTTATACTGGTGTTCAATTCCAAAAATTAGACTATCCTCAAATTCATTCAATTTTCCTTAAAACTATATATATCACGGATACTCTCATAGTCTGCCTTGCATTTATTTTGCTTTGAAAGTTACCAGTGATTTTCTTTTGGAAATATGTAATTTATTTAATTTATTTTATTTTTTTAAAGATTTTATTTATTTATTTATTTGAGAGAGAGAATGAGATAGAGAGAGAGAGAGCACGAGATCCAAGAGGGTCAGAGGGAGAAGCAGACTCCCTGCTGAGCAGGGAGCCCGATGCGGGACTCGATCCGGGGACTCCAGGATCATGACCTGAGCCGAAGGCAGTTGTTTTAAAGCTTCCTAAATTCTCAGGAACATTTGCTGTCATGGATGATCCTGTTTTCTTAAAACATTTTCCCACTTGTTCCAAAAGCTTTCCTTTCATGATTCTACTCCTGTTATGTAAATTGCCATCCATCATCCAAGACTAGATCTAAGCCTCTAAAATCAGAAAAATATGGATGAGATTTTGTGTCTTCTCTTAGAATGTATAGTTTATTGCCTGACACATGTTGAACCACAACAATGACAACAATGCATCAATATTTTATCTGTTTCTGTGTTAAATAGCTATATTGGCCGTAGCAATTCTCTGTATTCTGTACTTTGAGATATTTTTTTAAAGATTATTTTTTATTTGAGAGAAAGAGCAAGTGGGGGAGGGGCAGAGGATGAGAAAAACAAGCAGACTCTGCACTGAACACAGAGCCCGACGTGGGGCTTAATCTCAGGGCCCTGAGCCAAAATCAAGAGTCGGACGCTCTACCTCCTGAGCCACCCAGGCGCCCCATAGATGTTTTAATCCTTTGTTAGATATCCAATAGTTGGTCAATGTGTCCCTTAAGGGGTAGCAGTAAGCAATAAGTACAGTATATTATCACCACTGAGCAATGATTTTACATCCTCTTTTGTTATTGAATATATTTTGATGGGAGGTTGATTTAAAATGTCAAATGGATGCCACATATCGATCTTGTAGTCAATTAAGACTTCTTTGTTATAATTTGTCATAAAAGCACACCCCCATTCTGTACTGATTAGATTGACTTTTTAAACTGAATATGGTATTTAATATAATCCTTTTTCAATTTCTTCACATAAGGATGGCCGTATTTTCCCACAACATTTTATTCTCTGCATTTACGATCTTTATATTTTAATTTTCTTACTGTCTTTTTTTGAGGATTACATCATATACATATTTGATATGCATGCCTTTTAGAATGTTTTCATGAGCACAAGTCAGAACTACTTATAGTGTTACAATTAAGGTACAAACTCACCTCTTAGGTTACACTGGCCCATTAATCAACATTTTCTGGGTACAGTTATGTTCAGTTAATGATAAATCTCCTAAATATATTTTAGTGTGTTGTAGGGGAAAAAGATATAAATACAATTTTACTTTCAATTTCTTTGACATCTATTTAAAGATTTATTGAAAGGGTCTATCTTTATTTGCACATACAGTCTGGTAAAATTGCCTTTTTTGAAAATAAGAAAGCTTTCTGTAGGCCAGATGCATAAACTACTTGACAGATGTTGTATTCCTGCTTAGCTTCCCAATCACTTTCATAGATGGATTTACTGCCTTTTTGTGCAAGAAGCGCTGGGTTTCAGTAAAGATGCCAATAATTTCATATGCAGTGACCTTGGCATGAAGTAACTATTCCAAAATTGTGAAATAGCAGCTGTGTGAAACTTATTAGTTACCTTCTTTACACACAATGTGTTCACATTTTTTTTTGTTTTTACCTTTTTCCTCATAAATATAATTCAGCAATTTGGTTACCTTGAAATTGTACATAAAGGAAAACATGTAAGCGCTCATCATAATGAAGGGTATTTAACTCATCAGGATTCTAACTGCAAGCATTTGCTTTGGAGAAATGTTTAAGCATTCACTGTATAATGGGCAGAATAATCATAGAAGGCCCATTATAGTGTGTTCCTTGCATCCTTTTATATTGCCTCAGGGAATAGACAGCAGGTCGTTAAAACGTTGTTTTATTTAAGGCTCTAACAACTTTTGTATCAGGAAAATCACAAGCATTGGTGCATGCTCTTACAAAATATTCACATAATCATTGCTGAAAATCACCTCCTTAAAAAAAAGTTCTGTGATATCTTTATAAGTACACAGAAATTAAAGAGTGAGAAAAAAATCCTCCTGTTTTCTTCTTGGTTAATGATATATTTCCTTATTGTAGAATAGGATTCCATTTGTTTTTATTTTATTTGAGTTTTTGTATTATTATTTACTTACAAATGTTTCTATTGTTTTCTATACCATCTTTAACAGTTTTAAGTATAAAGTTTATGTGTCATGAAAAGGTTTTGAAAGTTTTCCTTCTTTTTCCATTTCCTGGGACAATTTGTGTCACTTTGGGAATATGTGGATATTAATAATTTAATAGAATTTCCCTATAAAGACATCAGGATTAGTGGGGTAATCCTTTAGTAATTTTCTCTCTTTTTCTGAGAAAATGTGGTTGTTTAAGCTTTTTTTTACTAAGAATTTTATTTTCCAAGATTTTACATTTTATTTGTTTTAAAATTTACTTCCACAGAGTTTTGCAAAGTTGTGTATTTTTTACTTTTTCTCTAACTTAATAGTTATTTTCTTCTTGTCACATTTTATTTTTTGAATTTTGGTTTATCAACTTTTTATGCAAAGGTTACTTAGCAGTTTTACATTTTATTGAATTTTTTCAATAATGAGCATTTTAACTTATTAGCTGTTTTAGCCTTGCTAAATTCTGCTTTTATGTATTATTTTCTTCCACAATTTATTTTGGTTTATTTTATATCTTTTTTTTCTAGATATTGTAGTCAGAGATTTAATTAACCTATTTTCATTTTTTATTTTATTGTTTAGTATTAGGGTATTAGGAATCATAGTGAAAGCCTGCTCTCTGCTTATTCCTTTTCTCAATAGCTTCTGTTCCACACACACTCCTCCCTCAAGGAAAGGGAAGTCAGGAGACACAATTTAATCTCCTTGTGAAATAAACTTCCAGTTAAATGGACTATTGATATGTTCTGTAAAGAAGAGAACTATCTAAAGTATAATTCTTAGCTGGATGAACTTGATTAATTTTATATTCTGTGTATGAAAATCCCATTATATGAAGTCGAGGGGAAGGGACATTTCCTGCTATTTGTTTCTACTGACTGTTCTTCCATTTGATTTGCATTTTCTACCTAGCTATCAGTTTCTGTCTCTGTCTCTATTTCATTTTTTCTCTTTCCCTTTTTTTCTGAGTCCACAGTTTGCAAATTTTATCAGAAATTAAATTTTGATTTAAAGTGCAACTGTGCCATAAGTACATGTTTTGTTTTGTTTTTCTCCTACCAGGCATCCTCTGCTTTTTACCTACTCAGGCCTAATTTAAGGTAATTTTCAAGATTTGGGTTTCCTAGACAACATAAGTAGCATATGGAGACATCTCTCTCTAATGCCATCATTCAGTTCTTCAAATCAGAATTTCTGCATGACAGAGATGCTTAGGAGTTTATTTTTTATTAGTTATTAACTTTTTAGTATTTTATAATGACATTTTCAAATATACGGAAAAATGGAAAGGAATTTTCCATGATCACCTGCATTCTACCATTCTGCCACCAAGATTTGACATCTCTTTTATTCTATTCATTTTATCATCTCTCTACATATATCCATCCATCCACCTTTTATTTTGATTAATTTCAAAATAAGTGCAGACATCATTACACTTCACCCATAGACATTTTAGCATGCTAAAGTTAGTATTCTATATTTTTACTGATCATTTTAGGTAAAGCTTCCATAAAATGAAATGCAGTAATCTTGGTATTTAATTTATTTTGAGAAATACATACACTTGTAACCCAAACTACTGTCAAAATGTAGGTAACTTTCATTACCTCAGAAAATTTCTTTGTATCTCTTCTTGTCAATTTCTGTCCTCACTCTTTAAGAAGCAATAGCTATTGTGACTTTTTCCAGCACCCGTGGTTAATTTTGCTTGCTCTGGACTTAATTGACTTGGAATTGTATATTATGCATTCTTGTATAGGACATTTCATTCAGTTCAATATTTTTGATGTTTATATGTGTGGTTGCATGATTTTGCATTGTTTTAAAAAGGAAAGGAAAATATAAAATTTTGGACACCTTAATGCAAGATCCCCAAGAGATTTCTGAGTAGCACAGCTAAAACTGAGTAAAGTGCTAATATGGAAGAATAAGTGATCATATTGGGGTGAAACTCTTTTTAAATAATTTCAACCTGTTTAATCAAGCAATTCACATATTTGTTAAAAAGTTTTTTTGTCTATAGTTATTTAGTGACACCTACATACATTTTATATACATCACCTTTGTTGATGCCTGAAGTGTTTTTCCAAATATCACCATTTGGAGTGCCTGGGTGGCTCAGTCAGGTGAGCATCTGCCTTTGGCTCAGGTCACGATCCCAGGGTCCTAGGATCGAGCCCCGTGTCAGGCTCCATCCCAGGGTCCTAGGATCGAGCCCCGTGTCAGGCTCCCTGCTCAGTGGGGAGCCTGCTTCTCCCTCTCCCTCTGCCTGCCGCTCCCCCTGCTTGTGTTCTCTCTCTCTGTCAAATAAATAAGATCTTTTAAAAATATCGCCATTTGAGATTCTACAAATTACATTTGAAATGTTCAGTAATTCATCAGTTGTGTATAATACCCTGTGCTCATCACATCCCATGCCCTCCTTAGTGCCCATCACCCAGTTACCCCATCCCCCCACCCGCTTCCCCTCCAGCAACCCTCAGTTTGTTTCCTATATTTAAGAGTCTCTCGTGGTTTTTCTCCCTCTCTGATGACTTCCCATTCAGTTTTCCCTCCCTTCCCAATGATCTTTTGTTCTTACATACTGTTTCTTATATTCCACATATGAATGAAACCATATGAAATTGTCTTTCTCTGATTGACTTATTTCACTCAGCATAATCCAATTCCATCCACATCGATGTAAATGGTAAGTATTCATTCTTTCTGATGGCTGAGTAATATTCCATTGTATATATATACCACATCTTCTTTAACCATTCATGTAGATTTTTTCCTACATGCTTATTTATAATATTGCAGGGAGTTTTGGGAATGCACATGTATTTTTTTCCTATAAATACTGGCTGAAACACATTGTAGTGAGATATACACTTCATAGGAAAATTGGATATTAAAAACCAAGAGAGATTCTTTCAAAGAAAATACTAATTGGGTAGATGTTCTGCAGAATATGCCTGGGTTAGGAACCCAAGTTTGCTTTATTTTCATTCAAATCTTAGCAAAAGTAGTTTTCCTTTTCTTATTATTCTGCCATTGGATATGTTTCTTCCATAAACTTTCTCTGGGGTTTAGCCTGAGTCCCAGGATCCTGCATGAACCTAAGATTCCATGGTCTCCAGTATGTCCGTCTAAACCCAAACATCTTGTTTAATTATATAAGAGAGGCACAGCTTTAGCAGTAACTTTCTACTCTGGTTTTTACTATCTCTTACATTTTAATTGTTCTTGTCTATTGCATAATTCCTGTAGTTTTTTCATGTGAACTAAACTATGTATGTTGTGGGATTTCTTAAAACGTATTTTATCAATTGCTTTAAGCATGTTAAATCAAAGTTCAAGATATTTAGTAAGCCATACTGCAAGAAGTAGTTGAACTTGAAAACCATATTTTATTTTTTTATTTCTTTTTGAAAACCATATTTTAAAGATTATAGCAGGAGATTTTAACCTCTTTTCCTTAGTTGGTAATTTTCTGTTTTACTTGGTTTAGTTTATTAGGTATTAGGTGAAAGAGAGCGTGTATTAGAGTTGCATTCTGCCATATTTACTACCAGTTTTACTCATGGTCTTTTTTTATTTTTGTTGTTGTTGTTTACAATGATTATTATGCTACTTATTGTTTTATTACTTATTCACTTTTAAATTTTTTAACATTTTAATAATATATTATTTAAATTATTTTCTGAAATCTTACAGGGCATTGCTAATTTCTGATTGAGTCATTTCATAATTTGATTGTCCCAAATATCAGTAAATAGTAAAATACAAATTATTTTTTCAAACTTGCTTTAACTTATGTGAATCACACATTTTTATGAATAGAGCAAGTACTTGTTCTCATGCAGCAGTGAAATTTTTAGTTAGATCAGGACTTACATGTTTTAGTCTACAAAAAGTCAAGTATCTAGCAAGCTCACAAATATTAGGCCAAATGTACTCAACCTTAGGAGAGAGTTCCATCTGCTCATTTGCTCATATTCTAGTGTCCCTGTTGTGTAGCACAGTGCCTGGTACATACTAAATGCCTGACATGTTAAATATTTGGTCAATGGACTGTTGTACTAGCATGATTTTGTGACTTTCTTATGTAACATTCGGTAATTCTGAGAAAGTAGTCAGTATGATTGCCCACAATTGAAGATTGGCAATGTAAGGAAATCAGATAAGGATTACATCTTATTATTAAAATGGCTGAAAACATTTACGATAATTCCTCCTGAACTAACAGATGGGAATTAACAACAAAATTAGCAAAAGAGTAGACAATATATAATGACAGATCATGTTCAAAAAGGACTACTTTGTGAAGAGTAAAAGTATGATTGCTTCATGGGATTTTCTTCTTCCATGACACACATTTCATTTATAGGTAAAGATGTCAAAGGCTTCTTTAGACTTCACTTAGGCAATTAAGTCCACTAGGCTTCATCATGTATAACATCTTAGAAAAAAATAGGTTCAATTTTTCAGTATTTTCTTTCAAAATAGTCTTTTCCGTAGGATTGTGAAATACCATAATCTTTTATTTTTCTTCTTTCTTTTAATCTTCTTTTGGTATCTTTTATTTATTTATTTATTTGACAGCGAGAGAGATAGTGAGAGAGGGAACACAAGCAAGGGGAGTGTGAGAGGGGAGGCAGGCTTCCCACTGAGCAGGGAGCCCGATGCGGGGCTCCATCCCAGGACCTTGGGATCATGACCGGAGCCGAAGGCAGATGCTTAACGACTGAGCCACCCAGGCGCCCCGATTCTTTTGGTATTTTTTAACATCATCCCTTCCTTTTCCCTGTCATGTGTTTCACTACCAGTTCTTGGTCTTTTTCTTAGCCATTTACCTTCCCCATGAGGACTTGATCCATACTTCATTTTCAGTTTCCATTTAGAAATACAGTTCAAAATTGTGATTGACATACAGTTCCATTTCTTTATTTGATATTTCCAGTAGTATGTCTCATACATAATTGAAACTCAATGTGTCAAGAAACCAAGTTCATCTTTAGTTCCCTTCTTGTTTCCTACTCCTAACACTTTTGGTATTAAAAATTGTACCCTACCCTTCCTCTTATAATTAAACAAGAAGCAAGCACTTCTACCAGTTGTGCAATCTGGAATCCTAGACATCCCAGACTCGCCAGACTTGCCTTTTCTCTCATTCCCATATTCCTGTCGAGTTCACATTCAACGTCTAAATACATTTCAAATTCTTCCTCTTGATGTCATCTTCAATCACTAATTCCTGACAAGTACACAATTTACTTATACTGACCATTATGTCATTTCTCAATTTGGGACACTTTTGGAACATGAAAAAGCTGTAAATATGTATGTAAATATGATGTAAATAATTACATAAAGATAACTGACATTAACAAGAACAAACCAAGAATTGTTCTCTCTACTTAAAGATCATACCTTATCAACACTTGTTCCTACTCCCAACAATTCTCTTCACTACAGTAAGTTAAATTTTAAAATGCAAACTTGTCAATAACACTTTTATATTGCTTTTAAGATTAACACTGCAATTCTTAGCATGGCATGTAAGACTTTGCATAATCTGGCTTTTGCCTTCATCTTCAAATGTATCAGTGCTTCTCTCCATCCTGCTCACTGTGCTCCAGTCATTGGACTTTTTATTGCATTTTCTCAAATGACTGTGCATCCTTGCAATTCAGGATTTTGCATGAGTGATGATCTCTGAATGATACAATCCTCTCCTCACTCTTTGCCTAGATAATCTCTGCTCATTCAATGCTTAGCTGAAATATGACCTTCTTAGGTAACTCTTCCACTGAAACCCTACTTAAGCCATTTCTAAGAAATTCCCACAGTAGACTTGGCATCTCCTTTTTGACCCTTCTCACATATACCACCTATTTATATAGTTTTTTAACTCAAACACCCTACTATAATGTCAGCCCTGCATAAAAAAAGAGCTCTGAATGCATCATTCATCAATTTATCCTTAGTGATTTAAAAAGTCCATTGTAGAAAAGTAGTTTAAAAAAAAAAACAGGCTCATAAAAGCCTGAAAGAAGCTACTGTCCCAATATTGGCGAGGATGCAGAGAAAGGGAAACCTCCTACACTGTTGGTGGGAATGCAAGCTGGGGCAGCCACTCTGGAAAACAGTATGGAGGTTCCTCAAAAAGTTAAAAATAGAGCTACTCTATGACCCAGCAATTGCACTACTGGGTATTTACCCCAAAGATACAAATGTAGTGATCCGAAGGGGCACCTGTACCCCAATGTTTATAGCAGCAATGTCCACAATAGCCAAATTATGGAAAGAACCTAGATGTCCATCAACAGATGAATGGATAAAGAAGATGTGGTGTATATATACAATGGAATATTATGCAGCCATCAAAAATGAAATCTTGCCATTTGCAATGATGTGGATGGAACTAGACGGTATTATGCTAAGCAAAATAAGTCAATCAGAGAAAGACAAGTATCATATGATCTCACTGATATAAGGAATTTGAGAAACAAGACAGAGGATCATAGGGGAAGGGAGGGAAAAATGAAACAAGATGAAACCAGAGAGGGAGACAAACCATAAGAAACTCTTAATCTCAGGAAACAAACTGAGGGTTGCTGGAGTGGAGGGGGGTGGGAGGGATGGGGTGGCTGGGTGATAGACACTGGGGAGGGTACGTGTTATATGAGTGCTGTGTATTATGTAAGACTGATGAATGACAGACCTGTACCCCTGAAACAAATAATACATTATATGCTAATAAAAGTAAACAAATAAAAAAAGAAGCTACTGTCCTTTTAATGTTTTTCTTTACTTAAGTTCAGTGCTTGATTTAGAGTAGTGAGTAAGGATTCATCATGATAAAGATGGGGAAAGATAGGTCATTAGCATAGGAAAGAAAGTGGGTCATTTTTGTGTTTATGTAGGCAGTTTAGTATCACATTTCCATCACCTGGCATTTTAACAAAATTGCTATCTTAAAATGGACTTTTAATTGGCAAATCTGATAGATTATTTTGAATCCTCATCTTCTTTGTCTTCTATAGTACTGGCAACTATCTCTTTTCTAAATTTTTTTTTTCAAAATGCTTCTGTACCCTGTTTTATCTTCTATCCCTCTGATAACTCTATCTCTATAATTTTTTTTAAAGATTTTATTTATTTATTAGAGAGAGAGAATGAGAGATAGAGAGCACAAGAGGGAAGAGGGTCAGAGGGAGAAGCAGACTCCCCGCCGAGCAGGGAGCCCGATGTGGGACTTGATCCCGGGACTCCAGGATCATGACCTGAGCCGAAGGCAGTCGCTTAACCAACTGAGCCACCCAGGCACCCCTATCTCTATAATTTTTTTCCTCCTTTTCTGTGTTTAGACATTCATGGAGATTCATTCACTCATTTAGTAAATACTTACATGTTCACTTTTGCTTAGTTAGTCATTCATTCATCCATTCAAATTATATTTATTCTGTGTTTCCAATGTAAAATGCTTATCCATGAACAGAATCCAACACTGAACAAAGCAAATATAATCCCTGCTCCTCTGACAGTTATTAGAGGTACATAATGAGTAAGTTACACAAGTTTCCTGCTATTATAGGGCTTGCATTTTAGTTAGTGAGGAGGAGTGAGTAGGGAAAGAAGATAAATTAATAAAAATACAGATAACAATATTTTTAAAGAAATGTTAAGTTTTGTTAAGAATGTAAGACACATCATATGCTATCTTAAATAATATAGTTAGGGAAAGTCTCTCTTAATGGATGTAATTTAGGCTGAGACTTATCTGATGAAAATGTTGATCATGAAGATCATCATAAGACAAATGAACCTATCAGGTAGATGGAAATAGCAGGCACAGAAGCGCTTAGGAGAGAACAGAAGTGGGCTTGCTCAAGTACCAACAATACCAGTGGTGATGGAAATTAGTGAGGGAGGAAATATTAATGGAAGGACCACTTACTTTGTTTTGTTCTTACTCCTTCATAGATCACAGCCAATACTTGGACTTGGCAGTTGCAAATTGCATCTCATTCCTGGATTACAATAATTTTGGATTTCTTCTATTATAATGTTGTTATTATACAGGGATTGGAATATCATCTTAGGTAATTTCATTTGTTGCCTGCAAGTTTCTTATCACTAATGGCTCACTAATATTTTCCCTAAGTATGTATAATCCAAATGACACCTCCAGGTTCAATACTATGTACAAAAATAGGTTCATTTTCCATTTGAGCTTCTGGATTCTACCATTTAGCTCAATATTCATATTTTCTCCTGCTTTTGGCATAGGCCTGTATTGCTTAGATTTCATTTTGTTTAATTTTATTTATTTCTAAGATACAGTTAAGACAAGCCTATTACTGCATTTCATTCACTTTATTTCTCTCCATTACATGGAGATAAATTTGTCAAAAAGCTGTACGTTTTAAATACGCTAATTAATCCACCAGCCAATTCTAAATGTCTGCACCTTCTTAGCTTTTTACCAACCTACTAATAATTTGAATCTCTGTTCTTATAACAGCAATGCCTCCTATTCAACTCTAAGTAGGAAACACAGGTTTGGAATTGAGGAATAGTTGGATTAGAAGTAGAAATTTGAGAGTCATCTCATGGAGCTAATGACAGACACAAAGGAAGTGGATAATATTGCAAAGGGGGAGAATGGTATGTGTGTTATAAGGACCAAGACTGAATTTCTCTCCCCACCTTTAACCTTTGAAGGCTTCATCCTTGATAAATCCTTGCATAGAGTTCATGCCTATCATTTCTCCACCGTCATGGTTGTCAGTGTTTCACTCACTCTAACATCCCTGCTTCATGGGTGGGTTCTTAGACTTGGAAAATAAAACAAAGCATATCTTGATTACAATTGTAGTGATTGTGGTGGCTGCTACCTCAGCTGTTCTTCATGACCCTTATCACAGTCAGAACACATTGAGATTAGTTAGAGGCGGAGATTGTCAACCTCCTATCTCAGTTTTTCTTCCACATTGCTTCCTCTAACTTCATTTAACCATGATCTTAACCATTGCCTCCATGATCTTCTACCAGAAATTAAAGCTGAGTATATTTTGAACTAAATTTAACCACCTTAAAAAAATTAATACAAATGACTCCTGAATTTTCGGAGTCCATGACTGCACTATAATTGCATTAAGCAACTATACTAAAAAAATAATTCTCATCTCTCACTTACCTCCAGTTTCACCCAGCTGCACAGCCTTAAAATATCTAACCTGCACTGCATTTTATTTTTATTTTTTTAAGATTTTATTTAAATTCCAGTTAGTTAACATATAGTGTAATTTTAGCTTGAGTAGTAGAGTTTTGTGATTCACCACTTACATACAACATCCAGTGCCCATCACAACATAACCTACACTGCATTTTAAATTTATCCATTCCTTCCCATTCTCACTGCATTGTCTTGTTATTGGGCTGGATTTGCTAACTGTTCTTGACTATTCCTTCATCTCCATCTTCATTTATCACATTTTGAGATTCATTACCTCGAAACAGTTCCAAGTGTGTTTCTTTGATCTACTACACATATAATGAATAAACACCTTCAGTTTTTTTAGTCAACATTTCTAATCTTAGAACAGTGATTTTCTACAACATAGTCTCATCCTACATTTTGCTCTCATCATTCATTACTTATATATACATGTAACTCTGAATAATTATTTATTTTTCAACATAAATGCATCATATTTTGGGTTTGTTTTCTAAAAGCATTTCCTTGTAAAGATTTCCCTATATAAATTATCTTCTTACTGAAGTGCCTGTCTAAACTATCATCTTCCCAAGGAACTTCTCTTATTTTTCAAGATGTTTTGTTTTTTCACTTTGTTGTATGAACAGCTATGGTATATTTTACTTCTCCTAAATTTTCATAATCAAGACACATATTCTAGTATAATTTATGCTTATCTATGGATTTGTCTTATCATTCTACTAGATTTTTAAATTCTCCAACTTTAAAATAGTGGTTTTTTTTTTTTAAGATTTTATTTATTTGTCTGAGAGAGAGAGAGAGCAGAAGCAGGGTGAGTGGCAGGCAGAGGCAGAAGCAGGCTCCCCGCTGAGCAGAGAGCCCAATGCAAGACTGGATCCCAGGACTCTGGGATTGTGACCTGAGTGGAAGACAGACATTTAACCTACTGAGTCACCCAGGTGTCCCAAGTGGTTTTGTTTTGTCTTGTTTTTTATCTGCAGTGGTTAGCATATTTGTATGCACCATGTTTTTGGTAAATAAATGCTAATATGAATTAAATACATGAATCAAGTTCTTTTACAACATATACTTTCATAAAAAATGATGGACTGTGTTATCCATTAAGAATATTTTTATTACCATGTAAATTCCTTAAGTAATCTTGAGCTTCAATCTGTCTTCTATAATGTTTATTTTTACAATGCATGTGGGTAAGCAAACTCAATTCAAATATGAGTACATGCCTGTAACTAAGCGCTTTATGAATCCACTTCTTCGTTACATTGTATGTCTTATCTTTATTAGCTTCTTGTCATATTTATAGACAATAAAAACTCTATAGCTACTGTGAAATGAGATGTATGCCTTCCTCAATGGTTTGAAAGTATTTCTAGTTTTTAAAATACATTTTACAGAAATGTAGCCATTTATGATATTTGAATTTTTAATGTTTCAGATAATTTCTTATTGATTTTATCTTTCTAATGACTAAAAATAAAGGATAAATGATTCTTTAAACAATGAATTCATGAAAAATAAGTTCTTATTTGGTAATATGTACTTGATATGTAAAATTATATTCAAGTTAGGCTATGATAATTATTTAATAATTTCTTATTACATAATTACTTGTTATAATCACTGTTCAAACAATTTGATCTATTTATCGGCTATTGAAAATAAGTCATTTACAAATGTTAATTGCTTTATATTTGAAGGAACTATTATGGAATGTTTATATAACTAAAACATCTGCAGAGATTTTTAAATAATTGAATTACAAAGGACAATATTGTATAATTCCAGTTAAAAAAAAAAACAATTACAACCTTGAAATCCCTAAGGAAATAGTGGAGAGAGTACATCAATATATTTAATCCTTGGTGAAAATTTCCCCTCCCATGAAAGTATATATTAGAACAACATGTATAACTTCAAATTAATTGAAGATATAACTGAAGTTATAGATGTAAAATTCTCATGTGTAGTAAAATCTATTATTCACAGATATCACAACGTACTTTAGGAGTTTTGGAAGGGACAATTAATTACATCAGAAGCCATTCGGTAACCTGCATATTAAGTGTCAAATAGGTCAAAGAGTCTTTGAAATATTTTCAGTCTGTTCTGTTGTTTTGTTTATTAGTTCCTGGACAAGTAAAAAACATGCAAAATAAAATAACCATAAAATATTGGAGCTACATTAACTATATTTAAAGCTAAGGAAAATGTGATGTCTAATTATTTTATGCCTCTATTTCGCCTCTTACTTAAAAACAATGAGATTTATAAATAGTGTAATTTTAGTTTTATGATAACCTAATGGATTAGGAAACTAGAAATCTTTATATTCCATTTTATAGAGGAAAACTCTGTTTTTCAATAAAATTGAACATAGACCTCAAATCTCTAGCATCCTCTACTTCTATTATTTTTCTGTAGCTACAGAGAAAAATGGGAGGTGTTTTGCACAATAAAGAATATACATCTTTTTAAAATAATGTACATCTTTAATAAAAGATACATTTTGCTATAATTTTCTGAGTGATTCCTTTGTGCCAGGCCATCTTCTAAGTGCTTTATTTTACCTAATCTTTAAAATATTCTAGTCAGTTGGATTTAGGTATTAACTACAGTTTATAGAAAATGAGAAACAAAAGGTAAATTACTGTGTTAAGATTTTGACCTTACTAAACTGCATAATTAGGATTCAGATCTGGCAGTCTGACACCAAACAGATTTAATCACATCATCACACTGCCTATTGTAAGTGAAATGGACTTATTTTTTTCTTGGACAAACAGGAAGAATTCTCTGATGAGGAGGAGCCATCTATGAAAAACAAAAACAAACAAACCTGATACAAATTTTCTAAGCAGATACATGCGAAGTATCTAAGGCAAAAATGATCAAGGTATTTGCTAGAAACAGCAAAAATAAAAATGTCTGTGGCTGGAACAGAAAGCAAGTGGTATGAATTCAAACAGACCTTGGCCAGTGTTTTGTATTATATTTTATGTGCATTTCATTCTTAAAAGGAAGGATATAAATTTCTCCTTAAAATGCTTGCTTGTTCTGTGTTTCAGTTACAACATCTATAACATAAGGATATAGTAGGAACCCTTTCATAAGGTTTCTTCCAAGGTCAGTTAAATTAATACTTTAATAGACTATGATACATATTGAATACTCAATAAATTTTAGTAACTCCTTATTCGCTAGTTTGGATAAGCCTCTGAGTAAATGCTTTTCCATTTTTAATTAGAAAAATAGGTATTTAGGGGCGCCTGGCTGGCTCAGTCAGTAGAGCATGTGACTCTTAATCAGGGTTGTGAGTTCAAACCCCAAGTTGTGCATGGAGCTTACTAAAAAAAATAAAAGAAAAATAGGTGTTTATTTCCATAAAATGAAAAGGAAAATAAATGCTGGCAAGATAAAAACAAGAAGTATATAATCCAGGGCACCTGGGTGGCTCAGTCGTTAAGCGTCTGCCTTCGGCTCAGGTCATGATCCCAGGGTCCTGGGATCGAGCCCAGTATCGGGTTCCCTGCTCCGTGGGAAGCCTGCTTCTCCCTCTCCCACTCCCCCTGCTTGTGTTCCCTCTCTCGCTGTGCCTCTCTCTGTCAAATAAATAAATAAAATCTTAAAAAAAAGAAGTATATAATTTAAGTCAATGGCATATGAAAAGATATAAAAATGCATAAATTAGTAAATTTTAGAAAAACTAGAGAAAAATGAAATGAAAGCAAATGCTGAATTTGATTCCATAAAAAATATGTAAATATAACCAAAAAAGAATAAGGATAGAGTTAATCAGAATAAATATAAAGAAGAAAGAAGAAATCAAACATGAACACAACGCATATGTGAAGTGATTGAATCAAAGTGTATTAAATGCAATTTAAACTGCAATTTGAAATACAAATGCAGTTGTCAAAAATATATCATTCTGCTAGAAATGAATCTTTGCTTAAAAATTAAGTAAACCCAGAGTAAATAATTATATAAATATTGAAAAGAATATGAATTTGAATTTTAAAAATTAATGAATTTTATTATATTAAATAAAAACCCTTTAAAAAACAAAAATTTACAGAAAGCAAAGTCAAGAGCCATGTTGAACAGTTAGAAAAATATTTGCATTTCGTGTTATGGACAATAGTGGCACAAAAATATTTGTCTATCAGGGTACCTGGGTGGCTCAGTCGTTAAGTGTCTGCCTTCGGCTCAGGTCATGATCCCAGGGTCCTGGGATCGAGCCCCTGCATTGGGCTCCCTGCTCAGCGGGAAGCCTACTTCTCCCTCTCCCACTCCCCCTGCTTGTGTTCCCTCTCTCGCTGTGTCCCTCTCTGTCAAGTAAATAAATAAAATCCTTAAAAAAAAATTTGTCTATCAAGTATTGAGTATAGAGTTTGATAGTTTTGTATTATATATGAAATATTTTAGTCCAGATTATATGCTTATTTCTACTTCAAGTTTTTTACTTCAGTATGAAAAAGTTTATAGTAATAACATTTTTTCATAGAAACAAAGTTCTTCAAATATTTTACAGACTATAGAGAAGAACTGTCATCAACTGGGTTGTCTTCTACAAATTTATTCTTTATATTTGAATAGTTGTGTTGAAAAGAAATGTATAAAATGCCCATTTGAAAGGAAATAAATATGCAAAGCCAAGAACCCTATTAAATGAGAATTCTCTTTTAGTTTATCGTATTAAATTCCAGTTGGGATTGTCTTTTAAGCTAAAATTTTGTGACAACAGATTACAGAGAGAGAAATAATTCTTTCAGTGGTATTCCTTTTTTTTTTTTTTTTTTTTGGTGGGGAAGGGACAGAACCAAAGGAACAGAGAGAATCCTAAGCAAGCTCCTAGCCTGGCATGGAGCTTAAGGCGGGCCTGACCTCACAATCCTGAGACCATGACCTAAGCCTAATTCAGGAGTCAGACACGTACCTAACTGAGCCACCCAGGTGCCCCTTAGTTGAATTCCTTTTAACTACAACTATGATAAAAGCCAAGTATATATCTATTGCTATATTACACACATATATTATGAGCTTAATATATATTATATATATACTTAATATTTCCACGTATATTTTACCACAAGTATTACTTATTATTGTGCACTATTTACAAACAAAACAAAACAAAACGAAATTCTAAGCATTTTCTATTGGGCTATTACAACTGCTGTGTTTATTTACAAGGTGGTATATATGAGGATGATAATATGAACTAGTATCTGAGTATTTTCAAACTAGTGTGAGCGCTATTTTGGATATTAAGTAAATTGTGAAGACAATTTGTGTAAGGCCATCAAATTAAGCAAATTAGAAATTTACTTAAAGATGAGAAATTATCAAAATAGTGGCTTATTAAAGCTTAGCACTAGCTCTCAGTAGAGGAATTGTTCTAATGAAAGTTATCCTGAGAGTTTCTTTTTTAATTTGAGAAATTGTAGCATTTATCCCTAAAATTCGAAAAATAGTCTTTTGAGTTCAAAGACATTATGAAAAAGTAAAATAAACATATTTTACTATATATTGTAAGAAAAAGCATTACTTGCTTTTGCTTTGTATATGAATACCACTTGAAACCACTTGGAAATAATTAGGAACACAAAGTAACTAAATAATGAATTAATTACAGATTAACATTTATATTTTGACCTGTGCCAGTTCTTTACACAAACATGATTTTTGTTTTTATTTAAAAATAAGTAAGAATCCGAGGAAAAAGTACGAGTAGAGAAGTACAGTTTTTTTTGTAGAGCAAATTTCTATGTCTTAAATATGCAGGATTATTAAAATATTAAATTCACAATGTACTACTTAGCTGGAAGTACTGTTGTTTGTTTAAAAAAGAAAATTGAGGGGCACCTGGGTGGCTCAGTCAGTTAAGCTTCTGCCTTCGGCTCTGGTCATGATCCCAGAGTCTTGGGATTGAGCCTCATGTCCCCATGTCTAGTCCCCTGCTCAGCGGGGAGCCTGCTCCTCCCTCTCCTTCCCGCTCCTCCTCTCTCTCGCTATCTGTCTCTCTCTCAAATAAATAAAATCTTTAAAAAAAAAAAAGACAATTAACAGTTACTCTCATTTCCACCTTGCATGCATGATACTGAGTGAGTAAACAATGTAAGTTTGCTGGGTAAAATCTTAGAAGCTTGTTGCAAAGAAAATGTCCAGTGGAAAGTGTCATTTCAAGGGTGTGTGTGTGTGTGTGTGTGTTTGCATGCATGGGGGTAGCATAATGCAACAGGAGGGATAATTAGAAGTATGTTCCTGGGGGGAATTAGAAGGTCAAAATAAAAGGAATTTTAGAAAATTAGATATAAAGGTCAATTTAAAGTCATAAGGAATACAAAAATGGCAAGATCACATCTAAGATGGTTTGGTAAGAACCTGGTTGAGTAGTTTAGTACAAGATAAGAATCCAATTCTTGGATGTTGTCTGGCTATTGGAATTCCAAATCTTTGTACACATCAATGAATTGTCTGGTACATACAATACTTTTCCAGGATTGCTAACTTTTTGGTCTTCACCTTCTGAATTTATATTCCTGATTCTTTTATCTTGAAATTCCATATTATCAATTAAGATCAACTCTTTCGCTTAATAACTTGACTTCCTGCTATGCTCTTGGCTATATATTTTCCAATAATTTAACATTCCTTGCAATTATAATTTTCTGGCCTTGATATTAAGGATTCTAGTGACAACATTTATTCCTACATCCTTGCTAATAATAGAATCCTCCCTTCCTTACACCCTTCCTTCTTTCCTTTCTCCCTTTTTCCTTCTTTCCTTTCTTCTTTACCTCCATAAAAAACAATTTAATGTATACCATGTCAGGAAATGTTATAAGGTATAGCAATAAACACAACGGACAAAGTCCATGCATTCAGAGTGCTGGATGTAGGTGGAGAATAACAGGCAATAAAAGTAAACATTAATAACGTGTCAATTTGTAATAAATTCTAGAAATAAAACAAACGAGTGACATGAATAAAGTCTTTTAAAACAAGCTATTTGGATCATTTGTAGTTAGACCATACCGTCACTAAATAGCCCAAATGAGCCTCTTTATAATATTTTTTAAAGTTGATATAACCTTAAAAATCAACATTCCACTTTTCTTAAGTACAAAATTATCAGTTCAGAAACAATTACATTAATCAAACATATTCCTGACTAGTTAATTAAAGAAATGAAATTAATTTTAAATTGCCTTTCATTTAGTTAAAGAAATAATGCTGATTAAGATGATGGTTTTTAATCTTCAATCATATTTTTCTTACTCTCAAATTCATAGTTTTAATTCATTAGTAATACTTTTATATGTTGGAGAAAATTATTTTTATATTTGAAGATAAATGAATTTGTGATTAAGCCAATTATAACTTGAAAGGTTTGTTTTCTACATAGTTAGTGCTGATTTCAACTTTGATGAAAATAAATAGCAATGTGTAATAGTGTTAAAAATTATACATTTAATTCTACTTTCTCAAGTGCAACACAAAAACTAGATGATTCAATAACAAATATTCTTAAATGGAAAATTAAAATCAGTGTTTAATGTCTTTCATTATACAGTTGGAATCCTTACTGAGTGTGAAAATTTTCTCTTTTCTCTATCACAGACTTAACACATAGTAGACATTTAAAAAATAGTATTTTATTAATCAAATGATT
This sequence comes from Zalophus californianus, assembly GCF_009762305.2. Taxonomy (NCBI): domain Eukaryota; kingdom Metazoa; phylum Chordata; class Mammalia; order Carnivora; family Otariidae; genus Zalophus; species Zalophus californianus. Next base: position 37,174,373 of record NC_045597.1, read on the forward strand.
AAAGAATGAAAATGAATTGCTCTAAAATAAGAAAGATAACTGAAAAAAGGATAAGAATGGATTACAAATGGCAATAATTAATTTATATTCTAAAAGCATTTTAGAAAAGAAATCTTACTGCTGTAGCCTATGATTCATTTCAGAATAGTTTGTTTTCCCCAAAAGTCAAAATATAAGTAGTTAACAGTTTTCTAGTCCGCACAGAAGGTAGAAGATTACAACTTTGAAGAAAGTGTATATAAAAATTAAGTATGCGTAGATTCTAAGAGTTTCCATTCCATAACACAAAAGCATTTTTTAAATCTTTACTTTGTCTGCTTTAAAGATTAGGTGACAAGATTCAAGAAGTCAATCATTGGAAACCATTGCAGAGGATGAGTTAGAGTTTTTCTCTTTTCTATCTGGAAAATATGTAGATTAGTGTTCAAAAAACCAACAAATGAATTTGGGGGAACTGAAATGCAAAATTAATAGCTGTGTTATAGACATATAATATCTGTAATTGAGAACCATAATTACATACCCGTAATTATGGCAAAAGATATTTTATTCCAGCTACATCAAGTTTCATTTAGTTTTATTTTGTAGTATTTATCAGTTGGTATTTCAAATACATATGTGTATGTTTCACAGAGAACATGGTTATTACCTATAAACATGTACAATTTGGCACTAATATTTTTGGCATACATATATATATATATATATATATATATATATATGAATTTATATGTATAATACCAAATACCATTCAGCCATAAAAGAGAAGATCCTGCCATTTGTAACAACATGGAAGTACTTGGAAGGTATTATGCTAAATGAAATAAGCCAGACAGAGAAAGACAAGTGCTGTGTGATTTCACCTGTATGTGGAATCTAAAAAGCAGAATGAATGAGCAAGCAAACAAACAAAAATCAAAACCAGACTCATAGATACAGAGCACAAACTGATAGTTGCCAGAGGGGAAGGGACTTGTGGGGGGATGAAATGGGTGAAGAGGATCAAGGAGTACAAACTTAAAGTTATAAAATAAATAAGTCATGGGAATGTAAAGTACAGCATGAGGAATATAGACAATAATATTGTATTAACTTTGTATGGTGACAGATGATAGCAACTTATGGTGATCATTTCAATGTATATAAATGTCAAATCACAATGTTGTATACATGAAACTAATATATTGTATGTCAATTATACTTCAATAAAAAACTAGTGGGTGTAAAATACTAATCAGACAGATAGCATATGTGACAGTAATTATGGTTTTAGGGCATGCCTACATAAGTATTAGAGTGTAGTTATTTCTTACAGCTGTTAGAGATTAATTGGTATCAATTTAGAATAATATAAGAAAATTATCTTAAAATGGAACTTTTTGTAGTCCAATCTAGTGTTCAAAATGGCTAGGTTAGTAATTTTTATTTAAAAGTTTTAACACTTACTAAGGAATCAGTTTTGGGAAAGTTATATGTTAAATTAATACAAACATCTACTATGTTAAATGAGTAGCCACCTTTGTCCTACTTAGCATTTCTCTAGCATCTTGAGAATATGCTATTTACCTTTTATAACTAGAGTATGGATAAGTATGCCCATTTGAATTGCAATGAAAACAAAACCTACAAAATAAATTAGAATGTCTACTTTCAGACATAACATAGTTGCTATTGTCCCTTCCACAAAAAGTAGGATAATAAAAAGAAAAAATATAAATCCATGTTTGTAAAGATTTTGGAAAGCTGTGACATAAAAATAACTAGAAGAATTAAAATTCCATAGTAGTAAGACTCTTATGATAGATTGTTTTAGCAGTGACCTCTAATTTGGTCACTCCTACTTTTATCCAAAAGTTATGTCACTTTTAAGGGAAGTTACAAAACAATGAAATGTAATTTTAAAGTGCTGTTATTAATAACTGCTAACTTAAAAATCTATACTTAGGAATTCTTTAAAACACAAATTGAAATAAACATATTTTCAGATGAATAGAATTTGATTGTTAAATTTGTGCTAAAACAACTATTTAAAAAAGACTGTTGAATCATAGGCCTGTACCTCTGAAACAAATACATTATATGTTAAAAAAAAAAAAAAAGAAAAGGGCGCCTGGGTGGCTCAGTTGGTTAAGCGACTGCCTTCGGCTCAGGTCATGATCCTGGAGTCGCGGAATCAAGTCCCACATCGGGCTCCCTGCTCAGCAGGGAGTCTGCTTCTCCCTCTGACCCTCCCCCCTCTCATGCTCTCTCTCTCTCACTCTCTCTCTCTCAAATAAATAAATAAAATCTTAAAAAAAAAAAAGAAGAGAAGATAGCAGGAAGGGAAAAATGAAGGGGGGGAAATCGGAGGGGGAGAAGAACCATGAGAGACTATGGACTCTGAGAAACAAACTGAGGATTCTAGAGGGGAGAGGGGTGGGGGGATGGGTTAGCCTGGTGATGGGTATTAAAGAGGGCATGTATTGAATGGAGCACTGGGTGTTACATGCAAACAATGAATCATGGAACACTACATCAAAAACTAATGATGTAATGAATGGTGATTAACATAACATGATAAAATAAAAATAAATAAATAAATACAAATTCAAGTACAAGGAAAATATTTATAGATGGAGATACAGAAAGTATCTGAAAGGAAATAAGCCATGGTCAGGTCAAAGAAGTAATGTATATGATTTAAATGAATGTTGACCTAATGCTACAATGGTAGTATTATTATTATCCTATTATGCTATTATTAATAATGATGATAATGATAATGTCTTCTGAAGCTTAAAATTTATGTAGAATTTAAATATATAACAGTGATATTTTTAAAAATAGGGAAGAGGAAAATGGAGCTAAATTTGTATGGTGTTTCAATGTTTGAGGATCAGAAAATAAGTAATGCATTAAGAAATAAGAACAGTTGAATTTCAGTGACCTCAACATTCTTATCAAAATCCTAGGAAAGAGCTGGAAATTACATTAAAAAGCATTCATCAAGTATAAAGGGACATACAATAAAGAATCTTACAAGCCCAAGTATTGGAACTTTAAGAAAATTTTTAAATGACAAACACAGATTGATTAATGAAAAAACACGTTACTAATACCAGAAAATAAATGAGTCATCACTATAGATCTTACACACATTAAAGTGATAATAGGATATTATGCGTTTTTTTAATATTTTATCATTTATTATTTTTTTTTTTATTTTTTGGCTTTCAACACTTTATTCCTAGCAAAAACCAAGAAATAGAATTTTTTCCCCATTCAATATGTGCCCTTTTTAATACCCATCACCAGGCTAAACCATCCCCCCAACCCCCTCCCCTCTAGAACCCTCAGTTTGTTTCTCAGAGTCCATAGTCTTTCATGGTTCGTCTCCCCCTCCGATTTCCCCCCTTCATTTTACCCTTCTTACTATCTTCTTCTTTTTTTTAACATATAATGTATTATTTGTTTCAGAGGTACAAGTCTGTGATTCAACAGTCTTACACAATTCACAGCACATACCCTCCCCAATGTCTATGTGTTTTTAATAAGTTTGAAAATTTAGATGAAATGGAAAAATTTCTTGGAAATGATGATTTATTACAACCAACACAAAAGAGATAGAAACTATTTGCATAGCCCTATAGTTTTTAAAATAACTGAATCCCTGATTAAGGACTTTTTCACTAAGATATTTCTAAACTCCGATGGCTTTTTTTGTATCAATTTTTTATTTACATTGTATTTAATTAACATAATGTGTAATATTCGTTTCCAGAAGAGAATTTAGTGATTCATCACTTACATATAACACCCAATGCTCGTCACAGATGCCCTACTTAATACCCATCTCCCATTCAGCAACCCTCAGTTGGTTCTCTATAGTTAAGCATCTCATAAGAATCTCTTAAGTCTCTTTTTTTTTCTACCTCCGATGTTCATCTGTTTTGTTCCTTAAATGTTACCTATGAGTGAAATCATATGGTATTTGTCTTTCTCTGACTTATTTTGCTTGTCATAATACATTCTAGCTAAATTCACATTGTTGGGGTGCCTGGGTGGCTCAGTCGTTAAGCGTCTGCCTTCAGCTCAGGTCATGATTCCAGGGCCCCGGGATCGAGCCTCACATCGGGCTCTCTGCTCCGTGGGAAGCCTGCTTCTCCCTCTCCCACTCCACCTGCTTGTGTTCTCTCTCTCGCTGTCTCTCTCTGTGTCAAATAAATAAAATCTTTAAAAAATAATAATAAATAAATAAATTCACATTGTTGTAAATGGCAAGATTTCATTCTTTTTGATGGCTGTAAACTCAGATGGCTTTACTTGTTAATTCTAAATATTTAAGGAAGGAGTATTACTAATAGTACACCAACTTTTTCAGAAAAAAGTAAATGAAAGATCACTTCTCAACTCATCTTATGAGCCCAGAATAACTTCAAAATGAAAATTTTCTAAGAAAATTACAAGAAAGGTTAAATAATAGTTGAATTGATATTTGAAAAACAGTGCGCTCCATATTAGCAGACAAAGGGGGAAAATAAAAATTTATAATCATCTCAATTGATATAAAAATATAAAATTTTATACTCAATGACATTGAAAATTCTAACTAAATGAAATATAATAGAATTTCCTTAATCTAATAATTAGTATTTCAAAAAAAAGTAAAAGCAATTTTTTACAACATACTTAGTGGCAAAATATTGAATGTTTTTCCTCTAGTTTTGGGAACAAAATTAAAAAATGTTTCTATGGCCACCTCTGTTGAACATTGTACTACATGTCTTTGCCAATGGAAAAATGTATATATTATAGAAAAATAAATTGTATAAAGATTGGTATAGGACGTATAAAAGTATCATCATAGATAACATGACTTTGGAAGATGAAAATCCAAAAGGATATAGAATTAGAATTAATAAATAAGTAAAGCAAGGCTAGTACAAATAAATATACACACATTAATTGTCTCTATATATCACCACCCATCATCAATTAAAAAACAAATGTCATTTACAATAATATTGTCAAACATCACAATTATACCAAGAAGTCTCACTATAGATATGAAAACTCACACACTGAATTACAAAATATTGCAGATATTAATCTAAACAATTAAAAGATTGTATCATATTTATGAATGAAAGATAGTATTGTTTAAATGTCAATCTCCAAACTTGACTAGAAATTTAGTGCAGTTTCAGTTAAAATGTAGGTATCACAAAATCTTCCCTTCTCTTTCTTTCCTCTTTTCCTCCTTTCTTTCTTCCTTCCTTCCTTCTTTCCTTCCTTCCTTCCTTCATTCCTTCCTGCCTTCCTGCCTTCCTGCCTTCCTGCCTTCCTGCCTTCCTGCCTTCCTTCCTCTTTATTTGTGGAGATTGATAAGATGATTCTAGAATGTATGTAGAATTGCAAAGGATACCAAAGAGGCAAAATAATCTTGAAGAAAACAATCAAAGCTGTAGTATTTATACTATCAATATCAAGCCTTACTGTGAATAATAATAATAATAACAAAAGGAATATGATATTGGTGTAAGGATGGAAATATAGGTTAATGGAAATAATAGAAAATATGACCATCTAAATTACAACAACAAATGTGCTGCAGCAAAATAGTAACAAAAAAGATGTTCTTTTGAGTAACTGGTGCTTTATTGATAGGGTAATTATCTGGTAAAAATTAATGTTGGCCCTTACCTCGTAACTCATATAAAATTTAATTTGTGAGAAAATATTGAGCTAACCCAAAGACTTGGATTTTCAAATTAGACTAATACAAATAAGAGATCTTACCCAGTAAAGATTTACTAATAATTTCAAAAAAAAAAAGAAAGAAAGAAACAAGAGACACAGAGGTAGTATGGACATTGATATACAGGTCTGGATATTGAGGGCAATCCCCAAGGTCCTTTTTTCTTAGATAAGACATATTCTCTCTGGTTCGGGGTAAATGGTGTATCAAACTGCAGTCCTTAGATTATTGTCTCTTATTGGGGAGCATCTAGTTTATAAAATATCTCCATTTTATACCCAAAAATGTATGATATTTTAAAAATCTTGGCTCATAGGTCCATACCTTCTGTATTAATTTGCTAAAACCAGTCTATAATGAGGAATGCCTAATAACATTCCAAAGAAAGGGACCTTCCTCAATTAAATATCATAATATCATAATTTCATTTATGTGAGGGCTAGGGCTGTATATTGAATGTTTGTGTTTCCCCGAAATTCTTATGTTGAAACCTAATACCAAATGTGATGTTACTTGACAGTGAGGTCTTTGGGAAGTTATTAGGTCATGAGGGTGGAGCCCTCATGAAGGGGTTTGGTATGCTTATAAAAGAAAATCCGGGAAAGAAAACTTCTTAGCCCCTTCCACCCTGTGAGGACATACCGAGAGGATGCTTGTTAATGAACAAGGGAATGGGTTCTCACCAGACACTGAATCTGTTAGCACCTTAATCTGGGATTTGCCAACCTCCAGAACTGTGAGAGATAAATTTTTGCTGTTTAGGCCACCAGGTCTATGGTACATTTATTATAGCCACCCAAACAAAGACAATGAGTTAGCCTGTTCAGTGTGATTAGAGTAGATCACCTTGTTTCTTACATTTACTCTGGGATATTCACTTGGTAACCTTAAGAAAAAATAGATCACAGTCCAATTGCTTTAACTTCTTTTTTCCTCCAGCATAAACTCAAAGTAAAAGATAAAATAAGGCTTAGGTAGAACAATATTTTCTTAAATTTGGCGTAAGCAAATTTCTTTTAAGCAGGACATAAAGAAGTGGTAAGGACATAAAAACATAAATTAAAAGTTTATATATTGTACTTCATTAACATCACAAACTTTGCTTCTTTTAAAGATACCTTAAGAAAGTGAATAGGCAAGACACTGTCTAAAAAAGATATCTGCACTATATTTACCCTTCAGTTTATCTATCTATCATCTATTATCTATCTATCTATCTATCTATCTATCTATCTATCTATCTATCTCTCTACCTACCTGTGTAGATTTTTTAAATTAATAAGAAGAAAGTATAACAAAAATGCTATATTGTCAGATATACAATGTTATATAATAAAGATGTCAACAGGGGGGCACCTGGGTGGCTCAGTCGTTGGGCGTCTGCCTTCAGCTCGGGTCATGGTCCTGGGGTCCTGGGATTGAGCCCCGCATCGGGCTCCCTGCTCAGCGGGAAGCCTGCTTCTCCCTCTCCCACTCCTCCTGCTTGTGTTCCCTCTCTCTCTGTGTCTCTCTGTCAAATAAATAAATAAAATCTTAAAAAAAGAAGATTTCAACAGGAACTTTCTGCATCAATTTTTATACTTAGTGGTAAATATTGAAAGCTTTCTCCTAAAATAGAAAGAAAACAATTGTGCCCAGTATCACCACTAAGATGAATTGTTTACCTGTGCAAAAAGTGTGAGAAAGGAAGCCAGAGAGAAAGATACAAATAAAGAAACAGAGGGATGCCTGGGTGGCTCAGCCCACTAAGCATCTGCCTTCAGCTCAGGTCATGATCTTGGGGTCCTAGGATTGAGAACCCCGATGTGGGACTCAATCCCCTGCTTAGCGGGGAGTCTGGTTCTCCCTTTTGGATTGGAAAGGATTGGAAAGAACAAACCTCACTGTCACTTCTGCTATATATATGGACAATGTAATATTATTCAGTCTTAAATAAGGAAGGCAGTCCTGCCATTTAGAAGCATTGATGGAGGTGCCTAGGTGACTCAGTTGGTTAAGTGTCTGACTTTGGCTTAGGACTGAGCCCCGTGTCCAGCTCCCCACTTAGTGGGGAGCCGGCTTGTCCCTCTTCCTCTGCCCCCCCTCTGCTCTCCTCTCTCTCTCTCAAATAAATAAATTTTAAAAATCTTAAAAAAAAAGGAAAAAAAAACTGCATTGATGAATCTGGAGGACCTTCTGCTAAGTGAAATAAGCCAGACACAGAAAGATAAATATTGTGTGATCTCATGTATGTGTCAAGTCTTAAAAAAAAAAAAAGTTGAACTACTAGTAACAGTGAAAAGGATGGTAATTACAATAGCTGGGATGGGGTGAAAAGAGGTTTTGATCAAAGAGTATAAACTTTCAGTTATAAATGAAGAAATTATAGTGACCTAATGTACATCATAGTGACTATAGTCAATAATGTGTTATATCCTTGAAATTTGTTAAGAAAGTAGATCTCAGTGTTCTCACCACACACACAAGGGTAACTATGTGAGGTGATGAATGGGTTAATTAGGTTGCATGTGGTAATCACTTCACAATATATATGTATGTCAAAGCATCATGTTGTATACCTTACATATATGTAATTTTTATTGGTCAGTCATACCCCAATAAAGCTGGGAAAAAAAAACCAAAGTAGTAATCTTAGTTCTATACAAATCAGCATCATTTTGGCAGCTGGAAATCCTGCTTTAATGCTTTAAAGCATTAGCTTTTAAGTCACAATCAGGACAAGAATATATCATCCCTATTACTTAACATTGTTTTAACATTGTTATGACATAACACACTTAGAAAGAAATTTGATTTATAAAAATTACAATACTATCATTATTTCTGTTATGATTTTTTAGCTAGAAACATGTTTATAAACAATAAATCAGTAAAACTTCTACATACAGATTAACAAAAAGATTTGTATCTCAAAGAGGCAGAAAAAGAAATTACAATTATAAGATTTCTAAGGTAAATGTACTAAGAAAAGGGAAGCCAGAAGCCTAGAATGAGGAGGAAGTATAAAGTTTAGTCAAGCTGAGGGGAAAGTGGATGCCTTTTGGTTACTAGTTTGGCAAGGAATATTTTTTCTTTTTTCAGAGCATTAAGTGGTCTAAAGAAATGTGGGAGGGTTGAAGCAATGAGACTTTAGTTTGGACACATAGAATGACTTCAAACTATCCTGTATGATGGTTCTAGAACCACTTTTGCAACTGCCTCCACAATCCCAAAGCCCCTGCTGACTTCAAAACCACTCAGTAGCTATCATGATCCACATGTACAGTATGAATGCTTGGACCTAGCCTGTTGAAATCCTAAAAATTGGATCCTTTGATAATGTTACTGAGGGAAAAAGGCCTCTATGACTGGGTTTGCCAGAAAAAAAAATGTAGAAATAACAAAATGAACACTAACAACACCTCCACTTCACTAAACATTCCCAAATTTAAATAAAGGTACCTGACTCCCTAAACCAAAATCACAATTTAACTACAGTAAATACTACATAGGAAACACAGATTTTAGCTTACCTGACTCCATAATACATAAGTACACTAGAAATGTTGAATACAATTTAAAAGTAAATCAAATATACTCATTCCCTAAAGTGGCCATTCCTTAAATTTGATAGATGAGCAGAAATATCACTTACAATGCACTAGTTTAATACAACCTCATTATAGGACATCTGCTGACAGAGAAAAGAGTTAACTAAAATGGAGAATACAGGGGTGCCAGGGCGGCTCAATCGGTTAAGTGTCTGCCTTCGGCTCAGGTCATGATCCCAGAGTCCTGGGATGGAGTCCAGCATCAGCTTCCTGCTCAGCAGGGAGTCTGCTTCTCTCTCTCTCCCTCTGACCCTCCCCACTGCTCATTCTCTCTCTCTCAAATAAATAAATAAATAATCTTTAAAAAAATAATAAATTTGAAGAATACAATCTATGTTATACTCAAGTACATATCATATTTTAGACCTATTATACAAACATCAGAATTACTAGGGATCAGAATTAGTATGGCAGGGCGCCTGGGTGGCTCAGTTGGTTAAGCGATGGCCTTTGGCTCAGGTCATGATCCTGGAGTCCCAGGATCGAGTCCCACACCAGGCTCCCTGCTCAGCAGGGAATCTGCTTCTCCCTCTGACCCTCTTCCCTCTCGTGCTCTCTATCTCTTATTCTCTCTCTCTCAAATAAATAAATAAAATCTTAAAAAAAAAAAAAGAATTTGTATGGCAAATCAGAAACACTAAAGTGATTCACATTAAGTTACATTGGGTTTACTTTCAGTACAATACCTATGCAGAATACAGGTTAGAAAACATATTTGACTCGTAAACTACTAATTTGCAAACTCTTGTCAAGAGACAGAAGTACTATCCTGAAATACAACACTCTGGGTCCTTGTCCTTAAGCTGCTACTATCAGGTTGTACCATTTAGCCCCACTACAACTGTAATTTCATCTGTAAAATTAACAGGTTTGAGCAGGAAATCTCATACATTGTGTGTGAGAAAGTGAATGAAAGATATTTTATTTCATATATGCATCCATAAAAAGCAATCATGAAGAGATGTTAGTCCTAAAAGGAAATATTTATATATAGTAGAACAAAAGAATACAATGCTCAGTTATTTTTAGCCATTTTGCACTTCTTAAGGCTAATTTAGTTTGGCATTGAAGGAAATTAGTGTCAAACTCTAAGTCAGGCTTTAAAAGTTTAAATCCAACCTGACATCTGGACAGAATGTTAGTTTTAGCTGAAGGATATATCTTGTCTTATTTTCATTTTGAATATTCATTTGTTATATATTGCATTCAAAAGATATTTGGTGGAAAAAGGATATTTGTTATATTAATGTTATAAATAGGTGCCAAACTAGAGATTTGGGAAAATAACTTTTATAAATGGAATTGCAAAAATTCTCTTCCTTTATTTTTTAACACATGTTATTATGTATGTCCTATTGACCACAGATTCAAACATAACATAAAGTGATTTGACTAAGCCACCTCTTTATTCAAATACACCATAAATCATTAAGGTTTGTTAAATTAAAAAAAATCCAAGGATTCATTATTTAAATATTTTAGTTTATATCTCCAGATGTTTATGTAATAACTTAGAATTATGTTAAATACTGCTCTCCTAAGTATTCATTTCAAGATTTTCCATGACTGCCATGGAAATTCAGTGAATTGATTTCTGAATAATTTAGTTTGCCCCCTACATGACTTTGTTTTCACTATACACTTAACACCCCACAATAGGGAGATTTACTAAAAAACAACCTAAAATCTCATTGTCAATATCTAATATATTTTTAGTATGTGAGAAAGTTTATGAACTTGAACTCTCATTAAGTTAGTCCTAAACCTGCATTCTGTGTTTTTCCTTCAGTGCTTACTATAATTTTAGAAAATTATTTATATAATCCTCTGCCAAATATTATCTCCATTACACTGATAGCTCCTGGAAAATAGAGCATATATATTATTGCTATTTTTCACTATAGCACCTAGTTATGATGAGAAGAATACTTCTGGCATTACCTTTTTTTCAGTAAATATTTGTAGAAGGAATGCATAAGTGAAAGTAAGAAAAAGACAGGCACGGAGGGAAGGAAGGAAGGAAGAAGGAAGGAAGGAAAGAAGGAAAGAAGGAAAGAAAGAAAGAAAGAAAGAAAGAAAGAAAGAAAGAAAGAAAGAAAGAAAGAAAGGAAGGAAGGAAGGAAGGAAGAAAGAAAGAAAGAAAGAAAGAAAGGAAGGAAAGAAGAAAGAAAGAAAGAAAGAAAGAAAGAAAGAAAGAAAGAAAGAAAGAAAGAAAGAAAGAAAGAAAAGAAAAGAAAGAAAGAAAGATTGAATTAATGATATCCTCTTTGTATTTAGAACTCAATTTGCAAATGTTTTTCCAAGTCTCATAGACAGATTTCCAAGCCTCATAGAAAGATTTCCAAGGAGGCAGATTCTGATAAGGTACAGGTATAGGACTTTATTTGGGGGACTTCAAGAGTCTTGTTTTGGATTTCAAATTAAGCAATAGCATTTATATGGGTAAGAGCTCACTCACTCACTAAAGCAGTTTGCCGACATGATTTATTTAGGTCATTGGATCCTTAATTCCAGGTACTTTAGTTAGTATTATATTGACTACCACAAATATTCTCCCTGTTTGTTTTGTTTAGAATAGCATCCAGGGTCACAAAAAGAACCATTATGGGATGAACTTCTGTGCAATCCTATGGCCTACTGATGATTTCTCTCAGACTTAATTTGGATTCGGTTTGTTGATTAGATAACCATTGATCATGGTTACGTATTTCAGAGCTGCTGAGTGTAGGTTTAAACTCAATGCTGTAGCTGACTACATTAGTGAATGAAGAGAAATGGGGTCTTTACCGTACAGAGTTATCTTCTTGAACTTGAGGGGAGGAAAAAAAAATCAATGAAGTATGGCAAACAGTGGCTAAGCAGAAAGTGTAAACAGTCTGTGTAAGAAAACCCTGACTCTAGGAATCATGTTTCTCAGAACCAGAGGAAAACAGAAATGAGAAGTAAAAATTCCTCACATTCTCTTATGTTTAACAACAGATAGAGTTTGGGGATTCCAAAAGGAAACATCAGAAATTCAAGAAATAATGCCATCAGGCCTAACAAAAGACTTGTATCTTAGAAAAGTCAAATTTTTTCTTTGTAAAGAAAGAAATGTTTAAATTCAGTAAATATTATTGGTTCATAATATGTTAGAGTTGGAACAGGTTAGTATTTTGAAGATTCATGTTACATTTGACTGATGGAAGAAGGAAAATAGGGAAGAAAATGCAATATGGCAGTAATTCCTGTCAAGCTGTCCTTTTGCGTGGAAAGAGAAGTGAGCTTTCATCACTATAGAGGAAGTAAAATTATTCACAATTTGAAAAAGTCCAAGTCCAAGAACTGAGGGGTTTGAGAAAAAAACAAATATTGGCGTACAGAGGGTAATGAAACATTTCTAAAAACACCAATTTTAGTTCAATAGTCTCTTTGAGGACATTTTCTAATTCTAAGAAATGGAGAAATATACAGGACCCATTCCTGAGATACAAGAGAGAAAATGATGGAGTCTTTGAGACTCTCCACTGAGAATTCTCATTCAGTTGAACATTGAAATACCACAAGCACAGGAGTCAAAAGAAAATAAAAAGGAATAAAGGCCCATACAATTTTTCATGAATACAGAAGTTTCAAATATCACAGTCTGAGGGGCGATTCCATCTTACCCAGGCAAGGAGAAGACCATACCTGGATTAATCACTTGAGAGAAGAGTTCTATCAATTGAAATGCTCAGTCACATATTTTGGATTCTAAATAGTGCCACCTTCTTAATGACTATGAACCCAAAAATATTTTTATTGTTTCTGCATACATTTGTTTCTCTACTCCCTTCCCCCAGTGATTAAATTTCTTCTACAGTCTATTAGTGATAAGTATAGGCAATCACTTCTCAGATGGAGATGCATAGGTAGGAATCATTGTGGAACTTTTAAAAAACACAAAATATCAAGTTCAAGTATTGACCCTCAAACATATGTGTCCATCTGCTCAGGCTGCTATAACAAAATACATTAACTGGCTGGCTTATCAACCACAGAAATTTGTTTTTCACAGTTGCGGAGGCTGGAAGTTAAGATCAGGGTGCCAACATGATTGGGAATGGTGAGGACCCCTCTCACTCTCTAGGTTACAGATGGTCTCCTTTTGTTTCCTCACACATTCGAAAAAGGGTGGGACAATTCTCTGGGGTCCCTTTTAAAAAGGCACTAATCCCAGTTATGAAAACTACTCTCATGACCTAATTACCTCCCAAAGGTCCCACTTCCTAATACCATGACATTGGGGATTAGGATTTCAACATATGAATTGGCAGTGTGGGAGGGACACAAATGTTCAATTCATAAAATTTTGCCCACACAGAATAAACTGTGCTGAGCAGAGATGTGTGCATGTGTGTAATTGAATAGCCGCAGAAGTGATTTGTATGGGAACTTCTGCCTTTATACCAAATCTATATTTTCTTGTATATTGATTTTACACATTTCAATTTTGCATCCGAAATGCTATTTTCTAAGGAAATGTGTGTCTCAATCATAAAAGGATATAGCTGTTTATATTTGTTTCTGGAGAACTGTTTGTATTTTCTAAATATCCTGGAAGTTGTAGTAGTGCTAAAATGCCCTTGTGTATCTTATTGACCAGCTGGAATGTCAGAAAAGTAGGGACACAGGACTGACTAGAGTTAGATTAACCAACTTTGCAGCTGCTAAGGGAAGAAATGAACCTGATTGCTATAGAGAAGGACTCGAGTGGCTACAGCTGGGAGAAACAATCTAGGTTCTTTTTAGGCACAGAAGTGTGGAATCATAGCTAGGACTAAGCTGAATAAAGAAATGATAGTGGAGACAATATTTTTGGAAACAAATTTGTTTAAAAGGGAGAAGAAATCTCATTTAGGAGACTTTAATTCCTCTGTAGGAATAAAAGATTTACTTAGAAATGGGTGTTGACATTTACTTTTGAACATTTTTTAATTGCTGACAAAACAGTATAGTAGAAGCTTTCATAATTTACTTCCACATAATAGACATGACAGATGAACCAATGCTTTATTTTCCTTTTCATAGTCATGGCACTTGGGCTGTCTGTATGCATGCGGGTTATGTGTGTGCTTACCAAGAATGAGTTGTATTAGTCCTGTGATTGTTTATGCTAATTTTGGCATGTGTTATTTTATTTACGATATTTAATTAAATAATATGCAAAATTATGATCCATGAGTACAGGGAAAATAGATTTATTTTATTCTATACACACCAAGATGAATACTTTAGAGAAACTCCCTAAAGGCAAATCATTAAAAAGAAATTGCTGTCAAATTGGTTTTGACAAAGAATTTTAAAGGATTCAGGGATGGAGGGAGGGTAAGGTATATAGAAGGATTTTTACATACAGACTGATATTTCTATTCTTTAAATAAATAAGAAACAAAATATATGTATTATGGAAGTAGTGTACAAGAAAGATCTTTACTTAGACACATTATCACTGATGAATTAATTTTCTTTTATCTAAATCAAAATATTTAAATGACATGTTCATTAGCCTGATTTCTAAGTTAATAAATTTGTTCAAATACTTGACCAGTATACCCATCAAATCAGAGAAGATTTTTTTTTTCTCTCTGGGTTTGCTCTGCCTGGCAATTCTCCATTCTTAAGGCTATATGATCATCTAGTATAGCTGAGTATGATTTGATATGAAAAATGGTATATGAAATACATTTTCACCAAATAAATGTCATCCTCAAGATAATTAGTTTCCTACCCTGAACCACTGATTTTCTGGAGGCATTTTAAAGAGGCATTTAGAGAGGTCTTTGATCAATATGATGTCATTCCTATCCCAGAACGATCAATAGAAGCCATGGCAAAGAGCAGTGAAGTAGCCTCACCACTGTGCTTGCAGAAATTCTCTAATCCTGTGCGCTAATTTTTCCCTCAAAGTGGAAGGTAATGCCCCTAACTGACGGACAGATTTGGCCAACACTATAAGGAATTGGAGAAAGGATTGAAATAATGGTTGGCCTCCAGGATAAGATATGTCTGTGTGGCATCCTACTGTCTCTCCAAAGAGAAGTGTGGATGTGACAGCTCATATTTCAAGACATTGATAGTGTGCATCTTACAATAAAGTTTAAAGTGTAGTATGTATTAGGATGGCTCCTTCCATTCTCTCCTTCTAATTCAGTGAGTGGATGGGTACTAAAGAACACTTGCATATTGGAGGGTTTAGGCCAATTAAAGATTCTGTATTCTAACTGTAGTAGTCTGAGCACGGAGGTCACGTGGGGACGGTCCCATGATGTAATCTAGGCTTACCTCCTGCTCTCCTTAGCAACCACCAATTGGAGTTAAAGATTTTATTATTTTATGTGCAAAACTATCTAGTATATGGTACTATGAAGAATTTGAAAATATTATTTTTTTAATCAGGAAATATGTATAGCCCTTTATTTACAGAATTTTGTATAAAGTTATGTTTATGGAAGTAAGCTTATTTCCTGTCAGCATTTCTGAAAAAAAAATATTGGGGACTGACATTTAATATCTTCCCTAATCCCGCTCTTTAATTTAAAAAATCATAATATAAAGTATAATAAATGTAATTATTTTTAAAAAATCGATCTTCACATAGATGCTTCTGAATCCTCTTCATAGTGTCTCCCTTTTCTATATTATATTATCATTTCCTATGGCATGCTCCCAAAAAGGTTAAGAAGTCCTGGCCTAAAGGGAACTTATATTCAGGTTTCTAATCCTGAGGGGAAGTTCTGATATGAAACAAGAAACCATAAAGATTACAGAAGGGAGGATTAGAACTTTTCTTTGGAGTAGTATTTCCTCTGCTCAGTCTGTATTACTGTTTTCTAGACTTCATTCACTTCTTCCATTTGTTGTTGGTGTGGGTGATAAGGGCATGCAAGTATCTTTCAACTGGGAAATATACCAACTCATATAATTATAAGACCAAATGAGGCCTAGAAAAATCTAAGACATGTATTTACCACTTGGACCAAATTTTATTGTTCATTTGAACAAACCAGTAGTTTTGTTTCAGCAGTTAGTGTGTTAAGAAATATAAATCACTCAAAAATGCACATAAACTAGTCACTCATCTTGTTTTACGTATCTAGTCAAGGCGTTAAAAATTTAGACTCGAGTTTAATTTATCTCATTTCTACATGGTAAAAGCATATAGAATTTTTTGAGGAAAATCCCTACTTTGATTATTGTTTTGTTTTGTTGTTATTGTTGTTGGTGTTTTCTTGGCTTGGAATACTCCCAAACTCTCTATCAAGGAATCAGGTGGTGAGTACATAGTCATTGAATTGCCTGGGAATGGAGTCAGGGCTCTGACCTCACTTTCTTAGACTCAGGTATAAGTTTATGAACACCCATTGTTTCAATTGTGTTTATAGCCCTAACCTTAGGCCTTTTCAGGGCAATTTTCTTCTTTTCTCCAATGACAATAAACTCAACACAGAGTGATCTTTAATTAGCAGTCTTGCCCTTAGGATTATTTAGTAACTTCAAAAAATTGAATTATGTTCTGGAGATCTGATCACTTTTAAAGAATAGCATAATCTTTACAAATTGCCTCATGGTTTCATTTTTCCTGATGTTTTTCTAAGACATTCAAGATTTTCAATAAAGACAGCTAAACCACATTTCCTTGGTACAAAACCACACACAGCATTTTGGACATTGCAGGCAATTTAAATTCTTCAGAGTTTCACTCATGTGCTGATGATCAGTCACCTGGACTATATGTCAGCATCTATCTTTTCCTGCTCTTTTGCTCACAGCAGGCTTTTTTTTTTTTTTTTTTAATGGAGCCATTGAGTCCTGGTTGCTATAGAGATTTCTTCCACCATTCCAAAGGAAATAGGGTGACATGTATTTCAACCAATAAAGAATCCTCACACTTAACTGGGACAAATAAGTTTCTTCCAATATTGTGGAGCAGATTTACCAAGCTGCTTAGTTTTGGGCTTTCGGTTGTTTGTAGAGACTTCAGTGATGATTTTCTTTTATTTACATATGTATGGTTTAGAATGGCACCATGTTCTTGAAATCCTGACAGGAATCTGAAAGGTCTAGTATAAGGGTAATGCATAACACATGTCAGGCTGCAATCACAAGTGCCCTTTCTCTTCCGTAGTTGACTGATCCTGCACCAAGTAGGTGCTCAACTTTCTCTTTCATTAGGAAGAGATTCTTATCAAGAGATTGCTAAGTCCCTCACACACACAGGCCCTTAGGGGATTCACCAAGAGAGTTCTCTAGGTGAGTTGGGATGTATTTGGTTTACAAGATAAACAAACCTGAGTCTCTGTCTGTAGAACCCCAGTGCACTGTCAATCCTCTTGTGAGACTGTTAGTTTTGTATGCTAATTTAGACTCTGCTTTATCTCATCCTACTCAAAATATAGAGACCTATTTAAGCGAATTACTTATACAGTATATTTATTTTGGAATATATAGGGTTGTAAAAATATTTCAGTTGAAATTAGTCGTTATTGAAAACTATAAAGTAACCCTGTAAGAGATTCAAAGGAATTTGTTAGTCCTTTTGATAGTATGTTTAATTCCCATTAATTTTCATGGTGGTATGTGTACATCTAAAGAGAGCTAGCCACACATCTTTTTTTTTATTATGTTATGTTAATCACCATACATTACTTCATTAGTTTCTGATGTAGTGTTCCATGATTCATTGTTTGCATATAACACCCAGTGCTCCATGCAGTATATGCCCTCTTTAATACCTATCACCAAGCTAACCCATCCCCCCACCCCCCCGCCCTCTAGAACTCTCCGTTTGTTTCGCAGAGTCCATAGTCTCTCATGGTTCATCTCCCCCTCCGACTCCCACTCCCTTCATTTTTCCTAGCCACACATTTTTGAAGGTGATTGCTATTAGGCTCAAAGACCTTTAAGCTCTTCTATATAGAAAGTAAAGCACTATTCTTAAAAAGCTGCACATCTCTTATGTACAAATTGTACTCATTTTATATTTGGGACAGCTGATGTCATTGGGAGTTGTATGACAGAAACTAGTGCATGAGCTTCAAACTATGTCCTTGTTGATATATTAATAGGCTGGTAGAATTGTCTTCCTCAGTACTCCGATTATTTGAATTATATATAGACTTCTAAGTCATCAGCATTTAAAATCCTCTTCTATTATAATGAATTGTTTCATTATTCACTTTCATTTTGTTTCAATACACTCCATATTCCCATTAGTTAAATATGCTTGAGAAGTTATCATTTGGGGATTCAAAAGTGAATGAATAATGTTTGAAGGGTAAGAAATCCGGACAAGATTTTATCCTATGTTTAAAATAATGTCTTAGCACAATTTTACACATATAATGGAGAGGTGTCATGATTTTTGAACTCTCAATCCTCCTCCAAAGAAGAAAGAATTAGAAGTTCATTAAGAGACCTTTAGAAAATAGGTTACATAAAATTAGCATTAGTATTAGAGTGGGTAAGAACATTTACATTATATTAAAAAAATACTGCCTACCACAAAAAATAATATATTTCTTCTGACACATTTAAGATTCATATGCATACTTGATGTATTTATATACAGGGTTAGTCTTATCCATGTACAAAGTAGAAAGCTGCAAATAAAGTATAATTTTTATAGACACAGGTAAATCTTTATGTATCCCACACACCCAAAAACATAGGGGAATGATTGAAGAAAGGAAATATGGGCAAAAAGAAAATGAGTAAAGCATATTCCCCCTAACACCACCACCAGTCATTTCCCTTCCTAAAGTCTTGACATTTATTTAACAGAAAAAAAATCACCAAATTTTAGTGCATAACTAAAATTAACAATCATAATTTATAACTATTCTCAATTAGTTGGTAGACCGTTGAAATTGATCACATTTTAAACTGAGAGCCAAGTTCTGATTATGGTATGTGAGGTCCCAGGTGAGGAAGAACATCATGATTCAGCTTCTTGCTGGGTCAGGGGAGCCTGATATCAATGGAGAAAAGAGAGATGCTCAATAGCTATAAATTCAAGACATGTTTGCTCAATTCACATAATATCTGATCATTCCTGATAATGAAGAGGTACTTGTATAATATTAATGTGTTTAATTTTGAGTTTTCTTATTAATTTTACTACTTTTGATAGGAAATCTAGGTGTATATAAATTCAGAATATCAAAGCAGTGAAATCTATTAGAAAAATGTGTTTTTCCATTATATTTTGCATAAGATGTTGGAAAAGTGTATTTATTGCTGACTTATAAATTACTGTGTTGGAAAATGAATGGATTAATTCACTCTTCTCAAATATATATTTTAATTGCATTGTTTTCTTTTGGTTTAGCTTTGTTAGTTTTGCTGATATGTAAATTGTTAAATCCTGAGTAAATTTTGGAATCTACTGTATTATCTAGAAAACCTTTGTGTACACAAAATTAATTCTTAAATGAATAATAATATTGAAAACAATATTTATATATGAATAGTAAAATATAGGGAGAACTAGCAAGGAACATCATTAATCATAGATATTTTTTCAGGTTTATAAAAAATTGTTACTACATGCTCTAAATCCAGAAGGTGGCACTCTTATACTGTATTATGCAAACTTCTTGGTATTTCTCTTTTTTCAGTATACACACACACACACATTTAATGTATGTATTCACATTTACAAGTATAAACATATAAAATTGCATGCATTTATATAGTGAATACTTGTTCACATAGCAACATTATAATACAGCTTTTTATATTCATGAATTTAATATTTTGTCAGCTACATGGAGTTAACAATGTATTTCAGTAATTAATTTGGAACATTTTCTTAGATATAACAAGTAATAGTTTTGCTGTAAAGTTACCACACGAATGCACTATTATATAATTACTTTGTTACATTAATTATACAATACAGTATTAACACAAAATAATTTTGTTATAGGGAATTCATAATCAAAATTAAAAGAAAATCTCATCCACATACACCAATTGTTTTTATGGTTTCAGTTGAATTGCTCTTTGCAATAGAACACAAATATATAAGGTAAGATAGAAAGTTAATTGCAATGTTTAAATTCATTATTTAATTTATTTAAATGTGAAGTTAGACATATGTAATAAAATTCAGTTCTAGAGCAAGGAAAATGCAATGTGAGTATGTTGCCTACATAAGACTTTAATAACTGGTTAACTGATCCCTAGTTAAAGAAACCTCACCAAGAAATGATAACATGCAACAATACATGAGAAATGGAGCCTGAAGGGGGAAAACATAAAATAACTACAGACAAACATGTAATTTGAAAAATAAAGACTAATGAAAAAAATACAAAATTTCAAAATAAAGTGTAAAAATATAAATGAAATATGAATTCATCCTACAGATGTGAAACCATTGTATTTGTGACAAAGCAAAATCTATTTTTTCTAAGTTATAGATCCTAGTTCATTCATTCATTTATCGATTTTCTGTGTCATTTTCTCTTCACATTTTCATGGAGACAACATGATACAGTGGAGAGAGCATGGGGCTTTAGCATTAAATCAAGCTTGATGCATGCTCTTGCCTACCTTGTACTAGTGAAGTGACATTGATCAAGTGACTTAACCTATCTGAGAAACCTGAAGCCCCATGGAGAAATAAGGGCAATGTTACTTAGCTTATAGAGCTGTTGTGACAGATTCATAATAAAGGTTACTTTCTTTTATCTTTTAAAGTGCTGTTCTTGAGGTAGGATTTACAATGCTAGGTAGAAAATTCAGGAACAAAGTTCACATTCCTGCTTTTCTAAACCTGATTACAATAAAGGAGTCTTTCCTGAGTGCTTCATGACTTATTTTTCCAAAGAAAGGGTAAAAATTCATATGCTTATAGTAAAATTCTATTTTTTGAAATATTTGATTTTTACACACACACACAAAAAAAAAAACAGGAGAATTTTTCTTTCTTCCTGTGCAAAAATGGTTAGAATTGTGTCACTTTTTGTTTTACTAAGTTGCTAAAGAAATCTTGCATAATCTACATTTGTATTCCCAGGAAAGGTATTTCAAATTGGGTTGACAGTATATTTTATGACCTGATTACTAGAAGTTTTATGGTTGTATTTGTGATTTGTTTTTGTAAGATATAAATGTATGCTCAAACTTCTATAATTGAGTAAAAGTGAAACATTTCAAGGCTCAGTTATATGTAATTTCCCCAAATTACACAGTGATATTATTGTTCTAAATGTTTTCTGCATAATTCCCAGTCAATGGGAACATTAAATTGATGAGAACAAAAACCTAATGAAAGAAAGAATGGAAGGAAATGCCAAAAAGAACTGTGAGCCTTAGCGATTGACAGTGGTAAAATAATCCTAAACTTCAGAAATTGCTCTGGTAAGGAAAAAAAAAGAGTTAAACATCACACCCTAGAAAGAAACATAGACATTTTAAATTATTTTTAAATAGATTAAATGTGTTACCTTCAAGTTAAATGCTAACTCTTAACTTTTAGCAATTATTTCAAGCAGAATTGCATGAGAATTTTATTATATATAAATATAATTTCATATATATGAATGATTAGGTAATTTTTGGCATATGTATATATTAACATAGAACATACTATTATGAAGGAATGCAAAATCAGGATTTTGAAAAATACTTGATGACATAGAAGAATACTTGTGATAATTTTTTAGCCATCATTTTAAAATAATTAAGGATCCCTATGGGCAAGGCCCCTACTGAATTCTGGGTTTGGTACCTTGCACGTGGCTGACACCCAGAAATATGAAGAAGAAAGAGAACCCTCTCCTTAGGAAGTCTTCCCTTACCACAGGCAGAATATAAAAACACAATTCCATTCATATAATCAACATATTGGTGGGGTGAATTTGGGTGATTTTAATACTTTTATTTACAAACTTTTATTTATCAATATTCCAGTGTCTGAACAATTGGCATATATTATTTGATGAGTAGAAGAAAATAAATAAGCATAGGTATCCACACACACATTTGCACACACACACACACATACACACACACACAGAAAAGCAGCTAAAGCCATAGATTTCATCAAACTGCAGATACCAAGTGAGAAAAAGAAATAATCCTCCTCTGTCAACTGTAGCGTAGGCTATGCCATAAAAAACTGCAAAGATATCAGAGGTATCTGAACTACGAAATTGCTCTAATGACGCTAGTGTGATGTTAGCAAAAAAATAAATAAATAAAATAATACCAGTGATCCTGTTCTTCACACAGTCTTGCTGCTTTTTTTTGAATCCTCTCTCTTCTTGTAACTTTCCTCTCTGAATCAGCACTGATATATTCTTTAATCTACTCTCATTTCCTTCTCCATTAACATTCCCATTATATCGGGATCTAGAAAATACTTTGATTCCAGTTTGAATGAATACAGACAATTTCACAGGAACTTCTGTCAATAAATAATGTCACACATGGAACATTTATTTGGCAGAAGATTTCAGTAAAAAAACAATAGCACACAAATGAGCACAAAGCAGTGCTTATTTTATTTTATGTTGTTATGGTATATTCTTTTGTTATGTTCTACTCCGTGACATACTAATGTCATGATGTCCATTTATTGTGAGTGCTGCTTATTAGGTTTATTCATTTCTTTCTTCTTTAGACTTAATCTTTGAACTTTTTTTTCTGTTTTGAATTGTGCCTTCCGTATTATTACAGAATGACACACAAATGGACTTTAGACATTGTTTAACCTAATTTTAATGCAGTTTTCATACTCAAGTTTTAAAGCAATTGCTTAACAATTTTTAATGTGCTTTCAGTGTTAGAATGTCACACGCAGGCGCATCTGCATCAGGCGTTAAAAAAAAGTCAGAGGAAGGGGCGCCTGGGTGGCCCAGTTGCTTAAACGTCTGCCTTTGGTTCGGGTCATGATTCCAGGGTCCTGGGATCGAGCCTCGCCTTGCGCTCCCTGCTCAGTGGGAGTCTGCTTCTCCCTCTCCTCCCCGCTCATTCTCTCTCTCGCTATCTCTGTCTCTCTCTCTCAAATAAATGAAATCTTTAAAAAAAAATGTCAGAGGGAAAAATAAAAAGTCAGAGGATCACAGGTTCAGAACCTTAGATCTGTATTTGAAAATTATTTAGCATTTTCTTTTTTTAAAGCACTTTATTGAAGTTATGATTGATATGGATAAGCTGTGCATATTTAATGTACACAACTCAGTAACTTTGAGGTAATTATACACCCATGAAACTATCACCATCATACAACCCATAAATATATCCATTAAATCAAGTTTCTTCTCGTTCCCTCTATTTCTTTTTTTTTTTTTTTGAGGTTAAAAACAATTAAAATCTATCCTCTTAGGAAAATTTAAATATGCAATACAGTATTCTTAAATAGGCACTAAGCTGTATAGTAGATCTCTAGAACTTATTTCTCTTGCATAAGTGAAATTTTATACCCTTTAACCATTAACTCTCCATTCCCTGCCTTTCTGCAGCCCCTGGTAATCACCATTCTAGTCTATGCTTCTATGAGTTTGACTGTTTTAGGTTCCACATATAAATGAGATCATACAGTTTTTGTCTTCTGTGTTTGACTTATTTCCCTTACCATAATGTCCTCTGGGTCCATCTAGGTTGTCACAAATGGCAGGATCCCCTTTATTTTTAAGACTAAATAATAATTTCAGGGTGCCTGGGTGGCTCAGTTGTTAAGCGTCTGCCTTCAACTGCGGCCATGGTCCCAGGGTCCTAGGATTGAGCCCCACATCGGGCTCCCTGCTCTGCAGGAAACCTGCTTCTCCCTCTCCCACTCCCCCTACTTGTGTTCCTGCTCTTGCTGTATCTCTCTCTCTCTCTGTCAAATAAATAAATAAATAAATAAATAAATAAATAAAATATTTTAAAAAAGACTAAATAATAATTTCATTGTACGTATATACTATATTTTCTTTATCCATTCACCCATCAGTAGACATTTAGGTTGTTTTTGTGTCCTGCTATTGTGAATAATGCAGCAAGAAAATTGCTTAGTATTTTCATTCAGACATGATTTCTATTGCCTTTCAGATCTAGATGATGGTAAATAATAATATATTGTTGAAAGACTACTTGTGTAATGTTCTAAAATCCATATCCTCTCACTTAGGAGAAGAAATAAATAGGTCAAAATTTTTCAATTAGATGTTGCTACCAATTGTACTGGTACATTATCTGATCAATAAATAAGTTCTTACCATTACTATTATCCGTTAGTATTAATCATATATTGAGCATTTGCTCTAGAAGAGGCTTTGCTGGTACTGGTAGGTGGATATTCATGATCCTAATGGAAATTCCCAGCTCATATTGAGTGAACACTTTGTATGCACAAAGCACTTTTTAATAATAATTATAATAATTAATTAATACTTAATCCTCAGAGTGTCTCTGTAAACTAAGTATTATTTGTATCTTTGTTTTAGAGAACAGAAAGTTTAGACCACATGATCTGTTGAAGGTCAAGAGAGTACCTGGCTGGGCCAGGATTAAAATAATTGATATTTACCAGGAGGACAAATTCTTAGGCCTTGCATTCTACAGGCAGTGAGGAATGATAGGAAACTGAGTCACTAAACTGAAGGACATTATAGATTTCTTGTCCTATTCATTTTACAAGTGAAGAAAATAGAGCATAATGAATTTGTGCCTTCTTTATTTATTTTTTTTTAAGATTTTATTTATTCATTTGAGACACAGAGATAGAGAGAGAAAGCATGAGCAGGGAGAGAGGCAGAGGGAGACGCAGGCTCCTCGCTGAGCCAGAAGCCCGATGTGGGGCTCGATCCCAGGACTCTGGGATCATAACCTGAGCCGAAGGCAGACGCTTAACCATCTGAGCCACCCAGGCGCCCCTGTGCCTTCTTTATAGTCACAAATTTAGAGGCAGCATTGGAATATTACTCTACTTTCATTACTTAATGTTTTATATTTGACATGATTTTCTAAAATAGCCTTGTGCCCTCCAAAAAAAATAGCTTTGTCCAATTTGTGAACAGTATCTCATCCCTTTCCTTCCTATCAGTACGTATCCACAACTTACCCATTATGTATCCTGAATGATTATTTTAAAAAACAAGCAAACTAACAAAAAAATGATTCAAAGGACTTTTTCCAGAATCTCTAAGTCTGATATTTGTGAGACCTTGAATACATTTATTTCTGTGACACTGAGTTCATGTGTGTAAATAAAAAGTTGAACCGAATATGATGAACTGTATTATTTTGTACCTTTTAAAATGCATAGCATCTACTGCTATTTTTCATTCTCCTAATTGTACTCTTGGGTATTATTGAACCATCAGTTACCATTGAAAATAATATTTTACATCTGTACAACTGAAGGACTCATTCAGATTAACACATTTATTCCTTATAAGTGATTTGCAGATGTACTATTTTTAAATTCCCTGTATGGTGGAGGAAGCAGAGATTCAAGAGGTTAATTTCAATACTACTCATCTAGTAAATGGTAAAATAGAAACTCAACCACAATTCTTCTGATTCAATGTCCATTAAATAGTCTGCTAAGTTCAGTAGTCTTTTGAATAAAGCACAGTTTTACAACCTATGATGTGACTAAATGAGAAATCAGAGGCATGAAACATGAACAAAAATTGAAAGGAGCAGAATCTGCAATAAATATGGGAAAGAAATTAAAAGTAAAATAACTACTGGTCGAAGGACTTGAAATTGCTTAGAAAAATGGAAGTTAGCATTTCTAAATCAATCCTGCAATATTTGGACATTTGACTTAAAAACATGAATGATTGACTTCAGAATTTGGAAAGTTTCCAGTGAAATTTAGTCATTACATTGTTCTAGTATTCTTCCATTCAAGGTTATTAATTCACCTTTTAACATAACTCCAATATTTTCTCTCATTTGTCACTTATTAGCTTTCATCCTAGGTTGGATTTTAATTGTATTCTTTCTTTGTCATTAGATGTTATGCTCTAGGTCATTCTGCCACTTCAAAAATCAGTGATGACGCAGCTGATGCACATAATAAAATTTAATGATGATTTCATGTGAAGTTATCCTTGTGTTGTTTGTTACTTCAGTTCAAAATATTTTATAGTTTCTTTCTTGTCATGCCTTATGTATTTAAGATATAGAGATCATTACATGTATCTGAAAGCAAAAATGTATAGAATATAACATTATTTTGGCTGTTATAATGTGATTCTGCTAAGACAGTTTATTATGGTGAGAATATCCCTGCAGGAAAAAAAAAAAATATATATATATATATATATATGTTGCATTGCTACTCAAAGTTATTGAGAAATTATTTTATTCTAAATAGTTGGTGATAAATAATTTAATCCAAAGACAATATACACTCTCATAAATTTTTTTAAAGATTTAATTATTTATTTGACAGAGAGAGACACAGCAAGAGAGGGAACACAAGCAGGGGGAGTGGGAGAGGGAGAAGCAGACTCCCCCCTGAACAGGGAGCCCGATGTGGGGCTCAATCCCAGGACCCTGGGATCATGACCTGAGCCGAAGGTAGACGCTTAACGACTGAGCCACACAGGTGCCCCTCAAAATTTTTTTCTTATGAAAGCTTTGAATATCCAGTTATGAGTTAAGTCATTTTGCATGTGTGTACATAATATATATTAGCAAATATAATAGCACTTAGGGATTTATTCTTTAGAATTCTGATGCATTTCATGTATATATGTATGTATGTATGGATGGATGGATGGATGGATGGATATTTTCAGTATACTAAAGTGCATGCAAGTGTTGTAAAATATAATACAATGTAGCATAAGAGTTGAAGTGTGTTCTCCTGTGTCATTAACCACATGGATGATAGAAAATATATGGGAGTACCATGCTGTCTTGATGATCACAGCTTTGTATTATAGCTTGAAGTAAGGCATCGCGATGCCCCCAGCTTTGGTTTTCTTTTTCAACATTCCCTTGGCTACTGGGGGTCTTCTCTGGTTCTATACAAATTTTAGGATTTCACATAGGTCAGCATAATAGAATAGAGAGCCCAGAAATGGACCCTCAACCCTATGGTCAACTAATTTTTGACAAAGCAGGAAAGAATATCCAATGGAAAAAAGATAGTTTCTTCAATAAATGGTGCTGGGAAAAGTGGACAGCCACATGCAGAATAATGAAACTGGACCATTCTCTTATACCATAACCAAAGATAGACTCAAAATGGGTGAAAGACCTAAATGTGAGACAGGAATCCATCAAAATCCTAGAGGAGAACACAGGCAGCAACCTCTTCAACCTCAGCTGCAGCAATTTATTGCTAGACACTAAAGGCAAGGGAAACAAAGCAAAGATGCACTATTGGGACTTCATCAAGATAAAAAGCTTTTGCACAGCAAAGGAAATAGTTGACAAAACCAAAAGACAACTGACAGAATGGGAGAAGATATTTGCAAATGACATATCAGATAAAGGGCTGGTATCCAAGATCTGCAAAGAACTTACCAAACTCAACACCCAAAGAACAAAAAATCCAGTCAAGAAATGGGCAGAAGATATGAACAAACAGAAATTTCTCCAAAGAATACACCCAAATGGCCAATATACACATGAAAAAATGCTCCACATCTCTGGTCATCAGGTAAATACAAATCAAAACCACCTTACACCAGAGAGAATGGCTAAAATTAACAAGACAGGAAACAACAAATGTTGACGAGGATGTGGAGAAAAGGAAACCCTCCTACACTGTTGGTAGGAATGCAGGCTGGTGCAGCCACTCTGGAAAACAGTATGGAGTTTCCTCAAGAAGTTAAAAATAGAGCTACCCTATGACCCAGCAATTGCACTACTGGGTCTTTACCCCAAAGATCCAGATGTAGTGAAATGAAGAGGCACCTGCACCCCAGTGTTCATAGCAACAAATGTCCACAATATCCGAACTGTGGAAGGATCCCAGATGTCCTTCAACAGATGAATGAATACGTAGTTCATATATACGATGGAATATTACTTAGCCATCAGAAAGGATGAATACCGGGCGCCTGGGTGGCTCAGTTGGTTAAGCGACTGCCTTCGGCTCAGGTCATGATCCTGGAGTCCTGGGATCGAGTCCCGCATCAGGCTCCCTGCTCAGCGGGGAGTCTGCTTCTCTCTCCGACCCTCTTCCCTCTCGTGCTCTCTATCTCTCATTCTCTCTCTCTCAAATAAATAAATAAAATCTTTAATAAAAAAAAGAAAGGATGAATACACTATTTATATCAATGTGGATGAAACTTAAGGGTATTATGCTAAGTGAAATAAGTCAATCAGAGAAAGAAAATTATCATATGGTTTCACCCATATGTGGAATATAAGAAATAGCACAGCACAGAGAATCATAGGGGCAGGGAGGGAAAACTGAATGGGAAGAAATCAGAGAGGGAGACAAACTATGAGACTCTTGACTCTGGGAAACAAACTGAGGGTTGCTGGAGGAGAGGTGGGTTGGGGGATGGAGTAACTGGGTGATGTACATTAAGGAGGGCACGTGATATGTTGAGCACTGGGTGCTATATGCAACTGATGAATTATTGAACTTTACATCTGAAAATAATGATGTACTATATGTTGGCTAATTGATGCTAAATAAAAATAAACAAACAAATAAATAAATAATAAAAAGAACAAAAAAAAATATGGGAAAAAGACGGCACAGTGATACTATAATGCATTAGTGCAGGCTCTTGAACCAGAATGTCAGAATTCACTTTCAAACTTTTGTACTTGAATCAGTGAACTGGTTGAATTCTTAGTTTCCTTTTTTTTTTTTTTTTAATCTGCAAAATAAGGATTACTTTGCGGATTAGGAGGTATTTTATGGACCTAATGTAAACATCAATTTTTTTTCATATGTAAAGAGATTGCTTACAGTAGTTCCCAACAAAAAGTAATCACTCAATATGTAGGCTTATTATTATTATTATTATTAATTATTATTGTATAGCAACATTCTTACTATTAACCTGTTTTTCCTCACTGGAGTGCATGCATAAATGATGAGCCAAATTTGGCTATGATTCTTTTTTTATGATTTATTTATTTATTTTAGAGAGAGGGCACATAAGCAGTGGGGGGAGAGGCAGAGGGAGAGGGAGAGAAGCGGACTCCATGCTGAGCGTGGAGCTAAACTCAGGGTTCAATCTCAAGACCCTGAGATCATGACCTGAGCCTAAATCAAGAGTCCGACACTTAACCAACTGAGCCACCCAGGGGCCCCAGCTGTGATTCTTTTTTTTTTTTTAAGATTTTATTTATTTATTTGAGAGAGAGCACGAGTGGGGAGAGGGAGAGGGGGAGAGGAGGAGAGGGGCAGAGAGGATGGATTTCCATCCCAGGACCCTGGGATCATGACCTGAGCCAAAGGCAGGTGCTTAACCGACTGAGCCTCCCAGGTGCTCCCCCCAGCTGCGATTCTTGAAGCATTTTTCCTGATTTTGTCTCTGCTTCCTACCTCTAGTTTACCTTGAGTTGTTCTCAGAATACATCTGGAGCAACTCTTTTGAGGTCGGTGACACAGTTTATATCTCTCATAATCTGTGATAGGCACCAAATGGAAGGAGGACCCCTAAGATCTAACAACATGCCATTTGTATATCCTTAAATAGCAAAGCCTTGGGAGGCACATGGTATATGGACTTGGGAGGCACATGGTATATGAACTTGGGAAGCACATGGTATATGGACTTGGGAGGCACATGGTATATGGACTTGGGAGGCACATGGTATATGAACTCAGGAGGCACATGGTATATGAACTTGGGAGGCACATGTTATATGAATTGTAGTACAGTTTAGGCAGGTATGTATGCACAGACACCAAGGTGTATATGAAGAAATGGTCTTTAATTTACAACCTCTGTTTTCCTTTTTGGTGGTTCTTTTTCTGGATTAGTAAGGTCCGTTGGTTTTCTTAGAACGGGAGATGGACTTTCAGCAGGAGCCAATCTTGTCTTAAACCGAGATATTGATACTTATAATGTCATTGTTGAGCATTGTAAGGGTTTTTGGTTTTGTTTTCTTTTTCCTTTTCTGTTCTTTTCCTCCCTTCCTTCCTTCCTTCCTTCCTTCCTTCCTTCCTTCCTTCCTTCCTTCCTTCCTTTCTTTCTTTCTTTTTTTCTTTCTTTCTTTTCTTTCTTTCTTTCTTTCTTTTTTTTTTCCTTTTGGCTCTGCGTCAGCTCTTCAAATGACCATGAATTTATACTGAGCCAGAAGTGCTGAAGAAAGCTTCATTACTGGTAGATAAAGTGCAATGCCATCATTCATTTTTTAATTTAGACTCTGCTTAAAGTGTTGGAGGTTGTAATCAATTACATTAACACATGATGCAATTTGACTCATTTGAGCAATTTCAATCAGGATTTCATCCTCATCATAGTGCTGAGACTGCTGTATTGAAAGTAAATAATGACCTTTTGATTGAAACAACGGATGTTGTCTTTCATGATTCTTTCAGACCTTTTGGCAGCATTTGATGCAGTTAATCGTGACATTTTATTGGCTGGTTTATAGATCTTGGTAGGATTTTCTTAAATAAAAGTAAAACCAATTCAAAGTGTTATCTCTTAGTGATCTATTTAAATGTCTGTTCTGTAAGGTCATTTGATCTCTACTATGGGGTATGACAGAGTGACTTTTTTTTTCTGCTTTCCTGTTTATATTTTGTATAAATTCAGTTTCTTATAAACAATTGTTTGATAGCTTTGTGACTTTATAAGATGTCTTTGAACGGTTTTTAACATCTCAGGTTGAAAAATTAGAGAACTGTGTTTGTTCCCAAAAGACATTGTAATGTCAGCCCATTGTTATACTCCATTACTGGGGTATCGATGCACAGAATTCTAGCTTCTAACTCTGTTATTTATAGGGGGAGTAAGCTTATATAGAATATACACACACTTAGATAAATACAAACGGATTATGTCACTAAGCTAGGAAATATAAAATAGAGTAGCCTTCTCTAAATCAAACCATTTTCATCGGCATCCCAGAGATAAAAGTGACCCAACTAATAGTAAGGTAGTTCTTAACATTATCTAAGACTTCACTCAGGAGCCTAACTATATTGAGGTTAGAGTTGCAAACATGCAAAAAGTAGCTGGAAGCTACTTGATTATAGTTTAGCTAAGAGACACAGCTAAAATACTGACATTTTTGTATTTTATAACTTCTGTCATGAAAAGATGGAAATTTA
Source organism: Zalophus californianus (assembly GCF_009762305.2). Taxonomy (NCBI): domain Eukaryota; kingdom Metazoa; phylum Chordata; class Mammalia; order Carnivora; family Otariidae; genus Zalophus; species Zalophus californianus. The sequence continues at coordinate 37,205,928 of NC_045597.1, forward strand.
AATGAATGTTGTAGTATCACAAGTTTTCAAATATAGAAAGTATGGTTTTGGAATAAAATGGTTAGCAGTAGGCCTCTAGATGATTCTCTCACTTCACTGGAGAAATCTGGTAAACAGTCTATGAGAAACCTTTTGCAAACATATTAAGGTATTTGCTGGTGGAAGAGCCCTTACCTGTGGAATGCCCTTGGCAGGGTGTACCCATTCAAACTGCTTAACATAAGCATACCTAAGGGACGCCTAGGTGGCTCAGTGGGTTAAGTGCCTGCTTTTGGCCCAGGTCATGATCCCAGGGTCCTTGTTCAACAGGGAGCCTGCTTCTTCCTCTGCCTGCCACTCCCCCGCTTGTGCTCATGCTCTCTCTCTCTCTCTTTCACTGACAAATAAAATCTTTAAAAACACAAACATAAACATACCTAAAATGTATGGACTTATGAGTCTGGCTCCCTGGTAAAAGTCCTATATGCTATGTAAATATCAGAGTATAAAATGGAGATTTCTCATGACAGAAATGGCTCTCTCTTTTTTTTGGCATAATCAATATAGCTGCAAATATTATTTAGAGACTTCATATGCTACTCTGAACCAAAACACACTCTTATGTAGCAAAAGAAGACACACCTGCATGGCATTCCCAGACTTCTCTCTGCTAATCATATATCATGATTATTTCTATACTTGATATTTTTTCATAAAGCTCAGTCTCTGATTGTGTGTCTGATCTGACAGTCATCTAAAACTTCACTCATCAGTTGTTGCTGCTTTTAAAACTTACACTTGAAGGTACTACCTATCATTTACTCAATTATATAAGTAGAAGCCCGGAAGTAATCTAGAGCAGAGTTTCCCATTGTAGTGCGCCCTGAACTGGCTACAGATGTGCCTGGATATTGATCACTTCTGCCTTATTGTCAGATGATTGTCTCTTCTGAAGGCTAAGCTTTTTATCCCAATGTGTTATAAAATACAATTGTTTTGTGTTGCATGATGTTAAAAAGGCTTAGAATCCTTTTATACCCTACTTTCTGATACTATAGGAATCATTCAATTTGGTCAAATCAATATCTGAAATACTTCTCAAAACTAATTCCTAGTTCTTATCATTCCCCTCTTCCCAACTGTTTTCTTAAGAACTTTTTCATTTCTTTGTTTTTAAGATTTTATTTATTTATTTATTTGAGAGAGAGAGAGAAAGAGAAAGAGCACAGGGGAGAGTGGAAGGGAGAAGCAGACTCCCCACTGAGCAGGTAGCCCGGTGCGGGACTTGATCCCAGGACCCTGAGATCATGACCCTGAGCCAAAGGCAGACGCTTAACTGACAGAGCCACCCAGGCGCCCCAAGAACTTTTTCATTTCTACCCTGGATTCCAGCCAGAGTCCCTTAATTAGCCTTGATGAATCTAGTATACTTCCAAACCCAATCCAGTCTTCACAGTGCTGCCAAAGAGTTTTTAATTCTAGCATTCCATTTCTTTTTTTAAAAAATCCCAACGATTGTTATTGAACTTGGTCGGATATAAAAACTATCATGTTATGGCACCTGGTTGTAGCTGCAGTCTGACCCCAGTACCCAAATATTCTATCACTATTTGGTACATAACTCTTCTCTTCAAGGAAGACTTCACTTATTTCCCCAAATTGGGAGAAGCACCATACATCAGTATATAATACCTATTACAATAATATTCATTTTGTAATATTTCTTTATATTTGCCCATGATCCAAATATATGGTGCTCTTCCCCAAAACTGTGAACCTGTATAAATAAATGATTGTATGAGCATTAAAATGGTCTTTTATTTATAAATTAGTAAATTCTGTCAATGTTTAAATATATAGACCATTTTTTAAAAGATTTTATTTATTTATTTGACAGAGAGAGACACAGTGAGAACAGGAACACAAGCAGGGGGAGTGGGAGAGAGAGAAGCAGGTCTCCTGCTGAGCAGGGAGCCTGATGTGGGACTCGATCCCAGGACCCTGGGATCATGACCTGAGCCAAAGGCAGATGCTTAATGACTGAGCCACCCAGGCACCCTAGACCATTTGTTTTAGTATCAGTTTATTTTCTATTTTTTTAAAGATTTTATTTATTTATTTGAGACAGAAAGAATGAGAGATAGAGAGCACGAGAGGGAAGAGGGTCAGAGGGAGAAGCAGACTCCCCGCCGAGTAGGGAGCCTGATGTGGGACTTGATCCCGGGACTCCAGGATCATGACCTGAGCCGAAGGCAGTCGCCTAACCAACTGAGCCACCCAGGTGCCCATTTGGCCATGCCATCAGCTACATCATTTTTTTCTCCTACCAGCAATGCCAGCACATGCTCATATCTTCTAACATCTGTCAGCTTTCATTTTCTTTTTTGTTTGTTTTCGCTTTACAAACCGCTGTAAAAATTACTGGATTCTTAAGCAAACAAATCTAACTTGGAAAGTAAGATTTTAGTGTGAATTTCAAACTTGGAAACAGATGAGGTTTTGCTAGAAAGGAGTAAAATCAATAGAGCTCATGTTAGAGAACTCATCTAGGAAGAGGGAGAACATAGGCATGGCATGGAAAAATGAATAGTGTTTGGGCAGAACTAAAGCATGAGGGCATTTTGGCTAGGAGGAAAAGAGTACAGAAACATACAGAAATAAGAATTAAAATGAGATTTATTTTAAAAAGTAAAATGACAGGCTTGGGGCGCCTGGGTGGCTCAGTTGGTTAAGCGTCTGCCTTCAGCTCAGGTCATGATCCCAGGGTCTTGGGATCAAGTCCCGCATTGGGCTCCCTGCTCCTTGGGAGCCTGCTTCTCCCTCTGCTTCTCTCCCTCTCTCTCTCCCTCTGTCTCTCATGAATAAATAAATAAAATATTAAAAAAAAGAATTTAAAAAAAAGTAAAATGACAGGCTTTAGGGCATTTTGCCTATCTAATAGAAATAAAGATCTTTTGTTTTCATATGCCAATTTCTGTAACAGAGGGTCTGTTTTGTTTTCTTACTATGCATAATTAATACATTATACCTATGCTCATTTATTAAAGTCCTTCATCTTCTAATGCCAATCCATGTGAGATTTAAATCTCTGTCTCATTTAATTTTAGTTCCATAAAATAGAATTATTTGTTTTTTCTCACATTTAAATGAACCTAAATATTGTAAAGTTTAGTCAATTTTTGTTGTTATTTAAAAATAGCAAATGCTCATTATAAGAAATTAGGGAAATGTAAACAATAAGAAAAAAAGAAATCACATATAATCTCTTCACCCTGAAGTGTTCACTGCTAGCAATTAATGTATTTCCTTTCAGCCTTCTTAAATAATTTTTTAAATCAATAGATAAAATGTTTCAGAGTACATTTGAGCTTCTAGGGAAACTCATTATTTAATTTTATAAACAGTCAATCTTAGGTGTAAAAATCCATTAAAAAAGGAGGTAATTCTATTGACATTTCTGTGATAAATAAGAAACTAGTGTAACTCATCTTCTTTGGAAATTGTGAATAAGAGAAAGCTGGAAGTCTGTAAAAGATTTTTTCCATGTCTGTAAAAGATTTGACATTGTAAAGCTTTTAGTAATTAAAATTATCTTTATAAAACTGTACTAATATCTTAATGTTATATTTTACCTATATTCCATATAAGATATAGTTATATTCTAAAACCTTGAGGGAATTAGATCGTACAAGATATAAATAATTTCAAATAAAAGTCGAGCCAGAACTTATTTAGTGTCACTGAATTTTATTTTGAAATACTCAAATTTTGATTGAACTAGTATTTACATTGGAAACAGTTGTTCAGGCTTAAAGGTGAGAATTTATCAGTAGCCTTTTGACATTTTAATAACTTAATTCTTAAATATCTAATATGTGAATCAAATCATTCTCTACAAACATCTAGAATCAGAGTTTATTTGGCTCAATCTTTTCACTTTTAAGTCTTCTAAATAACTCCTGGGTTTATGTTTCTTTTTATCATCTCATGCTACCTTGGGCAACTCATTTCAACTCTTTGAAATTTAGTATACTTACCTATAAAATGGAAACATTTGTTCAAATAATGCATCAATCAAATCAGTTCAAGAATATAAAGCTCCCCCACTAGGATAATGCACACTAAGGGTAGAAATGTATTAAATATATTTTTTCTTTTTTTTAAAGATTTTATTTTTATTTGAGAGAGAGAGAGAGAAAGAGCATGGGCAGAGGAGAAGCAGATTCCCCACTGAGCAGGGAACCCTATGTAGGACTCGATTCTAGGACCCTGAGATCATGACTTGAGCCGAAGGCTGATGTTTAACTGACTGAGCCACCCAGGTGCCCCTATAATTTTTTTCTAAAATATTCGTTACAGTCACACTTTATCAAACCCTTAAAGAAGGAACTAGAAAGTTTTAAAGCTGTTTTGGACATGGAGTCTCTAGGAACAGATATTAGAGGGGCTGGAGATAATTAAACTAAAGCAGCGGGTTCAAGTTCACAATGTCAGAAGAGTAACGTTCATATTGCCTGTTGTGGAGTCAGGAAGTTCACCAAACCTGAAGGAAACTTTGACATGGATCACATTCTGGGAAGGCTTTGAATCTAAGGAAATCACAGTAGATTTTGAGTAATTGACTATCTCACCACAGAAACAACCAGTAATGTCCATGGCTGTTTTTTTTTTTTATGGATGGACTACAACATCACATGAAGGGATGAAATAACTCAAGCAAAAGGATCCTGGGAGGCAGCAAGAGAGACTCTACTGAAGCTATATTCTTGAAGGTATTACTGCCTTTCACCGTTGTAGTTTTTTGAGTTTCCTTCTTCTTTTGTGACCATTGCTATCTTTTTCACTGAATTCCCATCTTCTAGGTCACACCAAAATGGATACCTTTTTGTTTCCTCCTGTTTGACTAAATCTCCTATCTTTGTGTTGCCCCAAAGTGATATAAATCTACACTGTCTTCAAATGAACATTAAATTTTCTAAACCTAAATATCCTATTTTGTTTAATAATATATTTGAAAAATCAGTAGTTCTAATTACTATAGCATAACTACTCAGAAATTGAAATATGTTAATCACTAACATATACATTTACATGTAGACATATCTGTTTACATATCTGTCTGTCAAGAGACATTTTTGAGATTAAGATATCCACTGTGTGTTTGTTTTTTCCTTTTCATATGGAACACTTTTTTTTTCCTTAGAAAATGAAGCTGTGTACAAAATTCCAACTTGATTGTGAAGTGACCAGATCGGGGGGGGGAATTGTTAAAATAATAATCAATAAAATAATAATTAAACAAACAATGGAACAAAGGAAAATTATCTCCAGAGATTATATTTTTTTTTACAGGAAAACAAGTAATGTAGAGCATTAAAAGACTAATCAACAATTAAGAATAAGCTATCTTTTTGGTGTTACCTTTGTTCTAGTGAAATAAAATACTCTCTTAACTACCATGGGATGAGGAACATACAATTACTACAAAATAATCTTTTTCTCATTGTTTTTCTCCTTATAGAAACCCATCTTTTAACATTCCCTTTTTTCCTCAGTATCAATCTCTTTTTCAATTGCAATGTAACAGCTTCCTTGAACCACTCATTTGGCCCACCATATGCTGATTTTCATTGTCAGTTTGTTTTAATGCATTTTGTTTAATCCTACTTGTTTATAGATAGAAAGTATATCTTAAGTGTTTGGTAACTAAGAGATGCAGATGGTTTTGTTTTATAAACTAAATACCAAGGGAAAGGGTACAGTAATATATGGAAAAGGCATATTTAGTTAGTGCCAATTTTATGAGCCAGAAGGGATTTTATTTAGAAGGAAAATTATAGATTGTTTTAATAATGCAATTATTTCTTTTCACTTACATTTTGAAAAACATTATTATTACATAGAATCAAATATAATTTTACCAAAGGTATAGCTATATGTAATATTTATAATGTAGTTAACATAGTTATGATGTAATGTGTTGATTTTACAATGACTGATGTTATTTGATTATCCAAAATTGTTTATAAAGTGATTCTATAAGCAAGTTCAAATTTAACTTCCAAGCAAACAAGTGGCTGGCTCATAGAGTGAAACATCCTCCAATTAACACCTAGGACAGGTGAAATAATACCAATGACTATGACCAATAAGCTATCACAGAACCTCCTATTGGCAGAAGATACTGAAAAAAACAACTAATCCACACGTTGACCATGAGAAGTGTAATAGTGTTGTTTTTTAAAGGTTTTGTCACAAAAAACAACTTTATGTTTTCCTGTTTCTCTTTTTGACAGTATCTTAGCATCATATTTTTATGATTGATTAAGAGAGTTTGTGTTAAGGTATAAGTAGACCATGTAATTTAAATTCAATTTTCCAAAAGTCTTTACACAATGTTATATTATTTCCACTGTTTAGAATTAAACATTTAAATAATTTGGTTTTTATTTCAACATAACTCAATACTTTAGAAGAAATTTTAGAACACACTTTACAGAGATACAGGTAATACTTTCAAGAAGATATTGTCTTTAATTCTTTGACAAAAATAGCTAGTTTAGATAGAACCATTTATAGTAAGACCAGAATCAAAGTTTTTATTAAAATATGCCCAGTTAGTTTAACTGTATTTTATAAGCCACAAAATACACCCTTTTGTGCCTTGTTTTACAGGTAGAGAACTTAAAATATGTGCCTTCTAATAGAGAGTCAGTACCATAACACTAAATGTATTAGCTGGTCTTCAAATTATATATATATATATATATACATATATATATATAATAATTAATAGATAATTCTTAACTGTCTTAACTGTCCTAACTATTTTAACTATCAAACATGTAGTGACAGTATAATGTCCGTAGTGAATCACAGTCTACAGAAAATTTGTCCATTTTATTACTGTGTTTCATGCATGAAAAACTCAAAATATTAAAGAAATCCATCTTAGTACATAATACTTTTTTAAAAAACAAAAGCAGTAAACACATATAGAATAGTACTGGCTGAATTATTTGGAAGACTTAGTTTTAGGGTTAATTTATGATAGAGATTTCAATTTTCTTTTGAAAAATTATAATAATGATGGGATTCCAAAGTATGATTTATCCACAAAGATTGTCTCTCACTCAACTACATAGGTCAATAAAAGTTCATATTAATCTTACCTAGGGAAAATTATATATTATTTTTACCTCAGAAATATGTTAAGTAATGCTTTTGAATAAGCTAAGAGATAGTATACATATTAGGAAACAAGTATGCATCTTTATTATTCACATCTGTGGGGTTTTCTGCCACCACAGAATTCCCCAGAAGATGTCAATACAATGTAAGAAATTACATTCCAAATGGAAAACTAAACTAAATCAATGAAAGTCTGTAGGGATATCAAGGGTACAGTTGCAATATCAATACCAAATTACATGATCCCAGTGAATATCTGCAGAGAAACTTTGTTAGGTCAAAAATAATTTTTTTTAAAGATTTTATTTATTTGACAGAGAGAGACATAGCGAGAGAGGGAACACAAGCAGGGGGAGTGGGAGAGGGAGAAGCAGGCTTCCCGCTGAGCAGGGAGCCCGATATGGGGCTTGATCCCAGGACCCTGGCATCATGACCTGAGCCGAAGGCAGACGCTTAACGACTGAGCCACCCAGGCGCCCCAGTCAAAAATAATTTTTAAAAGTTAGTTTATATTAAAAGATATATTGGCAACATTTAACATCACCATTTAACTGAAAAATACACTGTACCCACAGTGCTATTAAAACAATCCATAATTTTCCTTCTAAATATACCAATGACTTTAAAATTGTCAAAATAAGAGAATTGCTGGGAAAATTAAAAAAAGATGTTTGAAGATAATTTCTATTTCTGAAAGTGAACAATTTTAATTTTCTTTGAGCATATATACATATATATGTTTGCATTTTTTTTAAGAAGCCAAGCTTCATTTTACAAACAGAAAGAGACATGGTGGTTCAGTCTGGCAATTTATGCAGCCACATAGTGACCTCACAAGGACATTTCTAAAGGTCCTGGTCCCAGGGAGAGCTTTATATCTGTCCAATACTTGGTGTCCCCTGCTTTTCAAAATTCCTTTCTTTACCATACTAACCTATTTACTAAATCATAAATTAATTATGGCAGAAAGAATGCAACTCAGAATATTTTTTCTGTAAAGAAATCCATGCTATAAAGTTACTAGCCAATGACAAGGTTAGAACTAGAAGACAGCCTAAAATATAAGCAAGAGAAAGAAATATTAGAAAGATACATATTTCTCTTAGCTATGCGCTTTATGAAAAGTTCCAAATAGGCTTATAACTCTCTGAATAAAACCAAGACTATGGATATATATATGTCTATCCCTCTCTGGAAGGCAGCCACTTGAAGTAAAGTTTCTCAAATAGATCTCTGGTGTATGCTACATTTGAGAAATGGGGGCATGCAATGTGTTATTTACTGCCCTTTGTAAATGGCTTAGTTTACATGTTGTGTTTGTATGTTTGTATATACAATAAAAATAATTTTTACCATAAAACAAAATTGTTAATAATTCATATCTTAGGTTTCTGGTTATGTGTGAGATAAAGATTACATTTCTGAGTTATAGATATTGTAGAACTGCCAAAATGTGCTCACATAGTATAAAGCATGTGATGAACATTCACAAATTTTTCTTGTACAACTTAATAGTAAATGTGATTAAGTACTGCTGAGACAAAAATCATCAACATAGGACATTTGATCAGTGAAAAATGTGTAAATATTTTGATTACTTATTAAGGATGTTGGCAAAATTATAAAATTACAAAGTATGAAGAATCTGACTTGGAAAAAGTCGAGTTTACACTAAAAAAATTTCTCCTCAAAATACACATTTTCCAATCTTCCATTTCTGTCACTGTTAATCAGGATCTTGGTTAATAGTTTAATTGTATGGACCTACTATGTTTGCTGTATGCTCAGAACTTCAACAAGAGCTGGCCCATACTGAACAACACCAATATTTATTGAATGTAGTATCGAATTGCTCTGTCATCATCAACCATTAGATACATTTGAGGACTTTATTATTAGATGTTTCTTACCCATTTATAATAAAAATACCAATGTAATATATTGATTTTAATGATCTTAACATATTTTATTCACTAATTGTGAGCATTTTACACTTTGAATTTGAAAATAATTATTTGATAGAAATCTGGTGTTCCCTATAATATATGCTGATATGAGGTAAGGATGAACATTTAGACGCTGAATTTTACAGTGTAATATCCTTTCATCTTATGTCCCTTTAGATTCTGAGATGATCTGATCTTCCAGACTCATTTTGAGAAACACCTTTTTTGATATCAAATATATGTGATAATAAACACACTGAAGCAAGGTTTTTCAATACATTGCAAGATCAGATAATGCATGGTCATTTGACACATCCCAATAAAAACTTGTTTAACTAGGCATCCATCCTCAGTGAACAATATGTTCATAAAAACAATGAAATATGTTTATAAATAATAAAATAACTACATATTCTCTCTCTTTTTTTAAGATTTTATTTATTTATTTGAGAGAGAGAGAGAAATAACATGAGAGGGGAGAGGGTCAGAGGGAGAAGCAGGCTTCCCACTGAGCCGGGAGCCCGATGTGGGACTCGATCCCAGGACTCCGGGATCATGACCTGAGCTGAAGGCAGTTGCTTAACCAACTGAGCCACCCAGGCGCCCAATAACTACATATTCTCAAAGCAGTTCAATGTATTCATCGATATTTACTATTTCAAATATATCACAATTTGTTACCATCATATCCTTGTGTATAGAAATTCACCAAAATAAATAATTAAAAAAGAATTAAAACTGGCAAATATCAAATTAATGAAAAAAACAAAACTAATTAAATAGCAATACCCCTATAATAGTTTACTTATGGGAGAGTATATTTGTTATGATGTCCAATGTTTACCATATCTTTTTCCTTCATATAGTTCTTGGGCAGATTTTGATATCAAATATGTATTTATTAATTTTCTAACATACCTGATCCCATAAAATAATTTCAGAAAATTTATATTGAAAGGGATAAAATACAACCAAAGATATTAAAGAGAAGACAATCAGTGTTTACTGGAATTTTATTTTTCATATGGCAATATATACATATTTTATTTAATTATCAAAAGGGAAAAATTAATGATGTACATATTCCATTTTATGGAAAATGAATCATACATGGTTAAGAAACATGCTCAAAAATAAAACTTCATAGGCCCTTCACATTCAAATGCATAGTTCTATAATGTGAAATCTCATGGTCTTATCACTGTATCATAAATCATACAAAAAGAATGAAGATAACAGAATAAAGAATAAAGGTAAAAATCAAATAATGAAAAGGTAGGGAGAGAAAGAAATGCTGCTGAGAGACCCATTAATTATAAAATGCAAATTTTAGGTCTGAGTATCTGAGAATCTAAAACTAATATCTACCAGAATTGGGCACAATAGTTAACATTTTAGATAATCTCTAGGTTTAGTTAATATACATCTTCCTTTTGAACATTCATTTCCTCAATTAAGTTTTGTCTTTTGTGTTTTGTTTTTAGTTTCACGTTTTTATTTAAATTCCAGTTAGTTAACACGGAGTGTAATATTAGTTTCAGGTATACAAGATGATGATTCAACACTTCCATACATCACCTGGTGCTCATCACCAGTGCACTCCTTAATCCCCATGACCTGTTAAACCCATTCCCCCACCCACCACCCCTCTGAAACCATCAGTTTGTTCTCTATAGCTAAGAATCTGTTTCTTGGTTTGCCTCTCTCTCTTTTTTCCCTTTGCTCCTTTGTTTTGTTTCTTAAATTCCACATATGAGTGAAATCATATGGTATTTGTCTTACCCTGACTGACTTATTTTGCTTATCATAATATCCTCTGCTCCATCCATGTGGCTGCAAATGGTAGGATAAAAATGGCTGAATAGTACATATATGTATCATGTGTTCTTTATCCATTCATTAATCAGTGGACACCTGGGTTGCTTCCATATCTTGGCTATTCTAAATAATGCTGATAAAAATATCAGGGTGCGTGTAACCCTTTGAATTAGTGGTTTTTTTTTTTTTTTTTTTTTTGTACTCTTTGAGTAAATACCTAGTGATGTGATTACTAGATCCCAGGGTACGTCTATGTTTAAATTTTTGAAGAACCTCCATACTGTTTCCCACAGTGGATGCAACAGTTTGCATTCTGACCAAAAGTGTAAGAGGGTTTCCCTTTCTCCACATCCTTGCCAACACCTGTTGATTTTTGTGTTGTTGAATTTAGCCATTCTGACAGATGTGAAGTGATATCTTGTTGTAGTTTTGATTTGCATTTCCCTGATGATAAGCCATGTTGAGCATCTTTTCATGTATCTGTTGGCAATCTGTATGTCTTCTTTGGAAAAATATCTGTTCATGTCTTGTGACTGTTTTTTAATCAGATTATATGTCTTCTGGGTGTTGAGTTTTTAAGTTCTTTATATACTTTGGATACTAAACTTTTATTGGATTTGTCATTTGCAAATAATCTTCTCCCATTCTATAGGTTGCCTTTCAGTTGTGTTGATTGTTTCCTTCCCTGTGCAGAAGCTTTTAATTTTGATGTAGTCCCAGTTATTTTTGTTTTTATTTCCCTTACCTCAGGAGACATATCTAGAGAAAAATTGCTAGGGCCGATGTTAAAGAAGTTACTGCCTGTGTTCTCTTCTACGATTTTTTATGGTTTCAGGTCTCACATTTAGGTCTTTAATCCATTTTGAATTTATTTTTTGTATGGTGTAGGAAAGTGGTGCAGTTCCATTCAGGTGCATGTGGCTGTCCAGATTTCCCAGCACCATTTGTTGAAGAGACTGTCTTTTTCTCATTGGATTTCTTTCCTGCTTTGTCAAAGATTAATTGATCAAATAGTTATGGCTCCATTTCTGGATTTCTGTTCTGTCCTATTGATTTATGTGTCTATTTTGTGCCAGTACCATACTGTTTTGATTACCACAGCTTTGTAATAGAGCTTAAGTCCAGAATTGTGATGCTTCCAGCTTTGCTATTCTTTTTTCAAGATTTCTTGGGCTATTTTGGGTCTTTTGTTTTTCCATACAAATTTTAGGATTGTTTGTGCTACCTGTGAAAAATGCTGGTGGTGTTTTGATAGAGATTGCATTGAATGTATAGATTGCTCTGGTTCCCATAGACATTTTAACAGTATTTATTTTTCCAATCCAGGAGCATGGAATGTTTTTACATTTCTTTGTGTCTTCCTCAGTTTCTTTCATAAATGTTCTGTAGTTTTTAGAGTACAGATCCTTAACCTCTTTGGTTAGGTTTATTCCTAGATGTCTTATGGTTTTTGGTGCAAATGCAAATGGGATTGATTTCTTAGTTTCTTTCTTCTCTGTCATTGTTAGGGTAAAGAAATGCAAGTGATTTCTGTGCATTGATTTTACATCCTGCCATGTTGCTGAATTGCTATATGAGTTCTAGAAATTTTGGGGTGGAGTCTTTGGGTTTTCCTCATAGAGTACCCTGTCCATCTGCAAATAGTAATATTTTAACTTTTTTCTTTTTTTGCAAATTTGAATGCATTTTATGTCTTTTTGTTGTCTGATTGCTGAGGCTAGGACTTCTAGTATTATGTTGAACAATAATGATGAGAGTGGACATCCTTGTCATATTCCTGACCTTAGGGGAAAAGCTCTGTTTTTCCCCATTGAGAATGATATTCGCTGTGGGTTTTTCATAGATGGCTTTTGTGATATTGAGGTGTGTTCCCTCTATCCCTACAATGTGGAGAGTTTTAATCAAGAAAGGATGCTGTACTTTGTCAAATGTTTTTTCCTGCATCCATTGAAAGGATCATATGGTTCTTGTCTGTTCTTTTATTAATATGCATCACGTTCATTAATTTGCAAATGTTAAACCACTCTTGCAGCTCAGGAATAAATCCCACATGATCGTGGTGAATAATCCTTTAATATACTGTTGGATCCTATTGGCTAGTATCTTGGTGAGAATATTGACATCCAAGTTAATCAGGGATATTGTCTGTAATTCTCCTTTTTGATGGGATCTTTGTCTGGTTTTGCAATCAAGGTAATGCTGGCCTCATAGAAAGAGTTTGGAAGTTTTCCTTCCATTTTCATTTTTTTGAAACAGCTTCAGAAGAATAGGTATTAGTTATTCTTTAAATGTTTTGTAGATTTCCCCTGGGAAGCGATCTGGCTCTGGACTCTTGTTTGTGGGGAGAGTTTTGATTACTGCTTCAATTTCCTTGCTGGTTATGGCTCTGTTCAGGTTTTCTATTTCTTCCTGTTTCATTTTTGGTAGTTTATAAGTTTCCAGGAATGCATCCATTTCTTCCAGATTGCCTAATTTGTTGGCATATAGTTGCTCATAATATGTTCTTAAAATTGTATTTCCTTGGCATTGGTCATGATCTCTCCTCTTTCATTCATGCTTTTATTAATTTGGGTTCTTTTTTCTTTTGGTAAGTCTGGCTAGGAGTTTATTGATCTTAATAATTCTTTCAAAGAACCAGCTTCTACTTTCATTTATCTGTTCTACTGTTCTGGTTTCTATTTCATTGATTTCTGCTCTAATCTTTATTATTTCTCTTCTCCTCCTGGGTTTAAGCTTTATTTGCTGTTCTTTCTCCAACTCCTTTAGGTGTAGGATTAGCTTGTGTATTTAACACTTTTCTAATTTTTTAGAAAGGCTTGTATTGGAATGTACTTCCCTCTTAGGACTGCCTTTGCTGTATCCCAAAGGTTTTGAACAGTTGTGTTTTCATTTTCATTTGTTTACATGAATTTTTTAATTCTTCCTTAATTTCCTGGTTGACCCATTCATTTTTTAGTAGGATACTCTTTAACCTCCAAGTGTTTGCGTTCTTTCCAAATTTCCTCTTGTGATTGAGTTCAAGTTTCAAAGAATTGTGATCTGAATATATGCATGGAATAATCCCAATCTTTTGGTACGAGTTGAGACCTGATTTGTGACCCAGTATGTGATTTATTCTGGAGAATGCTCCATGTGCACTCAAGAAGAATGTGTATTCTGTTGCTTTAGGATGGAATGTTATGTATATATCTGTGAAGTCCATCTGGTCCAGTGTGTCATTCAGAGCCTTTGTTTCCTTGTTGATCTTCTGCTTAGATGATCTGTCCATTGCTGTGAGGGGGTGTTGAAGTCCCCTACTATTATTGTATTATTATCAATGTGTTTCTTTAATTTGGTTATTAATTGGTTGATATAATTGGCTGCTCCCAAGTTAGGAGCATAAATAGTTATAATTGTTAGATCTTCTTGTTGGATAGACCCTTTAAGTATAATATAGTATACCTCTTCATCCCTTACTAGAGCCTTTTTATTTTAAACCTTTTTTTAGGTTTAAAATCTAATTTGTCTGATATAAAGATTGCTACCCCAGCTTCCATTTGGTGTCCATTAGCATAATAAATGGTTCTCCACTTCCTCACTTTCAATCTGGAGGTGTCTTTGGGTCTAAAATGAGTCTCTTGTAGACAGCATATGGATGGGTCTTGCTTTTTTATCCAATCTGATACCCTGTGTCTTTTGATTGGAGCATTTAGCCCATTTGCATTTAGAGTAACTATTGAAAGATATGAATTTAGTGTCATTGTATTACTTGTAAAGTCACTGTGTCTGTATATTGCCTCTATTTCTTTTTGGTCTATGTTATTTAATAATTCTTGTAGGGCTGGTTTAGTGGTCACAGATTATTTTAATTTCTGTTTGTCTTGGAGCTCTATCTCTCCTTCCATTCTGAATGACAGCCTTGCTTGATAAAGTATTCTTGGCTGCATGATTTTCCAATTCAGTACCCTGAATATATCATGCCAGCCCTTTCTGGCCTGCCAGGTCTCTGTGGATAGGTTTGCTGCCAGCCTAATATTTCTACCCCTGTAGGTTAAGAACCTCCTGCCTCAAATTGCTTTCAGGGTTTTCTCTTTATTTCTGAAATTTGCAAGCTTCACTATTATATGTTTGGGTGTTGATCTATTTTTATTGATTTTGAGAGTGGTTCTCTCTAGCTCTTGGACTTGAATGCCTGTTTCCTTCCCTAGAAGAGGGACATTCTCAGCTATGATTTGCTCAAATATACCTTCTGTCCTTCTCTCTCTCTTTCTTCTTCCTCAGGGAACCTAGTAATTCTAATATTGTTTCACTTTATGGTATCACTTATTTCTCAAAGCCTCCCCTCATAGTCCATTTGTTGTTTTTCTCACTTTTTCTCAGCTTCCTTCCTTTCCATCAACTTGTCTTCTATGTCACTGACTCTCTCTTCTGCCTCATTTACCCAAGTTGTGAGAGTATCCAATTTAGACTGCATCTCCATTAAAGCATTTTTAATTTTGGCCTGATTAGATTTTATTTCTGCACTAAGAGATTCTCTAGTGTCTTTTTATGCTTTTTTCAAGCCCAGCTAGTAACTTTATGATCGTTACCCTGAATTCCAGCTCTGACATTTTACTTAGATCTGTGGCAGAGTATTACCTCTGGTTCTTTCTTTTGTTGTGAATTCTTCTTTCTAGGTAATTTGCCCAAAGAAGAATGGATTAATGAGAGAACAAAATCAAAAATATCAACCATGACCCAAGTGAAATACACACTAGACACACTACACAAATCTAAATAGGTCAGAAACCAAAAAGAGAAAAGAAAAAGAAAAGAAAAAAGGGGGTGCAGAAAGAGAATATAATTTCTCAAGTGGACAAAACAGGGTGATCCATTTGGTCCTGGGTATATTTTGGTCTGTTTGTTAGAAGACACTAAATCCCAAATTTGTAAAGAAAGCAGAACCTAAATATACACAAAAGTAAAATTGAATACAGTGAAAGGAAGTAAAAAAAGAAGAGTATATCTATAAAATGTAAATTTAAAAAATGAAAGGTAAAAAAAGACATAAAAACAAAAAGTTGATAAAATAAGAAACTAGTTTAAAAGGAAAAAAATAAAGCAAAGGGAAATTTTAAACTGCAAAATAAACAAACCATGAGAAAAACCTCAAATTCTATATACTATTTTCTCCTCTTGCTGGAGTTTTACAGTCCCATGTGTTTCATAAACTTGGTATTCCCCTGTTGTTCCAGCTGATCTTCTCGGGGAGAGGCCTGCTGCACTGATTCTCAGCGTCTTTACCTGCATGGAGTTGCACCACCCCTTGCCAGGGACCTGGGCTCAGTGTAAGCTGCTTCTGGTTGCTCTACGTGGCATGTTTTCCCTGAAGTCTTTCTGTGCCTCTTTAGAGGATGAAAATAAGAATGGCTGTTCACAGTCCCTTCTCTTCAGTAAACCCCCAGGGATAAGCCATCTTCCTTTTTAAATGTGCCAAACTCTACAGACTCTTGTGGTGCATTTCCACACTCCTGGGGAACACAGAGGGTTGCCATGTTTCTGCCCTTTGCAAGACCCCCACATGGTGAGTGGTCACCAGATCGTGGTTTATAGTGAACCAAGCTAAGGGCTCCATCCCAGGCTCGCTGACTGTAACTGGTTTCCCTGCTCCAATCCTTAGAAACTCTGCCAGGTAAGGCACCCCTTTTCTTTTCTGACCCCAGGGATATTGAAACTACTGACCAACCTAGGATTATGCCCTGCTTCACCACCTGAGCATCTTTCAGGCAGGGATGCCTCTCACTGGAGCAGATTTCCAAAGGTTCTGATTTTGCACTCCAGACTATATCACTTTCTGCTAGCAGGCTTATGTAGGCTAGCCTCCCCTCACCGTTTATGTTCTGATATATCCCCTCAGATTCACTTCTCTGTACCTCCTACCCTGCAAGAAGTGGTCAGTTTTCTATCTGTAGAGTTCCAGCAAATCTTTTCCTTCATCTCAGGTTGAATTCATAGACGTTCAGAATGATCGAATAGTTACCTAGCTAAATACAAGGGTCCAGATGAAACGAGGTCCCCTCTTTTTCTGCCATCTTGCCTCCTGTCTACTCTGTCTTTTTTTGATGTCCATTTCCATGATAAATATTTCTGTATCCCCGCACTTTCAATCTGCATGTTTCTTTAGGTCTAAACTGTGTCTCTTGTAGGCGGCATTTAGGTGGGTCTTGTTTTTTAATCCATTCTGACCCCCTGTGTCTTTTGATTAGAACATTTAGTCCATTTACATTCACAGTAATTATAGGTAGATATGTATTTATTGCTACTTTATTACTTGTTGTGTGGTCGTTTCTGGAGATTTTCTCTGATCCTTTCTTGTCTTTCTCTCTTTCACATTTTGTTGATTTTCTTTTTTTTTTTTTTTTTATTTAAGAAGATGTTGCTTGAAACACATTTTATTCACAGGGCTTCATCTCAAGCACATGGATTTTCCCCCTGGCCTTTTATACCCAAGTTTCAAAACACTTATACTGTAAGGAAAGAAAGATAATACTTAAAGGATGGTTTAAGCACAGTGTAGTTTCAGGGAAGTAACCTCATGGGTTTTCCCATATGCTTCTACACATACACTTAAGAACACCTATGTCTTAATGCAAGAAAATATATTTGGATTTCTTTTTCTTTGTTCTTTGAATGTTTCTTAGTGGTTTTTGATATGTGGTTACCAGTAGGTTTGTATATAACCTCCTCTGCAAATAGCAGTGGATAGTAAGACTGTTTAAGGATTGTTTAAGTTTGAACCCATTCTTTTCTTCTCTCCTCCCACAGTTTAGGTATTTGTTATTATATTTTATATCCTTTTTTTCGTGAGTTCTTTTTGACTCAATTACTTGAGTGATTTTTTACAGAAATATTCGTTTTTACTACTTTTGTGTTTCTTGGTCTTTAGACTGTCACTTTTGGTCTCTTCTTTCCACTCAAAGAGTCTCCTTTAATATTTCTTGCAGGGCTGGTTTACTGGTCATGAACTCTTTTAGATTTTTTTTTTTTTTTTTTTTTTTTTTTTGGTATGGGAAACTCTTAATCTCTCCTTGTATTCTGAATGATAGCCTTGCTGGATGGAGTATTCCTGGCTGCAGATTTTTCCCATTCAGCACTTTGAATATATCATGCCACTCTCTTTTGGCTTGCCAAGTTTCTGTTGGAAAATTTCCTGCTAGTCTTATGGGTTTTCCCCTTAAGTTAAGAATTTCTTTGGTCTTGCTGCTTTTAAGATGCTTTTCTTTATCACTATATTTTGTAAATTTAATTACAATATGTCTTGGTGTGAGCCTGCTTTTGTTGATTTTGTTGGGAGTTCTCTGTGCCTTCTGCATCTGGATGTCTGTTTCCTTCCCCAGATTAGGAAAGTTTTCAGCTATTATTTCTTCAAATAAATATTTTGCCCCCTTTTCTCTCTCTTCTTCTTCTGGGACTCTTATAATACATATGCTATTATGTTTGATGGAGTCAGTGAGTTCCCTAAGTCTATTCTCATACTGGATAATTTTTCTTTCTCTTTTTTGTTCAGCTTTATTGCTTTCCATCACTTTGTTTTCTAGGTCATGCTGTTGTGTTCTGGTTTCTCTATCCTTTCAGGCCAGTGGTCTGCAGAGGTTCTCCTTGCCTGCTGTAGGCAGTGTTTGGTTCCTGACCTGAATGTGATGAGTTTTAACTAGGTGTGTTCTGGTTTGCTTGTGAAATGAGACCTGCACCATCTCCACTGGAACCAAGTCCCTGCAAAATCTCTGGTCAGGAGACATGGTGTGGGCAGGAATTTGTGCTGGTCTTCTGGGTGAGGGGCCACTGGGACTGAGGCAAGGGTGACTGAGAGCAGTTCTACCAGAGCGCAGGAGGCTGGGGCTTGGTGTAAGCAAGTTAGGCAGCCAGTGTCAGTGTTATGTAGTTTCCCACAGGTGGCTCTGTGTTTATGCTGAAGGACAGGGAAGGAGAATTGTGCTGGCCAGCTCCTTTGTTCCTGGAGAGGAGTCTCTGTGAGCACTGCTTCTTGAGGAAGGCTCTGAGAGGAGAAAATAATCTCCCCAGTGTGTGCCCCAGGTGCTCTTCAGGTTACTGTCTCCATGCTATCTGCCCCTGAATTGCCTTCTCTCCAAGAACAATACAGTGCCCTCCAGGCTCTATCCCAGCCAAGACTGGGGCCTTTAAGACTCTAGGATTTAAGCCTCACTAGCCAATGGCAATGGGGAAATGTTCTCCCTGTGAGTTCCCTTGGGTGCTTCTCTCCCCCCCCCCCCCACTTCTCCATGACCACAGTTCCCTCCTTTCCACAGCAACCACAATCCATTTCTCCCCTAAACCACCTAAACGATGTCTCCACACTTCCTACCTTCTTCAATGTGGCCTCCTGTCTCTCCTTAGTTGTGAAATTTGTTCTGTCAGTCTTCAGGTCGATTTCTGGGGTATTTAGAATCATTTGATGGTTATATTAATGGGATGAAGCTAGCCTAGGGTCCTTCTACTCGGATGTCATCTTTTCCCCTCCTCAACCACGCTTTTGATATAGCAGTTGAGTACATTATTAAGTTGAAATCTTTGGGAAAATATACACAAGAAGAATTTTATTGGTATTAGCCAAAAAAGATTTATATCTTCTGAATGCCAAGTATATAGATAATATATGTGAACTTTTATCAAAAAAGTGAGTTCATTTGAACTATATTCTGGTTAAAGGAGAGTGCCAGAGATCCATATGCTTGAATATCAGCCATGTGAATCTGACCTTTTCTTTTTAAGCAGAGGCTAAAAAAGCTTAGGCCCCCGAAGAAATGATGGGTTAACAACTATGCCATGAGACCTCATCCCGGAATCCCCTAGAGTTGGCACTGTGTTTTTGCTTTAGTATCTCTCCTTCTCTTTTTGATGTTAAAGGGATCAGAAATAATTTCAAAGAGCAACATTAAAGTGATACAAGACGTTCAGTCTAATAGTTTTGAAAAATGATTTCATGAGGAAAATCAAAATTTCTCTATTTGTAATAGAAACCATTTCAGAACTATTAAAATATTTCTTTAGAGTCAGAATATGTATATTGAATATATATAATGAATATATATAAATATAGCAAATATATATTAATATAATGAATACATATATCAATACCAGTTACAGGTAAAATCTAATGACATAAAAATATCACTGCAACAAAGACATGTAAAACATAGTAAACTTTATAGAAATATATTGTTTCACAGTTCAGAATGAAAATTTCTTGTGTAACAGACAACTCAAAAATCACTTGTATTTTATTTTTTGGTTTTTGTATTTTAAAAACAGTAAAATTGGTCAAAAATGGCCAAAAGGTTATATACTTTTAGGTTGGTTGATATTTATGTTTTTTATACCTCCTTACAGATAGTATGTTTGTGATTCAGAAAGTATGACTTGCGGGGCGCCTGGGTGGCTCAGTTGGTTAAGCGACTGCCTTCGGCTCAGGTCATGATCCTGGAGTCCCGGGATCGAGTCCCGCATCAGGCTCCCTGCTCAGCAAGGAGTCTGCTTCTCCCTCTGACCCTCTTCCTTCTCGTGCTTTCTATCTCTCATTCTCTCTCTCTCTCAAATAAATAAATAAAATCTTTAAAAAAAAAAAAAGAAAGTATGACTTGCTTAAAATCATAAGGTATAAGTTGTCATTCATTGAATTCTGATTCTCAAATTCAACTTCCCTAAAATTTACTGCTGCTAATCATAACAAGAACCAACATTTGTAAGTTTGGGTGCTGTTTTCAATATATATATAGAATATATATATATATCTATATATATATATTCTATATATATATTTACATATATATAGAATATACATATATTTAAAATATTTATATTTAAAATTTATATAAATATTTGTACATTATATTTATATAAAATATAAACATGTTTATTTTTAAATTATTAATTTAATTAATAATTAATAATTAATAATTAATTTATTGATAAAATTATTTACATATTTATATATAAAATATAAATATATTTATATAAAATATAAATATTTATATAAATAATTTATATAAAATATAAATAAATATTAAAGGTTTCTAAGAATATCTGCCTCAAATTCTATTATGTACATTAAATATGTGAATATATATTTAATATATTAAATCTGTGAATACATATATTTAATATATTAAAACTGTGAATATATATCAAAGAAGTTCAAACTCTACTGAATATCATTTGAAATCTCATCTTTTAACTTGAGATCACATGTTCTCTCTGCTCTACTGGATCACTAGACTCCATTCTAGTTAATTCCAGCACAAGACAGTAAGTTGCTGGTTCCTTAAAGTTTCTTGTATTAAATTTGACTTTGAATAACATCAGGTAATTAAAAATTTTAAATTACACAAAACCGTGTAACCAAATGTCATTTTTAAATGATTCAAAAAAAAAGGAACCTTCTCTATATATTCAAAAACATAAATACTCAGCCCTTAATCATCCTTCATTGCCCTCCCTTGTTAGGGTTAATGTAGAGCACGAAATCAGCCATAATACCTGGCTTGCTAAAATGTAGCACGGAGGCCGCTGGGGGCAGGGAACTTTTCGGAGAAGGGTGTAGGCCTTTCGAATACCGAGCCTTGTGTGACCACTCTGCTGGAAGGAGTTGCCTTCCCCGAAGCTTTCTCAGCCCAAACAGTCGCCCTGTGATCCAAGACCTGTATGCATTGCCCCCTAGGCTATGTTTAGCAGAACTCGTAGAACACCCAGATTAGCATATTGTGTCTTTCCCATAAACAGTAAGACCCCTTGTCACACATCACGTGCTTGAGACACAGTGATAAGGATTTGTGATTATCCTGGAGGGCTAATAAAAGCGGGAGCCAAGAAGAGCACAGGGTCTTCGTCTCTGAGCGTTGACCCCTTGCCTTCTCCTCTCTTTCACGGCAAGTTTGGAGTCATCTTTTCATCCGTAGGTACAGGGATGGCTGGCGAGTCCCGGCACTCCCGAACACATATTCCACAGACCAGTGTCATCTGTTTCTCCCTCTACTATTCCATTAAAAGTGTTCTTGTTTAGGTCACTAACAATCTCTTAATCACCAGATACAGCGATCTCCACTGTTTTTAGCTACATGACTTCTCTAAAAGCATTTTCAGTACTGTTCACAATCTACTTTTTTAAACTCTCTTTTTTTGCTTTTTCCTTCATTTTCTTTGACTTGAGGATTAATCTTTTTCAGATTCCTTATATGGTTCCTCTTACTCCATATCCCTGATTTGCCTTCTGAACCACCTAGTCAAAACTTTATTAGTTCGGGGCCCTTGGGTGGCTCAGTTGGTTAAGCGTCTGCCTTCGGCTCAGGTCATGATCTCAGGGTCCTGGGATCAAGGGATCAAGCCATCGGGCTCCCTGCTCAACGGGAAGCCTGCTTCTCCCTCTCCCACTCCGCCTGCTTATGTTCCCTCTCTCGCTGTCTCTCTCTGTCAAATAAATAAATAAAATCTTCAAAAAAAAAAACAAAACTTCATTAGTTCAGTGGATGTTTCTCTGGGGTTTTCTTTAGGAAACTCAACCCTGTACAAAATCCAACTTAAAATCTACCTGTAGAGTAAGAGCTGCTTCTTGTTCTGCAACTGAATTAAAGGTAATACTGACCTCACAGAAACATCTTTTATACATTTCTGCTCTCTGCCGTCATTATTCACCACTTTCCTGCTCATTATCTCTGTTTTTTTCAAGTAACCACCTTTGCACTTGCCTTTCCCTCTGTCTGGAATGTTCGTCCGCAGGGATCTGCAAGAATCCTTCCCTCAAATTCAGGTCTTTACGAAGGCTTTCCATTTTAAATCCCTACTACTTTTTTCCCATCTTCTACCCTGCCTAAATTTCTTCAGAATTCTTATCATAATTTTTCGTACTATATTATTTGTTTAATGCTTGGCTGTCCTACTAGAAATTAAGCACATAAGACCAAGAATTCTGGTCACTTTTGTCTGTTGTTCTAGTTATAAAATATAGCACTATGCTTGGGACATGAAACTCACTGTTGAATAAATTAGTGAAAGAATACATGACCCTTTTCTTTTACCTACTTCCCACACAAGGAACTAAATATTATTTTATTATATTTTTTCTAACGTTTCCTAATTCAGACCTATGGCAGTCATGGTTTATTCTCAGGCAGTGTCCTGCTCTAAGTGCTTTCATTAACTCTTTGCTCTTTCTCCTCAGATCTAGCATCAGAGTTACACCAGTGCTATCTTTCTAAAACATGTATCTGATCCTTTTAATCTCATGTAATAAAAGCACTTGCCAGAGGATAAAGTTCAAATCTGTTATCATTTTACACTGTAAGTTCTTCATAGTCTTAGTCGAATACAGTCTCACCTCATTCTCTCTTGAGTTATGTCCACAGTATAACCATATAAAACATTCTTGTTACCTAATCATACTCATTTTTTTCATGAGTCTTTGAATTGTTGAGTTTCCCCTTACAGCGAAGTTAACTACTGCTCTCTTGACAAGCAAATTTCCTTTCTGGACCTCAAAAGATTATCTCTTATGAAATCTTCTATGACCCTCTCAGGCATAATTATACATTCTTCTCTGCTAAATTAGCAATTATACTGTCATTATTAGCATTATCATGATGTGCTTGTCTAATTTCCTGGCCATGCTATAATGTTAATGGGGGATATTCAGTTGCTTATAGCCAGAACAGGAAAGTTGGAACGTGCAAAGAGCTAAAATTACATACATTATTGAAGTACTGCACACCAGGAAAAATTGAAAGGTAAAGTATGGGAAACAAGTGTCTGAAAGACTGTCTGAAGTATTATAACTATGCAACTGAGGTCCAGATAAACATCACAGGCAATGAAATGTCATGATTTCCAAATAGGTGCAGGAGATATCAGGAAGGCAATACCTGCATAGTTTAATTAATGTGTTAACTCAGCAATTTAAGGACTATTGAGCATTTAAGTTTTGCTAGGACCTATGCTAAATTCTGAGGCTACAAAAAAAAGTAAGAAACAGATTTTTTTTTTCAACGGGTAGGCCTTCACTGCAAGGTTCTATTCTGACTAGTAACAAGGGTGATATCACAAAAAACAACAAAAATGAGACCTTAGCTAGTTAAATACCTTCTAATTCACCTCTGGATTACTTCTAACAACTAACACAGTACGGGGAGTTATCAAGGAGTCTTATAATGACGAAAAGAATGAATGAAAATGTCAGGAAGAAGTACAAGCTTATTTCATTCCCTTCTAGGCTATGACTCCCTCTGTCTTTAGAACAATGTCTTATTTATCTTTATATTCTCAGGATTTAGAACAACTGATAGTGCATATTAAGTGCACAATAAATACTTACCTGGTGAAATTACTTCGTGAGAATTAGACCCTCAATTACTGAGTTTTGTTGAATTTTACTAGAGGGACACAATGATGGGCTATCAGTCATGACAATAAATGCTATAAACATTCACAAAGAGTATCCCAAGGTAAAAAATGGAAAAGATAGAAAATAAAATACCTAAACCATATATTCATTTTTCTTGGCCTTCTGGGGTGTATCCTAAGACTTAATTTTTTGATTACATAATTTCAATATGAGAAAGATCCAAGCTGGAGAAAAAATAGGGTGTGCAAATAAAATATAAATCAGAAAATAACATATGTAAGGAAATTAATATATTATAATTTAATCACAAGAGTTATTTTGAAATCTTTGTTTTAAAATTAAGAAGAAAAAACATGATAGTATTTATACAATTAAAAGTTGGTATACAATTCATGATAGAATAGAGTGATATTAATCAACATATTTTAATGTACTATGATTATGATGCCAAACTAAAAATGATACTCAGCAAAATTTGGACTTTGAGTAGAGATTCCATTATTTATGAAGAATATTTGGTCTTTAATATAAACAACAATATTACACCACAATTTTGTAATGTGATAAGTATCACTAAAACAGCAATTATATTACAGTATATAAATGTATCGAAGTAACACAAGCATACACTTTAAATTTAAACAAAGTATTATGTCAAAATTGTTCAATAAAACATTCAAACAGAATCCTCTGTCTTTAGATGAATTTTCAAAGTTCAAATGTTAAATATTAGTGTTTATCAACTATATTTAAAAATAACTACTCTTACAGAGCTAAATTTGTACCTTTATTTTCTATTACATCAGGGTAGATTTTCCCTCTACTTGTGTGTCCCTACCTTCTCTTTCTCCATCTGATTTTTCTTTCTATGACTTCTGGATTGTGTATTGTATACTATGTGGAAGGTTATACACTCCATTCCTTTTGTGAGTAACTTAAACCTTTAATCATATGGTGAGACATATTCTGCTTTGGCTGCTTAGTGTTAATGCTTAACAATTCCATGCCAATATTCATATAAGCCACATTATATTCTAATTCTAGGGAATGATATTAATATATCTGGATTGCTCAGGTGATAAACTACATTGTAAAACATGGTAATGGGATATGTGTTTTGATCATGGCATATCAGCTAGGCCAGACTACAAAAGTCTGGATAGGAATGGAAAACTGGTTAGTGTAAGAGCGTGCCTGCTTCACTTAGGTTTCCTGCAGAACCAGTTCGGTTACAGCTATATGAAAGAGGCTTTATTCTAGATGATTCTGTCAGGACAAGGCAACTAAGTGAGAAAGTAGCTCTGTGCTGGTATACCATGAAATGCAGGAACAAGGTGGAAATATGAAGGAATCAGCTTTCAAGACCATCACCTTCTTCAGGAATAGCACCAAAAATGGCACACCTTGTTGGGAAAGGGTATCCTTAATGAATTCACAAAAGCCAACAAAAGGAAAAAGATTTATAATGTTTGTATCTACAACACAGAAACCACCAACATTATATTTCAACAGCAGGACTTCAGAAAGGTGTTTTAACCCCATTACTTCTTCTCCCACCTCACCCCTAGAACAACCACCAGAGAAGTAGCATAGTGATTAGAGGAGGAGGAGGAAAAAGTAGTGCGGGGTGGAGGGGGGAGATGAAGGAGAGGGAAGAGGGGAGTGAAATGAAAAGAGGAGGGAGGAAGAAGGGAAGAGACAGAGGAAGAGAAGGGGAAAGATAAGCGGAGAAATAGTGGGAAAATAGAGACCCTGTCCATTGCTCATCCATGGAATTTTCAGATCAGATTGGAGAGAATGGAAAATCTGTACTTGTGTGAGACTTTAAAATGCACTGCAAAATCTCTGGACTGTATCATGTGAATATACATAGGCAACGTCTTATAAAGTTTCTTTAAGGCAGTAGAGACAAAGAATAAAGCCTTTTATAGTTGTACTTTTCCCAACCTAGTTTAACACATTCCACAAACATATGCAATGAAAGAAAACTTTACAATATGAACAGGAAATAGAAACTTGATCATAAGAAAGGCGTGTAGTATGTTTTGATTTTTGATGACCGCCTATGTGGCCATGTGTTGTGTGGTAATGCTCGTGTATTTTCCCGGAGTCTTTGGAAAGTTTATTTAGTACATTCTGGTCATTTCTCTCATTGAAAATAGCATGCATATATTAAATAATTTTTTTCTTTTAAAAAAGCAATATTCCAAAAAATAATATCATGGCCTATAAGCAGGAAATACAGTTTTATAAATTTATATTCACCAAAGACGAGATTAACATTGGCAAGAGTAAGATGGATAAAGCAACAAAAGTACACAGGTATAAGTGTTTTGTTTTGTTTTCCCTTTTAATCAAGTATTGTTCATTATGCATCCCCGTTTCTAATCTCTGGAATTGAAGTGAACAAAACATTTAAGATGAATTCACCATGGCCCCAGAAAAGAGAAGAATATAAGAGGAGGCATGTTCTAATTAGTGATTTCGGTAAAGATACCCGAAATGGATTCCAGGAACAAAGTAAGGGTTTTGATAGTGCCCTTAGCTCTCTGCTTCTTAATATTTATGCATAAGCTATAAGAAAAACTAAAACTTCAGAAATATAAAATTTTACAGACTCATTATAAAAACTTGGAAAATGTCAAATGAGAAAAATCCCTCATAATCCTATGAGTAGGTGATAGTTATTTTTTCAAAAGTGATGGTGTGATATAAATAAATGATTGAAAAATAAATAAGTGAGGGAGAGTAGACAGATCTCCCATACAAAAGAGTTCCAAATAATTTATGTAAATATTCTGCCTCAAGGAAAAGGAGCATAACCCCCTCATTGTTAAAGTATGGACTGTGCAGGATGTTTTCCTTCCAATGTGTACAGAAAGGAAAGAGAGGAAAAAAAGAGAATAACTTTGTAGCGGAGAAACTTGACAACTACTACCTCAGCCAAGTGATCAGTGATGTTATGATGATAATATGTATTCTTGATATGACGGGATGAAAACTGGTGCTTTACTCCTACGGTCTACCTCTCAAAATACCTATGACTTAAGTTTAATCACAACATAAATACTAGATGAATCCCAATTAAGACATAGTCTAAATATTTCTGAGCATTACTCAAAACTGTCAAAATTAAAAACATGGAAAGTCTAAGAAATGGTCACAGCTTAAAGGATCCTGAAGAGATAGGAGAACTAAGTGTAATGTGGTAGTTCAGATGGGATCTTGCAACAGAAAAAATAAATAAATAAAATAAAAATAAAGAAAGCTGAGTGAACTATGGAGTTTATTTAATAATAAGGCATCAAGGGGCACCTGGGTGGCTCAGATGGTTAAGTGTCTGCCCTCAGCTCAGGTCATGATCTCCAGATCCTGGGATCGAGCCCCATGTTGGGCTCCTAGCTCAGCGGGGTATCTGCTTCTCCCTCTCCCTCTGACTCTCCCACTGCTTGTGCTCTCTCTGTCTCTCTTTCTCTCAAATGAATAAAATCTTTAAAAAATTAAAAAAATTTAAATAAGGCATCCATATTATTGCATTAACTGTGACAACATAACCATACAAATGTAAGTTGTTAATAATTGGATAAACTGGTCATGAAGTGTGTGGGACTTTCCTGTATTATCTTCACAGTTTTCTGTAAACCTAAATCTATTTTAAAATTTGAAAGTGTATTTTATTATTATTTTTTTTTTTTAGAGAGAGAGTGAGCAGGAGTGGGGGTGGGGTGCTGAGGGAGAGGAAGAGAGAGAATCTTAAGCAGGCTCCATGCCCAGCATGGAGCCCAACTAACGCAGAGCTCCATCTCACTAAGCTGAGATCATGACTGAGCCAAAATCAGGAGTTGGAGGCTTAACCAACTGAGCCACCCAGGCAACCCTAAAAGTGTATTTTACAAGTTCAAAATCGGGGCGCCTGGGTGGCTCAGTCCTTAAAGCATCTGACTTCAACTCAGGTCATGATCCCAGGGTCCTGGGATGGAGCCCCACATTGGGCTCCCTGCTCAGTGGGAAGCCTGCCTCTCCCTCTCCCACTCCCCCTGCTTTATTCCCTCTCTTTCTCTCTGTCAAATAAATAAATAAAATCTTTAAAAAATAAAAGTTCAAAGTACATTGCTTCCTTAGAGTTCTATTTTACTTTGTGTTTATTATTTTCTGATTTTTTCTTAACCTCATATTCTGATAATGTTCAAATATCATTAAATCATAATGTTTCTCTAATCTGCATTTATTTTCATGTTATGTCTGTACCATATGCGATCTATTTACTGATTTCTATTGTTGATAATTTTGATTGTTTTTTAGTTTCCCTTTTTTAAAATAAATAATCCTGGGGCATTGGAGTGGTTAAACAACTGACTTGATTTCAGCTCATGTCATAATCACAGGGTCCTGAGATCAAGCCCCACATGGGGCTCTGTGCTCAATGGGGAGTCTACTTGAGATTCTCTAGCTCCCTCTCCCTCTGCCGCTCCCTCCATCTTGCACTTTCTCTCTCTCACTCTCTAAAATAAATAAATAAATCTTTAAAAATTGTAATAATAAAATATGATAATCCTACAATGAACATCACGATACATGGTTTGTTCTGACTTCTGGTTTTGTTCGTGTTTGGATTTTGATTTTAATTTCTCTCTCTTCTTTTTAAAATAATGGGTCTGAATTAGGTTTTTGATTTATTATAACTAATTTTTCTAAAATTTACATTTCAAGGGTATTGAATTACAATTTTAAAAACTGACACACCTGAAGTTTAAACCGGCTTAAGTTAAAAATAGCCATGATTACAGTGCCTGGGTGGTTTAGATGGTTAAGCATCTGCCTTCGGCTCAGGTCATGATCCGAGGGTCCTGGGATCAAGTCCCACCTCAGGCTCCCTGCTAGGTGGGGAGTCTGCTTCTCCCTCTGCCTCTGCCTCTCTCTCTCTCTCTGATCTCATGAATAAATAAATAAAACATTTAAAAAAATAGCCATGATTAGATTTTCTTACATTACCCATATGATTCACATAAATTAGCATTATTTTTAAAATTTATTTTATTTTTTTAAATTTTTAATCAAAATGTTTCCAATTTATTTGAGAAATAATTGACATATGTCTCTATATTAGTTTAAGGAGTACAGAATGATAGTTCACATATATTGTGAAATGATTACCATGATAGGTTCAGTTAACATCCATTATCCCATATACATACAAGATAAAGAAGAAGAGAAGAAAGAAGAAAAAAATTTTCTTCTTGTCATAAGAACTGTTAGGATTTACATTCTTAAAAACTTTACTATGTATCAAATGGCAGTGTTAACTATAGTTATAATGTTATCATGTATAGACATATATGTTATAATGTATAGTTATAATGTGTAGATATAATGCACATTATATCCCTAGTACTTATTTATCTTATAACTGGAAATTTTTATCTTTTGACCACCTTCCTCCAATTTACCCTCTCCTCACCCTTTGCCTCTGGTAGCCACAAGTCTGATCTCTGTTCCATGATTTTGGTTTGTTTGTTTATTTAGATTCTACATATAACTAAGATCATAAAGGATTTCACGTTCTCTGTCTGACTTATTTCGTTAGGATAATGTCTTTAAGGTCCATCCACGTTGTCCCACATTGTAGGATTTCCTCATTTTTTAATGGATGAGTAATATTCCATCCTACGTATGTACCACGACTTCTTTATCCATTTACCCATCAATGGGCACAGGTTGTTTCTTTGTCTTGATTATTGTAAATCATGCTGAAATTAAGCATTCCTTAACACCAGAAATTTTTTTTTAAACCAGAAATTTTAAAAAGGGAAAAGAGTTCAGTTTATTGTCAGCATAGTAAAACCAGCCTACTTAACCCTTATTTTGTCCTACCTTTCTCATATCCTTCGGGGTTAGATCCTTTCTCAGTCCAGAATATTCCACCACATGGTTATGACTAGGCACAGATACAGTGACACTGACTTCTCTAGGATTATGATTTGAATTTTCACATTTGAGAACCAAGCTGAGTCTCGGGATATCATCACCTATCTATGATATTCATTTTATTCTGAGATCAGGACTTAGATCTTTCTGATGCTCCATTTCGTCCATCAGGAGCAGACCTGTGACTCATTTAATCATTACCCTCAGGAGTTTGACATTTGCTTTACCTTCTTCTAAAACCCTCTTCAAAATAAGTAGGGGAAATATTTACCTATGTGCTTTATCCCACTTAGGGTGAAAATGTTTAGTAATAACCCAGGTTAAAAAGATATATATGTAAAATTTATAGCCAAGTTTTTCTGACCAGTAAAAATAATTTTAACTTTACACTGTACATTAACCATCTAAACTGAAATGTATTTACCATGAATTTAACTTCTTTTATTACCTAAGAAAATCATGACATAGAGTCTTTGTAGGAAAGATCCATTTAATGACTGAAACCTGTTCTCATTTCTTCCTCCCTCCAGGTCAATATAATTAAAAGACCATTAAGAAAAAAAAATATAGGGCGCCTGGGTGGCTCAGTTGTTAAGCATCTGCCTTCGGCTCAGGTCATAATCCCAGGGTCCTGGGATCGAGTCCCACATCGGGCTCCCTGCTCGGCAGGAAGCCTGCTTCTCCCTCTCCCACACCCCCTGCTTGTGTTCCTGCTCTCGCTATCTCTCTCTCTGTCAAATAAATAAATAAAAATCTTTAATAAAAAAAATATATTGCTCTAAAATAATATTTTTTATCTGAGCAGTCAAGGATCTTGGAGACGAGTATAGATAACAATACTGCTTCAAAAGCATAATCCTATAAAAGGATATTATCAGAAAAAAAATACCACCAAATTACTTGTCAAGTATCCATTACATGTTAAAATATTTTAACTGAATAAAACAGATGTAGGTGTCCAAACTTCAATTCTGAAGCTGACTTAGAATTTTCTAAAAGAAAATAAGTTTGTGGTTTTGTTTTTGGCTGGATAGTCAAAAAAGTTTTTTTTAGCATTTCTGGATGTTTCTTAAAAAAAAAAAAGCTAAGAAAAGAAAAGAATAATGGTCTCCAAAATGCGATGGTCATTTTCTATTGCATCACTTGTCAGAGAACAGAATAAAATCATTTCAAACTATTCATTTCTATCAGAGAAAATGAAATGTCTCCAAAGAATAGCATCTTTAGAATGTTGACAGGTTTGAGAGCAAACAATAGGCAAAGTGAAATCAAAAAGCAGTGTAAAGTGAACACAGTAATTTATTCAGGTAATTAGAAAGAAAATTGCGTTCAACTGAGTACCATAATTGTTTTGAGGTCAGTAACTAAAATTTGTAATTAAACACACTTTATTTAGTAAATGAATAATCATGCCTTCACTCTTCTATCTGTTGGGCATCAAATTAATGTTGAGTAAAGTTAGAGCAAGTTAAAGCAAATTATCAAGCAAGATTTTTTTTTTTAATATGGTAGTCAAATTTACTTAAAATTCCTTGAAATTAGTGGAAGATTGAAATTCAGATTTTAAAACCTAACATTATTCATTCACCAAGTACATTGCCTTGACATATTTAATCTATTTGCTGTGGTAAAGAAAAGCAGTTTGTCTTATGTACACTAATTCTTTTCACAAATTTGGTAGGCTTCCTATGTCTTCTATTTCTTATGCCATTTCTATAATAAAATGGCATAATTCCTGGCTTTGCCTGTACTCCATCACTTTGAAATCTGTAGAATTCTAAAAAATCCTGAACATTTTAGGAAATAGATTTAGCAAGATTATATTCCCTCTACTATATTTAAAGTATGTAGCATTATCCTATTCATGTTATAGCAAGCTGTCTTTTATATATATACAAATATATATATGTATATATATATAGGCCAGTTAATATAGATGATTCATTACAGAATCCTGGAAAATGTGTAGCCTAATGTTTTTCAAACTGTTGGCTTCCATATTTAAGGGTCACTTTTAATGCACACTCTTTACACTCTTTTACTCTTAAATATATATTATATAACTAAATTATAAATATCGTTTTTTTTTTTTTGGATAAAGGGGATATCCATCTTAGAAGACCAAATAAAATTAAGGTTATTTCTGATATATGGTATATGACTATTTTAGATGTCTGAAAAATTCTATAATTCTGTAAGATTAGTAACAGATCTCTCCTCTTATAGTCAAAGAAAAACGTGAGTCTGTATTCCAAAATTGGGACATGCAAAAGGCAACTCTTTACAAGTTAGATGTGCAACTGCAAAAATTATCTCAATTTGTTCATTCTTTCAATAGACACCTATTTTTAAAGATTTTATTTAACTTATTTGAGTGAGAGAGAGCATACAAGTGGGGGAAGGGGCAGAAGGGGAGGGAGAAGCAGACCTCCCTGCTGATCAGGGAACCCAACTCGGGCCTCTATCCCAGGACCCTGAGATCATGACCTGAGCCGAAGGCAGATACTTAACAGACTGAGCCACCCAGGCACCCTCAATATATACCTGTTAAGTGACAATAGGTGTGTAGCATCGATCAACTTAGTCCTGCTTTTAAAGAGTATGAAGTCTCATGCAGAAAATTGATATGAAAGTTAGCAAACAGTCTGAATTAATCACTGCCAGGAATCCCGCTCTGGCATAGGCTTGGTATTTTATAGGCATTCAATACATATGAATGAATCAGTTAGTTACAAATTGGTTAGTTGATTAACAATTAATTAGTTAAATTAATTCAATT
Organism: Zalophus californianus; assembly: GCF_009762305.2. NCBI lineage: Eukaryota > Metazoa > Chordata > Mammalia > Carnivora > Otariidae > Zalophus > Zalophus californianus. Next base: position 37,238,932 of record NC_045597.1, read on the forward strand.
TATATTCTTTCACTTATTTGTTCTCCTATTATATGATCTTCCTCTTGGGTCATGAATTGATTCAAATACCAACAATATGCAGTATCTCTTTTCAAGCAATTAGAGCCCATCCATATCCAGACATCTGTAATAAAATATAGTAAATATTATTGTCACTTATGGACAAAATTGCTACAGAAAAGAAAACTAACATAGCCTGAGGTGCAGAAAGATGATGGGAATGCAAACTGGTGCAGCCACTCTGGAAAACAGTATGGAGGTTCCTCAAAAAGTTAAAAATAGAACACATGATGTGATGAGCATTGGGTGTTATAAGCAACTGACAAATCATTGAACACTACATCAGAAACTAATGATGTACTATATGTTAGCTAACTGAATTAAAAAAAAAAACTATGCTACAATTCAGCAATTGCACTACTAGATATTTACTCAAAGGATATAAAATACTGATTCGAAGAGGTCAAAAATACTTTCAAGAAGAAAGTCATTCTGACTTGACTTGACGCATTGATATAGAATGTAAGGGTAGGTAGAATGAACAGAAGAAGTTGAGAAAATCAGGAGAGAGCATGTGTGAATCATGTGAGTGTAGGACATGCAAAAGAAAATAACAAGAGAGAAAATTAGAAGCCAAAATCCTTTTTTTTACTCTTATCATGGAATATGAGGGAATTTTAACTTGATATCAAATGCTTTCTAGTCAATGAAGAAAGTTAATTATGGTAATGATCAGTTATATTTATGTTTCACAAATATCATTTGGGTTACAATAGCAAAAAATATGTTCCAGGAAGACAAGTATGAATGCAGAGAGATCTAATGGTTCAAAGTAATCCATATGATGATGAGAGCTATTAGCAGTGGGAAAGGAAAAAAAATCTGGCTCTGCTAATTATTAAGGGTGTAGAATAAAAAGAGATTCAGTCAACAGTTATGGGTTATATAAGTAATGGAACTGTCAGTGAAGTTTCTTGTATTCACAGCTAAGAGAATGGTGGTACTGTTCATTTAGACATGATGTGTATTAAGGTAGGAAGACTTGCAGAGGTTTAATAACAAGGTCCATTTTTGTCATATTCTGTGAGCAATATCTCTTGTGACATGCAGGTAGTTTATATGCTGAAAATGGTTTGATACACGAATTTAAAAGTCACCATCCAGAGATATAGCTTTAGGTATCTCTTCAGTTGAATAGTTGATGTTGTAAGTTGGGATGAGATTTCTTTGAAGAGCATTCAGAGTGGAAAATACTTATAGCATGTACAGAACACAGAAGAAAACATGAGAAGAATCTATAAGCATGGAAGGAGTGCCGGCAGAGTGTTTTGTTTGAGACCACAGAAGACATTTGCAAAAGCATCAGGTTGAGCCACAATATCAAAAGCTGTAGTAATACATCCGGTGCAGTAAGCAAACCATAAGCAAAATTAGGTCACTGGTAAACTTTTTCCCAAAGTAGTTTCATGTACTTTGTGCATATTAAATCAGATGATTAGGGTAAGAAACAAACACAAACAAAAAGTGGAGAATGTGGACCTGAGCAAACATCCAACTAGCACATTTGAATGGAAATAGGAGTGTAGTTAAATGGTATTTGGGGTCAAAAATTAACTTTTATAATGCAAGAAATTTTTAAGTGTTTATATGTAGATAAGAACCAAAAGAGGAGGGAAAGATTAATGTGATTACTTGGGCACTGGATAATTGATGAAGTAAAGTCCTTGGTGAGAGTGAGATTGTGAGATACAGAACGGGAGTGATGTGTTAATCTCAGACAAGGAGAAGGGTATGTTTTCCATGGGAATTAGCTAAAAGGTCGAGTGTTTTACTTCCTGAAAGACTGTTTTTGTTTTGTTTGGTCTTGTTTTGTTTTTGGCTTAGTAGGCAAGGACATCTATTGGGATTGAAGGGGAAAAGCAAGATATATAGGAGGCTTATAGGAATATGGTAAAACTTAGAAATAAGTGAAGGTCCAACTGCCATATGGTCAGAGGCACTTGCATGTGAAATGGTGAAAAACATGTTTCTATTAGAAGAAATATGTGCATACATATGTTTTATTCATGATCTATGAAGTATTTTATTTCAATATTGCAAATTATTGTCTCTTGCTGTAGCTGTCATGTGTCTATTGGCTCTCAGGGTTCTCCAACTTCCTTAGTGCCTCGAGAATCCCAGTGTGGGGTGGGGATTGAATGCAGGAGGGAGAAGTCTCTGTGCTGGGCCTCAGAAGCACAGCCTGCTCCCTGCACCTTCTTGCAGCTGCCTGAGCGTGGTTTCAGGCAGAAAGAGGCTACAGCAGCAGGCCTGGCATCCCATCTCTCCCAGGGATGGAGCAGCCTCCTCACCACTGATGAATCCCTTTTGCTCTTGAGGTCTAACAACTTTGTACCTGATTCCTTGCACTAAATTCCTCTCCATATGAAAACTGTAGACTGATTTCTGCATTCCAGATTGACATTGACTGATAAAATTGTCAAGACACAAATTGGAATTTTATAAACCTTACTGGCCTGAAGGCAGTGTAAACCGAAGATAATTAATATCCATATTTGCTTAGTAATTGAACGATTACCAAAAATATATGTATCTAAATTCCAAGTTCCAAGTCAGTTGATCTGAACCAAATATAAATACGGAGCAAACACCTCACCTTATGAACTGTGCCATCAGAGCTGCAGAATTGCATTATAAAAAGATTTTTATAATGTTTAATAAGTCACATAAAATAATATCCCATCCATATTTAATGAAAGGTGAACTGCATTTTTGAATGTAGTATTTTCTCTTAAATTGTTGTTATTGCTAGTTCATCTGTTTATCACCCTGTATTAATACTTTTATAGTGATCCCACCTCTCTTCTTAAATAAGATATTTCTTTTTTTTTTAAGTTTTTTATTGTTATGTTAATCACCATATATTACATCATTAGTTTTTGGTGCAGTGTTCCATGATTCATTGTTTGTTCATAACACCCAGTGCTCCATGCAGAACGTGCCCTCCTCAATACCCATCACCAGGCTAACCCATCCCCCTACCCCCCTCCCCTCTAGAACCCTCAGTTTGTTTTTCAGAGTCCATCATCTCTCATGGTTCTTCTCCCCCTCTGACATACTCCCCTTTTCTTCCTCTCCTGTTATCTTCTTCTTTTTCTTTTTTCTTAAAATATGTTGCGTTATTTGTTTCAGAAGTACAGATCTGTGATTCAACAGTCTTGCACAATTCACAGCGCTCACCGTAGCACATACCCTCCCCAATGTCTATCACTCAGCCACCCCATCCCTCCCACCCCCAACCACTCCAGTAACACTCAGTTTCTTTCCTGAGATTAAGAATTCCTCATATCAGTGAGGTCATGTGATACATGTCTTTCTCTGATTGACTTATTTCACTCAGCATAACACCCTCCAGTTCCATCCACGTCATTGCATATGGCAAGATCTCATTCCTTTTGATGGCTGCATAATATTCCATTGTGTATATATACCACATCTTCTTTATCCATTCATCTGTCGATGGGCATCTTGGCTCTTTCCACAGTTTGGCTATGGTGGACATTGCTGCTATAAACATTGGGGTACACGTACCCTTCGGGTCCCTACATTTGTATCTTTGGGGTAAATACCCAGTAGTGCAATTGCTGGATCGAACGGTAGCTCTAATTTCAACTGTTTGAGGAACCTCCATACTGTTTTCCAGAGGGGTTGCACCAGCTTGCATTCCCACCAACAGTGTAGGAGGGTTCCCCTTTCTCCACATCCCCACCAACATCTGTCATTCCCTGACTTGTTAATTTTAGCCATTCTGACGGGTGTGAGGTGGTATCTCATTGAGGTTTTGATTTGGATTTCCCTGATGCCGAGCGATGTTGAGCACTTTTTCATGTGCCTGTTGGCCATTTGGATGTCTTCTTTGGAGAAATGTCTGTTCATGTCTTCTGCCCATTTCTTGATTGGATTATTTGTTCTTTGGGTGTTGAGTTTGATAAGTTCTTTATAGATTTTGGATACTAGCCCTTTATCTGATATGTCATTTGCAAATATTTTCTCCCATTCTGTCGGTTGTCTTTTGGTTTTGTGGACTGTTTCTTTTGCTGTGCAAAAGCTTTTTATCTTGATGAAATCCCAATAGTTCATTTTTACCCTTGCTTCCCTTGCCTTTGGTGATGTTTCTAGGAAGAAGTTGCTGCGGCTAAGGTCGAAAAGGTTGCTACCTGTGTTCTCCTTTAGGATTTTGATGGACTCCTGTCTCACGTTTAGGTCTTTCAACCATTTGGAGTCTATTTTTGTGTGTGGTGTAAGGAAATGGTCCAGTTTCATTCTTCTGCATGTGGCTGTCCAATTTTCCCAACACCATTTGTTGAAGAGACTGTCTTTTTGCCATTGGACATTCTTTCCTGCTTTGTCAAAGATAAGTTGACCATAGAGTTGAGGGTCCATTTCTGGGCTCTCGATTCTGTTCCATTGATCTATGGGTCTGTTTTTGTGCCAGTACCATACTGTCTTGATGATGACAGCTTTGTAATAGAGCTCGAAGTCCGGAATTGTGATGCCGCCAGCTTTGCTTTTCTTTTTCAGTATTCCTCTGGCTATTCTGGGTCTCTTCTGGTTCCATACAAATTTTAGGATTATTTGTTCCATTTCTTTGAAAAAGGTGGATGGTATTTTGATGGGGATTGCATTGAATGTGTAGATTGCTCTAGGTAGCATTGACATCTTCACAATGTTGATTCTCCCAATCCATGAGCATGGAACGTTTTTCCATTTCTTTGTGTCTTCCTCAATTTCTTTCATGAGTATTTTATAGTTTTCTGAGTACAGATCCTTTGCCTCTTTGGTTAGATTTATTCCTAGGTATCTAATGGTTTTGGGTGCAATTGTAAATGGGATCGACTCCTTGATTTGTCTCTCTTCTGTCTTGTTGTTGGTGTATAGGAATGCCACTGATTTCTGTGCATTGATTTTATATCCTGCTACTTTACTGAATTCCTGTATGAGTTCTAGCAGTTTTGGGGTGGAGTCTTTTGGGTTTTCCACATACAGTATCATATCATCTGCAAAGAGTGAGAGTTTGACTTCCTCTTTCCCGATCCGGATGCCTTTGATTTCTTTTTGTTGTCGGATTGCTGTGGCTAGGACTTCTAATACTATGTTGAATAGCAGTGGTGAGAGTGGACATCCCTGCCGCGTTCCTGACCTTAGGGGAAAAGCTCTCAGCCTTTCCCCATTGAGAATGATATTCGCTGTAGGTTTTTCATAGATGGCTTTTATGATATTGAGGTATGTACCCTCTATACCTATACTCTGAAGAGTTTTGATCAAGAAAGGATGTTGTACTTTGTCAAAGGCTTTTTCTGCATCTATTGAGAGGATCATATGATTCTTGCTCTTTCTTTTGTTAATGTATTGTATCACGTTGATTGATTTGCGGATGTTGAACCAGCCTTGCAGCCCAGGAATAAATCCCACTTGGTCATGGTGAATAATCCTTTTAATGTACTGTTGGATCCTATTGGCTAGTATTTTGGTGAGAATTTTTGCATCCATGTTCATCAAGGATATTGGTCTGTAATTCTCTTTTTTGATGGGGTCTTTGTCTGATTTTGGGATCAAGGTAATGCTGGCCTCATAAAATGAGTTTGGAAGTTTCCCTTCCATTTCTATTTTTTGGAACAGTTTCAGGAGAATAGGTATTAATTCTTCTTGAAATGTCTGATAGAATTCCCCTGGGAAGCCATCTGGCCCTGGGCTTTTGTTTCTTGGGAGATTTTTGATGACTGTTTCAATTTCTTTAGTGGTTATAGGTCTGTTCAGGTTTTCTATTTCTTCCTGGTTCAATTTTGGTAGTTGATACATCTCTAGGAATGCACCCATTTCTTCCAGGTTATCTAATTTGCTGGCATAGAGTTGCTCATAATATGTTCTTATAATTGTTTGTATTTCTTTGGTGTTGGTTGTGATCTCTCCTCTTTCATTCATGATTTTGTTGATTTGGGTCATTTCTCTTTTCTTTTTGATAAGTCTGGCCAGGGGTTTATCAATCTTGTTAATTCTTTCAAAGAACCAGCTCCTAGTTTCGTTGATCTGTTCTACTGTTCCTTTGGTTTCTAGTTCATTGATTTCTGCTCTGATCTTTATTATTTCTCTTCTCCTGCTGGGTTTAGGCTTTATTTGCTGTTCTTTCTCCAGCTCCTTTAGGTGTAGGGTTAGGTTGTGTATTTGAGACCTTTCTTGTTTCTTGAGAAAGACTTGTATTGCTATATACTTTCCTCTCAGGACTGCCTTTGCTGTATCCCAAAGATTTTGAACAGTTGTATTTTCATTTTCATTGGTTTCCATGAATTTTTTTAATTCTTCTTTAATTTCTTGGTTGGCCCATTCATTCTTTAGTAGGATGCTCTTTAGCCTCCATGTATTTGAGTTCTTTCCGACTTTCCTCTTGTGGTTGAGTTCTAGTTTCAAAGCATTGTGGTCTGAAAATATGCAGGGAATGATCCCAATCTTTTGGTACCGATTGAGACCTGATTTGTGACCTAGGATGTGATCAATTCTGGAGAATGTTCCATGGGCACTAGAGAAGAATGTGTATTCCTTTGCTTTGGGATGGAATGTTCTGAATATGTCTGTGAAGTCCATTTGGTCCAGTGTGTCATTTAAAGTCTTTATTTCCTTGTTGATCTTTTGCTTAGATGATCTGTCCATTTCAGTCAGGGGGGTGTTAAAGTCCCCCACTATTGTTGTATTGTTGTCAATGTGTTTCTTTGCTTTTGTTATTAATTGCCTTATATAATTGGCTGCTCCCATGTTCGGGGCATAGATATTTACAATTGTTAGATCTTCTTGTTGGATAGACCCTTTAAGTAGGATATAGTGTCCTTCCTCATCTCTTATTAACAGTCTTTGTTTTAAAATCTAGTTTGTCTGATATAAGGATTGCCACCCCAGCTTTCTTTTGGTGTCCATTAGCATGGTAAATGGTTTTCCACCCCCTCACTTTCAATCTGGGGGTGTCTTTGGGTCTAAAATGAGTCTCTTGCAGACAGCATATTGATGGGTCTTGTTTTTTAATCCAATCTGATAGCCTGTGTCTTTTGATTGGGCATTTAGCCCATTTACATTCAGGGTAACTATTGAAAGGTATGAATTTAGTGCCATTGTATTACCTGTAAGGTGACTGTTAACTGTCTGTTGTCTGTGTTCATTTCTGCTCTTTGCTGCTTTTAGGTTCTCTCTTTGCTTAGAGGACCCCTCTCAATATTTCTTGGAGGGCTGGTTTCGTGTTTGCAAATTCCTTTAGTTTTTGTTTGTTCTGGAAGCTTTTTATCTCTCCTTCTATTTTCAATGATAGCCTAGCTGGATATAGTATTCTTGGCTGCATATTTTTCTCATTTAGTGCTCTGAAGATATCTTGCCAGTCCTTTCTGGCCTGCCAGGTCTCTGTGGATAGGTCTGTTGCCAATTTAATGTTTCTACCATTGTAGGTTACATATCTCTTCTCCCGAGCTGCTTTCAGGATTTTCTCTTTGTCTCTGAGACTCGTAAGTTTTACTATTAGATGTCGGGGTGTTGACCTATTATTATTGATTTTGAGAGGGGTTCTCTGTGCCTCCTGGATTTTAATGCCTGTTTCCTTCCTCACATTAGGGAAGTTCTCTGCTATAATTTGCTCCAATATACCTTCTGCCCCTCTCTCTCTCTCTTCTTCTTCTGGGATCCCAATTATTCTAATGTTGTTTCGTCTTATCATATCACTTATCTCTCGAATTCTGCCCTCGTGATCCTGTAGTTGTTTCTCTCTCTTTTTCTCAGCCTCTTTATTTTCCATCATTTGGTCTTCTATATCGCTGATTCTCTCTTCTGCCTCATTTATCCTAGCATTTAGTGCCCCCATTTTTGATTGCACCTCATCAATAGCCTTTTTGATTTCGACTTGGTTAGATTTTAGTTCTTTTATTTCTCCAGAAAGGGTTTCTCTAATAACTTCCACACTTTTTTCAAGCCCAGCTAGTATCTTTAAAGTCATGATTCTGAACTCTAGGTCTGACATCGTACTAATGTCCGTATTGAGTAGGTCCCTGGCTGACGGTACTACCTCTTGTTCTTTTTGCTGAGGTGATTTCTTTCGTCTTGTCATTTTGTCCAGAGGAGAATAGATGAATGAGAGAACAAAATGCTAACAGGTTTACAACGTCCCCAGCAAATATACTGTATACAAATCAGAAAAGACCTGAAACCAGGGGAAAAGAAAGGGAAAGAAAGAAAAAAGAAAGAGAAAAAGAAAAAAAAAAAAAAGATAAAAACAAAAACAAAACAATACAAAAAAGGCAGAATATGATCAAATATGATCAGGCTAGTGCATAGATCAGTGCCACACACTAGATTTTGGGCGTATTTTGGTCTGTTAGAAAAAAGTGCCTCCTAAAATTTTAAAGGAAGAAAGACATATATGTACAAAATAAGGGTTGATACAATGAAGGGATGGAAGATGACTGTAAAGATGAAAATTATAAAAGATCTTATAAAAGGACTTGGTAAGATAAGTTGTTTGAAAAAAGAAAGAAGATTTAAGAAAAAAAAAAAAAAAGGAAAAAGGGAGAGAATGTGATCAGGCAGGAGACTAGAACAAAGCCATACACTAGTGATTTAGGGTATATTTTGATCTGTTAGAAGAAACTGTACCTCAAAATTTTAAAGAGAGAACAACATATATATATGCCAAAAATAAGGGTAACTACTATGAAGGGATAAAATATGACTCTAAAAATGAAAAATAAAAAATGTTTTGTTTTTTTTTTTTAAAAAAGGGATTTATAAGATGTTGGTTGAAAAAGGGAAAATAAAAATAAAAAAAAACAGTCAACAAAAATTAACTTTGATGAAATAATGAATCATGGTAAAAAAAAAAAAAACAAAAACATGAATCTATGTGCAGTATTCCCCTAGCGCTGGAGTTCTCCTATTCTCCTTGATCGATCAACTTGGTCTTGGCTTGCTGGCTGTTTTTGCTGATCTTCTGGGGGAGGGGCCTGTTGCTGTGGTTTCCAAATGTCTTTGCCGGAGGCAGAATTGCCCCGCCCTTGTCGGTCCGGGCTAAGGAAGCTGCTCCGGTTTGCTCAGGAGCTTTTGTTCCCTGCAAGCTCTCGGTACAGCTTTGGAGGACCAGGGCAGAAATGGTGGCCTCCCAATCTCCACTCGGAGGAGCTGAGAACTCGGGGCCCCGCTCCTCAGTGTGCCCCCAGAGAAAAGCAGTCACTTCCGTGTCCCCGGTCTCCGGCCGCACTCCGTGCTCACCCGGCCTGTGATCGAGCGTTGCTATCTCTGGCACCCGACCCCGCGCGGAGTCCCCAAACCCAGCAGATCCCTAAAGTGCGTTCCCGCACCGCTCCTCCCCGGGAAGGAAGGGGAGTCTCCCCGGATCTGCTGCTTGTTGGGTCCCTGCTGGAGGAGCAGTGCCCCGACTGGGCCGCAGATCACAGTTTATGGCAACCCCGAGCTGAGAGCCCGCGCCTCTGCTCTGTATCTGCAGCGGGCTTCCCTGCTCTGATACCTGGGAGCTCTGGCGCACTCAGGCACCCCCGGTCTCTCTGTGACCCCAAGGGTCCTGAGACCACTCTGTCCCGGGAGGATTCCACCCCCCGCTTAGCCACTGCAGCGACGTCCCTCCGCCGAGCCAACTTCTAAAAGGTCCGATTTTGTGCTCCGCGGCTCTATCACTTGCCAGAAGCGGCCGGCGGAGGCCCCTCCCCCGCTGTCTATCCTCCCGAATATCGCCTCGGATTCACTTCTCCGCACGCCCTACCTTCCAGTAAGTGGTCGCTTCTCTGTTCAGAGAGTTCTTGCTACTCTCCTGTTCGATCTCCTGTTGAGTTCGTAGGCGTTCAGAATGGTTTGATCCCTATTCAGCTGGATTCCTGAGACCAGACGAAATCTAGGTCTCCTACTCCTCCGCCATCTTGCTCCGCCTCTTAAATAAGATATTTCTTAAGTTTAGCTAAATTAAAATTTTGTTTTCTTGAGGTTCAGATTAATGAGCACATTTTTTCTTTTTTAATTAACATAGTGATCACCTTACATATTTTACCGTTTTGGGTATGAGAGGGAGCATTTAAATTCTACTTTTTTAGGAAATTTCAATTATATAATGGTGTTATCAACGATAGTCTCCATGTTTTACATTAGATCATCAGAACTTATTGGGGCACCTGGGTGGCTCAGTCGATTAAGCATCTACCTTCGGCTCAGGTCATGAACCCAGGGTCCTGGGTTCGAGCCCTGCATCAGGCTCCCTGCTCAGCGAGGAGTCTGTTTCTCCCTCTCCCTCTGCCCATTCCCCGCTTGTGATCTCTCTCTCTCAAATAATTTTTTTTTTAAAAAAATAACTTATTTATCTTATAATTGTAAGTTTGTCCCCTTTTACTAGCCTCTCCCTATTTATCCTACCCTTCAGCCCCTGGCAATCACTTTTCTACTCTGTTTCTATGAGTTTGACTTCTTGGCAGATTCCATGTATAAGTGATATGATACCATATATGCCTCTGTCTTTCATTTAGCATAACGCCCTCAAGGTCCATCTATATTATCACAAATGACAGGATTTCCTTCTTTTTTTTTAAGATTCCATTTATTTATTTGAGAGAGAATGAGAGATAGAGAGCACGAGAGGGAGGAGGGTCAGAGGGAGAGGCAGACACCCCGCTGAGCAGGGAGCCTGATGTGAGACACGATCCTGGGACTCCAGGACCTGAGCCAAAGGCAGTCGCTCAACCAACTGAGCCACCCAGGCGCCCAGGATTTCCTTCTTTTTAAACACTAAATAATCTAGTCTGTGTGTGTGTGTGTGTGTGTATCTCAATTTTTTTTTTTCCATTTATCAGTTGGCGGACACTTGGATTGTTTCTGTACCTTGGCTTTTGTGCATAATACTGCTGTGAACATGGTGGTACAGATATCTCTTCAAGATAATGATTAAGTTTTCTGCGGATATATACCCAGAAATGGCATTATTGGATCGTATGTTAGCTCTATTTTTAATTTCCTGCGGAACCTCCAGGCTGTTTTCCATAGTTGCTGTACAATTTATATTTCCACCAACAGCGTACAAGGGTTCCCTTTGCTCCATATCCTCAACAATACTTCTCTTTCTTTTTTGAGAATAACCATCCTAATAGGTGTAAGGTGATATCTCATTGTAGTTTTGATTTGTATTTGCCTGATGATTAGTGATGTTGAGCACCTTTTCATGTACCTGCTGGCCATTTGGGTATATTCTTAAAAATCTCTTTTCAGATCCTTTGCCCATTTTTTTAAATTAGATTGTTCTTTTCTGTTCTGTTCTTTTTTTTCTTCTTTTGAGTTGTACAAACTTTGTATGTATGTTGGATATTAAGGATATGTAGTTTGCAGATATTGTCTCCTATTCCATAGGATGCCTTTTCATTTTGTTATTGTTTCCTTTGCTTGTGTAGAAACTTTTTAGTTTGATGTAGTCCCGTTTGTTTATTTTTGGTTTTGTTGCCATTGCTTTGGATGTCAGACCCCAAAAAATTATTACCAAGACCAATGTCAAAGTGCTTACCCACTATGTTTTCTTCTAGGTTACAGTGAGGTCTTAAATTTAAGTCTTTTCTCCATTTTTAGTTGATTTTTGTGTAGAGTGTGAAAGTTCAGTTTCATTCTTTTGCATGTAGCTCTTCAGTTTTCCTGGCACCATTCATTAAAGGAGTTATCATTTTCCCTATTTTATATTCTTGTCTCCTTCATCATAAATTAATTGACCATATATGTGTGGGTTTTTTTCTGAGCTCTGTATTCTGTGTCATTGATCCCTATCTGTTCTTATACCAGTATGATTCTGTTTTTATTACTTTAGCTTTGTAAAATAATTTGAAATCAGGGAGTGTGATATGTCCAGCTTTGTTCTTCTTTCTCAAAATTTCCTTGGCTATTTGGGGTATTTATATTTCCATAAATTTTAGGATCTTTTTCTTTAAACAGCTTACTGTCATATTAATAGATCAGCAATGAAATATGCAATATCTCAATATAATTATTTTTACTGTCTAAAGCGTCAGCACTGAGAATCTGATCACATGTATGATTTTCTGTATGAGCTTGGTAAATTCCTACAGAAAACTCTCTTCTGTTGTTTCGGAATATACTCTTCATCCCAGCCAGCTATCTTGTAAAAATATGACTATGTTTGTTATCTATTGCTGGTTTATAAATTATCCAAAACAAATCTTTATTATATCACATATTTTCTAAAGGTCAGAAATTTACAAGTGGCTTACCTAGGTGGTTCTGGCTTAGGGTCCCTCATGAAGTACCAGTTAAGTTGTCAGTGCAGGCTGTTGTTCTGAATTTGGTTGGGCTGAGAGTTCCTCTCCGAGCTCACTCACTTGGCAGCTGGTGAGAAGTTTCAGTTCCTTGACTCCCTGTGAGCCTCCTCTGTGAGGCTTCTCATGAAATGGCTTCCCTTATTGCAAGGGGTGCAAGATGGAGACAGAAAGAGAGTGTATTTTGAAGAAGCCATGTTTTTTTATAGTTACAGATTCTCCAAAGTGAAGAGGTACAGGGTTTTTGTTTGTTTGTTTGTTTGTTGTTTGTTTTTGTTTTTGAATAACTATCAGAGAAAAACCAAAGTAGAACCATAGTTAAAGAAGTGAAAACAGATTTTATTCAGGACACCTGCAGTAGGGAAAAAGAGACCTTGCTAAAGATCTGGGTTCAATTCCAAATATATAGCATGAGCAAGTAGGAATTTATAGCCAAGAAGCAGGATAGGAGTGGAAAATTGCTAAGTGGTTGGAAAATTGCTAGGAGGAAACATCACAGGTAAGGGGGTTGTGGCTAAACTGACCCAACAGCATTCTTGGTGAAAACAGGCCCGGGTGATTAGTGGAAGATGAGGTACTTGGTCAGATATCCAAAGTGATCAAGTTTTGAGGGTAGAGAGGCTCTTGCTAAAACGACTTAGTAGGGTTCTTGCTAAAACTAAATTTTACAAAGAAGTATATGGATTGGCCTAGAAGAAGTATTAGGAGCCTTACTAAAGTTTTAGAAGTACCAGGAGCCTCACTAAAGTTTTAAAGAATCTTTGTCACAACTTAAGCTTAAAGTCACATACCATCACTTCTGCCATCTTATTGGTTACACAGACCTACCTGATACAGTGGGGAATTGTATTACAAAGACTATAAATACCAGGAGGTCGGGATCATTATGAGCCATCTTGGAAGATGACTAACACAGTGTTCCTTATTGAGCATCAAATCAGTGAGTGTACAGTAATTTGGAGGAATGGGAATTGATTAAATATATGCTTTTGGAAACAAATTTTAATTTGATATAAATTGCCCACCACCAGCATCATCTTTACTTAAGAAAAACAGTACAGTAGCTACCTCTCCACAATTTGTCTACAGTTTCACACTCTGTGTTTTCACTTACCCACTGTGAACTGCAGTCAGGAAGCACATAATCCTCCTGATGTATGTAGCTTAACTTGGTCACAGTACCTATATCATTTACTTCATCTCATCACTAGAAGAAGGGTGAGTACAGCACAATAAGATATTTTAAGAGACACCACCTTCACATAACTTTCATTACAGAATATCATTATAATTGTTCTATTATTGTTCTAATATTGTTATTATTAGTTATTGTTCTTAACCTCTTACTCTGCTTAAACTTTATCATAAGTATGTATAAGAAAAAGCAAATGTGGGCGCCTGGGTGGCTCAATTGGTTAAGTGACTGCCTTCAGCTCAGGTCATGATCCTGGAGTCCTGGGATTGAGTCCCGCATCGGGCTCCCTGCTCAGCGGGGAGTCTGCTTCTCCCTCTGACCTTTCTCTCTCTCTCTCTCTCTCTCTCTCTCATTCTCTCTCTCAAATAAATAAGTAAAAATCTTTAAAAAAAACAAAAAAATAAAAAAACATAAAAATAAAATAAAAAAAAAGAGAAAGCAAATGTATATATAGTGTTCAGTACTATCCATGATTCCAGGCATTAAGTGGGGTACTACTATGTGTATACATCAAAAATTCTTCTCAGAAGTGATAAACACTTTTAAAGTAAGAGAGAAATATTTCAAATTTTTAAATAAAAAAGATCATAAAATGACTCTTGTGACTTAGTTTTCAGATAAAAATCACTAGCAGTATGTAAGTTCAGTATTTTCTGTTGGTATTGTTATGTTGTATATTTAGATGCTCATTTAATTCAATACAATAAATAATATATTACCAAATAAATGAAATCTAATATAAGATTTTATATACATTTTATACATTTAAGTATATAAAACCAATGAACACAAAGAATATATCATGGTTTTTAATATAGGAGGATTTTCCTGTTTGTTTGGGGTTCCTTAAAAATGAGATTCAAATAAAGCTTGAACTGAAGGTCTTTCAGTAAGAATATGTCTAATATTTCTTCACTTTTGAATTTTGTTTAAAGTATTTAGATGTTTGAGTGTATAGATATTCATTAACTGACAAAGAGTGTTTATGCTTGTTTGTTTCTACTTTACACCAGGCACTCTTCTAAGCACTGAGGATAGGGCAGTTGACTAAACATGTAAAGACTTTGCAGCCTATGTTCTACTTGGGAAATTGATGGTTAAAGAAAAAATAGTATATAAAGACTAGAAAATAGTATCAGTTAGTTACAAAATCTATAAAGGAAAATAAAAGAGAGAATAGAGACCAAAATGGTATTTTATTTTAGATATTATGTCAGCGAAGTTTTTCTGAGAAGATTACATTAGGAAAGAACGAATTAAAAAGCAGGAGAAAAAAATTTACTTGAAGAATGTATCAGGCAGAGCGGATTTATTCCCTAATACATGTTCTTTTCTATGTCAAATAGAAAGAAGGACTAATGAGATTGTAGTTCTTTTCAAATTAGAACAGTAATGTTAAGGTATTTTGTAAAACTCAAAGCATTACACAATTGAAAAATAAAAGTTAATATTATGGATGATACATAGAATATTTCCTTCCCATTTTTGAGAAAAAAATCAGTGTTCATTCTTACGTGAGGAGTAAAAGAGAAGGCAGTGTGCTATTGTTGATGAAGACTGGAGAGATTAAGTGAGTTAACAAATGTTGGAAGTGCTTTTTATGCTTTTTATATATAAAGGAGTGAAGATATATAATGTGTGTGTATAAATGCATATATTTTTTATTAGGAAACATAAAAAAGCATTAGAGAATTTAGATATGTAGGACTTTAGGGGTTATCTAATCCAATAATCTGAGTCACTGGTTCTCAAATCTTAGTGTGCATCAGAATGATCTGATGGTTAATTTTATTTAATTTATTTTTTCTCATTTAACTGATTTCTTCTTTCATTTTAATTTTTTAGAGATTTTTATTTATTTATTTGACAGAGAGAGAGAGAGAGAGTGAGAGAGGGAACACAAGCAGAGGGAGTGGGAGAGGGAGAGGCAGGCTTCCTGTTGAGCAGGGAGCCCGATGCTGGGCTCGATCCCAGGACCCTGGAATCATGACCTGAGCCCAAGGCAGATGCTTAACGACTGAGCCACCCAGGTGCCCCTTTCAATTTCATTTTTACTAAGAAGTTATATTCATATAGTATAAAAATCAAAATAATATTTTAATTGTATAATAAAATGTCCAGCTATCCACAACCTAAGGACTCCAACATTTTCCCCTAGGTCTGTAAGCAAGAACAACTATTTCTAGTTCCCTTGTATCTTTACTGATTATCTATATTCAAATTTAATAAAACATTTTTTAAAATTTTTACTCCCACTTTCATACACAAATATAGTATTTTATACACACTGTTGCACACTCTATTTTTTACTGTAATAATCCTGTAATCTTTCTATAATAGTTGACAGATTAATTTTCGTGTCTATTTTTTTGGCTTTTTAAAGATTTTATTTTATTTCCAGTTATTAATATCCAGCATAATATTAGTTTCAGATGTACAATATAGTGATTCAACACTTCCACACATCACCAGGTGCTCATCACAACAGGTGCACTCCTTAAACCCTATCGCCTACTTAACCCATCTACCCCACTAACCTCTTTTCTGGTAACCATCAGTTTGTTCTCTCTATATTTAAGAGTCAGTTTCTTGGTTTGCCTCTCTCTCTCTTATATTTTCCCCTTTTCTCATTTGTTTTGTTTCTTAACTGACTTATTTTGCTTAACATAATACTCTTTGTTCCATCCATGTGGTTGCAAATGGCAAGATTTAATTCTTTTTAATGGCTGTATAATATTCCATTATATCACATCTTCTTTATCCATTTGTCAATCATGGACACTTTGGCTGCTTTCTGACCTTGGCTATTGTAAATAATGTTGCTATGAACTGTGCATGTATCCCTTTGAATTAGTATTTTTGTATACTTTGGATAGATATGCAGCAATGCAATTGCTGGATCATAGTGTAGTCCTATTTTTAACTTTTTGAGGAACCTCCATACTGTTTTCCACAATTGCTGCACCAGTTTACATTCCCACCAACAATGCATGAGGAGTCCTTTTTCATCACATCCTCACCAACACCTGTAGTTTCTGTGTTGCTGATTTTAGCCATCTGACAGTGTGAGGTGATATCTCATTGTAGTTTTGATTTGATTTGATTTGATTTGATTTGATTGTAGTTGGTCATCTGGATATCTTCTTTGGAGAAATACCTGTTAATGTCTTCTGCCCATTTTTAATCATATTGTTTTTTTCAGTGTTGAGTTGTATTAGTTATTTATACATTTTTGATACCAACCCTTTATGGCCATGTCATTTGCAAATATCTTCTCTCATTTCATAGGTTTCCTTTCAGTTTTGTTGATTGTTTCTTTTGCTGTGCAGAATCTGTTTATTTTGATGTAGCCCCAATAATTTATTTTTGTTTTTATTTTCCTTCCCTCAAGAAACATCTAAAAAATATTGCTAGGGCCAATGTTAAAGATATTACTGCCTTTGTTCTCTTCTAGGATTTTTTTATGGTTTCAGGTCTCGCATTTACATCTTTC
Organism: Zalophus californianus; assembly: GCF_009762305.2. Taxonomy (NCBI): domain Eukaryota; kingdom Metazoa; phylum Chordata; class Mammalia; order Carnivora; family Otariidae; genus Zalophus; species Zalophus californianus. The sequence goes on from NC_045597.1 coordinate 37,255,958, forward strand.
ATCCATTTTGAATTTATTTTTGTGTATGGTGTAGGAAAGTGGTGCAGTTCCATTTTGTTGCATGTGACTGTCCAGATTTCCCAGCACCATTTGTTGATGAGACTGCCTTTTTCCCATTGGATATTCTTTCCTGCTTTGTCAAAGATTAATTGACCATATTGTCATGGGTTCATTCCTTGATTTCTATTCTGTTCTATTGATCTATGTGTCCATTTTTGTGTCAGTACTATACTGCTTTAATTACTACAGCTTTGTAATATAACCTGAACTTTGGAATTGTGACGCTTCCAGTTTTGCTTTTCTTTTTCAAGGTTTCTTGGGCTATTTGGGGTCTTTTGTGGTTCCATACAAATTATAGGATTGTTTGTCCTAGCTCTATGAAAATTGCTGGTGGTATTTTGATAAGGATTTCATTAAATGTACAGATCACTTTGGGTAGTATAGACATTCTAACAGTATTTGTTCTTCCAACCCTTGGTCTTTCCATTTCTTGGTGTTATCTTCAAATTTCTTTCATCATTGTTTTATAGTTTTCAGAGTACAGGTCTTTCACTGCCTTGGTTAGGTTTATTCCTAGATATCTAATTGTTTTTGGTGCAATTTTAAATGGGATTAATTCCTTAATTTCTCTTTCTGCTGTTTCATTATCGGTGTATAGAAATGCAACAGATTTCTGTACATTGACATTTTATCCTGCAACTTTACTGAACTCATTTATCAGTTCTAGCAGTTTTTTGGTGGAGTCTTTTGGGTTATCATGTCATCTGCAAATAGTGAAAGTTTTACTTCTTCCTTGCCAATTTGGATGCCTTTTATTTCTTTTTGTTGTCTGATTGCTGTTTGATAGAACTTCCAGTACTGTGTTGAATAAAAGTTGTGAGAGTGGACATCCTCGTCTTGTTCATGACATTAAGTGGGGGAAAGCTGTCAGTTTCTCTCCATTTTAGATGATGTTAGTTGTGGGCTTTCATATATGGCTTTTGTTATTTTGAGGTACATTCCCTCTAAACCTACTTTTTTGAGGGTTTTTATCATGAATGGATGTTGTACTTTGTCAAATCCTTTTTCTGCATCTATTGAAATGATCATATAGTTCTTCTCTTTTCTCTTTGATGTGACATGTGACGTTGATTGATTTGTGAATATTGATCCACCCTCGCAACTGAGGAATAAATCCCACTTGATGGTGGTAAATATTTTTTTTAATGTATTGGATTTGGTTTGCTGGTATTTTATTGAGGATTTTTGCTTCTATGTTCATCAGGGGTATTGGCCTATAGTTCTCTTTTTAGTGGTATTTATTTTCTTTCTTTTTATAGGAGCATGGCTTTTTTATAGTTTATTATTGTATCATATTTTATTTATATAGGATCCTACTAAGAACACCTTGTGTTCAGTTTTTTACTCTGACCACAATTCTGCTATCCAAAAAATTAATATTATTATTACTACTAATAAAACCCAACTTATTCAGGTATCATTTTATAATTTCAAAATGTATACATAAGAAAAATTCTCAAGGGTCAGATTGCATAGTCAATAGGTAAATGCATCTGGAATCTGCTATACATTGCCAAATCACTCTCAAGTGGTAGGAATTTGCACAATCAATACATAATAATACCTGTTTCCTCATAGACTCACAGAAGGTGTGAGCTTTGCCATAAGTGTTAGATTAAAAATATTACTTCTTATATTTTAATTTACATTTCTTTTATGAGTGGAGTTGAACATAACTTTATATATTCAAGGGACATTTTTATTTCCTTTCATGTGTACTAAATATTGATATACTTTGTAATTTTTCTATTGTTGTTTGGCCTTTCCTTATGATTCCTAAGAGATCTCATATACTTTTTATATTACCTACATATCTTTTGTTCCCATTCAACAGTTTATAATTTTATTTTACTCACTATATTTTTATGATATAGCTTTTTTATTTTTACTAATCAAATTTATTCATCTGCCTCTTTTTTAATTCTTCTTAGATTTTTAGTTTGAAACATTTTCCCTCCCAAGTATAAATATAAAGTCACTTGTTATTTCCTCCAGTACGTTTATGGTTTTTAAAAATAAATAAATATTTAAGTTTGGAGTTTACCCTTATATAAGGGGATGCTTTTCAAAAATACCAACTCCAAAACTCTGAAAAATACAAATTCTAAGACATAGTGATTAGAATCTGGGGAATGGTTTTAGATTCTGCAGTTTATCAAACATCAGAGATTAGAGATGATTTAGGTGCAGGTGATCTATAGACCACACTTTGAGGGCATATGAATTATCAATTTTTTTATAATTTCCAATATGTCAGCATTTGAATCATTCCAATAACATGGAACACACTAACTCCCAAGTAGGTCAACAAAACAACAGAGTAAGACAGGACAACACACACAAATACAAACACATGCACACGTATATATACACATTACTTAATTGTGAAACAAACACAATTATTTTATCAATTGAATTTCTAGAACTCTATTAGACAGGCTTCATCAAAGAAGCAAAATTACTAAGTGTAATATAGAAAATTTGTTGTAAAGATTTAGCTTCACGCAACTGTGAGAGCTGGTTAAACAATTCACATTAGTGGAGGTAACAAAAAATTCTTTCTCTACCCTTCAAAGTCTTCCAGCTGGAATAAGAATTAAATTTACACAAAGCAAATTAACAGAAAAAAAAAACGAAGTTTTATTACATGCTCAGAGAGACCCAATAATGAAATTGATACCTAAAGAAATGATCAAGGCCGTTTTTATACTTTTAGACAAAGAGATTATGAAAACCTTGAGGAAATGACAAGACAAAAAAAAACTTTAGGAGCTTCAATTAGTAAGGAATTCTAAATGGAATTTGGGCTAAGGTGGTAAATTAGTAAAAACTAACAAGGTTTGTTTATACAGGCTTCTTGGCTCTAAATTTCCTATCTCCGATGATAAAGGTATCTCTTAACTCCTAATACGGGGAGGGTACCTTTCACATGGGAAATTTATTTTCTGCTTTCAAGGAGACAGAGAAGGGTCTCAGTGTTCTTGCACATGCTCTCTTAAGTAACTTTATTTAAAATTATAAATAAATAAATAATCAGTATGCTAAAGTGGAGCATTTGGGGGCAGCCTGCCCTTGGTCCCTAAATTAGACTCTGCCTGGTGCTAGCTCAGTAGTATATCAGGACATGCATTTGAGGGAGGAGGAGGGAAGAGAATTTTCATGTGAAATGAAAAGTATGGAGGGGCATAAACAAATTGGAATCTGTAAGGGAAAGCTAGAACCACATTGCTCTCTGACCCTCTGTGAACCTTCAAAATAACAATCTGTAGGAGAAGCTGGTGTCCCCCCCGCCCCAACGCACACACATTTCTTTAACCCAGCCCAGGTGTTGGAGAAGCTGAAGGGGCTGTGGACCAAACAGCTGCCCCAAAGATGGAAGATGCTGGCCTGGGACTCAGAACCCTGGAGCCAGAGTTGCTGAACACTGGTGAGGCAACCGATGAGCAGCAACATGGCTGCCCTGTACTAGCCGCTAGTGCTCTGTGCCCAGCTTCTAAGCATGAAAAGGATATGGGTACTGCTTCTTAGATGCCTGACTTATATAATGCAAATTGTGTGCAAAATATTTCCTGTGTCTGAAACTAACCTGTCACCATTTCCCTTTTAGGAAATGTAGTTCTAGCTTAGCTAAATTGACATACTACAGTCCACTATAGTCTAACCATTGCCAATTTGGCATCAATATATACCACTTAAACATGCTTAAATTCAAATTAAGGTAATAGCAAAATCATGTACCTGCCTAACATAAAGCAGTCTTTCTTGTGCAGTTGAAAACACACTAATCGGAGGTGTACCCTCAAGAGTGGATGCATCACTTCTTTAACCATCTTTCTAGAAGTTCATTCTTCTTACTGACTCAAGTTGCTCCTTTAATATTCTCAGGAATGTCTTTCCTGAGATATACAATTAATTGCTATTAAGACATTATGTCAGGTGGTATGGGAATGAGAGAAGGGAGAAAGAATGCAAAATATATTTATAAATATATTCATATCAAAATAAGGAATAAATTACTTATAACCATTACAGTCCTGGATTCTGGAACCTAGTATGGCCATATCTGGTATTTATGACTACTTTCTTCTACTACCCATTTCATATTCTCTTTGGCATAAAAAAAGCTTCTCAGATGCTCATGATTCTTTGCCTGGTGGAGTGACTGAGACTTGAATCTGCAAATCTTTCAAGTGCAAGTAACTTAAAGACTACTCTGAGAGTTCCTGATTCATGAATTTCCTCCACTGAATTCCTAGTAAATCAGGTTTGTAAGCCCAGGAAATGCATTACCTTCTGAGAGAGCCCAACAAATTAATTAAAACAACAAAAGAAAAGGAATATGCCATATTTAAATATCTATATATTTTCATCTCAAATGTCATTTTTGCATAATAGCTAAACTATGGCCTAATTTAGATAAAGTATGTTGTTCTTTTGTATGTCCTGTGGCATTTCTTTTATATTCCTACTGATTTGGGAGATAAACCCCCATGCAAGTAATCCCCATTACAGCATACGTAGGGGCAAAGCAAGATCTGTTAGGCCAAACTGACAGGTAGATATTACTTTATATCTTGAAGTTTCATTTCTAAATACCAATCTCCTTTCAACAGTCAAATTTATGCCTCATAAAATTATAAATTCAATATCATGCTTGTTTTCAAATAGTTGAAATTGAATTTTGCGTATAGTGCTCATTAAGTGAAGAAATAAATCTTATGTGCTAAGTGCTGAAGAAGTTACAGGAATGGGGGGGTGTGGGAGGGGTTGAGGGAGTCCACATAGGCATTTTTCTCCAACAAGCAGATGATACAACTCTATTATTCCCTACTTGTGCTACTAGTATTAAGAAGACTGCTTGCTCTCTATCAAAAATTTTTCCTTGCAGGTAATCTGTTTTTTCTCTTCTAATAGTCTTTAAGATTTTGTCTTTATCCTTGATGTTTCATAGTTATGATATGTTTGGCATAAATGTATTTTTATTTATTATACTTGGTATTTGGTCTGTGTTTTCTTGGCCTGAAAAGTCCTTGGGAAATCTGTGTAATGACTTCTTCAATTGTTTCTTTTTTTTTTAAGATTTTATTTATTTATTTGATAGAGAGAGAGAGACAGCGAGAGAGGGAACACAAGCAGGGGGAGTGAGAGAGGGAGAAGCAGGCTCCCCGCAGAGCAGGGAGCCCAACGTGGGGCTTGATCCCAGGACCCTGGGATCATGACCTGAGCTGAAGGCAGACCCTCAATGACTGAGCCACCCAGGCGCCCCTGTTTCATATTATTTCTTATCTTTTCTTTCAAAATTATTAACTTATGTTGGGACATCTTAATGTACTCTAAATATCTATGGGCAGAAAAATTCTTTTCATCCTCTTATGTCCTTGGGGTTAATATCTTGAAACTGGAACATTTCCAGTGCCTTTTAACATGTAAGAACCAAGCCTGACTGTCACTGCCAGCCTCAAAATCCAAAGCACAGCCAAGTCTGGTGGCCTTGCTCTATGTGTTATTTCCAGGTTGTTTGTTTGTTTCTACTGTTATGTTTTCTTTATCACTGTTTTGTGTTGGGAACAGAGAGAATGCATCAGAGAGTGCTCTTACTCTGCCATCTGAACCAGAAGTCCATTAATGCAGCATTTGTTGGTTTCTTCCCTTTAAAACACAGGATTCTTTTTAAGTTTTTCTCACCTCTTCTTTTTTTCATTTTTCCTTCTTTTAAAAGCCTCTTAATAAAGTATAAACTTTCAGGGGCATATTTTAAACTTACATTTATATGTATATATCTCATTCTGATGCATTCCCTATATATTCATGCAGTACATCTCTCTCTATATGATTGTTGGGAATAATATATATTATGTTTGATAGTTCAAGCATTATATTTGCTTACAGTAGAAATGAGAATAGAGAGTATTTGGGGAGGAAAAAAACACAAGTTTTAAGTGTTTAGGGTAATAAACATGCTATATGAAATGGAGCAGAGAGAATAACGTAAATCATAAATATTAAAAAGAACATAGCATCCCATGGTCAAATCCTAACCACATCCTCTCTGAGGAGTCAAACCCACAGTAAAAAATTAAAAAAAAAAAATCAAAGAAAGAGCTGTTTTGAACAATTTACTGGCTAATGACAGAATTATATAAACATAAATTTTAAAAGAATCAGAAACAGAGGGAAGAAGTGGAGCAAACAGAAAAACCTGTGAAAAATTAATTCCCAGGACAAGGATGTTCAAACATGATAATGGTATTAGGCAGGCAAAGAGAAATATGTGTCATCCTGAACAAGAAAAGAAATATGCAAATGTATTCTTCATTCAAGAGTCTGCATGTTAACAAGCGCAGCCTAGCAACTAATCAGTCTCCAATAGCCCAATGAGTCCTCTCCTGCTGTAGTAGTAATGACCTACATAGCGATGTTTTACTGAGATATAAATATGTAAATGGAAAATTGGGGCAATTGTTTTAGGACAGTGGGCTTTTTAAAAGGTCTAAAAGCACTAAATAATGGCTAAGAATGGGTTTGGGTTCTAATCTTTTTTGTTTGCCCTTAAGCTATCAGTGATCTCCCCTTTTTAGCCTTCTGCATTTCTTTTCCCCACATAAACAATAGAAAAAATAAGGCTGTAATATCTTTTCTAGGAAATTCATCTCTCTTCAGGGAGAAGTAAAAGCAAACAAACAAGAATATTTTAAGCCACAGATCATGCCAATCCAGATGGAAGATAAAAATTACCACCTTTTTCATATAAACTAGTAAAAAATTTACTCTGAATTTCCTTGGAAATAAAATAAATGAAGTGAAAACTAAATTACTAAAGTTGACAAATATGCACTGAGTACCTAGTTTGTGCCAGATATTTGGGATAAATGAGCAGGCAAAACAAACTTAGATGACTCTCTCCAGGGAGCTTGCATTTTGGTAGAAGACAACAATTTACAATAAACAAAATGACTATATGTCAAGTACATAGTATGTTAGGGTATATTAAGGACTATGAAAAAATAAACAAGTAGACCAAGGAAGGCAGAATGGCAATGCTTTACTGAGAAGATGGCATTTGGCCAAATGTTTGAAAAAGATGAGGGAGTTGGGTTTGTTGATGTCTGGGTGATAAACATTCTAGGCAAAGACAACCAGTGATATAAAGGCCTGAATTCAATCTGAAATGTTCTCACCACAAAAATGAAATGGTAATTATGTGACATGATGGAGGTGTCAGTTAATGCTATGATAATCATTTTGCAGTTGATAAATATATCAAATCATCTTGTTGTACACCTTTGAACTTACACAATGTTAATATGTCTATTATATCTCAATAAAGCTGGAAAAAATAAAATTAATAACAAGGTGAAAAAGAAAATGTTCCTGGTGCGTCTGAGGAAGAGAAGAGGCCAGAGTGATGGAATGGAATGAGTGAGTAATGGGGTGGGGAATTAGTGGGAGATGAACTCTAAAATACAATGAGGTTCGTATCATTTGGATAAGATTTCTCCATCTTCACACTATTGGACTGAATAACTCTCTGTTGTGGGGAGGCTCTCCTGTGCATTGTAAGATATTTAGCACTTTCCTGGACTCCATCCACTAGGTACCAGTAGAACCTCCTACAGATGGAGGATAATAATCAAATTTGTCTCCAGATATTGCCAAATGTCCCCTGGGGGGTAAAATGACCCTCACTTGAAAATCCACTGAGGTAAGGGCTTGTGGCCCATTATAAAAATATTATAAAGACTCTTTCTTTTATTCACAGTAAAACGGGGGGATTATTGGAGGTTTTTTGAGCCCAAGGTTAATGTTTTAAAAGATCATTTTGGCTACTGTCTTGAGAATAGATTGCAGGGCAGCAAAGGAAATTTGGGGATACCAGTTAGAAGGCTAGTGCAGTGGTCCAGGCAAGGGATGCTATGGAGCCCACCAAGTTCTAAGCAGTGGAATGGCAAGGCTGAGAGGAACCAACACGATTTCCTAACAGTTTGGATGTGGGATGTGGGAGAGATTGAGAAGTCAAGGCTGACACGAATGTTTTGGACCTGAACAATTGGAAGGGTGGAAATGCCATCAAATATCATGGGCAAATAATAAAATAACAAATATAATAATATTAAGGCATTTTAATATTTCAGTTATTTTTCTTCAATAAATTTAAGTCAGTGCTACTTAGGTCTTGGGCTAGGATCTGCTGTAATTTTAAGGTAGAACAAATAAGTAAGTCATGGATCCACAGTAAATATCACTCTTATTTATGCTCTTTTATTCACTTGAAACTTTCATCTCCATTATTCTGTGTAATGAAAGTAATATATGCCAATGACCTAAAAAAATGAAAGTAATCTCCCTTAACATAATTTTCTTCACATTAATTTCTCCATTTCAAGTCTTCATATTAAATAACTTGAATTAATAAAAGTAATAGTTTTTTTAAACCTAAAAGTAAACATTGAATAAATTGTACATAAGTAAAAAATCAGCCAAGCAAACTTCTTAATGGAACCGAAAATCCTCTATACAATCCCTGATAAATGCCCTTTAAGCAAACTTTCCCATTTGCTAGGCTTAGAAAAAAATACTTTCTGTGAAGCCCACATTATAGTTTTTCTCTTTTTTAGTAAAACATTCTCTCTCAAATACCAACTTTCCATTCTTGTCTGCCTTTCACGGACACACATGATAAAAAGGGCATTATGCTTAGAATCTTGTTTTTTCTCACTTTTTATTTATTCACTAATTTGGTGGTTTGTAAAATATTAATAAGCTAGAGGTAAAAAAAAAGGAGTCTCTTGTCAAATTTATTTTGAGACACTGTATTTAAAGGCAAATATATGGTTTCTCAACCTCTGAGCTTGGCAAAGCCTCGTATATGCTGAAACATATCGGGAACTCCAAGTAAGGTATACAGATTATAACTTTTCTTGCACCAGTCTGAATGTGGATATATTTTTACTTGTTAATTTGCATGTAGCATCTTATGGGTCTTTGGAGAAAGACTGTGTTAATAACCCTAAAAATATACTGTAACTTACAACTTAGACAATTTAAATCATCATGTCTTCATAGTTTTTGTCCCTTTGAGAAAACAGTTGTTCTGTTTAAAATTTTTACTGTTTTGCTTCTGAGCACTCTACTTATGCTCTTTCTCATTCATTCATATTTTCCTAAATCAGTCTTTTGCATACTTGATCCTGAAATATAGGAATTTTGTAAAATTCTGTTTTCAGCACCTTTAAAAAATGCTGTACATTTTTTTCGTCTTCACCACTACCATCACCCTCTCTGTATGCATGGCTTCTAAGTCTACACTTTTGTTCTGACCTTCCGATCTTGTGACTTTAATGAAGTTTGGCTTGTCTGCTGTATTTCCACTTGCATAAGGAAAATGCAATGTCTCAAATTGTTTTTTTTTTCTCCCTCTTCTCCAAATCTGTCATTCTGCTGTCTCCATAAGCATCAAAATACTTTCAGTCTACCATACAAAAAATGGCTGAAATTGTTTTAGTTTCCCTTTTCATTTACACATAATATTTTGACTCCAAGTTTTTCTGGGTTTAACTTTAGTCTTTTCAGACTTTAGTTTTGGTTCAATCTTATTGCTGCCCTAGTTCCTTTAATTAACCTTCACATGAACTGTTAACAGGCTTTTAGCTCGACTTTCTGTTTCAAGCTTTTTCTGAATAAATCCTTCTAGTGATGTCATGTTATATGTATCACCCACTGTTATGGGTGCAATTATGCCCATACTTTTCTCTAAATCTTTACTTGTTGAAAGTGATCTAATAATTTCATAATCACCAATTCTTATTATGAACTCTTTCTTATCTTTCTGTTCAAAATAGAGCACTCTAACCATCCAAAATACTTTGTATTTCTACTGATATACTCACCATTCCAGTCAGTGTAAAAAAATTTGTTGTTCATATTTCTGCCTGTCTTTTTAGATTGCAAGCAATATGGTCCTATGTAAAATACTTGGATTTTGGGGATAACACACGTTCTCAGTGTGACTTTGTAAATAACTTCTTTGAGACTTTGTTTCTTCATTATTTTTTAAAGATTTTATTTATTTATTTGACAGAGAGAGAGACAGCGAGAGAGGGAACACAAGCAGGGGGAGTGGGAGAGGGAGAAGCAGGCTTCCCACCGAGCAGGGAGCCCGATACGGAGCTCGATCCCAGGACCCTGAGACCATGACCTGAGCTGAGGGCAGACACTTAACAACTGAGCCACCCAGGTGTCCCTGTTTCTTCATTATTAAAGTGGTAAAAATTGCCCCTTAATCTGAATAACATGACATACTAAGAATTAATAGAGTGCTTATAAACTCCACTGTATTAAATTCTAGGAATAATATCGTGTCTCCTTTATATACTCCTCAGAATCTTTACAAATACCAACCACATACTAGGAACTTAATAAATATTGTTGAACAAAAGAGTGCAGTTACATTTTTCCATTCTATTTCCATGAGAATGAAGACCAATATTTATTCCATATGACTGGTATTGCTCTTTTTAATACAATATCTTATGAAAAAGAGACAATAATTGTTATTGAGTCATAAATAAACTTTTTCACAATAAAAGTAACAAATTCAGTTGACATTTCTAATCATTTATTCCAAAATGACTTAGTTTTTTCCTATAAAATCATTTTTTTAAAGAATTCTGTTCATAGCTCTAAGGCCAGATAACAATCATTAGCATTTATTGACCTTTTGCAGTAGTAATTTAATCTTTTGGGGAACAAAGTTGATTAATCACAGCTTGACATATTGAAATTTGGCATGATTCTTTCCCAAAAGTGCTTATAGGGCAGCAAGTTCTAGGGCATTCAGTATAATAACTAAGGCACATATTACAAATAAAGTGTGTTCAGAAAAGTCTTCCAGAAATTTAAGGTCACCAAGTTTGGCAAAGTCTTTCAATCTGGGAATGGTCTTGCAAAAATCCAGTAAATTGAGCACATGCTTTAATCTCACTTCCATCCAGAAAATCCAGGAAGATTATGGTTAATAATTTAAAATAAGAAAAAAAGGTGAATGTATAATAATGATGAGAATGCAAAAGACTCTACTAGTGAGTGAGAGGTTTTTAAAATATGCTTCATATTGAGGATTATCTCATTTAACAAAATCTAACATCATCTCCTAGCATGAAGAGGCTGGAACACTATAAACTGTATTTTTCATATCCTATTAGAGAATCTTATAAGATCTCATCAATTAGATATACTCATAGTAAAGTTAAATTTAGAACTGAGACAAACGGAGAGAAAGAGACAGCACTGGAGATTACAGATTGTGCCAGAAGTGGTAAATTTCTGGCACCTTCACAAATCAGCAGGAAACTTTCTGATTTTAGCAAAAAGCCACAGATCTATAACTGGTATTTATAGCATGAATATCTTAATTTGGTAGACTGATTCTTTTTTTCTTTCCTTTTTTTTTAAGATTTATTTATTTAAGAGAGAGAGCACACGTGCACGAGTGGAGGATGGGAGAGGAGAGGGACAGAGGGAGAGGGTAGAGACAATCTTCAAGCAGACTCCCGCTGCTGGGATTTCAGGACCCGGAAATCATGACCTGAGCCAAAATCAAGAGTCAGACGCTTAACCAATGGAACCACCCAGGCGCCCCTGGTAGGCTGATTCTGAATTCTTCAGTTTCTGAATATAACAGGGAGCAGCTTCTAGGGAAGCCCATTTCAGTACTGTGGCTTTAGAGGTAAGGTTGGTCTAGAACAGGTTTCTTCACACACTCAAATAATTCAGTAAGCTCTTTAACACTGTAGGATCAATCCTCCATTCTTATGTGAACTGAAGTGGATTTTATTCTCACTTATATTCTGACCAGTAGACAATTACATCAGAGATTTCTTTAACAACACTCAACATTATGGAAATGTGGGTTTTAATAATTTAGATAGATAAGTTGGAAGAGATTCAAGCATGCGTTTGCTTTGTGTATAGAATATTGGCTATTCACATTATTGAACAAAGCAATCAAGTCATTATCTTTAGGAGTGAAAATGAAGTTTCTATGGAAGGCCAGGCTTTGAAAGATATGGCAGGTGTTATAATAAAACCTTATGGTGAGAATGAAGCTTATCCTACAGGTTGTTAAATTATTTTCAATGTGAAAGTTAGTTGGGAAAGAGCTGGACACCGTGATGTGCAATGAGGACACTTGGATAGAATTAAATAACACTGAATATTGCCACCCTCTCAGAGCCTCTGGGCCTGCCTCGTTGGTATAAGGTGCTTCTCTGCCTTTGTTTTTGAAGGCTTGTCCCTGCTTATTTTGAAAAGGCCTCACTCAAGGCCAAGGCTTCCCCAGATAATCCAAGGGATACCAATTCTCCTTACCTCCCAATTCTGTCATTTCTTACTGCCTCAAACTTCAAACTGCCACTTAGTGGGCAAGCAAGTATATGACCAGGAAAAAAAAAAAAAACGTTTTACAGAAGAATAGCACAAGATTTTACTTATCTTCAGAAGCATGAAAAAAAGTATGGAAATTTCTGTGCTTCTTCAAAAGAAGCACCCTATTAGATTGAGCTGCCTTATAGAGATGAGAGTTTGAGAGAAATTAACAGGGATTATGCATTATCCTAGTTTATGCCTTTCCAAGTTACTGGATTGAACCAAGAATCATATTTGACCTATGATTTCTGAAATTGTGCTGCCTGCAATTCCTTGTTATATAATATAATGAAAGGAACTCCAAAACCTGAGGAGATATAAATTTTAGAATTCATTATATGTAACTTATTTTACTATATAATTATGTGTCCAGTGGACACTGTCCAGTAAGGAACTTTTTAAATCTCAATGACATTGAAGAATATATTTTATAAGTATCACTAAAAACATGACAGTGGTTGTTCTCTATAGGACAGGAATGAATATGGAAGATGCTTGAAATTAGCTAATTGATTTCCATGGAGATAATCAAATCCTAGAATGTCAGGGGCAAAGAAACATCACCTAACATCTATAGGAAATGTGGACACACTTACCATAATAGGCAACAAGTTTATAATTGGAATGATTGGCAAACTGGGTTATTGGTGATGACTAATTGCTGTTCTTGGCACAGAAAGAAATGGCTAGCCATCTAAGACCATACTTTTTTACATAATCAAAATATAAATCTAAGTCAAATTAAAAGTAGAGCAGATATTGATCATCACAATAGAGAGTCATGAACTTTGATCCAATTCCCAGACCTGGTTAAGTTCAGAAAGGCACTCTCACTCACTTGAAGGATTGAAGAGCAAGCAGAGATTTACGATTTAAAGAAAGAACCTGTATTAATATTTTAATTATGTATTTAAATCTTTCTTTTAGCCTTCCATCCTGGAAGAAACCTGGTCATTTACCAGTGTAAACAATCATTCAAGGAATAAACATTTCCAGTTTTTTGATTGATTTACTGAGCTATTAGTGATTTCTTATGATCCAGAAGTGATCTACTAGTGAAAGTAGATTATGGAACTGATTCCATCTCATCATGGGTTTACTGTATTCATCAACCCAACCAATGAATATTTTCCTGGATCCTGAATGTATTAAAATAGACATACTCAGCATTTGATAGAAATACTACCTTGGTTCCCTGACCTTAAAAGTAAGAGTAATTATTATAAAGTGGGATAAGTGTAACCTCTGGAACCAAATTTTCTTAGCAAAATAGCACTAGATAACCACACTATATTACTGAGTGAGGTACATTAATAAGTTCTATTAAGCACTTGAAAAGTGTAGACAGCATATCCACATTTAACTCATCTGATTGGTCTGTATAAGAGACAGATGTGTCTTGAAAAATGACAGTGGAGAAAATGAATGCATCCCCTGGTATGAAACTGTCCATCTGCATCTGCTAAAGGCTTTTCCTCTATTCTCTAAGAGAAACAGCAGATACAATTTGATTCAATCTATCAGGATACAGCAATATACCTTCATTTTCCTACTTCTGAGTTACATTAAGTCTCCTGTTATAGGTTCTAATTAACCCTCAGGGACGCTGATCTTTTCACTACCCCATAGCATGGCATATCGGTCTATGACATTTATAGTGCCAAGATCTGGTGGGAAGAGAGAAGCAGGTACCCTGAATGAGTTGGTAAGATACATGCATTCTGGAGGCTGAGAGATAAGCCTCATGAAAATTCAGGACTCTGCGTCCTGAGTGAAGTTTTCAGGAGTCACAGCATGTGTGAGGGAATGTGTCAGGGTATTCCTTCCAAAGGGAATACAAATTGTAGTTGCGTTCACCCACTGCCACTAAAACAGAAGCACAGTACTGTTTGGATTTTTTCAACTTTGGAAACAAAGTGTATCATAGATAGGTGTTTTGTTCTGACCCATCGTACTGAGTAAGTTGAAGGACTATTGGCTTTTATAAGAACCCAAAACAAGAAGACGCTCTCCAGGGTTCTTTCTTGTCCAGGGTTCATTCAACCAACACAATCACTAGTCCTCAGGACCTGATGGACAAAGTTAGAGAACAAGTGGTAAATAAACATCACAAGCAGCAGTTAGGCTGCAAGGCAAACACACAAAAGTTTATTTAACTCAAAATACAACTTACATACTCTGTATTGTTTTAGAAAATAAGCTGAAAATTTATTGTTGCAATATTAGAAATATTAGAAATACAGAGAATATAAAATAGAGAAGAGATATCTAATGTGTATCAGTATAAACTTCATAGATTTAAAGTTGATAAATGTTGGTAATAATTGAGAAATGAAAATGTTAGGTAAAGGGGGAATATATAGCAGATCTAGATCAAAAATGCTGTAGAGATTAGCCACAAAATTTTCAAATCCTTGCTTAGAGATTAATATATAATACTCATTTCTACTTATGGATTTATTTGGAATGCTTATTGACATTTGTATTTGTCAACAAATTTTTGAAGGTTTACTTGCTAGAGAAGATCTCTCCTGCTCACTTTGCCTTTGCTTAGCTCCGCCCAACTATCTGTGCAGGATATTCCCACCACTGTACTGGTGGGGGGAGGGGAAGGCTCTCCTTTGATTTCTCTGTTGTCCTTGAGGGACAATTCAGAGGTAGGTTTTTATATGTAGATAGTGATAAGCCATAAATTTTGTCACATGCTAGGCAATGATTATTACTTTCATCTGAAGACAAGGAAATGTAGTGATGCAGGTCTTGGGCAGAGGTGATACAATTTTTTTCACTCAGGCAAAGACTAGTAGTAGCTCTGTGGACATTGAGCCACCATAGCTCTTGTGCTCTGAATCAGGGTCTTCAAAATGAATTCTCTCTTGGCCAGATTGCTCAACATATCTTTCAAAGAAGGCACATTCCAGATCATTCTTTCATCTTTGAGTTTCGTTATATTTCAATCACGCTCATTCTTGTCCTGCTTCATGTATCTTTTTCACTTTATTTATTCATAATAATCTGTGATGTCAAATATAGTTCAAAATGGGTAGATTGCCCTGTTTAGAAGTCAGATCATTAAGGAAAGATAATGCTGCCTTACACAAAGGTAAGAAAGTTTCATTCTTCCTAAAGAAAATTATCCAGGCATCAAACCTTGGAGACACAGTAAGGGAGCTATTTCCTTCTGTCTAGAGAATTCAACTTTTTGGTGAGAAACACCTAAAATATTCCTTCTAACGTACCAAAGCATAGATAAACATATTTTCCTTCACACACACAAAAAATGTAAACATTGATATTCTGCTACAAATTTAGATGTTTTAGTTTTGCTTCAGAAAATCTGGATGGAATTTTCCTGATCTTAAGGAAAACATTTCTTTAGGTATCAAAATGATACAGATTTTTCTGATATAATGTAGGAATTTAAGAAAGGAGTTTTTGATAATTAAAAACTGTTGTTTATATAAATGATTCATTATTTACATGAACTGGAATCATTTTTTGACCCAGGACATAAATGTGCAGTACAGAATTTTGTTGGATTTTTTTTTTTATCAAGTACGTGTTAAGTGGGAAAGAGGAAAGGAGATTTTTTAAATCATTCTTATGACAGTCACTGAGTGGTTTTGTCAATAGATAAAGGCCAAGTGGTTATAATTTCCACGAGTCCACTAAAAAACAATTTGAAACAACTCCAGTATATAACATGCAACACATTGTTGAAATAGATTATTGTAAGAAAACTGATTATAAATCACAAATAATAATTGTTAAGGCAAAATTGTGGGAAATAAAAGAGGATGGTAGTGTGGTAAAATTTATTTTATGAAATGGAAACATGTGGATTATATTTTATGAAATAGCAACACAAAAATTGAAATGATTTTTTTCTTTTTGATATAAAACAAGACAAAACTAAGTCAAAAGCAAAACCATAAAGGAATCATTATGCTTTAAATCAGCTAAACATCTCAGGTTATCAAAAAATATCTATGTCCATGCATATGTATGTGTCTGCACCTATATGTTTATGCACATAAACATGTATGTTTCACACACAAACACACATACATAGATATGCACACACATATGCAACCAATCAACTGTTGTTTTTAATATACTGACTGTTGCAGTTGCTTAGACAGTAGAATTTTCCTAAGTCAATTGCTGTGCAATTTTCTTGGCATGGTTTCTAGGTATTGATATTTTGAGGTAGATTTTTTTTACATCATGAGAGGATTTATTGTATCTTTACTTAAATAGTTAGAGTTAACTTGTGTAATTTTATTTCAGACAATGCAATAATCAAATTCTTTTGGGGTGAGGTGCTAATTAATCATTAACTTTGAGCAAGGCATGTATGAAATGCCCATGAAAGAATAACTAACAGGTGTTTAAGACATATAATTTGTGGAAATAATATGCAGATTGTTTGCTGATATATTTATTTTCTTTTTGTTGACATCTTTCTTTTGTTGACATCTCTTTATAAATATTTAACTGTAATCTTTTAAATCTGCTCCTTATATTTTTCTGAAGTTATGCCTCTTTCACATTTGTTTTCAACATTAAGTATCCCTTTTGCTCTTTATTTTTGTGTATTTAATGAAGTATATATATAATTTCTAATATAGGCATTTTTATCACTTCTAAATAACTTCTATTTGGTTGTAATCAGGGTGCTTCAATTTAGTGAGGGATCCATAAGGTATAATAAAACTGCCTAAAATATATTTTGCTTTATATATGAAAACTGTGGAAGAGAACTGAAGAACGAAGTGGACAAAGTAAAGTGTTCAGTTGATAGTAGCCAACTTGTTATTGGCTATCCTAGAATTAGCACAAAAAGCACAAGAATGATGTAATTATTGTAGCAGGTATGGTGTCTATGCATTGGCCTAACAGTATGGACTCCCATTTACCAAGATTGATGAAGCTTTATCAGTTTTGATGTTCAATCTATGAACAACAAGATCAAATATTGAGCCCCCAATCCTTGAAGAGAACATTTGGAAACTCAATGAAAAATTGACTACTTTGGACCTCTTTTCCCTTAGAGAGGGCAGCAATTCATTTTGACAGGAATGAAAACATTTTCCAAAATATAGGTTACTTTTCTACAGTTAGAGCCTCAGTTACCACCACTCTCCAAATAATTTCAGAATAATTCATTTGCATAAGATTTCACATAACATCTCAGACCATTGGGCACATCTTATACAAAGAAGATGCAAATGGGGTACCTGGGTGACTCAGTTGGTTAAGCAGCCAACTCTGGATTTTGGCTCAGGTCATGATCTCAGGGTCCTCGGATCTAGCCCCATGTAGGCCTCCCCATTCAGGGGGGAGTCCGTATGGGGATTCTCTCTCTCCCTCTTCCTCTGCAACTCCCCCTGCTCTTACTCTCCCTCTCAAATAAATAAATAAATCCTAAAAAAAAAAAGAAAAGAAAAGAAAAGAAGATGCAGGAATGAATTCAAGACCATGGTATCTACTGACTATTTCAAAACGACAATATCCAGGATCTAGAGAAATGATAGAGCAATTAAATAACCAGTCAAATGCACAGCTAAAGCACCACCTCAATGGTAATGTTACTTATAGGAGTGAGGTGTCAGAATACAACATACCAAAGACCCTTTACAGTGATGTGTCCCATTAGGAAGAATATTGGTTCAAAATCCCTGGAAGCAAGAGTAATCCCACTTACCATCAATCTAGAAAGTACTCTTGGGATCAATATTGATAAAAGGAGTAGGAAGAACACAGGATTTGGCAGAAGGAGAAGTTTAAGCCATGTCACACATTCAATAATAGCTTTAGTGGCCCAATGGAAAGATCCTTTCAGAGTTTTCCCTTTTGGGGTGCAGAGAATCATAGGCTGCCAAGAGAAATGCTTGATCCTAGGTGAGGCAATTCAGTGACTCATTTGGAAATCTGTGCTTCATGTTCCTGCAGCTCTTAGTTTTACGGGTGGATGGACATAGCATGACATGTTTCCATCATGAAATATATAACAAAAGTCTGATTTAATCATAAGTACTGCTGTGACTTAAGCACTTTGAGGACTTTGTGCCAGTGTTTGAGCAGGCAAGAAGGGACCTGATCATCTTGTCTAGGAAAATTGAATCTGATTATGAAGAGGATGTAGAGAAGTAGTAGAAATGCATTTGACATCAAGGCAGCCCATC
Source organism: Zalophus californianus (assembly GCF_009762305.2). Classification (NCBI taxonomy): domain Eukaryota; kingdom Metazoa; phylum Chordata; class Mammalia; order Carnivora; family Otariidae; genus Zalophus; species Zalophus californianus. The sequence continues at coordinate 37,274,629 of NC_045597.1, forward strand.
TAGGTGCCTTTTGGTACTCCCTTGACTAATTTTGATGTTTAATGGATAAATCCAGCAACGCTGAGCAAAGATCACGTGACCCATGGCTCAGCTTTCTCAGGGAGAGAGTCTGGGTCATACCACCAGATATGCCACTAAGCCCATCAGAAATTCCGGCTGAGGGGCACCTGGATGGCTCTAGTTGTTGGGCATTTGATTCTTTTTTTTTCTTTTTATATAGAGAGAGCACAAGTAGGCGAGAGGCAGGCAGAGGGAAAGGGAGAAGCAGGTTCTCCCCAAGCAGGGAGCCTGATGTGGGGCTCGATCGCAGGACCCTGGGATCATGATCCGAGCCAAAGGCAGCTGGTTAACCAACCGAGCCACCCAGGCATCCCTGGGCATCTGATTCTTGATTTAAGCTCAGGTCTTGATCTCAAGGCTGTGAGTTCATGCCTCATGTTGGGCTCCTGTGGAGCCTGGATGTAGAGAAGAAAAAGGAAGAGAGAAAGAAGGAAGGAAGGAAGGAAGGAAGGAAGGAAGGAAGGAAGGAAGGAAGGAAGGAAAGAAAGAAAGAAAGAAAGAAAAAGAAAGAAAGAAAGAAAGAAAGAAAGAGAAAGAAAGAAAGAAAGAAAAGAAAGAAAGAAAGAAAGAAAGAAAGAAAGAAAGAAAGAAAGAAAGAAAGAAAGAAAGAAAGAAAGAAAGAAAGAAAAAGAAAGAAAGAAATGAGAGAGAAAGAAAGAAGAAAGAAAGAAAGAAAAAGAAAGAAAGAAAGAAAGAAAGAAAAAGAAAGAAAGAAAGAAAGAAAGAGAAAGAAAAAGAAAGAAAGGAAGAAAGAAAGAAGGAAGGAAGGGAGGGAAGAAAGGGACAGAAAGCAAAGGAAAGAAAAAAGAAGTTAATTCTGGCTGGGCATAAGGACAATTTAAAATAAATAGTAAAGGGAAGAAACTATGTGTATCAGTTGTAGTCCCAAAATCAGCCTCAATGCCACGGTCTCTAGTTCATTATCTAACCTCTCAAGTTTCACTCAAGAAATGGTCCATCAGAATGTTGAAGGAACTATTATAGAAACCCATATGAAGAATAGATCTGAGCAATACAAGAGGTGGAAAATGGAGGGAGGTATGGTGTCATTATTCCAGCTCCTGAGAGTACAGCCAGAAAATTGCCCTTAGCGGTCAAGTTTATTTTGGACTTCTTTTCTTTGTGAAAACTACAGCATGCCTCTTTCAATAACTAGTCAACACAGAGTATAAAGACATGGTTCCCTCACCCAAATTGGAACAACTCTGAAGGAGCTTCTTACTGAACTGCATTAGTACTGAGGATGTACCACAACTTTACCCAATCCTACTGCCTCATTCTTTCTTTCACAGATAAATGCATCCAGCAAACCTTTTGGGTACTAATTTCCATTTCATTGTCTGCTTCCTGAGAAACCAACTTAAAGCACTTAGAAGAAATTCATTATGTGTCCAATAATTTTCTAAATATTTAACATATATTAATTCATTTTATTAATAGAGAGATATATGAACATGATGCTTAGTAGTTACCAACTAGATAGAAATGCATATACCAGATGATTAGGTCATTAATATGACTAAAATAATATTTTTTAAACTATCAGAAAAAAACATATCCTACAAAATATAAATATAGGCAATCTGTTTCCAAAGTGACTGTGAAGGTTCATTATCATATGCTCTTCAGCTATGATCATGTAATATAATAAAAGAGCTTTGTGACTATTTTTGCTAGGAATTTGGTTTTGTAGATACCAAAATGTGTACAAAATGTAAAATAATCTTGATTTCAGTACCTAAAATATTTGTTGAATGTGTAGAAGTTATTGATTGTAATAGGAGCTCTATTGCCATCATCTGATAAAAAATAAAGCAGAGTATCAAGTAATAGATTCTAAAGATTCACCAGCTTTTTTCATTATTTGCTCTTAATCATAGTTGCTAATGCTTACTCCTCCATTTCCATCAAGGGAAACATTGTTTTAAATAAATGAATACTTTTTAATGAAGTGTTAATTTATACAAACATGAAAGTGAAAATAAGCTATGACAGAAACTCATTAAGGATTCTTCTAGGGTGATAAAGAAACTAGAAACTAGTTTCTTATTTTAAAATTAAAATGCATTCAACTTAGAAAGATTTAGAAAAAAAAAAAAACACTTTGTTTCAGTAACAAGATTCCCAGAATAAAGTGTTCCAATTTCTAATTTTCTTTTGTTATGACAGCAAGTAGAGAAAACTGCCATGGGTAATAAATGCATGAGCCTTAGATAAAGATCACTGCTTTCCTATTTAACCTTTTCTTTTCTCTCCAAGGTGATGTGAATTGGTTAGTTTTACTTGTAGGCAAAAATAGCTTTTATGTATGGAAAATATATACTATTTTTATTCTTTGGCCTGCAAAGTATTTAAGCTTTATTTTACATATTTTACATTTTTTAACTTCCAAAATGAACTACCCACACTTTTTAAAATTACTTTCAAATTAAGAAGTAATAGTACAGAGCTAGGTAGATAATTTAACAATGATTTGCATGACAGAATTTGTTAATCCACAACATCAAGATGTTCTCTTTTTTAATTGTTTAAATTTTTATTATAGAAAAGTATTCTGAAAACATTCTTCTTCATAGTATGGAGAACCAAAAAGAAAAATAAAAAGTATATAAAGTCCTTTTGACTTAATTGAAGTACATGCAATTATATATAATCATGTATGAAAACTTCTTATTGTTCACTGCCCTACAAATGGATAGAAATTTACTTGAAGGTAAGTAAAATTACCCTGGGAAGGAAATTTCTTTGGACAAGAGACACTAATGATCTTGTCATTCAACAATCATTTTGAAAGTGGAAACCTGCGAGAAGGTGTAGGGAATAGTAGGGGATGTTGTTCCAGGGTGTTTTCGGTATTCAACAAACTCTGAGACTAGTATCTTACACAATAGGCAATTTGAAAATAGCATACATTTACATCTTTCAATATCATTCCTTTTCATTTTGTATTATTTATTTCTATCTTATTTACTCATCAATGAATGGAATTAAAAGCATAATACTGGGGTGCCTGGGTGGCTCAGTCAGTTAAGCTTCTGACTCTTGATTTCAGCTCTGGTCAAGATCTCAGGGTCATGAGATCAAGCCCTGTATAGGGCTCCATGCTCAACAGGGAGTCTGCTTCCCCTCTCTCTTGCCCTCTGCCCCTCCCCCACTTGTGCAAATACACTCTCTCTCTAAAACAAACAAATAAATGAATGAATGAATGAGAAATGCACTTACCTTTTACTCTGTTAAAACTTCGTAAGCATTTCTGCTACTCAATAAAATACTTTAATTTGAAAAAAATATTACCACTTATTAATATAGCAACAAATTCATGTAAATACAGTTACATTTGTAAAACATTATTCTATTACAAACATATAAAATATGCAAATTCGATAAGCATATGCAAATGACAAATGTCTACCATTTATAAGCAAAAATTCTCTCAGCCAATAGTTTTATAAATTGGTAATTATTCAGAGATTGTAGGTATTGTTCCTATTAAGTAAAGATGATATTCATATAGAATTACTAATTAGGGAAACAATCAATTAATTGTTACTAGATATTCTTTAGCCCAGATATATATACTATGCCCTTATGAAGCTGAATGTGACATTATTATAAATAAGATAAATATTTGATCTTTTTTTTTAGTTTTTATTTACATTCCAGTTAGTTAACATACAGTGCAACATTAGTTTCAGGTGAACAATTTAATGATTCAACACTTCTATACAACACCCAGTGCTCATCACAAGTGCCCGCCTTAATCCCCATCCCCTATTTCACCCATCTCCCCTCCCACTTCCATCCTGGTAACCATCAGTTTGTTCTCTATAGTTAAGAGTCTGTTTCTTGTTTTTTTTTCTCTCTTTTTCCCCCCACTATGATCATTTGTTTTGTTTCTTAAATTCCACATATGAGTGAAATCATATGGTATTTGTGATCAGTTTTAAGGCAATTTATCATATTTCTAAGTGCAAAGATTGTATATGTTCAACACTTTCTAAACTATATCCTTGGTCAAATGAGATATTAAGTCGAAGACTCACCTTATGAAAACATCAAGTTTTCTATAATCCTATATAATGAAAAAGTAAACACAAACAGAAACAAAATTTTAGTATTGATCCTTAAATGATTATATGATTACTAATGGAAATGTTGGGTATATAAAAGTGATCAAAACAAAAAATTATAAGAAAGACCATGTGAGAAATTATTTAATATATATTTATTTTATCTTATGATTTATAAAGCATTACATCAGTATTCTAAACACTAAGAAGCTGAAGGAAAAAAGAATGAAATACGATTTCTTGTTTTTAGTAAACATACATGAGAAAATGCAAGTTATATAGTATTGAAATAATATGATGTGAAAATGTGAAATCTTACGCATGTATCTTACTAATAGTAAATGATCAATACATATTTGATTAATTGGATGGACTATGATAAAAAGCTCTGGGATTTTGGGAAACTATATATCCAAATAAGCTATTTTGGCTATATGGAACGTGAGTCTTGAGTGTTTACCATTTGCTAGGAATTGTACAAGTTACTTTATTATTTCATAAAACAGCATATGAGTAGATGAATAATGTTGGCGAAAGTTGGACTATTAAGAGATGGACACTGTAAGACAGGAAACAATATTAGTTGATATATGTGGTAACATACATCAGAATTAAATGGAATACCAGAACTGAGGACTACAATTGGAAGGATTTGCTAGGGCTTATTGTGGAAGTATCTGGATATTAGAAGAGATAGATCTATAATAACAGCTGTTTTATTATGTACTTTGTGTTTTAGCAATTATTTATACAAAAACTGTACAGAGTAATCATTAGCATTTTCCCTATATTATAAACAATGAAATCAAGAAAATTAAATGAATCAACTTGCTCTGGTCACACAGCTACCAAGTACTGTAAATAAAGTTTATGCCCAAGAAGTCTGACAATAGAGCTTCTATTCTGAATTCTACAGTACATGGCCATTACAGTAGATTAAATTATCTTGACTCTGTTTTGTTATTAATTTTAGACAGAATGTCTCTAGATGTTCTACAAGAAAATTATCTTTTTTTAATATATTTTTTAAAGATTTTATTTATTTATTCATGAGAGACAGGGAGAGAGAGACAGAGAGAGAGGGAGAGAGAAGCAGAGGGAGAAGCAGGCTCCCAAGGAGCAGGGAGCCCGATGCGGGACTCGATCCCAGGGGCTGGGGATCGTGACCTGAGCCGAAGGCGGATGCTTAACCATCTGAGCCACCCAGGCGCCCTACAAGAAAATTATCTTGATTATTGATTTTAAATACATGTTATCCATAATTTATAAAAACCTATTCTTAGTTCATGTTATAGTTAACAAATAAAATTGAAATTTTAAAAATAGTTAAAATTTATTCATATAATGATGTTTGTATTTTTCTATTAGTAATTAATTATATAATTATAATTTTCTCTATTAGAAAAGTTACACATCATAAAAAGAAATATATCTATATATTTATAATTTGTTTCATTAAAGTAGTATTTATTATATAAAAGATATTATTTAAATAATCAAAAATTTCACCAATTATATTTTATAGTATTCAGTTTTCTTTATATAAGTTAGTCAAATTAAACCATATTTTATTCATTTACACTCTCATTTTTCACTTATTTCTAGATTACAGATGTATTCTAGTTGTAAAAATGTCAGTTATTATAGATATACTAGACTGAAAGCAAAAAAGTTCACTTTGAGCTATATAACCCATTCTCCAAAGCCAAGAACTAATTCCCTTTCCCAGACATTTCTGCTACCAATTTGGTATGTGCCATTCTAGAAATGTTTGTGTTAATCTATGTGTATTAATGCATTAATTTGTATGCATATGAAGAGATTTCCTTTTTATGTAGATAAGGCATACTATCTGGTTTTCAATTTGAAGTTCTTTGAACTTTATTGTAATTAGGTTGATATCAATATGTATAGATATAGAGAAATTTTGTAAAGAATGTATTGTATTTCATATTATACATTAAAATCTTATTAACAATTTATCAATAATCATTAACATTGCAACCATATGCATAATATATTTGCCTATGTAACACTGAAAAAACTAGAATTTTTTGCCAAATGTGTATGAAATTGAACTAATAGTTATTGTAATCAAAATTTCCCTTAAGGATTATTTTAAGAAAAGCACAGTAAACAAATAAGAAAGGCAAGTAATGGTTATAGAAAATATCACAATACATATAAGTGACTACAGAATAATATTAACGATATATAAAGATCTCTTTGAATCAACTAAGAACACTATGACCCAGTTGTGAAAGATGCAAATTATATGAAAATGCAGTTCTGAAAAATATTAGTAAACACATGAAAAAACACTCATATTGCAAGAAATTGGAGAAATATAAAAATGTATATTTGTGTTTATGTGTATGTGTGTATTTGTGTGTGTATCCTAACTTGCTCACTGTACTTTTCCCATTTACCACACAAGGGCTTGTTTTCTTTATTACTCCCTTTGTTTAATGACTGGTTAATCAGGTATAAAGTGTGCCTATAATCTTATAAATCGGAAGATGTAAAGAGATTCAAAAAGTGACACCAATTGAAATACACCTGCATAAAAATTATATTTTTTGTTGATTCATCTTCTAGGTGTCCTTACAATTATGGTCTTGGACATAAAAACATTTCTTCCATTGCACGATCTACTCAGTGAGTGATAAAGGTAGAAAATAAACTGATTTTTATATTAACTTTGTAAATATTAACATGACATCTATTAGTTTTTCAACTGATTCTCTTGACATTTTCAGGAATATAATACCAGATAATGATTTTGAATCTTCCTTGCCAAATGTATTCTTTTAATTTCTCTTTTCACATTAGTTTCTAATATCATTGTTAAGTCTCTACAAAAATAGGCCTAGGGTGGTTTTATTCATCCACTGTTGTGCTTTAAATCTTGTTTCTGGTTGTTAAATTGACATATATTTATATCTCCCTAGTTTAAATACATATGTATTTATTTTATCAAATGCATTCTACCATCTATAAAGATTATATTTTTCTATTGACATGAATATGTTGAAATACAGAAATAGATTCACTATGATTGAACCATGAAATAAAGCCCTATTTGTTATGCTGCATAATCCTTTGAAAGTTCTTCTGTCTTCTAGTTTATAATATTTTATTTAAGATATTTACTTCAGTATTCACAAGTGAGATTGTTCTGTACTTTCAGGTTTTGGCATCAATATCATACTGACTCTGTTAAAGGGATTTCAAAGCTCCTCTTTTCTTGCTGGGCTCTGAAACAGTTTAAATAACATTTGGTGTTATCTATTCTTGAAGTTTTCAAAGAATTGGCTTTGGACCCTGATGCTCTTTGGGAAAAGTCTTTCTTTGACAACATTCCCAAATTGCCTCCAGAGTAATTGGTCTGTCTGGATTTTCCTTCTCTTTTACTGCTTGTCAATCCTAGTAATTAGAATAAATACAATAATTCACTAACTTGGGCATATTCTCTAATACCCCACTAATATAAAAGGCTTTTCTGAGAACAAGCATTAACTATCTAGAAAAGAGTATTAAAAAAAATCCCACTCACAAACATAAAAACAGGTAACATCTAAAAATAAACTTAAGAAGAACTGTGTAGGGTGCCTGGGTGGCTCAGTTGGTTAGGTGACTGCCTTTGGCTCAGGTCATGATCCTGGAGTCCCTGGATCGAGTCCCGCATCAGGCTACCTGCTCAGCAGGGAGTCTGCTTTGCTCTCTGACCCTCCCCCCTCTCATGTTCTCTCTCTCTCAAATATATAAATAAAATCTTAAAAAAAAAGAAGAACTGTGTAGTACCTATAAATATTTAAAAAAAAAAACTATAAAATATTACTAAGAAACAAAGGGAACATAAATGGGAAGAATACTGTTTATTTTCTGGATGGAATTACTCAAAGGTGTTAATTAGTCCAAAAATAATGTAATAGTTCAGTTCAATTCTAAAGGAAGTCAGAATATCACAAGATTATTTTATTTTTTTTAACGATTTTATTTATTTATTTTAGAGAGAGTGCATGAGCACAAGCAGGGGGAGGGGCAGAGGGAGAGAATCTCAAGCAGACACCATGCTGAGTGCAGAGCCCAAAGCAGGGCTCAATCCCAGGATTGAGATTATGACTTGAGCTGAAAACAAGGGTAGACACTTAACCAACTGAGCCACCCATCACCCCTCATATTATTTTCAAGTATATCAGAAAAAGAGTATGTACAAGGATAGCCAGTGGCAGTGTGGAAAAAAAAAGAAAAAAGAGCAATGAGAAGGAACTTGCCCTATGAAATATCAAAACATATTCTATGGCAATATTAATTTAAATAGTGTTAGATTGAAAGAGGAATCATATCATAGGGCAGTAATAGAATGGTATTTATAAACAGGCAGATTTTAGGATTAAGATAGTATTTTTAACCAGTGGATACTGGATATTCTTCTCATTAAAGAATATTTAAAGTATAAATGTATTAAAAAGACATGTATAACACATCATTCAGAAATGAATAACAATGATATAAATTAAAGGGTGGAAATAAGCACAGAAATATCACATTTATTTTTATAAATTAATTAATACCTACTATAGAATAGCACCAACCAATAAAACTTCCACACTTGTCAATCATACAGAGATAATCAAATTAAACACAGCCACACCTGCTACAGAAGATACACAGCCAGTTAGTAACCATTCTGGTTCTCGTGTCCTTCACTGGCTAAATACTAGCCCTAACTTGAATCATACATAGGCGGTATGTGGTTTACATTTTCTGGACTATGTTCAATTTTGTATCTGATGTATTTCTGCATAATAATGAGTTGAGGTTTTAAAATTATGTTCTAGATTCTGGAAAGATTTAAATAATAACATTATTCAACCTCATGTTTTAATAAAACTCACCTATAAACTCAACAATTCATTTTATAATTTACTCAGTGTTTCTACTTTTTTTTAAGATTTTATTTATTTATTTGACAGAGAGAGACACAGTGAGAGAGGGACACACGCAGGGGGAGTGGGAGAGGGAGAAGCAGGCTTCCCACTGAGCAGGAAGCTTGATGCGGGGCTCGATCCCAGGACCCTGGGATCATGACCCGAGCTGAAGGCAGATGCTTAACGACTGAGCCACCCAGGATCCCCTACTCAGTATTTCTTTAGTCCTTGTATGTGAATTTTCAATTTCATTCCCCAGTAAATATTTATTTTGTTTATTCACTAAATAGTTATGGACTTCTTCAGGTTAGAGTGTAGAAATTTACAGTTTTTCACTCCACCCTAACATTGTAAAAAATTAGATAATTTCCCAAATAATAGCTTCTCAGAAATATAAATCAAGTAACTTGCAGAGGAATAAATACTTATTAGGAGAAAATAGATTGGTAACACACATTACAGACTCATAGTGAAAAGAGGTGCAAACCACAGAGACAGAGGACATTTGCTTGAGTAAGGGCAAAATTTCTCAACTTTTAGTAGCAAGCAATGGCTCATGTGATAGAGAGATTAGAGTTCCAAGGAGTCTCAGACTTGGAGTGAACCCACAGTTTTTGTCAATTCATTTCCCTGGGACCCTCACCAGGTACATATACCTGAAGGCTGGCGAAGTAAAGGAGTGTTGACAGGACAGTTATAGTTATTTGAAAAATGGAAAATTGTTAATAAGGGGTATTTTATGCATCCTCAAGAAAGTGAGCAGGGTGAACTTTAAAATTGTTTACTTCTCCATCCTTAGCATTATCAGGTATATTTTCATACCATAGTAATATTTTCCTTAATTTTAGTATTACCTAAATATTTGAATATTTATTACAACATGCTTAGCATTGATTATTGGCATTTTGTTAAGTACAAAAGTAGCATCTTTATATATAATGGTTGAAAAAAATATAAATTATCATTAGCTTAGAGTATAAATGACTATATAATTGGGAAAAATATATAATCTAGAATACATGCCAGGTAAAAATATAAATTATAGATACTAGGAATATTAACATTGCATAAACAAAAGTTATTAAAGTTTAAGGAAAAGTAATTGTGAAAACCTTAATGAATTAACCATATTAAGTTTATCACTTCATATGTACTTAAATTTTATAATAAGAGATTATTTTTTAGTTATATTTTAACATTCGTTGAACAACAAGAATTCTTGTGTCATGGAAGATAGTAACACTTTACATTATTATTTTATGCACTGAATTTAATTTAGGTATTTCTGATTGATTATGGTTTGATTACCAATGTAGAAGAATGTATACTTTTGCCCTGGTGACTAAAATTTTTAGACTGTATCCATTTGCACATTATTTCATATTCATACATCTATATTTCTTTCAGTGCTTTTCACTAAGACATTTCTTCTTTCTTACCAAGAATTTTTGTTCTTTATCTTCAGATGATACCAAAATGCTGGTGAAAGTGAGGGCAAGACTGCAGATTTTTCTTAACAATTTAATTATTTTAAATGTTATCACTTTACACATTAGTATTTATTTATATATACATATATGATGTCTAATTTTTGATATTTGGGCTCTCTGCTCAGCAGGAAGTCTGTTTCTCTCTTTCTGTGATTTCTCTCACTTTTTCTCTCAAATAAGTAAGTAAAACCTTTAAAAAATAAAAAAAGAAAAATTAACAAAAGAAAACTAAAAGGTAGGGGTGCCAGGGTGGCACAGTTGGTTAAGTGTCTGACTGTTGGTTTTGGTTCAGGTGGTGATCTTAGGGCCCTGATTTCAGGATCATGGGATTGAGCCCCACATTGGGCTCAGCATGGAGTCTGCTTGGGATTCTCTCTCCCCCCCGCCCCTCCCTGCCTCTAAAATAAGTAAATATATATAATATATATATATATATATAATATAATATAACTAAAAGGTAAATCAAAGAGTAGAAGAAAATATATGCAATATATGTATCTGGTAAAAGCCTTATACTTAAAATATTTAAGGAAATCCTACAAATTAATAAGAAAAATTCAGATAATCCAATTTCAAAACATGGTAAGAGCTTCCAATATTAATTTCCCTAAAGTAGTCCAACATCATTAATTGGCAGGATTACTAGAATACAAATTTAAGCCACATTGTATTACCACTATGCCCCAGGAAAATAACTAGAATTCAAAAGACTGATAAAACCAACTGAATGAGTAGATATGGAGTATCTGATTTACTCATGTTTAGTAAGAGTATAAACAACAAAGAATGCAACAAATTTTTTTCTCAGTTTTTCTGGTAAATTTGAGCATATGCCTAATCAGACCCAGCAGTTCCACTCCAAAAATATACATGCAAGAAATGAGAACATAAGTTCACACACACACACACACACACACATTATTAAGGATTGTTCATAGCAGTTTTATTTATAATAACCAAAAACTGGAAATAGCCCAAGCATCCATCATCAGAATAAACAAATTGTAAATTAATTCTATTGTGCTATACAGAAATAAAAGTGATGCATGCAATTACAGGGATTTGAGCAAAAGAAACCACACACAAGGAGGTTAATGTTTATATGATATTATTACACTTGTCTGAGGTTCTAGAATAAGCAAAACTAATTTGTGTTAATAGGATTCTAAGGAGTAGAGGTTATGTAGGCAGGTGGGAGAATTGAATGTCAGAAACAAGAGGGAACTCCTTGGGTGAATGGAACTCCCTCTTTGTTTCAATCTTGGTGGTGATCACCCAGGAATAGACATAGGTTAATATTCTCCAAGCTGCACACTTAAGAACTACACATTTAACTTTTTGTAAAATGCACTTAATGTATAGGATGAAGGAAGAAAGGAAGGGAGGGGAGGGAAGGGGAGGAGAGGGAATGGGAGGGGAGGGGAGGAGAGGGGAGGGGAGGGGAGGAGAACAGAAAGGAAGGGAAGGGAAGGGAAGGGAAGGGAAGGATGAAGGGAGAGACGGAGTGAGGAAGCCTTGGACACCTGGGATTAATATTAGCTACCTGTATCTACAAGAGCAGAGAGGGTGTATGCTTCTAGAAAAGAGAGCATGGCTGATTTTCTAAGAGGAATTTAAGTATGGTTAAGCTCACTGTATCACTCCCATTTCTTCCCCACATACCTCAACCAATAGCTATTTACTCCCAAAGGAGTATAATAACTGTAAAGGAATCAACATAAACATTGTTATATTGGGCTATGTTATGCTGTATAAAGATGCTATAAATAAGGAAAGTGTCAGGAGAAAAGGATATTTAAGAATATCAGAAAAATGGGGCACCTGGGTGGCTCAGTTGGTTAAGCGACTGCCTTCGGCTCAGGTCATGATCCTGGAGTCCCGGGATCGAGTCCCGCATCGGGCTCCCTGCTCAGCAGGGAGTCTGCTTCTCCCTCTGACCCTCTTCCCTCTCGTGCTCTCTATCTCTCCTTCTCTCTCTCTCAAATAAATAAATAAAATCTTTAAAAAAAAAGAATATCAGAAAAATACCCCCAGAAAACTGGAACGTTGCCAACAAATAATTCTGTGAGTTTCACAGAACCTGATGGCAAGACAATATCTTTAACAAAACATTTTGTCATGAAAATAGAGACACCAAACAAATAGAAGCCAGGGAAGAAATATGTAAATACAATTTTGTAGCGTTAATACTATTTTGAAGCCTCCCTAAGAAACAAAAATTTAACTGAAAGCCTTGCTAGGGAAATTGAAGTCAAGCTTAAAAGAAATAAAAATAAATAAATAATAATAAATGAAAATAAAATCAAATAAACTATTAAAAGAATACAGATATGAAAGGAACGTAAAGGAGGATTACCATATACATGAGACTTGTTCAATCTTCTGTTTATCATGTTTTGTATACCTCCATAATTTGCCTTCTGTATGTGATCATCCAAGGCTTTTGAAAAGCACTAAGACTGTGCCGACTATCAGGACTCTATTAGAGGGCATGCCTGCCTAAGAGAAACAAAAGGAGTCAAGAGGGATGGGAGAGCAGTCAGACTGCAATGCAAGTCTGACCCCAAATGAAGGGAAAAGGACTGAAGTTTGGAAGAACATGTCCTTGACTGCCATGTAGTCAAAGAAAGGTTTGGCAGGGAAACAAGAGTCTTGGGATAAAAGACAACAGGCAGAGGAGTTCTACATCTCTGAGAGGTGGACCTACCTTAATCATGCCTCCAAACTCTGTAATTAGCTGGAAGTAGCATGTGGAAAGCAGGGTTGTTGCATAAACAGTGGAGGGATTGCAGAGAAAGCTACTGCTGGGGACTTTGGTCAGTGGTGCTTGCTGTAGGTGGGAAGTCAGAGAGGTGCATTCTGCCGGCTATCAAATGAGGCCAGTGTATGTGGATTCATGTTTATTATTGAGCTCTACTTCGCCGTTCTCCGTCTTTCCATGAATGATAACCATGTTTATCCTCTCAGAGTTTCAGCTGTTTCTGTAATAGCTGATTCATCACCACATGTGACTAGTCCAGGAAAGAGCACATAATGCAAGCCAATTAATGTGCCTTTTATGTTTCATGATATGAAAGTTTTATCTTAAAACAATTTTCATGTCAGTACCTCTATACTTATCATTTTTAAGAGCTGGGTAGTATTCTATTGGATAAATTTTCCAAAATATATTTACTTTTGAATTAATAGGCATTAAATTTGCTTCTAGTTGTTTGCTATTAACACACTGGTTTGAACACAAACACACACACATACTTTGAATCTATCTAAAGGTAAATCTAAACATTGCTGAATACAAGAGGATATGCCATTTTATTTTTAGTATGTTCAAATTATTTATTTTTTTAAAGATTTTATTTATTTATGTGACAGAGAGACAGAGAGAGAGCACAAGTAGGAAGAGCAGCAGGCAGAGGGAGAGGGAGAGGGAGAAGCAGGCTTCCTGTGGAGCCGGGAGCCCGATGTGGGGCTAGATCCCAGGACCCTGGGATCATGACCTGAGCTGAAGGCAGACGCTTAATGACTGAGCCACCCAGGCGCCCCTAATATGTTCAAATTTTAAACAATGGTGATGAAGACAGATTTTCTTATGTATAACAAATCCAACTTATTTAATGTAACTATTAATACTTTAAATTATCTTTGTTATTTGGCTAATAATTATAAAAAGCTAATCATTTTTTTACATTTTTATACCCTGAAGGAATTTGTTGAGTTTTAGTGTGCATATATATATATATATATAGATATATAATATATAATATATATATTTATTTACCTTGCATATATATATATCAGCCTTTTTGGTCATAAAATTGACTTTAATTGACGTCAGACACTTAACACATATGTAATAAAACACTTTTTGAAATGATTATGCTTAATGTGTCTATATAGTATTTTTCACAAAGTTGTACAAAATCAATAAAACCATTAAAATTGTTAAAATGCATAAGTGCTGTTTATTATATTTAATATAATTGATAATATGATTGATTTAGCAACATATGTTAATAAAGAATTGTACAGAAACATCTAATTGTATCATTTAGACTTATACGCTGTAAACTAGTTTCTCCATGTCTACTTAGAGTGGAACTTCTAATGTTTTTAACAAAATGTGGATGAAAGGGGCGCCTGGGTGGCTCAGTCTTTAAGTGGCTGCCTTCAGCTCGGGTCATGATCCCAGGGTCCTGGGACAGAGCCCCGCATGGGGCTCCCTGCTCCATGGGAAGCCTGCTTCTCCCTCTCCCACTCCCCCTGCTTGTGTTCCCTCTCTTGCTGTCTCTCTCTTTGTCAAATAAATAAATATTTTTAAAAAATGTGGATGAAAATACTTTGATCTACACTTCATACATTTTTTTAATTTTCCAAAAAATCAAAGCCAAGCCTTAGGACTAATCGAAAAAGATACCTCATATACCTCATATCAAAATGTCATTTAAATGTCATATACTGCAGGTTATAGTTCAAAACCTTCTTGTCTGCTTGGTGCATGAATTATAAAATCAGAATTTATAACCACAAGGGGTACACTTATTATTGTTTTCAAGATGAGTATAAAATTTATAGTCACAAAAAGGTGGTACAAAATATAATATGGGGCTGTTTGTTGAAATTCTTTAGGAATCTAATACTGGAAACATAACATTTTTTTAAGATTTTATTTTTTATTTATCGAGAGAGAGAGTGAGAGAGAGCGCACAAGAGGGGGTAGGGTCAGAGGGAGGAGCAGACTCCCTGCCGAACTGGGAGCCCGATGCGGGGCTCCACAATCACGACCTGAGCTGAAGGCAGTCGCTTAACGACTGAGCCACCCAGGCGCCCCAGGAGATTGCTTTAAATGTGATGGGTTGCATGAGAGACTATTCAGAATTATTTGCAATCTGTTTTGAATTGCTTGATTTTTACATTTTTGGGTGTTTTTGACTCATTGTATTCAAGATCTGGTAATGTTTTGTTAATGCAAAAGTAAAGCTGAGAAATTTTTTATCCTATCTTGAAAGAAAGGAGGAGGGAAGAAATAATTTTTATATTTTGAAAGAATCCTTTATCATTTATTATATGTATTATTTTTTTAGGTACTCAGAATCTGAAAACTCTTTTAACCGTAGACCTCATTGTAGAATTTGTCATTGTCCTTGCTCTATTTTATTTTTGTATAGTTTTATTTTAAAAATTATTCTATTTTCAACTCCCATTTATTTTCTTCACATGAATGATTATTGTAATGTTAATGTGGATACTTTTGTTAATATGTGTTCTTCTAAAAAACATTCTTAAAGTTTTTATGTAAATTTTTTGTGTTTGTTTCTATTTTTGTGTTTATATTTATGTCTTGTCCATCACTTCTAAGCAATACGCCGTACTACATGATGTATTTGCACTTCCCACTGAAGGTTACCCCATTTTGTTGGTATCATATTTAGTTTGGGTTTAACAGATAAAATTATAAAGATCATAGTTATTTCTGAAGTCATATGTGGGAGTTGTTACATGTGGAAGTCCTAGTTATTTCTAAGTATCCTTCAGTTATTGCTGGTCATCCTCTTACAGAAATGTCTTCCCATTGTGCAATCTCATCTGGCATCATGATATAAATAAGTGGGATGTATTGAGATGACTGTGACCTATGTCATTCAGGCCTGCATGATCTGAAATGTACAGAGCCAGAAAATCTAGACCGATTTATTTTTTTCTCCTAAGAGGAGTATATGGTTTCTATTCAAACTAGAAGTTCTCTTTTGTCAGAAATATATTTGGTAATGCAGTACATACAATACAAATAAGGCTTTTTTTTTTTTTGGAATAGAAATCATGAGAAGTAGAACTCTCATGAATATGAATCTCAGGGTATCAGGTACAATTTAGCATTTATTACTGAAACAAAGTATCGTAAGTCATCAGCTCCATATTAAGTGCCATGTGAGGTTGCTATTGATACAGAAGATTGCCTGAAGATAAAAGGGTTCAGTGATAAAATGTCAACAAATATTTATTAATAAGTAAATGAATGCTATGAAAGAATAATCTGATTATATAAATATGTAGAAATATATAAGCAGATGTAATATAGGGGCATTTTAAAATTTCATATATATATTTAGAATATTTGTGAATTTTTAAATAAATTATTGGTGTCATGATAAAATACAAACATGATGGCAAATATCTTAGTGGGAGTCAACGATATAACCTGAAAGAAAGTGTGATAGTTTTAGCTTTTTCAAATTTGTAATTATTTTGATTTCTATTATCATTAAAAATAATTTATTTTCTCATATGTATTTATTTATTTTTTTCTTAAAAGGACACCTAAACTTTGCGTATGCCTCAGGCATCATAAGATATGGATCTCCACCTGAAAATATATTTCTTTAAAATTACACTGTTGAATTACTTTAGTATATGATTTAAGAAATTGCTCATATATTAAATGGGCAACTATTAAGTTATTTTTTTCATTTGTGGTAGTCACGTGTAGTTGAATAAATCAGGATTGATCCTGCCTTTAAAAACAAAATGGGCCCTTGTTTTGTTTTGTTGTGTATATTCAGAAACAACTTATATAAGATAGAAATAATATTTTACTCAAAAGTTTGATACTATTTCCTATTAAACTATTTGAGTTGTGAACCTAAAAAGATGTAAACTGAGGCAAATTCAAATTACCAGAGACTGAGTTTATTTGGGAAAAGCAGAGGAATTGTAGTTTGGGGAAATGCATGATGTAGCTAGCTACAGGTCAGTCTCTTGAGGGTTTAGTACAGGCTATATTTATAGGCAAAGAATGCGAACAGGGGAGGTCTAGCCAGAGTCCAAGCAGTAAAGCCGTTGGCTTGAAGATGGGGAGAAATTCTTGGTGGATGTTCACTGATAGGGAGGTAAGTCTTGGTCTTCTATAATTGGCACTTAATGGAAATCAGTCTCTCAGTTCTTAAGTTCCATTCTTCTGCGGGCACATGGGTGAAATACTCTATTTGGTATCCTCTGGTTTCATTTGAGATTGAAATTCTTTCACAGAATGTATTATTATTAAAAGGTTATGTACTACCAATTCATTTTTAATAGTTACTTCCAATGTCTTTAATTTTTACACTGATTTTATATATTTCTAAAAATTTAGCCATTTTTCCTAGGTTTTCAAAAAATATTAGTGAAGATGGTTCAAAACATATTAACATGTATAATTGAGCATCTTATCTTTTATTTTTGTACTTTTAACATAGATAAGTACATAGATATATAAAAACTTTAATGTGATAATATCTCTAGTGTTGTCAGAGTTCTAGCTTATTTTTAAATAACACCTATGTTATGTCTAAATTTTATTTGTTTTTATTGTTCTCAAGTTTATTGATTTTTGTCCTTTATATTTAATGTGAATTTTGCCCTTTTTTTCCTGTGGATTACTCTATTGCTTTAATCCATTTTTTTAAATTAAATTCTGAACACTTCTGGTTTTTAGATTTTTTTTCTTAATAAATAAATAAATCTAAAGTTAATTCATGTTTTGCCTTAGCTAGGTTATACAAGTTTTGCTATGCAGGCTATTATTAATCAACTCTAAGCTGTTCTTAATTTACTTTTTAACTTTACCATGCTCTCTTCTTTTAGTTCAAATATCACAATACTGTATAATTTAACTTTCATAAATATGGGGTATTTTCAGGTATTTTTTGTTATTAATCTATTATCACAACTCATTATTCTGAGGTAACATACATAGTCTAGATAATAGATGTTATTTGAAATTTTTGAGCTACTTTCATAGCCTAATACGTACTCTATATGTTCTGTTTGTAAAAAAAAATCATCTGTATGATATAAGGACAAATGAAAATTAAAAATACAAGCTTAATTCTTAGGGTTCTTGGGTGGCTCAGTCAGTTAAACGTCTGCCTTTGGCTCAGGTCATGATCCTGGAGTCCCAGGATCCAGCCCAATAGCCGATCGGGCTCCTTGCTGAGCAGAGGAGTTGGCTTCTCCCTCTCCCTCTGCTCCTGCCTCTGCCCCTACCTCCGCTCCTGCTCGCTTTCAAATAAATAAATAAATAAAATCTTAAAAAAAAAAAAAAGTTTAATTGTCCCTGTGGAAAATAAGAAATCTCTCTTCTCCCCTTTTTTTTAGAGGATTCACTTACAAAACAAGTAAGTTTAAGTACTTTCTCCACCCTTTGATGTATATATAAATCCTTTGAAAATTAAGTAGGCCTTCTGTCAGCTCTAAGACTAGAATGCCTTTCTCAAGGCTCTGGAGGCATCTCATTGAAATGTAAACATCAAGGAAGATGGCACCCAGATCTCCCTGTTTCTATGGGAGGGTTGGAGCCTTCAGTGGGCACCTAACTCCAAATTGCAAAACTACTTCCTGTCATCAACAACAGTGAAGTTTGTTTCTACTTTGAATAAAGCCAATTAGCTAACATAGGTGGTTGATCCAATTACCAAGGAAATTTCAGGTGTGAGAAATGGTGTTGTCAAATCCTCTTACTTGAGGACTAGTTATTGTTCATCTAGAAATATGTAATGGATTATATCTGCTTGGCTTATATAAAAGGGTGAGATTTCTTTCTGTTTTTGCAGTCTCTTGGAGGATTACCTGTGATACATATCACATTTTGTTTCAATGCTTATTTATAATAAAAACTGTTTTCTTTTTCTGATACTTTTGTGAAGAGGATTTCTGGTTTGAGAGAAGATTATGGTTTTAGTTATATTTCCCCATAGTGCTTAAGAAGAACATATTCTCTGTTGGGTGTTTATCTTCAGTTTATAATGTTACCTCTCTAGCTTTAAAAGTATATTGTTTAGTATTTTAATATTACTACTTATTAGTTTTTGTCAGTGAATCTATTAGTTTCTGAGTTGGGCAAATTAAAATATTCTGCTACAAATGTTGATACAATATTTCTCTAATTTTGGTAATTGATTCATTTATGTTTTTTATTTATTTTTAGTTACCTACAAATAATGATGGTTAGATATTCTTTCTCTAGTCTTTATTTTACCAGTATATGACTATTTTCTGTATGTTTATTTTTGCTTTAAATTATGTTTTTATATATCAGATGTTAGTACTGATTCCCAACATTTTTTTCGTTCATAAATTTTTCATATATCTTTTAAAGTAATGTTATTTCTAGTATTAAGATCTATTTTTGATTTGTTATTATATTTTGCATATTGTATGATGCCATCTGTGATTGGGACTTGGGAGTTCAACCCATTTAAACTAATGTACCCCCTATTTTATTAGGAGTTGTATTTTCAGTTTTATTATTTTTTAAATCTACTACATTATATCATCTTGTCTTGTCTTTGATATTTTTTCTCCTTTCCTGCTTTCAGCTATGTTATCTTATGCATGTTTAGAAGATATACATATTTGTTTTAAAGTACAATCCTTAAATTAAGAACCCATGTCATTATTTTTAACTGATCTTCATAGCTTACTTGTAATCATATATATATATTTATCATATGTTATATGTGTATCATGTTATATGTGTATCAGACCAAACAGTGTTTTAGCAAACTCATATCTCTGTCCTCTTCTGCATTGTCCAGCCACTTTATCTTAACATCAATTAGATTTTATATGATGCATTTTTAGAGATATGCCTTCTTGTTTTTTGTTTTAGTGTAGGACTTTGTTTAGCACAATGTTCATATATCTCTGAAAATACTTATATTCCTTAAAATATAGTAGGAGATAAAATGCTAATTTCTAATTACTTTCTTTTAAGACTAAAATTATTATACCTTTTCTTTACCTTTCTTTTTAAATTAAAAAAAATCTGCATCTAATTAGACTTTTTTTTATGTTCACTTCTTTTTCTCTGGAAGAATTAAAAAGTTCTTACTATAATTCATTTTTAAAAATTTTATTTTATCATATCTAGAGCAGATATTTCATACATAAATAAGAACATTCTTTTTTTAAGATTTTATTTATTTATTTGTAAGAGACTGTGAGAGAGAACAAGCAGGGGGGAATGGCAGACAGGAGAAGCAGACTCCCTGCTGAGCAAGGAGCCTGATGCGGGGATCATGACCTGAGCTGAAGGCAGATGCTTAACCGACTGAGCCACCCAGGCATCCCAAGAACATTCTTTTTAAAAACATTCTTATTTCACACATAAATAGGATCATTCTTTTTGCTTAATATCAAATTCCATGTTCCTCCATTAAAAAAAATGTAACTTTGAATATTCTGAATATTCTGAATAGTCTTTCCTTTTGTCTTACTCTTTCACTGATCTTACAAAATATAATTATTATCAATTTTTTATTCTGCCTTATGTAACTAGATCTTCCAACTCAGTAACTCATTCTTCATCTATATCTATGGTGTTATTTATCACATCTATTTCTTTCTCATTTTATGTTATTTTTTCACAAGTGGTATTTTCTCTATATTATTTCTTATCATTTCCTATTTCATAGCACATTGCTCATAATTACTCCAGTTTTCTTAAATATATTTAACATCTTTATTTTTAGTCTATCTGCTCCAACAATTTTGGTTTAGACAGCATATACTGTTGATTATTTGTGTATTTTAATTGGAAGGATTTTTTATTATTTTGGTCTTGGAGTGCATATTATAGTAAAGACATTAGCTATTTCTTTTGGTAAGGATCTCAGAGAAGAGCAGAAAGGCAGACCCTAGTCTGATTCACTTCAAGTGATTTTTCAGGTAAGTGAAAACATAAGTTAGTTCCTAGGCAAAGGTTCCAGGTACCACAGAATCTTGTTTACTGCTACATCAAAGCTGACTATTTAAGCTCACAGTTTAACTTTCATTTCTGTAAGAGAAGCTACATTTGAAAAAGACAATGCTCTTGGTAGTCATCTATCTGTTCTATTTTGAGAGGAGTGAAGTGTAAAGATAAACTCTTGGCTGGCACATATTTTCATCAGTTCTCCATACTAGCCAAAACTTCTGTGACCCTAATATCACCTATGAAATCTGAATGGTGTATGCCAACATGTGGGAGAGAGGCAAGGAAAGAGATGAAAATTTTTCTGGCAAAGATTTTATATTCTGTCCCTGGAAACTTATGCTCTGTTGATCTAGAGGTCTTAATTTCAAAGAGAAGAATGCTACTACCGGAAAATACAACAATGATTCTATTAAACTGAATTAAGACTGCCATCCATCTGCTTACTCATAGACCTTCTGAATTTATGGCAAACAAGGGAGTTACTATATTGGCTGGGGTGAATGATCTTGATTATCAAGGGGAAATTGAGCTTCCACTACACAATAGAGGGAAGGAAGATTATGGATTATGTTATACCATAACCTGTAATTAAAGTCAGTGGAAAACTACAATCCAATTCAGGCAGGACAACTAATGAAGTTGGGGTGTCCACATGAGGTAAAGAACCACATCTGAGGTTTGCTGGGGATGATGGAATATCGAGTAAGTAGTGGAGGAAGGTTGTTATAAACACCAACTATAACCATGTGACCATTGCAGAAATGAAGACTTTAATTATTATAAGTATTTTCCTCTTTTTTAATGAATGTGTTTGCATGTTGTGTGTATATGAATATATGCATATGTTAAGCAAATATTTTTGTTTTTTTTCTGTCTCTTATCCCCCTATCATCTAACATGACATATATTAATCAGAGTTAACTTTAAAGCATGATATTGTCACAGAGTATCAAGAAGAGTAAATAGTACCCAAGGATTTTGCTTCCTTTTCTAGGTAAAGGATTAGCATGTTGTTAGTTGTACAGAAGATTGTTGTATCACATTAGGCAGAAGTATGACTGTCAATTTTTATTTGAAATTTAAGTATGGTTTAAAGAAATGTGTATTAGTGCCAAGTTGACAAAGCAAGCATAAATTGTGATTAGTTTCACTTGTTAATGTAACTAATCTATAGTTCCCAGTAATTGAGTCAAATTCTAAGTATTGCTGTGAGGGTATGTCGTAAATACGGTTATTATCACAATCAACTGACTTTTTTTTTAGATTTTTATTTATTTATTTGACAGAGAGAGACACAGCGAGAGAGGGAACACAAGGAGGGGAGTGGGAGAGGGAGAAGCAGGCTTCCCGCCGAGCAGGGAGACTGATGCAGGGGCTCGATTCCAGGACCTGGAATCATGACCTGAGCCGAAGGCAGACGCCCAACAACTGAGCCACCCAGGAGCCCCTTAACAATCAACTGACTTTAAAAAAAGAAGATTTATCTTTGATAATCAGGGTGGGCCTCAAATCCCGTCAGGAAAAAGGCCTTAAGAACAAACCTGAGGAAATGTCTCTTCCTCTCTCTTTGTCACTCTGTCTCTGTCTCTGTCTCTGTCTCTGTCTCTGTCTCTTTGTTCTCAGTCTCTCCCCTACTGGTTCTGTTTTGCTTTTAGAACCCTGATGGATATAGAAGTTATAGGAGGTAGAGCAATAAATTAAAAATACCTTTATGACAAATCAGTCAAAATCCAGAATATAAAATATTCTACAAAAGAAATGATCTAACTTCTCCAAAATATTCTTTTTCATTTTTATTATTTCTTTTTTCGATTTCACTAATTTCTGCTTTAAAAAAAAAAAAAAACAAATGTATATTTCTTTCCTTCTAGAGTCCTTGATCTCATTCAAATTTTATTTTTCGCTTTGCATGTATCAAAGGATGTACATTTTTTTCTCTGAGAATCTCACAAGATTTTTGTTTTTTATGGTGCTCTCCTCTTCTTTCAATTTGAATATTATATAATTTTAAGTATTATTTAACTTATATTATTTTCTATTGTTAGATATTGTCCAAATATATGTGTGTGTTTTGTTTCTTGGCTTTTCTTTTGCTTCTGGTTGTGGATTTTTATAATTGTTTTCCAATGATACTTCATTTTCTTCTAAGAAAGTAAAACTTTTCTGCTTTGGTGTTTATTCAAGTTTTTCTTCATCTGATCATTTTTAAAAACATGATTTAAAAAAATAATGTGTGTTGGAGTTATGAAATACCTTTCATAATTTTTCCTTGGGTTGTTCAAAAGAGGTAACTATTTTAGTAAGTTCTAACAGTATTTTAGTAAGTTCTAAAGCAGTGGGCTTTAGAATTCAACTATTACAGATACTGAAGTGGTAGAGCGAGGTTCTTGTCTCTCAGAGTGGAAGAATACAAAGGAGAGTGAGCAAAGCGATAGAAGATTAAGTGAAGATACAGAAGAAGCTCTCAAGAGTGAGAGGAGTCCCAACAGGGTTGCCACTGAGAGCCTTTGGGGATGGTCTTTTATAGAAAGCTAACCAGGGAACTTAAATCCTTTTAACATCTCTATTGATATCACATAGAGCAAGAACTAGTGATAACACCTTCAATGGCTTACTTCCTTTTTAGGGTCTGGTTATTCTTTGTTGGTCACAGGTGATTATCATAAAAAAGATGATAGGACAGGGGGGCCTGGTTTGTTCCCTTATCTCTGGTTTCCCCACACTTCCACATTTTTGGGATTTCTGTGAGCCTGATCACATAGCCCCCTATCTATCTCTCCCTACCTAGCCCTGCCTGTCCATTACTTAATACTATGTTTAACAGCTGTTTTATTTTAGACAAATTGCTAAATATCTCTGTTCAATACTTATGTCATCCTTAAAATGAGGATAAAAATATTTCCTTATCCAAAGAGAATTCAATTAGATAAAGAATGTAAAGGGATATTACAGTCATTACATAATAAAAACTCAAAATATGTTAGCTGTCATTATTATTAATTCTTAATCAATTTATTAAAGAGTTTTGATAAATATTTCCAAACATGACTGTAGCATTGTTAATCTAATTCAAATCAATTTTGTCTGGTGTATATTTTATTGTTTTTATATATTTGTTAGAATACTCCCTAAATTTATATTGTCCAGTATCATTGCTACATCACCTTTTATTTTTGTTCTCTTTACCAGTTAACTCTTTTTCTATTCCTTGAGTTTTAAACTCTGTTATATCATATTTCAGGGATGTATTTTGAAACATGCATAAACTTAAACTTTCTCTACCCATTTTTGTGAGATTGAATCTACTTTTTGTTTTGGATTATATTTACTGAATGCTTACATATATTGCTTCTATTTCACTTAATATTTTCTTTTTAGAATGCATTACAAATATTCCAATATATTTTTCCTTATCTGCTTAACGTGCCTTTTCTTCACTCTTTTTATTCTTCTGCTAATTAAGTAATTATTCATAATGTTTTAATATTTCTAGGCTGCTTCTATTTCTTTTTTTTTTTAAAGATTCTATTTTTATTTATTTGAGAGAGAGAGAACGAGAGATAGAGAGCACGAGAGGGAAGAGGGTCAGAGGGAGAAGCAGACTCCCCGCTGAGCAGGGAGCCCGATGCGGGACTTGATCCCGGGCCTCCAGGATCATGACCTGAGCCGAAGGCAGCCGCCCAACCAACTGAGCCACCCAGGCGCCCTATTTCTTATTATACATATTTCACATGTTATCAAATTCTAAGTTTATTAGTTACCTTCTGAATTTAACTACAAATTAAGAATGTTTTAACTTTAGTTTGGACCTTCTTCTCTTCTGTTCACATTTTAAAGTCTAAACTTTTAGTTAAATCTTATTTTCTACCCATTCAATTTTTTATGTTAATTACCCTTTTATTTGTCTACATAAATTTGCCAATTTCTGTGCTCCTCCTTGCATCTTTCATGTATCCTCTTTCCTCTTTCTAGGTTTAATTTTCTCCTTCTTGGATTGCCTACTATAGTTAATCAAAAGCATCTTTAATAAGATCAGCAGGGTAATATATTCTAGATTGACCATTATTTCTGCCTATGGTTTGATTACTGTCATCTCTTGCTACTAACTGGAAATTTCTTATCAGTCTATTTCCTATTATTCCATGGAAAAATCTGCTTTATGACTTTTCTCTATGGATAGATATAATTTTATTTTTTTGTTCTTAATATTCAGCATTTTAACTATCCCTTTTTGGTCTTGTTTGTGATTATTTATCAGTCTGAATGTCTTTTCAATTCTAGAATATTCTCCATCATTACCTTTTAAAATAATAAATCTCTCATATTTCTCATTTCTTTCCTTCACAGGCATCCAGGTGCCTTAATGAATGCTTTTGTTTCCTGTCTCTATATCTAATTGACAGTGTTCTTCCATAATTATTCCCCTTGATTATTGGCTTATGGCTGTTTCTTCAAGAGCATGTTGCCTTTGCCATTAGTAATTTTTGAGTTTATAGGTCCTGGAATAGCTGCCTTTACTAGCTAATGAGTGCATTTTTTGTCCTTCTCTCATCAATGAAAGAATATTAATGAAGCTATAGAGGCCAGCTAAGATAATAGCTATTTCAACTCTTGTTCACTGATAGCTTTAAATTTCTTTTGCAATTCATTTCCTAAGGAATTCACTTTTCTTTCTTTTGGTCTTGAATATGGAATATATATAAGATATAAATTATATATACTTGTTCATTACTGAATTTATACTAAGGCATTTTGAAGGAGCTATGTGTGTATAGGTAAATTACAATAAATATTCAAAGTTTCTATGGTTTTGTAGACTAAATGTCAGTATTTCAGGTCAAAACAAGTATTCTCTTAATTGCTTTAATATGAGTCTTGAGACAAATTTTAGAGAGACTAAAATTAAGATATATATTACTTATAAATATAAAACCTATAGGGAATTTTCCTAATCATAAAAGCTGGCTATTAGTGTATGGGAAAAATGCTAAAAAGTCAAATATACATGTTTTTTATATTAAATCTAAATTGAAATTCTATAGTCTTATATCAAGATTTTAAGATTGGAATTTTTTTCAATGACAATAGAACAGAAATTTCCAATGTCTTATTCTCCTAATCAATAAGTACTTGATTTATTTAATAACATGCAAGATATAAAATTTGATGAAGTGGTTGGAGTATAGCTGGAATTAATGATTAATGTATCATAAAAATAAATATCTATAGGAACACTGATACCCAACTATTCATGATCCTTCCATATTCTGTTGTACTTACTAACTGCCTAAATAATTTTTCATTGAAGGAAAGATGAATAAAGAAAATAACAACACAGAGGTCTGCCTGTGGGAAGGAGAGAAGGGGGGAGGAATGAGGTTAAAGAGACTGAAGAAATTCTTTGATTTACTACCCAAATTTAAGAGTTGTCTATGGAAATTTCAGAAACTTTACCAATTGAAATTTCTTATATTTCTCACTTCCTTTTAGAGGTTCCAAATGTAACTTTTCAAATGTCTGACTGCAGTTTTGGACCCATCATGTAGGCAGTAAAGGGAATTTTTTTTCCTAGTAATCACAGCTGCTAGCGGGAAAGGTGGCAGGCAGAACCAGCAGGGCAGTCAGCAGGAAAGCCATCTGTTTCACAGACGGCAATATGTAATTCTTCGGGATTGTTGATTAAACAAGTCGATCTAACTTCTTTTTTTCTTTTTGAGAAAGATCTTCTGAGATCATAAATTCAGTAAATAGGTCATTCATTATCCAGAAAAGGATCCCTTCATTTTAATTTCACATTTCCTCCCATGTTAAGTTACTCTCTGTGGTAGCCTCTAACATTATTAGATTTACAGACTGTGCTGTCTTATTGTCATATGAACTATATAATCAATTATAGACAGTTCATGTCGTAGTTGCACTTATCTCACATAGAAAATTATGAGTTAGATTAAACTTGTTAGATGCTATTAAAACATATGTAATGATCATAACCTGGAGTTAGTTATCAATAATATACATTAATTATATTGGTTTCCTTTCTGATTACATCATCACTTCATCAAGAAAAAAAGTGGAAAAATAGTTAAATTTACTGTAGTCAGTTTGGGTGGAAAGTAGACTAAAACCCTAACTAAAATATTTGTGAAGATTTTCCTGAAAGTCTGTTCTTCATAACCAACAAAAATGACAGAATTTGGCCCCATAGCATCCACCCTATAAAAATGATTTAAACTTGATCATTTATAAAAACGGAGTAAAGAATGGCATGAGTAATTGAAACATAATTTCAAAACTGAACCTAGCCAAAGGATTCATTTTCCTCTCCCAAATATATTTTACAAGAGCAACAAGCAAGTAACTTGACTGGAATTTGATTAATTTTTCCCACTCATTTTGCTTCTCTTTATTTTGCCCAAAGCAGAGGTAATTAATTAAGATAAAATAATATGAGATCAGAAGCAATTAAATTGGTATAAATTTTCCTTAATTAAGTCTCCCAACTTGGCAGTTTATCACTTTGGCACTTTTTTCCAGATATAGCTGAACAAATTGTCAGATATCTTAAGGAAAATGGTATATCTAATATATTTGTGTATATATACTGTACCTTTTGATAGTACAGAATAACTTCATTTCTTATTAAAATTTTACTAAGTTAACTAATTATAAAAGAATACAAGCAAAAATAAAAACTGTTATTTTTCAAAAAGAAAACAAATGTGAATTCTGTTTTGCCTGGAGTGTTGAAGCCCCCAATGTTTGTGATTATTTGCATCCTCATCCAAACAGATGGCATGCTGAAATTCTCCAAGCGCTATCACCTCTTTGCCTTTCCCAGTTCTCTGTCAAGGCAAACAGTAACTCCTGTTGAAAAAAAAAAAAAAAAGCCTAATGAAGAGTACAAAGTAAATGATAATCTTAACATGTTTGTGTCAGAAACATTCATTAGCAAATTAAACTATTAATATATATAACTATTTTACCAAAATAACAAATTTAACAAATTAAGCTATCAAACTATATAAACTAATGATATAAAAATAATAGGATAGCTGAACTTGGCTCCAGCTTGATAGCTTTTTGTCACTCATCTCATTTTGGAAAATATTGGTTGGAAATATTTTATTATAATAGCTTAAACTGAATTGGGCCTTGGATCATTGAGAATTGGATCAAGGCAGGTGAAGATCTACTACAATGTCAGTTTATATACACAAGACTCTCTTTTGTGCTTTCTCCTGCTTCCTCCTTCCCACTTCATTCCTTTCTCTGTCTCTGTCTCTGTGTGTGTGTGTTTGTGTGTATCTCTCTCTCTCTCTCTCTCTCTCTCTCACACACACACACACACACACACACACAATTGCTTAAAATTTTGGGAAATGTTATAGACCTCCTAGATTTTATGCTTAAACATTGATTTTACAATTAGAATGTAGGTTAAAGGTTATTGTTTTAAATATTGTGTTTTGTTTTTTTTTAAACCACCCTCCCTTTATCACATCACATCCTACCCCTGAGGTCTGTATCTCTGTATCATCATGTGGTTTTGTCCTTTTCATCATTCAATTTCAAATGAAACATGATCTCCCCAGAGTCCATTTGTCTAAGTTACCTCAGGAGAGTAGCCTAGTTCTGTCACCCCATACTCTCTGCTCCATTTTCCTTTTTACTTGGTTCATGGCATTTATTGTCATTTGAGATTGTCTTTCTTGCGTATTGGATTATTTACTTGTTTTCTTTCTACCCTTACCAGATTATAATTACATAAGAGAATGAACAATGTCTGTTTTGTTAATTGCTACATCAATAACATCTCCAACAATGCCAAACTCAAGGGAGTGTTCAGTAAATTCTGGCTGGAAAAAAAAAATGAAACGGTGAATGAATACTATTTCTCTAAAAACATCGATGAAAGTTATTAGTTATGTAGATTAAGTCATTTTTTCATGAATAACCCTTTTCTTTAAAAAAATAAAGATTTCTTTAATAAATGAATATATCCTATCTTATTCATAAGCATATATGAGCACAGCCTTTTCTCAACTAGGAGTCAGATGAATTTTTTAATCAATGTTAACGATATAATTTCAGTATTTCAGATGACCATTTACTATAATGGGGTGCTGACCCTCTTAAAAATCATTGTCCATTGGTGAACAGGAAACCAACATTACAATGAAACTGAAATAATCAAATTTATAAATGAAAAACTAAATTAAATATATAACCTCTATGGCTGAATAAGAATTGCTTTGTGCTCTTTTGGAACTTGGTAACGATTTTCTTTTTCATTAATTATAGGAAACTGTGATAATTTTTTTTTTGCTTGCTTTAATATAATTAAGACAGATATATCTTTGCCTTCCAATTTGCTTGCTTAATACAAGTGTGGGAATTAGTAATACCGCAAGAACTGTATGTTAGGAGGAAAATATCCTTATGCATTATTACTCTGCCCTAAAAGTTCTTAGGCTCAGGATAAAACAAATGTCAAATAAAGTCCATAAAATAAATTAATGAAGCTGGAAATGAATATCAGCAAAAACATTTTCAGTTTTACAATTATACATGGGAAACTATATTTCATTATTTATATCTCAAAACTTCCACAGAAAAGTTCCTATTAGTAAACTTTAGTCTTCAAAGTGTTTTCTCATATGATATTTATATGTGGCAGATAACTTGTTTGCTTAATATGCACATACTGTGAATTTTTTGTAATACATTTCAACATACATTAAATTATTCAAAAAGTACTGTTGTGTAGTTTAGAGGGTCTAAATGATTTAATCTTTTAAAAAAAATCACAAAAATATTTCTGTGTGACACATATTTTTCCTTCAGTAGTCAGCATCTTAAATGTTAGGTCAAGAGATTATAAATAATGTTTTATATACTGCTTATGTACAGCATTGGTTTTTGCCATCAAAAAGGAATATACAGCAAAATTAGCTCTAATTAAAAACAAGATATTTGATTTTGCCTGAGTTTGTTTGAAATACTTGGATTTATCTTAGTCCTTGAAGTTATAATCTGGGACATTTTGGAGATTGAAAATTAAAACTGCTTGCCGGATGCCATTAATGCAAGCATAGCATGTCACCATCTCCTAATCTCCTTTTTTGAACTAACAAATAGGAATCAGTTCACTAAAACCTATTTTCATAGATGTTAGGACTATTTTTTCTTAGAATCTTTAAAACCATTTGGGCATCTGATTCTAAGTGAAATGTGAATTATGTAATTTATCTAAGAAGTGTATTTGTGAGATACCCATATGACAAGGCAAAAATTGAAAAAGAAACCAATTATTATTCTCACTCTACTACCACTACTATTATTCATAATCCCAATGTCAATAACAATCACACTTATTAACATCTTGGAATTGTTCTGCCTTCTTTAAACTTGAAAGCTAACTTTCATTTCTCTCTTTTATGATGAGAAAACCTGGTTCAAAGAAAGGAAGTATCAAGTCAAGGTCATAAACTTAAAAAAGCTGGAAATCCAGCCTAGTAATTTTAGTATAGCAAACTCCTCTCAGTCACCAGAACTAAACATTTTTATTAATATGAATATATTGATATGTTTCTCTGAATATATTTATTTATTTTTTTGCCTTTATCTACATATTTTTGCTTGAAAATTTGGGGGAACTTATAGGTTCCAACTCTTAGGATAGAAGCCTTCCAGGATCCCTTCACACCTAAGCATCAAGAGTCTGCAGACCCAGCTGCTCTGGGACTAAGCAAATGTTTGCTTATGCAGACTGCCTATCAATTAAGAGAGACCACACTGCAGTAAGCTACCCTGTCTTATTTTTTAGGATATGTTCAGGTCCCTTATTTTATATATAAGAACTTTGGGTATTTTTCTGGATGAGAGGAAGGGATCTAAGCTTAAAATGGTAACAAATACACCGTTCTGCATTTATTAGGTATATGGTCATAAATCACCACAGGAAGGCACAATATCTCTGTTAAAAATTGGCTGCAAATTTGTACTGACAAGCTTATTTATTCTGCTTCTCTTCATTATGTTTCTTCGGTTTTCCCAGTCTTCCCATCATTTATTGTAGATGATTATGTGATGCGGAAAGGGAGAGGAAATTGGGAAAAATATAAAATATTATTTTGGAGGATGAGGTTTTTATTAATGACTTAACCCATAAAAATGGATACAACAAAACAATATTCTTTAAGGTTTATTTATTGTATGGGGACAAAATATCAGATGGATTATAGTGTTCTTTTTAAGTTGTGTATCACCAATTTAAAAGGTAACAGAATATTGTCAAATTTCGTAGGTGTATAATTGATTGTCTTAAAGTATAAGTTGTTTTTTTTTTAAGATTTTATTTATTCATTCAGGACACAGAGATACAGAGAGAGAGAGAGCACAAGCAGGGGGAGAGGCAGAGGGAGAAGCAGGCTCCCTGCTGAGCCAGGAGCAGGACGTGGGGCTTGATCCCAGGACCCCGGGATCACAACCTGAGCCAAAGACAGATGCTTAACCATCTGAGCCACCTAGGTGCCCCTAAAGTATAAGTTTTATCCAGATGAATTCATAAGAAAGAGAAACATGAAATTCTATTTTTCAGTGCAGTATTATCTAACATTACATGGATACAATGTATTAATTAGGATTGTGGTATCTGTTATAATAAATTAACATAGGCATTTCTGTGGCTTAATACAAAGAGTTTATTTCCAAAATTTGTAGTAGTCCACTGTTGGTTTTCCTACTCAAGGGCTGAGAGAGTGGTCTAGGAATTCAATAATGTGCCAGAGTTGCCCTGGGAAGGGTCATGTAACCACCAGAAGGTAAATGAGCATAAAAGAGAGATTGCGAGGGGCATCCCTGACGCAAGTGGAAGTGACATGCTGCACTTCTTAGATGCCCTGAGCTGGGATGCCATCACAGGGCCAAAAATAAACACTAGCTTGAAGAAGGACAGTTTTGAATCTAGATGGAAGAAATCCATACCTTGTGCTAGGCAGCAAAATTCTGTTCCTAAATCTCTCTATATACTTTGTTTTTATTTGTATATAGTGAATTGGAAAGAAAGCTATGATTCAACCTGTTTTTCTGCTAAAAATGAGATTAATCAATATAATATTGCCTTCTTTTGAGTGTAAGAGTACTAGAAAATATACATTTAATTTATTGTAAACATATCAGCACAAAATTATATTATTCTCTAAATTAGTTATATTTCTCAGTGATTGTTAGATTTACTTATATTGATTGTTTTATCTTGTTTTCATTTATTTTATGAGATGTGATTTGAGAAGAATTGCTTCTGAATCAATAATTTAAATTATACAACTTTTAACTAAATTTGGGTGTTATTTTGAATGCAGTTATTCCTAAAATCCTGCTTTAAACGTTATAAGTAATAAAGAGAAAAATAGAACCAAGAGCATTTTGAATAAAAGGTGACAAAGTCTAAGATGAATAAAAGATAAAGGGAGATTTGATATTCAAGGATCCCAGAGAAGAATTTGGTTAACAGGATAATGAGTAACGAAGCTTCCCGTTACTCTATTAAAACAGGTGAACGAACTCTTTCTTGAAGCTGTAGCAGAAATAAGGGTTTGAATAATCTTCATGCATGAGCCAGTGCAGGAAAATAAAGAATTCAAGAGAAAAAATACTTTTTCTAAGCCCCTAAATGAATTTCCCAAGAGATTTCAACTTTTCTCAGGAGCAGAATTAGAATAGAAAATAAAAGACTGCAGATTGTTTTCTGGAAAGTGGACCAAGTTAAAATTTTATAAGATCAAGAAAAGTTCTTCCCCCATGGGGGTTATAAATGAGCTGGTGATCAGAACAGTGCCATTACCCACTTTTAAAAAAGTATTATTAACTGTGCCAAGCTGCTATATATCTAATTTTACTCCTGGGAAGTATTCATTTCTTAAGCTATTTGCATTAATGTACTCCTTAATTGATTTGAGCATATATGTAGACCATCAATTTTAAGTAAAACAAAAGTTAAACAAAAGATATATTATAATTTAAAATAAATAATAATAGTAAATTATTGAGCAAGGGACACCCATTACTACCTCCAAGGGAGGAGTCCTATTGTATAGACAGACGGTAGCAAAGAACATTATAGTGCTTGCCACAGGGGACAGCAGTCTCAGAATGTTAACACATTGAGTAGACTACAGGTATTGGGGTGGCCAAGACACAACTTACACAGACGCTGGATGGAACCAGGCTTTACTCACAGAGATAAAAGACAGAGTAAGATCAGGTTCAATAGTGAGTGTGGGTCCTGCATGACAAGGGTCTGCCTTGCAGCAGCCGCAGGGAGAAAGGTTTGCAGGAACCCTGTGCTGCAGGCAGAGGACCCTCTTCCTGCCCCCCTGGGAAGAGAGAGAGCGGTGGAGTTGGCCAGGTGCTAGATGAGGAGCACACTTAAGCAGATGAAGAAGCACACACTGAATACAGAATAGGGGAAGATATTGCCAAATAAGGTAATATACTTAGTGCAGGCTCTGTGGGCTCCTTCTCTCCATGGAAGGAAATGTTCCAGGCCCAAAACACTCTTTTGCCACCAACACACTCTCTTGCAAGGGTCAACAGGTTGCACATGACTGCCTTTCCCGACAATCCACTCCTCTGCCCTGGCTGTACCCCTGAGAACAGCAGCCGAAACACGTCAAACTTGGCAAGGATGATACTTTTGGCAATAGCATTGATCCATAAGTTGGGGGGGACTTTAAATTTAAAGTATTCTTTTACATTCATCCAGTTGGTTTATTTTCTTGCACTTTATCTATTAAATTAGGAAATATTAATTTAAGCTCTTAAATCTGGCAATACTTATTTGGTAGCTGGCTCAAATAATGCTCCGAATTACCGCCTCTCAAACACCCCTCCAAAGGCTTGCAGCCTACGTTTTCTCACATCTGGGGATTACACTTCTGGCCAAGTTCAAGTCAGGGATTGCTATTAGTGGAGATGTTACTCCTGGCAAATTGGATTTCAGTTCATCATCATAATCAACACCCAGGAACGTAGGGGTTTTTCAGGTTACTTGCAACACGATACAAAAGCAGGCATGTAGGCAGACTTCCCCCCAAAGACAAGAAGTTCCAGGGAGGTTTATAGAAACACCTTGAAAATTCAAAACAAAGCTTCTTAAAGGACTTGACAGGTTTGTCACCCCTGCCAAGTAGTAGTGGATCCCTGTGTTGGGGACTTGCGTGCCAGGAAAACTTGGTACTCTAGCAGAATTCTATATTTCAGGTTTTGAATGGCCTTTTTCATAGTTAATTTCTTGTATTATTTACTTAAAGAAATATGTACTTTTTGCATGTGTAAATTTCAGTGTCTGAAAGTAAACTGTGAAAAGAAGTTGGGTATGGCTAGATTATTTGGAGGTGATCTGTGGAAACAGAAGGAATGGGAATAAGGAGTGTGAGACAGTGAATATGGAAGAGCCATGGAAAGATTTTTGGCTTCTCAAGTTACTGCTGTAGGCTACTGGGACTCCACTCACCTCTGAGCCTAGAGCAGATTGTCTGAAGGGCAAGAGACTCTGTCATTTGTCTTCCCAGCACTTGGGCATCAAACTCCCATTCCCCATTGCTTGAAGGTTGTTGCTGGAGGTGTTAATTGCCCCGCACATCAGAGACAAGCCCTAAGGAAGAACAGTAGAAAGATTAGAGTCATGAAGGATATCTGAGATTAGACTCTGTTTCTGTACACAAAATAGTACATCAAAGTTATTGTTGGTGTCAGAGATGAGCTGGGAGGAGATGGCGTGGGGAACAAAAACATGACTGCTCCACTCAATACCTTTCCATTAATTGCTGTCATCCTTTTGCAACTGTGTCTATACCATGCATACTGAGAAGAATGGAAGTCTGTTTTTAATCATTACTGCTGTTTTTACTTTTAAGACCAGTTATGTTTCAGCTCTTGCCAATAGCTTATACAATGAACTCTCCCATGTCATATCTAACGTCTATTGACGTCCAGAATACTATTTCCCATTCACTGATTAATTTAGCATCTACCTCATTGTCCTCTTCTCTGTCGCTTTCTATCACTATTATCGCTCTTATAATAGTTTTGTCTCTTCCCACAGATATCCCTTTTCATGGTATACACTTTGCTTCTCATTAAAAAACTACCAATTCCAATCTATCAATTTCAGAAATCCCTCACTCTGGGGGCACCATTGACATCACCATTTACACTGCTCTGATTCTGCCCATTTCTGTAGTTCTTTGAGATATTGATTCATCCATTCCATTAACTGCGTTGTCATTTCTTGCTCCATCATCCCTTCATATGCTTAATTTAAATTTCGTTTTGTTTTGTTTTGTTTCTACTTTTTGACATTCTTAACCCTCAAATTTTTTATGGTCTATTCTTATAATAGCTCTTTGATCTCACTTTTAAATATTCCTATATGCTATATCCGTTTCTTTTTTAATTATACTTACCTAGTGATAACAAAGCCAAGTTAAGCCCCATATATCCTCATCTGTCTGCCTGAACTGAAAGAATTAGATGTTGAAGCCATGGATAATGGAGTAGTACTTGGATGGGGGTCCTGATATTTCTTATTTTATAATCAGGATGCTGAACCTTAACATAAATTTTTCATTTTAATTTATTTTTCCCATTTTTCCTTGTTGACCATTTTATCTTTCTCTTTTTTCTGAAAACTTCTAATGGACTCTCGTCCTCACATAATGCCAGCTGATGTCCTTACCTTTTAGGGAAAATATAGAATAAATTAAATGGATACTCACTCGGCTTCTGAGGACCAATGTATAAAATGCCCTATGTCTGTATTCCTGTTTTCTAGTTTCTTTCATACAAGTGTGTGATATATCCCTGCCCCCTTTTAAATGAAAATCAGTTGATTAGTGCCTGGATTCCAACTGTTTCCTTTATTTTTCTTGCATTATCAGTTCCTCTCTCCCACATGGATCATTTTCAGCAACATTCAACATGCTCTAGTATGTCCCATCTTGAAGGAAATAAAAAGAATTAAGTCTAATAGTTATCCCTGATCCTACACCAACTTCTAACTACTGTTCTTTCTGTGCCATTGTTGACAGAAAGATCCTTTGGAAAAATTTTCTTTAATTAATGAGTTCTTTATTTAACTTTTACTGATTTTAACATTAAACAAGTAGGCTTTTCTCCTCCAATGAAGCAGCTTTTTGCAAGGTCAACAAAAATTAGAATGCTATAGGTCCATTGACTGGAAGATTTATAATTAGTTAGTCAAATAACTGTGAAATAGGATTTAAAGATTAAATCTACATTTTTGATTCTTACTAGCAATACTGCTAGAATAAATGGTTATTTTAAGGAACAAAAATTATGTAAAAGATAAAATTCAAATTTATATAAGTGTGTATTCATGAAATATGAAATCAAAGTACATTTTGATAAAAAACCATATTGCATCTTTCCACTGACTCATCATATAGTTATGGGAAATTCATATTATTAAAAATTCTGCTTTGATTATAAATAGGACACCAGAATGTAATTGATGAAAAATACAATTTTAATTATTAACTCAAACTTGAAATGATAGTCATTTTCTTATGTTTTGTTTTGTTTTGTTTTGTTAGTAGCTATATATTCACCAAATACTAAATAGACTCCTTGGTTATTTTGGAAATCTATCAAAAATTTATCAAAAAAGAACATATTTCCTTCCATATTTTCTAAAGTGAAATATTAATAGTGTATTTATATTATATAAGATTTTAATTTGAGTTATTATAATAGTTGGAAGAGCATTCAAGTTTTTCTTGTCCAGATAAATTTAGGTGAGATTAAATATTGCAAAGTGATTGGTTGTACTATATGCACATACAGTAAACTTTCTTAAAATAAGATAGAATACATTTTTCAAAAAGTGTTATGCAAGAAACTTAGAAACATGATAGTAACACTATGATGCCACATATATAATTTTCTTTAACCAGAGATTTAAATGTTAACCTTTTAAAAAGACATATGATAAAAGATTTCACAGAGATAAAATATTACTGCACAGAATTTCTTCATGTTCTTAAAAATTACTGGACATGCACAGTACACTAAGTTGACTAATGTATTCCTGTCTTGGAGCATCAAATATAAATTTACTTACTTGCTTCAAATATACATCATTATCAAATGGAATAGAAATCATAAAGATATAAAGAAAGTTATACACCTTTATAACCTGAACAAAAACTGCTCAACATTTCATTGTAGAAAATTGAGTGTGGGATGGTAAAGAGACATTCTTTAGAGCAGTTTGTAAAATCCTATATTTTAAAATTATTTTCACAGAATGCACTGATATTTTGAGTTTCATATATTGATAATAGTGACATACAACATTTTTATCCCTTTTGGTTTAGAGTGTTAGAATAACATGAATTTCAAATAATCTTTGACATAAGGATACGATTTTAAATGATCTAGCTGCCATCAGAATGAGAAAAGAAGCAAACATGTGAACATGCTGATAGCGACTTTTCTGCGTCTGATCCTTTATGGATGAGCCAGTTCTTTTCCAGACTGATTACTCTGTCATTCACTGGAGCCTATCTTGTCTGGGGCTGTCATGCTTGGTCTTTGACATTAACAATAAGATTAGGGCCAGCACTGACTGTCACAACAGCAGTCGGAGCCTGGAAAGATAGTAGGCAGCTTGCTCTGATACAATTACATTTAAAAGGAGACCAGCAAATCCGTACTTCCAATCATTCTCCAGCTATACCCAGGGAGAAAAGATTGCTGAATTTTTATACACTTTAACTTCAGAAGGTAAAAGACATAAACAATGTAGCCTGACAATTATTTGATTATTTATTGATACAGTTAATTCATCTTTGTTCTGGTGATGAAAATCTCTGTAGAAAATGTTACATTGTCTATAATAACTAAAGAATAATCTGAATGAGCTTCAATCTTCCCTTTGTGTTTGGCAATACGTAATTTTTGAGCATGAAAGGGTATGTTTCCTTTCTCATTCTCTTATTTATTTGACTAGTGTCTACATCAGATAAGTTACCATTTTTAGAAAATCAACAATATGAAAGGCCATCTGCTTTTAAGAAAATATATTTTTCTTCATATTTTATCTCAAAATCTATATAAAATTGGGGGCACTTTCACAATTTATACTAAAGTATAAATTTTTATACTTTATATACATATTCTTTACATTAATAAAACATACTTCCTTCTCAGTATGTATATTAACTTGAAAGAATTGTATTACTTAAGGTTGAGATTTTCTGATAAACAATAATGAATTATAGGAGACATGGCATGAAGGTAGTGAGAGATCTTTTAAGAAAAGTTGAGATCTTTGAAGAAACGGCATTACAGAAAAATAATATTAGCTCTCTATTCTTTAATAAATTACCACACACTTAAAGGTTTTAACCAGCACATTTATTATGTCTCAATATGTTTAGGTCAGAATTTCAGGCACAGCTTACCTGGGTCCTCTGCTCAAGGTCTCACAAGGCTTCATTAAAAAGTCAGCTGGGCTGTGTTCCTGTCTGGGGGCTTGACTGGCAAGAATCTGCTTCCAATATCATTTAAGTAGCTGGGAGAATTTGTCCTCTTGCAGCCATAGGGGGATTTCCCTGCTGGCTATAGGCCTGGAGTCACCTCCTAGTGGCCACCCAAGGTTCCTTGTCATATGGTATTCTCACAGGCCCTTTGAAAATATGGCAGCGTACTCTTTCCAAGCCAGCAAGGGAGACTCACTCCAGTCTCCAAATATTGAGCCTTCCATAAAGGAACCTCATCAAAGGAGTGACATCCATATTCTATTCATTACAAGCAATTCACAGGTTCCACCCTAACTTGAGGGTATGACCCATTGAGAATCACCTTAAGTATATACTGAACAGTAATTATGAAGAAGTTTTGTTTCCTTGAAAGTGATTATAATTTTAACATAGTAAGAAAGATTAACAGAGATATGACAGTTCACTTGTACTCAGGATATGAATAAGATTTTAGAACAGAAGAATGTCTAGTTCAGGGAATTACAGAGCATGAAATTCAGCCATACTTTATAGCCGGAAGTTTGTGTGTTCAAGAAAAGAGTATCTTAAACATAAAGTATGAAATCTTTAAGGAGAAACTCCTTTATTCAATTTGCTCTTTCAGATTGACTCCACCGCCCCCTTCTCCACCATGTTCTATGCCTGAGAAAGCTAAACTTGATTAACTGTGTCAATGGATTCATTTGCTGTCTGGCTTCCACTTGCATTTGTCAAGGGATACACATGAAATAGATCAAAGTGAAGAAAGTGAAATAGAAATAATAATTTACTCTTTTAAATCCCCAAACTCCTAATTGTCAGCTGCTTCACAATGACCTGTTTCACAATGAGCACTCCCTCTCTCTGCCTCTACAGGCCAAGGGTTAGTTTCCTGTGGTTGTTAACTGTGCCCTAAGCCCTGATTAATTTCCCACCTCTTTATAAATTGTCCTGACAAGAAACAAGATCTTTGGATCAGACTGTCTATTACTCACAGAGCATCTTGGATTCACTTCTCTATTCTCCAGTTTTCCATGGGGTGACATGATAAAAGCCAAACATTTTCATGTTCATGCAGTGGGGTGGCACCACAGGAGAGGAGCCCTGAAATTACAAAACTCAGTTTATATATGGTGGTTGGCATATCAGCCCAATCTCCCTCAGGAGAGAAACTTTTGCTCTGGAATAAAAACAGTCTTCTGAGAAGAGAGGTGTTGGTGGAGGGGTGAATTTCCCTAAAATGTAAACAAATAGTTCTGAGGGAGATATGTATATAAATATCTATAGAACACTACATAATTGTAGAAGCTGCTTTTAGGCAACCAACTTGCACAATGACAATCCAAGTAAGGTAGAAGGGCTGGCACTGACTCCTAACCCCATGGGCTGAATACAAACAGGCCCATTAGGTGACCCACCATAAAATATCCATAAACCCTAGCTGACCAAAGGGTTACTAATTACACCCAGACGGGACCAAAAAAGGAAAATTCTGTATGTTGTTTCCAAACCTACTGACCTTCCCCCTTCAACTATAGCCCCCACTACCCTCTCATGGCAGACAGTCTCTCCCTCACTGTCCTGCCTACCACTCCCTTTGCAGTACATTCAATAAATTTCTGTCTCCTTTGTTCTGCCTTGGGTGAATTCTTTCACTACCTTTGCTGCCAGCCTCCACCAGACCAGGTCACCCCATATTTGGTGCCCCCCCATCGGATGGGGGCCCCACATTTGGTGGCTCACACAGGGAGCCATTCTGCCTCCCCCCACAATAATATCCAATTTCCAAGGCATATTTGCTATTTAGTCATCCTTTAACAATATTTTTTAGTGCTCTTACAAAAGAGTAGTTCTGGAGATTTGTCTTCTGACCCTCCTTATTCAATTTCTAGCATTTACCCAATTTCTATTTCCTACTGGGACCTTGTCTGATACAGCTAATATGTGGTGGAACTGAGACTTTAACCATACAACCTAGCTCCAAAGACTGAGTTATTAATCACTATAGTATATGTCCTGAATCCATGAGTATTATTCTGTTGCCTGCAACAAAGGAAATATTCACTTAAATGTTTTCTATCTGCTACACTAGCAAGACTCTGTAATTGAATTTATATTTTCAATATCTTCCCAACAAAATAGTCTGGAAAATATCAGCATAATAAAAGATATAAGGAATTAGAAACAATAGTATAGTTCTTCCCTTAAAGTGATTATTCAGTGAACTCAGCATTCCTCTGTGATTCCAAAAAATTGCATGCAAACCAGGCACGAAGACATCTTATTCTCTAATATACTGTGTTTGTCCCAGGTGATTTTTTTCTTCTGTTCACTGTCCCATGTCTTTACCTAAACTATGAGAGGAACAGAAAAATTCTTTTCCAAATAAAAATGCCATGAAAATTATCTGTTTACAAATATTAGATATGAAGGTATGAATTAATAGTAATAAAAAATAACATCACCCATTTCTCTGTCCTTTGGAAAATCTTTGCTAGATTATTTATCCCATTTCTTCTTTTCAAGCACATGGAATGATATTTTTCACAGTCTCACTTGCCTTTACATTGGGGCCTTATAATTAGGTTCTGTCTAATGTAGTGTGGTTGTAATTGATGTGTGCCATCTCTAGACTCGGTCCATAAAAACACCTTGTTCTATCTTCATTGTTCTTCAGCAAGCTCTTTACTATGGCAGTGTCAAGAGTTGCATGAAGAGTGAGTCCCTAGGTCAACACTTGGAGGATATTTGCCAAACTGAGTTTCTCATGACATCGAATAATGATGTGAGTGAGGGAAAAAAAAATTATATTGTTAAGCCACTGAGATTTGGAAGTTACTTTTAAGTAGCTGAGACAAATTCCCCCAGCTACTTAAATGATATTGGAAGCAGATTCTTGCCAGTCAAGCCCCCAGACAGGAACACAGCCCAGCTGACCTCTTGAATGAAGCCTTGTGAGACCTTGAGCAGAGGACCCAGGTAAGCTGTGCCTGAACTCCTGACCTAAACATATTGAGAGATAATAAATGTGCTGGTTTAAACCTTTAAGTGTGTGGTAATTTATTAGAGAATAGGGAGCTAGTATTATTTTTTTAGCAACTTCCAAATAGCAAGCAAGAAATAAATTACTTTAAGCACCAAATTTCCCCCCTCACTCTCCATTTAATAAAACAAAAATGCATTGGTAAAATTGTAAGTTAGTTGTAGATACTGACAAATTAGATCAGGTATTCTTGCAGTTTCAAAAGACCTCTGAATCTACATCATCATGATCATCATCATTAACTACTTGGCCTCCCAAATAGTCAAATGCTTTACCTAAGAATATCATATGAGCTTTGAATCAATTGAAAGGACTGAAAAATCCAGAGGTATTTCTTGTATCATTCTAGGCAAGTTTATTGGGATATATTTGAGATGAATCGCCCAAACTGAATCTAAATGATTCCACCTGAGCCACAGAGTTAACTAACCCTTTTCAAAATGGGCTACATTTAACTCTTCCTCTTCAATAGATTTCTTACTCTTGACATTCCTTCACAAGTGCTTTAATATGATTTTTCTTTTTTCATGATGTTAAAACCAAACCATCAGAAATATAATAAAAATGAAAATTCCTTTTTTCTTGTATAAGAAAAATAAAATTTATAGTTATATATGAACCACTAAGCACTCTAAAATTTTCCCTGAAGTAGTTAAATATCTGTAATTCTCAAATATGTTAAATGATAAAATTCCAATCAGCAGCTGTTATCCATGAATAAAAGTATTATGTACATTAAAGAACCTATGGTGGGTTTTGGTTTTTGTGTTTAGTTATTTGTTTTTGTTTTTTGTATACAAGAGAATGACCTCTG
This sequence comes from Zalophus californianus, assembly GCF_009762305.2. Classification (NCBI taxonomy): domain Eukaryota; kingdom Metazoa; phylum Chordata; class Mammalia; order Carnivora; family Otariidae; genus Zalophus; species Zalophus californianus. Next base: position 37,317,315 of record NC_045597.1, read on the forward strand.
AAAAAAGTAATGTCCTAAGTACAGACAATTACAGCAATTAATGAACTATATGTTCCAACTATAGGAAAAAGAAATAGATGTGGGAATTTTAGCAGATAGCAAAGCATCATCAAAATTGAAATACTGAATGTTTATTGATGGAGATAAAATATGTTGACTGGATTAATGAATGAGGATTATACATAAACTAGTGGGGGAAAAAAGTCACAGAAATTTAAATGGTTTTATAGGAAAACTATTCTACACCAAGATGTTTTATTAGACTATGGAAGGGTTTTCTGAGAAACATGCAACATCATTATTTAAATCCTGTGAAGATAGACAAGAAAAACCCTTCCAAATAATTCTTTAAATACAACCCTATCCAATTGCTATTGACAACAGTATTATTCTGAGTAATGCTCTGACAGAAGACTCTGAATACGCTTTTTCCCTTTCTTTAGAGCTATCATTGGCATTTTACCCACTTTGTAGACATAATTAATTATCCCTCCATAATAAATGAGGTTAAGTGTGTTTTGTTTTAAAGATTACTTTTAATCTCTTTCCCAATGACTGTGGAAAGTTTGGAGGAAAGTTCTTAGGCAACTAAAATGCTGAACATTGAATTAACTAATATGCTTGATAAAATCTTTTTGCAATTTATATACAATTTTAAATCATGTATCTCTTTGTCTAGAGATTGTAAAGCTCCATTTGTCACTATATACTTGGAATATTTTTAAATATCATCTCCTATTATTTCTGGTGAGGTAAAGAACCTCTGAGCAGACATCTGAGTGAGAGTATCTGCCAAGTAGATATCTGGGGTGAGAGCATTCCACAAGAAATAACAGAGATTTGAGGTTTCAAAGTAATATTGAGGTAGGTGCCTTTCCAGGATTGTTCCTAGCACCTGGAAAACAAACAAACAAAACAGAGCAGTTAGGACAAAGTGAGTGGGTGAGTCAGAAGATAAGGTAAGATCAGCTCATGTCTCAACTTCCAAATCATGGTAAGGATACTAGATTTTATTCTAAGATGGAAATGTTGGAAAGATTTGAGCAGAGATACACTTAAAAGATTACTCTGGTTTCTTTATGAAAAAGAGATTCTGTAGAAAGAATAGTTGGAAGGTGAGTGAATGACATCATCCAGAGGAGAGATGATGGTTCTTGGGACTAAGGGTTGTGGTGAAGGTGGGATGAGAAATGTTCAGAATCTTAATATATATCAAAAGAAGAGGCAATACAGTTCCACAGTGGACTAAACATGGATGCGAGAGAAATTTAAAGAAGATAATAATTTTGTGGTTTGGGGCCTGAGACCTGGATGAATGGAATTGAAATTAACTGAGATGGAGAAACTGAAGTAAAGGTAGGTGAGGGAAAGCAGGTATGGAATAAATAAAAAGTTGTCTCTGGACATGTTCATTTTATCAGACATATAAATGGAAATGTTTAGTTGGCAGTTTGATCCGGGATTTAGGAAAATGGTCATAGCTGGAGATAGGAATTTGTAGTCATCACCGTATAGATGCTTTTTTTAAAAAAGTGCTTCAGTAAAGATCATGTCAACTTGAAAGTGGATATAGATAGAATGGGGAAGAAGTCTGAGGACTAAGCCCTTATTTTGAGATGGGAATATGAAAAAGAATATCCAGTGGTTTACGAGTAAACTCTAAGAGAAGGCATTCTCTTCTGATTGCTTCTATTTCCTTAGTAAATTGAGAAATAAGCAAGCAGCTGGAAGGGTGTACCAGGGAAGGGGACTAGAGGTTTAGTGAAGTAAAAAATGTATGAAATATTGGAGCATAGCAGACTGCAGTGACTAAGGAAATGTAAAATGATTGGCAGTCAGCATTGAGACCCCACTTGAGGGTTGTCAAATAAGTTTAAAATCAGCATAGTTGTGTGTTTTTCACCAGACTTGTCCAAATACTTGGTAACAGATAAAAAAAAAGGTAGGAATTTGAATTTTAAACTTTGTTGGTGTTTTGCCCAAATTGTTTGACAGAGGGCAAGGGATATAAGATACTTGCTTAAATATTTAAATAAGTAATTAGAATAGCGGTTAGTGAGCGAAGAACAAGAGAGTGAGGGAGAAGGGTGGGATGGAGAGCAGCAGGGCTGGGGAAGGACAGAGATGGCAAAGACAATGGACTCGAAGCCCTGGTAGAATTCAAAATCTTTAAATTGGGATTCTGTAGCGAATGAGTTGGAAAGTTAGGATGTGGTATTTTGAAAGTCAGATGCTTGACACTGAAATTTTGAAGAGATTGCAGGTATGAAAATCTTCTAGTGTTTAACCATGTGAGTGGATCACTGAATGAATTGAAAGACAAGGCATTTAAAGGAGAAGACATCGTGGACATGAAAAATTAAGATATCAAATGGAAACATCCATAGAGAGTGGATATTTCAATAACAATGGCAGGATAAATGGTTGGGAAGGAAATGCGATCCACATCTTAAAATCTCCAATAAAGGCAGTGATAGAGACAATGGGGCCTGGGGGTAGGATAGTAGAAGTACCATGTACTTCAAAGTGAGTAGATGAAAAAGTTAGAAACCAGGAGAAATGAACACTGAAATGTCAGTAAGGAGTAAGGAGGACTGTTATTCCATCTGCAGACTTTACCATGTGGGAGGTATGGGAGAAAAGGAAAAACAACAGCAACAGAGACCACTTATGGAGGTTACACAGAACACACTAATGTTAAATGACAACCAGGTTTTTAGATTGAAAAACCCAGAAAGAAAAAAAGTGACAGAAAAATAAGAACCACATTGAGGATATAGGACACGTTGCCGTTCCAGATTTCAGAGGGATAATGGAAGGCTCAGTGTTAACTTTGTAGGATGTGACATTGGCCAAATTAAGAAGTATACAAGACAATATACAGATGAGAGCGGTTCACGTTTTGAATTTCTTACAGGGACTGAGATAAATAGAGATATAAGACATGATGGGGTTAATCTTGATGTTCTCTAGAAGGGACAGGAATAGTCAGTTAATATTAAGTCTTCTTCTTTGGAATTAATCTCTTAGGTTGTGTTTAGTGATGAGGCAGGACGTTATGGGGGAGAGTAAAGGGTATTCCTGGGATAATGTTAACAAACCAGGGGCCCATTCTTCAATCTTGAGGAGCATGATAGTAAGGTTAAGGTTGCTGTTCAAAATCAAAAAGGAAAAAAAATAGATGAATGAGATTTTGAAAAATATGCAAATAATTAATCTCTGATAACTGTTGATGTAACTAGGAGATGAGTAGTTATATGTCAAGATTTAATGTAAAACTGATTTATCTCACTTCACTTTATTATGTCGGTCTTGTAATATATTACCCCCAAATAGAAGACTACATATTTCTCTTTTTCCTTTTTATCATTTTTTTCTCTTCCTTTCTCTTCCTTCCCCTTAGCGTTTGAGTTCCTATTATGTGCCATGTCCATGGCAAAGCCAATGAATGGTATAAGAGAGAACACATTTTCTAGGGGCACCTGGGTGGCTCAGTTGGTTAAGCGACTGCCTTTGGCTCAGGTCATGATCCTGGAGTCCCGGGATCGAGTCCCACATCGGGCTCGCTGCTCAGTAAGGAGTCTGCTTCTCCCTCTTACCCTCTTCCCTCTCGTGCTCTCTATCTCTCATTCTTTCTCTCTCAAATAAATAAATAAAATCTTAAAAAAAAAGAGAGAACACGTTTTCTTTCTTTCTTTCTTTCTTTTTTTAGCTGGATGTCTTTACTTCTTACTCTTCTTTATCTATTTTGTCCATCCTTTGAAATTTTTCACATTTTTGAAGATATTATTCTCCTGGACATCAAACAGTTATATGAACCAATAGTGTAGTTCTTCATACCTTGTAATACACAGTAAATTGAAGTGCTGTGTTACTAATGGAAGGGGAGGAGGTGGCTTCTGTATTAACTTAGCCTAGGAAAACGAAGTAAAATTTTATCTGTCTGGGCAGTGGAAGATAGGTTGTATGTCAATAGGTTTTTATTTGGTGTTTAGAAGTGGTAAAGGTAAGTTGAAGCAAATGAGAAGTAGAAAAGTAATTTGTCTAAATTTGCTTTAGGCAAGCTCTTCTCTTTTGTAAAGGAACTTTCTCAGAGCTTTGTCTTTGGGAAATAGATTTGTAGAAAAATAGTCATATAGCATTTCTTCCCGTGATGATTTTACTTTCTCATGGACTAATATGTTTACATAAGTCTTTCTCAAACATGTTTCTACAGCTAATTCCTTAATATTAGCACAATTTTAATGAAGACATGGAATGGAGCATATAAAAGTAACTTTCCCCCTGGCCCCACATTCAGGAAATTGTGGATTGGTGCACTATTAGATGCAAAGCAAAAAAACTGGCCTGCCTATAAATTAATTTTTTAGCTTAAAGTTCATCAAGGATTAGTCTATCAGTCCTTTTCATTTTATTGATGAAGAAATAAGTAGCATTAATAAATAACATTTTCAATAACATTAAGTTTTCATGTAAGCATCATTTTTCAGGACAAAATTAGTATCAAAATTATAAAAGCTAACACATATTGGGGGGGTCACTAAGTGCCATTCACTAAGCTCAATGTAATAGTTATCATTTAGAAGTTCAATGTGTATTCCATTATGTACTACACTGACAAACAAAATGCAGTCATGTATGTATGTTTTAATACAATAGAAATTTATTAAGTCATGCATTTATTTTTTTTTAAGATTTTATTTATTTATTTTAAGGAGAGAGAGAAATAGAGGGAGAGTGAGTGCATGAGCAGAGGAAGGGTCAGGGGGAGAAGGGGAGAGAGAATGCAAAGCAGAATCTGTGTTGAGTGTGGAGCCCGATGTGGGGCTCGATCCTAGAACCCTGAGATCATGACCTGAGCTGAAATCAAAAGTCAGATGCTTTACCAACTGAGCCACTCTGGTGCCTCTAAATATCATGAATTTAAAAAGAATGTTAAAATGCCAGAATAATAAGAAGGAGCAAATCGATAAGTTTTTCTCTTTTAATAATTTGCAGAAACCATATTAAATGTTTGATGAGTTTTGCAGATTTTGAAAAATCCACATAAAAGTCATCAAAATTATATCTTAAACACATTTTATATCAAAATCATATTCATCATTGTAATTAATATCAAGATAAGGATACTGTATGCTTCTTGTAAAATTCCATTTTCTATAATTACAAATTACTTTGGAGAGAAAAATCAAACCAAATCTCCAATGTTATATTGCTTCCTGAAAAATTATTTTACCTTCCAAACACTGAAACCAAATTGGGTTCTTTAACCTATCTTTGTTAAATTCCTTTAATTCCAGTTACATCTAATTTGCATACATTATTTTTATCTTTTCTAAACAGTGGCCAAGTAACACTGTCCAGATCAGTGCAAGTGCCCTTTATTATATTACAGCTTGGTTTCTAATTTGTTCTCTTTGCTAAATCACATTTCTACAGAAAATATTAGCTATCAACTATTTTCTCAACTAACACGAAATTCTAAAGTCTATTAAGCTAAGACAAGGAGAACTGGAGGTCATTGCCCCTAACAGAGTTATAGTATTTTCTGTATAAAGTGCTAATAAACACTAAAAATCAAGTGGAAAATAGTCAGCAGAACATGGGGACAAATCAAATGTCGCTGAAAACTCAGTATGAATTTTAAAAAAGCTATAATCATAGAAATGGATTCCTTTCAATACTGCATAAGCAGTGACACAGGAATTCACAGTTTTAAAATGGAATTTGGAAACAGGTCAGGAAATGGCACAGGAAAAGGGTAATCAAAGATGCAGATATAAAGGGAAAAAAGCCTGAGGAGATTTTGACTTGGTGAAAAATTTTAGATACCATTTTAATTTAATTTCTTTGTTTTTGGATACCTTAACAGTTTTTATTTTCTCTTGCTTCAATTTTGCAACTTTATCATTTTTTTAAGAAAGGTACCATTTCATATTGTTTTCCAAAGTTTTTTGATATATGATTGTTGAACATTTTCTTTTATGTTTCAAATATCTACTGCATTTCTAGTGGTTTTCCCTTTTATATTTTGTTACTTTTAAAAATATTTTCTTATTTCATGTGGCAAAAGTTGTTAATCATTTTCCAAGAATTAGATTTTCATTTTATTAAACCACTCTGTGTTTTTCTTTTCCATTCTTCAAAGATTTTGTCCTTACTTTTATCATTTTTCTTTCATCTTATTTGGCTTTACTCTATTATTCAATCTTCTTGAGTTTAATACTTAGCCCATTTTAAAAAATTGTTCATAATTTCTGATAAACATAACTAAAATTTTAAAGTGACACTGTGTTACATGGAATGTTTTTGTAGTGTTTTAATTGCACATTTTTTTAAGTTTTATTTGTTTTAGAGAGAGAGAGAGAGCATGAGTGGGAGGGGCAGAGGGAGGGAGTGAAAATCCCTAGCAGACTCTGGGCTGAGCGTGTCTCAACACCCTGAGATCATGGCCTGAGCCGAAACCAAGAGTCGGGCGCTTAACCAACTGTACCACCCTGGGCCCCTTAATTGCCCTTATATTTTAGTGATTTTGTAATTTCCTTATGTTGTCTTATTTAGCATAAGGGAATTTCATATTATACTTTGAATTTTAAGATTATGTTTTCAAAAATAATTAATGATTTCTAATTTAACCACATTTACTGTCAGAGACTATAAACTTCTATGGATTTTCCGAGGCTTCCCTTAAGACCTAGTATGTTTGACTTTTTAAAACATTCCATTTAGGATGTAAATCTTATGTTTTTTTTGTTTTATAAATATATATCATTGCATGTTTGGTTGGTTACGTACATACAACATGGATACATCTTATAAAACATTGGGGAGTGAATCAATTATGAAATACAATAGTCTAGAAAAATAATTTGTATAAATATGAACACATATTTACAAACCTCCATTATATAGATATAGATTTATACTACAGGTATGTTCATAAGTAGGACATGATCCTACATGTCTGAGTTTCCATTGACACAGTACCACTTAAAAAGTAGACTGCTCTCTTTCTCTTTCTACACACACACACACACACACACACACACACACACACACACACACAAACAAACACACACCCCCATAAGTCTACATTATGGATATAAAAGGAAATTAGATTAGCAAACAGATTAAAAATACAATAAAAACGATTATAGGAACAGGGCATTGAATGAACTGTCACAATCTGTTAAGATTATTTTGCAAATAAGAGATTGAAAACTCAGAAATGTAAAACCAAATTCAAGTCTGCCTAAACAATAGGTATTCAAAGCAAGATTCCAATCTCTATACATTTTATTTTACGTCCTATTTTAAAGGATGCACTAATATTTTAACAACTTTGGTCTATATTCTGGTTATACATAGATGTGGTTGGTCCCATATATATTTCTATGTGTATCTGTGTAAATCTCTGCTCGGAATATTTTACGTACTATTCTATAGCAGATTCAGAAAAATATCTCAATAAATTATGTAATTCTATTTATCCTTCCCTTTTAACTATTATCTTTCAAAAGTGAAGTTTAAGGTTTTTTTAAAGGAGATAATGGTTTCTACACAAATCAGAGACCCTAAAAACTTTTTTAAAAAAGTTTTGCCATTGTTTAACCACTTCTTTCACTATAGGTATTTTATTTGCAGAAAGCTCACCACTTATGTAATTACTTTATACCTAATATTAGATTTTTATGCTACAATCTACTTTAGTAATTTGAAGTACTTAATTTTAATCCAAACAATTTTTTGTGTAAAAATCTGTACCATATTAATTAGACAAAGAATTACTGGTTGAAAAACAATTATGGAAAAGTTTGACAATATAATTACTCTGAAATACATTTTGCAATGTAAGAGTACATATATTAATATAAATAGCTAGTATTGACACATGTCCTTTAAAAGATAAATAATTTTTAGTAGTAAATTGGCAAATAGTTAAAAAACAAAAACATTTGCATTTTATTCTAGTAATTATGTCACCCAATATTTGTAAATTATGAAACACTTGTTTATATTCCAAAACTGCTTATAGTAGAAAATATTCAAACATTTTTTGAGATATATTTTTAGCATTATACATTTTATTATGGTACCAAAAAGAATTGTTCAGAAAAATCATAATTATCTTCTTGATTTAAATATTTGTAGATTATGCAAATTCATTCCAGTGAATTTTAAGTGCACTGTTAATAGAAATTGAAGTAGAAAAGATAAAGATATTTCATAAGACTCATTTGGGATTCCTTTCCATTTATACGGTACAATTTCAACAGCTATTTAGAACTCAAACTCTTTAATTTATAATTTAATATTTTTAAATGCTAAAGGGTTAATTTATGCTGATTTGGTATTTTATGCAGAGAGTTGCTGTTTGGATCTTCTTTCAGTATATTACATGGCTTAATACATTATATTGCTTAATGTTAAAAATAATCGCATCTGACTTCCTGACATTATTGCCAATCTTTTTAAATGCAAACACCCTTAAGTTATGTGTTCTATTAAAGATTATAGACAATTTTCTGCCTAGAGAAATATCACTACCCACATTTGATGAATAAATTATCATTGAATTGATAGAAAGTGTTGTCACATTGCCATTTCCAGGTCAGTAGTGGATAAACATAAATGGTAACAGGTTTTATTTGCATGCATATAGGGCTAAAATATCAATGAATAACCAATATTTCTTTCTTTCAACAGATATACTATGTTGAATATGATGAGATGTATATGCGTATTTGTCAAAATATCTAAAAGAAGTACTAATATTTCAAGACAATCTCACCGTATGTTACCTACGAAGTGCCTGCTTTAATCATTCTGGTCAAAGAAACTTCCCCCCTTTTTTTTACTTCTGCTTGGTTCCATTTTCCATCTGAGCTGATAGGTATTTTTCTTGCTCATTTTCAAATAGCCAGATAATTTTTTAAGTTATCAACTTGTCATGAGACTTAATTTAATAGGATTTTTTGGAGGGAATATTTTCTTTTCATCCTAAGTAGCTACAAGCTTCTAAACACTGAAAGGAAAAAGGCTGGGAAGTGGATGAAGGCCACATTGATTGTAGGGTGAGAGATGTGTGAAGAGTTCATGACTGTAAATAGTGAGATCTGAAGATTTGAATAAAGAAAAAACAAATTAATAAAATTCACTGCCCTATTTCTTCCACATCAGTGATATCCCAAGGAGTAATATATGTTGGGGGGGTGGGGCAGGTTATAGTACAGGGCCTTGTCATATCTTCATTAGTCTTCTATTCTGGGATATGGACAATTGAAATTTTCATACCTTAAGTAAAATTTAATGCAAAAGCAACTTCTAGACAATTTCCCCTAATTATCTCCTTTCCCATTCACACTTTCAAAATACTTGCGAATTCTCTTCTGTAGAAATCTGCATCTGAAAGGCAGGCTTTAGGTTTCCAGGTGGTCAGTGTGAAGCCACACAATCTGCTACCTGACCTTTCAGTGTCCATATATTCTAATTACGTAAGCTTTATTGTTGCCATGTTATAGCATCAATGTCCATATATTCTAATTACATAAGCTTTATAGTTGCCATGTTATAGCATGCCTTCTGCTCAAATACTTTCCCTAGGTTTGCCTACATGCTCCTGAACTAATCTGCTATTTCCTAGGAGAGCATAAACTGGGACAAATAAATCAAGGGAGTACAGACTAACAAATCTACCAACAAAGTATTGAATCCACATAAAATCCCAAAAGTTCTACACATGAAAGAATATGTTCTTCAGCACGCTTAGTTTCATGGCTTGTTTTGCACGCGTGCGTGCGCGCTTGTGTGTGTGTGTGTGTGTGTGTGTGTGTGTGTGTGTATGGAGAATAACTGATTTTTTTCTTTGCTTCATATTTAAGATGGTTCTGTAAATTGCCTATGCAGCCAAAGTTTATTTCTTTTTTTTTAAAGATTTTTTTATTTATTTGAGAGAGAGAGAAAGAGAGAGAAAGCACATGAGAGGGGGGTAGGGTCAGAGGGAGAAGCAGACTCCCTGCCGAGCAGGGAGCCCGATGTGGGACTCGATCCAGGGACTCCAGGATCATGACCTAAGCCAAAGGCAGTCGCTTAACCAACTGAGCCACCCAGGCGCCCAACCAAAATTTATTTCTTTACTGGCAAAAGAAATCTATACCAGGAAGAAAGTGGCTTCTTCTGCATAGAACTAGTCTAGCACCATCCAGTTCTAGGTATTAAACCTGAGTGACCAGTGCATATACCATGCTCCATAATAAGAACCTCCTGGTTTCCGTTCATGCCAGTTAATGCTCTATTACTTTTGAATATTGAAAATGTTAGAATGCCATGTTCATTTCACAGGGAGGCTCCTTGGCATCTGTGTAAAGTTTCAAAATCTACTTATCAAGGGGTAAGGAGATAGTTGAACTTTGACAAGAAAATATATATAATGAAAGGGAATTCTCAAATGATTTCAAATTACATAATAGTATTGCTACTATTTAGTTAGTACTTTTATTTGCCAGATATTGTGCTGATGAATCTATATCAATTATAGCATTTAATCTGCATAGCAAAACATCAGGTAGAAACTATTTGTATTCATATTTTGCTGTGGCTCAGAGTGAAATGACTGGGCGGTATTTAACTTAAGTAAGAAGTAAAAAGATAATTTTTAAACAGGTCAGCTGCCTCTAGAGGTCATGTTCTAGGACAACTACACATCTGCACTATAAAAAGGAGTGATGAGCAACATTTAGATCGAAGTTTTTCTCATTAGAAAACATATATAAAAATCTGTTTCAGGGGCGCCTGGGTGGCTCAGTCGTTAAGCGTCTGCCTTCGGCTCAGGTCATGATCCCTGGGGCCTGTGATCAAGCCCGGCATCGGCATCGGGCTCCCTGCTCTGCGGGAAGCCTGCTTCTCCCTCTCCCACTACCCCTCCTTATATTCCCTCTCTCACTGTGTCTCTCTCTGTCAAATAAATAAAATCTTAAAAAAAAAATCTGTTTCACTGACTATTCTACCACATCCATATGTTTTTTAAAGAAAACATGTTTGTACATGATTTAGAAGCAATTTTAAAAATTATGATTCATGTTGTTACAGGATTTCTGTCTCCTTAGTGCCCGTAGTTTTTGGTCATGCTGCTTTGAAGAATGAAGAGGTAGACCAGACCAAGAGTGATGGGCAACAAGGCAAAGTTTATTGAGCAATAGTACAAGGCTCCCAGAGAGGGAGGGTACCCGAGACGGTTGCCATTTTGGCGTTCAAGTCTAGGGATTTTTTATAAGCTCTTTTGCAGGACTATTTTGAGCATCCTGAGTGTGGGCCCACTTTGGATTGACTGCCAAGGTGTGCCAATCAAGGCTTTGATCATGGACCTGTCTACCTATCAGGTTATTGTTCACACTTTGATGGTTTTATGGGTTGACATCTGGAGACCAACCGTCTCAACTTGTGGTAGTGACCAGTGTTTTATGGTTAATTGTTTTGTTTCAGGATGTTTTGCAGAAGTCACTTCTGCAGAGGCTGCTAGACAGGATACTATTGTAGTATTGTCTAAGCTGTAAAACAGGAGTCTAGTGGGGTTTTGTCTTTGTTGTCCCAGCTTCCTGTTTGCTTGTTCGGGACCCTGGTCCTGACTAACTCCTAACACTATTATTCAATACAATCAAAAGTTCTAACTGATATATTTTCTCTATTTCTCCGTCTTCTCTACCTTTGTATCACCGTTCAAACCAGTCAGGTTATTATAAACCAGTGGAAGAAAGCGGTCACACTCCAATTAGACCACCTTCTTTTATGCACATATGATGTGAATTATTGAACAAATTCTATTGAGCTGTCGAATAAATGCTTGGCTATCAAATGACACAATACCCATTGTTTCCCCAACTATCTATTTGTCCAAAACTCAACTTGTCTTCCCTGGGGATTGTGGAAATTATGAAGAATATTTTGTTTAATTGTAACAGTCATTTCAGGTCTTGCTTATAAAAAGAAGCTGTGCTTGAAAACTACTTCAGAATTATCAATACCTCTGTTTTAAAGCATATGCACACAGGTAGTGGTTTCATTTATCTATTGCTGGTAACACACCACCCCAAAATGTGAAACTTAAAATAGCAATCATTTTATGATACTTCCAATCATTTTATGATACTTCTGATCTGTTCAGGTAGGCAATTTTCCTGCATCATCTTTTCTATGCCTTTTAATAAGGTGATTTAATGGTATTCAGTGAATGACTGTGCTGGGCTGAAGAATCTAAAGAGGCTTTGTTCCTATGTCTAGCACACAGGTGTGGATGACTAGAGGCTGGACTCTGCTTCTCCATTATCCGCGGAACAGGGTGTCTTAGCCTTGTTAAACTTCTTGGGTAGCAATTCATAGAAGTGTTCTATGAGAGAAGAATTTGAAAATCCCCCGGTTCCCTAAGGTCCAGACTGGTAACTGTAAAAACAATACTTCTGCCACATTGTACCAGTAAAAGCCGCCCCAGTGCCTGTCCAGATTCAAGGGGAGGTAAAAGACCCATCTTGATGCACCTTACAGAAAATAATTTATAGTTATCTTAAATCCAACAAAGTAAATAATAAACCGAGTAACGTGTTTGAAGTAATACATTGTTTATATTCCATATTTTAATTGAATATATTTCTGTCTTGTTTTTAATCAAAAGAATCTGAGCATATGGACATGAATGTAATTATATGTCAAATTATATAGTTTTCTTAATTATACTAAAAAAATCTCATTATATAGAAGAGAAATAGATATTGTATTTGTCATCTAGTTTAATTTCATTGTTATATCATTTAAAAAATTATAGATTTTTTAAAAAATTGTTAATCTGATACATTGTTTCAAGAAAAAATATATTTATTCGCCCATCAGATTATTCAAACCTTCAAAATGTCATCTTATTTTTTAAAATTCCTATTAATAAATAAATAAATAAAGTTCCTATACTATATGCATAATAATATCATATTTCACTGCAATGATAACATTTACCCTTGCATTATTTTGAAAACCCTCCTAAGATCTTTAGCAAAATCATTGTAATAGCTTTAAAAATACAGCTCTATCCTTCTTCCTCTAATTTGTAAAGGAAGGAAATTATTTGGTTATCAACCAAAAGCAATAGAAGCTTCTATAAATCACTTCAATTTATAGGCATCTTTTGACATTATAAAGCAAAAATATCTGCTGACAGCAAACCAGAACTCCTTTATTCTGAGTTGTAAAGTTAACATGCAGACCAATAAATGGAATTTTTAGTTACAATTCATTAATATGTTGTTAAGCAATTTTTTCTAAGAACTATCCATGTACAAGACAGTCAGCACCGGCTCCTGACAGCTGTCCCCTATATGGTTTCTGTAAACAGAAAATGAAGCAACATCTTAGTCATTCTCTCTGGAAAGACAACTTTCAGAGCTTTATGCAAATAACATGACCCTCTAGCTGTGGCACATTCTTCAAAAAGACACCTACCTTCAAAAGTGACAGCAAATAATAATGTGACAAACGAGCATGCAGCCTGCACATGTGCCACATATTTCACCTAGAATCCTTGGATGTGATAAAATTAACGTGACCTCTATCGCCAAGGACATTATAATCAATGGAACAGAGCCATAGGAGAAGCAGAAATGGTGGGGGCTGTAGCCTCATGCAGTAGGCTTTAGTTAAAGCTTTCTAAAATCAATTTTCCTTTTTATTTTATTTTTTTAGCCAGATATACACTCACTTATAGAAATTCTATTGTCTTCATTACAAGAAGGAAGCATATTCACTGATCATCAAGAAGAAAAAGAGAGGTCACATATGAAATACTCAAATAATTAGATTGTAGGTAGGCAATATCAGACTTTAATGAACATTGAGATTGAGATTAAACAGCTTGGTTTATTATTCCTATAGCCTGCTCTACATTTTGCTTTGTTTTACGATCAGTATTTTTTTTCTCTTTAAAAAGAAAAGACAGATGATGCACCTTTTCCTTTTTTATTGATGAGAGAATTAGGCAAAGAAGTATAATAAAATATTTCCAACTGACTTTGCAAAATAGGCAATCTATAAATGAACTGTTTTCAGTGTACCCCCATACACACATGCAGTGAGCACACTATGAAAGCTTTATTGTAACTTAATTGTAGCAATCAAATTTAAGAAAGAAACAATAGGACGCTATTTCAATTTGCCTTGACAGACTTCTGGCAAAAATTAAAAAGTCCTCAAAAATAATCTTTGTGGCATCAAGCTGGGTTCTAGGCCACCAACTGGTATAGACATCAAAATGCAGCAAAGGTAGAGTTAGACATTTGCTTATAATTATTTTGAAGCTACTGAAGAGAATCGTATCTTTATGTAATTTATATTCAGTCATAATTACTAAAGATATATGGAAAGAGAACTAACTTTATGATTACATTTCTATTAGTGGGATTGTGAAAGAAAATAAATTGAGTTCATCATAAAATAAAAGTTCATTCAAAATGCAAAAAAAATATTGTTCAATCCCAGATTCTAAATAGTGTTAACCACTCATTTCTTCTATTTGTTGAATATATATTAGTAATTAACAGAAAAAAGCTTGGGTTTTAACTATTATTCATACATGACATCACATGTTGGAAAAGGTTATCTATACACTCCAAGGAAACAAAAACAAGTTAGTAGATTAGGAATGAAATTCAAATATTACTTCTAAAAGGCCTTTGAAATTACACATTTGAAAAAAGGAAAGGTAATGCTTTCCTCTAATTTACAAGGAAGCCCATCTGTTAATGTATTTCTAATTACACATAAAAAGGAGAGGACACAATAAGGAAATTTGCTCACTTTATAAAATATTATAAAAGTATCTTTTTAAAAGTACGATATATTTCAAACATTCAGAAGAATACAAAATTATAGCTGTTTTCTCACTATTAAATTTGACAGATACCGAATCTGGTAGTTTTATTTACTGATCTCTTCATTTTTATCAAAATTATGCATGCTTGCAAAATTGTTAAAGACAAATGCTTCTTTCAGCATGTTTTCTGCAAGCACTTTTGATTATTTTAGCTGTTAAATTTGGTTTTGACCTTCAGGTCTCTAAATACTGTGTTTATATTGCCATTTCTTTACCTTTTGGTTTTAGGCCATTTCTTATTATTTGCAATTAGGGGATAAAGTTTTAGATATCCTTCTCACATCAACCCTGAAGATATGCGTACAGCTCTGCCCTCTCGTGCCAATAAAATTGCATAATAAATTTTGTGGGATCGATATTTAGACTTTACATTATGATAGCTATATAGACATTATTCCCAAGTGATTCATTATATATTATTAACTATGACTCATTATGTAAATATTATTCTACAGCTTAATCTTATTTTAGCATATGTGTTTAGATTCAATAAGTTAATATAATTTTTATTTTAATGCTTATTTAGCTTTCTGTGTACTCATTTTTAATGATGTAGCCATTTTAGCCATTTTAATCATAGTATTCCTTCTTGTTACAAATATTCTCATTTAATTGTATTCCTTTTGGGCTTTATTATTTTACATTTCCTCTAGCAAATACCAGTTTCCCATTCAGAAAAGACAAATTTTTTGACTTCTGAGTTAGTTTTATTTATCTTGATGTCTATTTCCTTTTATTCTATAAATAATATTGTTCTGTCTTTAATGTTTAAGTTTATGGATTGTATGTGTGAAATTAGCTTTTTAAAAATAAATTTCTAGAATAGTCAAATTTTTTACTCATGTGCTTTTGATGTTAGTGCATACATTAAAGAGCAGCTTATACCTTAAATCTTCTACATCTAAGATTTCCTTTCATCCTTATTTTTGAGGTAAGGTAGACGGAGATAATTCTGTTGTATTGATAATTTCATCGGCGAATTTTATTTTTTAATTAATTAATTTTTTTAAGTAGGCTCCACGCCCAATGTGGGGCTCAAGCTCAAGCTCCCAAGATCAAGAGTTGTATGTTCTACTGACTGAGCTAGCCGGGCACCCCATATTGACAAATTTTAAATCAAATTTATTGAGATGGAAACCACAAACTATAAAATTAATGCATGTAAAATGTACAATGCAATATTTTCAGTAAAAGCATGGATTTGTGCAACCAGTGCCATGATGTCCCTTTAGAACATTTTCATCTCTCCAAAGAAAAATTTTATTCCCTTAGCCATCCCTCTCATTCACCTTTTTCTCCAGCCCCCAGAAACCACTAATCAATCTACTGTTTGTCTCTACAGATTGACTTATTCTGGACATTTCATACAAATGATGCCACATAATAAATTTCTTTGGTGACTGACATTTTAAGTAGCTTAATGCTTTCAAGGTTCATCCACATTGAAACATGTATCAATATCAATTCCTTTATAATGCTGAATAATATTCTGTTTAATAGATACACTATATATAATGATCTATCCATCTGTTGATGGACATTTGGATTATTTCCACTTTTTGGCTATTATGGGTAACACTGCTATGACCTTTTCTGTACCAATTTTTGTATGAATGTTTATGGTTCTCTGGGTGTATACATAGCAGAATAATCGCTGGGTCATATGGTAATTGTGTTTAATATTGTGAGGAACTGCCACATTGTTCTCGAAAGTGGCTGCATCTGCGGTGCCTGGGTGGCTCAGTAACTTGAGCGACTGGCTCTTGATTTCTGCTCAGGTCATGATCTCATGGGTCATGGATGAAGCCAGCTTGGGGAATCCATGCTCAGTGGGGAGTCTGTTTGAGGATTCTCTCCCTCTGCCCCTCCCCCCACTTACATACTCCCCTGCCCAGTGAATAAATCTTAAAAAAAAATTGGCTGCAGCATTTCACATTCCCATCTGCCATGCAGGAGGATTTCAATTTCTTTCCATTCTCATCAACACTTGTTATCATCAGTCTTTTTATTTTAGCCATTTTAATGTGTATGAAGTGATATCTCAGTATACTAATGAATATGAACATATTTTCTTGGGCTTATTAGCCATTTGTATTTCTTCTTTAGAGAAATACCTCTTCAAATCCTTTTCTTATTTTAAAATTGGGTTAGTTTTTTTATTATTTTATAAGTTGCTGGATTTTCTCTGCTAGTACTTTTTTGAGGACTTTTTGTCTATTTTTAAGATGGGTAGGTCATTAATTTTCTATCTTTTTGGGTACCTGTTTTCTAGTTTTAGTGTCCAGCTCATTCTGGCCTCTTAGAATCACTTGGGAAGTATTTGCTCCTCTTCTATTTTTTTTGGAAGAATTTTGGAGGATTGTTATTAATTCTGACCTAAATTTTTTGGTAGAATTTGCCAGTGAAGACATCTCAGACTGTGTTTTCTTTTTTTGTTTTTTCTTTTTTTGTTTGATTTGGTGGGAAGTTTTAAAATTACTAATTCAACATTTTCAGTTACAAAAGATTCACTCAGATTTTCTATTTCTTTATCAGTCAGTTTTGGTATAATGTTTCTTTCTAGGAATTTATCCATTTCACTTTAGATCTTAGATATCTAATTTGTTGGCATTCAGTTGTTTATAGGATTCTCTAATATACATTTGTATTGCTTTATGGCAGGTATTGATGTCTCTTCTTGCATCCTGATATTAGTGAATGCTAACATCTCTGAGCTTTTGTTTGTTTGCTCTGTTTGGTTTTATGATTTTTTCCCCCCTTGGGTTGTTTGTTTGTTTTGGTTTTGATTTCTTTTCTTTAGTTAGTCTAGCTAAGGATTAATTATTTACATAACTCTCTACAAAGAACCAACTTTTGGTTGATTTTCTCTATGTTTTTTCTGTTTTCTATTACATCAACTTTTGCTCTAATATTTCTTCCAGCTTTCTCCTAGATTTGGTTTTAATTTGTTCCTATCTCCTAGGTCATTAGGGAAAAAAGGTAAATTGATTTGAAATCTTTTTTCTTTTGAGCTATAGGCTTTGACATCTATAAATTTCCCTCTAAGCACTGCTTTAACTATATCCCATAAGTTTTGGTGTGTTGTGTTTTCTTTCATATATCTCAAAGTATTTTATAATTCCTCATATGGATATCTCCTTGATCCATTGGTCATAGAGATGTGTATTGTTTGGTATTTACTTTGTGAATTTCCCATCTTTTATTTGGTTATTGATTTCTAATTCAGTTCTATTCTGTTTCAGAACATATTTTTATATGATGTCAATCCTTTAAAATTTATCCAGGCTTGTTTTATGGTCTAGTATATGATCTTTCATGGATTATTTTCTATGTGTGCTTGAGAAGAATGCATATTCTGCTATTGTTGACTTTAGTGTTCTGTAGATGTCTATTAGGTCTAGCTGTTTTATAATGTTCAAGGATTCTATTTCCTTGGTGATCTCTTATTAAATACTCCTATTAAAAATAGAGTATGGAAGTCCCCCACTATTATTGTTGAGTTGTTTATTTCTACCTTAAATTATTTTCAGTTATTTCTTCATGTAATTTGGGATAATATTGTTATGAGCATGTATGATTATAATTACCATATCTTTAGAGTGAATTATACTATTTTATCATTATAAAACATCCTTCTTCATCTCTAGTAAATTTTTTTTTTGTCTGAAAGTCAATTTTGTCTGATAGTAATGTAGTCATTTAGCTTGCTATTGGTTACAGTTTGCATAATACATATCTTCCCATCTTTTTACTTTCAACCCATTTATATCTTTGAATTTTAAGTATGTGTCTTATAGACAATAATGGTTGAATCATGTTTTTGTATCCATCCAACTATCTCTGCTTTTTAGAGCATTTAACCTATTTACATTTATTATAATTACTGATTTGATAAGATTTATGCCTACCATTTTGCTATTTGATTTCTATTTGCTATTTGTCTTATGTATTTGCTCACTTTTTTTCTCTCTTATTGCCTTCTTTCATGTTCAAATAGATATTTTCAGTGTGCCTTTCTAATTCTATTGCTGTTTCTTCTTTTTTTTTAATAACATTTTTGAGATTTGTGTGTGTGAGAGAGGGCTGCTAAGGGTATTACATCATAATTTAAAAGAATAGAGATCAGATTATTATTAACTTAATTCAAAAGCATACAGGAAAAATGCTCTTTTGTAAACTATCTCTTCAACCCTAATTTGAGTTATTTTATCAAAATAATAATATCTTTATATGTCATTATCCCATCAACATGGTTTTATAATTATTAGTTTATAAAATGTTATAATATTAAGGAAAAAGAAAATAGTTATAAAAATACCTTTAGGGTGTCCTTTATTCTTACTTCTATAGTTAACTCTGTAAGTGTTCTTTATTTCATGGTGCTGATTTCAGCTGAATTATTCTTTCATCAGCCTAAACAATTTTCTTTAGTAGTTCTCGAAGAGTAGATCTGTCAACCACATGTTCTCTCTCTGTCTCTCTCTGTCTTTCTGCCTCTCTCTTTTTGTTTTGTTTAGCTTGAGGTCTCTTAATTTCTCCTTCATTTTCGAGGTCTCTTAATTTCTCCTTCATTTTCAAAGTATGCTGTCTGGATAAAGATTTCTTTGTTGATAGTCTTTTTCCTCCACCATTTTGAATCTGGTGTCCTTATTGCCTTCTGGCCTCCATGGTTTCTTCTATATGATGATATCTTTTTCTCTTATTGGCTTTCATATTTTGCTTGTGAAAGGCTTTAGGGTTGACCAAAGTGAAGATTGGGTCCTTCATAGATCTTTCCTGGGCATGCATACAGCCCTGCACCTGAGTGTAACTTTCCAGATTCCCCAGGAAAATATTATAGCTTTTCAAAGCTCTCTCTGAGAACATCTCATTTCCCAGGTCTTCCTTTTAAGTTTTGTCCGTGCCCTTGATTATACCACCAGGTATCATAACCTCAGTCATCTGCAGTGTTAAACAAACCAGTGATTGTTCCCAATAACTGCTGTAGGGATAAGCCATTTCTCAAATGAAGCTCTCTCTAGTCAAGACAAATAACAACAATGGCCCAAGGAATGGAGTTGCAAAGCAGGTCAAGAAATGGCCGTGCTCTGGAAATAGGAACTTTTAGTAACTCCATACATTATGTTTCCTTTGGTAGTTTCAAGGCTGCTGTTTTCACATCCACAGTATTTGCAAAGTGGTGGGTGGGTGCTGGGAGGAGACTGATTTATAACACTACAAACCTTGTTGTTCCTACTGAGATTTAGCAAGTGTTCTTGAATAAACAAGTTCTTAGATTTTTTTAAAAAGCTTTTGTTTAATTTTCAGAGTTATGAAAATGTTGATTTTGATCATTTTTGCCATGGCTTTCCTTGCCTTCATGGAGGAATGGGTTATGGAGGTCTTCATTCCACCATTTTAGCAGTCCCACCAATATTATTTTAAATCATGAATCTTACCCTATTAACAGTCTCTTTCCCATCCCTTACACCATGAAATAAACAGGCATATTTTATTCTTTGATATCTAAACCACTACGCAGATTTTTTTCTAGTCTTCTTTTCCTTACATTCTATCTCCTGCAGACTTGGTTTTATGAAAGGGGTGCAGGTTTGATAATAACTATAAGGGACTAGTTTAATTTGGGTTCAGTGTATACATGTGCAGGTTTTTGTTTTTAACTAAACCTGGGGTAAAGGCAAGGCACTCCCCTGGACTCGTGGATGGTGTTTATTTTGATCTTCTTTTGCACAGAGGCTCAGCTTTAAGGAGGAAGGAATCTCATATTAAACCTCTCATTGAATGCGGGTCAGATGCCATTACTGCTATGTTCAGATGGCTCTTAGATTTCAGATCATAGCCTATAGAACTTAAACTTTTTTTTTTTTTTAGAACTTAAACTTTTCTTGAAACCCATTGAACCACTTCTTTAAATTTTGGCACCCTTGTTGTAGCTTTCTTTGATCTCAGAAACACAAGGACATTATTATTGATATCTTTGTTTCTGTTTAGTATTTGAGCATAGGGCACTAGGGCAAATGTGTAACCTTACCCCGTAACCCTCCACGTTCCAGACTTCTCCTTTTGGTGGAAATATAATTTTTATTTTCCTGCCCAAATTCACTTTAGTAACTGCACATATTGAATGTATATTTAGCTATGTTTGCCTGTAGGAGAATTTATCAGTGACATGACTCCTGACAACCTCTTCAACTTTATTTCCTAGAAATCACCCTTTTTCATATGTACTTTTCAATAATGTTGTACGGGTTTAGCTATGCACTTGTCATTCCCTTTGAAATGTAAAAAAACATTTCTTTTTTTTTTCCAAATTTTCTTTATCCTTCTAAACTACTCTATTATGAAGGTTTTGGCAAGCTAGATATAATGGCTTTTTTCCCCCAAAATAATATATTCTTATCTTTTATTGAGTATAGGAATTGTGCTTAGTTTGTATTTTTGTTTCCAGTACACATCCTCATTTCTAACTTATTTTACACACTGAAAATATATATTTGCTGAATAAACATATCAATGTATCATATAGTGTATGATTCAGAAAACTGAATAATGATAACATAAAAGAAGTTAAAATAGCACAAATTATTGTTCACCTGTAGTTTTATATTAGTCACAGAATAAATCAATTAGCTTTATTGAAATTTATTGCTTTATTTTTGTTTGAACAAATTCAATTGTTTAAGTAGCTACTCATTTGAAATATATTCAGATTTGAAGTGATCAAAGTATTCTGTACAGAATGTGACTTAATTTAAGAAATCTGACTTTCTAGGATAAAATAAGTGACTGTTCATTACAAAATCAACTTTAACATTTTTAGTAAATTGTTAGGAAAACAATGATCACTTGATTCAGAGAGGATAAATATTTTCACATGAAGTATGTCATTTATGAGAACAAATAACTTTCAGTTCAATTAAGAGCCAGGTAGATGTTTTGTGAAAGGATTAGATTTAGAATTATAGTTTACCTGGGCAGAAAAACATATATCTATTTTGTTTTATTATTTTTTCCACCATTTAAGTGTAACACATATACTATCAAACATTTTTATAACAAAATAAATATTCTGTAAAATATTTATTTCCAACATCATGCCTTATAATTGCTATTATTATGGTATACATTTATCCAGGTTGTAAAATGCAGTAAGTGTATCTACATGTATCTACGTCTTAATCAAATGGCACTACTACTAATATTGTAATTTTTCCATTATATGCACTAAAATTTGTTCAAAAGATTTCAGTTAATCTACAGCATTACTTTTGTTATTTTTTAATTATTCTCATTTATGTATGTATCAAACTGTACTTAATTTATCCCTATAATTGGGTAATTGGGTTATAGCAATTATTTATCGGTATAAATGATGCTCTGATAAATGTTCATTTATGCATATGGTTCATATGTAATATTCATATCTGTGTATTGTAATTCTGTGTATTTCCCCCAGAAATGTCAAATTTATTAGAACACTTAATACATGGACTGTATTTCATAATGTTGTGATATGTTTAACCTATTCATATTTATAACACATTTTCTTATTAATGTATTTATTTCCTTAGTGAATAATCTGTCTATAGATTTGTCAGTTTCATTGCATGTTTCAAAAAGAACTAGTCTATGTTTATCAAATCTACTATTTTATTTTCTTGTATATATCCTTGATTCCTATATTGTGAAATTTTCTTTTAAAGCAACTAATTCATAACTTTTTTTTGTGGGGCAGAGAAGAGTGACTATTGACATTCATGTGATTAAGTTATTCCACTGTGAACATTTAAGATATGTCAACTGGAATGACTTGCCATTGTATTTTGTCTTTTATTAAATAATATGGATTTACTGATCCCTATGCCTATACAATTCAATTTTATTTGTAATTAAGGCCATGTTTTCACAGTAAACAGTAATTAGATGATCTTTATACTTTGTTATTTAGACAATAAGTCATTTGAAAATTAGAATATATATCAGAAGTTAAATAAGTGGTTATTGTATTTAAAATATTGCATTTTGTATACTACCAAGTTAAAAAGTTAATTTAGAGCTCTATAAACTTTTGATGTAATTATTTTTATTTAGTGTCTATAGTTGTTTTCCATGTGTTTAAAATGCAGATTTAATTTAACAATGATGTCATTTCTACAGACATATTTAAATTAATTATATGCCTCTTTTAGGAATTAACACTGTATACAAATGTATCAAAGCAGTCTAATATATTTAAAGCAAGAAATTTATATTTAGTATGTCATTTCACAAAAAGACACATATAATATGAAAAGATCTATAGTTATAATTTTTCTAATTACTTTTTTTAAGTTGTTAAAGAACTTATATCTAATTACTTTTGGAATAACTAATACTCCTCCCTCGTTAAACACAAGCAATTACACACACAATGAAGGGAAGAAAGGAAAACTAAAGAAAGAAAATATTACTGTCCATTAGGAACACAATTTTCCACTCCAGAGATAATCATTCTAACAGGGGTCTAATATTTCCTTCTGAAATTTCCCAGAGATCATCTGTGCAAGTTGTAAGGATGGCATTTGCATGGGTATGGAACTGGTAGTGTGCTAAATACTGTAATCGCTGTTTCTCTCTTGCTTTACTTGACGGCTGTTTTTTTGAAATTGGTTATGATTCATCGACAGGCAGATATGATAGAGCTCTATTTTACTCATAGATCATTATAACACTAACTGGAAGCAATTTAATATACCTAATTTGTCTTATGTGTAACTTTTATGGGAGCAAGTTAATATACATAACTACTCTTATTGTACATTTTAAACTATTTTATTAGATAATGCTATGATAAATAATATTTTTAATATTTTTTAATATTTGCAAGTTTATAGGTAAAATACAATTTTAGACAGCACAAAACAATATTTTTTTTGGTAGATATGGCCACCTTTTTCTCCAAAGATTTTTAATACTTTTTATTGCTACCTGGAATTCATGATAAGGCATATTTTTTCATATGTTCACCAATCCTGTGTTCTTAACTCCTTTATACTTTTCTTCCCAAATAAGTAAAATCTAGGTTTTTCATAATTATATTTTTAAATTATGAATGAATTTGGGAATCTTTTCAAGTGACTGGGAAAGTAAAAGCTTTTTTATTTACTTTTCCAAATATATATGTATGAAAAGTTATTTGTTTACCCATATTATAAACAATGCAAAATATTATATTGGCAATTAATTTCATCATTTGAAGATTTCTAAATAGATCTATTAGTTACACCGAATTCCCCAGGTAATTTTATCAAAAATTATAGATGCTTTATCTACAAATTTGACACCTCTTTTTAAGATCTATTCTTTGAAGTATGTTTGAATCACTTTTATAACTTTCAAGAGTTTACAGTAATTTATTTGTAACATTTAATATTAAATCCAGAATACTTAAGTGACTGACAGTGAGTTTTGTTTAATGATAATTTACAGTATAAAGTCATTTTTCTCAGTCATTGATTGCTTGTACTGAGCTTTTGGCACTCTATCTTGTTTTATTTTATATATATCATGTCAGTTCATCTGGGTTTTGGGGATGAATAACGTATTTGACCCTCAGTGGTGGACTTTTCACAACATTAATTTACTTGCATGATGCTACCCTATAGTGTGTGCTGCTAACCACCTATGTGTGACTACATAATTTGAAAAGTTAATGGCTCCCTTGGGAAGTTTCATTGCATATTTGCTCTTTTATTGCATGGTAGTCCACTTAGAATTCTTATTCTGCCTAGTATAGATTTTACTCAGTTAAAAATAATCTTTGTGACAGTTTAATCCTACTACAATTCATGACAAAATGAATATGACACATTTACTATAACTCAAATTCTCAGGAATTTTACTAATGGTCCATTTAATGTTCCACAGAGGTGAACATTTATACTGCAGGGAAAGTGGCAGCCACAATTAACAATGCAAGCTGTCAAAGTTGACAGTAGCAGCTTTATTTCAGGAAGGCATTTTAGCAGATTTCTCCCATTTATAAACTGGACACACAAATTCCACAAAAAATATAGCTACACACAACTAAGGATAAAATTGCCTATCATAATGTATATGGTAAGACTAATGTCATACCTGAAGTTTTAATGATACAGTTTGATAGAAGGGCTTGAAGTCGAGGTGGAAAGGGGTAAACGTGTAGTGCCGTCATTACTGTCAGCAAGAATTTTGATTAAAAATGGCATTTTGTTTTCTGTTGTTTTTTTTCCCCCACCAAATTAGCTATTTCTTCCTCATCATTTAGTGGTAAAAACATTTGTTTGCCTATAAATCTCAAGAAGTAATAAATCCAAGAACAGACTCTGGGGTATAAAATAATTGCCTCAGTGAGCTACTTCTTCATTCCACCTTTGATGTCAGAATTTAACATTTTTGAGGGTTTTTTTTGTTTGTTTGTTAAAACACATGTAGAAGGATGTGGAACAACTGGAACTCTATAATAAATTATGATGCAAATGTAGAATGACACAAAAAAATTGGGAGGGAGTTGTGCTATTTCATTATACAGTTAACATATACCAACCCTATAACCCACCAATTTCATCATTATATTGTTACCCAAAAGAAGCAAATTTTATTATTATTATTATTATGTGTGTGTATACATACACACCAAGGCTTGTATAATAATCATAGTTACATTATTTTAATAGTCAAAATGTAGAAACAATCTAGATGTCTATCAATTTTGTTTAGAATGCTTGCACAAATTATGACATATTCTTAAAATAAAATACTCAATCATAAAAAGGAACACTGTCATGCACACAACAATGTGGATAAATCTGGAAAACATGACACTGAGTTATAAAAGACTTCCACTAAAGAACAGATAGTACATGATACTTAGAATTGGCAAAATTAATCTGTGGTAAAGAAAAATATAATTGCTAGCTGTGGCTTCTGAGGTTTGAGGAATAGAGATTGATTAAAGAGGCATGAGGGACCTTTCAGGGGTGCTGATAATGTCCTATATCTTGATAAAGTTTGAGCTACAAAAGTGTATGCATTTGTCAATCTTCACTGAATAGGTGCTCTTAAGACTTGTACATTTCATTGTGTGTAAATTTTACATTAAAGAAAAAAAAAAGGAGAAGAACCATAACCATGTATTGAATTCTTGGTATTGATATGCATGCTGAAGCATTTGGGCAGAAATGAACAGATATCTACAACTTACTTTGAAAATAAGTTGGACTGATGGATTGATAGAGGGTTAGATGAGATAGATAAATAGATGATAGACTGTGTAATAAAGTAATCAGCACAATTCTACTTGTAGAATTTATATGGAGAGTATAAGGATGTTCACTGTAAAATTGTTTCAGCTATTTTATGATAGATTTTATTTTAATAATTTTTATTTTAATAATAAAATGTTTTTAATAATGAAAAGAAAATATACGGATTCCTTGTGCTACCAGGATGTCAGGATTAACTTTATTTTAAATTTGAAACCTAAGAGTGTGATAACAAAATCATGAAACCTTTTTTAATCTTTATTTGTAAAATGAAGAATTTTTCTTGTGTTTCTAATTTTCCCTACATTCTTAGATCTTATTTGTAGATTTTCTAGATTTTTTTTTAACTTTCTTTTAGCTCATTTTGAAATACTAATCGATGCTTTGTTTCTGTTTATGGGTGTGTTTTCCAGCATAGTTTCATTTTTGGAGATATTATTCTAGTTCTCATTCTTTATTTTATTGTTTATGCTGGAAAACATGTTCATTAGAAATGAGCTAAAAGAAAGTTAAAAGAAGTTATTTGTATTTGATCTTATAACAATCTTTTTCTATTACTAATTTTGATGTGATTTTAGTTTTTCTGGTTTTTTGGAAGAAAAAATGAGTTTCAAAACCCTTTAGAGAGTCATGGCATTAGAATTTCTTCTTTGGCTATTTTTATAAGATTTCAGAATTTGTGGTCCCTTCTTTTCTCACTTCCTAGCTCTCTTCATGTTCCCCACCCTCCCCATGGCTCTTTTTTCACCGCTTTTTGTAACTTCATGGATCATATTTGATTCTATCCCCAGCAATTTCTTCATAGTGGAATATGGGATGTGTTCTGGAAATTAGCTGCTGCTGATTTGTTTTGACAGTTCAGAGTACCTAGACGTTTTCAGCACATTCAAATCTTACCACGAACCTTGGAGCTCATGTGTAATTGGAGGTAACCCACTATTAGCTATGTAAGTTTGCCTGTTGCCCTTTCCTGAGAGTCCGTATTGGCTAATCTGAGGTTCCTCTCTTCTCAGGTTTGTCTCGCACTCTTGCATCTTCTCTCCCCTCCACACAAATGCTGACACCATGCCAGTCTTGCTCCATTCTGGTTGGATCCACTTATTTTAATATCCATAAGGAGAGCTTTTCATATACTTTTGCTGTAGATATTGTCCTTGAGTTTTTGATTTTGCTATTCATGTTGCTCTGACATCTTCCTTTTATTGAGGGATTCAAGAATATTTACCACTACACTGCAACAGCTTCCACCACCAGTTTTCTAGCATCGCATCACACTTGACTAAAAAAAAAGTACTTTTCACTTTCTTATCTAAAAATTAACCTTTCAATAATTTTATATTTGTGTTTAATTCTATTATTTTTTAAAGATTTTATTTATTTATTTGACAGAGATATAGAAAGCACAAGTAGGCAGAGAGGCAGGCAGAGGGAGAGGGAGAAGCAGGCTCTCTGTTGAGCAAGGAGACTGATGCAGGGCTCGATCCCAGGACCCTGGGATCTTGACCTGAGCCGAAGGCAGGTGCTTAACAACTGAGCCACCCAGGCACCCCTAATTCTATTATTTTTAACATTATGTTAGTATAGACTGATATTAATATTTATGTACTTATATTTATTTAATTGATTTAAAATGTTTATTTATCTTTATATGGAATTTACTACTGTAACATTTCTTTACTTGTAAAATTATACATAACTGAGCAATAAAATAATTAAAGGTATACTGCAGCTATAACACCACACATAGAATACAGAAGATATAATATCCCAGGATGTTTACTTACCATTTCTATAAATTTTATTATCTTAGCACTAAGTAAACAGAATATGGTTCCTGGAAAGATTGGTCATGTACCCTGATCAACAGGGAAAATAAAAAACAAAAATATTGCCAAGCTTCCTTTTAACTTTATGGCTTATAAATTATGCATAGATTAGTCTCAATTTGTGAGTGATATATTCAATTTCATTTTACCATGACTAATTAATATTTAGTTTTAGTGGTTGACATAAGTTTATTTATTCATTTATTTAACAAACATTTGCTGAGAACCAACTTTTTCTAAATTGTGTGTATGTATGTGTTTGTGCTTACTTTTTGTTTTGATTTTTGTACTGCCTATAAAATCTATCCCTTAATAAATTAGAAGCAGCATGTGCAATACTTCTTAGCAACTCATAAGAACTTAAGAACATGGAAAGTCCATATGTATTTAATGTTTATTAATATTAGGATTAATTTACAAAGTAAAATATAGGAGGTGTGTAGTGCAGTAGTGCATGATGCAATGTGTTCTTTGTCAAAAGCACAGCATTTTTTTCTAGTCACTGAAAAACAAAAACTTTGTAGGATGTTACTGCATCATATTATATTTTATTTTATATTATATTTTTAGACTCCACCAAAAAAGCCGTTAGAACTAATGAACAAATAAATTTAGCAAGTTGAGAATACAAAACCAATATACCAAGAAACCGGTTGTGTTTCTATATACTAGTAACAAACTACTACCTGAAAAAGAAAATAAGAAAATAATGCCATTAACAATTGCATCAAAAAGCATAAAATACCAGGAAAAAATTTAATCAAGGAGATGAAAGATTTGTGCACCGAAAACCATTAAGACATTGATGAAAGAAATTAAAGAAGACACAAATAAATGGAAAGATATTAGGTGCTCATGGATTAGAAAAATTAATATTATTAAAATTTCTATACTACTCACTGTCATTTATAGATTCAGTGCAATCCCTATCAAAATTCCCATGGTTTTTTCACAGTAGTTTTTTTTAAAAGCTGCTTTGTTTTTCAAAATCTCAATTTCTTCATTAAAATGGGAACATAGATTCAAAAAATAATGTGAAATTAAAATAATGGTATCAGTCAAGCACACTTTAGTGTGATCTAACCTAGTGTGACAGCCCTCCAAGGAAACTCACTCTTATCCTACTTTAATAAAAAACACCATTTCCTAACTATAGGAAATATTCCCTTGTATTCTGTGCTGATTAGATCATTTGGTGAACATTACATTCAACATTAGATTCATTTATTCATGCATTCATTCATCTTTTACCTATTTATTGGGTTCAATCTGTGTCAAGTACCATTCTCTCTTCTAGGGATACATAATTGTGTGTGTGTGTGTGTGTGTGTGTGTGTGTGTGTGTGTGAATGCATATATTTTCATCTAGCCCATTGACAGTGTAATGAGTAGAGAGTAGATCAGGCTAAGGACTGTAGTAGCAAATATATAAAGGTACAAACAACAGAAAACAACATATGGCAAGAATTCGGATACCATGGCTTTTTAAGAATCATGAATTTAGTCAGGGAAGAAAAAGGATGGTTTTAAAAGCGGTTAAAACCATATCATAAAAGGTGAGTGTCAGTTCTAATTTACTCCCATCTTTAGATTTGAAAGCCAGAAATACAAGCCACAGCAATAGAGATTATAGGTCAAATGTCCTTTTAGTACTCTCCTCTAAAGTCCCAAGGCCAACTTATCCTCTTGGGTTAAAAAAAAAGAGCTGTTCTTACCAGCATGTTCACCTCTTGGAAAATAAAGAAAGCATCAATGTTTTATCTAGAAATCTAGAACTCAATCTATTAACAAATTCACCAGGATTTTTTTTAAAGATTTTATTTATTTATTTAAGAGAGTACAGGAGCGGGGTGGGGGTTGGAGAGAGGCAGAGGGAGAGGGAGAAGCAAACTTCCCACTGAGCAGAGACCTGGACATGGGCTCGATCCCAGCACCCTGGGATCATGACCTGAGCTGAAGGCAGACGCTTAACTTACTGAGCCACCCAGAAGTCCCCAAATTCACTAGTATTTTTGAGTGCATCTGTCTGGGGTCAAAGAGTTGATTTAAAATTTTATATTGGGAACTTCAGAGCTACTTCACAGCTACTTTATACAGCCTAACAATTACTGTTTCTTTTTTGTTTGTTTGTTTGTTTTTTAAGATTTTATTTATTTATTTGAGAGAGAGAGAGAGAGGGAGAGTACAGAGGGAAAGTGAGAGGGAGAAGCAGACAGGACCCTGAGATCATGACCTGAGCTGAAGGCAGGCACTTAATCAACTGAGCCACCCAGGCTCCCCACAATTACTGTTTCTAACAGTGGTTCATACTTCCAACTGTAAGAGAATCCCTTAAGCCATTCTTTAAAACTCAGTCCTTGAGTTCTAATTCATACATTTTGAAACAGAGGTAGATCTGAAGAATCTTTTAATAAGCACCCTCTTTTAATTTTTATGCATTCAAAATATTGAACCTAGCTTATGTTTTAAAGACTAAAATAAAACTCTCTCTTTCTACACACACACACACACCTTTGATTTTATTAGACTTATTGAAAATAAAGCCAGTGTTGAATGATTCTGGAGAATTATCAAGACCATAGAGAAGATGTGCTAAACCCAGGATCCAGTTACGGTATCGAATGCTACTATACTTTCCATACTGGATCCTTACTCAATTTGTACATCTGCCTTCTAAATCTCCTGTATAGGAAGCTGGTAAGATGCTTTGAAAGTTGGTAAATTACTAGGTATGTAGGAGGAGCTCCCAGACCATGACAGCTATCCTTTCTCTATGACCATCTAAATTCCTTAATAAAGTCACTGTGTATTAGCAACCACTGAAACAATGACCTTGCAGGTAGATTTCTTGTCCCAGGATTGTCCTTCGCTATCTTCCACACAAAGTATTTGATTATTCACTAGCGGAAGCTTTTATCCACATCCATTCATTCATCTATACATCCATCTACTCCTATATTATATTTAATGCTTAATTAATGGCCAATGCCAATCCAATTTCAATGATAACACATTTTTTTCTTCCAGGCTTCTAGCATACATAAATACTCAAATTCAATATATTTCAATAAATATTATGTGCCTACTTATATAACCAGTTATAAAAAAGATCAAGATAAATAAAATTTTATGGAATGAATTTCCTTTTAGGAAGAGGATTACATTCATTGAATGATAATCGAATTTAATGCTATCCTTACCCTTAACTTTATGTTTCAAGTGCACTTCCTAATTCATGTATACACACATGTTTCCTTGGGCAAAGTGTATTCTTAATAATATAGCATATTTCTCTGAATGCTACTGTATGAAAGAAGGTAAAAGGGAAATAAATTAAGTGTAGTCAAAATACTATATATTTTTTCTCCTAGGGGTCCAAAATGTAAATTAATAGTGTCAAAAATATTTTATTCGGCACCTGGGTGGCTCAGTTGGTTAAGCGACTGCCTTCGGCTCCGGTCATGACCCCGGAGTGCCGGGATCAAGTCCCGCTTCGGGCTCCCTGCTTGGCAGGGAGTCTGCTTCTCCCTCTGACCCTCTTCCCTCTCGTGCTCTCTATCTCTCATTCTCTCTTTCTCTCAAATAAATAAATAAAATCTTTAAAAAATATATTTTATCAACATTCAAAATTTCTGATTTACCAAGTGATTACTATTTGGGGAGAAATTAATTAGCTTCCCTCACCCCTTCATCTTAACATTGCAATTTCACTGTGTGTCTGTGGTATTTATGCTGAGAGTGTTATGCTTTTGTAAAATCTTTGGGGGAAAACTTTGGAACATGAAAATGCAGAAATAATATATTTTACAAATTTTCCAACTTCATGAAGGTACACTTTACTTTTGTACTTTGATATAATTTAGTAATACTTGAACTTAGTAATACAAATATGGGCATATCCTTAGAAGATCCAATCAATTAAAATTAGTATACAAATAAACACATGTTTTATTTTGTAAATTTATAACCACTTATCAAAATTAGGTATGAAAAGACCTCTCTTTCAGAATTCTAATTGATTTGAGCACAGGCATACAAAGAAAAAATAGTGGAGGAGATAAGAAAGGCACAAAAGTTGTATGAGAAAGGACTGGAAACAAAACTAAACACAATATTGATATGACCATACTGTGTTGACAATACAAGTTGAACAACGTTTTTTAGCTCTTTACTTTTATTAGTGAACAGTCACAAAAATTTTGCTATAGAAGTATTCAGAAAAAAGTGTATATATTTAAGTATAATATATAGTACTTTATATTTAATATATATATTTAAAAGTTAGAAGTGTAATTTCCTAATAAAAGAAACAATTTGACCTTCTAGAAAATAGCACCAAGAGTCATAGTATAGAACTTTAAAATATTTAATAGTTATTACAGAAAGAAAGAAAGAAAGCATAAGTGTATAAGAAATTAGAATAAAAATTAGCCTCAGGGAAAATATTTTATCTCTATTAATATTTAACATTTATATAAGAATGGTTCTAATTTGTTATAGAATAGTGAGGATGAATATAAAATTAATGCAAATATTATTTACAGGATAATTATTATTATTGTATTTTTCCTTAAACTTTACAAATATTGAATTATGGATATTTATATTTGCATATGAAAAATAATCTAGCATTTAAACAAATCTTTTTCTTTGTAATTCTGTGATTTTTCAAGGGCTTAATACATGTTTTCCTTGCCTTTCTTTTGTTTTTGTTATGTTTTCCCTTACAAAGTTGTACAAAAGTGATACACTAAACAAAAATTGAAAGGAATTTACTCAGCTAGAAGCAGTTATTGTGTGAGTCACCTTGTTAGACAGCTTTACAAAAAGTGAAATGAGTTAAAGTTTAACTTTTGTTTGAAGAGCTAACCAATTCAATCACATAATAAGTAAGAAAACGGAGCTTATCTTAAGAAATAAGACTTCAGTAAATAAAACACGAATTGGAAAAGAGAATTGTTACTCTGTGTTTACATGAGAGAATATTGGAAAGAGATTATCCCTAATCAGGAGGTTTAATTGAAAGCCAAATCCTCAAGTAAATATTTCAACAACAACAACAAAGAAAGAATAAAAATGATATTAAGAAACCCAAACAAAAATATAAACACAAGGCTTTAGATGCAGAGTACCTATGGTTGCTGCTGAATGTCAGAGCTATTATATTTAAAAATAACTAAATGTGAGGCAGAATGCATATGTGAGAAGATTTCAGAAGAGAGTTAGGAATTGAAGCTGAAGGCCAGAGAAAGAAAAGAAGGAAAAGCGGAGAGTGAAGGGAAAAAATGGAAAGGAACACCTCCAGATGTTCTTAGCTTTGCAGACATTTTCATCAGGATGCTATAACTTTGGAAGTAGAAAATGCAGAAATACTATATTTTACAAATTTTCAAAATCTCTTTTTTTCATGGATTCATCTCATACTAAACTTGTGCCTATCAGCCATCCAAGAAGAAGATGGGTGTATATGGGTGCAGATACATAGTACATATGTATGTGACATATAACACAGATAAAACCCTCTGCTTAGTTGCACATCATTCACTCTGATTATTGATGGATTACTGAAAGGAAGCAAATGCTACAAAAAAGAAACCCAAACAACTTGCCCCGTGTTTCTTTTTTTGAGGATTTGCAGTCTTTCTTGGTAGGTCCCTTACTTTAAAAATTTAAACAAAATGCTCATCCTTTATAGACAGCCTTTAGAAATAATATGTTAAAAACCTTTATTTTATAAAACCAAACATATGTCCAAATTTTTAAGATCAAACAACATGTCAAGTTTACACAGCTAGTTAGGAAGTTGAATTGAGGAGGGCTGAGTCCTCTCTCTAGGTTCAGGCCACTCTCCCAGAATGGAAAGAGCAAGAGGAAAGTGGACAGAGATGAGGTCAGTTATGCAGACAGTTTTTGGATCATTTAGGGCCAGGATGGAAAAGAAAGAGGTGTAAATTGTTTCTCTGCGTTTGGTGAAGGAATGAAAGGATTTTGAATAAGGGTGTATATTTATATTCATGTATTAAAAGTGTCTCCAGGTTCTTAGTGTGGAGGACTATAGTGTGGAAGTAAGGAGGCTAATTGAAGGCTATTTCAATAGTGCAGGCAAAAGATTATTGTGGTTAAAACTAGCAATCAAGTTCTTGAGGATTAACTAGACCAGTTATATTTATTTGGAGGAACAAGCTGAGAGTATAAGGAATAGATATCAAATATAAAGAAAGAGAAGAATCAAGTATAAATATTAAGGTTTGAACTAAAAAGTGACTGATGGTTCCATTTACTCAGTGAGGGTGAAATTATGGATTAGAAAGGAAATGAGAATGTATCAAGAGCTCATTTTGAGGTGTTTATCATTTTTGTTGTTGTTTAATGTTTTATTTCAACTTTTCTATGTTTGAAGATGTTCATAAGAAAGACATAGGGAAAAATCTGTTTTGAAAATATATTGAATATCATCAAAATGTCATAAATGTGTCCAAAATCTCAATTACATAAAGTATAGGATTAATGCAGTGTATCTGGTTTAAGCCTGCTGCAGAAGGTGGGCTTCAATAGCGTTGTGCTGGGTTCACTTTTAATGGGGACCGGTAATTGAAAATTGACATTCAGCAATAGATTAAGTCACATTTGGGGCATCTAAGTCAAGCTGTGGAGTAAAGGGGTGAATACATAAATCTGGAATGCTGGAGTGAAGGGGAGAAATCAAAGTCTAGCAAAAGAAATGCAAGAGATACAGAGAATGAAATAGAGATACAGAGATAGCGATACAGATAGAAAGAGTGACATGGTGGCAAAGAGGGATGGAGAGCTATGGCCTTCCTTCAGTCAAGGCCTTGATAAATACATTGGTGATGAAAGCCTAGCATCAGTGGAAAGTGCTGTGGTGACTGTCTTCTCTAAGTCAGAAGTGAAGGTAAAAGACCCTGCCATTAAGATAGACTGCTTGATTTCAACAAGAATGGTGTGATCTTGGGGTGATAGGCCAAGTCATTGCTTTTAGATTCCAGAGGGAGTGTGGCCATAGTAATTATAATAGGCAGAAAACTAGAATAGTAATCAGAACAGCCTGATCTACAGAAATCTTTGATGAGAGCACATGCATAATCAAACACTTAGAATCAAATAGGTGGCAGTCCTGAAGTTCATATCTGATCTGTGTAATCATAAAAAAAGTGACACATCTGGTAAACTAACACTTGATTTGGCTTAGCACAATAGCGTCAGGAGGTTTTGCTCAGTTCTGAGACCCCACTTCACTGAGACCCTGGTACACTTGAGGGAGGACTCTCCAATAACAGCACAAGGCTATACGGGATTTTCCTTCTAGCCTTTGGAACAGGGAAAGTGGTAACTGTGTGCTTGGAAACAGAAACTATTCAGCCTGTTAGGAATTATTGAACACTGGCTCTGAACTAATCCCTGGGAATATAAAATGTAACTGTAATTTAACAGAGTGAGGGCTTGTGGAATTTACGTGGGAAGTGGCATTTTTAGTTGATCCTACCTCACGATAGGTATAGCGGGATAACAAGTTCATACTCATGTCATTTCCCAAAATCTTAAGTTGTAATTAAGATACACGTGGCTACCTATTGTATTGGTTCCCTGAATCAAAGTATAAGAATCATTAGGGGAGAAAGAGGAAATGGAAGTTTCTGTATTTCCCACATTTCCATCAGTTGTGTAAACCCAAACTAAACACACGTCTGTGGTGGAGACAAAGATACTAGAAAAGTGATGAATTTACTAAAGGTACAGGAGTAGTAGAATACAGTTGGGTTTTCTCAGTGGTTCCCTTGGGAATGGGATATTCTGCTCCACATATGACTTGCTCTGGCAAACAAGATGCTAACAAATGGGATGCCATCTAAGCCTGGAAAAGCAATTGTATAGTAGGGCTTGCTTTTTAGCCCATTTTGTTCTTCGAATTAACCATCAAATCATGTCCTGGTAGCCTGCAGGAGGACAAAGTGTGAGGGGCTGGTGGAGAGTTGAGTTATTCCATTTGAGGCCACCCTCTACCATCTTACCCTTTGATCTCAAATGTGTAAATGAGATTAGCAGACGACAGTCAAGCCTGGACCAGGTCAGCAAAACCACCCAATGCAACTTGTCATTTCTCTTTCATGAGAAATAATAGGACTCTTTGTTTTAAGCCAATAAAATATTGCATATCTTGATATGTAGGATTATTGAATAAATGGCTAAATGTCACAGGTGGTTACTATCCCATCTCCTTTATTTCACTTACTAACCGAAAGCTCAAGAGAGAGTGATTTGTAATATGAAAGTGGATTATTTTTAAGTTTAAGCAGGGAGTAACTTCAATTTCAGCTATTCATCCAGATGTTGTCTCCTTACTTGAGGAAATTAAACACAAATCAAATTCCAAGCACTTGTTTTACAACTAGTTATAAAACAAGGTTATTTTTTTTTATTGCTATTGATCTGGAAATTCAGTCTCCCTCTCTCTCCTCATCATTTCTCTCTCAAATACTCAGAAGTAGTTTGCTACCACATGGCAAGAGAATAGATCTCCGTCCTGCTTCTAAATTTAGAACACATTTTAATTTGCAGGGATATTGATCACTGTACTGTCCCAGAGAACATCACAACTGTCCACCAAATAATGAATTTATTTTGATAAGAAATCCAGAAAGCAGCATTTCATTCCATGAAATTCTATGATTCCATAAACAATAAATGGCTTTTTAGTCAGTGAATACTTTTGGAGGTCCAGTGACTGGGATACATTCAAATATTCCCTCAAAAGTAAAGATAAGTTGATATATCTTGGAACTCTTATTCAGAAAAAAAAAATAGAACAATGCAAACAAAGTCACTTTTGATTTTAGAAACAATAATTCACATCTGGATGTATTGTGCTGACCATTTTCTGAGTTACTAAGATGCTTCCATTTTTACCCCAGAAGAGGTTTGTTAGATAGCTCCAAATGGTAAGTAAGGCAATTCTGCCACCCAACCTTCAGAAGCAATGGATTCTATGGTAATGAAAATGTTTGTGGCAAATCAGGTTACAACAAGGACCCTGTGGTGAGCCCAGCACAGAGAGTAAAAAGGGAGATTCTTAGGTTTTGACAGCAAAGACATAACAGAAAAACTACACTTTTGACAAACAACGTTCTTTACTATACAGTAGGTTCCGACAGAGACTAAATGCCTAACCCAGGACTCCAAGTGACCCCATGCCCATAATTATCCAATTCACTATCCATAGACCAAACCACTGTCCAAAAAAGTAAGTACTATATTCAGAACAATTTCTGAAGGCAGAACTAAGCTGCATGAACAGAGAGCTCACACTGCAACTCAAGGAATCCAGTGAGGTAACCTAATACATTTTAACAGTGATAACATTTGTTAACTAACAAACAAATGTAATTAACACTTGTTAATTACATAAACTAAGTGCTTCAAATCTTCCAAAGGAAGTTTTGGGGGGCACCAAAAGGTAGAAAACCTATCGGTATTGCGGGCTTCCTGCTCAGCAGTGAGTCTGCTTCTCCCTCGGACCCTCCCCCTTCTCATGCTCTCTCTCTATATCTCATTCTCTCTCTCAAATAAATAAATAAATAAAAATCTTAAAAAAAAAAAAAGAAAGAAAACCTATCGGTACTGGCTTACAAACTGAGTAGTTACCTAGGAGGGAAATCATAAATGCCAAATATGTCTTGAGACCATTTAGAGAAATTAGTAGTGAAATATCTCCTCCAATAACCTTTCTTGATATATTTTAGGAGATACTGCAGTATACATGTATAAATATTATATACATAAAAATAGGTGAATGATATAAGTATGTTTTAAAGTCATTTTTCCTGGGAGCCTGGGTGGCTCAGTTGGTTAAGCGACTGCCTTCGCCTCAGGTTATGATCCTGGAGTCCGTGTATCGAGTCCCGCATCCGGCTCCCTGCTCAGCAGGGAGTCTGCTTCTCCCTCTGACCCTCTTCCCTCTCGTGCTCGCCATCTCTCATTCTCTCTCTCAAATAAATAAATAAAAATCTTTAAAAAAATAAAGTCATTTTCCTTTAAAAATATATATTTGGTATGTTTGTGGTAGTTAACTTTAAACTGTAGCCCATAAATTAAAAAAAAAAACAAAACACATGATGGTACCATGAAAAAAATTTAAAGAGAAGGAATAGACATCCACAGAGGGTGTATTTAGATTTACATGTAGTAACTGCTAAAGTTTTTTTTTTAAAGATTTTATTTATTTATTTGACAGAGAGACACAGCGAGAGAGGGAACACAAGCAGGGGGAGTGGGAGAGGGAGAAGCAGGCTTCCCGCTGAGCAGGGAGCCCGATGTCGGGCTTGATCCCAGGACCCTGGGATCATGATCTGAGCCGAAGGCAGACAATTAATGACTGAGCCACCCAGGCGCCCAGTAACTGCTGAAGTTTTAAAATACCCCTCCTAAACCTTTAAAGTTTGTCAAGAATCAACTATGTATGTATAAGTTCATTCCTGGAATCTACTCTCTTCCTTGATAATACCACACTGACTTGATTACGTACTTTGAACTTTTAAATGGCTGAAATGTTTTTAAGGATTTTCTTAAGAGATACAAATTATTAAACATGTTAATAAAAACAATGTTAGATTATTGAATTGAAGTATATCATGAAATATATAAGAAAAAATCCTCAGTAATGCCATTTTAACACATAATTAATTTTAAGATATTTCTCTACATAGCTAATTTTCCTAGAGATGAACATAGTTATTAAAATGACAATAATAATGATTTGTTTATCACTGATACTAGAATTTGATGACTCATTCTGTCTGAGGTTCTAGTGGCTATATTTCATGGTTCAGGCCCACAAATATACTAGAATGGTTTCACCATAGATTTGTTCATTCTAGGGTTTCAACTGACAGAGAAGCCCATATTCAGAAAAATCTCTTTTTTACAATATAATGGCAGAAAAATACAAAAGCATGCAATACAAGCAAATTTTAAGCTTTAGGTTTAAGCTTTAAGGTTTAACACAAATGTTCATTGGTCAAAGCAAGTTACATATTAACATGAGTGAGCCCAAAGACAAATTGTAGGAAGTATATTCTCCTATAGAAGTGAAGTAGAGGGAGTAAATATTTTTGAATAATATTCAAAGGATCATGATCTGTCTACTTGTTCAAGTCTCTCTGACATGCAAAATATAAGATCTCTAAAGGTTTTGTCAAAATCATGGCATCAAGTTTGAGGTCCAGGCTCTCGAAGTCTCTGAGAAATCTTTTTTTTAAAGATTATTTATTTATTTATTTATTTAGAGTGTGAGTGCTGGGGGGCAGAAGGAGAGGGGGAGAGAATCTCAGGCAGCTCTGCGCTGAGTGTGGAGCCGGGAGCGGGGGTCCCACAACCCTGAGATCATGATCTGAGCTTAAATTAAGTGTCGGACGCTTAACCCACTCAGCCACCCAGGTGCCCCAAAATCTCTGTGAAATCTTGATGCAGCTCCTTTTTATCTAAAGTCCTCTGAACCAAAAGCCAACTTATTACCTTCCCTCACACTAATCATTAATGCATGGAACAGATTGCCATTAGCCTCCCAAGGCAAATATAGGTCCTTGGTCCTTAACAATTCTGTATAGGTATTACCAGGTGTCCCTGTTCTGAGGGAAAGGGATATTTCTTCATTAGGTACAGGTTTTGTTACCACAGCTCTTTGCTCTGCCCTCTGGAAGTTCTTTCTCTTTGCATCATTGCATCTTTCTCTTTGCATCGTAACCAAATTTGGCTAAGGATAAAATAATTAAGAGAATTAAAGAATATACCCATTGGGAAGTCTAAGCTTTCTCAACCTGATCCCTGTCTTTGTAAGTTTGGGGACCAAAAGATTTCTTATAACTTAAATAATTTGTTTCTTGTGATCTGGCTGGCAGCACTTTTGACAATATTGTTTTCATATGTTTTAGTTTATAAGTCTTAAATTTCAGTCTATTCTATATGCCAAGAACCACACCATCAATTATTTTCAAGACATTATCTCTCTAGACTAAATTATAGTTCCTTTGAGCAAATAAGGTTTCTGTGAGACCACATTCTTCTTTTGGATCCTTTCATCTAGCTTAAAGGGTCTATTTGATACCAATCAATTCCTTTCAGAAATGGTAACTAAAGGTATTTGAGCAACATACCTAATTTGGGCTTTTGCTTATCATATACAATAACATTTTATTTGGTAAAAGTTTGTTTAATTTTCAAAACCTGTAAGGTTATGGGCTTCCTATCTTGGCTCAAAATTATGTTTGCAAACTGGCACTTTTGTGAGCTTCCTTCTATCTTTCAGTAAATTATGAAATATGGCTAGTAGCAACCAAATAAGTTTTTCAAAATTTTTGCCTCAAGATCTCCAGGTATTTCATTGAAAATACATTAGGAACAGTTTCTGTGTTTTAGAATATCATAAGCAAAATTTCACCAAATATTTTGGCACTAAAGAAAATAAATATCCATTTTTCCTATCTCTGGTATCAGCTTTCTCACTTTAAGCACTTGTTTCAAAATCCACAGCTATGTATTCTAGGTTCTTTTTACAAACACCAGTTCTGTTTCTGTTGCCAATTTTTATATCCACTTTTACTACATAAGAAAAGAGAAGTGCCAAAAAAAAAATCTTCTAGCTTCTAGCAATAGATATATATTTTTCTCATGGCTCTGCTGTTTAGCTTAGGAGTATCTGCTCCAAAGTAGTCCTTCTGGAGCCAAGGCTGAAGGGCAAGAACTACTGAGTCACAGCTCTTCTAGAGATGGCAGATGTGCAAGATGACATGCCCAAGCACACAAACACATTAAAAGCACTCTTGATGTCACATCTGCTAACATCCCATTAGACAAAGGAGTAACAGGGATGAACCCAAATGCAACTGGTAGTGAATGCACTCCAGTCATTCCAGTCATAGAGTTCAGGGAAAGGGAGTTACCATTTTTCAATATTAATGTCTAAGTCCATTCAGACTGTTATAGCAGAAAACCATAGACCAGAGGACTTAGAAACAACATAATTTTATTTCTCATGGTTCTGGAGACTAGGAAGCATAGATCAAGGCACCAACAGATTTGGTGTCTAGTGAGAGCTCACTTTCTAGTTCATAGACAGCCATCTTTTTGCTGTATTCTCACGTGACAGATGGGATGAGGGAGCTCTTCCAGGTATCTTCTTTAAAGGCACAGAACTCTTTCATGAGGGCAGAACCCTCATGACCAAATCACCTACCAAAGGCTCCACCACCTAATACCATTAAATTGGGGGTTATGATTTCAATGTAAGAATTTTGATGGGACACAGACATTCTGTCTATAGCATAATGTAATTTAGCAAGTCCTACTAAAAGGAAGTTGGTTGAAATTATGTCTTCAACAGCAGATTTTCAAGAGAGAAAGACAAAATAAACACAAAGCAAGCATAGATATATACTAATAAATTCTTATCCATTTGAAGTATCATCCATTTGAAGTGCCATCCATTGAAGTTCATTCTTCTTAGCTGGAATTGTAAGAAATACAAGAGCGGGTAGGAATTATCCATCTCTATTGGCATGATATTCTCATAACAAATACTACTCATAAGCAAATCATTAAGGAGTTTCTGTTGGTTTATTGTTAATATTTTCTCTTTAGCTCCACTTGTAACAACATAAAGAATTTCATATTTGACTATAACATAATTAAGCTTTTTTTTTCTTTGAACTTTGGGTGGCTGTTTTATTTTATCTTATTTTTTTATAATTTTTTATTGTTATGTTAATCACCATACATTACATCATTAGTTTTTGATGTAGTGTTCCATGATTCATTGTTTGCATAATTAAGCTTTTAAAAACATTATTTTTATGCACTCTTCTTGTCCAACAAAATAACAAGATAAAAGAAGAGAAAGATCTAGTGAACTGGTGGTTCAAAACAGAAGTAAGACAAAATGAACACTTAGAATCATGATGAAGGAAAGCTTCAGATTACACCCCTGCAATCCACTCAGTCAAATAATCCTGATGGGAGAAAGCAGACAGACATTAAAGGTGTACCTCTAAGGAAAAACAAAATAGTATTATAGAGTATTTAATGTGTTCATTCTGAGACAAGTTAATATTTCATTCAGCTATTTCAGACTCTCTAAAAAATGTTTTCTCTACATGTAGAAATCTTGAATAGTTGTCTATTTATTCTTTAATTATAGGAATTTTACCAAGGGATATGTGAATATGATCCTTTTTTGTGTTAACCATGTTGTAATACACCCTTCCAATCTGGGAACTCAATTTTACCTATGGACCAGATGAGTAATTTTTAAATAGGATTTTTTTTTCCATTTCATTCTGTATTGTTTTCTTCTTTTAGAATGTCTATTATCCTCACTTCAAGATACTTAGATCTACCTAGCATCAAACTTGCTTTTCTCTCAATTATTATCAAGCAGGATTTTAGATCAGAAGTTTATAGTAAGACACCAAAATAAAATAGACATAATATTTGAAAGTTCTTTGCCAAATAACCATATGCTTATTTTCAAACAATTTTGACTATAAACAGTTTCTTTGATCTCAAACACCTTCCTATTCTCTGAGAATGCAAAAAAATTGAGAGAATAAGTGAGATCATTTTGTGAGGATGGTATTTTAGGAGAAATCTTTGCTGTGTTCCCTTCACCTTCCACCAAGGAAAACTGGCTCTAATCCCCTCACCTCAAACCTGAAAAACAAGGCTCCAACAGGGACCTAAACATGCCAAATAGGTAACAAACACCAGCTGGGTTCACATTGGTCTACAGTCTGACTTCAGCCTGAGAAGCCATGAGGACGAGGATTTCTCTGGCAGCCTTGATCCCAGAGCCGGAAGTGTCATTACTGTGGGATTTGCTGACATTTTCATAGTTTATTGGTCAGGGGCTATGTATGCATTTCCACAAGTTGAGTTGTGGTCCCCATGAGAAAGAGAAATAAAATGGCCTACAGGGCTACACAGATGGGTATAAAAAACTAGGTAATGAGAAACTTGAAGTGAGTGAGCTGGGACTGAGGATGGAGGACAAACTGACCCCCTAGAATATAAGAATCTGCAACAGTGAAGGAAAATGCTTTGGACCAGCCTGGCAAAAAATGTCTGAACATCCTTAAAATTGTGTCCCAGGAGACAAAGAGTCATCTTTAAACAACCATGAGGCCCATAGAGAATGAAGTAAGTTTGTGATAATACTAATGAAAGTACAGACT
Organism: Zalophus californianus; assembly: GCF_009762305.2. Classification (NCBI taxonomy): domain Eukaryota; kingdom Metazoa; phylum Chordata; class Mammalia; order Carnivora; family Otariidae; genus Zalophus; species Zalophus californianus. The sequence goes on from NC_045597.1 coordinate 37,360,570, forward strand.
GCCATACTCCTGGGCCTTGTCCTTCCAAAGAGATCAATGGAACAGTCAGCAAGAAGTAAGAGTAAGAAGAGAAACAGTCAGTAGGGATTATAGGAGCCAATAGTGCTTTTCACAGGCTGCAGGTGCCCAGCCCGAAGCTGCCTGAGCTGGGAGAATGGTATAAACTTTTCACTGCTTCACTTCAGAATTTTGATTAATATCTACAATTGAATTGAGTTTCTGAAATTTATAGCAGTCTGCCACATAAGAGTAAGCAGACAACCTATAGGAATTCCCAGAATTCTGATCTAGATAAGACTTGCTTTATTTCTTTTTTAAATGTGGGCCAAGGAAACATTATTTCATTCAATAAACTTAGGGGATGGTGAGGCACCAATATAGTAAGATTTAAATGCATTGTGAGTCCAGCTTCTTCAAGGTATTTTTTCATCTTTGTTATAATTTATTCTGAGTTGTCTAATATTCCTTTCATTTTCTCAACTTGTTTATCTGTTTGTCTATTCATCTATCTAACTAAAATTACCATAGAATTCACACAATATTATAGAAGCATAGAAAATTAAGATTTGAAAAGACCTAAGGTCTTTTCAACCATTCATCTTCATTTTTACGTGCTTTCTCCATTCTTATAAACTGGTACCTGCCCTAGCTTTAAACATTTATAATGAGAGAGCAGACTATTCTTAGAAGTAATTGAGCCAGAGGTAAGATTCTTAGTAACTTTCTTAGGGTTTCTTCCCAATATTCAGCTGAATTGATCTCTTCATATATTTTTCCATTTTACTTCTTTTATCAAATGCTATAGGTTTTTCCTCTGGAACATTTTATAAAGAAGTATTTAACATGAAAAAAATGAAATTAACTGAACTCAGCTATCATATCCTCATACCACATTTTTTGCAAATCTCTGAACCTTGAAATTTTTATAAATCGTGGTTTCCCACACCATAGGACATGCTTCTGACTGTAATCTATGTCCATCTTAAATTATGGCAAATATAAATGATCTAATACTCCAGAGAGAACTTTGGATAATTTATTCAAACATATATGTCTATTAATATGAACTAATTTCACTTTTTTTCTATCAATCAGCAGGACACAGAGCTCACATTGAGTTCATCAGCTCCTAGAACATTAGGTATTATTCAAATAAGCTATTAATTTGAGTTCATACCATGTTACACCATATAAATTAATGTAGTGTTTTTAAAGTTTCATTTTTAAGAAATGCTATTAATTCAGCTTGCTACATGTAGACCATCAATCTAATATCGTGAAGCAATTTTAAATCCCAATTATTTTATTTAACTCATTAGACATTCTGTAAATTTTTCTGTATCCAGAGTTTTGAAAACAATATCTCATATTTTATTTTGATTAATTTATAAATGACATGAGACTACCCATATAATGAAATACCTGAGACCTCATTTAACTTCCATCTTGATAGTTTTTATATAAATGATTATACTCTACTATAGTTCATATTTTGAACATTTTCACAAGGATATCAAAGGATAGTTTTATAGGTTTGCTAAAATAAATATATCATTTCCACAACTGACATCGACTTTGTTCTGTTTATTTCCAAATTCAATGGACATTTTTACTTATTATATTCCTTGACTTCACAACAGAATTGGATACTATTTGATTAGTTAATCTCTTTTGGTTGCAATAGATAAAAACCTAAATCATAGTAGTTTAGGACAACAGAGGAATTTATTGAATCTTTAATTTCTTTCTTTTTTTAAAATCATTCCTATACTTCTCATCTGAACCCCTGTTATTTGCTGGCTGGAGTATTAAAATAGCTTTCTAACTAGTTTCCCTTCTCCTACTTTATTCAGCGACCTCTGAGACCTTATAAAACAAAATCAGATCATTCTACTCTCCTAATGTAAATCTCCTCAATAGCCTTTGACTCACCTTAAGGTCAAACAGATTTCAAACATGTTAACCTTCTTGGACGTATATCCTACTCTCATTTCCCTACTTTCCTGAATTCCAGCCCACAGACTATCTTTATGCTTCTTGAATACATTGAGATCCTCCCCAAATTTTGGTCTTGGATTAGTTGTTTCCTTTGGAATGGTTTGCTTCCTGACGTTTCCTTAGTTGATTTTTATATGTTGTTCAGACCTTGACTCAAATATCTGTTTTCTAAATGTCCAACCTAAATTACTGTCACCATCAAGTCACCCTCAATCACCTCACTCTGCTTTATTTCTTTTTGACATGCATTATACTCTACCCTTACGTTATCTTGTTTATGTATTTATACACTTATTTATTTTGTGTACCCCCATATGAGAATTTAAACCAGATTAGAGAAGAGATCCTATTTTTTATAGAGATATTTTATGTATTTATTTGAGAGAGAAAGAGAATGAGAGAGAGAGAACAAGCCAGGGGGCGGGGCAGGAGAGGAAGAAGCAGGCTTTCCACTGAGCAGGGAGCCCAACAGGGGACTCGATCCCAGGACACTGGGATCATGACCTGAGCCAAAGGCAGACGCTTAACCCACTGAGCCACCCAGGCGCCCCAAGAAGAGATCCTGTTTTATTCACAGCTGCATCCCCCACACTAAGAAAAAACACTTGGGACTCATTTAATAAAGCACAAATGAATGTAAATACCCTGGAGAAAGGGGAGAGAGACTGTCCACTTTCCCTCAACCAGCTTATTCCATAATGCTAGAAACGAAGGTCCTAGCAACTCTAAGTAACATATTTCTCCTGTTACCTGTTGATATGAATAGATTTCTCCATACCAGCTGAATTTTAGAAAATTTCTGGAGAAAGGCTATGATTGGTCTCCCTTTGATCACATACCCCAATGTCTGGATGAATTATTAAAAATTACAAATTTAATATACCATGTTGAAGATTGCTGGTGCCACCTAATGCGGTTTTTTTTTCTCCCTCAGAGCACTTCACCAAACTAGATTTCCCAAGGCCCTGGCTTTGAGGTAGCTCTTGCATATGGAATATGTGTGGAAGTTATGTGTATCAGCTGAGGTTGATAAGAGGGAAGTGCTCATCTTGTTCTCTTTGCTCTGTAGACAGCCAGATAGAAGACAAAACTATTAGAGGACTCAGGGGTCATTGGGTGTAAAGGAGTCAGCTAATAGAAGGAAACTGGACACTAGAATGATTGCATGAAAGTGATGTACTGACCTCTAATCAACTCTATCGTCAGTTAAAAAGTACACTTTTGTTGTGATTATCTACCGAAACTCTAGTATTGTTTGTTACGTATGTTATTGTTTTCGCTTATGTGAACACTATGTATACTTCCATTCTCTAATTTTCTGATGAAAGTCTAAGGCTTTTTGCCCTTGCAGTCAGAAGCTGATAGCTCTGAATCAGAAAGATGATCCTCACGAGAACATGATCAGTGCTGGTACCTTGATTTCAGACTTCCAGGCTCCAGAACTAATATCCACATTTCAGTTTCTGTGCCTTTCAAGAGTTTTAATTCATCATGAATCATCCGTCATCAGAAGAAATTCAGCCAAGGTCTCACCAGGTTACTGATGGGTCTCTGGAAAATACAAGGAGATTCCTGGGTGTAACCATTGAGTCTCAGGATGTAAGAGTCAAGACTAACACTGTGCTGGATGAATAAGGGGTGCAAATAAATGATATACAATAAGACCTGGACCAAATATGTAGAGACATGAGAGGCAAAGAAAATTTTAGCAGAACTCTACAAGTGCTGTGGCCTTTCTGTGTGCCCATGTAATAAGATAAAGAAGTTTGAAGCCAGTAAGCCTCATAAGGCAACATAGAGAGATGGCACAGACAACTCTTCTAGCAATGTAATATCTGAGCAGCCAGGCCATGTGGCAAATGATGAGCCTCAGCAAGCAACCACAGAAGCCATCAATGGTGGATACATTAAATCTATAGCCAAGGGCGCCTGGGTGGCTCAGTCGGTTAAGCATCTGCTTTGGGTTCGGGTCATGATCCCAACCACACATCGGGCTCCCTGCTCAGCGAGGAGTCTTCTTCACCCTTTTCTTCTGCCCCTCTCCCCTGCTGATGCTTTTTCACTCTCTCTCTCTCTCTCTCAAATAAAAAAACAAAATCGTAAAAATATATATATAGCCAGTGATACCGGAGAAGATGAAATGGAAGAGAACCTGACTTCTAGGAAATCTTAAAAAAAAAAAAAAATGGCCCCGGACATGGGCAATGAGATTGAGGCCCAAAATCAACAAATAGACCAGATCCCAGAAAAGACCAATACCAGCAAGGATCATGTTAACATTACCAGTGTCAGAGCAAAGAAACTCATTGACAGTTTAAGTGACTGGTACATTTCTTATTTATCATTTATTCACTTTCTTTGCTAAACCCTTCAACTATTACCTTTTCAGAGTCTGAAATTTTGCTTCCATAATCTTCTAATCGGGAGATAATATGGAAGAAGGGCTAGGAGTGTGGGTTTTGTTGTTGGTTTTGTTTTGTTTTGTTTTGTTTTTGGTATGTTGTATATTTCTATGTATTCTTTGTTTTTTAATTTTATTTTATTAAAATTTGATTAATTAATATATAGTGTATTATTTGTTTCAGAAGTAGAATTCAGTGATTCATCAGTTACATATAACATCTAGTGCTCATTCTATCAACTGCCCTCCTTAATGACCATCACCCAATTACCCCATCCCACCACACCCTCCCCCTCCAGCAACCCTTGGTTTGTTTCCTATAGTTAAGAGTCTCTTATGGTTTGTCACCCTCTCTGATTTCATCTTATTTTATTTTTCCCTTCCTTCCCCTATTATCCTGTTTTGTTTCTTAAAATCCACATATCAGTGAGATCATATGATACTTGTCTTCCTCTGATTGACTTATTTTGCTTAGCGTAATACCCTCTAGTTCTATCCACGTCATTGCAAATGGCAAGCTTTCGGGTTTTTTGATGGCTGCATAATATTCCATTGTATATATATATACAACACATCTTTGTTATCCATTCATCTGTTGATAGACATCTGTGCTGTTTCCGCAATTTGGCTATTGTGGATATTACTGTTATCCACATTGGGGTGCAGGTGTCCTGCCTCTGTATGTTTTTATGTTCTCTCTCTCCCTGGAGAGTAGACTGCTGTTCTGCCCTTCTTCCAGTATTTTCTTTCTCAGTTCATACTCATGTGGGTTTTCATGCATCATATATAGTGTTGTTTTTCATTATCTTCATTGATTTTATCAGGTTCTTTTGCTTTCAAGATCTGGAAGCACTACCAAAGACAGTCATGAAAAAGGAAGCTAGGATGGGGAGGGCAAGGCACAAGAATAGGCAAGAGATAAGAGGTTGGACCTCAGTAAAACCCACAGCCACAAAGTAAAAGTTGCAGACGCACAGTAAATATCTAATTGGGTTTAGTTTTTAATTTAAGTTACCGTTATTGCCAATTTATGCTAATGCTTAGTTTTGGAGATTTTATACACAATATTTTTATCATATATGATGACTTTGCAACCTCTGCTGTAAAAAACAGAATGAGTTTTCTTAAAGTGAGCTTAACTCTTGATAACTCATATATATATATATATATATATATATATATATACATAGATTTTCTGATCTCATTTCATATTGTGCCATATGAGAATGCTTTGTATAAATGAATGGCTTTTATTTTCATATTATGGCATCCCGGTCCCATTATAGGCCTGTTAACCTTATAAATTTGTCATTGGTCTTCGAAGAAAAAATATATAAATATGTATGTATAACATGAGAATTTGTCTTTAAAGCGGGTTTTTTTTTTTGGAAAATTTGACACAGTATAGCATGTCAATTCAGTTTTCCATCAATGCCTAGAATTATGTTTACATAGGAAAAAAGAAATTTATTTTGGTCTCAGGTAGAAAAATAGATTGCTTTGAGTTTTATATAGGTTTAAACTTTTAAAAAGCTAGAATTTATTCAGTTTAAATAAAAGTAATTTGGAAAGTTTAATCAAAAAATCTAAGGCTTTGGGGCACCTGGGTGGCTGAGTTGGTTAAGCGACTGCCTTCGGCTCAGGTCATGATCCTGGAGTCCCGGGATCGAGTCCCGCATCGGGCTCCCTGCTCAGTGAGGAGCCTGCTTCTCCCTCTGACTCCCTCCATGTACTCTCTCTCTCTCATTCTCGCTCTCTCAAATAAATAAATAAATCTTTAAAAAAAATCTAAGGCTTTTTACTTGTGTATGGTGCATTGATTTGAGTTCCTAAGTAATTTTAAAATAAATTATCAAAATTTATTATTTTTATTGAAAGTAAATAAAACACATCCATATAGCACCATCTTCTTTTATAATTTCATATTATTTATACGAGATTAACAACTTAAGATATTTACAAATAAATCAACATGCATACCACTTCTAGGCTTAGGGGATTTTGTTTTGTTTTGATTTTTTGGTTTTCTTTTTATAACTTTCCATTTCTTTGATATTAATAACACTCAGTATATTTTTTGCTGTCAACTTGATATAGTCTTCCTAAATCACCCTACTTACTTTTGATAAAAGCCCCCTTCCTTTCAATAGTTATTGTCCATCATTTTACTGATTACAACTCAAAGTAGTCAATAGAAAATGATTAAAACTAGCACAAAGCTCTTTTAAGAATTATATTTTACTTTTGGTAAGAGCACAACTCAACTGATAGGTGGAACGCTGAGGACATGTTTTAGGACGGCCTACCAGCAGAAGGTTTTTATTATGTGTAAATATGTGTCATTATTTTTTCAAATGAGTTGGAGAGGGTACAAGCCAGATCACTGATCAAGGAAAGGTCAAGTTAGAGAGTTTATAATTTCCTAACCTACACCCCCACTTACCCAATACTACCACTCTGTTCACAAATCCATTTCTGTTCTATATAGTTCTTCTAAATGTACACTGTCATTTAGTATTGTTACCCTTAGCAAATTTCTAGAAACAAAACCAAGGAAATCTTTCTCAATTAGCTTTCTTCTACAAAATTCACACTCATCATTTCAGGATTGATTCAAAGATCTCATCAGATAAATATTAAACTATTCTGTTACAGTCCCCTGATACTGGAAAGGGTGTTGCTTCTTCTTTATCTTATTTAATAAAAGAGTGTGAAAGTGTGTAGGAAAACTGTAATTATTCTTTGTCTGTAGGTCTCTCATACTGCACAACAGCATAGGCCATGAGATACTTCAGAGAAGACACACTATTTTATTCACATAAAAGTATTTGGTTTTGGGGTGCCTGGGTGGCTCTGTCATTAAGGGATTGCCTGGGTGGCTCAGTCGTTAAGTGTCTGCCTTTGGCTCAGGTCAGGATCCCGGGGTCCTGGGATGGAGGCCCACACCTATCTGGCTCCCTGCTCAGTGGGGAGCCTCCTTCTCCCTCTCCCACTCCCCCTGCTTGTGTTCCTGCTCTTGCTATCTTTCTCCTTCTGTCAAATAAATAAATAAAATCTAAAAAAAATATATTCAGTTTTGAGTAAGTAATGGTAGCTATTCAATAAAATGCTAGCATGTATTCACTGCTTACTAAGCTCCAGGAACTCTCCTAAATGTTTTACGTGGGTTATTTCATTACTCATCTAAAGAACACTACAAAGTTCATCCTATCAGTATTTCAGTTTTACAGATGGTATGTTGAAAGTGAAAGAATTTACAATTTTGTTCAAAGAATGTCTTGCAGGTAGTAAATGTATGAGCAGTCTGGGCAAATGATGGTGAACATTTGATATAATGTTTCCCCATTCTTCTGGTGTTTACAGACTACTGGGGTGATCATACATCAATCAAAGGGTTTTAACAATGAATGAATAATTACACATTGGTGTAAATGCACTGAATCAAAGAATGTATTACTTTTGATTATATTCTATGTTTTTATATTTGAATTCATCACAGAGATGACATTTATTTGTTGCTGTGAGCCAGACATTTATAATCTTGTCTTATATTACTTTGCAGATAACAAATACTGTCCATAATACATTCATTTGATTTAAGCGATGAATGCAAATTAGTACCAAATTCTGGAAGTTATCCCAATGTGCTAGTTTCATTGAGAAATACTGCGTTCTTAGATTACATATCTGAAATATTTACAGTGTTACAAACATTCATTGTGTCTCTCTTCCTACCTTAGTCTTTGTACTTACAAAAGTATGTCATACATATTTCCAAATGTTTCATTAAAAAAATTACTTAAAATGAGATTTTCTTTCTGATATTCTTTTATGAAGAGTATACTCATTTTCTTAAGAGAAAAGTTCTTATAGACTTGTCATTGTAATATTATTAATGAGAGTTTTGCCCTTGCTCCTTAAACTTCACACTTTACCTACATTTGCTCTTTAAATAAACCACTGCGTGGGAAAACAGGTGAATATATATTTAGATATTATCAGTGTTTCTGATTATTGTGGTTGTTCCTTAATCCTATTGATCTTATTCCTGAGTCATACTTACTGGGTAGAAATCAATATTAATCTATTAAAACTGTCACCAGTGAAAATAGCAGACTGGTTTTCTGCTTGGAGTTAATTTTCTGAATGGATCTATATTTGTGGTGGATCTATTGTTTTTATTATTTTTACTGATATATGTAATAGTAATTATACAACCATGTAGGACAGTCTAAAAGTCACACATGCTATATGTCAAGAAAGAAATTCACAGTCAGTGAGGTAAAATATTTTTTAGAAAGAAACAGTTATCCCACAAAGGAAAAATATCATTTTATGAATAAAAGGATTATTTGAGAAAGGAGAGTTTTGTATTAGGGTTTCTTCAAATCTCATATTCTGCAATCGAAGCCACAAAGTAAAAGGTTGCCAAATAAAGACAAGCATACATAAATGGAACAGATTTGCCATCCAGAAATAAAGGCAGATATATTCAGGAACTTAATATATATTTACAAGTCTCTGAGTAAGAGATGCTTTAGTTTGTAAGTGAAATTGGCATGTATAACTTTCTATTGGAAGAAAAGCAAACACAAATCCACACTTCACATCATATGCCAAATTAATCCTTAATGAATTAAAGACATTCATTGAAAATAAAACAATATGTTAATAAAAATTTTGAAGATAATACTTAAATACTTGTAAAATCTTACAGTGGGGAAGATATTTCTAAGTAAAACCTTCTCTTATGCCTCCTCCCAAAATATTCAAAAGCAAACTGGAATCATAGCAGCTCCTAAATTATCCATGTCCTGAAACTCACTTTTAAAGAAATTTACTGGGTATTAGGGAAAATTCAGTTTATGGCTGTAAATGCTTAATCTGGTTTACTATACATATATATATGTGTGTGTGTGTGTGTGTGTATATATATTTAAATATATTATACTGGTGATTTACTACACCAGTTACTATATATATATTATATATATATATATAGTATACATATATATTATACTTATATAATATAAATAGTAGTAAATCACCAATAAACAAATTATTGGGAGACTTGTAAAAATTAGAAAATTATTAAGAGAAATAAAAATGCTTAGTCAAATTTTAAAGTGAGTTTAAGTAGTTGTATATAAAGCACTGAAGGAAAATATTATATATGTCATGACTCTAATCAGTGTTTTTGCTCTTTGAATAATCAACACTATATTAATCACTCCTACTCGTAATTCTCAAAAAAGGAGGGGAAAAAATTCTGCTAATTAATTATATCCCCAATAAGTTTTAGAATCTATAATGGAAAAGATGGAGATACTGAACTATGTGAAATTTTAAAGTTTACAAAATATATCATTAAAAGATAAACTGAAAATGCCAGACTAAAGAAGAAAAAAATATGTTATATGAAAAGGTTTTTTCCTAAGTAGAGTATTTATAAAACACTTTTGAAAAGATTGTATGCTGACAATATTCAGAAAATAAAGTTAAAATAGGCAAAAAAAAAAAAAGGCAAGTGTTCTACTAGGTACTAAGTCTAGGAATCTATTAGTAGACAGAAACATGAAAATTAAAGCAACAGTTAGATTATGTCCATAAAATCAAACCACAAAGTTGGTTGCAATACGGGATCATTTTTAAGTTTGGGATAACACTATGCACAATAAAGTATCTCAATTAGAGGTAATTATAAAATAATATTTGATATGGTTTTAATCAAAGCTACAATTCATATCCTCATGCAGAGAACTTTTCTTCTCTAAATTTCTTTTAGATTTTTTTCCTAAAATGTTGTTGTTTTGTTTGTTTGTTTGTTTGTTTTTATATAAAACAGGTAGAAGTTGCTATTATCACTACGGAGCCAAGAGATTCAAATTGCTTCTATGTGACTTGCTCACTCATTGGTCAAATATTGACTATTATGAGTCTGATCAGCCATTCATATATTCTCTCATCATATAACATTGTTAAATATTCAAAAAAATCTTTCAAATAGATAAACTAATAGCATGAATTCATTAGTATGTTCATGTGTGGCTCCTGTTGAAAGTGAAAATATGTTATATTATCTGCTATCAAAAGTTTTGCTTGAATATTTTATTCATAATCTAACTATAAATTCTAATAAATATGATACTTGGAGTTTGCTTTTCTTATAAGTGATGACAATAATCTCTACTTTATGTAGAAAAGTTAAAAAAAAAACATTAACGATAATATAGCACTAAGAGCCAATCTAACCAAAGTAATTAAATGTTTTTAAAATTAAGCAAATAAATTCCTTGCTAAAAATCACTATATTTTCTGCTACAACTACAGCTGGAAATTTAAGTTATATTAATAATACTTTTATCAGATCAGATGTGGTTCCTAAGTAACAACTGATACATGTGTTTTCATTCCTCTAAAATTAAAGGAAAAACACTGAAAGAGACTTGTTTTCCTCCTTCACTGAAGGTATGTGAACATCATCAAAAAGTGTTATTCAGTCTTTAATTCATGATTTCCTTTAATTTTGTATCTTTTTACATGGTTGTTCTTAACATAGCCCTGATTCTTCCTGTTGCAGAATTCCTTTTTTATACCTCAGGAAGATGATCTAATTGCCCTTATTACACGACTGCTTTGTCATTATTAAAAAAAAAATTCTTACTGAAAATGTTTTTGGTCTGTGCCTTTGAAAGCATCATATATTTGCATTTCTTCCAGGTGTATAATGTCCTTTCTCTCTCTCTCTCTCTTTTTAGAAGATTTTACTTATTCATTTGAGAGAGAGCTTGCTCAAGTGCAGGAGCAGAAGGAGAGGCAGGGGAGAGGCAGAAGCAGCCTCCCCGCTGAGCAGGGAGCGGGACACGGGACTGGATCTCAGGACCAGGAGATCATGACCTGAGCAGAACACAGACATTTAACCATCTGAGCCACTTAGGCTCCCCTATAAATGTCCTTTCCACAACTCCCCCCCACCAAAATATTGAAGAACAAAAGATATATATATATATATATATATATATATATATATATATATATATATATATATATGCTCACATAAGGAAATAGTTGTTATTTAGTCTAATCCTAACATGTGTATGGCAATATATTCTATATTGCCACTGAAAATGTTTTGAAGCAATATGATTTAAAACTTAGGTTTGCCTTAGTAAAGTAAAAAGCAAGAGTGTTTCTTTATAAAAATTAAGTGTTTCTTAGTGCTATTCATTTCATATCACCTTCCCATAGCTTGGTCCTGAAAAGGCAGAAACAAATTTATATACTAGTTTAGTATACTTTTGTTATGGATTATTTTTTAAAGAAGCACAGTGGGCATGAACAATGAATAGAATGCATAATGTATGGGAAGATGAACAGCGAATAATAAATTTTTAACTTAAACAAGAACCTATTTCTCTCGAGGCTCAATAGTTTGATCAACACACTGTGTTTTAAAATGCAGCTCATAACCTACCATACTGAAATAGGTAGGAGAATGTATTTCAGATAAAATGTGAATTAAGAAATCTCATCCTTTGGTTACATGTCTCAGGGAGTTGGACTTTTCCCTTTAATAAATATTTCAATCTAAAGAGAGACGCCTCAGTAAAATGAAAACAAATGACAGCCCTATCTCCAAAGAGACAGTGTATTATTTTAAAATGGATGAAATGGCCCATGCTCTGCCCTATGACAGCTAAATGCTCAGAATGAGACAGTCAAAAACACAGTTAACTCATTCCCACGGATATGAAATTGAGTCTCCATTTTTATTGTAATTTGAGGTGAAGAAAAGAGAAGAGAAAAGAGCACCAAACCTAAAGAATATTCTTACAAAGGTTTTATGTTAACAATAACTAGGTACATAGCACCATCTTAAATAATATCATCACAACTTAGAGCCAACCTCATTGATGAACACCCTAATATTCTTCGTTATAAGTATTCAGAAAGTGGAAAACAATCATTAAATAGTTATTAATGGATAATTGATTTTAACGGAACTATGAGTTGCCAGGTCTTGAGATTTGAGTTTAAAAATTTTATTAGACGATAAACTGGCAATGGAATGTGAAACAAAAATAATCACATGGATTCAAATACACTCCTGATATCACGCAATTTTGTTGTCTGATCCATATCAGGGATGCTAATGGCATGAAGTCAGATTTATTTTGTTCTAAGCAAAATTTAAAACTTCATAAAATCTCAGGACAAAATGCCCCTCAATTTTCACATTTGCTGCAATATAGTAGAAGAAACTTTGTGAGGGAATATATAAATATTTGTACATATTTGATGATAGGATTTTCCCTCGTTTTGTTTTGTTTTGTTTTTTCTCACCTCATCTTTTTGGGAAAAAGTATTTTTTACGTACTAAAATGCAGCCAAGGGCGCCTGGGTGGCTCAGTTGGTTAAACGACTGCCTTCGGCTCAGGTCATGATCCTGGAGTCCTGGAATCGAGTCCCACATCGGACTCCCCGCTCAGCGGGGAGTCTGCTTCTCCCTCTGACCCTCCCCCCTCTCATGCTCTTTCTCTCTCTCTAATAAATAAATAAAATCTTTAAAAAAATGCAGCCAAGTTAGGCTATAGAAGTGATTCCTATTAGCAAGATAAATTTTGTTTACCTTTCAAACAGCTTTTAGCTGTTTGTCTTTGAAAAATATGCAGCTTGAGTAGAACAAATTTCATCCTTGCCCCCAAGGAGTTTATAATCTGGTGGAGTTAACATAGAAGTGATGTCATGGTGACAAGCTTACAGCACATTGAGGTTGGTTCTGTCTTGGTAGAAGTACAAAAGGCTACGAAAGTTACTTAATATAGAAAATCAAGCCAGACTCCAGAATCACAGAGTGTTTCTGGACGAATATTAATGATTCAAACAAAGGGAAATGGAGAACTAAAATTGTCCAAGCACAAGGGACAAGAGAAAAGACCTGGCAAGGATAAAAAGGATTGTGCTTCAAGGGAGTGGAATCCAATTAGCCTGGGAGAGGTACACATCATCCAGCAAATGAACATTTATGGACCGTGAAAGGATTTGGATTTTCATTCTGAAGCTAAGGGAGATTTGTCAGCCAATCTATGGAGCTGCAGTGGGAACCAGAGATTTGAATGAGTCCGTGGAGATGAGGAGAGGATGCCCAAACCAGAGGCAGGGAGACATTTTACAAGATGGCATGGTGTAATCTTCTTGTTTAAAAAAAAAAAAAAAATCACTTCTTTTCTTTATACCAGTCGTCTTCAAGTGTCACCTCAGATCCCTGGGTTTTCTGAGATAAGTTCATAGATGGGGTCCATAGATGAATGCTATTTTTGTAATAATGCTAAAACATTATGGTTCCTCTTCACTGTATTAACATTTGGACAATGCATTCTCAGGGGGAAAGTCCAGTTTCATTCAGGAATGTCATTGCTAAAGCAATAAAAATTTTAAAAATATATTGTCTATCCTTCAGTCAGGTCTTACTTATATTCTGTGTTACAAAATGGGAAGTTTGCATAAAGCACCTCAGTTGTGTACAGAAGTACCAGGTTATTTTGAGGGATATCACTTATACAATTGTGTGAGTTGTGAGCTGAACCAGCAGCTTTTGTTTTCATGGAACATTGTATTTACTTAACACAATGACTGAGACAGAGTGTGGTTTTGCAGGCTTATTTATTTCTAGACATTTTCTCAAAATGAACAAAAAATATAATAAGCCTGCAACTTCAAAGAAAACAATTAATAGTACTTGCTAATTTAGAATATAATGTGTTCAAAACAGTCTTTACTTCCCCATTCCCAGTTCTGCTCAGGATCAGAGAACTCAGGTAATTTTATGCTGCTGGCACATATTTGTTCTAATTTAATCTCCATTATTTTTCATTAAAATTCCCAATATTAGAAGAGATAATTGGCATACTATTGCTCTTATGTTTTCTGGAATTGTATGGGTGTCAGCATTCAGATATCAGATGTCAAAGTGATGAAATAAACTAAATAGCATTATTTTCCTTGAAAATACAAATATCTGGGTCCACATTAGAATATTCTGAATTAGTCATTGTGAGTATTTTTGTTTTGTTCTGTTTTTGTAAAACTTTAGGTGATTGTAATGTTCGGTCAAGATTGAAAAACACAGACCTAGACTGTGTTTTCCCTGAAAGTTAATTATGCTATGTAAGGTAGCAAAATAAAAACTTTGTCAAATGTGATTAAATCTGCAGGCATCTCAGATCCCTGTACACTACACATTTTTCCTTATTTTGTCATTGAAAGAATTTAATGTCCTTGCAAATATATGATGAGTGATAGTGATGAGCTAATTATTACTTCTATGATCCAAACTCCTTTGAAGGTAGCTAATTTCCCAATTTCCCAAATATGAATCCTACAGTACTTCCAAAGGAGGTCCAGATGTGATTAAAAATGTCCAGTTGGAAGCCCCCAGTCCCAATTATATAACTTATCGACTTTTGAATCTCTACTGCAAACTGTAAATTGCAGTCAAACTTTCCACTTAGATTGACTGGAATATCTAAGAGTTATAATCGCCTTAGCAAAAGCAAATTTGTGGCTTAGCATAGAATCTTCATTCTCTTAGGCAAAGATGCTAACCAAATTATCTCTCTGCTGACAAAAAAGAAATATTTCAAGTTTTAATTAGCCATTTAACTTTTTGAAATACATAGATAATCAAATCTAACATTAAATGCTTATAGCTCTAATAGCATAGGATATACATACTGTACATTCATGAATTAGTTAATACTTAAATGTGTCAATAAGTAACAGTTTTGCATTATACAACATACAAAAACAGTCATTTACCAATAGTTTGTATATCAATTTGCAATTCTTCCACTGTTTATTTAGACCTAATTTCCATATTCTTCCTGATATGTAAACATGCTACCCTATTAATTTAACTTCAGGATTCCAGTTTACTAGACAGCTTAATGCCCCTATTACACAATTGCTCTTGTTCTTTGTACTAAAACTGTAATTTCAAGAAATCTTGTAGTAAGTATGAATATAGATTTACTAATGAAGTAAAGCTATTAATATTTGAGTGCATTCAGCTCCTCAGAGTGTGCACTTAATGGAACATACACTCAACTAATATACTAGAAAAACTTTTGAGAATGAGATTAACTATCTGTGTGTGACTTAAGCTTTTACTAAGGAATATACATTTTATCAAATTAGCTGACCCTATTCTTTTAAAAATGGTATACAAATTTAAATTTCAAAACTAGGAATTTTTAGAAGGAGACACAGATTTTAATCATACTAAAGTAAAATGAGGCATTTCTGATGTTACATTTAATCTTATTTTGTAAAAGTGAACATTTGAGACTGTTGTTTACTGAGTATAGAGAATATGTGACAGAATTCTGTGGGTGTGTATCATCCTGGTAGTTAAATAGCAGGCATGAAAAACAACTATACAAATTGAGGACTGCACCGGTTTAATGTAAGAAAATACATTGAGAATCTCCCAAAAGAAAAATTTAACTTAATCACAGATGAAAGTTAAGCAAGTTCACAATTCTTGTTCAAGAATTATTTCTAATGATTTTTAATTATATTATCAATTTACCTTCTTGGGGCAAAACTATCACTGAGATTTTATATATCTACTTGCAAATCCACGACAGCATGATGTTCACCTTAACTCGTACACACATTTGTAAACTAGGATTCTTTTAAATTTTCTGTAATACTAAAATGTAAAATACAACTAAATAATACCTAAAACATTGTGTCTAAAAGATGAGAAAAGTGAATTTTTCAGAAGAAAAGAACTTTCCTAGTGCTGTGATGACTAAGCCAGCACAGGAATACATCTACTGCCAAAGCCCCTGGCTATTACCGGACACTGTAGCAAATCAACCAAAGGAAAATCTTTCAGAGTAATGATGACATTGTATTAATTACAGGATGAACTCTTAGTTCTACCATAGATTATAAGAAACTGTTGTGGTTTGGTTTTGCTTTTTCTGTATTTAGTATGAAGTGGTTAGATAAGGTTATCAAAATATTTTGTATAAAGAATTTCAGGGGCGCCTGGGTGGCTCAGTTAGGTAAGCATTTGCCTTTGGCTTGGGTCATGATCCGACCCAGGGTCCTGCGATCAAGGTGCCCATCAGGCTCCCTGTCAGTGGGGAGTCTGCTTCTCCTTCTCCCTCTGTCGCTCTCCTCCCCTCTCCTCCAGCTCTCTCTCACGTGTGTTGTTTCTCTCTCTTTCAAATAAATAAATAAAAGCTTAAAAAACAAAAGAACCAATTTCAGAATCCAAAAAATGCATTTTTGATAAATATGTTATTTCTTCTCCTTTCAAATGCTGGAATGATTCCTCAACGACCAGTTTACCTGGTAACTACATTGTCCATTTCAATACAGCTTAGTAAGTGTATAAATTATATTATTAATGTTTTGTCTAAGGCATTGTATATTAGGTGTCAGGTGACCCATTGAGCAATTTAACTTAAAAAACCCATAAATCTGCCTTCAGCTCAGGTCACGAGCCCAGAGTCCTGGGATTGAGCCTGCTTTGTGGGGATTCTGCTTCTCCCTCTCCCTCTGCCACTCCCCCCTGCTTGTGCTCTCTCTCTCTGTCAAATAAATAAATAAAGTCTTTAAAAAATAAAAAAAAATAAAGAAACCCATAATTTTGGTCAGTTACTGTTTTCTAATCTAATAGCTTCTTTTGAGTTATGGACAAGGAGATCCTATCTCATCACTCCTATTAAACAGCATGCTGGAAATCATGGTTAGTGCAACAAGACAAGTAAAAGAAATAAGAGGTATGCAGCTTGGAAAAGGGAGAAAATAGAACTGAGTTTATTCACAGATGTCATGATTTATTATATAGTTAGCTCACAATTTAGCAGAGACGTAAATGTGAAAAGCCAAACTATAAAATTTCTAGAAGGAAACAAGAGAAAACTCTACATGATCTTTGAGGTTTTAAAGACAACACCAAGAGCATGATACCTGAAAAAAAAAAAAGATAAATTGGACTATATTAGAATTAAAATTTTTGTTCTATGAAAGAGATAGTGAAGAAAATGGAAAAAAAATAGCATGCTGCCAACTGAAAGAAGATATAAGTAAAACACATAAAAGACATTGTGATGGTTAATTTCCTGTGTCAGTTTAACTGGCCACTGCATACCCAGATTAAACATTGTATCTGGGCGTGTCAGTGAGGGTGTTTCCAGACGAGATTAGCATTTCAACAGGTGGACTCAGTAAAGTAGATCACCTTCCCCAATGTGGCATTTTCCAACCTGATGAGGGCCTGGATAGAACAAATGGTGGTGGAAGGAAGAATTCATTATTTTTTTTGTGCCTCACTGTTTAAGTGGGGACATCTCATTTTATCTTCCCTGGCCCTTGGAGTGAGATTTATACCCATTTGCTCCCCTGGTTCACAGACCTTTAGACACAGCTGAATTATACTACCGGCTTTCCAGGCTCTACAGCTTGCAGATGGCATATTGTGGTACGTCAAAGCCTCCATAATTGTGTAAGGCCAATTCCTCATAATAAATCTCCTTCATATCTATCTATCTATATATCTATTTATCTATCTATCTATCATCTATCTACCTGTCTCTTATAGTCTACTGCTCTGTTTCTCTGAGAACCCTAATACAGATATTGACTCAAAATATAAGTAATTCTCTTAAGAATTTAAAAATTTTAAAAAAACATTAAAATGGCAAAATATCTGGAAAGATATCTCACCAAAGAAGATATACAGATGGCAAAAAAGCATATGAAAAGATGCTTGATATCATTTGTCCAGGAATTGCCCATTAAAACAACAATTAGATACCATATAGACCAATGCAATTGATAAATTCCTAAAATCTGACAATATCAATTTCTGACAAGGATGTGAAGCAGCATGAACTTTCATTCATTGATAGTTGGAATGCAAAATGGTATATCCACTTTGGGAAACCATTTGGCAGTTTCTTAGAAGGCTAAATTTTGTTTTAACATTTAATCCAGAAATCATGCTTGTAGATATTTACCCAGCTGATTTGAAAATGTATGTCTACATAAAATCCTGCATGTGAAAGTTAATAGCAACTTAAATCATATTTGTCACTAATTGGAAACAACCAATCTACCCTTCAATAGGTGAATGATAAAAACAAAAACAAAAACATAACGGTAATATATATAGTGAAGTATTACTCAATAATTAAAAAAGGATTAAACTGTCAAGCCACATAAGGATATGGGTTAATCTTAAATGTATATTGCTATGTGAAAGAAGCCAATTTAAATAGGCTGCATACTGTATGAGTCCATTTCTATGACTTTTGGGAAGACAAAAAGTACTAAGACAGTAAACACATCAGTGGTTGCTACGAGTTGGAAGATATATGTTGAATAGATGAATCAAAGAGGAATTTTATTGTTGGGAGAGTGAAATTACATGGTGCTGTAATAGGGTATACCTGGTCCTATCCAAATGTCAAAATCGATAGAACTTTAAAGCACAAAGAATTAATCTTTACATGTTTAAATTAAACAAACAAAAAAAACAAGGACGTCAGAGGATCCCAGGATGGAATGCAAAATGTGATTTAAAAAATATAACTGCCTTATGTATTTATGAAACAATCTCACTGAATGGGGTAGAAAAAAGGAGCCAAACTAATCAACTTTGGAATGGAGTGGCATATGAAAAGACTAAAACCAAAAGGAACCCTACACCAGGACTGCAGTCTGGTTGAGAAGGGTGTCTCCCATCTCTGTACAGGTAACTTGAAATACTGTAAGACACTCCGTGCTCTCTAGTCATGGCACATGTTTAAGAATAACTTTGCCCTGTGGGTTCTTTTGCAAGTTCTTCAGAGACTGACCCCACCGGCCCTTTCCAATTATGTGGGCCATGCCTCCACTTCTATTGCAGCTTATTTCTCAGGAACTCTCTTACTGCTGGGGTTCTTTGCTGTGATGCCAGGCTTCCCTCTTGGGCAGGCTCCCTTCTAAAATGAGGCCAGGCTGATATGCCTGCAGAATTCATACAGAGTCACTGGGATTCACTCACTTATTAACCATTCCCAGAAGGGAGAACTGTTATTTTGCAGATGCAGCCCTTTAACCTGCCATCCCACAGGTCACTTCATCTTTCCCAAGCAAAGGTCAGAAAATGGTCCTTCATGTCGCCAATTGCCGGAGCACATATCACATGCTCTGAGGTGTTCTGTTGAAACCCTTTTCACTGTAGTTGGGGTTAGAAATAGCATCCTTTCATCCTTATCTCCTGTTTTTATTCTGGAGAGAGCCATGCAGACCTGTTTCCTAATGAAATCCTCTTTGGAAATACCTCTCTTTTATTTATTTATTTTTTTCCCACATTGTCTGTCTCAAGAGTTCTTAGCTTTTATTGTGTTTATGCTTCAGCTGAAGCTGAGGTAGTGAGAGTCCCATTTTAACATCATGTTACAGTGATCTGGGCTTCTGGAGTAGAACTGCTTATTTCCTTTTACTCAAATTCCCCATCCTAGAAAATAAAGACGCTTAAGGAAATGTAAAAAGGAACAAAAAAATGACTTCTTGTAAGATGATCATTTATCATTTTTTATTTGCTATTTTTATAATTTAAAACAGTACAGGTAAATCTTACTTTAATGTCCATTAAATTGGAGACTACAAACTTCCATTTATAACTGATATGCAAAGTTGTGAAAGGCTCCACATAATAAACATGTAAGCATAACTTACTGAATGTTTGTATGACCAATATGATACATTATAGGCAGTGCAATTCCAGAAGTAAAAGACATAATCCCATAAATTTTCTTAATGGTACTAAACTAGATTGAATAGAGATCCCTGGAAGATGCGTCCACATCTTAACCCCTGGAACCTCTGAATGACCTTATTTGGAAAAAGCATCTTTTGCAAACATAATTATATTAAGGATCTTGAGATGAGATTAATCAGGATTATCTGAATGGGTCCTAAATCCAATGATAAGAGTCCTTTTAGGAGACAAACAGGTGAAAGAGAGGGAGAGGAAAGAAGGCCATGTTCCAGAGGGAGACAGAATTGGGGTGATGCAGCCACAAGCCCTGGTGACCAGCAGAAGCCAGAGGAGGTGGGGAAGCAATCGTTCCTAGAGCCTCCAGAGCAAAGGTAGCCCTGCCAAAGCTGATTTTCGACTTCTAGTCTGCACAAGTGTGAGAGAAGAAATCTCAGTTGTTTTAAGCCACCCAGTTTGTAGTAATTTGTTACGATAGCCTCAGGAAGTTAAAAACAGTATGTTCTTGGGCGCCTGGGTGGCTCAGTTGGTTAAGCAACTGCCTTCGGCTCGGGTCATGATCCTGGACACCCGGGTTCGAGTCCCACATCAGGCTCCCTGCTCGACAGGGAGTCCGCTTCTCCCTCTGACCCTCTTGCCTCTCGTGCTCTCTATCTCTCATTCTTTCTCTCTTAAATAAATAAATAAAATCTTAAAAAAAAAAAAAAAACGTATGTTCTTAGGGAACTCATTAGGTTAGCTTCAACTACCTTGAAAAATAACCATGTGTGGCACAAACACCATTAATTTTTACTTATGCTTAATTTGACCATCCAAGGAAGGTGATCAGGGTGGCAAAGAGCTCTTCCCACCAGAGTCAGGTCCTTTCTTCTTTTGTCGCCTTTTTTCTCCGGCCTTGCCATACTCTGCATTCATTCAGGAGAGGAGGGAAAGAGAGGGTGAAGTCAAATACACTCTGTGAAAGGTACCACTCATCACTTCTGCTGCCGTTCTGTTAGAAGAGAACTTGGCCACAATGCTGCATCTAAATGCATGAGAATATTCGCTATCATGTGCATTGCTATAATCCTACAAGTATGTTTGAGGGAAAGAGATGTTCTGGTGAAATGCTAGCAGGATCTGCCAAACTGCGTGGAACTCCGTTGAAATTAGAATTTTCGAAAATTAAAGTCAAATTAATTAGAATTTTCCAAAATTAAAGTCAAATTAATATTTTCAAATCATTAGTAACATCTATGAAATTTTAAGTATATATTCAAATATGCAGCTTTATTTGTCCTTTACATGATGTTCTGTCATTTTCAGAATGTGCACAGACACATTGTCTACATCATTCTTCTAAGGCAAAATAATTACAATAAAGTAATTTTGCTGGAAATGATTCACACATTCTACTTGGAGATTAAAAAAGCAGAAATCCAATCAGCAAATTTTCTAATTTAAAGATTTTAAAAGGGTTGAATAGTCATTTCTTGAATCAAATTGCTTCTTAAATCTAATCATTACTTACTGCATTTTAGGGGCATTAAACAATCACAATATGTAACTATGCTTTCATTAAAACATTCACAAGGCAAAAGTTATAGATGTACCTTAAATATCTTAAAATATGTCAGATGAAGATCAGGGAAACACCTAAAATATTGAGAAATCTCTTGTATTGTTAGTAACAACAAAATCTACTCCTTTCTAAAACAAAACAAAAAAAGAGTGAATTCTGTCAGACAAACGGTAAATATGAAACTTGCTTTTCACCCTAGTAGCTAATTAAATATCTTGACCTATGCATTTTGAAGATTGTGCTTAGTTTCTTCTGTATAAAATGATAAATATTACGTTTTAAGAACCTCTTAAATGCCTTACTTAGTTAAATAGCTAATTTACATCTTCCAGTGTCATCACACATTATTTCAATTAATTTTTAACCTTAAATAAGCTAATGATGGGGCGCCTGGGTGGCTCAGTCGGTTATGCATCTGCCTTCGGCTCAGGTCATGATCCCAGGGTCCTGGGATCCGGTCCCGCATCAGGCTCCCTGCTCCTTGGGAGCCTGCTTCTACCTCTGCCTCTCTCTCTCTCTCTGTCTCTCATGAATAAATAAATAAAATCTTTAATAAATAAATACATAAAGCTAATGAGTGTTAGAGTAGATAAAGCAACATAGAAAGCAATTCACAAAAGATGGTGTGATGGTTGATTTTGTGTATTGACATGGTTAGGCCCTACTATCTAATTATTTAAGCAAACACTAAATGTTTCCGTGAAGATATTTTGTAGGTAGGACTAACATTTGAAGTCAGTTGAATAAGCAAAGATTACCCTCAAAAATGTAGGTGGGCCTTATTTAATAAGTTGAATGCCATGATAACAAAAACAAGTTTCCTAGAAAATAAATTTTGCTCAAGTTATAGCATCAACTCTTGCTGGAATTTCTAGCCTGCCCTACAGACTTCATACTTGTTAGTGCAATCACATGAGCCAATTCCTTACAATAAATCTTTTTTATTTTTATATAAAGATTTATATACAACAAATCCTTCTTTCTCCCTTTCTCTCTCTGCGTCCTTCTTCCCTCCCTCCCTCTTTCCCCTCACACCCCCCCCATGGATATATATATATATATATATATATATATATATATATATATATATACACACACACACACATATATATATATATATATATTTCCCCCTATTTGTTCTGTTCTCTGCAGAATCCTGACTGAGACCATTTTATGAAAACACACAACCATTATTCTCTTCTGCTTTTGTTTCACTTATTGGATACGTAGAGCCTAAGTGGATGATAATGACTTATTTTAAGCTTGTTTACCTGCTAAATTTTATAGAATTTGTTCTAATATATCAAGTATCAGGGACTCAAGGAGGATATTTTACCTCCAATAAAGACAAGGTCTAGATGCTAGTATTAATAAAAAAGTACATTTTAACGTCAAATTCCTGGTGGAGGAAATAATACAGTCCTATTAAAGCCCTGTGAAATCTAGAGTTTGGCCAAAATGGGGCCAACCATCAGGACAGAGGCGTCTGAAATGACAAATAAATAATGTTTTCCTAAGATTGGATAATGTAGGAGTGAAAAAGAATGTGGGATAAAATGTGGAGTCAGAAGAGATGAGACATGGTGCCTACTTTATGTTTATGAATTTGGATGCCAGGAAACTCAAACTATACAGGTTCTGTTGATGCATCTTTAAACTGAGAAATAATGTTTTTATTATTTGCCATATAAATTATCTTAAGAATGAAGAAAGTACTAACTTATGTAGGAGGGTGTGGAGTTTAAAAATACTGATTTACAGAATTTTTTTGCAATTCTTGTTAAGTTCCTGAAGTTTAATAGAGATTACTGTACATCTCTTGCTTTTCACCAGTAGCAAGTTCTTTTTTCCATGAGTTAGCCGTGCAGACTGTACAGTCTAAAATAGAGAGAGTCTAGCAAGCTGGAAACCTGGCGAGATCTAGTTCTGCCTCCTGTAAGACTTAGCTAATATCTACACAGACCTCATAATACATTCCCTCTGATCTACTTTAAACAGTTTTATAGCTACATAACCATTAAAGATTAATGCAAGCAAACAGAGTTAAAATAGAGAAATGATGGTGATACTTTAACTAGTTACTGTCTGGGTAGGATAGGTCATTAGGACTATTGCTTATGAATATCTGTGCTTGTAATGGGGAAGGATATGTGGCTTACAATCTGTGAGAAATAGCAATTTTAGGTGATATTTACTTTGATTGGAGGTAGGATGATTTAAAATGTAATAGTATCCAAATGCTAACAATTATTGAAAACTAAAATGATGCTGCTACTATCAAGAGAGGCAGAAAAGCAGTACAAAAAGACACCAAAGCAGTCTTCCTCTTCTAACTGTGCAGACAATTGGATATTTCAAAATGTAATCTGCATAAGGATAGTCTAAGCTATGACGTTGTAACAGACATTCCCAAAACCTCTATGCCTTAAAACAACAAGAAATTATTTCTTTTCTAAATATTACATTTATTCTAGGACCCAAGCTAATGGGTACCACACCATGTACAATAAAGCTGGCCATGGTGACAAGAGAGAGACGAACTTTTACAGGACCCAACCTCTGTACCATTGACAAGAAGAGCCTAAGAAATAAAGCTTTGCTGTTTTATGCCACTGGGATTTTGAGGTTGATTTTGTTACAGAATAAACATTTCTCTCCTGACTGATATAGATATTAACACCTAAAGCAGGTGATCAATGGGAATGGCTCATCAGTTTACATGGAAGATATGCATATCAGAATCTGGAAAACAAATCTGCATAAACACTATGCAGTGGCAAAAACAAACAAACAAACAAACAAAAAACAGCTGTGCCTGACAATACACTAAAGGTGCCTTACAGATTACTCCTCTCATTACTCCAAAAAAAGAAAAAAGACAAAAGATTTTGAGCAACAAAATTCTATTAAAATTAATAATGTGGAAAAAGGTGTGTTAGTCTATATTAAAATCACTTAGCAATTACGCTAAACCTCTCCATTTATGAGAGAAATTCAGCCAATTTGGGGCAATATTTTCAGTACAAAAGATTAACAAAACTAAATCTCACAGTATTGCACACTGAAAAAATTGTGGAAAGAAAGTCTTATGATTGTTTGGTGGTAATGCAAATTGACAAAACCTGTCTGGAAAATATGTTGTAGTTATAGATTTCAGTAGGTGCCCATTTTCATACCAAGACATAAACCTCTGGGGAACTCGTCTATATGTAAAATTGAGACACCTATGGAATTATTCAGAGAAGCAATGGTTATAATGCTACAAAAATAGAAATAATCCAAATGTCACAATAGGAAATGGACATATGGATTACGGTAAATTACACAAAAGGATAATATCTAGAGAGGGAAAAAAAAAGTGCAAAGAAAAGAGAGAGAGACAAACCAAGAAATAGACTCTCAACTAAACTATAGAAAACAAACTAATGGTTACCAGCGGGGAGGTGGGGGGGGATGGGTGAAATAGGTGATGGGGATTAAGGAGGACACTTGTTAGGAGCACTGGGTGATGTATGGAAGTGTTGAATCACTAAATTCTACACCTGAAACTAATATAACACTGTATGTTAACTCTACCAGAATTTAAAGTTAAAAAAATAAAAGTGCAGCTATAAACGTAAAGCAGGGATAAGACTCAAACATATAACATTGAGAAAAAAAGTTACAAAACTCTACATGTAGTAAAATATGCTTCTTAATAATGTATAAAATGCATATTCCTATTATTCAAAATTTTAATTTAACAAAATATTATTTGGGAATCCATACAAATTGAAGAAAGCTATAATACAAAATAGATAAAAGTGACTACTTGCCCAGTGCAAGCCAATTCATATAATTAGGGAAAGGCATATGAAAAAAAATAAAAATGTATAAAACTTAATTTGTATATTTAAGAACTGACAGACAATGAAATGAGCTAAGAAAATCCAAATAACTGCAATGAAAAGTAGATTTTGCACCTTCCAAAATAGATGATGTGGGAATTAAGAGAAATTATTTTTTCTTCATTAGAAGATTTCGAGAAGTTGAAATGTGTACAGATTTCTATAGATATATGGGATTTAGAGAGAATGACAAAGTAACCAGGCATTTGCTTTGACCTCACATCTCTGATTTGTGAAATGATTGGATTATACCAAAGCACCTCCAGGCCCTATCCTGTTTAACATTCTAGAATTCAGGGGTTTTATAGGGGGATTCAGTGTCTTGTGTTGGGGGGTGGGGTTGATTGGGGCGTGAGGTACAACAGGATTTATGGTTTGCGAGTTTTTGTGCTGTACTTACAAGAAAACAAGGACTACAGCTATAAAACTGAAGGACAAGATTTTAAGGAACCTTTTAGTCACACTTCGTTTCACAAAACATAATTCACAGATTTTTCATTTTCAAGAAAACACAGTGGTTTTGTTTTGTATTGCCTACCAAAACAAGAGAAAGAGTTTGTTCAGCTAATGTAAATAATTATTTGAATGCTAAACCTGTCAACTTCAATTTTTCCATTCCTCACCTCACATCTTAATTTCTTTCTAAATGAAATTATTCCCATTACTGGCATAACTTTCTCTCTCTCTCTCTCTCTTGCTCTCTGTCTCTCTATGAATTGAATAGATATATATCTACTTACATAAAAATGTGTCTTTGTGCCTTATTAAGCTTCATCTTCCATAATTTACATCAAGCATCTACTCCAAATTATCTTTCTTGCAAAAAATTATTTTCAGTATTCTTCAGTATATATTTATAATTATATAGATTAATAAATTTCTACTTATGGATACCTTTCATTTTCAGTATAGTAATACTTATTTTTCCAAATGGTGATTTATGGGTACTTTATAATTAGAAATTATTTTGAGTCACCAAGTTGATTTTAAAATTAAATATATTCTACACACTAAATCTTTGAAGATCAGTAACATCTTTCTTGCATATTTTAGTTTTATGCCCTCAAGTTGAAAAGCTATAGTATTTCTCTAATCCAATTCTAAGCCTGGCAAAATTTACTATAATTTATACTTATTTACTTTACTCAGTTTCTTATTATTAAAGTTTGTACAGAATTCAGTGGTTTTTTCCCCCTATTGAATTGTTATGCTCCACATCTGATGACATAGTACATTCATTAAAATGAAAGAGTTTTAAAATTTGTTCATTTTTCCACGATTTGTATGTAAATTCTTAACGTAGTGGGTAAAATGTTTGTTGTTTGCTAAATTATTTCAAAACCAAAAAAATATTAAATGTAATATACTCTTTGACCTTAAAAATTTTAAATGCTATTTCATGGTATTTTTCCTAACAAAAAAGCATTATGTTTTTAATTACCCATTATTAAATATTATATCAATCCTCCCTTCTTCCTAAAGGATGACACATTTAATCATCAGGTAACTTCATGGATTAAGCTGCAATGATCTCATTTCCCTTTTTTTCTTGATGTGGCTTCCTAGCTAGAATCTTCCTTATCTTGCCTCCCCTAAGGCAATGTTAAAACAGATTCTGGCAGAAATTCAGTAATTTCTGAGATGCTTGATTCCCTCTTGCTGATTGTCACTGAAAACAATTGAACATCATTTCCTTGAATATGTTAGTGCTACAAACTAGCTCTTTACTTTTGACAACACTCAGTTCCAAATCAGTGACTTTTTCAATTATTCTTATTCCTTCAATTTTTAATTCTTTTCTGCTTGAGAGAATTGCTGTTGGTGTCTCAATTGGTGCTTAGCATTTCTTTAATGTAGGTGAGTTTATTTTGAAGAGTATTTTAGAGAAAACTCTCTCCTTGACTATGTATGGTTTCATTGCTGTGCTAAATTTTTATACTTGATTAAAAAAAATTATTCTTATTCTCTCTAAAAGAGAATGAATGACAAATACTGGCTATAGTAACTTAAAAATGTACAATGCACAGTCACATATTCAAATGTCTAAGAAATAGAAATCTGTTTAACTTTGTTTAACAAAGCATTTCACATATTACCAGCTACTCATATCCAACAAAATTGTTCAAAACACGAGGGAAATAGAGGTTTAAAACTGTTTTGGGGGCTGCCTGCATGGCTCAGTCAGTTGAGCATCCAGCTCTTTGGTTTCAGCTCAGGTCATGATCTCAAGGTGGTGAGATCCAGTCCCACAGCAGGCTCCACGTTCACCACAGTTCTGCTTAAGATTCTCTTCCTCTCCCTCTTCCCCTTCCCCCACCCCATGTGTGCTCTCTCTCTCGCTCAAATAAATAAATCAAATCTTTAAAAAAATAAAATAATAAAACTGTTTTGGGTAGGACATCTCACTTCAGTTGAGGCGGAATTTATAATGTTCTAACTACTTCTAAGAACTATGGTTTCATCTGTTTTCGGTGGGCTATCATATTACACAAGAAGACATAGCTGTGAAGTTCTAATAACAGAAAACTGAAGAAGAATATGAAGAAGTAGGAAAGAAACCAGCAACCTCCTTTTAAGAAAGAAGGCCTTCAAGATGTCCATCGACAGATGAATGGATAAAGAAGATGTGGTATATATACACAATGGAATATTATGCAACCATCAAAAGGAATGAGATTTTGCCATTTGCAACGACGTGGATGGAACTGGAGGGTGTTATGCTGAGTGAAATAAGTCAGTCAGAGAAAGACATGTATCATATGACCTCACTGATATGAGGAGTTCTTAATCTCAGGAAACAAACCGAGGGTTGCTGGAGTGGTGGGGGGTGGGAGGGAGGGGGTGGCTGGGTGATAGACACTGGGGAGGGTATATGCTATGGTGAGTGCTGTGAATTGTGTAAGACGGTTGAATCACAGATCTGTACCTCTGAAACAAATAATGCAATATATGTTAAGAAAAAAAAAGAAGAAGATAGCAAGAGGGGATGAATGAAGGGGGGGAAATCGGAGGGGGAGACCAACCATGAGAGACGATGGACTCTGAAAAACAAACTGAGGGTTCTAGAGGGGACGGGGGGTGGGGGGATGGGTTAGCCTGGTGATGGGTATTAAAGAGGGCACGTTCTGCATGGAGCACTGGGTGTTATGCACAAACAATGAATCATGGAACACTACATCCAAAACTAATGATGTAATGTATGGTGATTAACATAACATAATAAAATAAAAAAAAGAAGAAAGAAGGCCTTACTAGAGAAACAATCATGTGCTATTAGTTTAGATGGGAAAAGTAGAGTAGGGAAGCAAAAGGATTTCTTATAGAAGACTACAGTTTTAATGTGAAACAGAATGTAACTACAAGTGAAAATAGGTGCCTAGTTCTTCCTATGAAAGAAAATGTGTAGAGTATGTAATGCCAAAAAAAAAAAAGTATCACTGTGTGTAAGCCGTGTGTTTTAACATGGGGCCCCGGTTAGCTCAGTTGGTGGAGTGTGTGACTCTTCATCTCAGGGTTATGAGTTCTAGCCCTACATTGGGTGTAGAGATTACTTAAAATAAAATCTTAAAAATAAAGGAAAAGAAAAAAGAAATGAATAAGAAATAGTTCATGATGTGGGGATTTTCTATTAGAAAATACCAAATGCCAGAGCCATGACTAAAATAAATAAAGGCTAAGCACTCCCTAGATTTAAGTTGCATATCTCAAAATAGATAAAAATTTTCTGAGGAATTCTAGAGAAGGTTGCCAACATAGGTAGGTTACCATTTATTAAATAAGCCGGATGCCTAAAACCGTGCTTATTAAGAACAAAATGTCTGTTGTGTTTTCTTAGAGTTTAAAAAACACCACCACTGCAATATTTGAGCGATTTTATGTAATTTTTTAACCTACAAAATCAATTCAATGAGATTTAAAAAAAATATTTTCTTCATCCAATTTGTTGGACTTATGGGTGTTGGGGAATGAATATAATAAAGCAGCTAATAACCCTACAAATTATTCCCTTCACAATTTTGATATTTAATTCAGTTAGTTTAATATCCTACTACACATGCAGATTGGCATCAAAGAAATAGTCATCACTGTCTCAAAAGGAAATTCCAGAAAATATCAACCCCTAATACTCTTTAATGTAGAGAGTATATTTTATAGAAAAGCACAGAAACTGACTCTGAAAAGTGATGCACGAAAGCCAAAATCAGAAAGCAAAGGAAGTTGATTTTGATTATTTTCACATATACATCAGAGAAACCCGGAGGTAAACATTTATGATCATAATTCTATGTCTAAAATCTGTTTCCTTAAGTGTAAAATAGCTTACTAATTAAGCAAAATATAAATATTCTACGTGTCAAAAATCATTGTGTTAGTTTTCCAGTGTTTTTTTTCTTTTTTAGTTAAATACAATATAAGGATGCATTTTAAAATTCAGTAAAAAAGAGTAAATGCTCAATAGATATTTAACGAATTGAATTCAAATCAGACACATCTTTGATGTTTCTCCCAGTTGTATATCAAGTTCTTTGGATTATGCATATTGGAGAAAAGATTTAGGAGTAAAAGACGTGAAATAAAATTCTTTATT
Source organism: Zalophus californianus (assembly GCF_009762305.2). Classification (NCBI taxonomy): domain Eukaryota; kingdom Metazoa; phylum Chordata; class Mammalia; order Carnivora; family Otariidae; genus Zalophus; species Zalophus californianus. The sequence goes on from NC_045597.1 coordinate 37,390,786, forward strand.
TCACTTTATTTAAAATGAATCTGGCTCTCAAATGTGAATTTTTATTTTGATTCATTTAAATTTAAGGTGGCTCTAAGGTATAGATTCTTATAGAAAAATATCAATAATTTTTTTAAAGATTTTATTTATTTATTTATTTGAGAGAGAGAGAGTGAGAGAGAGCATGAGAGGGGAGAGGGTCAGAGGGAGAAGCAGACTCCCTGCTGAGCAAGGAGCCCGATGTGGGACTCGATCCCGGGACTCCAGGGTCCTGACCTGAGCTGAAGGCAGTCGCTTAACCAACTAAGCCACCCAGGCGCCCGAAAAATATCAATAATTTTATAATAACCCAGAACAGTGTAAGGAATTGAAATACAGGAAATAAGCCTCAAAGGTTACTGCTGATTGAATAAAGAATTCTTTATGAAGGAAAGTTTGTAAATATTTTACTTCTCAAATTAAAAATGAAAGAAAGGCCACAAATATTTAGCTTAATAAACTTTAGCGTAATTGGTAAATGCAGCAAATCGTGTGCTCCTAAGTTATTAGGAATACCACTTCTCCTTTTGTCTACTTCTGTTTTTGCCTACATGCTTTTTTTGTTTTATAAATCTCGTAGATTCTGAATAAACTACCATGTTTAAACTTTTTACTTAACTGTCCATTTTAGGAATGATATTTAAAATGGAGAATAAATACCGAAAAAGACTGATCAGCAAACATCCATTATCAATTACATCAGTAAATATCATTGGCAATAAGGGGCACAACTAACCTTCCAGGGATGATTTTGGGGGCAAAACAATATACTTAATTGCTTTCCAGTCCTGCACTGATGAGGTTGTTTAAGACTTCCTTAATTTTTAATGTGATTTTAATTTTGAAGGAACAATGCCAAGGCTTAATTATACTTCTTCACCCTTATGGGCAGTTTTCATCCATGGATATAACAGTATCTACAAGTGCTATTCCTTTTTTATACACAGGAAGGAAATTAAGCCTAGAGAAGAGCTAAGTGACTAGCTAAAGGTCATAGAACTCATCAGTAGAATGGCTGTACAAGTAATAGAACCACAGATGTCTCTTCTAATCCTATCTACCAACTCAAGAAAATTTCCATTCGTTCACTGCCTAGTTTTCCTATAAAAATGTGAAGAGACACTGACAACTTCTTGACCAATGATGGGTTAGACAGAAAACTTACAAACTTGGAGATTTTGTCTTAATAATTTCACTTGTTATCGAGATCGTTCTTACAAAAAAGATATTATAAAATTAAGCTCTGATATATTTAGAATTCTATCAATTCAAAGTAGTATAATACCTGGACACTCAGTATTGATTCTTTTTAGACTGAATTGTACAGACATTGCCCTATCATATGTCCTTGAATCAGTATTGCAGAAATCCAATTGCCCTACCCTTAACCTTTTCACGAAGGCTGATTTTAGCTATTGTGTGTATGAGGCCTGTAAAATAGCAATGTCCCCGTGGGAATCATGATAATGGAAATTAAACAAACAGGTACTGAAGCAAGCTTAACAATTCAATGTCACAAGCAGGAAAATATATGCAGCTCTAAATTTTATCACAATTAGCTCCTGTCGGTTTGTTATACACTTCAACATTCAATGTGAAAATTGAAATTATCTATTTACCTTCAAAAATTTTTAATGATGTATTATTATCTACTTGCCATGAAAACTATATAATATTGATTGGAGTCTCTTGACAGAGAAAGCATGTAAGCTAATATGTCAGCAAAGCATCCCAAAAGCAACTGATGCTTTTTCTATTGATTTCTCAACCTTGGAAAAAGACCATGAGTTCCCAAACATGCTCTGAGAAATACTCCTTAGAGAGAGGACTATATCTGTGTGCATATTATTTCAAAATAATATTATAGTGCTTTTGAGCCCTAGATTGACATGAAGTTCATTTCAAACTTTGTATAGAGGAAGATGTTAGTCTTTCTCAGAAAAAACTTACATAGATTTGAGTTTACATATTGATACTTTAGAATACGATTAAGGCCTTATGTAAAACAGGGACTTCCTTGCTACTTTTTTCCATCCCAGTATGTAATCTATCTGTTACTTATTGTTTTTTCCCAAAGTTTAAAATTCTTCCTTATCATCTGCTATCTTTGACTTTTGTTCCATATATAATGGAGTTGCTTTTAAGAGTTTAAGTCCAGGAAAAAAAAAAATGGTAGAAAAAATCTGTATGACACTGAGCCAACATTGAGCAGGTCCCAGACAAAGGAGGATATTAACGAAGGTGAGGCCGTCTGGACTCTTGTCATCTATTTTGCTTTTCTTCTCAAAGCATTTGCTGAGAACTCAGGCAGTGGGATGCTGCTAAGAGTCAGAAAAGCTGACAGAGATTTAGGCTCCCTCACAGGACAGAGGAGACCAAAAAAAAAAAAAAAAAAAGTGGGTTGGAAATGCAGAGAAGTGAGCTGAAACATCAGTTTGATCCCCGAGGCATTTGCACATTACTCTGGCTAAGCCAGGAGGGTAAAGTGCCAAGTTGAAAGTGGCTGAAAGAAAGCATAGCAGAGCTCTCAGTAATGTCATGATACTAAGGAGCCGAAAGTTGGAGTTCAGGAAGGAACAAGGAAGATCCTGGGAAACAATGACCCCTGGAGCTCAATGACACCTATGAGCACCGCTTTTCAAGATAGACTGAGGCTTGGGGGACTAAAGCCAGCCCTAGTCCCTGGACTGAAGGAACTTACTCTCCCCTAGACCCTCACACAGGATAATGTGCGTCTTCTCGGGAGGGAGATAACATCACTGTAGAGATGCTGTCAGTTCCTTAATATCTCCCTGGACCTTTACTATACTATTCTTTACTATACTGTTTACCAGTGCCATTTCCAAATCCTAGAACCTCCATCTCCTTGCTGCGGGCTTTCTGTGGCTGCCAGAGCCCAGTGGTCCAGCATTAATATGGCTGGCCAGCAATGGTGGGGAGTTAATCACTCTCTACTCATCACAAGCAGACCTTACCTAATGACAGATGCTTTAGCTCCCTTGCCCCTTGCATGAGGCATCTCTGAAGTGCATGCTCTCAACTATATCTGAGACTTCCTCAGTGGGAATGGGCTTCCTTTTCCCATAGTGGTGATGAGTTTGATAATAGATATTTTATTGGCTCCTTTTCCTGCCCCTCCCTGACTTCCTCACTCCCCTACAGGCATTTCCTGGACCTCTCAAATAAACTGCTTGCATTCAAATTCTTGTCCTTGTTTGTGCTTTTGGAGGAACCCAAACTAATACAAGTAGTCAATACTTCTATACTTTATATACCTGGTTTTCAATAGACAACAATTAGTCACACTAAAAAAACAGAACAAAGAAGGGGAAAAGTTGAAACAGACCCTCAAATAACGATAGATGCTGATTTCAAAATACAGTCCTTAAAATAACTGGTCTTTAATCAATCTTCATAATTCCATAACATATATTCACGATCGAAGGAAACAGGAATATGTCACCCCAAAATATGCCTTTAAACATACACATGGTTTTGAGTTAAAGGCACTTAAAAAAACAGTAGGTGTAAGAAGGGTATTCTCACCCTTCCCTTTTTCTTCTTGAAAGCAGAAAATAAAACCCCCATATGGAAAATGTCCTCCCAATAACAGGAGGAAAGAAATATTCCTGTCATCAAGAACAAGAACCTGAAACCAAAAAATTTCTGTACAAACAGACCTTGTTGAAATAATTATCTTACTTTAAATAATTTAGTTATTTTACCATTTTTTTCTTTGTTCAACTTAATATAAAAGCATTTGGGTTTTGCCACTTATTTCAGTCTTTATTCTTTATGAAGCCTTCAGTATCATGAAAAACCTGCATTAATTTTTATGCTTTGCTCCTGTTAATCTGTCTTGTGCCAATTTAAATCCTTAGGACCAGCCAAAAACCCTGAGAGGTTAAAAATAAAGTTTTGCCTCTCCTACACAAGGAAGAGTTTTAAGAGTTTTCAAACTATTACATATACATATAAAGGTTCCTGTTTCATAATGGCAAGTTCTCATGCCCAAACCCACTGGTTTTCTTAGTCTTGAGTTTGGCTACTGCTTAGTTTTCTTGTTGTCATATCTATATTTGCACTTTTATTCATCATTTCTAAAATTAGAATGGACAGTGCACGGTCTACCCACTTCTTCCTAGGATGAAAATTTGCTTTGGCTTTTATCCTCCTGCTTCTGTTCTCACTATAGGATCCTCTATTTTCCAGAGTTGTAAAGCAATCATGCCTGCAATTGAAGCCTGTCCAATTTATATTTAACGGATATTGTTTAATTTGTGAATTTCCTATTTTGAGAATTCTCAAAGTCCCTTCTCTCATCTTACTGTGCTGAGTACTTTGTAATCATTTGATAAATCTTTTATCGCATCACTTTACAATGATGGTTAGGAATCTATTTGCTGTATTTTGATTCTCACTATATTTTCCTCTCATAAAATAAATAAGCCTTTGATAAAACACACAGCGTCCAAAAGGGTAGATATGACAGGGTAAGAAGACAGGCTAGTTTAAACAATTTTAATGCTGAGTGATAGATATTACAGATTTTCTCATACCTTGTTTGCTTTGAATGCATGCAGTTTTTCCCCTCACACTATAATGCAAAGAGAAAATACTTCCAAGTATATATTTTTTCTGAATCTAACCTCTACTAGAGTCAAGTTTGAGCACAGTAATTTTGAGTTCATGCCTCCAACAGTTATTGAACATATAATTTTGTTAAGCTATTTCTACCAAATACTTGGTAGATTTTTTCAAATTTAAATTGCATTAACCAATAATTAAAAAAAAAACGTAGTCTGTCAAAATCAAACCAATTTGACTTGTGGATAATGATTTATTTTGCAAAACAGGCTGTGTAAGGAAAACCTCATAATCCATTCTCCTTCCATTATATCTTATATTTCTTTCTATCTTGATTTAGAGTATATTAAAATGATTAAATACACAAGGTTTTATGAATTTGTTTTCAAGGAATAAGAAAGAGAAGCACATTATATGAGCCTTATTTTGTCCACTACCAAGTCTCTTAATTTCTTTAGAAACAATGAACTGAACAAAGTCACTTAGTCACTTGGACTGAGAACAGATTGAATTAGCAAATAATTCAGTCATCCCAATTTTGCATTTGTTGCAGATCCTAAAAATTACCCACCCCTACATGGGTGGGGTCGAAAAATTACCACTACATTAAAACCTTGAGGAGAAGAAAGAAGAGTTTTCATAACTTGCTTTGGCATTGTCTAAAACATCCAATTTTGTATGTAGCTGGTTTTGTTTTGCTTTATTGTTTTTTTCCTTTGCCATGTGCCCTGTGACTACTTCAGACTGGTAACCTGATGGGATTTGGGAACCCATCTCTTTGACTGATTCCTTATCTTCTTCTTTACTTCATAGTACCTTGCCCTGTACACAGTGTGGACTCTAATAAATATTTGACGGAGAAAGATCTAGTAGCAAGAAAACAAGCTGGCAAGACGTAGAGAGTGAAATCTATGGAAGAATAATTAGGGAGGAACTCCTTGTTCATGTGCACCCTGGTAAAACACTGAGGAAAAGCTTCAAAGTGATTTGAAGTGAACTCTCCCAGATAATCAACAGTGACCTAGTTAAAACTGTAAAGACTGATATAAAATTGGCTCTGTAGAGGGCATTTTTCCATCTACTAAAATGTCGTGTGTAACCAATAAGAGCATGTGAAAAATTACGAAGTAAAACGAGTTTCTATTTTGCCCAACTCTTTCCCTCTGTGTATTTTTCTTTTTATCCATCAATGAGTTATCCTTTTCTCCCTATTAATATAAAAAGTATCCACTCACAGCTATCCCCATGTCTCTTACCCATGTTTAGAAAACATGCTCTGCGCAGACATATCCCTCTTTCTTTCCCGCATCATGATTGACCTCACATGTCTCATTCCATCAAGTCACAGTCAAGCGGGTCCATTTTTCTATCTCTAAGAAACTACTTTCCATATTTATTAGATGAGGGACTCTACTTACTACATACTCCTCATATTCCCTTCCATGTGCAGAGAGCTCGTGATTACCTTCATTTTGTCCCCTCACTTAACCCCATCCTTGGGAATATAGAGTGAATAACCTGAAAAGTTGAGTTTTGAGAAGAAACGGAGTTTTATGTACCCAAGATTCTTCCTCTTCTTCTTGGGAATAATGTTGCCACCTGAAGCTCCTATTTTCCTCCATTTCTCCATGCCAGAACTTTCTATCTGTATTTAAATCTGTTTAATTCAGGGCGTAAGGATTAGAATACTTGCCCACATATATGATCTGATCCTCCAACTTAGCCTGTATCAAAAAGGAAATGATATTTTGACCTCCATATGTTGCTATCCTTGTTTCTCAGTAGGTTAAGAATTGATGTGGCAAACAAGGCTGCTAATTATTTTGTGTCCTCTTAAATCAAATCTAGTTAGCAGTCCTTCCTGGTAGACAACAACCTTGTCTAACACTAAACATTGGAGCTTTTGTCTAAAGAAAAGGGACCTGGAAAGAAAACAGTTTTCCCTACTGACATGAAGATGTTGCCTGAGTCAAAGTTCATATTTTATTCACATACACTGATCATTTCTGAATTTTTTTCTGATGTTGTTATACAAACTGGAATGATTTTTACTTTAAAAACAGACAAATAGAAAATAAGTAAAGGAGATTATACAAAAACAAGAATCTAACGAAACTACTGGAAGAGGTACAGCTTGTCCCAATATCCTCTCCTAAGCAAATGGTCATGAGTCAATTCCAAATGGATTAAAAAAAAAATTTGACCCCAACATTGGCTCTGTAGCAAAAAAATCTAGAACAACAAAGAGTCATCCTTATATTTACTTCAAATAACTATGGCTTCACCCTGGTGCCATGCTTTGGCAGGCATGTATGGCAACCCTCCTGCCACCCACATGTCCACAGAGTTAGGGGTTCAGTAAGGTCAATGGATGTTTAAAGTCAGAATCCATACTCAAGTTCCCCTTAAGGCCGACTTTGGACACACACGACTGACCTCAGAAATCCCTGGATGTGCTATATGCTTGCGTTGAGTCCTACAAGTTAGGAGCAGGTCTATAAGGGTCTTCCATAAAATAAACCAGAGGAAGAAGTGTAAGATTCCCTGAGGGATTTGCAATTCATAGAAAGAGAACATTTAATAGGATACCTGTGTCTTGTCTTGGACCAAATGAAAGCTTCTTTGGTATTCAGTTGGTCCGTTATTATTTATGATAAATCAATAAAACTGTATTTACAGATTAAGTCATGTTAGATTGCATGTATCTTCTCAGTAACCTTGAAATGATAATTAATATTAACAATGACAGCTTAGATAGTAAGAGAAGTTGATGTTTCTTCTCTTTTTCTGTCTCTAAGTATCAATATTCCTCATTTCTCTTTTACTCAATTTTTTCTTTTTTTACTATGCTTCCTACTTTGGCCTCAGCCAAAATATTTACTTCTATGAATATGACTCTTAACCATTCCCTCTAATATCAGTATTCATATTACATATTTCTCTTTTTAATGGCTTTATTGAGGTATAAATTGCCTATAATCAAATTGACCATTTTTAAGTATACAATACATTGATTTTTAGTAAATTTACAGATTTATGTAACCATTACAACAATCCACTTTTAGAATATCTCCAGCATCCCATAAAGATCCCTCATGGGCATTATCAGATATTCCCTGTTCTCATATCCAACCCCAAGAAAGCATTAATTTACCTTTTCTCTATAGATTTGTGTTTTTTTAATAGACTTTAGTATTTAAAACAGTTTTAGCTTTATAGAAAGTACAGAAAGTTCTCATATATCCCAAACACTTTTTCCCAAGTTATTCACACCTTTAGGTACTATGGTATATTTGTCACAATTAATGAACCAATACTGATACATTTTTATCAACTGTAAAGTTGAAATCAGTGTCAGTCCTCCAATTTTGTTCTTCTTCAGGATTGTGTTGACTGTTCTGTGCTTATTGCTTTCTATATAAACTTCAGAATCATTTTCCTTTTAAATCTACAAAATTGCTTGCTGGTATTCTCCTCAGGATTTCATTGAACCTATAGATCAACTTGGGAAAAGTAGACAGTTGAAGAATGTTGGGACTTCCTATCCACGAACACACAATATCTTTTTATTTATTTACATCTCGTTTGGCTTGTCTCATCAGGTAGTTATGGTTCTCTACATATGTTTTGAACATATTTTGCTAAGACCTAAATATTTCATATTTTGGTGCTGTTATAACTGGTATTATGTTTTTATTTTCAAATTCCAATTGCTTATTATTGGTGTATAGGAAAATAATTGACATTTGTATATTAACTTTGCATCTTGGGACCTTACTCTGTATTAGTTACAGAATTCTTATAAATTTTTTTGTGATTCTTGGGATTTTCTAGATGGACTATCATGTTATCTTTGAATAAAGAGATTTATTTCTTCCTCTCCTGTTTACATAGCTTTTGTTTTCCATTTTTAAAAATCTTATTGCACTAGATCAGTCTTACAATATGTTTGCTGAATAAGAGTGAAAGGAAAGGACTAGACGAGAAGAAATCTTTATCAAGTTCCCAAACTTGGTGGGGGAGTATAGTTTCTCAAGATTAAATATGATGTTATACATTTTTTGTAGATGTTTGTTATTTCGAAGAAAGTTTATTTCTAGTGTGCTAAGAGTTTTTATCAATAATGGGTTTGGGGAGCACCTGGGTGGCTCAGTCAGTTGAGCTTCTGCCTTCGGTTCAGGTCATGATCCCAGAGTCCTGGAATCGAGCCCTAAGCCCCACAATGGACTCCCTTCTCATCAGGGAGCCTGCTTCTCCCTCTCCCTCTGCCTGCTGCTTCCCCTGCTTGTGCTTGCGTGCACTCTCTCTCTCTGTCAAATAAATAAATAAAATATTTTTAAAAATAAAATAAAATAATGGGTTTGGGAGTTTATCAGTTTTCATTTTGCATCATTAACATGATCATATGATTTTCATTCTTTAGCCTGTTAATATAATGGATTATATTGGTTGATTTTCAAATAAGGTACCAACCTTGAACACCCAGGCATTGCATATAATTCCTTTTTTTTATACATTGTTGGATTTGACTTACTACTATATGTTAAAGACTTTTGCACCTACATTCATCAATGATTAGTCTATTGTTTTCTTATATAGCTTTATCTGTTGGGAATTTAGGTAATGGTGGTTGTGGATAGTTGGTATCTTTTTTTCCCCCTTAAATATTTGTTAGAATTCACTAGTGAAAAACTCTGGACCTGGCCCTTCATTATTTGAAAGGTTATTAATTATCGATTCAACTTATTCAATAGATAGGGGTGTATTCTGATCATCTCTTTTCCTCATGTAAATTTTGATAGTTTATGCGTTTCAGGAAAGTTGTTCATTTCATTTCAGTTATCAAATTTGTGGCCCAGAATTGTTCATAATATCCTTTTATTATACTTTTAATTGTTATGGCAAGATAGGGACTTTCCCTATTTCATTTCTGATATTGAGAACTTGCATATTCTCCTTTTTCTTAGTCAACCTGGCTGGGGCTTACTGATTTGAATGATCTTTTCAAAGAGCCCTTTTGGTTTCCTTGATTTTCGCAATGCTTTTGTGTTTTAAATTTCATTGATTTCTAGAATTTTTTTTTTCTAGTGCATATTAAGCTTAAATTGCTTTTCTGTCTCTGGTTTGCTAAAGTTGCAACTTAAATTACTGATTTTAGACATTCTTTATTTCCAATATCTGCATTTAATGCCATAAGTTTCCTTCTCACTATTGCTTTTACCACATCCCAGAAACTTAATAAATTCCATTTTCATTTTCACTTAGTTCCACTTGAGAAACGTATTTGACTCATGTGTTATTTAGAAATGTATTGTTATTCTCCAAATATTTTGGTATTTTTCCAGCTATCTTTCTGTTATTGATTTCTAGTTTAATTGCATTGTGGTCTGAGAACACATTCTGTATTATTTCTATTCTAGCAAGTTTATTACAGTGTGTTTATGGTTCAGAATGTGTTCTGTCTTGGTGATTGTTCCATGTAAGCATGAGAAGAATAGGCATTTTGCTGTTGTTGGATAGAGTATTTTTTAAAAATCAATTAGATCAAGTTGACAGTGCTGTTCTGGTCAGTTGTATTCAGCTGTATTAAGTTATTGCCAATAAGTGAGAAATGCTAAGATACATCAAAAGACCATATTGTGGAGGATGGAAAAACTGGAAAGGAGCGTAAAAATCTTCCATGAATATGCTGTGTGCTTGAATTTCTTTCCCTCTGTGGATTAAGATAAAGATTACTCTTTTTCATTTTAGGATTAATTTTAATTTCTTTATATGTTATATATATTACATAAAATAAGATTTGTGTGTAATTTAATGAACTATTCATAGATTCCAAAGAAAATCCATTTTTAAGTTATCATTTGGAATATAATATATCTGTTACATTCAGAAAAAATAATAAAATCTCAAAAAAAATCTTAGAAAACATGTGAGCCAAGGAAGTTTTTTCTTTTCAACTACAAATGTATATATATTTTTGCCACAAGCACTTTTGGATTTCTGATGACTTGTACTCATTCCCATTTACCAGTAAAATTTGAAGTGTTGTACATTCATATAGGAGAGTGAGAGAGAGAGAAAGGGAGGGAGGGTGTGTGTCTGTGTTTCTATAAGTATGTGTGTGTAATTGCTATTAGAAACTAATACAGCTATTTATAGATGACAAGACCATCACTAACAGACACTTTTTAAGGGTGGAGAGTGAGAAGACAAGCATGGTCATATCTGTGCCAGCAAGAGAATTTGCATTAGGTCCCTGTGACTGCTTTCAAAAATTGCCACAGAATTGTTGGCTTTGAACAGCATAGATTTATTTTTTCATAGTTCTAGAGGCCAGAAGTCTAAAATGGGGTGTTGTCAGGGATGTACTTCCTCCAAAGGCTCTAAGGAAGAATTTACTTCTGGCCTCATCCAGCTTCTGGTGGCTGTTGGCATTCCTTGGCACCCTTGCTATTCCTTGAGCTTTTAGTGATATCACTGAAATCTCTTCCTGTCTTTACATGGCGTCCCCCTCTGTGGGTGTATATCTTCTCCTCTGAGTTTCTATCAAATCTAACTCTGCCTTACTCTTATAAGGATTTGTCACTGGATTCACGGCTTACCTGGGTAATCCAGAATAAGCTTCTCCTCTCAAAATCTTTAACTTAATCACATTTAAAAATACATATATCTAGGGGAACCTGGGTGGCTCAGTCAGTTGAGCATCTGCCTTTGGCTCAGGTCATGATCTTGGGGTCCTGAGATCAAGCCCCGCATCAGGCTCCCTGAGCGGGGAGTCTGCTTCTCCTTCTGCCCCTCCCCCTCACTCATGCTCTCTCTCTCTCTCTCAATGAAATAAATAAAATCCTTTTAAAAATACATATATTTATATATATCTGTATGTATATAGATATATATGATGATATTGATATTCTTTTTTTTTACCATAAAAGGTAAGATTTATAGTTTCCAGGGATTAGAATATGGACATATCTTTTTGACACCACCATTAAGACCACCAAAGTCTGCCCTTTGGCACACAAGCATTTGTGTTTGTCCTACATACAAGAGTTATTTACCCCATTTTGTTATCTCTACAAGTCTTGTCCTATTATAACATCAACTCTAAGGCAAATATTTCATGTAAATGTTTTCAGTCCAACAGCCACAAATCTCATTTTTAAAGTCCTCTGTATCAAATATGGATCAATACTATCTCTGGGTCAATACCCAGAAAGTCTCTCCAAGACCAGACTCTAGCCACGCTCCTCTGAGACTTCTCAAAGAGGCCTCAACCTTAAGTCTATGAAACTTGAAAAAACATTAACAGTTTCTAAGAGCTCAAGGCTGCATACTGAAGATAACTCTAGCCTCTCTTAACCTGTATATCTGAAAAAAGAAATAATAAGTCTTCTAAAAAATTTACTGTTTATTCTATATCTGAGGATAGGGACTCTCTCTTCTATTCTCTGTGGGTAAGTTGAATCCCAACTTTGATAATTTCCAGTCAGCAAACACAAATGGCCTAATCACATTTACACTGACTAACCTTTTGTAATTTTTTTTTTTACTTCCCTGACTTTGTTGAGCCCTCACTTGCCCCAGTCCCTACTCCCTTAATCTGCATTAACCTCTGCACAAATTAAAGTTCAGTTCAGTTTGTGCTGGACTCTTTTTTTCTATTGCAATAATTTCAACTGATCAAATCTCCCCTTAACACTTGAAGTAGCGTATGGTTTTATCTTTGACAATATGATCTATTCTAGGAAAAATTCCCTTCATTGGTGGACCTGTGAAACTAGAAAACAGGTTATCTGCTTTTGAAATACAATGGTGGCACAGACGGGCAAGAGCTAACCATTATGGACATTCCCTTTCTGAAAGAGAAAAAAATGGGAGGAATAAAGGAGACATGGGCCCCAAGCAAGTTTAAAATCAAGCAGCATTATTCAAATAGCTTTTAAGCCTTGAGAATAATTTGCTGTGGTTCAGTGTTCCATTCTATAGGTCTGTGATGTTGCCCTCTGGACACCTGGATGCACCAACCCATCTCTTCCCCTATGACTCTACTCTTTGCGTTCAAGGATCCGCCCTCAGAGTTTTATTTTGTTTTGTTTTGTTTTCCTTTTTCTTGAAAGGAAGCACATGTTTGCTGTCGATAGTAGTGCTATCAGATGTTTCTACCTATAGAATTTTGGAATTCTGACATCGTTTTCTCAATTCATTCTTCTGTCTCTTTCCATCCAAGCTAGTAGTATTTCTAGTGATGTAAAATTCTCAAAAACCTAGTGGGGCTCCTGTGTATGTCATAGAAGTCAATATCATTAGATAGGAGGCTCCTCTTCAGATCTTTCCTGGATAATCCCATTTCTGTGTTTTGCTTCACAGAGGTGGTTAAGTGAGTGGATCCGTGTGTCACATGCCTAATTTCTTTAGCAAATGGTTTCCAGCCATATCCTTGGGCTTTTCTCCAGAGCATGCATTTAGAACAAGGAATCTCCTAATATTAGCATGTTTTGTTATCTGTATACATTGAGACTTTCTTTTTTTTTAAAGATTTTTTTTTTTTATTTGAGGCAGAGAGAATGAGAGATAGAGAGCACGAGACGGAAGAGGGTCAGAGGGAGAAGCAGACTCCCTGCTGAGCGGGGAGCCCGATGCGGGACTCGATCCCCAGACTCCAGGATCATGACCTGAGCCGAAGGCAGTCGCTTAACCGACTGAGCAAACCCAGGCGCCCTACATTAAGACTTTCTAAATCGTGAAGTCTGTATACATTATTATATGTGAAACTACCTCAAATTCCTTGGTATCCCTGGCTAAAAGAATTCACTTGTCAGAAGTAAAAAGTGAGAAATTATTTTTATTGGAAGAGTTTAAATGATTTATGAATTTTCATATCAGCATTTTGCATCTGATTATTTCAATTTTATATTCAGAATACAGATTTTAAATGTAAGATCTATTATTCCTCTAAGTACATTTTTTTGCCTAACCCTTCCCAGGTGACAAGAGCATTATATTATTCAATGACATCACATAGATATTTTTAAAGGAGTATTCATTATTTTTCAAAGAAATGGGGTAAGTAACGAGTCACATAGATGTTTGCAAGGTCATATACATTTTGAATTTTAATTGTAGTACAAATAAAAATATGGAAGTAATCATAAGCAATAGGATGAAAAAAAATAATTCATTTAATACTCAAATCTTGGAGCTGCTAATAAGAGGGTCTGTAAAAAAACAAAACAAACAGGTAAAAATCAGAGTATATTTTAAGATCATAAAGGAATTTACTACAATCTTTTTACAGATGTAAGTCAATCCTTGATGCATGATGATTCTGTTGTTGAAACTGGATGTTTGCTCTTCAAGAATATAAAACTCTTCCCGAAGAGGAATTCCTTTATCTTGTGCAGAGGATTCACCATATTGAGTATCTATCCAGAAGAGATTGAAAACATCCCAGCTAATCCTCCAAGCAACTGTAAGGTATTTTCTTCTAAGAATTACACTAAAGGTTCATGTTTGGACTAGGAAAAAACACATTCTTGTCAGCAAAACTGAAGACTTAGCTCCTTAAAAGCAGATTTTTTACTTCACTCATAAGGGGTAAGTAACTTTTACTGTGTCTTTAACTCTGGCTTTACACATGTCAACTTACTGAATCCCTAGGAACTTTATCTTAATCCACTTTTAGAAATATGATACTATGTCACAGAGGCAGTATAATAGAAGCTCCAACTGAGGTCTGCAATGCAGCGCAATTCATGGTCTTTCTGAAACAGTTACCCATGTCCCCCTTACTTGACTAATATCTCTTAGCCAACCAGTGCATTAAAGCTACTGTTTGCAAAGCTTGGTTTTGGTGAACGTGCCCTCCTGTATGCTTCTCATCCAACATCTTCACTAAAGTGTTGTTTTTTAGCCTGTAATAAGCTTACACTCTAAAGCCAAGCCTTACTTAGACCAACTTGTATGGAGGAAATCTACCCTGTGTCTAGTTCAAACCTCTAAAATAAATCATCTCATAGTTTCTCATTAACAGGACATTTTCCTTTATCATATTAGTTGCATGGGGACAGTCAAATATAAGGTACATTAGGCATTAATTTATGCAGTAGCATTGTTATGGCTAAAGAAAAATCACCATCTACTGATTTTTGGTGAGCAAGATATTTTGCTTATGTTCAATCAATATAAAATTAATTTATCATTTTGTCCTGAAGCTTGAATTCATTTCCAGTTTCTGAATGTATAGGCATACTTTATTTTTTCTGGCTGAATAAGGATGTATACATTATTGTGAAATAAACATTTTCCCTGTGAACCTAAAGAAGTCAAGGATATCTCAAGAAAACTAATAAATAGTAAAGAATTGTGTTCAACCCCAGGTCACATTCCTCATGATTTCTAATTTCTTCAGCCTCAGAGAGCAAACATTTCTGCATCTGTGTATTCAGAATCCTGTTCAGTGAAGTGAATTAACCCAACCCATGAGCATGGTAAATATAATATGCCATGAGGTATATTTGACATGTTTTTTTTTCTTTTAGCATACAACCCAGTGATTTCAATCTTAATGCTATGTAAAATGCTAAGTCCCTACTTGATAGTACCTTGACCATCGCTAGAGTCCAACTCCAAAGACATAGATTATGAGAAGCTTTAAAAAATAAATTTTAATTATATATATATTCACTTCCCTCAATAGTTATTTAGGTTTTGATATTATTTTGGTTTGTGGACTCCCCTGAGAATCAGAATCTATCTCTCTCTCGAAAGATGATTTATTTATACTTTTTTGTTATTTTTTTACAAAAATTCAGATAATAGTCAAATGTCTGGGAAATTTTCATGCATATGAGTTTTAGAAAGCACAATCTATAGCATGGTTAGAAGATACCAAAAATATATCATTACTGATTAAAGTAATTTCAAGCAGTTGTGTCCTGGCAAAATATGAAACTCTATCTCTTAAAAGTAAATAGCATATATATATATATATTTTTTAAAGATTTTATTTAGTTATTTGACAGAGAGAGAGCGAGAGAGACAGCAAGAGAGGGAACACAAGCAGGGGGAGTGGGAGAGGGAGAAGCAGGCTTCCCGCTGAGCAGGGAGCCCGATGCGGGGCTCGATCCCAGGACCCTGGGATCATGACCTCAGCCGAAGGCAGTCGACGCTTAACGACTGAGCCACCCAGGCGCCCCTAAATAGTATATTTTTAAGTACTGGATCCTTCTTTTTAATAATGGTACCTATGCAAAAGAAAGAGATTTCACTCAGAGCTGTGACAGTTTTATATTCTTATGAAAGCTCAGATGTTTAGATATTAATTCCCCTCAGTAGAAAAAAATTGCCATTAATAAAAGCCACTATTACAATACTGCAGATTATAGGAGATCAAAGAAGAAAAATAGATTAAGGAAATCCAGTGGAATTTGACTGTGAACAATTAGAAATCCCAAGTGCTTCCACTGAAATACACATATTTGATCTGTAATAACAGCTGGTGAATTACTCATTCAAATTTTAATTCCACAGAGGTTGTTCTACTTTTTAGTCTTCCATTTAATGGCACGTGTCTGTTCTAATCTATATATTTCTTATCAAATAAGTTCCCTGAATGTAATTTTTGGTAAAATAACCAAAAAGAAATTTGTTTAAATAAAATATAATTAGTACTAAAAATAATGGGAACGTGATCATCATAGAGTGACCTAATTTTAATACCAGATATTTTTCGTATAATTTAGAAGTCATTTTTCAAACTCATGGAGGAAGAGTTTAAGTATTAGAAAAATAAAATTTCCCCCAGTGTCTCATCTAATGTTATGCCATTGGAAAATGACATGAACACATAACCTATTCATTTGAAACATGTTTATTGTCTTTTCCCCTTATCATTATCACTTTAACTTTTTAAAATGTATTCATATATTTTTTAAAGATTTTATTTATTTATTTGACAGAGAGAGAGCGAACACAAGCAGGGGGAGTGGCAGGCTTCCCGCTGAGCAGGGAGCCTGATGCGGGGCTCGATCCCAGCATCCTGGGATCATGACCTGAGCCGAAGGCAGACACTTAACGACTGAACCACCCAGGCCCCATATTCATATTTTTAAATCATTTCATTTACTGGCCTAATAAAGTCTATGTAGCTTTTGCCTGCTGTTTTAAGCAGAACTTTTGAAAAATATGTTTAGAATAAATTATCCTTTAAGTATAGTTTCTCTTAAAATTTCGAACATATTTATAATAGATGCTTGTGAACCTTTGTGTGTAATAAGGGCAACTTCTAGGCCCACTCAGAGTTCATTTCAATTCACTGATTATGGGTCACATATTCTCTTTTACTCTAAACTCCTGGACTATTTCCCAGTTTGTGCATGCCCACTGGTGTTTCTGCTTGATGTTTACATTCTCCCTTTAATTATTAACCTGATTTCCAAGCACTCATTCCTGTATCTATGTAGTTAAGTGTTCAGTCAACAATTTGGGCAGTGAGTACTCCAACACCTCAAGCCTGTAAGACTTACACTGTCTGCTGATTTGTCCCTGGTAGACTGGGAAGCACATTCAAAGGTCAACCAATTAGCAAGTTTTCAAGGCCTTTACTTTCCACCAGGTCCTCTTCGATGTCTCCCAGGCATGTGTGCAGTTTCTCAGTAACTGGGTTTGTGTGGAGAACATATGGCTCTTTCGTTTCAAGGTCTCCTGGTTAAATTGCTGGCTTGTCTGCACTTACTCCAACCAAAACCACAACTTCAGACTATAAAAGGTTTGGGTTTTACTCATTTGTTTTTCACCAAGTTCATCACTATTAGAGGACAAAGCTATGGGGTTTTGCCTGGCCCAGATCCATTTTGTTCACTCTGGGGGCAAAGCTGATTATTTAGGGGACCAACCACATCCTTGTAAAACCATGTTATATCAACTATGGAGGAATAGAAGAGGCCTTTGGTGAGAAAGTCACAGACTAGTGCAATTCTTTCATGAAGATTTATTATTTTTCAAGTAATAAATATTTCTGAATTTGCTGTCTGCCTATGGTCTATTTCTAGAGCCTGAAAACAATAGTTTTGGTCAATATTTTTTTACAGTTTTTTTTTACAGAAAGGATTTCATGAACCTCTTCATATCACCATAGTTGAAGTTCCTTGAATATGCTATTGAATATGACCTTGACTATGACTATTGCATTTGTAGTAGACCTATTTCCCTACTCCTCAGTGCCCTTTACGTCACATCACAGAGCCTGAGGACCATGGAGACAATGGAACATGACCCAGAGCTTGACAGCAAATTAGGTGGTTGGTCTGTGTGAATCTTTGACCTGAGGTGAGGATTCCTGAGACTTCTAGGTTGACTCTCATCTGTAAGTGCACAGGTGTAAACTGCAATCATCTTTTCTTTTGAAGATTTTATTTATTTATTTGAGAGAGAGAGAGAATGAGAGAGAGAGAAAGCACATGAGGGGGGGGAGTGTCAGAGGGAGAAGCAGACTCCCTGCCGAGCAGGAAGCCCGATGTGGGACTCGATCCCGGGACTCCAGGATCATGACCTGAGCCGAAGACAGTCACTTAACCAACTGAGCCACCCAGGCACCCTGCAATCACCTTTAAATGACATTGTAACTATTGCTAGGAAGGAAGGAAGGAAGGAAGGAAGGAAGGAAGGAAGGAAGGAAGGAAGGAATGCAGGCAGGCAGGCAGGCAGGCAGGCAGGCAAGAAGGAAGGACGGAAAAAGTAAAGACTTTCCCTATGGTTTTATACTTCTTCCAATGTTGTATTTATTCATTGTTTCTGGTTTTGTAGAAGAACAATATTGTTTATTGACTTTAAATTATAATCTGCTGAATTCAAGCTTTGTAAATTAACAATTGCATGTATGCAAGGGCAAAATCTAGAGTCTGGAGTCTGAATACACTTTTCCTAGTGAGGAATTCTATACAGAATTTACATTGGTGTTTATAAGGAAGATCAGAAAATTCACTTTCTAACTGGAAGTGGCACAATCAATTTTCCATAACAAACCAATTTTAAGAATGTACACTTACAGATCTAATAGCCCATTATCATTACCTGTACAATTTTTGTTTCTTAATTAATATTAGCACATATATAGAGATAATTTTATCTTGATAATTACCTAGTTTTAAAATTTTAGTGCTTCTGAGGTCATCAAAATACAATTTTCCTCTAATTTTGTTCTATTTTATTTTATTGAGACAGCTAATTTTAACATAATGGTTACATTCCACAAAGCCTATGATTATGTAAAATAATGCAACTAATACTTTTGTATAATTAAGATCTGTCCAAGTAATCAATACTGAATTTTCTGATTTCCACATTTTCATTTGATGCTGTGTGCGTTACCATTTTTCCAGTATTTGTTATATGTCCTCAACAGTATGGTAAAACTAATTCACTATATAACTGTGCATTATTATCACATATAAATGAATAATTATTTTAAAATATTATATTATTTTAATAATATTTAGTTTGGCCAGTAATATATTTTAACACTGCAAGGAACCCAAGTTCTAATTTTTGGTCTGGTATGATCTTGCAATCTATTTTAAGAATAATTGACTAAGTTCTGGATCATTTTATTTATCTGGAATGAGTATTCTTTGTTAATGAGGATATAATACCTTTTTTTCAAACACTCAATTTAAGAGGAAAATGATTTTGTAAAACCATAGTTCTAATAGTGACAATCTCTGTAGTTATTTTATCCAAACAAGGTAGGTGTAGATCATTGATTTGTTTATATAGCAATTGGGACACATTCAAGTGAATTTGACCCATAGCTTTCCTCTTAGCTATCATGTTATTTTGGGCAAATAGACCAACTACATGGGGACACCTTTTTGAAAATATGGAAACTAGGAGTGCAGATCTGGCATTTGACTATACATAATGGACCTGGTACTATACATGTTATTATATCAATAACTCACAGTATGCAGAAAGCCCATCATTCATATTCACTTTGACTTGTTCTTTTTTTTTTTAAGATTTTATTTATTTTTTTGACAGAGAGAGACACAGCGACAGAGGGAACACAGGCAGGGGGAGTGGGAGAAGGAGAAGCAGGCTTCCCGCGGAGCAGGGAGCCTGAGCAGGGCTCCATCCCAGGACCCCGGGATCATGACCTCAACCAAAGGCAGACGCTTAATGACTGAGCCACCCAGGCACCCCACTTTGACTTGTTCTATAGTAGTCAATCCTCTGTATTCTGGAACAGCAACACCTTTCTAATTTAAAATGAAAATCCTTTGTCAGACCATACTGGAGTATCCTAGAGAATCACAGTAGCAATCCATACTCTGTGCCCATAGTAGTGACCCATGTCAGAATTTTTTTTTATGTGAAATAATTGCTTTTGAGGCTGTGTCTAAGTTTGCTAGGGAGATAAGATTGTTTCTTTACATTTTATATTATATCTTAAAAGAAGAAAACATTGATTGTTAAGTGTAAGCAGTTAAATTCTTTTCTGATAAAAGGGAGGTAATGAGAAGAGAAGTAACAATACATAGTGGGAAGTGGTGGGCCCTGGGGGATGCTGAGGGGTGATTGCCAAAGACTAACTCAACTACTGAATGCTTTAGCCTATGCTTTCAATTTGCTTATCTGAGCTGTTTTTCTTTTTTGTGAGATATTCTTAAGTTAGTTTTGAAAAATTCAAGATTTTTTTCATTTTGAATATTTGAAAAGTACTTTGAATAGAGCACACTTTTGTACATTAAATGTGATCAAAGAAAAATCTCATTTAGCTAACTTGGTTGGTTAGCAGAGAGAGAGAGCAAGGCCTTTGATATCACCATCCCATTATTGAGGAGAGGGAAGGAGGAAATAAAGATCTCAAATCAGCAAAATTCTCAATCAATTAAAAAAATAAATAAAACTTTAGTTTGACTTAGCAGACTGAAAAAGAAAAATGAAACAATTTGCTAAAATTGAGATTGAGCAAGAGGACATCAGTGTTGACCTTACAACATTAAATGATAATAAGGATATATTATTTAAAATCTTTATGATAATAAATTTGGAATTTTAGGTAGAAAATGAACAACTTCCTTGAAAGTCACATATTGTCAAAATGGGCTTAAAAACAAAAAGAAAAGATCAATAAACATATCTAATTAAAATGAACTTGTAATTATAAACCTTGAAATGAAGAAAACACTGGACCCAGAAAATTTTAGTAGTGAACTACGTGAAGTCTTATGAAAAAAATACTTTCAATCCTATGCAAACAGCATCAGCATACAGAAAATCAAAAAATGCCTTCTTAATTATATAATGATGCCCAAATCTGAACTCAAAAAGAAAACTCAAAAACTAAAATAAAAACTCTGATAGCAGATCTAAAACATTAGGAGAAAGAAATCTATAGTGTTATATCCTTTTGGAATATAGACTCAAAAATGCTGAGCCAATTATTAGCAACAAATGACATCAAACAAAAAAGAAAATACAATCAACTGGGGTTTGGTAGTAATGTGAATTGGTTAACACTTACAAATCAACTGATATATTTTTCAGTGTTAATAAAATTTAAAATAAAGTAAGAAAGTATATCCTCTCAACACTGCAGAAAAAACATTTAACAAATTTCACCATAAGTAATTGAAATTCTTAGAAATTGAGGAAGAGAAGGAAATTTTCTCAATCATATAAAAACCATATATTAAAAATAAAAGAACAAGGTCATACTTCATGATTATAGAATGAGTTCCTCTAAAGGAAGAAAAAAAAAAAGAGACTATCTGCTCCTATCACTTCTAGTCAGCATTGCACTGTGAGTCTTAGCTAGTATAATAAGGCAAGAGAAAAGAAATAAAGAATTCAGGAAACAGAATAAAATTCTCTTAATTTTTAGATAACATGTTTGCATATATAAAAATTACTAAGACATCTAATGGAAAAACAATATAATACTTCCAAAATCTCGAGAGTAAAGATTACATAATATAGGCCAATATTTTTTTTAAAAAGCAGTTTTATTTAAAAATAATCAAGGACAATTTGGAATTTGAAGTTGGAAAATACCATTCTCAGTAGTATCATAAAGCAAATCATATCTGGGCATCAATTTGATAAAATACTTGCAAGAGTAATATGCCAACAGCTAAAAAATATACTGAAAAACAATTAAAGAAGATAGAAATAACTGGAGAGATATACCATGTTCTTGTGTTGGATTTTTAAGCTATCAATTATCCCCAAATTGATTGTTATATTTAATGCAAACCAAAAGATAGTCCAGCAAACTCCTTTTTTTTTAAGGAATTGACAATTTCTTTGAGTCTCAGAGAGCTAATTAGTACATTTTTATTTGATTTATAATAGCTACTATAAATCGGTTTGAAGGCATTTTTTGGGAAGTACAGAAAAAAGTTAATGTGGATCCTGGGAACTTAAAGGTTTGAATGTGATGGATATATGAAGAGCAGCTTCTAACAACATAGAATGAGAATTGCATAAAACCAGAAAATTAGATTTGAAGAGAGACGAAATCATAAAATGCCAAAAATGTGTATTAGTACAATTTTATAGAGGGCAATTCTAGATAGGTCAAATTACTTGAAGTGTACATACTCTTTAATATAATCATTATTCTAGAGTTTAATTTAAAGGTGTATCCAAATAAGTTTTTATTTTATATTTGCATAATAGAAGTATTTAAAATAGTGAAAAATTGAAACACCTTAATATGTAATATGGAGAGGATTCAGTAGTAATAGAATGCTGAAGATTTAAATTTTAAAATGGAATATATGCAAATATTTGTGTTTCAGTAATATCTCTTATATATTATTATAGAAGCTTCCTATGGGAAGGTATGCATATTATACATGAAAATATATTCTTGAATAAGAAATATTCTATAATATAATCTATAGAACAAAACACTGGTTATAAAAATTTTAAGGGATTTCAGAAAGGTTGTTAGTTTGCAGTTTTTTGTTTTCCTTTTGAGTAATCTGTACTTTATGAAGTTTCTACAAATACCATGCTACTTTTGATAAGGAAAATCTGTGTCGTAAGATGGCCTACTGAGCCAGCGAGAGTCCCAGTCCTTGCCCTGGGGCTCTTCAGGGTTCTTCTCCCTGCTCTGCTTCCCGCTTGCACCAATCCGGGCCCTTCTCCCTGCCCTGCTTCCCGCTTGCACCAATCCGGGCCCTTCTCCCTGCCCTGCTTCGCACACGCGCCAGAAGTGCCAAGTATGGGGAAGTAGAAGTGTATAAATTGCCCCTTTTGCCCTCGGGGCACAGACTTTTGGGGACCACTCTCCTCTGAGCCCACCAGGCGTTAAATAAACCTCCTATCCTCCAAGATCTCCGAGTGCTGCTTGGTTCTTATGTCCGGCAATCCAGTCCAGGTTCCCTAACACCTTTAGTAGTAAAAATAAATACAAGATAGTAGATCAATGAAGCTTAGTTTGGGCTTTCCCCCAAAATTTAATTATCATGCTTCTTCAACTTTAAAAGATTAATGAAAATTAATAAAGGAACAATTCACAAGATGCAATGTTCTATGTTGTTAAAAATGTAAAAAAAATTCTTTTATTTAAAAGTTATTGAAATATTGGTTGTGGTTCGTGTTTATCATATGCATTTTCAAAATTAAAAAAAAATTTATTTTGAAAAAGTGAGGTTTTCTTGTCCCAGGACCCAGTATTGCTTTGCTACTTCTAAAATCTGGTGTGTGTTTTTTTCATGTAAAATCTTTATTTTATTTTTATTTATTTGAGAGAGAGAGAGAGAGAACATGAGTGGGTGAGGGGCAGAGGGACAAGCAGAATCCCCACTGAGCAGGGAGCCCAACATGGGGCTCAATCCTGGGACTCCTGGATCATGACCTAAGCCGAAGGAAGATGCTTAACTGATCTAGCCACCCAGGGGCCCCTGTGAAATCTTATAGATAATTAAATTGAACCTTGTATTTTTCTGAAGGAAAAACTTGAGTGTTTCAAATATTGTGAGCCTTCCTTAGCAAGTATTTAGTATTTCATGATATGCATTTTGATTACCAACATTAGTCTTCTCTCATCTCTCTTATTTTTTTTTTGTTTGTTTTGCTCACTCTTTCTTATTTAAGCATATTTTAACTGGCTATATTTCATGAATTTTAATATTAACCATTTAAAATACAGAATAATGCAACAATAGAACTTTGTATCAGGTACTCAGATTTGATTAGATTAAACCATTAGTTAATATTATGCAATTATCTCTCAGATAATTTTTTTAAAAGCAATAATACAAAGGTGCCTGGGTGGCTCAGTTGGTTAAGCATCTGACACTTTTTTTTTAAGATTTTATTTATTTATTTGACAGAGAGAGACACAATGAGAGAGGGAACACAAGCAGAGGAAGTGGGAGAGGGAGAAGCAGGTTTCCGGCTGAGCACGGAGCCCTATACTGGGCTTGATCTCAGGGCTATGAGTTCAAGCCCTGTGTCGGGTTCCCTGCTGGGCATAGAGCCTACTTAAAAAATAATAATAATAAATAAAATAAAAGCAATAACATAGTATGTAGAGTTGAAGCATCTTTGCTCTCTCTTGCCTCTGTTCTCGATACTGCTTTCTGAATATTTGTATGCATCTTTGCCATCTCTTATTTCATGATCCATGCATCATAAATACTTTGATAAATATGCCTTTGTAAACAATGTGTGTATATGCATATGTTTCAAACTGTACACACATCATGTATTTTTTTCTGCAAACTGATCACATCTGAGCAAAGTATTTTTGAGATGTAACCATGTCTATAAAAGGTTAATACAATTAACTCATTTTAACTGACATATAATAGTTGATAATATCATTGAGTCCTGACACAAATAAATAAAACGAAACTGAACATTTATTATTGTTAATTTCATATTGCTTGGGCTCCTGAATAAGAAATTGACATATTCATTGTCCTTTATATTCTCACATCAACTTGCTCAGTATTATTTAAAGTAATATGAGGCACCAAGTGCTATGCCAATGCTCTTCACATTTAAATGTGCATATTCTGTAAATGATGAAACCGGAAAGCACTCTGAGAGCCCCACCTTGCAATTATGACAGTCACTCAAGAATCATAATGAAAATTTTCATGCTATCAATATGGTCATTTTCTGGGGCCCCTGGGTGGCTCAGGCGTTAAGCGTCTGCCTTCGGCTCAGGTCATGATCCCTGGGTCCTGGGATCGAGCCCCACATCGGGCTCCCTGCTCAGCGGGAAGCCTACTTCTCCCTCTCCCACTCCCTCTGCTTGTGTTCCTGCTCTCGCTCTCTCTCTCTCTGTCAAATAAATAAAATCTTTAAAAAAAAATATGGTCATTTTCTACACATGCCCTTTGTTTGCTTATTTGCTTTAGCTGCTTTTTGTTTGTTGGTTTGTTTTCTACAGGAGAATTCTACAGAAGTGTGATATATCAAGCAGTGTTAGATGTCCTAGTTATATTACTTTTCTCAAGCAGGTCAATTTAAAAAATACATTTTTAATAGGAAATCTATGTTAAAGAAAAAAAAATTAAGATTTTATTTATTTATTTGACAGAGAGCTAGAGAGCACAGCAGGGGGAGCAGTAGAAGGAGAGGGAGAAGCAGGCTCCCCACAGAGCAGGCAGGAAGCCTGATGCGAGACAATCCCAGGGCCCTGGAATCATGACCTGAGCTGAAGGCAGACGCTTAACCATCTGAGCCACCCAGGCGCCCAGAAAAAAAAAAATAAATAAAAATAAATAATATGGCGTTATCTTCCTTCATATTAGGCAGAGTGTTATAAAAAGTTTTCTTGCAAAAACTATGGCACAATTTCATGAACAATTGTTGAAATTGTAATAATTACCATGGGCTTGTAAATACTGTTATGTTTTAGTCATCTGATCTATTTTAGGTTTTTTAAAAATTCAATGTCATAATTAATCTTTAGGTATCTTTCCATGTCTCAATTTATGAACCTGAGCTGTCTCAGCATCTCCTCTGAGCAGAGTGGGTATCTAGTCCCTGAACACCTGGCACTTGATTTATGGTGCCATAAAAATTATGCATTTGTTTGAACCGACATTTTTTGGAATTTGTTTGAGTCTATTTGAACCAATGCTTTTTTTATTCTCAAAAAATCTAGAGTTTTGGAGTAGTATATGTTAAGTAAAGACTACTTTCTGAAACTCCAGTGGGAACTCATATTAAAACTGTCATTGAAAAAACTGCTCACTAGGATTACAAATTCCCCACTAGCTTTTCTCTAACTCTCCATGAAATATTTGTCTCTTGATAAATCATACTTTAATCTCAATTTTCATTATTTTTTTTGTTACTAGGGATTCATAAGACAGTTGAAATATTGAATAGGTCGGGAAAACTCAGTTTATATGACAAAGTACTGCCAGTAATAAGCTGCCATTCCTACTTGTAGTACTTTTATTTTATTTGTTTAAAGATTTTATTTATTTATTTGACAGAGAGAGAGAGATAGTGAGAGCAGGAATACAAGCAGGGGGAATGGGAGAGGGAGAAGCAGACCTCCCGCCGAGCAGGGAGCCTGATGTGGGGCTCGATCCCAGGACTCTAGGATCATGACCTGAGCTGAATGAAGGCAGGTGCTTAACCGACTGAGCCACCCACACGCCCTGATTTTTAAAAATATGTAAATTGTAAGTTAGAAAAATTTCATAAAATGAAAATCTTAAGATGTCCAGTTTAACTTTAACTGGAATATTGGGGCCTATTTCAATAAAAAAGGGGCAAAATGGAAGATGTGCAAATAATGTATGATTGTACTTTCCAGGCAAGAACAGAAGACATCCTATGAGAAGAAGCCAAGGAGTTCACTTGAAGAAACAGGTGTTCTCTTGCAAATCATCATGGCTCCTAAAATTGATTAGTTGATACAAGACTGAAAAAAATTTCCCAACTATCTTGTAGTAAGTAGCTAAGAATTTCAAGAAGTACTTGGAGGAAGTAGCTATGAATTTCAAATAATTGAGACAAATAACTAATTTGAAAGAAGTAAAAACATCACCTTAGGCGTGGACAGGAGCACAGACTCCTGTGGGATGCACACAGAAAGAGACATAGAAAAAATAATCTGAAGTCTCCATCTGTAACTCAGAGAACAGGCAAGAGTTTGAGGTAAAGTTATGACATCCTGAGATTTTAATAAATATTAAAGACACAGTTTGGGAGTAGGCAGAATGAGAAATCAGCCCAAAATGAAATCTCTAGCAAAAGAAATATTTGTAGGGTAGGCAGAGGACAAGGAATGATAAGAGCAAAGAGAAAGAATAATTATACACTTGATCTTAGCCAAAAGGCCGAGAAGCGATGAGAAAGAATAATTATAGAGACAAAGAATAATTATAGAGAGGTATAAGGATAATACAGGAACAAATGGTGTCACTCAAGTAAAAAGATGTGGGAAAAGTAGGGAAACCAAGACATGTTGAGTAAGTCAAAGTAAGAAATTGTTCTTTGCATATAGAACTGATTAGATCCTTGGTGACCTATGCAAGAATAGTCACTGGGTAACAAAAAAGTGAAGATTTCAAAGGACCTGGGAAAGAAAAGAAGTTCAGTGCTTGCAGAGAACAAGGGTTTTTTTGTTTGTTTGTTTGTTTTTTAAATGTTTTTATTTTAAGAGAAATGAGAGGCATAAAAGCAGTCACCAAATTATTATTATTTTTTTTTTATTTACTAAGAATGAGATTCATCAATGTTTAAAGGATACAGGATCAGAGTAATGTTATGGGAATGGAAGAGATTATCGGTCGTTTCTAGATTAGAGGCATATTCCCTGAGACACTGGGGAGACATGATGGTTGAAAGTGCTGGCTGAAGATTTAGATGCCCAAGGTCGAATCCTGGTTCATCCCTCACTAGCTGTGTGAGTGAGGTAACTTACTAAACATAGGCCTCAATTTACCAATTGTTTTTTTTTTTTTCTGATGTGCTAATTTTTATATTGGAGCCAAAAATAGCACCCACCTTCTACATTTGCTGTGAATATGAAAGTGATTATTAACGTAAGCTGTTGGAATCAAGGCCTGATAAAGAGGAAACATTCACTAAATGTAGACTTTAGTGGATGGGAAAAGTTGGAACGGCTGGCCTGAAAAACTGTAGAGTAAGTTGACCCCGAATAAGTGGAAGGGTGGTAGTTTGACTATAAGAGCTTCACTAGCACTTCAAAAAAAATGAGTGTGTTGTCCTACTATTAATAATAAAATATTGATAGCAAATATTTATAGGGAGCTTCCTGTGTGCTTATCACCAATCAAAGGGTTTTACATATACTAACTCATTTAAAGTCAACAACAACAACAACAAAATAACATAAAATACAATCTACCACAATACTTTAAAGTTGGTGATAGTAATCTTTTATGCAAAGCAAGAAATTTATGTGCAGAATAGATACATAACATTCCTATGCTCACCCATAAAGCAGGTATCTTAGCCAGGATTCAGTCTTGGGTTGCAGGAATCCAGTCTGTGCCCTTAAACACATTATTTTTTTAAAGATTTATTTATTTAAATGACAGAGAGAGACACACAGCGAGAGAGTCAATACAACAGGGGGAGTGGAGAGGGAGAAGCAGGCTTCCCGCTGAGCAGAGAGCAGGATGCGACCTGAGCCAAAGGCAGACGCTTAACGGCTGAGCCACCCAGGGGCCCCTAAACACATTATTATGCTGCTTTATCCAGAGATTCCAAGACATATCCCTCATTACTCATATGCCTTAAATTCACTTTGGGAAGTGTTGACAAATATTGATAAGACCTAAGGAGCAAAACCCTGTGCCCGAAGTCATAAATAGGTGAGGAGGAACATACAGGGAAATCAGGTTGGAAAGCATCACAACAGTTAAGAAAATTATGAGAAAGGTAAAGCTGGTAGAAACGAAGTTATCATGAGAACAAACAATGAAAGGATATAGTATAACAGAAATCTTTTTTAGTGGAATTCTATTCAATTTTACCTAGTTCAGCGTCAGTCACCGAGAGTTTCATATTTTCACTTTTTTCCTCTCCGTATATAAAATGTTATCTCAGTTATCTTGATTTGAAAAATTAGTGACCTTTTTAGTACCTAATTATCATGAGCTGATTTAGTCCCTCAAAATAATATGACTTCTGTAGGAAATAAAATGCTTCCTCATAGGGTAGAAATCCACATTTTATAGTACATTCCTTTGATTAAAACAATTGTCTACTAGCCATTTGCTCTAAGACATGCGGCGTATAGGATGTTTTAATTTGAATTAAATAAACTATCTCTCCACATGAAATGTTGTAAAACTCACTTCTTTAGATAAAGTGGTCATTTAATAAGCATTTAATGAACGCTGACTCTTTGTAAAGTACTAGATTTTATATTTATCAGAAGCTATCTCCTCAGACCAAAGGATATTTTGCAAATGGCAATATTATTTTCCATAGTCTGACCACTGTGAAACTTATAGCAGTGATTTTTATCTAAGAGATAAGAATATGTAGCAAACCTTTCCTTCTCCTGAAATAAATATTTCAAGTTCCCCTCTCAAGCCCATTGAATATAGTAATTTAGGAATGTTTATAGTGTCAAAATATTTTCAAGTAAGCTATACACTCTCTTGTGTCCATTAAGAGCCACTGCCATGGAACATGTAACATACAAGATTCAGTGAACTTATTTGTAACCCAGATATCTTGCCTGACCTCCAGCCCAATTCAATAATAATACTGTAATATTTTTGTCCAACTCAGTGTATGGCAGAAATTCAACACTCGATGGATGTTAATGTTGAGTTAATAGAAGAATGAAGGAATGGAATTGTCTTAGTCTGTTCAGACTGCTCTCACGAAATACCACACACTGGGTGTCTTAACAGCAAAAATTGATTTTTCATAGTTCTGGAGATTGGTAAATCCAAGGTGGCCACATTTAGTATCTGGCGAGAGCCTGCTTCCTTGTTTACAGACGGCCATCTTTTTCTTCTATTCTCCCATGGCAAAGAACAGAGAGTTAGAGCAATCTTCCCGGTCTCATAAAGGCACAAATCCTATGCAGGCCTCCAATCTCATGACTGAATTACCTCCCAAAGGCCCTACCTACAAATAATATCACATTAGGAGTTGGGATTTCAAGATACGCATTTTGAGGGAACAGAAGCATTTAGTCTATAACAAAAACTATTCTTAATTTTGAGAACATTTTTTCAACATCTGAAGATAGTACTCCCCAACCCTATCTCCAACTTTTAAAGAAATATTTTCATTTTCTTTAGCCACATTTTTACAACAAATGCACAGAACCCACTTGAATGTGTTAGATTTTATGGAGTTTCTTTGTAACTTGTGGTGTTTAGAGCTGATCTTGCTATATCCAGTGTTATCTGAGTAGGGTTGACAGCTAGGAATGATTCCCTACTTTAACATGGACACTGCAGTTGTATTAGTTCTCTCTGAGTCAAACTGCCTTTCTGACAGCCCTGTCATGCCATTGACTTATATTCCACTTGTAGTCAACTTAAATTCCAGGTCTTTTTCACTTAAACTGTGGAAATTCACAACTCACCTGTCCTGAACTTCTGCATTTGGTTTCTGAATTTAAGTACCGCAATAAATTAGGAAATGAATTATTCAGTATAGCCAGTGGCTAATATTGCTGTTCTTGTTTTCTACTCTAAAGGCATCCAGAGATACTTGTTGGTGAACTTTGAATATATTTCCTTCATATTTTTTTCTATTGCCACAATCATAAAAGATATGTAGGAAGTATGCTGAGCTACCAAATTCTTAACTTCTGCTTTTGCTTTAACAGGGACTGGAAATATGAACTCTGACCTTGTAAAGTGTTCAATTATATGGTGACTCTTCTGTTTTCTTTAAGAAATTCATGTGACATAGACTGAAGCTTGTAATAGGTTCTGTATCTCTGAATGCCTTTCATATGAGGAAAACTCAATATTGTGAATTCTGAAACTGCTCTTCTTCCAACTTATATAAGATTTTTTACTTTCCATTTTTATTAAAGAGCTTTCTTTATTCCTAAAGTAATCCTTATTAGGACTTGGGTTATCAAAATAAATATTTTTATCTTTTTATAAAAATGCTTCAGTGCTAGATATCATACCAGTATAATAGTCTATATTAACTGAAAAGGAAAAATATGTGCATATAGATATATGTGTACATATATGTGTATATATTATGTATGTCAATTATTACGTATCTCACAGGTGTTGTAAACTTTAAAAATAGATATTTCAGGAATGTCCGAATATGTGAGAGTGATATCATTAGATTTCTGTTGTAACTTATTAGTTAAAGCCCTTTGAATGAAATTTAAAACAAAACAAAACAGGCCAGTGGATAAAAGTTACGATTCTTTCTCTAGCTCATTAATGATACAGGGAAAAAATATTAAAAGCTTAATGTCTTCCAAGGAATTATTTGTTTTAATGTAAAATGGGTAAGATATTTGTTAATATAGCTAGGGATTGTTTTTTTCATTGAGATTTTCATTTCTATTTAATGTCTTTACTACTTCTCTCTCTTTATGTATATACTTTATGTCTATAATTATATCTATGTTTATGTCTCTGAAGAGTAGAGTAAATTTTCAGCTGATTATGAAAGAATATATGTATCACACAGTTGCTAAGTGAGCATTTGACGTAAAGGTAATTGGCAAAAAGAAGGGAAAATCTACAGTTTCAATGATTCAGTGAGATGTACAAATGGGCTACATAATCTTGGGGCTCATCAATCAACCAGGATGATTGTGACTTATAAATTTCTGGAAATAAAGCTTCTTTATAATGAAATCATGTCTCTTATTTTGTTTATTTTATTTTGTTATGTCTCTACTAATTGTATAGGCTTCCTGATGACTTAGAGAGAAAAAGGAGGAAAGAATCAGAAGAAAGAATACATAACATTATTAAAATCGATGTTTTTTGTTGTTGTTTTTGCTATTTTCTTAGTCAAAAGCAAATTTTCAAGTATCTATATCTATTTGTATCCATATGTTAACTGCAATGAAAATACAAAAACAAAACCAAAGCAAAAATTGCACTGGACAAATGCAAATAGTCAAGGAAGACTTTTTCTGAGGCTACTAAAGTAGAGGAGAGAGGTCATAACTCTGTTTGAGCTCAACACCACTAAAATAAAAGGCTGGAGAGTTTTTAAGAGCAGGAGTTGGGGGACTGTAGGCCATCTGTGTTTCCTAATTGGCTTTACCAAAATGAAAAGTGAACTTTCTCATACCTTCATGTCAGGAGGCAGTTTTATAATTTGGAGTTATTCTCCCGGAGCCTAACCTGCCAAAGTTAGGCTCCTGGAGAAAGACATTCCTATTTTGTAAACTAGCAAGAAGCTTTGAAAAAGATTTATATTCAAAGGAGCAGAGAAAGGATTTACAACTATAGGTTTTTTAAAGCAAAGACTCTAAGAAAAGAATGTCAGGGGCGCAGAGTCAGGAAGAATCCTGTCTGAAGTTTAGTCAAGTTGCAGGGAACATTAAGCCAGTCTTGGTCAAGGAAGGTTCAAAATCTCTTTAGCTCCGTGACATTTTATCTAATCATTCCAACCCACAGTTCTTTCCCACTTCTGCTAATTCTTTGAACTAAATCACACACTGGCATTCCACATGCTAAATCAGCCTACAAGCATTTTTCATTGGGATACACTGTTTAAAATATTTTCATTTGAATACCTTTCAAC
The DNA here is from genome assembly GCF_009762305.2 of Zalophus californianus. Lineage (NCBI taxonomy): Eukaryota > Metazoa > Chordata > Mammalia > Carnivora > Otariidae > Zalophus > Zalophus californianus. The sequence continues at coordinate 37,423,105 of NC_045597.1, forward strand.
AGGAACGGAGTCTTAATTTCACCATCATACCCAGCACTATTTAATATTTTATAGCCACCCGATTTTCTAATTTCAATCATCTGCTAGGTCCCTAAAGTCATTTGAATTTAAAACCGCTGCAATTCAACTTTGGCTTTAATACATTTAGCATTGTTAGTTACTATATTAGACAGGATTCTCCAGAGAAACAGAACCAATAGTATGTATATACATAGAGAAAGAGATTTAGTTTAAGGAATTTGCTCACACAGTTGTGGGGGCTCCCAAGACCAAAATTTGCAGAGCTAGCTGGCAGGCTGGAAATCCAGAGAGAAGTTGATATTGTCGTCTTGAGTCCAAAGGCAGTATAGAGGAGAATTTTTCTTTTTCTGGAGACCTGTCTTTTCTCTTAAAACTTTCAACTGATTGGATAAAACCACCCCCATTATGGAACATATTCTGTTTTACTGGGGGATCATTAATAAAGGCAATTGCCTAATATTATCCTCGACAATTACACGTGATATATATATATATATATATATATATATATATATATATAAATAAATATAATTATACCTAGATTCTTGGACATCTAAGAATGGAGCTTATTAAAATAAGAGTTTTCAATACAATTATTTTAAAAGGGGACTCAGTAATTCAAATTGAGAAAAGATTTTAGTTGACTTTCAAAAGCAAAGTGTGTAAAATATTTCTAGCCTCCTCTTTAATGTCGTATTTTACTTTTTTCTTGTCTGTATATTTTTTCTTTAAAATATTTTAAACATCATGGTACTATATCTAATAGTGAAAATCCTGATAAATCCCAAAACTTGTCTCCCCAAACAATGTTTTCCAGTTAGTACATAATTTTAGCAGATGATTTGCTCCAAGAAATGAGCAGCTAAGCCAATACATATCTATATTATAAATCATGCTGGAATATATATGCTGTTCTATACTTTATTTTAGTAGCTGATTAGTATCTTTCTTGTTAAAAGATGAATATCTACCTAAACCTTTTGTTAGGCACATAAGGCTTTTTATAGAATTAAATTGCATTTAAACAAATTTTTATTATCGAAATTTTAGTCATTTACATATTTCTATACAAACAGTGCTGCAAATAACATCCTTATGCATGTATCTGCAGGTAACATCCTTTTACATATGCATTTTACAATTGTGCTAGTTATTTCATTATACATGCTTAGTATGGAAAAGAAAAAAGTCATCACAAATAGAAGTACCTGGAGAGGCCATGTTTCCTACTTGAAGGTTTGAATTAACTTTGACATATTTATTGTCAAATGGTTTATCGTTTCTTACTTTGTTTCTGGTATTATAATTTTAAAACAGTTACATGAAATTCCACTAATTCTTGTTTTCCAATTTAGCAGTCTGTTAACATTTTCTGTTCATTTTATTCATAAATTCTTTTTTCAGAGTACCACCATAAAACCTCTTCACCTTCTGATTAAATAAATCTCCTTAACTAATTCCTACACTATTACAATCCAAGCAGTTTAATATAAACCTTTTTGAAATCCTGTATATTTAAACATACTTTATCCCCCCCGATCTTTCAGAAAGGAGAATTGAGGTGGAAAAAAAAAAAAAAAAAAAAAAAGGTTAGTTTGATCTTGATCAACTTGAGTTAGAATTTACAACTTGTTTAAAATGGTTTTACATATTTGTAACATTGTCAATATATTTATGATTTTAAGAAATAGAAAATCCAGCGGTTACTAATTGCATATTCTAAAAAAAGAACTTCATTATCTGTTATAATTTTATACTTCATTAAAGCTTTTTTTGTGTGTATCTCATACTCTTTCTCTTCATCAAAGAGTATCTGAAGCTCATTAACTATCTTGAAAAGACAAATTACTTTCTCTCTTTGACTACAAGTTTCTCTCCTTTTTATCTGTAAGCATTTTCCTTTCAAGATTACATTTAATCTTTTTTACCCTTTAAATGATTTACTTCTTAACTTACACGAACAACTTTATAATTAAATGTTTTGACAGAAAAAAAATCTTATCTGTTTTGCTAAACAACATGGATATAGATTGGCCCACTGTATAAAAAGTCTTTATCACTAACAGTATGGAAATGGGAATCAAAGGGAGATTATGAATACCAAAACAATCTCTAAGCCTGATTAATAAGAATGCTTTTAAATTTAAAATTTTAATGGACCTGAGATTTTTATATTTATTTTATTATGGGTAAGTTACATAGTTGAACTCTTTTCCACTGGTAACTATGGAGAATATTGTCATGACTTAATCCTTTTAACATATGGAAAAGAGTTCTCCCATGTTGTCAGTAAATGTTAACATCTTTCTGTTTATAATTTTTTGTCCTATTGACTTTCAAGGCTGAATTTTGTCTGGATCTCAGTAGCATATGAACAACTAAATATACCCGATTCCACAGAGCAGTTCCAACAAATGGGATGGTTGCCAAGTTAGAACAATCCAACTTCCAACCAGATAACAAGTTCGGATACAGAACAGCCACTGAGGAGCAAGCCAATCTCTTTTGTACTTGAAAATGGACAGAAGGTCGCAGATATAAATCATGGCAGTGGGAAACTATACATTGCATTTAACATCGTGGGGTTTTACTTTTACAAACTTGCTTTTAAAAAAAGATTTTATGTATTTATTTATTTGAGAGAGAGAGACAGAAATAGTGAGAGAGAGCAAGAGCAGGGAGGAGAGGGAGAAAGCTCCCCGCTGAGCAGGGATCCAGTTTGGGGCTGGATCCCAGAACTCCAGGATCATGACCTGAGTGGAAGGCAGACACTTAACTGACTGAGCCACCCAAACTTGCTTTTATCCTTTTTCACATCAGTCTTTATCTTAGTGCTTGTCAAGAATGCTAATTAATTTAGATTTTACCAGGTGACGTACGAATAATAAGTAGTTCAGATACCATCTCAGGAATATTCAAATGAAATTTTAAGATGTGTTTTCTAATGTTCAAAATTGTGTGCCTGCTTGGTGATGCATTATATAATTTAAGACATTAGCTCATTATTTTACACACACACACACACACACACACACACACACAATACTACCAAGATATAATAAAGAAGAGTTGTTTTTTTCTTTCAGATAATGTACTCTTTATCAGTGTATATGATATTAAAACTATACTTGTTTTGATCTAATGTTAATCAATTTTTGGACTTTATATTTTAGTTCATTTTATAGAAATATTATAAAATTAATGCAAGGCAAGTTATGATATATCAACAAATTCAGAAAAAAAATTTTGACAGCATTTTGTTTTAGATCTACCCATCTATCATGAAGTCAGTGCTTCAAAAATGAATTTTCTAAGAATCAATGAAAAATTCAGAGATGGTTAAAACAAGCTTTTCCCTGAATTTTAGATGTTAAGTTTAAGTAGGTGTTTGGGGATTAAAATAATAAAACAAGGGGAAATAAGACACACTTGAATAGGTCTTTAGTGGGGTATTAACAAAGAAATCATGAGCAATAAATGTCTGAAATTTCCTAGCAACAACACCCTGATGACCTCAGAATAAGTTAAGCATGGGAAACAAAAGCCAGCGTTCTATAGTTACAAGTGATCTCCACTTTTTCTTTTTATACTGGGTATACTGGGTATTTCGGGTTTTGTAATTTGTAGTTTCTTTTCTCCTTAGACTGAATAACCCTTAAATGACAAAAGTTTCTGTTCAAACTTTACATGTTTATTTAAATGAGGTGAACCTATCAAATGAAAATAGCTAATATTCCTTTGCACCATTTTCATTTATTTAAGTGATAATTTAAGGATTTGCATATAAACAGTGGGGTTAGGGACAACTGTCAGGTTTTCTGTCATCCAGAAAAAAGTTTTGTGTTTCCCTTCTATCACACGGACAATGCTGTTTAAGTAGTACTTGTATATGTGACAACACATTAACGCTCCATGGGTCACAGTAGTAAGAATTACTAATTCAGGGGCACCTGGGCGGCTCAGTTGGTTAAGCGACTGCCTTCAGCTCAGGTCATGATCCTGGAGTCCCGGGATCGAGTCCCGCATCGGGCTCCCTGCTCAGCGGGGAGTCTCCTTCTCCCTCTGACCCTCTTCCCTCTTGTGCTCTCTCTCTCTCATTCTCTCTCTCAAATAAATAAATAAAATCTTTAAAAAAAAATGAAGACACGAGGACAACTTAACGTGTCAGGAACTCTGTGTTTGTGTTTATGGATATCTGTGTTTTGGCTATATTATGAGCAACCATGAAATCAATATCAACCTAAAAGTTAGAAATGTAATAATATCTACCTCTACCTATTTTATCTACTTTTGATCCTTTCTTATTCATATACCCAGAGGTAACCCATATCTTGAATTTTGTTTTCCTTTTCCTTGCATTTTTAAAAAACAGTGTTATTACATATACGTTTATGTGTCTATAACTTTTATTTCAATTTTGTATATGTTCTTGAATAGTCATGTATGTATGTAAGGAGAGTCCTATTCCAGAACTTGCTTATTCCATTCTCCATCATAATTAGATTGGTACTAATTTACATGCACATTAATGTATGAAGCTATGGTCCATTCATAGTTATATGTAATATTCCATTTTACAAATAAATCACAGTTTTTTTTTTTGTTTCCTAATTTTTGGCTGTTAAATACAGTGATGGAATTCTTTTTAGTCTCAATTATTCTGTGGCCCTAGGTTTAGCCCTTGGTAAACCAGCATATAGCTAGATTTTTAAAAATCCAAGGTGATCATCTCTTTCTCTGAGCGAGCATGTTTATTGTATTGTATGTATGTATGTATGTATGGTTACATATGTATGTGTGTATATATGTATTCCCCCTTGTTGCAAAGAATAAATGATTTCAACTTTGTTCAACTACAGATTTGTTCCTGGTGGTCTTTGGCTAAAAAGGCAAGGAAATTACCATAAATGAAGTTAAAATAAAGTAGCTTACTCTCTCAAAACACCTTATCTCTTCCTAAACACCTATTAATCACAAGTTTTTCTTACAATCAAAGAGATCGTCTAATAAAGAAAATACAGCTTTCGAGTTTTTTCTTATAACCTGCCGCAATATATTCTTGGTTTGGCCTCGATCATTTTAAAATATCTTTTTAATATATTCATCCTCTTTAGTATAATTGTTCTTTCCTGGACTGCAACACTGTCATGGATCCAAAATTTTCTTGGTTTTTGTAGGCTTCAAACCAGTTTATATCCAAATTCAAATGTCAATATTTGACATACTTCTGAAACCATTTTTTTTCAGTAAAAATGAATGCATTCTAGATTTGATGAAGATGAAATTTATATTTCAGAATATGGAATTTCATGAAGGTTCAAATTTGAGGCCCAGGACAGGAACAGAATGTATTGTATGTTTTAAAATCTATGTCTTCAGTTTGGGTTTGTGAGATTTCAGTTCTCCATGTTAGAATATATATCAGCTTGTGTTCAGGCAAGGTCAACTAATTTCCTCCCTCTCCCCATATGTAGTGCAAACTTTTGCTCAGGGTCTATATAATTCACTTCATTACATAAGGGGATTATAGGTTATAAACATCAAGGTAACAGACTAAAAACAAAATCTTTGTATGTTTCACATGTTACTTTTAAATACACCATTTATTCTGTTTCCAGTAACAAAAGCAGTACTAAATTACCTAGCCAAAAAAAAAAAAAATTTAAAATGTTTTTAAGTAAATAAAACCATATACTATCATCTGACTGATGATAATAATAATAAGATCAATTACTGAACATTTACATTGTGATTTTTTCATGCTATGCTTTTAAATGTGCTTTTATACAATCCTCCCAGCTTCCTTGTGTTAATATTCACCCTGTTTGTTATGGAGAAAACTTAGACTTCAATAAATAATATGTTTAAAATCATATGTGAATAACCATTTTTTTAAAGATTTAGTCTAAAATAATATCAAGATTTAATTCCTGACCTTGTTGGAATCTTCTTGCATGTTCTTCTCGCCTTAAGTATGATATCTGACTACTTCATTCCACAGACCAGCAGTGTGTTTGTATGTGTGTGCACGTGCATGTGTGCACATGTGTGCATGTGTGCACGTGTGTGTGCGTGCATGTGTGTGTGGCAGAAAGGGGAGGTGTTGGTAGGCTGCTTTGCTTCTTGTTCCTACCCCATCTCTTGCTCTGCCCCCTCTGTCTCCTCTGATCTCAGGGCAGGGAATGGGTAACAAGGAACATTGGAAATATTGAACTAATGATGCAAATCTGTATTAGAAATGTTGTTATCTCTGTCTCATCTGTCAGTCTTATCTCTTTTGGTAAGGTAAAATAACTGTCATTAGCCGCATTGACATAAAGATCTTGTAGCTTTCTCAGATCTGTTGGAAAGTAATTCTCCACAGTGTTTCTGGACACATTGCATCACCTTCTGTTCTGGACCATCTTTTCAAGAATGTCTGCTTAGCAAACAGCTTCTAAGATACAGTGTCTCCCTCTAGGTCAAAGGGCAGATTTGTTTAATATCGAGGATAATAAAGGTAATGTCTCCCTTCAAGGCAACGTTTGGGCAAGTTTGCCAGCAGCACCCTTTAAAATATTGGAGTTTCTTTTTTTTTTTTAAGATTTTATTTATTTATTTGAGAGAGAGAGAATGAGAGACAGAGAGCACGAGAGGGAAGAGGGTCAGAGGGAGAAGCAGACCCCCCACTGAGCAGGGAGCCCGATGTGGGACTCGATCCCGGGACTCCAGGATCATGACCTGAACCGAAGGCAGTCGCTTAACCAACTGGGCCACCCAGGCGCCCAAAATTCTTAATTTTTAAACAAAGCGCTCTGCAGCTGCTCCTGAGTACAGTACAAGAAAATGCGGGGAAAAGGAGAAAAAAAAAGACATTCAAGGGTCCAACAGAACCTTGGAATAATTCTGTAGGAGACAGTGCTCCACTGAACTCCAGGGCAGAGGGGGCAACAAACTTCAATAAAGGAAAGGTTGAAACAAAACAAAACAAATTGAATGTGGAGTTTCTTAAACTTGGGGTTCCTCAGCTGTGACAAAAAACCACCATTGTGTCCTCCATATACTTGATCCTGCTTCTACCTTGCTCCCACAGGGAGGTAGGGGCAAGGGGCCCTAATGTGAACATTAACTTCTTTCTGTCCTATTGGTTGCTCCGATAAATAAATCTCTTTACTGCTGACCCAGGAATCTCTTTTATCGTCCACATCTATGAAAACCATGGCAGGCTAAATTGTTGACTTGCAAGAAGAGTAAAATTTCAACCCTTTTACAATTTTTGACAAGGTCCTTCCCCAATGATACATTTCTGGAAAGAAACACTCTTGGGTAGGTTCTCTCAGGAAAATATAAGGCCTGTTACTCTCCCCTAGTCATTAGGCCCAAGGGAGAAGTCAGCCCAACAAAACTCTGGTATTTTAGGCCTTTCCATCGCTGCTTCTCCTTTTACCCGGCATTAGGTATCCCACCTCAGATACCTCTGGATAAATTTGGCACTGGGTTCTGTGACCCTGGATCTTCATGGGACTATGTCAAGTTTCTCCCAAGGACTCCTCTATGCTCTGTTTCTATTGTAGTGCTGGGACAGCAACCAGCTGTTGAGGGAGGTGTGGGCATTTGCTTTTGCACTGAGACCTAATGTATTTAATAGATCTACTTAGAGTAACCGGTTAACTTGTTTGCTACAATTTCATGGAATAAGGAATTTGTAACAAACTAGAAATACACTGTTTCTGTCATTGGAAATATTTTGTTGTGGAAAATAAAATGTCAGCTGAATTAAACAGCATACATGATGATGTAGTTCCTTTATATTCTGGTACAAACTTCTCATCCCATTGTGGACCAGAGGATTAGTGCTGATGTTGCATTTTCTTTATGTACTGACCATAGTCTCAAAGCAGAGGATGGTAGGAGGTATGTGCAAGCTAAGACACATGCCAATAGGACTAACAGAGAGAAGATAAAAATTATTAGTGACCAATTCTCCTAAAAGTTGGTGGAAGAAAAGCCTAGAGATAAAAAAAAAAAAAAAGAAAGAAAGATTGGTTGAAGGAATATTCAGTAAGTGGAGATCTCTGAAGTATATTTCCATTTCCCAGGGAGGAAAGAGGATGGCCTTCGGCTTAGGTCATGATCCCAACATCAGGCTCCCTGTTCAGAGGAAAGCCTGCTTCTCCCTCTCCCACTCCCCCCGCTTGTGTTCCTTCTCTTGCTGTGTCTCTTTCTGTCAAATAAATAAATAAAATCTTTAAAAATAAATAAATAAAATAAAAATACAACACAAATTAATTATCTGAATTTTTTTAAAAGATTTTCTTTAATTATTTGACAGAGAGAGAGGGGTCACAAGCTTGACCGACTGAGCCACCCAGGCACCCCAATTTTAAAAAAATACAAAGTAAAGTTCAACATTTTATCATTAGAGTTAACAGACATAAAATGACTCTGGCAAATTGTTTACAAAATTTTCTCAATGTTTGGCATCAATTTCTTTGCTAACTCATGGATAGTCACAACCAGCGTAGGAAGTGAAATAAGTCTGTGGACTATAATTTGAGTACCACTGTGCCAAAGGATTTGCAGATAATATTATATGCAGGGCCCCATATTATCTCTTATTTTTTTTCCAATTACCTTTAATTTTTTAATTCCAGTATAATTAACATAGAGTGTTACATTAATTTCAGGTGTACAATAGTGATTCAACAACCCTATACATTACTCGGTGTTCATCATGATAAATGTACTCTTTAATCACCTTCATCTATTTCACCAACCCTCCTACCTTACTCCCCTCTGGTAACCACCAGTATGATCTCTATATTTAAGAATCTGGGTTTATGTTTTGTTTGTATTTTTTTCTTTGTTCATTTGTTTCATTTCTTAAATTCCACATGAGTGAAATCATATGGAATTTGTCTTTCTCTGACTGATTTATTTTTTATTGTTATGTTAATCACCACACATTACATCATTAGTTCTTGATGTAGTGTTCTATGATTCATTGTTTGTGCATAACACCCAGTGCTCCATGCAGAATGTGCCCTCTTTAATACCCATCACAAGACTAACCCATCCCCCTAATCTCCTCCCCTCTAGAACCCTCAGTTTGTTTTTCAGAGTCCATCATCTCTCATGGTTCGTCTCCCCCTCGAACTTACTCCCCTTCATTCTTCCCCTCCTGCTATCTTTTTCTTTTTCTTTTTCCTTAACATATTTTGCATTATTTGTTTCAGAAGGACAGATCTGTGATTCAACAGTCTTGCACAATTCACAGCACTCACCATAGCACATACCCTCCCCAATGTCCATCACCCAGCCACCCCATCCCTCCCACCCCCACCACTCCAGCAACACTCAGTTTGTTTCCTGAGATTAAGAATTCCTCCATATTGCTCCAATATACCTTCTGCCCGTCTCTCCCTTTCTTCTTCTTCTGGGATCCCAATTATTCTAATGTTGTTTCATCTTATCGTATTGCTTATCTCTCAAATTCTGCCCTCGTGATCCTGTATTGTTTCTCTTTTTCTCACCCTATTTATTTTCCATCATTTGGTCTTCCATGTCACTGATTCTCTCTTCTGCCTCATTTATCCTAGCAGTTAGTGCCCCCATTTTTTATTGCACCTCATTAATAGCCTTTTTGATTTCGACTTGGTTAGATTTTAGTTCTTTTATTTCTCCAGAAAGGGTTTCTCTAAAAACTTCCACGCTTTTTTCAAGCCCAGCTAGTATCTTTAAAGTCATGATTCTGAACTCTAGGTCCGACATCGTACTAATGTCCGTATTGAGTATGTCCCTGGCTGACAGTACTACCTCTTGTTCTTTTTGCTGAGGTGATTTTTTCATCTTGTCATTTTGTCCAGAGGAGAATAGATGAATGAGAGAACAGAATGCTAACAGGTTAACAATGTCCCCAGCAAATATACTCTATACAAATCAGAAAAGACCTGAAACCAGGGGAAAAGAAAGGGAAAGAAAGAAAAAAGAAAGAGAAAAGAAAGAAGAAAGAAAAACAAAAAGAAAAAGATAAAAACAAAAACAGAACAATACAAAAAAACCTGAATATGATCAAATATGATCAGGCTAGTGCATAGATCAGTGCCACACACTAGATTTTCGTAATATTTGGTCTGTTAGAAAAAACCTCCTAAAATTTTAAAGGAAGAAAGACATATATGTACAAAATAAGGGTTGATACAATGAAGGGATGGAAGATGACTGTAAAGATGAAAAGTATAAAAGATTTTATAAAAGGAATTGATATGATAAGAAGTTGTTTGAAAAAAGAAAGAAGAAGATTAAAATAAAAAAGGAGAGAATGTGATCAGGCAGGAGACTAGAACAAAGCCATACACTAGTGATTTAGGGTATATTTTGATCTATTTTGAAGAAACTGTATCTCAAAATTTTAAAAAGAGAACAACTTATATATATATGCCGAAAATAAGGGTAACTACTATGAAGGGATAAAATATGACTCTAAAAATGAAAAATAAAAAATGTTTTTTTAAAAAAAGGGATTGATAAGATGTTGGTTGAAAAAGGGAAAAAGAAAATTAAAAAAAAACAGTTTAAAAAAATTAACTTGAAAAACTAATGAATCGTGATTAAAAAAAGCCATGAATTCTATGTGCATTATTCCACTAGCGCTGGAGTTCTCCCATTCTCCTTGTCCGATAAACTTGGTCTTGGCTTGCTGGCTGTTCCTGCTGATCTTCTGGGGGAGGGGCCTGTTGCCATGGTTCCCAAATGTCTTTGCCGGAGGCGGAATTGCTGGTCCGGGCTAAGCAAGCTGCTCGGGTTTGCTCTCAGGAGCTTTTGTTCCCTGCAAGCGCTCGGTACAGCCTTGGAGGACCAGGGCAAAAATGGTGGCCTCCCAATCTCCACCCAGAGGAGCTGAGAACTCGGGGCCCCGCTCCTCTGTGCGCCCCCAGAGAAAAGCAGTCACTCCCGTCTCCCTGGTCTCCGGCCGCACTCCGTGCTCACCCGGCCTGTGACCGAGCATTTCTATGTCTGGCACCTGACCCCGTCGGAGTCTCCAAACCCAGCAGATCCCTGCGGGGCGCTCCTGCACCGCTCCTCCCAGGGGAGGAAGGTGAGTCTCCCCGGATCTACCGCTTGTTGGGTCCCTGCTGGAGGAGCAGTGGCCCGACTGGGCCGCGGATCACAGTTTATGGCAACCCCGAGCTGAGAGCCCGCGCCTCAGCTCCGTCTCTGCAGCCGGCTTCCCCGCTCCGATACCTAGGAGCTCTGCTGCACTCAGTCACCCCCAGTCTTTCTGTGACCCCAAGGGTCCTGAGTCCACACTGTCCCGCGAGGCTTCTACCCCCCGCTTAGCCACTGGAGCGACGTCCCTCCGCGGAGCCGGCTTCTAAAAGTTCCGATTTTGTGCTCTGCGGCTCTATCACTTGCCAGAAGCGGCCGACGGAGGCCCCCTCCCCCGCCGTCTATCCTCCCGAATGTCGCCTCGGATTCACTTCTCCGCACGTCCTACCTTCCAGAAAGTGGTCGCTTCTCTGTTCAGAGAGTTGTTGCTACTCTCCTCTTCGATCTCCTGTTGAGTTCGTAGGTGTTCAGAATGGTTTGATCCCTATTCAGCTGAATTCCTGAGACCAGACGAAATCCAGGTCTTCTACTCCTCCGCCATCTTGCTCCGCGCCTCCCCCCACATTATCTCTTATTATGTAGAATATCCAAACGGCAAAGTTTGTGTCTAAGTCAGGTTAGCTCCTTTTTTTTTTCTTTTATTTAGATCACACCACTACATTTTGGACCTTATTTAATCTGTTATCTTCCCAATAACAGTGGTATCTTTATAAAGGTTTTTAAAATATTTATTGGTATAATATTGTTACTTCATGTGATTTGTTACTGAAACATTAATTCCCTTATATGTGAACTGAAGTTTAATTTCTGTATCTATTGCTGCTAATTACTGTTATCTTTTCAAATATCTATGTTAAATCCTTTTCAGAAAAATAACTTCCTTTAAAAAACTCTATTAAGTTATAAATACAATGTTATATATCTGGAATCCAGAGGACATTTTATGTTTTTAATAGTTAATTTACAAAGATATATTCCAATTTAAAAAGTAGAGATTTGTGGCTGTTCTTCATGTTCTGTAATAAAATTTCCTTTTCCATTAGTCAAAATCTTTTGGGAATTTGCATGATCTCCAATGTTAACATAACTGGATCGTTATGTTGTCACTGATGATTGCCAGTCATTTGATTCTGTGTAAAAGACCCTAGATTTAAACACAGTAGTGTCAGAATTTTTAAAATGTATCTCATCTTTATTTAATAGTATAATGAGTATTTAAAATCATGTTGCTCTTTTCTACTATTCTTTCCATACTACCATCAAGGGTTTTTTGGTTATTATTTTTTTGCTTCGATCTCAGGTTCTGCTGCTAAGGAACATTACATTTCATTTCTGTCACATTTCAAATAATGAGGATATATCAGTAGCAGTAAAGAAGCTATTCTAGATATGATTAAATCCTTGCAGTTCCCAGCTTTCTTTTATATTTGTAGCTACTATCTCTGCCCACTTAATTCTCCTATACCATCTAATTTCAAAATGTGATTGTCATTCTGAGGTATCTTTTAGTTTCTCATTCCTAAAGTACTAAAACATTTTCAATCATTAAACTGATATGCAAAAACGTGATCTCTTTGTAATCCATGAGGCATATGATTTAAGTAATAACTAATAGCGATAATTAAAATTTCTTTCTATTAGTGAGATATACTCTAAAAGACAAAAATCTCCTGGTTGTTGAAATAATGTTTCGTTCATGTTTTTGTGGCATGTCCCAATAACATGTCTTAAAATCTTACTGTTCAATCATTCGGAAAATATCTTTACCAGTCAACAAATACAGACAGAATGTTAGCTACTTCTTAATACAAGGAAAGTGAAAATCCTATTAAATTAGGTTTAAAACTAAAAATTTATATTTAAAATTGAAAACTTGACTATAAATTGGAATCATTTATAATTATTTGTCCAGTTATTCATTTATTAGTTAAATCAACATGCAGGTTAAATTTTTGGAATACCTCTTGTCAGTCTGAAGGAATAACACGGGCGTGCTAGCTAACTTCAGAGGCTATGTGATAAAACCGTAGGTGTGTCTGTTTGTCATTTTAAATCTAAACTTTCCAAAAGCCTTTTATTTATTTATTCAGTACCCTGTTGTATGAATCTGAGTTCAGTGCACTGCCCCATAATACAATAATGCAATATTGCAATAATGGAAGTAGGAAGGGGCCAGAAGTTTGCATTCTTCCTGCTAAGAATTAGAATCTGGCCATGGAAACTGAATTTTCTCAAGCAGATGCTTTAATAAGACTATGGATCTCAAGTGAATAAAATAAAAATAATGGCACTTTATTTTTTTCTCTTTAAATTTTTTATTGTTTTGTTAATCACCATACATTACATCATTCGTTTTTGATGTAGTGTTCCATGATTCATTGTTTGTGCATAATACCCAGTGCTCCATGCAGAACATGCCCTCTTTAATACCCATCACCAGGCTAACCCATCCCCCCATCCCCCCCTAGAACCCTAGTTTGTTTTTCAGAGTCCATCATCTCTCATGGTTCGTCTCCCCCTCCGATTCCCCTGCTTCATTCTTCCCCTCCTGCTATCTTCTTTTTTTTCTTAACATATTGCATTATTTGTTTCAGAGGTACAGATCTGTGATTCAACAGTATTGCACAATTCACAGTGCTCACCATAGCACATACCCTCCCCCATGTCTATCACCCAGCCACCACCTCCCTCCCACCCCCCACCACTCCAGCAACCTTCAGTTTGTTTCCTGAGATTAAGAATTCCTCATATCAGGGCGCCTGGGTGGCTCAGTTGGTTAAGCGACTGCCTTCAGCTCAGGTCATGATCCTGGAGTCCCGGGATCGAGTCCCACATCGGGCTCCCCGCTCAGCGGGGAGTCTGCTTCTCCCTCTGACCCTCTTCCCTCTCGTGCTCTCTCTCATTCTCTTTCTCTCTCAAATAAATAAATAAAAAGTCTTTAAAAAAAAAAAAGAATTCCTCATATCAGTGAGGTCATATGATACATGTCTTTCTCTGATTGACTTATTTCACTCAGCATAACACCCTCCAGTTCCATCCACATCGTTGCAAATGGCAAGATCTCATTCCTTTTGATGGGTGCATAATATTCCATTGTGTATCTATAACACATCTTCTTTATCCATTCATCTGTCGATGGACATCTTGGCTTTTTCCACAGCAACTTCTTCCTAGAAACATCGCCAAAGGCAAGGGAAGCAAGGGCAAAAATGAACTATTGGGATTTCTTCAAGATAAAAAGCTTTTGCACAGCAAAAGAAACAGTCCACAAAACCAAAAGACAACCGACAGAATGGGAGAAGATATTTGCAAATGACATATCAGATAAAGGGCTAGTATCCAAAATCTATAAAGAACTTATCAAACTCAACACCCAAAGAACAAATCATCCAATCAAGAAATGGGGAGAAGACATGAACAGACATTTTTTCCAAAGAAGACATCCAAATGGCCAACAGACACATGAAAAAGTGCTCAACATCACTCGGCATCAGGGAAATCCAAATTAAAACCTCAATGAAATACCACTTCACCCCAGTCAGAATGGCTAAAATTGGGGCGCCTGGGTGGCTCAGTTGGTTAAACCGCTGCCTTCAGCTCAGATCATGATCCCAGGGTCCTGGGATCGAGCCCCACATCGGGCTCCCTGCTCATGCAGGAAGCCTGCTTCTCCCTCTGCCTGCCGCTCCTTCTGCTTGTGCTCTCTCCCTCTCTCTCTCTCGCTATCTCTCTCTGTGTGTCAAATAAATAAAATCTTTAAAAAAAAAAAAAAAAAGAATGGCTAAAATTAACAAGTCAGGAAACGACAGATGTTGGTGGGGATGTGGAGAAAGGGAACCCTCCTACACTGCCGGTGGGAATGCAAGCTGATGCAGCCACTCTGGAAAACAGTATGGAGGTTCCTCAAAAAGTTGAAAATAGAGCTACCATATGATCCAGCAACTGCACTACTGGGTATTTACCACAAAGATACAAATGTAGGGATCCGACGGGGTACGTGCACCCCAATGTTTATAGCAGCAATGTCCACAATAGTCAAACTGTGGAATAATGGCACTTTAAACAAAGAAGAAAAAACATCTCCCTCAGAGGTCTTGGGGTAAACAATACATTAACGGATTGGTGGCTGTGTCCTAGTAAGTCCTCAGAAGTCTGCGTAACTTTCAATCTTTTGTTTATCATCTCACGAATTTATCCCTGGTCTCCCTGATCCACGTGGGAGTAATTAATTTACTTATTAAGTCTTCTACTAGGATGTGAACTCAGTAAGCGAAAAGAACTAATGTTTCCTTAGTGCTTAGTCTTTAGTGCTTAGGTCATTGGCACACAGTGGGCAATTAAATATTTATGGAATAAAGAAATGACTTCCATTTCTGTGTAGGTTTTCTTGGGTCGAAATAAGTTAAAGAATTTCCCATACTTAATTTGCTACCATCCAGGCTTTCAGAGTTCTGCTCTCTTTTACTCAATCGAAACTTAATCTACTTATGTAATTGCTTTAGACTAGATAGCCATCAGATTAGCTGATGTTTATTACAGCACCTAATTGCATCCTAAACTCCCAATAACAGTTAATTATCAATAATAGCAAAACATTCAACCAGAACTGGCCTCTAACTCTTTGGAAATGTTATTCATGGAGACTTCAGTTCAAGGTTGAGTTTCTGAAGGGGATACAAGTACACGAAGTACAAGAGGATATTGCAATAATAATTTTTATCTTTTTATGTAACACCTGTGGTTTACATACAGTATTGTTGCTTTCAGTATGTTGGATAACATTTAGCCTCTTCAAGAATACATTTCATTTTTCTTCTGAGTCATGGACATGGATTTTAGGGAGGAATGTCATTATTTTGAATGTTATTTTTTAGAATTGAAGTTTTCCAGGCACCAGGGTGGCTTAGTTGGTTAAGCGACTGCCTTCGGCTCAGGTCATGATCCTGGAGTCCCGGGATCGAGTCCCACATTGGGCTCCCTGCTCAGCAGGGAGTCTGCTTCTCCCTCTGACCCTCTCCCTTCTCATGCTCTCTCTCTATCTCATTCTCTCTCTCAAATAAATAAATAAAATCTTTAAAAAAAAAAGAATACATTTCATTTTTCTTCTGAGTCATGGACATGGATTTTAGGGAGGAATGTCATTATTTTGAATGTTATTTTTTAGAATTGAAGTTTTCCTATCTTCTCATTATGCTGAATTTCAGTCTTATTTGTATTTGTCCTGGAATTCATGGCCAAGGGAGAGCAAATAAGATAAACAGAAAATGTTAAGTACAAAAATAATTAAAAAAAAAAAACCCTATATAGAAGAAACAGCCCTACTAATGTTGTTGTTGGTTTTAAGTAAGAATAATGTCTATGTATAGTGATCCACTGTCTTTGTATCAAGCTTAAAACTGAACAATTTTGACAATGTCATCAAACTAGTATTGCCACGGAAAATGAAAACCATGCTTAAGATAGATAGTTACCATAAAGGAGAATTTCATAGGATGAAAAACTGAATGGGGGCTAAAATTGGGCAAAATAAGTTAATTTTAAAAATTATTTCTTGTGTCCTTGTTTTGGATGTTCTTCTGTTTAGAGCCTAACTACATCTTTCACATTCAACGTATATTAAAATTTGAAAAGATAAAACAAAATCTTCTCTGTGACTGGCTCAATATTTTTTAAAAATAATCATTACTTTGCCAAGTACTACATAATGTAGGAGATAGTAGTAATGTGAATATGAGAGCATCCCCTTTTACTACCTCTGTTCATTAGGCCACTACAATTTAATGAGAACATTACTGTGAAAAAGATTATTTCTTTGTTTGTGTTTTATATAATTCACGATGCAGGCAATGCTTTATAATTTATCATAGATTATTTGAGCTTGTGAAAAGTTATATAAACCATATGTAAAATTTAAAATCATTATTTTTGCTGTTTTATCTCCTAAAGTGATTTTTTAAAAAAATATATTTTTAGTCAAGTTCATTACCAAGCTCTTCTGTAAGCCCAGGAAGTTTTAAATAACTGCTTATAACATAGAAACAGGGATATTCTAACTGCTTTGAGTGATTTTGAAATTTTAAAGCAAAGATGTTTTGCAAATAAGTCCCGTGTTGAGAAAAGTTGAACATGTTAGTTCCTTGAATATCATTTTGATTAACACATTGAACTAGTCATTGAGATCTCCTTTATATCACCAAGGAAACATTTTAGTACTTATAAAAATTGTCACTATTTTGACGGTAAGCCTAATGTGCTGTTCAATAAAGTTGGATTTTATTCAAGAGCGTAGAAAGTATTTCTTCGTATCTATTTTAATCAGAGCAATATCACTAATACATCACCAAGACACATTTTGGTGTTTTTTTTAGTAATCCTAACTATCTCTACTTCCAGGGAAATGTTTCAAAACTTTGCATTCTTTTCAAGTTTATTAGGCCAATCATATGTGCTCTCACAATCCTCATAGACTCCCTAGAACCACCACACACACAGAAACACCACCACCACCAATACCACTATCACCACCAACAACAATATATACTCAGGAAATTTCCAACTGAGTGATCCAGAGGCTACACGCCCAACTTCCTGTATGCTAACATCCTGCAAGCCATACCCTTACAACACTGATACAGACTGAATGTTTGTGCTCCACCCCATTCATATGTTGAAACCTAATGCTCAGTGTGGTGCTAGGGGCCTTCAGGAGGTGATTAGGTCTTGAGGGAGGAGCCCTTGTTAATGGCATTAGTGCCCTTATAAAAAAGATGCTCAGAGAGCTACCCCCTCTCTTCTGCCTTGTGGGGACATAGTTGGAAGACAGCTGTCTTGAATCAGCAAGCAGCCTCGCCACAGAAAGAATCTGTCAGCACCTAGATCTTAGACTTGTCAGCCCCCAGAAATGTGAGAAATAAACTTCTGTTGGGTAAGCCACCCATTTATGGTAATTTGTTATAGCAGCCTGAACAGACAAAGGCACACACTTTTTTTTTTTCCTTCATTTTCCCCCTAACAAATATACGGTGGAAGTTAATACTTCCACTAGCAGTCCATATCTCATTTTCTCACAATTTTTAAGGGATTTTTGGCATCATTTATTTGATCTCTCCCTTGAATCTTTACCTTCAATTTCTCTAATGGACATTTCTCCTTAGGCATAAAATGAGTTTCTCACATTTTATAATAGTTCTCCCTTAATTCTAAATTTCTAAATTCATCTTCAGCCATTTTTCTACCTTTTTCCTTCATTTCACTGCCTTCAAAAATACTCTGTTCTCTATGCTGGATAATGTATTTAGTATTTTCCTTTATTTTGGTCCATATGTGAGCTATCTGTTCCGTTCACCATGGAACAAAGTCATCTCCATACTGTATTTTATTTTATTTTTTAAGATTTATTTATTTATTTATTTGACAGAAAGAGAGACAGTGAGACAGGGAACACAAGCAGGGGAGTGGGAGAGGGAGAAGCAGGCTCCCTGCTCCGCAGGGAGCCCGATCTGGGGCTCAATCCCAGGACCCTGGGATCAGGACCTGAGCCGAGGGCAGACGCTTAAGGACGGAGTCACCCAGGCGTCCGTCCCTACTGTATTTTAATGAGCAACCTGAGTCTTTAAGTTCCAAGCTTGATCACAGCTCATAGATCAAACCATCCAGAAACAATGTAGAATTAGATGACAATGACTGTGTGTGTGCGCACACACGTGTGCTTGTGTGTCTGCGGGGCTGCCAGCCATAGCTTATTAACAAGCAAACCACATAAATTGAAGTTCATTCTACTTCCTCCATGGCTCTCCATAAAGAAGATCCTAATCTGAGGCTACTGTAATAGTGCAGTCTTCCATTTCTCATGATAACTTAATCTAAAACATTTCTTTATAAATTAAATAAATACTTTATATGAGGGCAGAAATTGAAAGTGAGATTGTCCATGTCACATTCATTCTATTTATTCATTGAGTGCCTATTCAATGACAATATATCATTCCATGTACTTTGCACACTCCAGTGATTAATAAGAACAAAATAAAACAAAAAAAAGTCCTACTCTTAAAGAGCAAATACTTTAAAAACCTATAATAATCTACAATAAAGAGTAGATTATAAAGTATTTCAGGAGGTTACAAATGCTAAGATGGAGAAAGAAGACCAAATAGAGCAGGATGAAAGTGATCAGTAGTGTTGGTTGTTCAGTAAGCCTTGCCTGGGTGACATCTGAGAAAACTTCTGTAGGAAGTTCAGGGGATTTCATGTCAGTATCTAGGAAAGACCCTTCCAGGCAAAGAGAATACCAGCACAAAGGCCCTGAGGTCTGATCATAACTATTTTGTCTGAGGAACAGAAAGATGATTAGTCTGGATCAAGTGGAATGAGGAACAATCATAGACGTTGAGGTTGTAGGGTGTAATTGGGAATTTGTCCTCTCCCTGGGCTCAGCAGTCACTTGAGAAATAAAGACGTATTATCACTCTAGTTTCCCTAAGAAAACTTCAGACTTCAGAATACAAAGAAGTCAGTTCATGATCATATTCATGCTTTTTGTATTTATTTGAATTTCTAGACAATACTTTTGGGCACTAAATTTAAGCCCTCTTATAGTTAAACTGAGAATGGTCAGTAACACTGCCTACAGTGTTTCAAACACTGCAGGCCACATGGTTCACACACATAGGGGACACACATGGTTGCTCTACGAGGCAACCATGATCTCTGGATATTATACCCTGGTCCCCATGTGCTGATACTTTGGTGATACCCATTGGCTCTTGGACCTGGCACAGCGCAAGGTGGGCAGAGACTCCAGGCTCATTCTGCTCTTCTCCCAGTGGAGAGTACACAGAAAGAGCTGATATCCAAACAGAAACCCACAAAATATCACGTGTATTAATAAACAGAAAAGCACCAATATTCTACAACACATCTGGTCTATCTATATACGGTAAAAGATAAATCAAAGAACATGATCATGTGGTGTGGTCAGCTAACTTGACTCTTACCCAAGCATTGGTGAAAAATAGTTAAAATGGCACACTCCATACACATCTCATGTATATATATATATTTTTAAATAGTGGCTTTGTAATCATGGGTTTTTTACATGGAGAACAACAAAAAAAATCTCAGTTCTGAAAGAAAAGATGTCACGCAATTAATGAGAAATTATCTATGACAGGTTTAAGCTGACTGATACATAAAGTTGGCTCTTTAAATATTGGGCTCTCCTCTGTAGTTTCTGTGGGTAGTGTTCAGAAATATTAAACATTCTTTGGACACTGGCTCAGTCGGTTAAATCTTTGACTCAGGTCATGATCCCAGGATCCTGGGATCAAGTCCCACATTGGGCTCCTTGCTCAGCAGGTAGCCTGCTTCTACCTCTGCCTGCCACTCCCCCTGCTTGTGCTCTCTCTCTCTCTCTCTGGCAAATAAATAAATAAAATCTTAAAAAAAAAATATTAAACATTCTTTATCAGCACAAAAAGAGTAGAAAGGTTGACAGAAATTTCCTTTCCCATGGGATTCAATAGAAAATTGGGATGAGGAACATCCCTATATATATATATATGTATATATATATATATATATATACACACACACACACACATACACACATGTATGTATTTGCTTCTTATTGCAGTTAATTTATTCAGAAACTTATTTTTCTACTTGATAAAAGTACTGTGTTTAGGTACTGGTTATCTGACTGGATGAAAGTAGGTAAATGCGAAAATATTGGCAAAATTCTGATAAAGAACTGTGTGCTTTGTGGGGTTATTTATAATAGAAGACTGCCAGATAAAAGAAGTATAGAAGAAGTAGCCATATTGGAATTTCCCACTACTGAAGTGAGGAGAGTGGCCTATTCTTGGTAAAGGACATTTGTCTTTTGGGTTGGATGGACTGATTCCATCCTTGTAAAAGTTACCCGGGAGGAGCCATCAATGCATCAGTCCCCAGTGTGGTCCAGGAGATCTCCGTAGCTGTGTCCTTACTGGGCCAGTGGCTCCTGCCTTGATGCTCCTGGCAGTGGGGGGAGCACTATTGAGACCTTTTCATGGGCTTGCCAAACCTCAGCAGGCCTGGAATTTGCTTGCTCTAGTTTGTAACATTTTCACTTCACTTGAGGGGATTCTTGAGCTGCCCCGATCCAGCAACTTTAGAGTTCTGGTTGGACAGAATGATTGTGATTTCTGATCAAAAGAGTACTTTACGGCGATGGGTCATGTGCTGAGTATCTTCCAAGGTCCAGTAGTTGCTCAATAATCACTTCTCAAAGGGTGTGTACTTTCAACTGACTCTGGGAGTTTACAAAAGTCAAAAGAGTGCCTCTGACCCGTGGCAGTGTTTTTGTGTCATAGGTTCTAATCAACAAACTAGGAGGTAGCTGAGACCTGATGAGTGGGGCTCTGAGACCCACTCAAAAGAGTGAAGAAACCTTAAAGACTGGTTAGGTTGGGTCCATGAGAGGGTGGTAATCTTGTTAAATTTAGTGAGAAAGGATAACGCCTTCTGGGGCACATTATTACAGAAATCCTCCTTTAGAGTGCACGGACAGTGGCCACATTGCCTAAGGAAGAAGAGGAAGGAGGGCATGAAAATGGCATCTGAGTACTCCTTCCTCAGCTGGGTACTATTTGGGCTCTAGAAGGTTTGAATCACAAATGAGGACTTCCCTGTTACTAAAACACATGTTTAGAATATAAGGCAATTTATAAAGAAGCATCTTTATCTGAGAAGACAATGGTACCCACTACCTGCAACATCCAGTTAATCCTAGAAATCCTTTTAATTTGTTTTGTAAAGGATCTAGGAGAAGTTTAGGTAGTCTTTAGTCTATCAGAAGAGAGGGTTTTTCTCTCCTGAGATAGAATGGGCTACATAAGTGCATTTTGGCAAAATGATCATTTACCTTTTGAAACTTTATGTGCCTTCGCTGTGAAGGCCGGAAGCAAGTAAAAGAAATCCTTTTTACAAACTTCTTTATGTTACAGACAAAGTGGGACATCTCCTACATATTGTATCAAAACTGAAACACAAGAGAAATTTAGATCATTTAGTCTTGATTGATGGCATGGGGTGAGCTGTGTTCTGGGGGGCAGGCTTCAGTAAATACTGGCGACACGAACACCCATGCATGTTGTTGTCTTTCTTGGGTGAAGGCTAAGAGGCACTGACTATTTTGGTCTAGAGCCACACTGGAAAGTGCAGTGCAAAGGTAAACTTACAGTGAAGCAAGTGGCTTCAGGTGTAGTTGATGACAAAATAGTATTTTGGTTAGGTATCCCCGGGCAGTGAAGGAAAACAATTCTGTTGATGGCCCTGAAGTCTCGAAAAAATCAATATTATCGTCTATTTGGTTTTCTGACTGGCAGGACGGAAGTGTTGCAAAGACTAATGCGGGAGATATGAGAACACTTTTGAATATAAGCCTCCAAATCTAGTTTTATTCTTCCTTTGCTTTTGGCTTCAAAGGATACTGGAGAAGTTTGGTTAGTGGTTCTCTCTGTTAATAGGCTCTGCTCCAATTATTTTTCCAAAGTCAGTGGAATTTTTAAATAAAATAAAATAAAAAGATATTATAAAAGACAATGGCTTTTTGTTTTCAAAATTACCTTTTCCAAAAAAGAAAGAAAGAGAGAGAAGAAGAAAGAAAGAAAGAGAGAGAGGAAGAAGAAAGAAAGAAAGAAAGAAAGAAAGAAAGAAAGAAAGAAAGAAAGAAAGAAAGAAAGAAAAGAGGAAAGGAGAGGAAAAGAGATAAAATCAGATAAAATCATTTAAGCTTGACAGGATCTGAACCAAAACAAAGAAATAAACTGACACCCACAGAAGATGTTTTAGGGGCATTTGTAGACTAGATATAAAATTATATTAGGAAATTTATGTTAATTTTGTTATGGATAATGATATTTTTATAATTATGATAATGTAGGAGACTTTACTTATTTTTTTAAAAAAACATGCTGAATTATTCAGGGAAGAATGTGAGGATATCCAAACTTTACTTTAAAAGGTTTAATATAAACAATATTCCAGAATGTGGATAAATCTTAGATCTAGATGGGGACATCATTCTATTTTTTTTTCTTTTCTTTTCATGTATAAGTTATGTGTTTTATTTTATTCCATATTTTATTATTTTGTGTATTTATTTGATCAAAAGAGCTTTTCTTTGTTGTTTTATAGCTTAGCTGCTTTGCCTCACACCTCGCATATATTTCTGTAACACCTTTTTAATTTACTCTTCTTTTTAAAGTATTCTCTGCTATATACCTGAAAGTTAGGTTTTTGTCTGTAAAATACAAACTGAAAATTTTTTAAAAATAAAATTAAATCATTTAAAAGGAGAGACAATTTTCGGGGCATGACGATAATTTTCGGGGCACTGACTTGATTTTGGCTCAAGTCATGATCTCAGGTCATGAATAGATCGAGGCCGAGTCAGCTCTGCGCTAGGCATGGATTCTGCTTATGATTCTCTCTCCCTCTCCCTCTGCCCCTCCCCTGCCCTCCCTCCCGCTCTCTCTCTCTAAAAAAAAGGGGATAGTTTTCATCTCGTATATCCCTTGTCTATTTTACATTAATGCTGCTCTTTAGCAAACTACTCTGAAACTCAGTGACTAAAACAGTCCTTCGTGGGTGTTTGGGTTAGCTGGGCTGTTTTTCATGCCTCTGCAGCCAGCTGTGGGAGAGTCAGTTCTGCTGATCTTGATTGTGTTCTCTTACATGTTTGTAGGTCAGACTGCTGTTGGTGGGTCAACACAGTCTTTCATCCTCTACCAGGGTAGACTGGACTTGTTCACACTATAGTAGCAGGGTTCCCAAGGTATGTCTTCCTGTGCCCTAAGCCCATACTCCCTATTACTCTGTTTTCACCACATTCTCTTGGCCAAATTAAATCAAAAGAATCATCCAGATTCAAGAGGATGGGGAAATAGACTTTTATCTCGGATACAGGTGTGGCGTCACCTTACGAAGGGCATTTATGCAGAAAGGTTGTAAAGGACATAGATGCAAGGGGAGGTGAAGTATTGGGGCCATTTTTAAAAAAAATTACTACTGTTGTAAAATTGTCATAAAATTTTATGTTTTCCGATTTATAAAATCTATCAAATTAAAAAAGCAGGATATCACAGAGAAGGAAATCAGCTAACTCATTCCAGCTCCCACATGCTGCAAAAATTTACAATTCTTACACGTTGTGCCTTTTCAACATTATCAGGACATACATATTTATAGTAGGTTCTAATTCCTTAATTTTCACATTTGTTTTGTTCTTAATTCACCTTCTAAATATAGTCAATTTTATCACCAAACTTTTACTATTTGTGGAATCTTATACTGACTCCAAATAATACTGTAGTCAATATTCATAAAGAAATAAAAACATGAATGGCATACTTGATATAAATGTCATTCTGCAATTAGTTCACCTTGTATCTCTCTTGTGTTTATTCTAATTTTAATTATCTGAGCTTGGGTTCCACACACCCTCTTCCCTGCTAGCCTTTGTTAGAGAAAAGTGTTCTTATCTTTGTTTTGATTTTTCTATTACAAACTTATTTTTTGCCTGTTTTTTTTTCTCTATTCTTCTTTCCATCAATTTGATCACCTTTGCATTTTACTCTCAAGAATTCCTACACATTTCTTGTCATCTAAGGGCATATTTTAGGTTTCTTCATTTATATGTAAGTATGTGTATAAATGAATGGACTTTTATACAGGAAAGGAGATACTTGGGTGTGCTCCCATCAATACCCGGACCCAAGTTTTAGAATCTTTGTAATGGTCCCTCCCTTTTGTTAAGCATAATCAAAGAAGGCAATCTTTAAAACCAGATGCAATAAAATATGTGTATCACTTAATATCTGCTTTGGTTCTCTTAAAATTCTGCCCCCATATTTTAAATTAAAAGAGGAAATGTACATATAAATTTGCATTTCTGGTTTAGAAATCCAGCAGTCTGTTGGTAACATGCAGGGTGAATCAGCATCATGGGAAACTCACACAGGGAAATTTGGTTTCTCTGTGTTTCTTCTCTCTGATTGAGAAGGAACATCACCACTAACAAAATTTGCAGCTTTAAAAAATCAGCCTTTGTCCTGGATTCCTTTCCAGTTCTCTATGGGTTTTGTCCCCTGTTTATGACTCATCTTGAGAAATGCCTGACAGTGTAGAAGCTCATTAAACACATGTTAAATGAATAAGTGAGTGAATTAAAAAAAAAAAAAAAGGTGGCTCTGCATTTCTCCTTGCCAGCAAAATTGTCCTCTGTCAGTAAAAAGCTCTTTTTTTTTTTTTTTTTTTTTAATCAGTGAGATGTTGACCCACTGGGGAGCTTTTTGTTTGATTAATTCTTACTCATTCTTGAGCCTCAGGGCTCAGCACCTTTCAACCACCTCTGAACCACACAGGGTTGAAAGTGATTTCATCCAGCACTCCCTTTCCCCTCCACATTCCCACCTCCACCCTCTCTACCTATACCTTCTCAAAGATCTCCTTTAATTACTTCCCATGGCAACAGACTGCTTCTCTAGGTAGATTGATTGTTAGTGATTTTTCAGTGCCTTTTCCTTAATTTATTTTTTCCCTGTATCTTAAAGAAATGTATAAGATATGCTTGCATGTAGAAGATAATCTTCAGCTCTGTGACAGGTTTATAGGATTTCATTTATTTTGTCAAATACACACACATGGGTTTGCTTAAATAGGCAGTCTGTTATTTAGAATAGTATTTAAAAACCACAAATGAGTAGAATGTGCATCAGGTCACAGTGTAACAACTTTGGTATCTTATCTGGTAAGCAGTGTTCCATGTCTTCAATTTGCATGCCATGACAGTATTTGTTTTGCTTCTACTACTGAAGAAAAATAATTCTGAATTCATTCTTTTACTCTTCTTATAATTTTTCAGCATTTTTATTCCAAAGGTGGCATTTTTTTCTTTCTGTATTAAAGTCCCTTAGTTACAGGCTACAAATATCTAACATGCTCCAAGCAAATAACTAAGTCACTATCAGTGGAGTAATTTTTTATAATAATTTTGGATAATGTTTTGCCAACTCCATCTCTCCATTTATGGCCTTTTATTTAAAGATTAATTACAAATGTTAAATTTTATTAATAATTTATGAAAGTGTCTATGTTTATAATGTGCTTATTTTGGACGTTTAGTTTGTAAATGTTCTCACAAAGCATTTATTTTACAAATCATATAATCTGTATGTTAATGTTAAAATATGATTAGATGTTTTTAGTTTTATAGTCCATGTTACACTTGGAATTTTTTAGAGATATCAACAAAAATAGCTAAGGATAGCATGGTGAATAATTTTGTAAATATTATGTTATATTGGAAGTACATTTATTATGTATTTATATATAAATATATAAACATATATATATATATATATATATAAATCTACCATAAGTAATTTTTTACAGGAAATTCCATTATATAAAAGAATGTAGAAGAAGCTGATTTCTGACTGAGAGGGGCTGAACAGAGGAAGAGAAGTCTTGTTTACTTGGCTTCCCTTTTTCAATGGCTCCATGTACTACAGCTTGAAAACCACTGCTTTAAATGTGCTTTTACTATTATAATTTTAGATTGATAATGCTATAAGAGAAATGAGTTTTAAAGGCTCTCAGTCTTCTTGAGTTATCAAGGGAATTGTCACTGTGCTGGTTCATGGCAGATTCAAGGTTGGTTACCAGACGCAGTGACTCATTTACTCTGCTTTTCACTTACTTTGCTATAATAAGTACTATAATACTAAAATGAACTCATGCCCTGAAGAGCAGAGTTAAAACACATTTCACAGAAACATAGTAAAATAAGTATTCAATTTGAATAGCATAAAATAAAGACATTATTTTTTAAAGATTTTTTTCATTTTTCAAGCTTTTCCAATTAGAATATTTTAGTCATCTTCCTTCTCAGTAAATTAACTAGTATTTATAAGATCACACATACCAACTAGTTATTTATAGATTTCTCTTACTGGAAATTTTTGAGAGGACTTTTGTTTAATCCAATAGAAAGAATCCCACACCAGTGTTCCTTTTACTATCATATGTTTACTCAGAAAACAAAATATATTGTTTATAATAAAATACAAACAAATTCTTATTTTGTGTTATCCCTCTTCTGTTGTAGCATTATCTAGGTAATTAAATAAAAAGTCGTTTTTTTTTTTGTCTCTTGTTAGTATGTTGACTGAGATTATTTTTTCTCTTTATAACAAATTTTGGTGCACAGCAGTTTTCTGCAGTAATAAAAAAACCAAAAGATAAATGAATAATGAGATTGTATTGAGTTATGTATTTTTCATTCTCCTCTAGTTTGATATGATTGCATTTTACTATGACAACTAGGTTTTAACTAATTTTCCTCCTATTTTTTCAATTCACTTGGATAATAGAGGCTATAAAAGTACCATTCACCTTTAACGTAAATAAAACTGATTCAAATGAAACAAGATATGCTCACAAAATACTGAGAGGTTTAATTTAATATTGTGCACAATTTAATAAGAACCTTTGTCTTAAATTATTGAATAATAACGTCTTTTGTTAAATCTTCATTACTCTTTTGTAATCATTCCATTAGATCATTGCAATGGCCAACATAATTATCTTAGGTAATATTAGTCAAATTTTGCAAGAACAAATTCATATTTCTCTATAAAACAGTAAGACTTCCTTGAGGATACTACTATCCCAAGAAATGGCAATGAATCGAACACCGGCTAAAAAAAATGATAAAATATTCTTTTGCAAAAAATGTTCAAGTTATGACTATATTTATAAAAGTCAAAAAATAAAATTTGAATTAATACTAGTATAAAATTATAGTTAATGTGCTTCTCCAAAAGTAATATTGTAAAGGGGATTTTGACATATATAGGATAATGTTTTTGAAATGTTTTCATGATGTAAATTTTATTACAGGAAAAATATAAGTAACCACTTGTCATATATTTGAAATTTTGTTAAATAAATCAACTTCTGAGCTTTCTGAAATAAGGGTTTGATTTTAATACAAAAGAAACAGATTTTTCATCAATTACGTACATTATGAAAAAGTTTTAAAAGCAATATTATCAATATCTTCAGCATATTCTTGAATTAACTAATATGAACAACACAAGTTATGCATACTCACTAGACTGGCAACCCCTTTGCCACCAAAATAATTAACTTCTATTTAAAATGTTCATTGAGGGGAACCTGGGTTGCTCAGTCATTAAGCGTCTGCCTTCGGCTCAGGTCATGATCTCAGGGTCCTGGGATCGAGCCCCGCATGGGGCTCCCTGCTCCGCGGGAAGCCTGATTCTCCCTCTCCCACTCCTCCTGCTTGTGTTCCCTCTCTCGCTGTGTCTCTCTCTGTCAAATAAATAAAATCTTAAAAGATAAATAAATAAATAAATAAAATAAAATGTTCATTGACATTTTATTCATTTAAATATGGCAGTGACAATGATGAGGCTGGTACTATGCTCCAGCAATTCCTATCCTATGAGATAAATAAGTTTATTTTACAAATTTTCAAATTTTCAATATATTTTTTTGATTTCCTTACTGATAGCCAATATTTATTTCTTTGCATGTTATTTATTATTTTTTATTAAATATAGTTGACACACAGTGTTACATTAGTTTCAGGTGTACAACATATTGATTTGCCAAGTTTATATACTATGCTATGTTCACAAGTATAACTACCATCTGTCCCCATAAATTGCTATTACTGTATCTTAGACTATATTCCTTAATGATGTGTCTTTTATTTCCATGACTTACTCATTCCATAACTGGAAGCCTGTATATCCCACCCCATAAGTAAACAATATTTAAACTAATGTTATACAAGATATAAGTATTTCCCTTAATGGAAGGGTATTCATTATGGCTACTCCAAACACCAAGGTAAATTTAAGGGTAAGTAATTTAAACCTTTCACGTCCTCTCTTCTTTCACTATTACTTTTAATCTTCTGCTAATATGTTGACATTTACAAATGTTTTAATATTCAGTCATAAATAATTTCTTAAGGAAGTGTTATGCCTCTCCAATCAACTGATTAACAAATAAATAATTAGAAGTTGCAATGAAATGACTGGTTTAAAAATAAATACATTTAGGGGTGCCTGGGTGGCTCAGTTGGCTAGGCATCCAACTCTTGATTTCGGTTCAGGTCATGATCTCAGGGTTGTGAGATCAAACCCCACGGCAGGCTCTGCACTGGGCATGGAGCCTGCTTAAGATTCTCTCTGTTCCTCTCCCTCTGCCCCTCCCCCTTTCTAAATGTAAATCAATTAAAAAAATACATTTATATATGGTAATATATTTCCTATGATTCTAAGAGATAATGAAGACCTCTGTAATGCTAAATGCTAGTTAACAATTTAATTTTTCTACAGTTTTTTCCATGTTAGTACTTAGTCACTGCATGTGTGTGTGTGTGTGTGTGTGTGTGTGTGTGTGTGTGTAGGCACATACAAAGACATACACCAAGGCAGTTGTTGGGCCAGTATTATTTTGTTTCAAATACTGATGACTTATATATTTTTCGTAGTGCCAACTTTCTATAATGATGGTATTTTTAATTCATTCTATTTATTTTCCTTTGAGGGAAATATAAGTTTGAGGGAAGGATAAATTTGACAGCATAGTTAATTCTCTTGTTAAAGTCATTGATTAAGCTGTCTGTCTAGCACTGATGTTAGTAAGATGGCAGAATAGGGGTTCCTCTGCTTGTATTCCCCTTCAGCAAGGGGAGCCATAATTTGGCAGCCATCCACAGATAAAAGGGCCTTTGTGGGCACTTTGGGATATGGGTAAAACATTGTGAAAACCCAGCAGAGTCGAAGACCTAGGAGCCCCATTTTGAGAAGGCAGACTTGCACACAGCTGGCTGACTCACCCAAAGTGATCCTGGCTGCAGACCCAGAAACTGCTCCATCCCCCTGTGGACAGGGCTAGAGTTCTGGCTGGCTTTGGTCTTGCTACTAGTATCAGACACCAACGGACTTAGAAGGAGTCACATCCTCCCATGTGTCAAGTTATAGGCCCACAGACCTCAGTCCCAGCAATGGACCCTGAAGTGACCCATGACTCAGCTCTAGTCCTTCTGGACCACACAGTTTGGGTGTCCTTGGAAGCAAGTTTTCCAAACTCAGTTCCACATTAGATCCTGAAATGACCCTGTAACTGGTTCCAACCCAGCTTAAAACCTTGTTTTGGGAGGTAATCTCATCAGCTCAAGGAACTGAGAGGAGAAAATATTTACCTGCTGAAAACAGTCTATAAAAACTGGAAGAGGTGTTTGCTCCTCCAAATGCACAAACACTAACACAAGGCTAAAAGGATCACAAAGAATCAGGTAAATACGACACCACCAAAGGAAGCTAATAAATCTCCAATATCTGACCCTAAAGAAATGGAGATCTATCAATTGCCTGACGAAGAATTCAAAGTAATTATCTTAAGCATGATGAATGCAACAAAATACAGATACATAATGAAATCAGGAAAACAATGCATGGACAAAACAAGAACTTTGATTAATAAATAAAAACCCTAAAAAAGAACCAAATAGAAATTCTGCAGAGGAAGCATAAATTACAGAACTGAAAAATTGAAGAGAAAATTTCCACAGCAGATGCAATCATGCAGAAAAAAAGAATCAGCATACTCGAACACAGGTCATTTGAAATTGGCTAGTTGGGGGCAGGGAGAACAAAAAGAGTGAGGAAAGCCTCCATGAATATGGGATACCATCAAGCAAATAAACATCTGAGTCACAAGAGTTCCAAAGGAGAAAAGAGAGAGAAAGGGGCAGAAAGTCTATTTAAACAAATAATAGCTGAAAACTCCTAAATTCAGGAGGCATGTGGACATCCAGATTTATAAAGCTCAAATTATCTCAAGCAAAATCGACCCAAAGAGGATTAACACAAAACACATTATAATCAAATTGTTAAAGTCAAAGACAAAGAGAATCTTGAGAGCAGAAAGAGAAAACAAAAACAACCCCCCCCACACACACACAAAGGAACTACCATAAGATTATCAGTGGATTTCTCAGCAGAAAACCTGCATTCCAGGAGGTACTGCAATGATATATTCGGAGTGCTGAGAGGGAAAAACATGTCAACCAAGAATATTACCTGACAAAACAGTCCTTCAGAAATGAAAGAGATATAAAAGCATTCCCAAACAAACAAAAGGTAAGAGACTTTATCACTATTAGCCCTGCCTTAACAAGAAACGATTCAAGGGTGTTCTTAAAGTTAAAAGAGAATGATACTATGTGACATGAAAATATCTGAAAACAAATAAAACAAGATAAATAGATTAAAGAATATTCTGAGTTCATTGATTAGAAAAATTAATACTGTGAGAATGTCCATACTATCCAAAGCCTTCTACAAATTTAATGCTATCCCTATAAAAAATTACAATGGCATTTTTCACAGAAATAGAAAAAAGTCTTAAAATTAATATGGAGCCACAAAACGTTCTGCATAAGCTAAAGCAATCTTGAAGAAGAACAGAACCTAAGGCATTCTACTTCCTAATTCTAAACTACATTACAAAGCTATAGTAATCAAAACAATATATGGTACTGGCAAAAAACAGACACAAAGACCAAAGCAACAGAATAAAGAACCCAGAAATAAATTGAAACATATGTGACCAACTAATCTATGCAAGGGTGCCAAGAATAATCAATGGAGAAAGGATAGTCTCTTTAATAAACAATGATGGGAAAATTGGATATTCACATGTAAAAGAATTAATTGGGTCCTTATCTTGCACTATATACAAAAGTCAACTCAAATGGATTAAATGCTTAAAAGTCAGACCTTAAATCACAAAACTCCTAGAGGAAAACACTGGAAAAATTGGACTAGAGGCTTTACAGTGATTTTTGGTATGATACCAAAGGCACGGGCAAAAACCTAAAAGTAAGTGGGACTACATTAAACTCAAAAGCTTCTGTACAATAAAAGACACCATAAAGAAAATGAAAAGGGAACTTATGGAATAGGAGAAATATTTGCAAACTGCATATCTAATAAGGGGTTAATAATTAAAATATATAAGGAACTCACAAATCAATGGCAAACAACAACAAATAATATAATAATAATTCCATTAAAAAACAGTCATAAGACTGAATAGATATTTTCCCAAAGAAGACATACAGATGGCAAACAGACACATGAAAAGATGCTCAACATCACTAACCATCAGGGAAATACAAATCAAATCCACAAGATATCAACTCACACATGTTGTGATGTCTTTTATCAGAAAGACAAGAGATAACATGTATTGATGAGACTTTGGAGAAATTGGAACCCTTGTACACTTTTGTATTTTGTATTTATGTACATAAATAAGTATAGATATTATGGAAAATAGTATTGAGTTTTCTCAAAAAATTAAAAATTAGAACTATCATATGATTCGGTAATCTCACTACTCAGTATATTTGAAAACATACTATTGAGTATTTCTTTCAACGTAGTTATTGTCCATGATCAATAGTGTTAAATATAAATCTCATTCATTTTACTCTATATTCTTCATAATAATGATCCTAAGGTAACAACCATTTAGAGGAAATTTCATGAAATAATACAGTATATCATGATTGTATATTTTTAATAATATTCCTGATGACAAAGTTTATATTTCATGAATAATGAAATTGTACCATTATTGTCTTTCTCATTTGTTAATTGTGCATGCAAATCTTAAATAAAGCAGAGATTTATTTTTGTCTATTAGTATTAGAAAATAATCAGTGGTCGCTCTTATTTCATATGTACAACTAATTGCTCCACAACCATTCACTGGATCATTTTCTTCACTTATTTGTTCTGTTACTTGTATCATATATCAAGGTCCCTTATGTACAGTTATATGTTTTGTCAAAGAAAAATTGCCCTGGACAAGTTAAACAGGTAAGGATGTCATTGTTCAAGGTTATTGTAATGGAGAAAAACTGAATTCAACTCTGCTGAAACAAAAGGCAAGAGAAATTTTCAGTGCTGGGATGAGCTAGTGGAAAAGTACTGGATGAAGTTGGGGGAGGGGGAAATTGGTAAATGGGTTAGATCATCTGTTTGTTAACTGGAGCTATGGAAGTTAGGTTCATACACTTTCACAGAGATTAGGAGAGAAGGGTGATGTTTCTTGGTGATTACACATCCAAGAAATGACTTTCAGATCCTTGAGACATTCCTGAATTATAAAACTGGCAAGGGGCTGGAAGATTTATTCCCCAAAGGAGCAGAGAAAGCATTTACAATTGCAAGTTTTCTAAAGTAAATTTTCTTAAGAAAAAGGGAGTCAGGGGCCTAGGTTAAGAACTTTGTCTAAAGATCAGTCAGACTAAAGGGAATGTTACAGCTGTCTCGGTCAATTTCTCTGTTCTACATTCTGTGCATTGATTGATTTAGTTTATTTTGATCACAGTAGTTTCGTAAAAGCCTTGAAATCTGAAAAGATGAGTTTCTATATTAAGTTAAATCATAATTCCGTTGAACATATAGGTTAACAAAATGCATATTTTATATTAGTTTTCTCATCACTGAAAATTTTATATCTCTCTATTTAGGTTTCTTTTATACTCTTTTATAAGATATTTTACTTTTCTTCACAAAGTTCTTGAATATATTTTTACATATATAACAATGATTTTTTTGTTACTGTTTTTGTTTAAAATTGATATGTGTGGTGTTTTTAGAGCAATGCTATTTCTTTAAAACCAGTAAACTTATTGAACTCTTACTAGTTATAACATAACCAAAAACCTGTCTTTTTGTCTATAAACAAAATGTTTCTTCTCAAAAACCAATTTTATTTTGTTTCTCTATTGTTTCTACTAACTAGAAATTGTTTTGTATTTATTTTCAACTCTCAAGTGTCTTTTAGCTTTCTTGTTTTAAAACAATTTTAATGCTTCTTCTAAGAAGGGGAGTATGTGTGTGTGTGTGTGTGTGTGTGTGTGTGTGTGTGTGTGTAAAGTTGTTACTGCCAAAAGTGAAAGTATACTATAAATCATTATTATTTGAAACAGAACAATACTAGCTCAGCCATTCTTTATGTATGTCTATATACGTGCCTACACATACATGGATACACACAATGCCGTCAAAAAAGAATGGAAAAATTACATAAAAATGATGTAGTTTACAAATTGTTATTGTCATGTAATTCTTGAATCCTTTTTGAGATGTCAAAATGAAACATGGCATACTGTTTGAGGGTAAACGCTTTTAATTCTCAGTCCACCAAACAGCAATTTCAGTGTAGGAATATTCAAATGAATTTGGACCATAATGTAAAAACAACCACCTCACCCAGAATTTTTAAGCACTAAGTACTTAGTACCTGATGGTATTATCATTGTCATTATAGTTAATGTAATTATTGCTTTTTTATTAGGCATTGACTTTCCACTTTTAAAATTAGTTTATATTGTGTTAATCCTACAAAGAAAAACCTAGAGAAGCAAAAATATCTCCTTTGCCTCGAGAGGACAAGTTGCATCTTTAAGAAAATCAAGACTTTTCTGAACAAAATTTACCAAAATTCAGCTGTGCTCCTGAAATGAACTCTCTTCACAAACTTGAACACTTAGGCTAAGAAGAAAAAGTTAAATGAATTATGTGGATCTCTCATTTATAAAATACCAAGTAATTATGGGGACACCGAAAGTCTAGATGGCACTTCCAACAGAAAGAGAGTAGGCTTCTTCACCACCATTGATTGCAAGATGAGGAATTTAAAAATTTTTATATAAAATCCCTAAAGTAGTCAGTTGCCAAGATGATCAAAAAACAAACATTTAAATTCTCTCACTGTTGCCTAAATTACAGGGCTGCTCTGGACAACTAGATTGGTAATATTATTCACCTCAAGAACAGTAATTTGATTTTAAACATCGTTTACAGTCATGACAGAAAATTTTTCATAATGCCAATTAAATTTAGACCAATCTTATTTAGATCACATTCATGCAGTTGGAAATTTGGACATGGATTAAGAAATTTGAGTAATGTTGAAAAATGTTTTAAGATTGTTTATTTGGGCACCTGATGGTTAAGCGTCTGCCTTCAGCTCAGGTCATGATCCCTAGGTCCTGGGATCGAGTCCTGCATCGGGCTCCCTGCTCCTTGGGAGCCTGTTTCTCCCTCTGCCTCTCTCTAGCTCGCTCTCTCTGTCTCTCATGAATAAATAAATAAAATCTTTAAAAAAAAAAGATTGCCTTTTCTTTATGCCTATTTTGCTTTACTACCCATAATTGTTTTACAAATGATTTTTTAAGTGATCCATGGACATGATTTTAGCATGTCATATTAAAATATACTTATCATCTTTTCCAAAATATATTCCATATATGTGTATGTATATGAATTTATTTTATTATTTTAGATTTTGCTCTCCAACTTATATTTAATGCTAACGGGGTGCTTGTTTCCTCTCCAACTTAAGAAAGTACTTATGTAGGCTTTATTCAATATGTATCTCATGATTTTAAATAGATGCATTTGAGAGCCAAGACAAAAAGTCTCAATTTCTAGATTATTAAAAGTTCTTAGATTTAGATGTTTGTCTTATTCTTAAGTGTTGAAAATATAGCTGAAGCACTTTGGATATAAATAAAGCACAAACAAAATCAATCATGTATAGAACTGAGTAAACAAAATATGACCTATTTGGGGGTAGTTATTTTATATATATAATATTCATATTTCACAAATACCTTTTAAAAAGTATAGTAGCATGACATACTCTATGACTTATGAGGTGGGACAAAATACATATTTGTAGCAATTTCCCTTATTTCTTTATCTATAGAAAATATCTCAGTGACACATTTAACAGAGAAGACAGTTTAATGGGTGAATTCTACAACTCCTAAACAGTGTTTTTGTTTTGTTTTGTTTTGTTTTGTTTTATTCTCCACATTATAGAGGCATGACTTATGTGAAGACCATTGTAATTTCTCTTGTTAGAGCAGAATTTGTTTCGGTGCAGAATGACTAGCAACTCTCATGCAGTCTGTGAGCTATGGCAGCAATAATAGGGAAACATTCACATGGTCCATTTACAAGATGAGGTTGCATAAAGTCCATCTGATTACATATAAGTGGTTATTAGAATAGGTCCTCAAAGAGAGTCATAGGAGAGCTATAAATTCTCAGTCATCTATTTTCAAGTCATTTTATGAGAATTGTAGTTTCATGCATATTGGACACTTCATTGTCATTGGCTTCAGAGCAAGAATAAATGGCACATTCACAGGCCAAATACAGACTTCGTGGTTCAAGTGTCTTTGCAGCCTGTACTATTAACAGAGAAATATTAAAAAGGGAAAAATATCTATTGATAACACTCACTATGACTCTGCAAAATAAGAATGTTAATTCACTACCTGTATCAGAAGCTATTATGAAGTTCTAAAGACAGACATGTTTTGTTGTAATTCTGTAATTTATCAGCATTCTGTAATTTATCAGCATGAAGCCTCAAAGCTGCATAAGAAAATTGCAAACATGCACATACAAAACCAATCAGAGTATTCACGTAGAGAGATAAATTTAAAAGAAAGTTGCTTTTGCCATGTGAAGACACGAAGGCCTAGGTTTCTTAGAGTGTGTTTGTTCATTCTTTCATTCTGTTTCAAGACCTCTCACCCCCATGGTGATCCAAAGGCAAAGTGAACTCACAGGGAATAAGTCATGGAACAGTGAGAATTCCTGTGGTTTGAGAGAGGCTTCCAGGTGGCCTGTGGAAGGCACTACTGACAATTATCTATGAATAGAAGCTGAAGAATCAACTGGAAACTTTCAAAATTCAGTTGTAAAAAGGACTCTTATGTTTCTATATATTTTAATTTCATTTGGGTATTAATTTTAATCAAAAGTTTCCATTAAATGTATAAAATTAGGTCATTGTGGTTTAAAAATGCATAAGCATATGAAGGTGAAGTTACTTCAACAACAACAAAAAGATGCATTTGAGAGCAAAGACAAAAAGAGAATAGTTAGCCACTTGTTCTATACCGTCTTTTTATTACTCATAAATATATTGAAAATCTTAATATTAGATGTCTATTAAAGGAGACAGCCTTATATTTGATATGTTTATGGCCTGAACAATTAACAGCAAAAGTACATTTATTGAACTAAAACTTCACATCTTTAATATAGAAAGGAAGAAGAAAGTTTTGTAATTTTTAAAATAGCTTGTAAATAGACTTCCAGAGCAGTCAGAATAAATAGAGTGAAGACATTCAATACAGGGGGTAAAATTCTTTTTAGGAAGTTCAGTGATATTTTAAAGACCAAACGAAGTTTGATGAGAAGATACCAAGAAGTTAAACTAAATTAAAATCCTCAAAGCCAATGTCTTAGAGAAAAATAAAAAACAAATATTCTGCTGTTTATGCTGCTGCTGGGGAAAAAAATAAGAAATTTCAGTTAAAAATGAGCTAAACTCAAAAACATTTTTTTATCTGTGATAGTTTTTATAAATCTATTTTGTGTGAAATCTATTCACTAAAGGGTGCAATCTTCATATGATAAGCATGATATGCCAATTGTTACTGTGATTAATAAATTAATCAAAACAATGTCTAGGGGCGCCTGGGTGGCTCAATCATTAAGCAGCTGCCTTCAGCTCAAGTCATGATCCCAGGGTTCTGGGATCAAGCCCTTCATCGGGCTCCCTGTTCAGTGGGGAACCTGTTTCTCCCTCTCCCTCTGCCTGCTGTTCTGCCTGTTTGCGCTTTCTCTGTCAAATAAATAAATAAAAATCTTAAAATAATGTCTAATACATTAATAAAACCACTCTGAAAATATATTTTTGTATGAGGAACATAATGTAAGATCAGCTTA
Organism: Zalophus californianus; assembly: GCF_009762305.2. Taxonomy (NCBI): domain Eukaryota; kingdom Metazoa; phylum Chordata; class Mammalia; order Carnivora; family Otariidae; genus Zalophus; species Zalophus californianus. Next base: position 37,461,132 of record NC_045597.1, read on the forward strand.
CCTAGTTGACTCCCTTGAGATTAATTCTATAATGGAGAAACCAAATAAGACACAAATCAAAGATGGTCTTGTTTTCAAAACTCCTGACTTAAAATGGGAGGTATTTGTTAACCTTACCTCTCCTTTTTAATATATTTAATATTAAGCAATATTTCGTTTTTATCAGTGCATTAATCAGCATAGCAGATTTTTTAAAATATTAATATGAATTTGTAAATAGATCATTTATGTACCTCTAGAAAACAGCATAGACTAAGGTGCAAGACAATATGTTATCTCTTTATCTTAATTGTTTTTAATTCATTTGTAATCATCCCAAACTAGAAGCATCCAAACTGTGTTTCAGTAAGTGAATGGATAAACAAATGGTATTACATCTATATAAAATAACATTATTCAGCAATAAAAAAGGACAATCAAATAACAAAAAGACATGGATGAGCCTAACGGGAGTATTAAAACATGAGTCAATCTAAGAAAAGACAACCTATGATTGCAATTATATGGCATTCCGCAAAAAAGGTACATTTTAAAGACAGTAAAAATGTCAGTGATCTAAAATAAATAGGAGACCATGCTGTTATAAAGAAATGACCAAATAAAAACAGTTAATGGAGGAGAAGACAGATATTTCTTGTGTAGAATAATTCCTAATAATGTAGATACTCTTGCCCTGATTGAAGGGGTGAATAAACTTGCAGCCCTTCAGTGTATGCAGTGCATTGTGATTCCAAAGAGTATAGTATAGAAAGAGGAAAAACTAACTTTAGAGGGGAGAAAAATGACAAACACTAACTAAGCCTTGCAATCAAGGTCAACATCAATAGGATGGATGAAAATGGCACTTTACCTCTGTGGTCTTTCACCCCCAAACGCTATAACCCCACTCTAATCTGAGAAAAACAATAGATAAATTCCCATAGAAGGGTGTACTTAAAAAATACCACTCCTCATAACTCTCAAGGTCATTAAAAATGCAGAAAGTCAAAGAAACATTACAACCAAGAAGAGCCTAAAGAAACATGATAACTAAATGTAATATTTTATCCTAAATATGATCTTGTAAGAGAAAAGGGACATTAGTTACAAATTAAGACAATTGAAATAAACTTTGGACTTTAATAAGGTATCGATATTGGTTCAGCTTTTGTGACAATATGCACTATTCTAACAAATGATCCTAATAACAGAAAAAACTAGGGACAAGATATATAGGAACTCTCTACTATGCTTTTAGTGTTTTTTTTTATTTTTAATAAATATAAAACTTCAAAAAATTAAAAAGAAAATTTTATTAAAAAACAAATCCAAGAGCGCCTGGGTGAATTAGTTGGTGAAGCATCTGCCTTCAGCTCAGGTCATGATCCCAAGGTCCTGAGATTGAGCCCTGGGTCAGGCTCCCTACTAAGCAGAGACAGCAGGGAGTCTGCTTCTCCCTCTCCCTTTGCCCCTCTCCCCCACTCATGTTCTCTCTCTCTCTCTCATAAATACATACATACATACATACATACATACATACATAAACAAACCAAAAAAAATATCTTCATGAAATGCTTTTCAGAGACTTGATCAAGTGGTCCACATATCTAATAAATATATGTAGGTTTATAAAGATGTGAATAAATTATAGTTAAATCCAAATATTTATTGAAAGGGATGCAGCAATTTTTTAGTTTTCAACACTGTTTCTATAACAAAATGTTGGCTCATTTTTTTATTGTCCTCACCCTCTGGTATATGTGTGCTCACATAAATTCTTCTATTTGGGATCACAAAGCTACAGACATTTCTAAACTTATAAAGGTCTGAAATAAAAAGACATGTACATGGCACTTGGAGATGTCAGCAGAAACCTCATACTCTATGTTAGTAAATGTCAGATGCTGTTGAAATTCTTTTGCCACGAAATATAAATGAATAAACTTCAATAAGGACTAGGCAAAGAGTTGCCTTTGGGTTGAAGTTTGTGTGATTATGTATTGGGTTGTTTTCTTTGCTTACACATTTTCAGCCCCAAAGCAAAAAATGACAGTCCTTTTGTAGAAACTTGCTGTTCTTTCTTCAATAGAAAATCCCCGTCTGATAATTCTAAAGCTGTCTTATTCCTCTTCACTCATTGTCAGAGAATGGGGTTGAAAATGGAAAGGAAACACTATGTCCAATCTTGTTACTATTTAGAAATTGACAGTACTTTTTCATTCTGAAAGTAACCAATACTACTGTAGCTTTTGTTATCAGGTGATGGATATAAATTTATTGCTGGGATTGAATGATGAAAGTGATTTTTTTCTTAAAATTTACACTATGCAATATTTATTCTTAAAAATGAAGCAACCCATAAATCTTTGTGGATAAATTCCAATGCCCCCCCAGTGTTCTGATTTCCACTAGCTCTTTGATAAAACCCAAGCTGATTAGTGTCCCTATTAGAGCTAGCTGTAACAGTGAAAGATTTTGGTTATTATTACAGGGAAAATAGCAACAATAACAACAGTGTATCAGTCTTCTTTCAAGAAAAATTTAATAAAACTTATTTTACATCTTTATTATGTACTTATAAGTATCAAATTAGTGAGAATGTCAGTTGTAACAAAGATGGCAAGTGTAGCTTTGGCATATTTTGACTTTCTGGTCTACTTCTAAAGTATTTACATTGAATTTGCTCTTTCCAGTTCAACTTTATTCCATAATCCAAAATTTTACTCAATCTTTTCTTTTGAATTTATACCAAATATTTTATCTTCTTTATTTTATAGTATTCCTTACATAATCACTTCTGTGATGTACAGAAAGGTTAATAATCCAGAAATCAAGACAAAAAATTATTTTCTAATTCTGAAGATACATGAGAAAAGAGACAATGAGATTTGAATACAATTTAATATGTATATATATATCTATATGTGAAATATGTAGTATATCACATAAATAGCTATATGTGATGAGTTAATGTTTCTGTAAACTACACTTATGCAAGAATGAAATGGGATATATGTAATAACTCAGAAGGTTACCTTGAGTTACACTATCTGTTGGTTCAAGTCAGAGGAAACGAGTCAATTTAAAATTAAGTTGTGGCCCACAAAGTGCAAAGGGAAATTTTCCCTTTATTTCACATTTATTTATGTGTTTTGTTTGTTTGTTTCAGGATGAACTTCTTTGTCTGTCTGAGAAAGTTCTAGTTTGATGCCTGATGTTCTGACAAAGTACCCCCTTTCACTCAGAAATGTCTCCTTTTAGAAGGTGTATTATATGGTATTACAACAGAAGGCATCTCATCCATCATCAGTACCATCTCTTTTTCTATCCTCTTGAAGGTGAAGACTCTCTCCTTTAATAAGTCTGTGTATGAAAAATAAGAAATAGGGTTTTCCCTCCACAGTAATCCACATTACTATTCACACCTAAAACTTTGGTGCAAGCGTATCTGGCTGGCTCAATAGGTGGAACGTGCAACTCTTGATCCCAGGGTCATGAGTTCAAGCCCCACATTGAGGGTAGAGTTTACTTAAAAAATAAAAATTAAAACAAAATGAGACTTTGGTGAAATTCTGATGATCAAGTCCCGCATCGGGCTTCCTGCTCAGCGGGGAGTCTGCTTTTCCCTCTGACCCTCTTCCCTCTTGTGCTATTTCTCATTCTCTGTCTCTCAAATAAATAAATAAAACCCCCATTAATATTAGAAATCATCCTCTAATTATAAATAGTGAAGATTTTCACTAAGGATAAGTCTGAAATTAAAAAAAACACTTGTCTATTTATACTGAAGGAAAAAAATAGAGGATAGAATTTATTTCATTGAAGAAAATCAAAGTAGATGATTAAACTTTATTATGAAAAGTATTTTTTGTGAATTTCAATGAATATTCTTAGATTATTAAGTATGTGAAAGTGTAAACTAGGTGTAGGTCACCTCAAAGACAAGCACAAGCACATTCATATTTTTAAACTATATTTAATTATTTATTTTTTTATTTGGAAGTAATTTTTCTTAAAGTCCACTTTTTGAAATAGATTTTTAAATTTATTTTGAAAGAATTTCTGACTTATAGAAGATGAAATACAGTACAGTTTTCTGTATTCTTTACCCAGCTTCTTATGATGTTAACATCTTATATAACTAAAGTACATTTATTAAACAACAAACATTATAGAGATTTACCCACATTTTCCATTTTCTACTGTTTTTTTCCATTATAGATCAATCTAGGACATTGCACTGCATTGAATTCTCATGCCACCATAGTCTTCTTCAATCTGTGACAGTTCTTCATTCTTTTCTTGTTTTTGTGCCCTTGACATTGTTGAAAATTAGTGTTCAATATTTTGTAGATTGCCTCTTAATTTCAGTTTAGGTAATTTATCACGAGTAGATTGGGGTTATGGGTTTGTGGAAGAACAACACAGGTGACCTCATAGCATCATATCAGGGAGTATCTGCTATCCACATCTTAACCTTGGTGACATTAACCTTGATTACTTGATTAAGTGTCTGCCATAACAAAGTTAACTTTTTTCCATTGCCATACTCAATTTGTTGGAAGCAGGTCACTAGGTCCAGTTCACACTCAAGGGAAGGGAATTAACCTCCACCTCCTGAAGGGAGGGTTAGCCTATAATTTGTAGGCCTGTGATAAAACCACCACAGTAATTAGAATTATTTTTGGTGGGATACTTTGAGGCTATGCATGTATTCTGTTTCTTAAATCTTTACCTTCTGTTTCTTAAATCTTTACCTTCTATTTCACTAAATCACTGGATCTTGGTTATAGCAACTGTTATTGTGCTGTTCTGATGATGAGTTTTTCTTTCATTGCTTACACATTTATTATTTGGAATTTTTCAGAAAGAAAATGTTTCCCTTATCTAACATTTATTTAATAATTTATGTCAGGATGAACATAAGATATTTCTTTTATTCTTTTTGTCGTAATTCATACGGTCCTTGTTTAATTTTTTTACTCTAATTTTTCTAGCTTTAGCTTCTGGAAGTTCTTCCAGGTTGGCGCTTGTGTCTTTATCTTTTTTTTTTTTAATCTTCCTTATTTTATGGCTCATGATGCATGTGCCCTTCCTCCTATAATCAAGCATTAATTCAAATAGTCATTGATCCTTTTACTTAGAAACAAAGAACTGGGTGCAAAGATCGCTCATTTCTCTTGTGGTGTCATTGCTGATAGGCTGTCTCAGCAGACAGAACTAGAAAATATATGTATATTTTCCTATCTCTGTATGCACACATATTTATAATTACTTCTATACCTGTCTATCTCTCTCTCTCTCTCACACACACACACGCACGTTCATACCATTATCTTCTACTCTGATCCAACAACAGAGGTTTCATTTATACCTTCAATTTTGACATCACCTGGAATTTTGCTCTCTCAGATTTTGCAAACTTGCCACTTTGTAAGTAAAATCTTCTATAGTTCTGTGGTTTTGCTTAGGTACTTCTAAGATGATTCTGTTTTTTTTTTTTTTTTTTTTTTTTCCACCAGATTTCTAGACATTTACCTCTCTGTTTTTCAGGAGCATAATTCTGTCATCTCCCCTTTCTCTGTTTCTTTTTTTCTCTTTTCAGAAAATAGTTCATAATTCAGCATGCTTAAGTTCCCTTTAATATAAATTTTATCAGCTTACACTCAGTCTTCCAATTAGTCTACCCAACTTCAGTCTTGCACCCAAAACAATTTCTACCCCATGATGACTAAATAAATATCTAAAATAGATCCTGCTCCTTTTCAATGCTTTTCTGATTCTTTTTTCCCAGATAAAATCCAATTATCTTAACATAATGCAAAACTCACCATGATACAGCCCACATGCTTCTTTAGACTCACAGCAGCCTGCCCAATCCAGGATTAATTTAAATACATTCCTCCCAAATACCAAGTTATTTCTTCTCTCCTCTCTTGTCCACATTTAAATGATTGAATTACACACCATTCTTAAAAATGCACAAAATTGTAATGTAAGGTCAGTGATCTACCAAAATATTTTTTATATAATCACCACACAATCAAGAAAGAGAACCTTGCCAGCATCCTAGGACCACTGCCCTACCTTTTAATGATATTTTCCTTATCCACTGATTCCTTCTTCTGTTTCTTCCAACTTTTTGACTACTGGCATTATGGGTCATTTTAAATTTGCCTAAATTGAATCCTAACGTTTGAATTTTGCATGTGACTGCACTATGTTTCTCAACCATTTTGTTGCATGAAGTTAAAGTATGTTTATTTTTTGTATTTCTTTAAAAGAGTATACAAAAAATTATCTATCATATTGTTGATGGGCATTTGGATTTTCTCAAGTCTTGGCAACTAAAAAAATTATGGTGTCTGCAGAAATGCATAATGAAAGATATATATATATATATATGTACACACACATCTGAGTTTGGAATTGCTGTATCATATACACAAATTTCATTTTTTGTTAGATAATGACACAATGTTTTTCAAATTCATTGTAACATTTTAGACTTCTACTGGAGATATATAGAGTTTCTTATTGAACCACATCTTCATCACACTTATAACACTTAATTATAACTATCTTCAGATTTTAGATACATAGTATCTGTGTGTAGTCATTAATATTTCATGGTGGTTTAATTTTGCATTTATCTGGTTACTATTTAGGCACTACATTTTAAGGTGTTTATTAACCATTTGAATATTCTCTGTTTGGAAATGCCTAATTATGTGTTTTGATTCACTAAAGATCTTTATACATTGTGATGTCAGCCCTTCATTGGTTAACATGCTGTGAATATCTGTTCCACTTGTTATTTAACATTAATTAGTATTTTATTTAATGAAATAGTTAAAAAATAATTTTAAAAAATAGACTAATCTGATTAGTATTGATATCTGGTGAGCTGATGGCATGTTCATTAGGAAACCACAATCTTAATTGTTCCTTCAAGTGTTCATTTAAACTTTGAATTTGGGAAATTGGCTAAAAATGAAATAATTCACAATGAAATAAGCATTTAACTTAAGCCATTAAAAGAGCTTTTTCTTTTAGTAAATTTAGGTAAATACTTCCATTTTATATGAGAATGGCAGCATTGCATTTTGGATTGTGAGGAACATTTAGATATCCTAATTGAAATCTCTAGGTTACAAAAGCATATTTGTGACTTGTTCCTTATTACTTAAACTGGAAAAATATATTGGAAAGTGATGGTATGTGAATAAAAAATTCAGTGTTGAAAAATTATATTATAAACAACACTTTTAATTTTGTGTGTGTATGAAGAAAATAATGCAATGGGAAGACTACATATGATATGTTGTGTTTTTCTTGTTAGATGCCAAATTAATATCCTACTAGATTATTTAGAATTTGGGTTCATTATTTAACATGTTACATTTTACATATATAAGCTGAACAGGTAAGGTTAACTGAGCATAGCATTGATTTTCTATAAATTAGATGTTTCTCTTAAAAAATTAAAGTTTATTTCACAGAATGAGTTTGTCCATTTAGTTTCTATTACCACCAAATTGCCATAACTTTGATTACTTTTTCCTACTTTTATATGTTCTCACTAAATACAGTGACCTGCATTAATTGAAATGTGTTTTTTAGGAGGACGTGCACTTACTTGGCACCTTTTCCATGGAACTAAATTAAATCTGATGACACGGTCTCCCACTTCACTAAAGTGGTAATTCCCCTTAATAGGGACACTTGCTGATAATGAGGTGAGGCTCCAATGGGACTTAAGGGTACACAAGAAGCTCAAAGGTTGTGGATTCTTTTTTTTTTTTTTTACTTCCAGGACTTCTGTCACCAATTATCTACTCACCGCAGAAGTTTCATCACTCTGTAGGAGACATTTAAAACTACTTCTTTAACAGAACTTATTTCAGAATTTTTGGTTACACCTGTTAGGATCTGTAAGAAAGTGCCACTTCTGTCTTCCTTCCCATTTATCACTTCAAGAGCTCTCCCACCTGTGTGACATAGACTAGTAATGTGGGAGCTAGTTTCTGCCTCCAGAAACAACGTAAAATATCCTGTTCTCTGGCAAAGATTGCATTTTCCATTCTCTCATATACTATATGTTCATCATTTTTAAATCTTTTTGATCACTTAATTGCCTATTGAGACTATCAGTCATTACTATGTTGCTTTATAATAGCTGGGGAACTTTTTTACTCCTATTTTAATGAGTCATTATTGACTTATTCAACATAGGAAAGAAAAATTCCTTTTTTCTTGGGAAAGCTATTTTTACTCTAATATAATCTATATTCAAATACATGATAAAGAGATCTCTGAAGAAGCTTATCCTTATAGGAACTTTTGTTTACAGGTGTGAAAAATGTTAGTTTATATTTGTCAATAATAAAATTAATACCTACTAAAATGTATATCAGGAAATAATCTAACAGAAATTTCTGGAAGGTTTTATAATATAAATGGCAACATTTATTTTATAGGCATCAACTGAAAGGTGCATTTGCAGTATAATTCTGCAAATTATTGACTGAAAAATAAAATACATCTTGATATAAATTATAAAAGAAACATAAATATATAAGGTATAGAAAAAACAGAGAATGATGGTATAGAGAACCTGAAAGACTAAATAATTTCCACTATGACTCCTTAAGTGACTAGAGCCCCAAATATTCCTCCTCAGCTATCCTGCTGAACTCAAACTGCCTAAACACTAGTAGCTAAACCACAATCCCAATTTGCTGCCTCTGCAACTTGCTGCATGATTTATGTTAGTTAAATTCCCCAGTATTTTCTTAAGAATTTAATTGTTCAGAAAAAAAAAAATTGACCCCTAATTAACCTTCCCAAATGTGTTTTATAATATTCTAAGTCCCCCAGTCCTCTCAGGACACTCGTCTTAACTCGTCATCTCTATTCTCATGATGTGTTGTTTTTATGAATGCTGTAAATGCCAGACCTACCAGTTTGGAGTTGTTTCCTTCCTGACACAGAGGAAGCTTCAGCACAGTGGCTAAGAGCTCAAGGTTCATAAGCAAAGGCCAGACTCAGGTATTAAAGAGTTGTTTCATTTTGGCCAAGTTATATTTTCCTTTCCCCTCCTGCAAAAATCAGATCACATTTTATTAATTGATTAACAGAAATATGTATTGTGTTCCTATTCTTTGCCACTAAGTCTATTAGATGTTAGGTACGTAATATTCATTCAAGCAGATGTAAACCTTGACCACATGGGTGGTAAAAAACACTGAGAAGAACATGAGAGTTTTCCGTGTGAATCCTACACAAAAAGTTCAGATGTGAGAACAAAAAGCCACATTTCTTTATTGACCTGAAATCATATTAAAACTGACTTTGAAGTCCTATCTTATAATGAGGGCAGGAAGTTGAAACTAATGTAGAACTTGGACCGTGCTCCTTTCTTTAGGGCTTCACAACAACACAATTCAACTGTGGTGATAGAAAGGGAGGTTAATTGCCATATCTTTATCCCATCTTGGATATCTTTGATGTGCTCACTATCAATGCTCAGTAATACCTTGAGGTTGTGATATGGTGCTGCTAATGTGCAACCTCACATGCACCAATCTTTTCTAGAACATTTCAAACCACACCATGAGATCATCTGTCTGGAGTTGAAACCACTGCCCCAGGTCTCTGCAGGGTAGTGGTGTAATGGGTATTACTCTCATGGGAACACCATTCTCTATCAGATCTAGAATAAATCACCACCGATTCTCCTATTCAATCTTTTCTCTCCTCAGAGGCACTCATCTGTCTCTGTTCTCTATTCACAAAATTCTTAAGGAACAGGTTTCCAGAGAACAAATGAGAGATCCTGTTTTCTACATCATTCACAAGAAGAAGCATATCTGAGTGAGAGAGGGGCAGAAACATCTGGCTGGTCTGCTTCAAAATAGAGAAAAAAATCATAGAAACAAAATAGTTAATATCTAACATAACATAGTTACCAAATATTAATAATAGCTTAATATGTAGTTAATATTTAATAATACTTTAAGCAATAAGGAATGTCTTTATAATAGAGAGTAACATGATGTTATGGGAAGAGCTGTGTATCATATGGAATGGTCACAGAAATAATCTCTGTAGAGATGACATTTATAGAAAAAGATGAAGTGTATTTTTAATTTTATTTTTTTTAATTTTTTAATGCTATGTAAAAGGCTGAGGGGAGAACAACTCAAAGCCTTAGAACCTCCATGGTGGAATTCTCTAAGTTGAGAAAGAATTGAAAATGACCCGTGTGATGAGTGTATATTGAACAAAAGGAAAGGATGTTGAAAAGGCCGCTGTGAAGATAAATAGGGCTCAGGCCATATAAGATCCTATAGAATATGTAGAAATAATTTTGATTCTAAGGGCTGAGAGAAGATAATATGTTTAAGGAGACAAGTCATATTATTTTATTTTAATTTTAAAAAAGATCACTTAGGCAGCCACAGAGATGTTTGAAATAGAATAAGAGAGAAAGCTGGAAGATGTGTTAGGAAGTTCCTGCAAGTGTCCAGGCCAGAGATGAATGTGCTGGGGAGAAAAGAAAGGAGATCATATTTGCAGTGCACCTTTTGGTTACAAATACAGTTACCACTTAAGAAACAATCAATATGGGGCGCCCCCTCCTGGTCAGGATGGGCTTTTATGTGAGGCAGCAGCGATGGTGCTCACACCCAAGGAGCAGATGAACTGTGCTGATTAGGGGGCCACTTCACAGGAGCTGCTAAAATGGGCATGAGGATCAAACTGCAAAGCAACAACCACCCCAACAACCTGCTGAAGGAACTCAGTAAGTGCCAGCTCTGGGAAACCATGTGTGATATTTCCATTGTGGTGGGGAGCGTCTCCTTCCTGGCCCACAAAGCTGTGAGGGCTTGTATGGCTAGATACTTTCAGAAACTTTTCCTGAATATTGGGCTTGATGCTACCAGGACCTCTGTGGTGGACTTTATTACCCCTGCCAACACTGAGAAGATTCTGAGCTTTGTCTACACATCAGAGCCCTTGACAGACCCGATCAATTTTGGGGTCATCTAAGAGGTAACTGAGTGTCTGGGTGTGGAGGATCTCTTCCAGGTCTGTCCCTCCACCTTCCCTGGCCTGGAGAACACTGCTGTGGCCATGCTCTGGACCAGCACCGGTGGTACCCAGAGTTGTAACTCAGCAGAACCCACTCATCCCCTTGAAGAACAATGGGATGGTGGGGAGCCCATTGGTCCTGATAGGAACTAGGTGTTACCTAGTGATGCTAGAGGAAGCTATAAAGAGGAAGAGAGAAATGTTACCAATGACACCAACCATAGCTTGTGTCTGCTGCAACAGCCACTGCCACCGAAGACAGAAGACCATGATGCCCCTGCTCCTTCCATGCCTTTTACTAGGATGATGACCCAGCTCCTGCCCTCCATACAAAGTTTAGAGCAGTGGAGACTTCAGTAAAAATAGTTTCTTTCCTCCTGACAGTGCAAATAGACATCACCAGGGGAACCAATTCCCGTGGGAGCAATAGAAACCACTCCAAAGATCCTGGCTTTGAGAAGATGGATGAGCTCCAGCTCATCATCAACCCGGCGGATGATGACTTGCAGTTAGAAGACCCCACTCAGGAGACAGGCATAGCTGAGGAGGTGAATGAGTTGAGAGATACCAGTGAAGACGAGCTGACTTTTGGAGAGAATGATAATTGCGCCATAAGGCCATGCCCTGCCAGGTGTTCAAGTAAGTTCTAGAACACAGCATTCACTGGATCTGACAGCATGCTCAGGACCCCATGGACCCGCTGACAGACAACCACAAGTTCTTTGAGACCCACTGCTAGCAGCGAAACTCCCAGATGACCCATGCTCTATTCCACATTGGTATTTTCCTCTTCTCTTGCGACACATGTGAAACTAAGTTCATTATGAAGTGGCAGCTAACCCTCCACCCTCGGGATGGAACATTTGAGAACAACACCACTGTCCACCCCAATGATCCCGTGACTGGGAATCTGGGTTTGTTTTCAGGTGCAGCCTCCACAGAGTTGAAATGCACTGTCTGTGGGAAGGCACAGACCAAAGATCTCCACATGGTCCAGAGCCACATCCTTGACCATCTAAACTTGGAAGGTGCCAAGACTGTGGTATCTGTGACCAGCATCACTTCACCTCTGCAGCCACAGATGGCACATGGTCTTCACCTTGGCACTTCAGTCCTCTCTTGCCCCATCTGTGTGAATGGCTTTGTGGCCTGGCACCCCCTAGAGAAGCAAATGGCCGTGCACCACAGCCTAGAAGAACGGAAGTCCCATGCCACCTATGCGGTTGGAGCTTCAAATCAGAGGCTGCCTATCGCTATTGTGTCAGCAGCACGAATACAACGGTGGCCTTGAGGAAAGGCCCGGTTTGGGACTATCGCACCGAGCAGTCCAGAAATGGAAGCTTCCAGCGAAGGAGTCCCTGAGTGAGGACCTGGCTCTGCAGGGCCGGCCCGGGAACAGCAAGCACAGCTGTAAGGTCTGTGGCAAAAGGTTTGGCCATGCAGGCGAGTTCAACTACCTCTGGTGGATACCCAGGTGAGAAGGTGTAGGTGTAAGGGGTGCCACAAGTACTTCCAAGGCCATGCAGCCATCCAGTGCTGCCTGGAGACACACTTGGGGGCAGTGAGGTACCGCTGCACAGTCTGCGGCCCCCACAGCTCCACGAGCAAGCACGTGCGCATGCACGGACCTGCTTGACTTCACCGTTAAGCAGACCTTTTTGTACTGTGTCCATTGCAAAGAGGCAGCAAAGAGCCTGGACTGCTGACTGGATCCCAGCAGAGCCAGGGGAGCTCCCAGGTGGCAGCCAGGATGTTGATTTTCTGACGGCTGTCCGTTCTCTCTTTAGCCGAAGTTTCAAATTTTGCCTTGCTAGGAATCCCGTTCTGTCTTGTGTTTAGGGGAGAAAAAAGAAGAAAGAGCACATGAGCTGTTACTGTTCTTGAGAAGCCACAGTCCTATCATGTTTACTTCCTTACCTGTTCTCGCCCACCAAGGGCTGTGTCTTTTATTCTTTCGAGGCTGGTTTGGGGATCTTGTCAGGCAATTGGTGTCGACTAGATCGCCTTCCCCAACCTCTCCAGTTTTAGGTTACTGATAGGTTTTAGGCTGCTAAGAACCCAAGCAACAGCCTTACTGAATAGAGGAGGTGGTGAGAGGTTTTCACTGTGGGTATTATTGCCAGATTTCCACCTGGGACAGCAGCTATGAGGGAGATTTTGGGAATGTGGTCACTCAGAAAAGACGAGTCAGCAGGACAGCTCAACTCGGGTTCCAGGCCCAGCCCTTAGCTGGGAATAGGCAGATGGGCTGGAGGGGCCTGTTTGTTCCAAGACTCTAATCTGCTGATTGGACAGGAAAATCTTTTGGCAGCTAGATCCAAACTGGGGTCAACAAGCTTTGGGATGAATCCTTGTCAGTCAGAAGAGTCATTGTGCAGTGCCAACCGAAGTGGCAGCCTGGATGGGCAGAAAGGGAGGTTTCTCTTCTCTCCTCAATTCCAAAGAAACATGATTTTATGGAGTGACAGCCCAGCATGTCAGGCCTTCCCTTTGGGGTAAAGTGGATGGAGAACCACTGTGATATAGTCACTTGTCATCTGGCTACCTCCATTGACTTTGAGGGTCCTGGTGGAGAGGTGGGGATGTCTCTGACAGCCCAGCCTTGCCTTAATTTACATCCAGTCTCCCACCTAGAAGTGTGTTTGGGCTGTAGTACGGATGAGAAGACCCCGTGAGGTGGGAGAGTAGTGGACTGTGAGCCTTTCATGATTAAAGAATCCCAAGGAACTGGTGGTGTGTAGAGGCTATGTGCATTCTGTTTGTCCCAGTCAGATAGCCGGTTGTTTATTTTGTGCTAACTGGGCAGGAGCTTTGGCAGTTCACCTTTGACCTGCGGGAATTTATCCTGATCTGTCATTATGTCCCCACCAGGGAGCACTAATGGACAGCAGCTCGCTCAGGCCCTACCTAGGTGACTGGTGAAAGCATCTACCCAGTCTTTGGGGCTGGTCGTCTCGGTTCTTCATTGACTTTTGAGGGGGTCTTGCCCAAAGAAGACTTGAGGGTCAGGGCCCTCAGATCCCACATATTCACAGGGTGGCACCTCAATAACACCCTATCTCACCCTGCTTGGCTGAGCTCTGGGAGTCCCTGGCCTGGGGCTTGACACTGCCCTTGGTAGGACTCGGCAGGATCCCGGGGCTATTTCACAAGCAGGTGGTTTTAATGAAATCAAAAAGCCTTTTTGTGCATTAATATTTTTGCTTTTTTCTTAAGATTCTATTTATTTATTTGAGAGAATGAGAGAGAGAGAGCATAAGAGGAGAGAGGGTCAGAGGGAGATGCCGGACTCAATCCTGGGACTCCAGGATCATGACCTGAGCCGAAGGCAGTCGCTTAACCAGGCGCCCCGATTTTTGCTTTTGTATACATATCGCCACGCATCTCTTTTGGATAAGTGACTTCAGGAAAATGAGTTTCTCCCCAGCAAGTATCCATATTCTGGGGGATAATTCTGACCAGAGATTTGGGAAGCAGGGGCTAGAACTGGGGGAGGAAGTATCAAGTCTTTAAACAAGCATATTCTTTAGTTTCCCTCCAGATAGTCTCTTGCAGAATAAACCCAGAGCACCTGTTAGATAATGCATATGAGTTCTAGAAAGTTGGGGCTTGTTGAATTCCTGACCTTTCATCACCCAGAGTAGACTGGGGACTGGGTTGAGGGAATCAAGTCACGTGAAGGACATTTTTGCATATTTTCTCATCCTTCCTAAACTAGGAAATCTATACTAAGACAAATAGGTGAACCAAATCTCTGTCCTTGTTGGAGCCGCTGCCTCTCCCCCTAGCCTGACATTGTTAAAACCTCCAAAGTTGAGGTGCACGGGTCTCTGGTGGGGTGAACGCTACTGGAAAGGATTTGTGTACGTGGCCACTTTCCACCATCTACATTCACCTTGTTACATGTTCCCTCAGGACAGTCTTGTCAGAAAGCAGTGCTGATACTTTTTATCCCTGATGGGCTTCTCCCTTTGTTCACCACTCTGACCATTAGAGATTCAAGAAAGAAAATGTGTAAAAGATGACAGTCCCATATCTGCTACCTTTTCAAGCCTGAGTGGTCCCTCCCAGACTGTTAGTGAGGACTGACTTTTGAGTAGTCAGATTGGAGAGAGGTGGTACCTCCCAGAACACAGCCAGGTAGCTGAGAATGGATCCATGTGCTGGAGAAACGTTTTCCTTAATAGAGGGCATCGTGGATGCTGGATTATCTCTATACCTAACCTGAAACTGAATTTTCCCTTTTTGCCAGTAAACCAGAAATCAAATCCTAGAAACTTTGCCCCTGAGACACTAAATAAAAACTGCACCCCTTTATCCTCCTGAGGCCAGCTGGTTGATCAGGGTGGTCCAGTTGGTTGTTGTCAGATAGGTAGCAGGGTCAGCAGCTCCTGAGGCTCATTGGCCAAACCCTGTTCCTCTGCATGTCCCCATATTCACACTTGACCTCTCCCTCTGTTTAGAGTCCTGTTTGCTGCCTCTGCATCAAGATCATCTTTCTCTGAATTGTTTTACTCGAAACACTATATTGTGGCAAAGGGATGTGAGGATAACTGGTGCAACACATTCAATTTGTTTTGTTTTGTTTTGTTTTAACCTTTCCTTTATTGAAGTTTGTTGCCCCCTCTGCCCTGGAGTCCGGTTGAGCACTGTCTCCTACCGAATTATTCCAAGGTTCTGTTGGACCCTTGAATGTCTTTTTTTTTTCTCCCTTTCCCCGCATTTTCTTGTACTGTACTCGGGAGCAGCTGCAGAGCGCTTTGTTTAAAAATTAAGAATTTTGGGCGCCTGCGTGGCTCAGTTGGTTAAGCGACTGCCTTCGGCTCGGGTCATGATCCTGGAGTCCCGGGATCGAGTCCCACATCGGGCTCCCTGCTCAGCGGGGAATCTGCTTCTCCCTCTGACCCTCTTCCCTCTCAGGCTCTCTATCTCTCATTCTCTCTCTCTCTCAAATAAATAAATAAAATCTTTAAAAATATTAAGAATTTTGAGAAGGCAACTGTAGAGCATGTGACCATTCCCAATCTGTTCCTTAAGGGAAAAAAAGTAACCTTTGCATGGCACACTGGGGAAAACAGCAGAGGTTGCTTATGGCCAGAAGAGGGGATCTGTGTCCTGCCTCCCCTGTGACTGATTGACAGCTCACTGAAGCCACCACACCACTGGAAATCTCTGCTGTATCCTAGAATTTGGTCCTACATTTTAGGACTCCATGGAGCCTCTATAGGTTATAGCTAGTTGGTAAAAAAGAAGGTGGGGGGGTTGGGCCCAGGTGACACCTAAGAACCAGGACATTGGTTAAAATTTCTTTTGACTTTCTTCTCTTCTCATCTATCAGTGCTCTTTTATCTCCAACAAGCCTTCTCCCCAGTCAGGTTTTGCTACTGATCAGTTTTCTTCCTCTTCTGGACTCCTGCTGGGCCCTATTCCTCAGACTCCTCAACTTTGGAAGTACATTTAAATCACTGTATAGGTGAACACTGATTTTCTTGGAATGGGAGCGGTTTGTGCCGAGAAGGCTGTGCCCATCTAGGGAATCCTTATGCCTACATCCTGCACTGATTACGTCAGGAAGTGGAGGGCACTAAGCATTTGTTTCATCGTGATCACTCACCATAAACTTAACATCAGAATGGAAATGAAACTGTCTTGATCCCGATGTTTCTTTAACACCCTTCCCCTGTCCTATCCACCCTCCCCTCTCATCTCTACTGGCGAGAAAGTCTCTTGTGAAAACCAAGAAGAGTTGTTAATGTCTAACTCCTTCCATTACATTAAAAAGCACTGACTTCCTAATATTTAAGTGTTTACTATCTATTGCTCTACGGTTTTGTATATTTTGTAAACTGCCCCCCCAATA
The DNA here is from genome assembly GCF_009762305.2 of Zalophus californianus. Classification (NCBI taxonomy): domain Eukaryota; kingdom Metazoa; phylum Chordata; class Mammalia; order Carnivora; family Otariidae; genus Zalophus; species Zalophus californianus. Next base: position 37,478,068 of record NC_045597.1, read on the forward strand.
ACAATAATTTTGTAAACTGCCCCCCAATAATAGATGTCTAAAATTGCTGTAAAAAATAATCAATATAATTTCTACCAACATCGCAATGATTATTATTAGAGAATATTTTATTATCAGAATTAGAAGGTAATGAATCTTATGTAGAAAAGAAGGAATTATTATTAGGGCCAGGAGGTTATCTAAAATCCCTTGATTGTTTCTCTGGATTTTATGTTATTTGCCAACTTTTTACAATTTGTAAATTGTTTTTTTTTTCTACATATATATTCCACGTCATATTTAATTTCACTTAACACCGTAAAAACATTTATTAAAGAAATTTCCATAACTGTAAAATCTTCATGTCCTTTAAACACAAATCAGCAATCCTCTATGTCATTTGTGATTTGGAGTCTACATTATATGAAAGCAACAAAAGTAAAGAATTTTTGTTTCAATTGAAATTCTATTATTCTTAAGAAGATGGCTTGAAATAACCACACTATCAACTAATAACTTGAAATATGTTAGTAATGTTTTGAAAACATATGAGAATCAATTCAAGGATTATAATATTTATTTTGAAACGATTACTATGTAGCAAATATAAGCATATTTCTATGTTTATATTTGGTGTAAATGTATAACACAGTTTGGCATGTAATTAGCCATAAGGGATTCCTTATACTAAAAATCAAAGACTAAGAACCTGTGGAATAAATAAATAATGTTTTATGAGGAGTATATGAATGTTTACACTGTAACATAATGAGTTATTTCCCAGATTAGAGCATTAGCATCAAGGCAAAAATGGAGGTTATCATGATCTGTGGTCTATAACCTAAGAAACTGAAACACTTGTCTCATTTAGAGGTACTAAAAACAACTTTGTTTTTCAAATTTGGGTAAAAGGTTGGTACCAGTGGACTGATATAAGTCATGTATGAATATTGTAAAAACCAGACCAACCGCTACAACAGTATAAAAACTGATACTTTCAAAACACTATAAATAAAACAAGACTGAGTCCTAAAAAAATATTCAAGAAACTTTCAGAAAGGCAAGAAAAGAGAAACAGAGAAACAAGAAACCCAAGAAAAAAATTTAAACACATGATAAAATAGCAGACCTAAGTGTCACCAATCAATAATTACCTTAAATATAATTGATCTACGCATCCAATCAAAAGACAGAGCTTGGCAGAATGGTAAGAAAAAAATACCACCGTACTATATGCTGCTTTCACCAACTTAGTTAATTCTTAAATATTTTGTTCTTTTTGATGCTATTATAAATGGAAATGTTTTCTTAATTTTCTTCTTACATTGTTCATGGTTTGTGTATAAAAAATTAAACTGATTTTTCTGTGTTCACTCTGTATCCTCCTACTTTGCTGAATTTGCTTATTACTTCTAATAGTTATTTTGTGGAACTTTTAGGGTTTTCCACATACAAGTTCACGACACTTGTAAACAGAGGTAATTTTGTTTCTTCCTTTCCCATCTGGGTGGAAAATGTAAGTTAAGTCTGTACCACATAAGATAGGCGGGACTTCCCTCAAATAATTTGAGATTTTATTTTGGTGACATTGGAGAAATCACAAAGATTTATCTTAAGAAATTGATTATAGGGTTGCCTTTGTTTTTAGATAATTTGATGTAATTCCTTAGACAATTTCAGATTAAGTGCAAGAGGTATGAGGAATATTTTCTAACTAGACTAATGTGTTATGCCAGGCAAGAAATTATAAGCAACCAAGTCAAGACAGCAGCATGAGAATAAAGAAAAGTTATTTCTTGGGAAAATTAAAGGTACATTTATATTAAAATTTTTATTATTTTATCTACAAATGATGTTAGTGATGCACCCATTGAGAAATGAGTAAGTCAATCCATACATATATAATGCTGTGGAGACCTACACGGAGAAAAAGATACTGAGGTAAAGTCTTCAAAAATAAAATAGACTGTGATTTCTATTATAGTGGTATATTTGAAAAAAAATGTTAATAACAATATTATGAAGTCAGAGTGACATAAAATCTCTCTTAGAAGAGTTAGAAAAGAAACAGACACCATTGTTCTCTACTTTATTGCTTAGCGTATTAAGCCATAGGATGGGAGTACTACATGCTGTCAGCCTGTGGGTTACCTGTCACGAGACAAGAAGCCTTTGTGCTCTGATATTTCCTTTACTCACACAGCAATGTCTAGACACGTTGTATTGTATGTATGTTTTTAAATTCTGAATTCACTTACCATATCTCACATTATTGCATTAAAAAAAAGAAGAAGAAGAAAGAACCAGACCATGGAAAATGCTGGTACTTTTTCCTTGCTCATGTTTTGAAAGGTTTCTAAAAATTATAAAATGAATTCGGGAGAGTCTACAGAACACCACGGCTGGAAAAAGTTCTAGATGACCATCAGTGAAAAGCAATATCAACCTACTGAAAATGAATAGGATTTAATTCCATGGAGACAAGCCTGACAAATGTAGGGAAAGGGACTCAAGGAGAAATAAATATCAGGGAAGATGGACCTGTCTCACTAAGTCATGTTCAGACGGTTTGACAGCCTTGTATAAAAGTGAGTGGATCCTTCTTCATCTTTAATATTCAGACCTTGACCATCTTCAAAAACTCATGTGTATATTGGTGCAATTATGAACATAGTGAAAATTCAAGAGCGTCTTATTAACCACCTGATTTTAAACCAACACATTTAAGTTTGCCTAAGAAATAGAAAGAAATTTTAGTGAAGAGCGGCATTAATAGTAATCCTTGCTCTGATTTCACAAAAAAAACTGGCAAATATTTGGAGTTACTGATAAGTAGGAAGCATATTGTAAACACTCGAGACCACATCTGAAACATGAAATCCGTAAGACACTATTAAGCAGAATGTCTCATTCTTGATATCAATCTAATTTGTTTATCACTTCTTGAATGCTTAAATTTTAAAACCTTCGTTTTCATGTTACTGCAACAGAAGGAAAATATCAGCAGGTTAGTTCTATAATCAACCTAATAACCATAATTCAAAAACTTCGAAATTATGTGTAAAACTTGAGACAAAATGATTTAATTTGTACTAATTAATAACTTTTTCTCATTTTGTCAGTAGAGTGACTAATTGCAGTACCTTGGTTACACCACCGCTGATCTGTCTTGTGATCATTTCAAACCCTTTTATAAATTTTTAAAACCCACCATATTATTTAATTTCAAATTATCAGCTAACTAAAATGCTAGTTTTCTCTCCACGTTAGTTACTTAGGGCTAGCGTCACAAATTATCAAAAATTTGGCACTGAAAATAATAGCAGTTTTTTTCTCACAATCCGGAGGCTAGCGCTGCACTCTTCCAGGGACTTTAGAAGTAGTTCATTGACTCTCTCAGCTTCTGGAGTCAGCATTCCTTGTTTTGCGGCTGCATTTTTGCAGTCTCTGCCGTTGTCCCATGTTGCCTTCTTCCTTTTTCTGTCTCATTTCCCTGTCTTGCCCCTTTAAGGATACTTGTCACTGGATTTAGGGCCCACCTGGATAATCCTAGGGTAGGCTTCCTTCTCTCAAAATCCTTAATTCAATCCCATATTTTACCACAGAAAGCAATGTTCACAGATCCCAAGGGATATGAAGTCTTTCTTTTGGGGGATACAATTTAACTTTTTACATCCTGTCATTTCAATTACAAGTAAGGTTCGACCAAGTTATGTTCTGTCAAAACATCATTTTTAACTATAATTTGTGATTAAAAATAAGTTTGTCAAAAAGGAAGATAGTACAATTTAGTTGACAATAGAACAGAGATTTTATACAATCTGAGCACAGTGTTTTTAAACTTTTTCCTTTAACAGTTGTTAAAGAAATCATTTTCTATGATTTACCTCATGACCTAGCTGCATGTGTTTCAAAACATTTGAATTATTAATTTATGTTTTAAACAATGTAGCCCCAGAATGAGGCAGAAAGCAAAGTGCAGGCATAATTTTTTTTTAAAATATTTTATTTATTTATTTGACAGAGAGAGACACAGCGAGAGAGGGAACACAAGCAGGGGGAGTGGGAGAGGGAGAAGCAGGCTTCCCACGGAGGTGGGAGCCCGATGTGGGGCTCGATCCCAGGACCCTGAGATCATGACCTAGCTGAAAACAAAAGCTTAATGACTGAGCCACCCAGGCACCTCGCAGGCATAATTTTTTTTAAAACAACCAGGTACATTTGGTGATAGGCTAAACCTAACTTTTAACTTTTAAGGAATTTTCATTAAAAAGAATTATAAAACTATTGAGGATATTATTCAGAGAACTTTCATAGCTATTTTATTGAATTTAAATGAAGTTCCAGTTTTGAATGTTTTACAGTAACGTGCTTGATATGATTATAATTTCTTAGTTTTTAATCCATTTACACATTATCATTGTAAACAAAATTTTGTGAAAACACTATGATTAAAATATTTATTTTGTCAAATGTAATACTTCAGTTTTCTTGCTTTACAAGTAGAAAATTTCTTTCTGATTATATTATAGTTAGATACTTCTTTTCTAAACATTATTAAATATATATGCCTATTTTTTCTCAATACACTTAATAATTTAAATAACTGGTCACCATTCAATTACTCATTAGATTTTATCTTTCAAAATTAAATAACAAATGAGTACACAAAACTAATGTTTTTCATCTCATTTGTTTACTTCATGTGTGATGAATTAATTTATATTAAAAGCATAGTTGTGACTTGTAGGTTATTAATAAATAGTTCTCACAAATTCTGTAAGTCTATGGTAACTGCATATAACCATTAAAATTTTCACACCTACATTTGAGTTTGGAACAATGGTTACTTTGAAAAATATAAAACCATTTCTTTGAGAAAAATGAGAAAATCTTCAAGTTTAAAGTTTGACTTGGAGTAGTTTTAAATTACATATATATTCATATGTAAATATATATATATTTTTAGATAACATTAGTTTCTTTTTCTATTTCTAAGAAGTCTACAGATATTAATGTTTAGAAGGGAGGAAGACTATGTCAAAAATGAGAATGCAACTTATTTTGGATTGATGCATTAGAAACATTGTATTGTAAATAGTTCATAATTTTGCACAGACATAGATAGTACCACTGTCTCTCACGGTTAATAATTGCAACCTGAGTAGGATGGAATGAAAATTGTTGAAAACCCCCAAACCAGTAAAAATTAATATCAGATTGGGGCGCCTGGGTAGCTCAGTGGGTTAAGCATCTAACTCTTGATTTCAGCTCGGGTCATGATCTCAAGCTGCACGTGGGGCTCTGTGGAGAGTCTGCTTGAGATTCTCTCCTCTCCCTCTGCCCCTCCCCCACTCCATGTGCTCTCTCTCTCTCAAATAAATAAATCTAAAAAAAAAACCTTAAAAAAGAAAAAAGTGCAAATGATATTTTTATATGTATAATACAAGATACACTTCCGTGTTCTTTGCCATTATTTTTGAAATACCCTTAAAGTCATCCCTCCATGTGCTTAATTAATTTTCTAGAGTAGGCTCGCAGAACTCAGGGAAACACTTACATTTACCAGTTTATTAAAGGATAGGATAAAGGATACACATGAAAAGCCTGATGAAGAGAGAAATAAGGCAAGGGTTGGAAAGATGCTAAATGGGCCTTTTGGATCCCTTATGTTAGTACAATATTTCTATATGGGTGAAGTCTCATGAAGATGTACAAGGACTGTTTGAAATATAAAGATGCCACATTTTTTTGTTTCAAGTTTTTATTTAAATTCGATTTAGTTAACACATGGTGTAATATTAGTTTCAGGAGTAAAATTTAGTGATTCATCACTTACATATAACACCCAGGGCTCGTCACAAGTGCCCTCCTTAATCCCATCACCCATTTAACCCACCCCACTGCCCACCTCCCCTCCAGCAACCCTCAGTTTGTTGTCTATAGTTAAAAGTCTCTTTTATGGTTTGCCTCTCTCTCCACTCCCACTATGCTCATCTTCTTTGTTTCTTAAATTTCACATATGAGTGAAATCATATGGTATTTGTCTTTCTCTGACTGACTTATTTCACTTAGCATAGTACTTTCTAGCTCCATCCACCTCATTGCAAATGGCAAGATTTCATTCTTACTTATGGCTGAGTAATATTCCATTTTGTGTGCATATATATATATATATATGCGCCATATCTTCTTTATTCATTCATCAGTCAATGGACATTTGGCTCTTTCCATAATTTGGCTATTGTTGATAATGACGCTCTAAACCTCAGGGAGCATGTGTCCCTTCAAATCAGCATTTTTGTGTTCTTTGGGTAAATACCTAGTAGTGCAATTGCTAGGTCAAAGGTAGTTCTGTTTTTAACTTTTTGAGGAACCTCCATACCGTTTTCCAGAGTGGCTGGAACAGTATAAGAGAGTTCCACCAACAGTATAAGAGAGTTCCCTTTTCTCCACATTCTCACTGACACCTGTTGTTTCCTGGGTTGTTAATTTTAGTCATTCTGACAGGTGTGAGGTGATATCTCATTGCAGTTTAGATTTGTATTTCCCTGATGATGAATGATGTTGAGCATGTTTTCATGTGTCTATTAGCTATCTGGATATCTTTAGAAAAATGTTTGTTCATGTCTTCTGCCCATTTCTTAACTGGGTTATTTGGGTTTGGGGAGTTGAGGATGATAAGTTCTTCATAGATTTTGGCTAGTAACCCTTTATCAGATATGTCATTTGCAAATATCTTCATTCTGAAGATTGCCTTTTAGTTTTGTTGATTGTTTCCTTTGCTGTTCAAAAGCTTTTTATCTTGATTAAGTCCCAAGAGTTCATTTTCACTTTTGTTTCCCTTGCCTCAGGAGACATAGTAAGAAGTCGCTATCACCGAGGTCAGAGAGGTTGCTGCCTGTGTTCTCCTCTAGGATTTTGATGGATTCCTGTCTCATATTTGGGTCTTTTACCCATTTTGAATTTATGTTTGTGTATGGTGTAAGAAAGTGGTTCAGTTTCATTCTTTTGCTGTCCCATTTTCCCAACACCATTTGTTGAACAGACTGTCTTTTTTCCAATAGATATTCTTTCCTGCTTTGTTGAAGATTAGTTGACCATATGGTTATGGGTCCATTTCTGGGTTTTCTCTTCTGTTCCATTGATCTATGTGTTTGTTTTTTTGTGCCAGTACCATATTGTCTTGACCACTACAGCTTTGCAATATAACTTGAATCTGGAATTGTGATGCCTCCAGTTTTGTTTTATTTCTTTAGCTATTTAGGGTCTTTTGTGGTTCCATACAAATGTTAGGATTGTTTGTTCTAGCTCTGTGAAAAATGCCGGTCGTATTTTGACAAGGATTGCATTAAATGCGTGGATTGCATTAAATGCGTAGATTGCAGGGTGCCTGGGTGGCTCAGTTGGTTAAGTGTCTGCCTTTGGCTCAGGTCACGTTCTCGGAGTCCTGAGATGGAGCCCTGAGTCAGGCTACCTGCTCAGCCGGGAGTCTGCTTCTCCTTCTGCCCCTCCCCCTGCTCATGTTTTCTCTCTAGCTCTCTTTCAATAAATAAATAATATTTTTTAAAAATGTGTAGATTGTTTTGGGTGGTATAAACATTTTAGCAATATTTGTTCTTTAAAATGCCTCATTTTAAACCACATAAAGATTGATAAACAGTGTTGATATGATAAACTTAAACATCAAATATTTACACAATTTGAATTCATCAACAAAAGCTGATATAGATATAGATGCTCAATTCTCAGTGAATTTGGATGGTTGGGCGGATGGATGAATACGTGGAAAGATGGATGATTTGTTGTTGGAGAAGGTACCATAAGGCACTTTCTTAGTATTTGAACAGGACCTTGTGAAAGTATAGAATAAAGTGATATTGTTTCTTCCTGTGTGCTCTCTCCTAGTTTTGACAAAATTATTCCCCTAGTTTCCCAAGATGACAGAACTTTGTATATAATCCTTATTTTTTCTCTATCTCTGTCTAATCCATTTCAATCACTTAATTAAATCAGTATAACATACCAATAAAACAAGGAGTAAAAGAAATATGAGGGAAATAAGTATATTCTAACATTAATTTATTTAACATGAGTGCATTTTATGTAGTAAGAATTTTGTAAAAATCTTAAGGTATTATTATTATTATTATTAATTCTAGTATTGGATGATGGAATTTGGTATACGCAAAGACTCCTGGAAATTTAGTCCTAGTGAAAATTCACTACGGGTTACAGTATATATAATGACCATGATAAGAACTTTGCTGAATATCTTGAATCTAAAACATCCGGGTTTACAAACACATATATTTTTAGTTGTTTAGTAGTTGTAAACTCTTATACAACTTATTATTATTGCAATTGCAATTTCTAGTTAGTAGCTTTTTATTATTATTATTGTTGTTGTTGTTGTTATATAGAAATTAACCATGAAATTAATTTTATTTTTGCTATATACCATGCCACTAGTCCATATTGTCCTAATATGGATCCCCTTAAATATGTCAGAAATATACACTGTACTCTCATTTCTGTCAATAACTATATTAAATTAAGAAAGTTATTTAACCTTTTGAGTAATCTCTTTCTGCAAAATTATGTGATTAGACTAGGTATAGGGAATCATTATAGATGTTTTCGGCTTTATTTATTTATTTATTTTTTAAAGATTTTATTTATTTATTTGAGAGAGATAATGAGATAGAGAGAGAGCATGAGAGGGGAGAGGGTCAGAGGGGGAAGCAGACTCCCTGCTGAGCGGGGACCCCAATGCGGGACTCGATCCTGGGACTCCAGGGTCATGACCTGAGTCGAAGGCAGTCGCTTAACCAACTGAGCCACCCAGGCGCCCAATGTTTTGGGCTTTAATATCGCTTACTAAAAACAGATATCAGAAAAATACTTACATACATCATGCTAATGAATTCCAGAAACAAGATTTTCAATAAATTACTTTTTAGAGTCCCTGTTATAGAATCTTAAATTGCTTTTATCCCTGCCCATTTTATAATCTTCTAGTTCTTTCACTTGTATATTCACATTTTAGCTGAAATGATCTTTTGCACCTATAGGTTCCAACAATGGTACTGTAAAACCATTAACTATTTTAAAATTCCACTTCAATTTTTATACTTCTTTCTTTGCCCATTTTTCAAAGATAGATTCTATATTCAAAACAATAGGAACAGTAGGTTTGTGAAAGACAAATACACATCAGTGAAAATCTGAAAAGAGCTGCAGAGCAAAGGAATGCTAAGAAGCACATGACCTTGCCTTGAATCGCAGGGTCTGCTTCAGGGGAAGAGATGGCATAACTCTTACCATCAGCACTCATTCCACTGAGAGTCACTTAATAACAGAAATGCTTATAAAGTTGAAGATACGGCAAAGGAATGCAGATGAAAATATGTTAAGCTTTGTGTGTGAGTGCATGTGCTTGTGTGTGTTTACTAGAGATCTGTGCATTTCAAAGTTTTGTTCTCCTGTTCTTACCATTTTCTCCTAGAGCTCAGAGATAAGTAATGGCACTACTTTAAATTGTGCTGAAAACATTAGCAGTTGCTCATGTCACCCACCACTCCCCTGGTCAGCAGGAACGTGTGATTGTACAATTTCAGCATCTTCGCTGTTAAATATTTTCTATAGTGGGAAAAAATAATATGTTAAATGAGGGAGTTGGGATACGTAGGTAGACAGCAGAAAGAAAAGGGAAGTTTCTGGTATTTTTAAAGTGGATACTTGTATATTTTTTGCTAGATAATAATACCTCCACTTTGCCCTATTACTAGTTTTACAGTGTTTGAGGTTATGCCTTTTTTTAGGCCCAAGAAACCTGTTCACTTACAGTTATAGAGCTATAATACAACTGGATAGCCCCATGTATGCCCCCCACATGTCCAATTTTTGAAAATCTAGAGTTGTTCATTATTTCAACTTAGTTATGTAATACATAATCATATTTTTTCCTTAGAGAGAGAATCGGATTCATCAAGTATCAAAAGAGAAAATGAAATAAAAGAAGCATATTCATGATATTAACTTTTAAACTCCATGCCAATGATTACTTTGGAAAATAATTCCTGAGTGCAGGAATGAGAAACCAGAGGAGTGGACTAATGAGAAAAGGAAAGGCAAGCCAAGAAGCATTGCCAAGGTGACCAGTGCTAAGGATAACTGGTCAATATGCTCACTGACTCTTTTTTTTTAAGATTTATTTATTTATTTGAGAGAGAAAATGTGTGAGAGAGAGAGCATGAGAGGGAGAAAGCACGCACAAGGTTGGGGGAGGGGTAGAGGGAGAAACAGACTCCCTGCGGAGCAGGGATCCGGATGCTGGACTTGATCCCAGGACGCTGGGATAATGGCCTGAGCAGAGGGCAGAGGCTTAACCTACTGAGCCACCCAGGCACCCATAAGACTCCTTCTGATGAGCTAGAGAGTTCATTCTGTGGTTCTGTGCATAAAAGATTAAAGAAAAATGCTTATATTTTTCAGGAGAAATCTCAGCTTCAAGGCAGTTCTTAAGCCTCCCTTTAAATCTGTAAAGGTTTTTAAACCTCCAAATAAAATACATTCATTGGTCTTTCATCAAGTAGTAGAATGTTAAGCGTTTTGCCATTGGCTTTAAGACAAACCTCGGGAAGTGAAATAGGGCAACAGTGGTGGTAATGGTCACAATGGTTTATTCTAACCATGGATGAAGAGAGAAAGGATGTTTGACTTTGTGTCATCATAGTCTGCATTCCTGAAAGTCATATTCTAAATTCTTGGGAATTAAACTCCCCTCAGAGATGTTAAAAAAAAAATACTAGAATTACAAAATACCCTTAGAGGCACAAATCATGAACAAATCAGTAGTGGGGGAGGCCGGGCAGTGGGTCATGCCAGTGGTTTTCCATTAGGTAATGTGTACCTGCCACCAATACAAAACTGGACAGACACCACAAACTGAAAATAAGGTCTGTCGAGATCACAGGGCATGCCGGAGGGGATGTATGATCAGAGAGCATCGAGGGAAACTCCATGGCTTCCCACTGACTGGAAACCTGAAAGGACACTGTCTGGACGTGGAGCTATTTTTGCACTCAGAAGAAAAAAAACATCCCCTGCCTCAAATTCTCTGTTCTCTGATAAAAATGGGAAGCATTTAAGCACAAGCTGCCATCTTCAAAGGATCAAATTGGCCCTGTAGTACTAACTCTCACTCTTTCTAGGTATGCATGTATGATTGCCACCTGGTTTATCATAGACAACATCTTCCATGGCATCTGAGAACTTCCTAAAAAAAAGAAGTGAAAGGCATATGGCAAGATTTTGGTCAGGAGGCTGCCCAGTTGTACTTGAACAAAACTAATCAGAGTACGATTGTTACTGGTTGCTGACAGAACAGCTCAAGACAGAGCTGGGGCCAAAAAAATTTATCATGGCACACAAATTACGGCCCACAGAACTTCTTATCCTGGAGTGCTTCTCCATGTCAGTGTTAACTAAAGTAGAACTAACTACTGCGGGTTATTTTGGCAAAAAAAAAAAAAAAGTACAATGTTTATATCCATATTACTCAGGTGAAATCTACTACAACTAAAAATAAAATATAAAATCATCTTTATTTGTTTACATCATGACTCAACCATTTTAGAGGTTATAATTTGTTTTAAGGGAAAGAAGAACCATGTTAACTGAGGTATGCAAAAAGAAAAAAAAATGTGGCAAGGGAAATTGGGGAAAAGCACTTCTGTTTTCAGATTGAACATACAGCCATCAAGAAAGCATCACAACCTAGGGGGTATGTTAGAAATAAAATTGGGCTCCCTGATTTTATTTGTGGTAATGAAGCAGATACTTCTGTGGGAAAAATTATAAAGACACAGAAGATTGTTTTCTGACCAAAAATTTGGTTTACTGATAGTCTAGATGTTCTAATATCAAAATCAAATTGTCTATGAAATGACTGAGCTTTAATATATTTGTTAGTTGAGGGAACTAGTTTGCTTTTCTGAAACATTCACACAATTTACAGACTTCTCAGGGCTGTTGTTTTTTTTGTACAACAGTGCACACCCTTTAGCTGTTTATGGCTGAATTAACTATTAGGACTTGTATTAAAATCAAAAACAAAAACAAGAAAACAAAAAAGAGTAAACGTTAATTAACCTAACAAATGAACACAGAAGAAACGGGAGGCATCTACAGGTGGTAAAGCATTTCAACTGTGAGGGAAATTGGAAAGCGAAAGTGATAGCCAGCTGTTCAAAGCAGTGCAAATTGTACACAGCAAACCTGAACTTGAAACCCAAGCTAAAGCTTAATGAAATCATTTCAAAGCAGCAGATGCTTACAGGGGAAAAAAATGAGGGGACAATTTGTTGTAGAAAATTACATTGATATTATGATCTGTGATCCAGACATCAAATTGAAGATCTCTCATAGTTAATAGTCCAATATTAGAAACATAATTTGGTTGCACTGGCACAGAAAATGAAGATTCTGTATTAAAATGCCTAGTAGAACCATCTGGAGTGAGACCCTGTTAGTACGCCGTTCACCCTCAGGCAGATGCTTGACAAACTCTTTCGAGAATAACTAGACTAGGTGTATTAAAAAAAAATGAAATACTTAATCACCGACCTTTTTCAGAATAAACCGCTTTCCAGTGTATTTTGGAGAATATAAAGAGAAAATAAAGATTTTAAATCTGTTTAATAACAGATAAAGGCTATCAAAGAATCCACAGAAAATATAGAAGTAATTTTAGTGTTAGTAAACATATAGATGAACCATGGTAAATGACAAACACCCACCGTATCAAAGCCATCAGGAGCATGAACGTGCCCTATAGCAGGTGCTAGAATTATTTAAACTCCTATGAGGTATTCTGGGTTATGGCTATAACATTGAGTATGATGCAATTCAGCAAATTAAACACCATGTTTGGTCTTTTATTTATAATGTTTTCCTTCCTCCTTTTTCAAATTATTTTTATTCCTTTTTAATAAGACATTCCACTTTAATTAGTGCTTCACATATTTAAGTATCAATGGAAATGCCAAAAAAAAAAAGGTCACCACTAGTATCATCTCCAAAAGAGAAGCATATATTAGTGTATTCCCTTCTTAGGTTTTCCCATAATTTTAAGAGTTATGATGTGATTTAACTTGATTTTTGTACATCCTAAGAAGTTCTACATGAATGGGAGAAACTCTGAGAAAAATACATTTTTTTATCTCATTTGTCTATTTTTTTAAGGGTTCCCGTATAAATACTGAATACCAGACAGCTTAGAGTTACTATTTTACCCCTTCCTAAAATAAGGAAAACGTTCAACTGTGTAAGTTCCTGATGGTTTAGTTCTAATATACATTATATCTCTGGATAAGATAAACTGCAGAATACAAAGTTACAATTTTGTTTATTTCACTCATATTAGTATTTCCAATGGGCTTCAGTTTCCTTTTTTTTGTATTTTGTGTCAGGTCAGAATTTTACTTTAGCATTTCTTGTATTGCATGTCCTTTGGTTAAAACAAACAAACAAACAAACAAACAACTTTTAGCTTCCTTTCATCTCACATCTATATTTAGCTTTCATTCTTCCAGTATACTTTTGACAGTTTTAGAATGCTAGGTTAACTTTTTATCCCCCCAGCAATTTAAAACTATTTTCTTCCTTCTTCTGCTCTACCTATTTTCTGAATATTCAACCGAGTTCCATTATTTGCAGTTTGCCATTTTTCTCTGGCTTCTTTCTAATTGCTTTATTTTTGTTCTGTGGTTGTTAGGCTGTGATGTATGTAAGTAGTTTATTTGTTTGTTTTTATTACTCCAGTTTGATATTCTCTGAGCTTTTAAATTTCTAAGTTTATATAAATGTATGCTTTTTCCAAACAGCCATTATATCCTCATTTTTGTTTTCTGAACCACACTCTTCTTTCAGTTGGGACTATAATTACACATATGTTTGACCTTTGATACCATCCCCCAGGTCCCTGAGACACTTTTTTTCACAATGATCTTTTTTTTTTTATCAATTTTCAAGCTTACCATCTGTTTCCTTTGTCATTTCCACTTTGCTCATAAGCCTGTTTAGTGAATATTTTATGTTATATGCTGCATTGTCACATTGAGAATTTCAGTTTAGTTTGTTTTGTGCCGAGAATTCTTCTCTTTTTTTAATCACCATTATATTTTCTCAACATCCTTGAGCATAGATGTATTAACTACTTTAAAACTCATTTCTGATAATTATAAATTCAGGGTTATTTCATGTTTATTCTCTGGTGATCTTTTCTCTTGCAAATGGGTCATGTTTTTTTTTTCTTTCTTTGAAATTGTGAGTAGTATGATATATTGTAGAGATTATGAATTCTGCTGCATTCCTCTGAAGAATATTATTTTAAGGGGGCAATTAATCTGGCTGAGTCCATACTATAAATTCTCTCCAGCAACAGGTGCAGCCCAAATTTCAGTTCAATTTCTTTAAGTTCAGCTTGCCTGCATGAAATATGGATCATACACATGTAGTTCAGAAAACAGCTACGGAATGAGTAGAGATCATAACCAGAAATTAAGGCTAATATTTAAGCCATACATCATTATAGTCATTTAGGTTACTTCCTGTCAACTGCTCTCTTGAGTTTTAGGTCCCTGTACATGATTGTTCTAATATCATTTAATATAGAAGCAAACTTAGGAACAATATCAGGGAACCCTTTACAAAACGCAACAATTAATATATTATAAATTTGCTTTATTCCAGGAATTCAAGATGAATCTGTTTTAAGAAAACCCACTAATATAATTCACCACAATAATTTTTATTTATTTATTTATTTATTTAATTTTATTATGTTATGTTAGTCACCATATAATACGTCATTAGTTTTTGATGTGGTGATCCATGATCCATTGTTTTCGTATAACACCCAGTGCTCCATGCAGTACATGCCCTCCTTAATACCCACCACTGGGCCAACCAATTCCCCCTCACCCCTCCCCTCTAGAACCCTGCTTGTTCCTTAGAGTCCATAGTCTCATGGTTCATCTCTCCCTCCAAATTCTGCTCCCCTTCATTTTTCCCTTCCTTCTCCTAATGTCTTCCATGCTATAATACCACAATAAATTATTAATGGGGAATTTCTATGTGATCATATGAATAGTTGCAGCCTATATCCTACATCAGACAATACCCACTCAACAGGGAAAGGAAGCTATAGATCTGCAGTGCCCTTCTGAGAAATCCCCCTTTTCCTAGAATGTTCTACTTCTATTTTTGTTGTTGGAAGTTGCATCTTATTGTCTTCCGACTATGCAAATATGTAATATGTACAGTTAATTGAAGCACAAAGAGTTCATTGGAACCAAATTTCTTCTAATGGGGATTTTTTAAAAAAATTATTTAAGGTATTTGACTTCATTCTAATGATCCTGCATTACAGTGTTAGCATCTTATTTGACATTTCACCTGCGATCCTTTATCAGTACCAGTTTAAGCCTCATATAAGAGAAACTTCAAAATAATTTTGGCATAAACACACAATGGCTTATTTTGTATTCTGAATGTAGGCAGCCAAGAGCTGGTATCATTCCAAATTCCATCTTTCTGGTCAATATCTTGACATTTGCCATCAATCATTAAAGTTGCTTCAGGAGATGGAAATAGCTACTGGAGTTTCCAGAATCACAGGCACATTACAGGATAGCAGGAAGGAGAAATTATGAAGAGCAAAAGGGACAGTGCCATGTATATCTTCCTTTCAAAAGAGTTCTATATGAAGTCCGTCCTGAAAATATCTGCTTACATTTCATTTGCCACACCTCGTCACATTGTCCTACTCCCCTGCCGGGAGGCTGGACAGTGGATTCTTTTACCTGGACCCATTGGTGCCTCATATAAAATCAGAGTTCTGTTACCAGGGAGGACTAAGATGCAGATGGAAATTCCTGCCAAAACTGTTTCTCTGCAGTTTCAGTGTCATTGTATTGAATGTGAAGTCATTATCTTCTTTCTAGGTAAAAGGGTTTATGCTTCTTTTTTAATATTCATTATACATTCTGAAAGTTATTTCCTCTATCAGCTACTCTCTCTCTATATATATACATGTTTCTAAAATACATTCCTATGTGTGTGAGTCTATCTATCTATCTATCTATGTGTATTCCTAAAACACCATAAGTATATTTCACGTTAAAAATAATAAACCTCTATTGCCTTTAGTCCTGTAATATTAAATATAAATTATATAATGTAAATTCAAAGCTATTTACATTAGATTTTTATTCTTCTATCCAATTTACCTTTGGTTCCTACATGCAAGATCTACCTAAATTGAGGCAGCTTGATCATTTTACTGTGTATATCATAGAATTAGTAAATATTTGCCTATTCTTACTAGCTGCTCAAGTTCTCTCCAATATACTCATACTTTTAAGACCCTGCTTTAAAACCATCTGCTCTAGAACATCTTCCAATCTCCACTAGTCCTGACTGGTTTCTTTCACCTTTTAGTTTCTACAGAAATTAACAACTGGGGGTGCCCAGGTGGCTCAGTGTGTTAAGCAACCGACTCTTGCTTTCAGCTCAGGTTGGGATCTTAAGGTCATGGGATTGAGGCCCGAATCGGGCTCTGTGTTCAGCAGGGAGTCTGCTTGAGATTTTTTCTTTCCCCTCTTCCTCTGCACCTCTCTTTCTCAAATAAATAAATAAATCTTAAGAAAAGAATTTAACAACTGAATCATCCATTTACACTTAATGTATAATTCTCTATGTATATTGTAAATATAGATGTATTGTAAGCACTATTGATTGCAAGTTCTGTGGTTTATACTATTTTGCAACACAGAGTTCTACCACAACTCCCTGAACATAGTAGGTGCTCAAAGTTGTAGAAATAATTAAAATGAATTGTGAACATATTCATGGACAATCCAAGAAGACTCAAAGATGAAAGGAGAAACCAAATCTCCAGTTCCATATTGCCATTCTAGAATTGTTTCCTTCATACTTTTACGAAGGAATTAATAAATTAAATTTCATACTTTAATGACCATAGCTCCTTTTATTTAATATATAAATCACATTTTCCTTGACAATATGTTAAACATGTTAATGATTCAGCGAAATGCTAGAATGTTAATTTGTCTAACAAAATATTGCATGCATTTAAGAATTTTTTGACCAGAGGACCAGAGGATCTGAAAACTCCTTTATATTTCAAGCAGTCCTATGTTATAGAAAATGACCTAAAAGAGAGTTAGGATGTAATGGATTACAGTATTTTGCTTTCTTATCTCCTTGACATTTTTAAGATTAAATATTCAACTACTTAAGAAAACAGTAGAGGTAGAAAATAATTTTATTTAATGCTTTAATGCATTTTATTTTTAATTCTCATAGCTTAGGGATAAGACCATCTGTGCTATATTAGCTGGGCAAAAGATTTTTTAAAAAGCAAGAATTTCCTTAAGCTTGAATATACAGGTGCTATGACTCATGTAGTGGGAGTGCAGTTAACAAAGCATTACTTTAACTGCATAATCTAACTCTCACAGAGAAGCAAAGATTGTCTACTGCAAGAATTGGGTTTTATGTTTATGACTGATGAGACTGTTGTATCAAGTAAAAGAAAAGGCTTCACTGGTGGCATACATATGCTAGTTGCTGATAAGATGCCTTCTTGGTTGCATCTTTTTTTTTTTTCCCATCTGTCTTTAGTAGACTTATTTTCTTTTTCTTTCTTTCTTTCTCTTTTTTCTGACCACTTAGTATTTAATAACTATTTGTTGGTATCTTGATGCAAGAACATTTAAAGGAATGCAAAAACCAAATAATTTGGGAGGGGGAATCATTGTGTTTTAGAGTTATATACTCATTTTATATTTAATCATCATTATGAATTTCTACCAATAGATAAAAGTCACAAGGCTCTTGAAAATCCCTCAATTTTTAATGAATAAAACATATTGTAGTAAGATCAGATACATGTTTAATTTTACCTTTAGTTTTCCATTTCTAAATTATTGTTAACATTTTTCACTAGTTATTTTAATAAATATTTTAGGATTTAAAACAATCATCAAGGCTTTCAGAATATCTTCCACAATATCAATCTACGAAGATGTCTTCGTGTAACACAGATTAATTTTTTTTCTTCTTAACATAGATTAAATTTTGGGGTGTTTGGGTGGCTTAGTCAGTTAAGTGTCTGCCTTCAGCTCAGGTCATGATCTTGGGGTCCTGCGATCGAGCCCCACGTAGGGCTCCCTGGTCAGCGAGGAGACTGCTTCTTCTCCCTCTGACCCTCCCCTCTGCTCGCAGGTGCTCTCTCTCTCTCTCTCTCTCTCTCAGATGAATAAATAAAAAATCTTAAAAAAAACATAGATTAAGTTTTTACAACATAGCACAAATTTATTCTGAAGAATGAGACTAAGGTGGGTAACAGAAACTTGTTCCTAATTGTTCAGTTGAAATGATTACAAACTGTCGGAAATAAAATTAAAAATAAGATTTAAATACATAACCCAAATATCCTATGAACAAACCTACATTTTCTCAGGGTATATGGAACATATGCAGATTAAAGTAATGTGTTCACTTGTATGAGAAAGTAAATAAACTACAGCTTCACACAACATGGTCTCTGTAGAATCCCGAGCACGCAATGTTAACACAACAGAAATATCTGGGATTTCCGCCTCCAAGAATTATCAAGGACCCTTTGTCCTCAGATTTATATTCAGCCTCTCATAGGACAACTGCTTATACATGTTGAATTAAGTATACAAATTAATTATCAGAGAAAGTCAGTAACTATTCTGTTTAGCGGTTACCATTAGTGTGCATTGAATTCAGAGATGGCCAAGACCATCGTACCCTCCAGGTGTTCATAGTCTTTGGGGAGATGTAGAATTATAGCAGCTGTTTTCTGTAAGCTATAGTAAGATGTAAAATGCGACGTCCTATAAGAACCCAGCAGAGGAAATGCTGCAGTGTCTGTAACAATTGGAAATATAAATCAAACCACGAGTTACAAATGCGAAGTATATTGCCTGAAGACATTGCAGGCACCCCGATGAGGCAGAGGTTACGCTGGGTGAAAATATTAGCAATCTTTTATCAAATTTATTGCATACTCAATTGCTTGTCTCCAGCAGGTTTTTGAATATGCAGTCATTGCTTTAAAACTTCAGTATTCTGTTTGGGTTTACAACAGTAAGCAGATTTATTGCACACTCAAATTAAGAAAATTCAAGTTGGGTTTAAGGTATAAGTAGGATGTGGGGAAATAAAAAGCTAATAACATTTTGAGTTCTACTCTCCAAGGCATGAAGAGTAGGCGGGGAGAACTTGAACAGGTTGGAGAGCTTTGCTTGGAGAGCTCTGCTCTGAGAGAAATGCAGCAGAAAGCTGGGTAGCAAGAGTCTACTATTTGAGTCTGTCTGCTTCTGCTTTCTGGAAAAAAGGCAGCAGTGTAAAAAGGTCATCTAAAAGTGTAGAAAAAAGAATATCTAGAAAAATCAGTAAAAACTATATTTCATCAAGGAAAAAGTTTTGCTGCCACCATTTATTGAAGAGACTGTCCTTTCTCCATTGTATATTCTTGGCTCCTCTGTCGTATATTAATTGACCAAACATGCGTGGATTTATTTCTGGCCCCTCTGTTCTCTTTTAGTTGGCATGTTTTTTTTTTTAAATTTCTGATTTGTGTGGAGGTAGTATGGGTAATATTTTAGAGTGTTAAAACTATTGTAAGATATTTAAAAAAAATTGACAATGAAGGCTAGTAAATCTATGCAACTAATGATGCCACCTGTGTGTATGTCATGACTTGGAAATGTTTGACTGCTAGAAATGATGTCTAGAATAAAAAATTAAACAAAGTAGTGGTTTATTTCTCTCTTTGAAAGAGATTCAAGGTAGGCACAACATAACAATCTCCTGTTTGATACCACCACCCTTAAAAGTAGCTTCAATCTTCAATGTCACCTCGTGATTTAAAATGGTCAATCTCATTTAAGAAAAATTTTCTAAAAACTCAACGATCAAACTCTGCTTATATTTTCTTGGATAGAATTTAATGTCATGGTGACACCTATCTTAAGGGAAAATAAGGCAAGCATATTTTATTTTGGCTCATTGTTACCTTGCATAAAATCAAGGTATTTACTATAGGAAGGGAGGAGAATTGATATTCGGCAGGCAACTAATCATCTTTGACGGGACACTAATCTATAAAATGAAGGTGTTTGCATAATTTAAATATTCCTTGATTTTGATACTGAAAGGCAGTTTACTTTCTATTCATATACCTAATATATTTATGAAACAATTTTCTAAGATTTTTTTACCACACTAATCCTTTATTTTTCCCTCTGAATTTTTTTCTTCTTTTCTAGCATAAGTGAAATTGCATTGTTTTATTTTTTAATATTTTTTAGAAGATTTTATTTATTTATTTGAGAGAAAGATAGAGTGAGCACAAGCAGGGGGAGGGACCGAGGGACAAGCAGACTCCCCTTGAGCAGGGATCCTGATGGGGGCTCAATTCCAGGACCCCAAGATCATGACCTAAGCCAAAGTCAGATGCTCTATGGTCTGAGACGCCCAAGTGCCCCTGAAGTTGTTTGTTTTAGATGAATTCAGTAAAATGAGTTTTTTATTCAATTTCACTGATGTATTCTTGTAATACTATGCTAAATTCAGAAATACAACTAAATTGAAGTTTCAAAATTGTAAAATAATATTTTTTAATTTTACCAAAAGTTTAAATATATTGACTTGAAAAAAGAAATAAGATACATTGACTTATAATTTCACTGATGCCAAAAAATAATAATAAATGATTTCACTAATGCCATGAACCAGTAAAAAAACAAAATGCCCAGAACACTATATGCCATAAAAGCTACATTATCATTGGTGAGGTTCTTAAATGCAGCTTTTAGAAAATCAATTCTCCATTCTTAAGGAAACATAAAATTTTATTTTGTTTTATTATTTTTTTGAAACATAAAATTTTAAAATGTATTGGCCATGATGCATAAATGTAGGAGGCATGAACTTGATATTTGATTAGTATTGCTTAATAAGGAAAATTAGATGAAGGAAATGACTACGTTTTTTGCAAGGAAAAGTGTAGAGTCAGGTTTACCACTCTAGCTCTGAAAATACTGACAGTTTGGGGTTACAGTACAGTTGATGTTACACTAAATTTCAAATTCTACCATTACATTATTTTACCAATAACATAAGTTCTGTTTTAAATAATATGGTATCCTACTTGGTGTTTACACATAGATGCTTTGGCCTTCACTACATAGAGTCAGAACTTTTTTTTTTTTAAAGATTTTATTTATTTATTTATTTATTTATTTATTTATTTATTTGACAGCGAGAGAGGGAACATAAGCAGGGGGAGTGGGAGAAGCAGGCTTCCTGCCAAACAGGGATCCTGATGCAGGGCTCGATGCAGGGTTCGATCCCAGGACACTGGGATCATGACCTGAGCTATAGGCAGACGCTTAACGACTGAGACACCCAGGTGCCCCTAGAGTCAGCACTTTAAAAAAATGAGTTAAAATATCACTGTAGGGGCACCTGAGTGGCTCAGTCAGTTAAACATCTGCTTTCAGCTCAGGTCATGATCCCTGGGTCCTGGAATCCAGCCCCGTGTCGAGCTCCCTACTTAGCAAGGAAGTCTGCTTTTCCCTCTCCCACTGCGCCTGCTTGTGTTCTCTCACTCACTCATTGTCTCTCTCAAACAAATAAGTGAATCTTAAAAAAAAAAAAGAATCACTGTAGCCACATGCATGCTGTATCGTTTGTAATACTATAAAAGGCTTTTCTGCACATATTTAGCAAACTCCCATAAGGTTGTTAATATGCAACAGATTTAATTGCATTGCATCCAGTGCACTGATATTCCATATTTGTTATTCATATTAAATAAACTTGCTGTTAGTCTTTTAATTCACTGAGGTGATCAATTCATTTAAAAATTACAGATCAAAGGGCACCTGGATGGCTCAGTTGGTTAAGCAACTGCCTTCACCTTGGGTCATGATCCCAGGGTCCGGGGATAGAGTCTGCTTTCCCTCTCTCTCTGCTCTTTTTCTTTCTCTCTCAAATAAATAAAATCTTTTTAAAAAAATTACAGATCAATGATGACTGACTTCAGTCACTTAACTAGAACACAATTTTTTTTGGTGCCATTTGTTTGACCACCGTGCTGGGTACATCCATCCCCGTGAGTCCGGCTTGGCCTCCACTACGCAGAAGAGCTAGACAGCGTGGTGTCCTCTACTTCTGCCTCTTCAACGCCAGGAACATATCCACTGGTTTCTTCACTGAATTCAGGGCTAGTATAAAGTAAAGAAGAAATCATGA
The DNA here is from genome assembly GCF_009762305.2 of Zalophus californianus. NCBI lineage: Eukaryota > Metazoa > Chordata > Mammalia > Carnivora > Otariidae > Zalophus > Zalophus californianus. The sequence continues at coordinate 37,500,430 of NC_045597.1, forward strand.
GGCTGTTTCAAGCGGCAGTGGTGGTGACCCACAGTCAGCTTCTGACTTCAGAACTACAAGTGGCAGAAAGCGTCATCTAGTGCCCGTTGGAGGCAGCAGCTTTCCTTCTCTGACTGGATCTCTGTTGTTGTTGTTGTTGTTGTTGTTGTTGTTGTTTAGAGCAGTCGCAGAAGCGTAGGCTCAGACCTAGTCCTCTGGTGCTGACAACAGTTCCAAAACTACCCTTTTGTGCCCTTTCTCGTTTATTTGCCAGAATAAGCTTCTGATGAACACACCAAAGAACTTTTCTTACTTAAAACACTTGCATTTTTGGTAAGTCACAGAATATCACCTAAAACACACACAAAAAAGGGGCACCTGGGTGGCTCAGCTGGTTAAGCATCTGACTCTTCAGTTTGGCTCAGGTCATGATCTTGGGGTTATGGGAGCCTCTTTTTGGGCTCCATGCTCAATGGGGTGTCTGCTTGAGATTACCCCTGTCTCCCTCTGCCCATCCCTCTGCATGCACTCTCTCTCTCTTTCTCAAGTAAATAAATAAATCTTTTTAAAAATGGGGTTTAGGTTGGACACTGAGAACTCAGTACATACGCAAAACTGCAGTTTTTATTCTCTAGCAACTGTGTAGAATTAATCGTTCTCCTGCCTGTAGCTTCTTGTCTACCATATTTCCTCAGTCATTCTCCCAGAGGACAGACTTTCTCCTGGTACACGTAAATCACACACTTTTATAAAGCATTACAGTCATTTGGTGCTGATCTTGGGACCTGGTATTTGACAAGACATTAAGATTTACAGACAATCTTGACATTTGATGTTGTAGGAAATCCTCATTTTTTCCACATCTCTTTACATGAACTAGCTATAACGTTATTTCCTCTTTTTCTTGTAGGTCTACATCCCAAATTAGTTATGTAGTGACCTTATGGGAGAACAAAAATGTGGGCCACTTCAGTAAGTTCTCCTGGACCTAAATTAACTAGAGGCTTTCTTAAAAATACCTCATTCAGGAAGGTAAATTTCTATGACAGCGAAGGTTGTGGGTTAGGTTGCAGGAACAAAAGAAAGGAACACACACACAAAGATGAATTCTTTAGACTATAATAGAGTTTTGATCTTCAAAAATTGAGCTTATAAAGTGAGAGATGGAGATATAATGAGTGGGGTAGATGGAACAAAGCCTACCTGGGATATATTCCTAAAAGGCTTTTGGGTTAAATAGCTCACCATTCCAATCCTGGCTCAGTAAACAGCTCAAACTTGTACATGTCCTCTCTTAAAGTTGGTATGTTTTACTTACATGACCTGCAAAGGAGAAACAAAAGATCTGCCTGTCAGGGTTGCATGAGAACCAAGTGACTCTACAAGTATGAATTGTCTAGTAAATTGGACCTTCCCTTGAAGGATTAGGATAGGGTGTATTATTTTTTCAGTAAGTATTCATTATGTCTTCTTTTTTTTTTTTTAAAGAGTTATTTATTTTAGAGAGAGAGAGAAAGAGCATGAGTGGGAGGGGCAGAGTGAGAGGGAGAGAGAAGATTCCCAGACTCCATGCTGATCATGGAGCCTTATACGGGACTTGATCTAACGACCTTGAAATCACAACCTGACCCAAAACCAAGAGTCTGACGTTTAAATGACTGAGCCACGGGCGCCCCTTCACTATATCTTCTCTTGTTAATGAAAAGTCTACATTTTGTTGGACCACTGATACCCACTTTTGACCGTGAGTATTTTAGCAAATGGATGTGAGTATCAATGACAATTTTTTTAAAGATTTTATTTATTTATTTATTTGAGAGAGAGAATGAGAGAGAGAGAGAGAATGAGAGAGAGAGAGGGGGGAGGGTCAGAGGGAGAGGCAGACTCCCCGCTGAGCAGGGAGCCCAATGTGGGACTCGATCCCCGGACTCCAGGATCATGACCTGAGCCGAAGGCCATCGCTTAACCAACTGAGCCACCCAGGCGCCCTCGATGACAATTTTTGAATAGCAGCTTTAGATGTGTTTGAGAAGTTTGGATTACACTCTTACATGCCTGCCTTCCACCATGAGAAGAACATGCCCAAGTACTCACTCACTGCTTTTTCAATCTGGGTCCAAGAATGAGAGACAGGTAGAACAGACCTGAAGCAGACCTGTGATTGGCATTTAGCCCAGCTGAGCTCAGCAGAGCCACAGATAACCTGCAGAACCATACACATATATTTGCTGTCAGTTGGTAAGATTTTATTTTATTTTATTTTATTATTTTATTTTATTTATTTTATTATTATACAAAATTGACTAATATAAGGGCCAGTAAACATTACATTTTTCTTATCCAAGTTTCAGAGATTTCCTGAAGACCAACCCCAGCAAGAGGAGTCTTCACCTACTTAAACTAAACCTTTAGAGTGCAGTTTTATTGTTTTATTATGGAACAGTGAATTGAACTTTGTCTCCTTAAAAGCTCTGGAACAAGTGACTTATAACAAGCTTAATAATGAAAAGGTAGCATTTGCTGCAGCTTGACTACATAAAGTAAGGCCTGATGAAAATGAAATATTAATATGCAGATTATGTTAGATGTTGCTTCAGAGTTTCAGAAAAATGAACAGTAATCAAATGAGGGTGTCACACAATACACAGCAAGCAGAGAGCCAATTATGTAAATGAATGCCCAAGGTTAGCATGATACAATGCTTTTTAATTTGACTAATATTAAAATCAACTTGTTCTTAATGTAATAGATGGCTGTGACAACAGTTAAAGAGCACCAAATGTTTTTGTAATCCCCTGTCAAATTAGAAATGCTGTTGTGAGTGACCTGCTTTCCTCAGTACAATACTTGAAAGGCTCAAAATGCGTAATATTTCCTTGGTTTCAGAAACATTAGACTAAAATGATTCTGAGATGAAAGTCGTAAGGACCAGTGTACATCTTCCTCCTTCAACTGAAAATATGTAACAGTGAACTCCTGCTGCCACAGTCCATTTCCAAAATAAGAGCTTCTCTCATTTAGCTGAATTCACTTGAACTTAACTGCTAAACTGAAGATACATTTTTAAATTATATAAATTTTATTTCTGACTCGACATGAAAAAATCTTCAGCAGGATCTGTGTTCATCTTTCATTTTCCTCCTTGCTAATCTTTTTACCCAGCTAGTGCACTTAAAAAAAAAAAAATAACTCACTATATAAAGAGACCATGGATTTAATTCTCTATATAAAGTGAATGCACATGTACACATATATTTGTAAATCTGAAAATGAAAACACATAGACATGCAAAAAAATACAGCTATACAGTTTTCAACATTAAAAGAAGGCATTATCTACACACCACTGGAACATTTAACATATTTTATTTTTTAAAGCCAAATTTAGTAATGATAATGTATCATTTGGGGAAGGTGATATCTTTATAGTGTTTAGTTGTATGTATACGAAATAGATTATTCCTATAGAATGACAAATGTAGAATTCTCATAAGCTATTGATTATCTTCTAAGAAAAAATGACAAAATCATTTTCACCTTGACAGTGTTCTGAAAGTGGCAGAGTGTTTTTGTGCTAGCCTGAAATTTTCACCAAAAGGAAAAAGAAAATTAAAAAAAAAAAAAAAAAACTAGGATGAAGAAAAGGGGAGGTTTAGGGAAGGAGGCAATAAACTCACCTCTGTATTTAGACATTTATCTCTAGTGATCAAGATCTGCAATTAGACAAAAGTAATGTGATTGTTGTTTTAAATTAAACACATTGATTGCGTATCTTTGACTCTGATGATGAGAACTGATAGTGGATATTTCAGACATCTGTTCTCAATTCTTAAGAAAAAATAAGTGAGCTATTAATTAATTATTCCTCAGTTTCTGTACTAGGGTTTCTGGACCTAATGATTATAATATCTGTGTATCCTATTTAAGAAAAGAAATATACAAGTCAAAATACAAAATTCCATACATGGCCTAGAAGTGGCTCATGCAATAAAGGGCTCTGGAGTTTACACTTCATGAGTTTCTAGAAACCCATTCTTGTATATAAATAATCATTGACAAAGTTTCTGTCCATATTATTAAATACTCTCCCTTCAAATAAAAAATAGTGTTTTGGAGTATTAATGTGTTGAGACCTACAAAATAAAGTTAAATATAAGAAAACCTTCACAAGAAATATATTGATTCACTATTTTAAAATACTATTATACTCCATTGAATTTTAGTCTTAAAAATGTTTTAGGTATAATTATTTGTGTCACTCAGAAGGTTAGGGGAAATAGGTCAATGTTGACATGATTTCACTATTTTTTTGAAGAACTTGCTTTTTTTTTAAAGATTTTATTTATTTATGTATTTCAGAGAGAGAGAGCGTGTGTGCCTATGAGCTGGGGGAAGAACAGAGGGAGAAGGAGAGGGAGAATCCCAAGCAGACTCTGCACTGAGCATGGAGCCTGATGTGGGACTCGATCCTATGACCCTGAGATCATGACCTGAGCCAAAATCAAGAGTCAGATGCTCAACCGACTAAGCCACCCAGGCTCACCTCACCATTTTTTTTAAATCTCTGTTTGCATTTTAATATATATGAGATAAAAATATTTATTTTTTAAGAGCAAAATCTACTGAATATTTCAATTAATGATGCTCAAGGTGTAGTAATGAGCACTCAAAGATGCACCCATATACATACTTCCTTTTGGAAAGATCACAAATTACCTTATGTAAATCAAGTACATAAGTTTTATTTTTAAAATCATTATCAAATAATATTTAAGCCTATTGGAGGACTTGAGATATTTAGAAGAAACAATGTTTCTCATTGTTATAATAGTTATATAAATGATAATGTATTTTTAAAAACAATGAGTAAATTTTTACTTTGGCTATTGCTATGTGAAATAACTAAACTTTAGAAATATAATGATTTGAATTGTACTTCTTTGATCACTTGTTCATTACCTAAATACAAAGTAATAGCTAGTCAACAAAATATCCAAATTACCTGTATTATTTTGTGCTGTGGTTTTAAATAGAATATTACTAAAAGCTATAGAGTTCTACTATCAAAGAAGGTAGCCATTAGCCACATGTGACTAAGTTTAAACGTCAATTAATAAAATTGAATTAAATAAAATATGCAGTTCCTGAGTTGTCCTAGCCATATTACATAGCCACGTGGTAACCATATTTGGTAGCATATAGAACGTTTATATCATTACAGAATTTACACTATGTAGTGCTATTACAGAGGCAGAACTGTCTCAGAAATCATCCCTAAATCAACTGACAGAGACTTCCACTAATGATTTCAAGATCTCCCAGACACTACCACCACATCGCTTTGTTTTTTTCAGCTTTGTCTTTATCTAATATATGCTCTTGGTTTTCATTTACTTTAAAAGTAGTTTTGCTCTTAGAAAAAAGTGTGGTGCTTAATAACCTTGTACAATAACAAAATCAAACATGTTTCAGAGGTAAAGTCTTCTTTTTTGCTAAAATATTTTATTACAACATATTTTAAATATATGGAAACATTGAAAGAATAGCACGGTAAAAGCCCATATAAACCCTGCCAATGCTTGAACTCTCCTTCCTCAGTAACTGAGGAAACCATAAACAGGAAATATTAAAGATATTAAATATTTGGATAATACTGGATCAAATCCAGTAATTGATATCTATCGAACACACCTAACAATTCAAGAATACACATTATTAATTTCAATTATTTCAAGTGCACAAAGAACATTTACCAAATTAAACACAAATTCTGGGCCATAAAACACTCACAGTAAATTTCAGAAGGTTAAAAATATACTAAATACATTCTCTTATTATAATTACATTAAACTGTCAATGAAGAAAAAGCATACACCTAGAAAATTACCAAATATTTGAAAATTAAACATAATACTTCTAAATAGCCCATAAGTCAAAAAAGGACTTAAAAGAAAAAGTAATAAGATATTTCAAACTGAATTTTAATAAAACCACAACATATCAACATGTGTGGGATGAAGATAATGCAGTGCGCAGATGGAAATTTATAGCTTTAAATGCCTATCTTAGAAATAGGAACAGTATAACATCATTTGTCTAAGGCTTAAAATTATACACTAGGAGAAAAAAGCATTTTAAAGCCCCAGAAAGTTAAAAGAAGGGAATGATAAGAGAAAAACGCAATCATATAGAAAAAGGACAACTATTTCATAAGTTAACAAAGCCAAAAGTTTGTTCTTCAAAAATATTAATAAAATTGATAAATTAACCCCAAGTAATACTAACTCAGGAAACACAGGAGAAAGAGAAATTAATACTAGAGTTCCTAACGACATGAACTTTATTTGAAAAAAACGACAGACTACGTGGAAACAATTACAAAATAATTTGCCTTACCAAAACAGAAAGTGGGAGAAATGAAAATCTAAACAGCACTCTTTAAAATAAAAAAATATATACATATAATTGTATTACAAAACTTTTCCACAAATAAATATTGAGACGCATGATTTCACTGGAAAATAAATCTATCAATCTTTTAAATAATTACACCACTGTAACATGCACACATACTTTCAGAAAATAGCTGAGGCAGGTGTTCTTAACGACTTATTACAAGAAAGCAGAGTTAGCCAAATATAAAAATCGGATACTGACATCACACACACACACACACACACACACACACACACACACACACACACACACACACACGTCCTTCTTGAACATTGACCCAGAAAGTTGTAATAAATGTTGATTGAATAAAATCCAGGCATATATAAGAAGGGTGATATGTCCATGATCAACTGCAATTTATCTGAATAGCCAAGTAAGTAAATGTAATAAGCACATCAACATCTTGTCACCAGGAAAGCCAGGCCCAGATCTTTTGGGAACACACATCCATTGTTCATTCTCCAGCCCCCAAGCTGTTGAGAGCAACCTGGTTAACAGCAGTGCAAGCTTTGTCCTCATTCAGCTTTCCGAGACTACATCACAACTTTGGGTCAGGAAGAGGAGAGTGAGATGACTATTGTTGAACGCATTATTTCATTAGTGCCTTCAGAGCTCATTGCCTCCCTGCTGGTTCCATTCTGCATTGCTCTTACTTTATTCCTGAAAGCTTAGCAGGAGCCTGTTCCTCAGCTCTTCCAAAGGTTTGGAGCCGTTGAACTATCTGTACAAATGTCCTTCTTGGTTTAAACTCTGTAGAGTGATTTCTGTTTCCTCAACCAAACTCTATCTGATAGACCCATATTGCTATTCATGTGTGAAAGCCAGATACTTCATACATGCTTAAAAGCAATACAAGTAATTTAATATATACCTTGGCAGTTTTTGTTGGGACTATCGTTTTAATGATTTAATAATTACATTCTGCATATCTGCCATGTTATAATGCACATATCCCATAAGAACATGAAACTTGTGGAAATTTCTAGGAATGTTAGAATATTTTGTGAATATTTAATATTTTTCATTTCAGCATATCTAGATTTAAAATTTACAAGACATTCAGCACTATTGCCATTATATTGTTTTGGTGATCTTTGCATTCATAGACTGAAAGATCTTCAAGTTTGTTCAAGTTTCCTCAGCCTTAATCAAACACATGGATTTACCTGTTTAAAATCTGAAGGGAAAATGAAAATCAAGGTGTAGCATAATGAGAAAGGAAGTTCAGTGAATACAGAAATTTAAATAAGCACAATTTCTGTTTCTCATTTGAGCTTGATGATTTCTGTTTCTGTGCCATGGCATGCCCTATCCACATGACATAAGTGTCATTATCTTTTGGTTTTTGTGTTTTACATTCTTTCTGCTACCACTTAACTTTTCTGCCCCCTATCCCTTTGCTTCTGGGCTCTGCCTCATTTTTATTCATGAAACTTTATATCTGTATAGTCAACCCAAGACCTTAAATAGTCTAAAAGGAAATTTTCTGCTTTAAAACCAACGAAATTTAAATAATGATCTATATGTGGGCTTTTGATCTGACTTGGCCAGTCTTGGTCTACATTTATGATCCTAGCATATTTATTCAAGGTGATTCATTATATTCTTTAGAGTGCTCTGAGTTTCAGTGAAATATTTGAGGGTGTCCCCACTTATAATATTTTGCATGATCTAGAACCCACTCACCTCCTCAAGCTCTACTTCTGCATGCATTTGCTCATATATATTGTTCAATTTATCCATACTGACCTATCTTTATTTTCTCCAGAACACCAAGATCATTTCTGCCAATGTATTTTCTTCTTCTTCTTCTTCTTTTTTTTTTTTTTTTGAGAGAGAGAAAGAGAAAGAGAGAAAGCATGCCAGCATGAGTCTGGTGAAAGCACAGTGGGAGAGGGAGAAGGAGAGAATCTCAAGGAGGCTCCACTCATGGTACCTGATGTGGGGCTCGATCCTCAGGACCCTGAGATCATGATCTTAGCTGAAATTAAGAGTCCAACGCTTAACCGACTGAGCTACCCAGGTGCCCCTCTGTCAATGTATTTCGAAGCATTCTGTATTCTGTGCCTGCATTATACATACTTCATACCTTGTCTTACTAATTAGGCTCATCCTTTAGGTCTTAGCTTATGTATGAATTCCATAGAAAGGCCTTCTTGAATAGTGAATCATAATTTGATCATTCTGTTTCTTTTTTTATGACTATCTGTGTATCTTTCCAATTAATAATTGCATATTTATTCTTCATTAATTTATTTTCTCTGTTACTTTGTGAACTTGAGATTGTTAAAAGAAATCATAACAATTTAATATACAACTGTTTATTACACTGTGCCCAGAATTGATCCTGGAACATATAGGTATTTGCTATTTAAATAACAAAAGGTAACCCTACTGCAAAAATGATCATCCAGATAAGCTACTCCTCCAGATGGTTTCACCCACAAAAATTATGTTTAAAATAAATTCATAAAAGTGTGATTATATAAGCAAATTATTAAAAATGACTTCATAGGAACAGTGCAAATGGTGATAATTCCCTAAGAAATTGTAGTCTTCGGTTTTATATATTCTTAAGGTTTTGTGTGAGACAATAACTGGAGGGAAGACAGTGATGCAATCATATTTATGCTAACTTCCAAACATTCATATTTATGATTATTATTGCCTTGATTTTTATATAGTGGAAGTCATTACTCTATATTTGCCATCATACTGCAGGATATCTGTCTATGAAATTGTGAAACTTTAAAAAATAAACTGAATCATCCAAAGTAGTTTTACATTTTTTCATTAGTTAGGGTAATCATTTTCTGACATGGCAATTTCAGTGGTGTTCGTGTGTAATCTGATTGATAGAGGGTTTACATACGTAATTAATAAGAGAAATTGGTCATGACAAGTATAAATGACTCTATTGATTCCTAAAGTTGTTTTTGGTTCTCCAGGTCATTCCACTCCAGTGCCCATATACTATTGCCCTTGGTTTGGACTTTGGCCACCCTGTGGTCTTATCTATAAGGACCTGTTTTCTGCTGCGTTTATCAATTGAATACTAGTAATGCCATCGCTACTACGGGTTAAGTCTTCAAAGTTTGTCAGGAATTCCGTATGAAATTTCAAGGAAACACTTGAACATAATACTGTGACACAAAGTTGTGATTCAGATTTCATTATTTTTCAGTTACCTAACACATGGTGAGGTGATAACTCAAGGAGCTTCCATATGCTGGTACATTGGTTCTAGTTATTTCCTTATTGCATCAACATGCATATGAAGCTTAACTTTCTAGTTTAAACTACTTGAAAACACACAGAGGTGTATATATAGTGTACGCACATACAAACATGTAACTTAGTGTAGTGCAAGCATCACTAAATTTAAGGCAGGTTATCTGGACTTTAGTTCCGGTTTCACCACCTTCTAAATATGTGTCCTTGGGTTTGTCCCAGAATAAACTTTTGTATCAAAAATGAAAGTGTCACCACTACTAAAAATGATTATTGTGGACATCAAATAAGAGAATACTAGTGAAAACAATTGGGAGGTTATAGCATATTTATGCATCATTATATATATATATTTCCCATTCATAATTTAACAAATTATTAACAATATAACAATAAAATTAACAAATAGGTTAATGTGGATGCTACATAGATCATTTATCACCTAATGGTGCATATTATAAAATCAAAACAAAACTTTTAGAGTTGCTCACCGAGAAAATGTGTACTACCTTGTGATAGCCTTTACATAGTTTTCAAAATTCATATTTTCCTTTTTAGCATATAATTATTTGAAATGCACAATATACTCTCAGATGTTTCTTATGTAAAGAAATTTCTGTAAGAATGCATATACTCTTCTCCACATTCAAATGGTGGCTACTGGGGGCTCGAGGACAGGCGAACGTGAAACAAGTGCTTACTGGGTGTAAGGATTTTGGGGGTGATAAAAATGTTTTGGAACTAGGTATAGATGGTAGTTACACACCATTTTGAATGTATTAAATGCCATTGAATTGTTTGTGTTAAAATGGTTAGTTTATGAATGTGAAGCTTTACCTCAATTTTTAAAAACTGTGAAATAAGTCAATCAGAGAAAGACATGTATCATATGACCTCACTGATAGGAGGAATTCTTAATCTCAGGAAACAAACTGAGGGTTGCTGGAGTGGTGGGGGGTGGGAGGGATGGGGTGGCTGGGTGACAGACATTGGGGAAGGTATGTGCTATGGTGAGTGTTGTGAATTGTGTAAGACTGTTGAATCACAGATCTGTACCTCTGAAAAAATACTACATTAGATGTTAAAAAAAAAAAAAGAAGAAGAAGATAGTAGAAAGGGAAAAATGAAGAGCGGGGAATCGGAGTGGGAGATGAACCATGAGAGACGATGGATTCTGAGAAACAGAGGGTTCTAGAGGGGAGGGGGTGGGAGGATGGGTTAGCCTGGTGATGGGTATTAAAGAGGGCATGTTCTGCGTGGAGCACTGGGTGTTATGCACAAACAATGAATCATGGAACACTGCATCAAAAACTAACGATGTACTGTATGGTGATTAACATAACATAATAAAATAGATTAAAATAAAAAATAAATTAAAGGCAAACAAAAGGAAAAACTGTGAGAAGAAATTAAGAATATCATTTATAAATATTTCTTAAATCTGAGGGAAACCTTCCTTCCACAATCACTGGGTAAAAATTCACATAGTTGTCTTCTCTATATTTTATAAGACAGTAACTTACCCATGTCTTGGTTGAACAATAAATTATTATAATACTACTGTTTCATACTAAGAAAAGTTTAGTATATTCAGAAGACTTGGAGGACTCCTAACTGATATAAATATTTAACTTGAAGCTGATATTTTATATCATCATAATTAAAATTCTATGGATCAAAATACCATCTCCAGTGTTAAGTGCAAACTTCCAATCTCCCTCCTTTTGTTAATCTGATTTTTTTATGTTGAATCTTAAAAAGAATTTGGATAATAAAAGTAACTAATAATCCTTCCTTTGTGTATGGCAGCAGTATGTTTTCCTTATTAATTCATATAGATTTTAACTTTGGCAGTGTTGACAATTATTTCTTATTTGGTTGGGTAATGACAATAATTGCAAATACTTAGCTGAATATCAGTAGCTTAGTTTTACAAGAGAGCTTCTTCCTGCCCCTTGATGATATGCCCCACAGACCATTAGTGCATGATTGCTATTTTACAAAACATTCTGTTTTAAAATTCAACAGACTCCTTTGTTACAATTTTAGTATTTTAAAGGTCTGTGAGACACCACTAAAGATATGTTGCATAATGGATGTTTATATCTTTCAGTAAAATGTTTTACTTTTTAATTAGCCTACTATTAATAAAGTGGGGGACATTTACAATTTCAACGACCTGATTCTTTACCAAATTAATAGCTTCAGAAAATAAGAGAGATTATTAGAAAATGAAGGTGATTTAAGATATGTATCATCTAATTTTAATATGTAGACCTTTTCTTGTATCCTAATTCAAACAAACATGCATTTTTTAATAAAATGGGAGCTGTGATTACAAACAAGATATAGATGATACTAACAAATTATTTTAGTAATTGTGTGAATGATAGTAGCGCAGTGTGTACATTAAAAGTTCTTGTTTTCAGACACTTAGTCTTAGCCAATTGAATATTACCATGCTGACATTTTCTTTAAAATACCCCAATAAGGGGCGCCTGGGTGGCTCAGTCGTTAAGCGTCTGCCTTCGGCTCAGGTCATGATCCCAGGGTCCTGGGATCGAGCCCCACATCGGGCTCCCTGCTCCGCGAGAAGGCTGCTTCTCCCTCTCCCACTCCCCCTGCTTGTGTTTCCTCTCTCACTGTTTCTCTCTCTGTCAAATAAATAAATAAAATCTTTTAAAAAATTAAAAAATAAAAAAATAAAGTAACCCAATTAAAAATAGTTAAGCTAATCAAATAAAGTAGCTAAATGAAACAGGTAAATGAATGAATGATACACTATCTAACTAACTAAATATTTAAGAGTGAATGTGTGGATGAATAAAATTGAAAAAAATGTCAAATTGTTGATAATTGCTAAAGTGGTTGATGTGTAGCTGGGATTTACTATATTTTTCTCTCTGGCAAGACTCCCAATAGAATTGAAAAAAATATCACACATTCTTTTTGTTCCTCCCTATCTTTTTTGTTAAATCCATATTACAATCCAAACAACCAAAAGCTACAAAACTAAAAGCATAATTCCTTTATTTTCTAAAACTCTTGTTTCATGTCCTGTTCTCAAAACTAGTTGAAATTTGGCTGACCCCTCTTGCTATGACTACGCTGCTGTTCCCCAAAGTGGAACTCTCCTTTGGAATCGTTCTCATATTACGTCATTCTGAATAAAAGCCAACACTTAAGAAGTGATTTTATCGATTTTTCTCACTTATTCTATTGTTGTTTGACAATAAAATCTATGATAAAAGAGCTAAAAAGACAAAATTATCTTTAAATTTATAATCAAATGGATTTGATATCTATTCAAATGATGGTGATTTTTTTCCACTTAAGTGATTAATATCTTCCATTACATTAAGAGGTATAAAGTTATTAAGCATATTAGCAACCCTGAAAAAAATTTTTACTTGTATATAAGTTCAGTATTTCTAAACTTCATGTTACATTTTATCAATACTCTCTGCATACTAGACACATATATTTTTAAAAAATCACATAGTAGGAAAATTTTTTCAACATTTAATGAGCTCGGGGTAAAACCATGTTTGTGAAATTGAGGGTTTGATTAACTCTAAAAATGTCTATATTTATTTTATTTTTTATAAATATGTAAAAAGAATAAAGATGGTAATCTCATACACACATAACATAGAGGTCACCCATTATAATGTACATTTCAAAGAATTCAGTTAATTTACACAGGATGCAATCTTCACTACAATCTAGCCTAAGAATATTTTCATCATGACAAAATATTCCCCCATATCAGTTTAACTAAATGACTGAAGTATTAGCTCTTACTTTTCTTTTTGAAATTATATGTCAAAAGATAATATCCTGGATGATTTTAATGCTTTGAAACTTGTTGAAACTTGTTTACGGTCAATTTGGTCAGATATCATACTGTGAATAATTTTAACATCATACAATTTGTTGAAACTTGCTTTATGGCCTAGCAAATGTAATCACTTTTGGTAAATGGTCTATGTTCACTTGAAATAAGTATTCTTGAAAACTCAGTTGTCGGTCATGTCACCACTCCTTTGACAGTAATGTATACATATTTTTTCTGGGTAGTTTGAAGGTAGTGCTTTTGATGTCTAGTTGTCTTACTATGAGACATCTTGATATGTTTGTAATTATTTGGTTTATGACTTACAGACCATTTTCATCCCATGGATTGATGACCATGCCACCCATTATGCCCTATTAGCCGCAGCAGTAGTAGATTCAGCTTTGCTATATAGTTCATAACAATAGCTTCACCTGACACCACATTTACTGAGCTTTAAGAAAAGATACAGGAGAGAAAAAAAAGTGGAGAATGTTCAGTAACAGCATTGCAATGATCTCCTGACTCCCACACATCTGATGTTCTAGTCATTCCATATTGGCTGTGGATGTTCACAAGACTAGAGGCTGAGTGTTCACAGACAATCTCGGTTCCAGAAAGCCATGCACCATGAGATTTCTTTGGCTTGATCACATAACCCACTTAGGGAAATGTGGCTCAGTTCCATTCCCCAGGCAAACTGCAACTTATCCTTCTCAGTTACTCAACACTAAATGAACAATCTCAACAAAGAATTACAGGTGCTTAGTCTGGCATATATTCTTTATTCAGATTCTCCTTTGTCTTCAATAAAATAGATACAGGGCAGCCCTTAGTGGTTCCATGAGTAAAGGTTATACAAGTATTCAAATATGGGCAAAAGTTGCATGAATCTGGAAGCTATAATAAAAATCTTATAACTTCTTTTAATCTGTTTCTTCCATTTTACTCCCACCCTAAACCACCCATTAAGTATTACCTTGATAGCCTTGCTACAGCTTATCCAGAAATGAAAAACAAAACAAAACAAAACAAAACCCCAAAAACTTCTTAAGGGGAAAAAATTACAGAATTAGAATTCTCTTGTTAAACCCATTAAACATGACCATAGCCCTAATAAGCCTTCTGATAGTCCTTTACCAACTGGACTATTTTTCATATAACTTTACTTTACGTATTATTACTTGCAAATCTCTACAGATGTTGATAGAAGTATTTAACTGTATGTGTAGCTTTACCAAAGTTAAATTTATTTATTCCTTTTTCTGTTATTAGGCTCCATGTATATTATATCAGTTTGAATTTTAAGTCAGCTATACAAAATGTGTGTTTTTCTGGAGATCATTTTCTATACTTTCATTTCTATTTAACTCTACATTTCAACCAAAAAAATTTTTTTTTTTTACCCTACAGAGTTGTTGAAGTATTAGTATAATGATTAACACACCACATCTTGGTTAAAAATAATGTCAGTGTTTTACTTCTTCTTGGAAAACAAACAAACAAAAATGCTCTTTCCCATGAACTGTACATCTCCTGAGAGTCCTTAGAGCTCACTACTCTGTAATCTCTAAGTTCCATCTTATCTGAGGGTATAACCGTAACTAACCTGCAAGACAAACAAACAAACAAACAAACATATTTTTCTTTGACACACATTTCCAAATATCACTAAGGAAGGTCACTCATTCTTACATGGAGTCAACAGAATGTTGATCATTAATCTGACTATTTTAACCAATTGTACTAGAAACTATAAGTTCCTTTTAAATTGGGGCACAGTGGTAGAGAAGGTGCAGCAGAAAATGGTACAATTGACAGTGGTGATTTTGTATTGTATCAGCAGACCATGGATTCCACCCAATTGACCTCCTGATTCCGAGATTCCAGCCATGTCCTTTAAGTACATCAGAGCACATTGTAATTAACACAGTAACAATATTTTCTTTGGTGAAGGTATATACCCTCTCCAGGATTTTCAGTGAGATTAATGCAATGCTAATTTTGAAATAGTTGTATTTAGCTTTGTCAGCTTTTTAGGTTGACTTCCAAACATGTCCAATTTCCTAGAAGTGAATGACAGGAGGGTCTCCGTCTAGGACTTAGCTTGTCATCATCATTGTGCCCAAACCTCTAGATAATTAATTTCCCTTTGGATCCACACAGTCAGTCTAGTTCCCAAGATTCCCAATGCCCTGTGAATTGGGGCCAGTGTCGATTAAATTATTACAAATGCTATGTCTATTGAACACTGTGGATTGAAGCAATTTAAGTTAATGTATTTGCCTATTAGAATTGTGTCCCCCAGGAAATGTGTTGTCCTTCATACCTAGGAAATTGCCTGAACAGAATGTCATTCTGATTCACAACAACACATGCATCAGATGTCGTATGCCAGTCAGACTAAATCTAGTCAAGCTCAGAGGGAAGATTTATCTCTGGGCTGAATAGGAATCAATATTATAATAATAATAAAAAAAATACAACCCAAATGAAAATTTCCACACTGCTGTATGCAAGTGAAATATCACAGGACACAGATTGATGTCTTTCCTTGAAATCATCAAAGTATACTTGTCAGGTAAATTTCATAGCTTGAATTTATTTAATTCTCCTCAGAGGATAACAAATCAGGGATGTCTTTGGAAATTGGCCATGGATTGACACCACAACTAGGAGAAACAAGTGTGAATATTCTTTTATTCTGATAGGAGTTCTTTGAAGAGAGTGATGGTATCCTTTCTCAGCATCATTTTCCATTTAGGGATTTATTACTTTCTGTGACAATTACCCCGCCTTTTCCATTTATTACCTATTATTATGTAGACTTGACATTTTGAATGGGAGTCTTTGACTGAGCCATCCATACTGGCTACCCACAGGGTAAGTTTCAGGAGTAGACTTACCAGAGTTTCCTTTTCGGTCTGGTTTCTAGAAGGATTTGTGTTGGAAAAATAAAACACTAATGCGATTGTCTTTACCACTGGGAGTTTGGGTGCACATATCATTAAGTCTAGTTTGGACTCTAAAGGGAAGTCACTCTTCAACCTACTCTTGTGTTATTCTGAGGAATTAAAATACTGTCCTGAGCAGAAGCCTCCCTCTGCCAAGATAGTAAGTGCAGTTTGATGTCTGGTGTAATTGTATCTGACAAGAGAATGGCAAGTTTTTATGATGTAGGAGAGACAGAGAATTTTATGATCCCCTGATTTCCCCAATATATGTCCCCATTCTCACCAACACATATGAAACCTTTCCAAAGAATTGCCCATTTACTATTCTTCATATTTAGATAAAGCACACATTTGGCCAGTCCAGGCAGCCAGTCCTTCATTCACTTATCATCCCCTTTTATAATTATAATGGCAGTGTAGCAAATTATTTCAAAGCTGTCCTCAAAACTGTGAACAAATCACCTCAGCAAAAAAAAAAAAAAAAAAAAAAAATCTATTGGGGCACCTGGGTGGCTCAGTTGATTAAGCGTCTGCCTTGGGCTCAGGTCATGATTCCAGGGTCCTGAGATTGAGCCCTGAATCAGGCTCCCTGCTCAGTGGGAAGTCTGCTTCTCCCTCTCTCTCTCTCTACCTCCCAACCCCACCCTGTGCTCTCTCACTCACTCATTCTCTCTCTCTCAAATAAGTAAATGAAATCTTTAAAAAAATCTATTATGTTCTTGGATATCACTGGAAAACTCCAAGCATAAAGGCATTTGAAGGTTCACTAATTTACAGGTCTGAAAGAAGATGCTGACTGGCAGTGAGAAGGACCTTATTTACTTACTATCTGGTTTAATCCATGTAGACTCTCCATGTTGAACCCATGTTGGGTTCCAAGAGCAACTACCTTTAGAGTGAGGAAGGTAGAAGCTAATCTTTTTATGACTTACTTTCAAAAGCCATATAGTTTGCCTTTAGCTTAAACTCTAAGGGTCTTAGCAGTCCATAAGACCAACCTCAGATTTAATGGGATGGAATATAGACCTTGCCTCCCAATGAAAGCAATGTTAGTAACAGCAAAAGTAGAACATATGAGATGGAGGAAAAGGCAAGAGAAGACCAAAGAATTGTGAAAATCAATGAAATCCTAAAAATGGGTAATTGGAATCCAAGAATACGAGGCGAGAGGATACAAAAAGCCAATATTTGAAATGGGAAAGGACATGCGTTTCCAAAATCCAATGGAAGATACAAAAAGAAAGGGCCTAGCTTGGTGGTCTTTCCTCTAACCTCAGGGATACCTGAAAATTTTATTCTTGATTAAATTCACCTTGCAACATTCACTCAAGGAACTATTAGGAATTTGATTATATTGGATCAATGATAACTGAAAATCCAGCCCAGGGCTATGTACTGAACTAAGCATCTGTACCACATTGTCAGCATTGTTTATCAAGTAATGAATACCTGGATACAATAAGATGCAGCTGCACTAGAAAATGGACATTATTATGTATCCCTTGAGAATTTTATAGCTAGCTAGTCACATAGCCTTAAGGGAATAACGTGACCAGCTAGGGTAATCACTGAAGGGAAACCATGGCTCTTTTGAGCTGACCTCTTCCTCAATTATGTTCATCTCTTATAATTACACACATCTTGAGTATAGAATATCTGGGTCTTTGGAAATAGAGACTACTAGTAATAGACTTTAGCTATGCTGTTTTTGGTTCCTTTATGCTCAGAAAAAGAGAATATCCTCTCTTGGCTTTTAGGTAAATAAACTTGATATGGAAAGAAGCCTATTTTTTCTCATGAATCTGGTTGTCAGTCCAAACCCATGACCATTGCTGCATAAAAGGCAGAATGGACATTGCAGATTAGATTACAAAGGGTGGGAGAGAAGCATGGAAAGTAGGAAGTGACTATGAAATATCATTTTCTGGTTGCCATCCATCCCTAAGTGTAGTACTTCCACTGATATAAGAGGCAAAGTAAACAAAATCAAATAAAGTAGTTGAAACATATTTGAAACTGTGGCAAGAAAAATAAAGCCCCCCTCAACATGCTGTCTTAATCTCCAAAATCTGCGTATATGCTACTTTGTACGGCAAAAGAATCCACAGATATAATTAAGTTAAGGACCTTGAGATTTTCCTGAATTATCTGAGTGGGCACAATGTAATCACAGGAGTGCTTACGAGAGGAAAGCAGGAGGTTCAGGGTCAGAGAAGGAAAGATGGTAGAAGCAGAAGTTGGTTGGGGTGAAGTGGCCAGGAGGCAAGAAATGCAGACAGCCTCCAGAAACTGAAAGGGCAGTAAATGGATTCTTTTCTAGAGCCCCTTGAAGGAATATAGCTCTGCTGACATCTTAATTTCAGCCCTATACAACCCATTTTTGTCATTCTGGCTTCTAAGAATACAAGATAAAAAAATTAAATTGTTTTTAAGCTGCTAAATTTGTGGCAACTTGTCACAACTGTAAAAAACAATTATAGGTACCAGTGACACATAAGATGGAATATACAGTGATGAGTAAAGAGGCAAGTCAAATGATATGTGCACGATCTAACAGAGGGTAGAAGCTAAGATACAGGTTGCCATCACCCCATGCAAGAACCTTGAGTCAACTCTCCTTTTAAGAGCACAAGAGACCACACTGGAACCTGGGCTAACCTGCCACTATGCAAGTAAGGTCTTTAATGGTATTAACAAAGTTTGAATCATTCAAAAGAAGGAGGATGGTTGACATAAAAAAATAATAATAATAGAAATAAGAAAGAAGTAAACTGAGTGGCGGTGTAAGATTGGATCAATTTTGGGGTAATTAAAAAAGAGAAGACTGATGTGGTTGCTACAAAAAGCTAGTGGCACATTGTTGCCATCTGAGTGGAGGAAAACCAACCTCTGGCCAGGAACCACAGCAGCTGAAAGAACCTGTCAAATATGTACCCTTCATCTTTTTGGATGCACTTAATTCCAATAATGTTAATGGAGATTAAAACAGACAAACAAACAAACAAAAAAAACACCAAGATATTAGACCAGAGTACTGAATAAACTCAATCCTTCTGTGTTAGTGCTGCTAGTGGTAGAAGATGAATGATTTGAGGAAGAATATCATTTCACCAAATCTCCAACAGGGGTTCCAAGGCTGAATGCTATAGTTAAAGTTAAATAACCCGGGGTAGAAAACACAAATTTGGGGAGAAACAAATTTTGATGCACAATATACTGGAGAATTATACTACAATGAAACCAGGAAGGTAAATTCACACTATAGCAGCAGTGTTATGGTGAAACTATAGATTAACCTGTATGACTGAATGGTACAAGATGCATAATTGGAATGAAAGAGACTATAAATGGGAGCAAATATCATTGATGGCTTATAGTTGGATGTTGGGCAAGTCTGGACTTTGTCTTATTTTTATGCTAAATAGAAACTTTAGG
Source organism: Zalophus californianus (assembly GCF_009762305.2). Taxonomy (NCBI): domain Eukaryota; kingdom Metazoa; phylum Chordata; class Mammalia; order Carnivora; family Otariidae; genus Zalophus; species Zalophus californianus. The sequence goes on from NC_045597.1 coordinate 37,520,319, forward strand.
AACTTTAGAAAGCAGAGATTTTATATTTGGTGAAAGGATGACAGAAATAGGCATACTAGACCCAAAATATCTCCACTTGCAAGAGTCCCCACTGGCCTCTAAGAAAACTAAATGGTTCCTGAAAAGTAAATGTTCACTCTGATGGCATGAATTACATACTTTCTCTAATAGCATCTGCTGTCAGGTGTGATGACAAGCTAAGTATAAAATTGACTGTTAGGCTGTCACAGAGTTGGCTAAGGTTTCCTTTTATGTTCTATCTCAATTTTGAAGAAAGCTAAGCACATATTCTTCTTCTTTTTTCCTTTCCTTTCCTCCCCCCACCCCTGCCTTTTTGTTGAGTTCATTCACTATTTTTTCCTTAGAGTGTCTGAATTTTCCAATGTACTGTTACATCCTGATGATATGAGAATATAGACTGAATTCATTACATTGATTATATCATAGCATTATCTTTTGCAGAAGAGATAGCCAAGAAATTTTGAAAATGGAATAGCATATATGACTGAATGTTATAGCGTATATACACTATATATTGGGATACATAAGTAATGGTAAATGAAACCATCTAAAGTTCAGGACCCAAATGATCCCGCCACATTATTAAAATAGCTTGAGCATGGCCCACAAAAGACATTCCACAAACAATATGATATACAGATGTACCGCTGCATTCTTCTAACAATAAAGTACTACAACACTATATAAAACTTGTCAGATTTTGGTGGACACATATATATCACGTGTCCTGTTAACATCTATACAAAAAGTTACCAGAAACGAATCTGAATTTGTCTAGGGCTCAGAACAAAAAGAGTTGTTTGAAAGAGTTGCAGTACCAGAGGTGCCATTAAGGAGATATGATGCTAATGCAGGAATGTGTCATCGATGATTGTAGGTGGCCATTATCTTATCTGTGAGCTGTTTGTAGCCTCCCTCTTGAAACCAATAGAACCGCAAAAGAATTTTCACTATCTTGTTTGCTGACTGGACCAAAACGTCCAAGTTTTTCCAAAAAAAAAAAAAAAAAAAGCAAGCTAGTTTACCAATGGAATCTTCCAAATCTCATTTCCACATTTCAGTTGGAAATCTATTGTCATTTTGCCTTCAGAAGTTAAAAAGTGAGACTTGAAAATAGGCAGAATTGGGGGAAGCATATATGGTTGTACAAGGACACCTAGAAAATTGTCCCCAGGGGTGATATTTGGGTATTTAAAATCAAATGACATGACCAAAGATCCTTTCTTATTGCCAAGCAAATGGCCCCTCTTTAATTGGATAAATTAAAGCAGTTCTCCAAGGGGAGCACAGTCATAGACATTTCTGTGGAGAATATGAGAGAATTACACTTGGCTATGTAGCTTCCTCCAACTCCAGAAAAGAAAAGAAAAGAAAAAGAGAAAAACAAAACAAACAAACAAACAAACAAACAAACAAACAAAACCTCAGTTGCTGATTCAGATGGGATTTAAAATTCAAAAGGAGATTGCCTTCTAATTCTTGGAGGTTGCTATTTGAATATATGAAATGGTAAGCCATAGAGGTGCTTGGGCTGTATCAGATCAATAGAACAATACATTCCTTAGTCACAAACTAAAGCTGCTAATGAAGTAAAATGCTGTTCAAAAATAATAAAGAAATGGGGTGCCTGGGTGTCTCAGGCACATAAGCATCAAACTCTTGATCTCAGCTCAGGTCTTGATTTCAGTGTTGTGAGTTCAGGCCTCCATGATAGGTGTAGAGCTAAGAAGAAGAAAGAAGAAGAAGAAGAAGAAGAAGAAGAAGAAGAAGAAGAAGAAGAAGAAGAAGAAGAAGAAGAAGAAGAAGAAGAAGAAGAAGAAGAAGAAGAAGAAGAAGAAGAAGAAGAAGAAGAAGAAGAAGAAGAAGAAGAAGAAGAAGAAGAAGAAGAAGAAGAAGGAAGAAGAAGAAGAAGAAGAAGAAGAAGAAGAAGAAGAAGAAGAAGAAGAAGAAAGAAGAAGAAGAAGAAGAAGAAGAAGAAGAAGAAGAAAAGGAAGAGGAAGAGGAAGAGGAAGAGGAAGAAGAAGAAGAAGAAAGACAGGAAGAAAGAAAGAAAGAAAGAAAGAAAGAAAGAAAGAAAGAAAGAAAGAAAGAAAGAAAGAAAGAAAGAAAGAAAGAAAGAAAGAAAGAAAGAAAGAAAGAGAAAGAAAGAAAGAAAGAAAGAAAGAAAGAAAGAAAGAAAGAAAGAAAGAAAGAAAGAAAGAAAGAAAGAAAGAAAGAAGGAAAGAAAGGAAGAAAGAAATTATCTAAAGATAATTTTAGAAAAGAGTCTTGGAGGAAAAGTTTCAGGAAATAGTTGGCAGTAGCGCCAAGTGGCTTCAAATGGGTCCTGAGAAGACATAGCTCTACGTCAGGTACTGCTTATAGAAAAATAAGCACCTGACTTTTTCGCAACGGGTTTGCCGCCAGAACACAGGTGTCGTGAAAACCACCAGTCAACCTAAACCAAAATGGGAAAGGAAAAGACTCACATCAACATCGTCGTCATTGGACACGTAGAATCAGGCAAGTCTACCACTACTGGTCATCTGATCTACAAATGTGGTGGGATCGACAAAAGAACTATCGAAAAATTTGAGAAGGAGGCTGCTGAGATGGGAAAGGGCTTGTTCAAGTATGCCTGGGTCTTGGATAAACTGAAAGCTGAACGTGAACCTGGTATCACCATTGATATCTCCCTGTGGAAATTCGAGACCAGCAAGTATTATGTGACCATCATTGATGCTCCAGGACACAGAGACTTTATCAAAAACATGATTACAGGCACATCTCAGGCTGACTGTGCTGTCCTGATTGTTGCTGCTGGTGTTGGTGAATTTGAAGCTGGTATCTCCAAGAATGGGCAGACCCATGAGCATGCCCTTCTGGCTTACACACTGGGTGTAAAACAACTAATTGTTGGTGTTAACAAGATGCATTCCACTGAGCCACCCTACAGCCAGAAGAGATACGAGGAAATCGTTAAGGAAGTCAGCACCTACGTTAAGAAAATTGGCTACAACCCCGACACAGTAGCATTTGTGCCAATTTCTGGTTGGAATGGTGACAACATGCTGGGCCCAAGTGCTAACATGCCTTGGTTCAAGGGACGGAAATTCACCCGTAAAGATGGGAATGCCAGTGGAACCACACTGCTTGAAGCTCTGGATTGCATCCTGCCACCAACTCGTCCAACAGACAAGCCCTTGTGTCTGCCTCTCCAGGATGTCTACAAAATTGATGGTATTGGTACTGTCCCTGTGGGCCGAGTTGAGACTGGTGCTCTTAAACCTGGGATGGTGGTCACCTTTGCTCCAGTCAATGTTACAACTGAAGTAAAGTCTGTTGAAATGCACCATGAAGCTTTGAGTGAGGCTCTTCCTGGGGACAATGTGGGCTTCAATATCAAGAACGTATCTGTCAAAGATGTTCGTCATGGCAATGTGGCTAGTGACAGCAAAAATGACCCACCAATGGAAGCAGCTGGCTTCACGGCTCAGGTGATTATCCTGAACCATCCAGGCCAAATCAGTGCTGGATATGCACCTGTGCTGGATTGTCACACGGCTCACATTGCTTGCAAGTTTGCTGAGCTGAAGGAGAAAATAGATCGTCGATCTGGAAAAAAGCTGGAAGATGGTCCCAAGTTCTTGAAATCTGGTGATGCTGCCATTGTTGATATGGTTCCTGGCAAGCCTATGTGTGTTGAGAGCTTCTCTGACTATCCTCCTCTGGGCCGTTTTGCTGTTCATGACATGAGACAGACGGTTGCTCTGGGTGTCATCAAAGCAGTGGACAAGAAGGCAGCTGGAGCTGGCAAGGTCCCCGAGTCTGCCCAGAAAGCTCAGGCTAAATGAATATTATCCCCAATACCTGCCACCCCAGTCTTAATCAGTGGTGGAAGAACGGTCTCAGAACTGTTTGTGTCAATTGGCCATTTAAGTTTAATAGTGAAAGACTAGTTAATGATAACAATGCATCGTAAAACCTTCAGAAGGAAAGGAGAATGTTTTGTGGACCATGTATTTTTTGTGTGTGTGTGGCAGTTTTAAGTTATTAGTTTTTAAAGTCAGTACTTTTTAATGGAAACAACTTGACCAAAAATCTGTCACAGAATTTTGAGACCCATTAAAACAAAAGTTTAATGAGAAAATAAAAAAAGAAAGAAAAATAAGCACCTGAGAACGAAGTAAGCATTTGGAACAAAGGATTATGCCTCAATGTGTTTCATTGGGTTGTATGTCTTTGTATCAATATAAATATTTCATTGAAGGCCATGTGGAAAAAATGCACAAAAAGGAAAATTTTGTACAGACGGATTAGATCCCTCATAACCACCAAGTATCAGTTAAATTGAGAGTAGGAATGAAGAAATAAACACCTGTTAACAAAAATGCAGCTGAAGAGTAACATTTATTTTGCAAAAATGATGTCTGTCCTATCTCTTTTCTATGCCTCTGCTTCCATTTGGATACTTTCAAGTGGCCTATCTCCCAGTTCCCCCCCCTTTTTTTTTGGCTCTATACAATCGGTTAAATTATTATTAGAGTTCTTAATTCGATTTGTCCTAGAACATCTAGATTTTTAAAAATCATTTGGTGAGATTCCAATTCACTGTTAAATCTTCCATGTATTTTTTTCTATTTTCTAATAATTTTCTGTATATTATGGAAACTACTAATTGTGATTAGTTTACTCTTTGTTAGGTAGCCTCAATACGTGGATCATCTGTGGGTATAATTCTATTTTTTTTCTTTGATTTCTAGTCAAGTGGTACATTTTGTGTTAGTGTTTATATGTGTGTATATTTGTGAGTCTAGTAAAGTGTGACAATACTAGACATTTTGAAAATAGAAAAATTTTATAAACTTCAGACAATGTTATCCTCCTTTGGAAATAATTAATCTTTCTTTTAGGATGGCTATTCTCATTAATTATGGACTGTCTTCAGTTGAGGCTCTATTACAATCCCTATAAATCTAGGTTTACTTTGGATTTGCCCTTGGGTTTCCAGAGTTTTCAACTATAATCCTCTTTTATTTTGTGGGCGCATTACTCTAATGGTTTTTGAGCTCTAATATTTGCCTAATAAAGCTTCCAAAAATGTTCTGTTTGTTTATCAGAGACCTTTTGCTGATGATTTTAGTCATAAATCTCAGGCAACTCCAGTATTCAGCAAATGTATTAAGATGGAAACCAGCTATGCCTTTGAAGTTCCACCAGAAATTCATCTAGCATCTTTGTTTAATCACAGTGCTACTCCCTGGGCTATCATTTGGATCTTCAACCTCCTGCTCTAATCAGAATTAGAGAATTCTCTTAGAGTAGAAGTAGCTATAGGAGGTAAGTGACTATACCAAGATTTCTCCTGCTCTGTGCCTTTGCCCCTCTAATTCTGATTGGCACAGTTAGCTCTTTGCTGCCTTCAAACAGATCATATCTATGTTTCGATAGCTTTTCTAGTTATTTTAGGTAGAAGCATGATAGGCTGTCAGAATTTTCTATTCTACAAAAAGAGGAAATATATCAAAGCACAGTTTATTAGACTTTTTTCATGTGAGGAGAATTAGAAGTCATTATTAGACTGCTTTGTTAGAGCTCAATGGCATATTTATGTGTAAGTTAAATATATAATAGCATATCAAACTGTAGAGGTTATAGATACACATCTTAAATTTAAAAAAAAATAGGAAAGAAAGGGGACTCAGAGATCTTATTTTCCCATCCATTCATTCTTGTAAAAAAAAAAAGTGTGTGTTTATTGACCTTACAAACTCCTATGTATTGATAGTACATGCTTTAATTTTTGACCAGCCAGGCTACCTGCCCCAGCCTTACATAGTTGTTAATGATGCCATTCATGATGCATAATGGAAGTATATAACTGCAGTGAGTTTTTGAGTGTGTGTTGTTTCCCTTCTTTTTTGTTGTATAATTAGCATACTATGCTATATTAATTTCAGGTGTACAAACATAATGAGTCAACAATTCTATAAGTTACTCAGTGCTCACTAAAATAGATGTAGTCACCATGAGTGTGTGTTTTTTGTTTTGTTTTATTTTTGTCTTTAGGTTTTTTTTGTCTTTTTCTGATGAAATATGTCAAAACAAAGTGTTTATATTTGAACACTGAGTTGTTGCTATTTAGAGAATGGCAAAAAAAGTTTTATCTTATTTGGTTGTAAAATAACTATTTTCTAATAATAATATGTATTATATACATTACTTCAATCAAGAAACATTATTCACAGTCATATTTTACCTAAAAGTCTTATTAAATAAGAGTGAGTTTCTTTTCTTCTTAGTTCTAGCATTTGGTTCCTAATAAAAAATAATGTCACATCTTAATTTTTTTTCTTATACCATAGCATACATTGTCTCTAATGTATTTTATATTTAGCCTCTTATTGTGTAAATCATAAGCACAATATTGAAAAAATATTGTATTTGTTCTAGTGTAGCCAATATTGCATTTTTATTACTCTCATTATTGCTAATGTTACTGTTACTAACTTCTGACCACCAAGAAAGGAAGCTCAATCAAATGGTGAGTAATTAAAATGCCTTCCCAGCTTGACCCAATCTAATCAACCCCAGGACCAAATGTCCACATTTTCTTTGAAGTAAACCGTATTGAGTTAGAATTGAGCCACAGTACTGTGCTGTAATATTTTGGCCCCTGATTAAATTCACAGCATCTTCCTTGCAACAGGAAAAGTTTAGTCATATATTGACTGAAAGTGGGGCAAAAAAAGTCCCAGTGTGGGCTATTATCTGATCTATTATGATGGCAGGTCTTTTGTTAAAAGTTGATTTGTAGGCTAATTTGGAAATTGTTAGAATGTATTATTTCTGCATGTTATCCAAAAGCGGCCTCGGGCTATTGGAAATTATGGTAGCATAATTATTATCACAGGGAGCTATATTTTGTTTGCCTGAATTCTGTTTCTGGCTATTTTGTGGATATTCAAATTAGTGTCATTTCTGCTATCAAATAACACATGTGGATATTTTTGTGTCAATAAAAAGGAAAAACAATGATTATTAAATGACCAAGTTATTTGATCAATAGGCATTCATATTATTGGGACCACAGAAATCATAATATGATAATACACTTTGATTTTTCTGGTTTAAATAAATGCCCTTAATGACTTTCATAATTTCAATCACTATAGATATCTATCTGTTCCATTAGTAAGTGTAGGTGCAGGAAACTCCCAGTACACATTACTCTGTAGTATCCCAACCCCTTAGTACCTACTCATGGGTTTTTTGCTTGTTTTGGTAATAGCAGATACTGCAATAAACATATAAAAATGATGTATTTATAATATAGTTAGCGGACAGAAATTTTGAATAAAAGAAGTATCAGTTTAATGTCTTCCCACTTAACCTATTATTCCAAAGAAAAATTTCTAGACCCCAAAGATCATAACCAGTTATGAACAAGAGAACAATGTTTTATATTAATTACCTCTCAAGTACTATTTCTAAGATGTGTAGCATAGCCTCTGCATATGAAATCAATAAACTTAAAAGATTAATCTTCCTTTCTCATTGACTACCTTCATCTGCTTTTTGACTTCTATTTTTTTAGATTGGAGTAATTACTCCTGATTTTTATGAGGTTGTGCTAATTATATACAAAAGTCCATTATAATTATCATCAATTAATGATCTGTCCTGGCCCCTTCAAATCCACTACTGTTACACATTGTCAGGACTGACAGCCTTCCCTATACCAGATGAGTATAGAGAGAGGAAGGGTATGGGTTTTTTCATTCTGAAAGGTGTGGTTATTTTATATAAAGGTACAAAGAAAGAATGAAAAACAGATCGTTTTTATTGTGGAAGGTTTATTGTGTTATTGTGGAAGGTTTTTCTCCTACACTAAACTGAAACAAAGAAAACTAAAATGTGATGATTTCTTTAACACATGGAATGTCCAAAATATAACATAATTTAGTACCCCAATTGAGGTATAAAGAGTATTCATTTCACTGGATTAAACAGTAATATACTGAACTGTCACAAGAAAGCCTCCTTGACTGAATTAAAAAGAAAGACATAAACACAAAAAATTGAGATTAGTTAAATTAATTCGCTTCTAGTTACAAGGAAAAGAAAAACTGAAAAAGTAATGTGAGAAAGGGGATTTATTGCCTGGAACAAAACAATGAGAAGAAAGAGACATTTTTTTTTTTTATTACAATAACAACAGCCACTTGTGAATTCTTTAAGACCTACTGGCATGGTTAGTTACACCCTGAAGGACAGTCACAATAATCAACACTATTTGCACTCCTTGGGAAAGGTTCCAACAGCTCAAGTCCAAAAATTACTGGGATTGTGGGCATCGGAGGCCAAGAAAGATTCTGGGATCCAGGAGGCCACGACCAAGCAGGAAAAGGCTCAGTACCCGAGTGGCGTGAAGACGGCCAGGGTGCAGAGGGACTACTAGTGAAGAAGGCCACATTTGACATTGAGGTCCATAGGAGACCGGCACAGGCTGAGCTGCCTATCAGCAGCTTCAGGTGGCCAAGGCTAAGGAGATCAAGGAGTAGCAGGTACAAGAGTGGGTGGTGGAGCAGGCCCACCAGGTGGCAGTGCAGGAGCAGGAAATAACCCCAGAAAAAGGGCTGGAGGAAGCCCTCAGAAGACTAGCACTACAAGCTGGAGCCCTCGCCAAAGCAGAGAAGTCCCAGCTGATTATGCAGCCAGAGGTGGAAGATGAGTGTGCGAATATGCGAGAAATCCAAAGCCTTTGCTAGAGAAGCAGGAGACCCTGGGGGCGCCTGGGTGCCTGAGTTGGTTAAGTGTCCTACTCTCGATTCTGGGTTAGAGTCATGAGCTCAGGTTTGTAAGATCGAGCCTCGTATTGAGCCCGCTTTGGACTCTGTGCTGGGCATGGAGCCTGCTTAAGATTCTCTCTGCCCCCGCCCGCCTCTCTAAAATAAGTAAATAAATAAGAAGCAGGAGAGCTGGGTGGAGGCTGAACAGACAGCCAAGAAGGCAAAAGCATTCCAGTTGTACCAGGAAGCAGCTCAGCTGGACATGCAGCTAGAGGAGCTTCCCCAGGTGGCACAGGGGATCAGTAGTCCCTTGACCTTAGCCAATAAGATCACACTGGTGTCCAGTGGAAGCGGGGGCTGTAGGGATTGGCCAAAATGCCCCAGGAAGCAGCAGACATCCTAAGCTGCCTCCTTGAGAACATGCAGAGATGCACAGACCTAAAGCATCCCAGGTGAACCACAAGCTTCTGCCAACAGCCTGAACCCTCGACATTCCCTGATGCTTAGCTCCATGGTTCAAGTGGCCTGAATCATCCCCACGTTGCATAGACTTCAGTGGCCTACTGAGCATGTTCTTTGACGGTGGGGATCCACGCATCATGTCTCTTTGCCAAATAATCTGTACCTTGCCTTGGAAAGGAAGGGTGGTTCTCCTTCCCACCCTTACATGGCAAAGGTGGCCAGTCCCCCTGGGGTCCCATGCCAGTCTTCTGATTATCTGATTCCACCCCCAACTTACTTAACTTCCTAATTAAATTCGACTGTCTGAGCCTGTTGTCTAGAATTCTTTCCTGACCATGACTGAGCGATGGCCTGGAGGTTCTCAACTTCACTTGTCAAATAAATTGCTGTTGATAAGTTTTTTAAAATTCTGGTAAATTATTTGTAACTAATGTAATCTCCATTGAGTAACATAAAAGGAAAACAAAACATTTGAGGCTATTCAACATGAGGCAAATACACTATTTTGGAGAGGAACCCTCCCCCCCTCCCTAATTTTGCAAGTCTTGGTGTGAGATAGGTCTATTTTTCCACTAAAGAATTGAATGAACATAAAAATCGTTATTCTCATATTGGTGTTAAGGTCACAGACAAATGAAGCTCCTAAATAAGAGTTTAAGTCTCGAGGAAATAACTCAAAAACAAAAGGTCAGTTTAAAATTCAACTACAGAGCCATTTCTGACAGCCGCAGAAATAGTGACCAGTGGTGGCAGCAATCTTCTATGTAACAGCAACTGCAAACCGTGAGAAAATGAGACTTTTTTTTTTTTTTTTTTGTAGTGTTGATGGTGGGGTGTCCGTATGTTTGTGTTGCTTATCTAAATGTGGTTACCAGGTACAATAAAGGATGCATGGTTAAATTTGAATTTCAGGCGAACAATAAACACTATTTTAAATCAGTATACCCCACAAATATTGCATGGAACAGACACTACTTTTGTTGTTGTTGTTGTTGTTATTGAACAGATTTTCCACTTTAACTGGGCACCCTGTATTTTTTTTTTTTTTTTGGCTCACTTTGTGATCTATCCAGAGGCCTTCTATTAAATACATTTTTATCTTGTGTTAGCAGATTCTTTGCTACCAAAAGCTTTGATTTTATTAGACCCCCTACCATGAAGGGGGAGCTTCAGCTAATAGGTACTAGTTTGTTCATTTTAATTAGAGATAGTGAGAAGATTAGAAAGGTATCTAATATATGCTGGGTTCAGAGGATGGCGACACTTGCTAAATAAGCATTGTGAAACACTTACTAAATTCGAACATTGTTTACTGTTGGAATCAAAGGATTTGGCCTTTAGGAACTGAGCAAGAAATCTGCAGTGTTGAAGTGCATTGGTTACTTTGAATCATGAGTATAAGGAAGTCTGCACATGTGCCAAGTATGGTACAAAGAGAACTTATTTGAATAAAAGAGAGGAGAACAATATGGCATTGCCGGGAAAAGCCCGTTTTCCCTGTGGTTAGATATTAAATTTGACTGCTAAGCAAATAACCTAGAACCTGGCAGGTTTAGAAAGTTGATTTCTCTATAACAAGGTAATGTTCATAGGAGCAGACAGATGAAGACCAGAGACTGAAAAGAATTATATGGAGCACAAGAGAATCATGAATATGAGAAGAATCAAATATCTTCTCTCTCTTTTCCTTTAAGTGATTCTACCTGACAATAGATGCAGTAAGTCAACTTGTGAGGATGCAGCCACACTGGAACCTAAAAGCAAAGTACAGATTAAGCACACGATGTCGTTGTGATCTCTTCTGAGGCAGGTCTAGATAGAAGGTAAAGGACGTATTAGGAACACACAAGCTGCAAAAGTAGAGTATGGAACCAGATGGTTCAGAATTAAATCCTAGCTTCCCAATCTTCTGGTCGTGTGATACAAATTATCTTTACTAATGTTATTACGGAGTCACTTTCCTAAATGCTAAAATGTCAACAATAAAAAATGTTAATAACAGGGGCGCCTGGGTGGCTTAGTTGGTTAAGCGTATGCCTTGGTCTCAGGTCATCATCCCAGGGCCCTGGGATCGAGTCCTGTGTCAGGTTCCCTGCTCAGCGAGGAGCCTGCTTCTCCCTCTCCCTCTACCCCTCCCCCTGCTCGTGCTCTCTCTCTGTCAAATAAATAAAAATAAAATCTTTAGAAAAATGTTAACAATTTTGTGTGACCCATACTACTCTAGGACAATTAAATGCATTTTTATATCAAAACTATTTCTATAAATTAAGAATCAGTTATTGTTATTTGCTTCAAATACATATGTCAAAAGATAATATTCTGCATAATGTCAGTGTTTTGAATTTTTTTGAAACCCGCTTTAAGGACAAACTCTTGTCAATTTTTATCAGGTAACATGATTCTGGTGAGGATGTGGAGCAACAGAAACTCTCATTCATTGCAGAAGGGAATGCAGAATGGTACAGCGACTTTGGAAGACAATTCGTGGTTTCTTATGAAACTAAACATACTATTTGATCCAGCCATTGTGTTCCTTTGTATTTACCTAAGAGCTAAAAAATTATGTCCACATAAAAGCCTGCACACAGATATTTACAGCAGCTTTACTCATAATTGCCAAAACTTTGGAAGCAACCAAGATGCCCCTCAGTAGGTAAATGGATAAATAAACCGTAGTACATCCAAGCAACAGAATATCACTTGGCTCTAAAAAAGAAATGAGCGGTCAAGCTATGAAAAGATATGGAGGAAACTTAAAATGCATATTATTAAGTGAAAGAGGCCAATCCAAAAATATGTATGATTTGGAATATATATCATTTTGGGAAAGGCAAAACTATAGTGACAGGTAAAAAGATCAACAGTTTCGGGGGGAGAGGAGATGAGATGAATACGTGGAGCACAAAGGATTTTCAGGACAGTAAACTACTCTCTATGATACTACTATGATGGATACATGCCATTATACTTCCAACTAAATTCACAGAATGCACAATACTGAGTCACCTGGAATATAAACTGATTTGAAGTGTCAATGAAGATCCAACTGTTTTAACAAACATACCACTATGGATGATAAAGGGGGAGGCGAGGCATGTGTGGAGGCACAATTCTCTGTATCTTCCTCTCAGTTTTGCTGTGAACATAAAACTGCTCTAAGAAAATAAAGGACTAAAACAAAACAAAACAAAAACAAAAACAAACAAAACACCCATACAAACACACAAAAACTCAACAAGGACACTGCAAGAAATTAAATTTACAGGCCAATAATCCCATATACAGGTGCCTGTTTGGCTCAGTCATTAAGCGCCTACCTTTGGCTCAGGTCATGATCCCAGGGTTCTGGGATTGAGCCCCGCATTGGGCTCCCTGCTCGGCGGGGAGCCTGCTTCTCCCTCTCCCACTCCCCCTGCTTGTGTTCTCTCTCTCGTCTCTATCTGTCAAATATATAAAAATAAAAATCTTTAAAAAATATCCCATATAATCACAAATTGAAATGCAAAGTTGGTTTAAATTTGAAAATCAATCAATATAAGTCATTAATTAATAAAAAGTTCCTTACAATTTTCTCAAGAGATACAGATCAACCGTCCTTGAAAATAAGAGCAGCATAATAAAAATAAAAGGGAACTGTGTTCATGTGATAAAGAATATATGCCAAAAAGTGTTATAGGTAATAATGAATTACTGATAGCTTCATCCTGACAGTGAAAACAGACAAGGATACTCACTATCACCATTAGTATTCAACATTGTAATATAAGTTCAAATGGGTAGAAACTCTGATGTTTAAAGACTGGAAAGAAAAAGTATAACTGCCATCTTTCCCATATGAATGTATAAAATTTAAAATAACTTACACCAAAATAGTGTATTTGACCAATGAAGGTAGCAAAGTTGCTAAATACAAGTTGTATATTAAAACAATCTATTGCATTTCTTTTTTTTTTTAAAGATTTTATTTATTTATTTGAGAGAGAGAGAATGAGAGATAGAGAGCACAAGAGGGAAGAGGGTCAGAGGGAGAAGCAGACTCCCTGCCGAGCAGGGAGCCCGATGTGGGACTCGATCCCGGGACTCCAGGATCATGACCTGAGCCGAAGGCAGTCGCTTAACCAACTGAGCCACCCAGGCGCCCAATCTATTGCATTTCTATGGAGCACCTGGCTGACTCAGTTGGTTCAGTGTCCAGTTTCTGGTTTTGGCTCAGGTTACGATTTCACTGTATTAGATCAAGTCTGGTGTCGGGCTCTGTGCTCCACAGAGTCTACTTCAGATTCTCTCTCCCTCTCCCTCTGATACTACCCCCGCTCACGCTCTCTCTCTCTAAAATAAATAAATAAATAAAATCTTTAAAACAATATATTGTATTACTATGTATGACAGGCAGATTTATAGAAAATAAAATTAAAAATCATCAGTTCAGTAACATGAATAAATTTAATAGAATACATTTAAGGAATAGGTTTACTTAAAATACATAATTTATCTTCATAAAAATCTATGACACATTACTGAGAGAAACTTAAGAATATCTAAATAAAAAGGGATACTCCATATTATTTTATTGGAAAATTCAATATTATAAATATGTCAACCCATTGCAAAAGTGATGTAGAAATTCTATGTATCCTACTAAGATGGCTCTGAGTTTCTTTCCTATCTTTCTGTCTTTTCTTTCTTTTTTTTTAATGGATCTATAAATTTGGAAACTATTATTTAAAAGAAAAAGGCCCAAAGTACTCAAGGTAATCTTAAGAAGAGAATTGAAGGACTATAATATATCAAGAGTTATTTTATATTTAAAATGATTAAAAACCGTCGAGTGTGGTTGGAATGAAATAAAATAGAAAAACCAGAATCAGATGTACGCATACTCGATCACTTGTTTTGAACAAAGTTGGTAGGTACTGTGGCTCAATTAGGTAAGGATAGTTTTTCAATCAGTTAGGCAGCATTGTGTGTCCTTATGGAAGAAAATGAAATATAACTCCTATTTGACATCATTCATGAAGATAAATTATATAGGAAATATAAAACAATAAATATACTAAGATTTATTTTTTTTAAAGATCTTTGTTTTTATTTATTTGAGAGAGAGAGAATGAGAGATAGAGAGCACGAGAGGGAAGAGGATCAGAGGGAGAAGCAGACTCCCTGCTGAGCAGGGAGCCCGATGTGGGACTCGATCCCGGGACTCCAGGATCATGACCTGAGCCAAAGGCAGTCGCTTAACCAACTGAGCCACCCAGGCGCCCCAATATACTAAGATTTAAAATAAAAATAATATATAAATCTCTGGTATAGGGAAAATTATAGGACATAAGAACACGAAAAAAAGTCATTTTTATAATAAGAAAAATTTGTTTTTAAATAGGTACCATGGAGTAGAATATATTTTCAACATATGTTGTCAAATAAGGAGTCTAATCCAGAATATACGTTAAGAACTCCTTCAAACCATTAAAAAAAACCCAGACATCACAAGGTAACATCAGGTAAGAGAGTACAACAGACCCAGAAAGAATATACCAGAAATAACAAGAAGATATCAAATTGGCCAATGAATATATGAAAATATTTTCACACTGCTTAATAAACCAGAAAATAAAATTCAAATTATAACAAAATCACTTCTTGCATCCTACTCTAGATGAGATATGAGAGAGAGAGAGAGACCGAGAGACCATCTTGATAAAATGAAAAGAATGTGAACTCTTTTGTTTTAAGATTTTTATTTTTCTAAGTAATCTCTACACCCAATGTGGAGCTCAAATTTACAACCCTGATATAAGAGTCGTGTGTTCCACTGACTGAGCCAGCCAGTTGCCTTTGAGAATGTGGACTCAAGTATTGCTGGTAGGAGTGTATATTCCAAACACTCTTGAAGGCCATTTGAATTAACTAAATTAAACATAGGCAAAACCAGTGCTCCAGAATTTCAAATCTCATGCACATATTCTTCAAAAGTATTTGCACCTGTGCAGTGTGAGAAATGTACAGCATTTTTAATAATAATCCCCTTCAGACAATGAATATATCATCAATAGAATGCATAAAATTTTGCTGTATATGCATATAATAGAGTAGTACACATTATGTATCATGTGAAAACAATCTATAACCAAACTCCAGTTACACACAAAAACATGAAGCTGGGGCATCTGGGTGGCTCAGTCAGTTAAGCGTCTGCCTTTGGCTCAGATCATGATCCCAGGGTCCTGGGATGGAGCCCAAGTAGGGCTCCCGGCTCAGCGGGGAGTCTGATTCTTCATCTCCCTTTACCCCTCTCCCCTGCTTGTGCTCTCTCATTCTCTCGCTCTCTCTCTCAAATAAATAAAGTCTTTAAAAAAATGTAGGTGAAGCTGACAAAGAATGTTGTGCTAAAAAACAAGCTCGAAGAATATATGCAATGTGATTCCACTTACTCAATATTAAGAGTGGGGGAAAATCAGAGAAAAGTATACAATAGGTTTCAATCTGTGACTATACCAAGGGCAAGATGATTATTTTCATAAATGCCCACTTTTCAATGTATGTTATATTTATATATGTGTTAATGCAACTACATGCAACACAAAATATGTATAAATACAACTCTGTGTGTGTGTGTCTGTGTGTGCGTGTGTGTGTGTGCATTGAATCCATCCTTCTAAATCTCATATATCCAATATGGCACTAATTTCCTTTTTTTGTTATCCGTGCTAGAATATAAGTAATCATATTCTGTTCTCAGTGATCACATTGAAAAATAATCACCAGGGCGCCTGGGTGGCTCAGATGGTTAAGCGTCTGCCTTCGGCTCAGGTCATGATCCCGGGGTCCTGGGATCGAGTCCCGCATCGGGCTCCCCGCTCAGTGGGAAGCCTGCTTCTCCCTCTGCCTCTCTCTCTCTCTCTCTCTCTCTCTCTGTCTTTGCCTCTCATGAATAAATAAATAAATAAATCTTTAAAAAAAAAAGAAAAGAAAAATAATCACCAAATCTTGTCTTCTTGGATATAGCAAAATTATATTTCCCACCGCTCTCATCTTTCATGCTTCCGGTCCTCAAAGAATTTTTTAAACCTAATTTTGTAAAAAGAGCCTCCTAGTTGATCTTAATACTTCCTTTTTTGGATAGTAATTGAACAGCAGTGTCTCTCATAGCAAAATCACAGGATCAGCATGAGAATTTGGTCCTGTTTGGCATATGAGTCTGGACAAACTAGTTATCTGAAGTTATAACCTGCTCCGCTACCAACCTTTAGTGATGCATCACGACATGTTTTATTTTCCCATGCTACATTACCACCTCAAACCTGGAGGGGCTGCTTACTTTCCTAAGCCAGGGATTCAGACAGAATGTTTATCTTGACAGGTGCTTGCACAAACTGTATCACGGAAGAGGCAGATGGGGGGATTAGGCCGTGGCACTCAGAGGCTTCTAAACTGTGCTGTGGGTTACTTCCCTCACTCTCCAATGGCCGGGCCAGTAGCATGGCCACATCTAACTTTAAGGCGTGGAGGGGAGTTCAATCTTGTATACTTACAAGTGGGAGCCCCAATTTATTTGTAGGAGTCCTCATCATTACAGTATGGAGGCTTCTTAAATTTAGATTTGTGAATAATAGGTGTTAAGTTTGGAGTTCCCTAAAATGTATATACCATATTCTTTTTGAGTATGTTTTAAAGAGCAAGCACAAAAATATATTGTTAGAGAATGCTTTATCTCACATATATTTTTTGAAGGTGTCTTCTAAGGGCTAATAACCATGAGAAACAATTTGTCTTTTGTCTGTGTACAATTATATTTTATCTAGTAGTGTACCACTGGCATGGAGTCTTAAAATTTTATTTTGAATTTGTCTGCTTAGCTTATTATCATATTAAAGGAATAGAGATGTTGAGGATGCTGTGTTATAAAATTACTTGATGGAACCACTTGAATTGTTATAGTAATATATTCAGTAATTAAGACAGTAACATCCAGAACCATTTGCAATAGTAAAATACTGCCTTATATGAAGCCTTCTTATCCTCTTTTCTCTCCTAGATAATTAAAAAGTCATTATGTTAAATTGCCCAACTTGAAAAAAGTCATTGCATGATTTTTCTACATTACCCTATTTCACGAATACAGTGTATATACATGTATGTTTGTATATTTTTTGTGTGTGTTGTATTATGTTAATGCAGAATAACTGACTAATATCTTTTTAAAATACTCTATGATACTTAAATCCCAGATTCCCCACTTGAATTACAAGTCCCCTTTAATATCCTGTATGGGAATCAGAGAGGAAAGGCACAAAAGAAAACACATGTATAGTTCCCTGGGGTCCATTGATTTTTTCCAGGGTTGGCTGTGTTGATAAAAAGCTTTTAGCTCTCTTTCCTCAGTCTCCTTATCCCTAGTCCCAGGTGTCAGATAGACTTTTATTTTCTTTCTTATTTTATATTTGCCTCAACTTCTTTTCTGTCTGTAGCCTCTTGCTTGTTTGCTTTGGATTCTGCTAGCCTAACATTATAATCCTTTCAGACTGGATGGGGATTGGGTCCAAAAAAAGGTTTTGAGACTGAGGCTTTTTTTTTTTTTTTTTTTTTTTTTTTTACCTGTATGCCACCAGCTCAGAGGGAAAGTGTTATCTGAACCTATTCTCATTATTATATCCTGGTACCTAATTGTGGTGTAGCCTCCATCTCATTTTATTTGGGAAATCTCTTTCAGTTTGCTCTTCTTTCACACTCATGAACTGCTAATCTGTATCATTATTGTCTTGGAAAGTGGGCTATAGCTTAATCATGATTCAGAACCATCAACATTAAACTACAAGAATTTTTCTTCATTGCACTTTAAGACTTGTAAATGAAAAACAATTCACCTACATTTGCAAGGTAAGAGCTAATAAAATACTCAAAAGAAAGTAAAAATACCTGTAATTTTATCACTCATAGAAACATAAACAGAACAACGTTGTAAGAAAATATTAAATGACAGTTCATGAAAGTCATTTAATTTCTGATTTATATAAAGCTTTTTCAAAATTTGATTATGGTCAAAGATTTTATCATGAAAAGTTGCACTGACTATGAGTAGAAAATATATTTTTTAATATATTTAAACAATAAGAACCAAATAAAGCTTTAACCTCCATGTATATAGTAACTTTATAAAAGAAAAAAAATATGACTTGGCATGATGGCAACAATATAACTTGCCATCTAGCTTCAAGTGAACTATAGACAAGTGTCCTTCTATCAGAAAGCTTACAGTCTGGTGTGATAAAGGCATATATAATTACAAGTAATTTATTTTGAGAAACTTTATGAAAAAAACAACAACAGAATAATGTGTTTCAGAGTAATTCAAGTTACATGGGGCAGTCAGGTAACAATAGTCATCTAATACCCTCTGAGGAAATTACACTGAAAATCATTGTCATTTTTGAAAAATAGGAACATGGGCCAATGTTATCTGCATAATAATAAAGAAGGAGAGGAGGGGAGGAAGCAGACAGGTAAGCAGGGTCTTGTTCTTTTACGACTTTATAGAAAGTGGTAATGAGTAATGAGTTCACTTACTCTTCTAAATGAAATGGAAATTTGCTCTAAAATTTAAGGAAAGGGATTACGTGAACTGAGTTGTAATTTTTAAGGCGATCTGGCTGGCGGATTAGGTTTGACTGTGATATGATCATAGTGAAAAAAGAAAGGCTACATAGGAGGCAATTTTAATAATCCTTGTGAGAGGTAATTAATACCGTAACAATGACCACAGCCACCTTATTTCTAATTCTAATAAATTTCCCACAGTATACCCTTTCAAATGCCAGTGGTTGACAGTCTGCAATAAAAGCCCACTTGAAGAGAGACCAGCCGGCCAGGATCAAAACTGAGACCATTGTAGACCCTCTGGACTCACCTAAGAAATCAGGGACTGGACCCAGGGAGGGGTATCAGGGATCACAGGACCCAGGCCTGTGATTTTTCAGGACTGAGAGTAGTCAACTGCAAAGGCTTTACCTGGCAGGCCTCACAGAAGAAAGCTGTCCTCTTCACACCGGACCTAGACATAGACAATGCTTTGCAGAGTCTGAAAGAGTTGCTATCAAGAACCCAGCATTACATTTGATTCTTAGGAATGAAAACATTTAAGATCCATTAAGCTTGTAGGTTCTAATGCATGTTTGCATTCACCTAGGATTATCAACTTAATTATTTTCTAGGTCACTTCTGACCTAGTTATACACAGAGGTACTCTGAGGCTAAATAATTGCCCAAACCCAAAAGTAAAAAAAACCTGATGAACATTATTTTCCAAACATGCTTGTTTGCTAGAGGAGAAATCATGTAGAATTTGTATTTATTGAAGTATTTTACCCACACAATAAAATTCACCAATTGTAAATGTGATATTTGATGAGTTTTGACATATGTATATAACCATGCAATGACCACCAAGATATAGAATGGTTCCATCACTTCCAAAATACTGCCTGAGTTTTTTAATCAATCTCATCCCCCTCCCAGTTCCTTGAACACCATGGCTCTTTTTCTCTTCTTACGTCTATTTATTTATTTATTTTCAATTTATAAATGCAATCATTCAGCATGTAGTCTTTCGTGTCTGGCTTGAATGCACTTAGCTTAATATGTTTGAAATTCAGTCACGTTGCATGTTTAAGTATGTAGTTCTTTCCTATTTGTTTTTCAATAGTATGCAAATGTACTGACAGCCTATAATTTACCATTCACCAGCTGATGGGTATTTGGGTTGCTTCCACATTTAGGTTATTATGGAACATACCCACACATGTTTTTGGGGAAGGTATGGAGGTATGTATGAATTTTTGCATTTCTTTTAGGTAAATATCCAGGAGCAGAATTATAAGTGCATGTTTAGATTTGTAAGATAGGGCCAGACTGTTTTCCAAATGTTTTTACAGTTTTACCTTTTCACTAGCAAAGTATTACAGTTCCAGCCAAATAATTCCCTCACCAACAATTGGTATTGTGAATTGTTTCAGTTTAAGGATTCTAAAATGTGCACAGTAGTATCTCATTTTGTTTTTTTGTTTTTTGTTTTTACGATTTTATTTATTTATTTGACAGAGAGAGAGAGACAGCGAGAAAGGGAACACAAGCAGGGGGAGTGGGAGAGGGAGAAGGCCTCCTGCCAAGCAGGGAGCCTGATGCAGGGCTTGATCCCAGGACCCTGGGATCATGACCTGAGCTGAAGGCAGACGCTTAATGACTGAGCCACCCAGGTGCCCCTCTCATTTCGGTTTTAATTGAATTCTCTTCATGATTAATGTTTGACATTAAAGGAAAGGGGAAAATTGGACTAATTTCCTCAGTAGACACAAGGGCCATTTGAAGGATGCATATTATTGATTAGATTCAAATTTGTTCATATTTTGGAAGCCAGAGAATGGAAGAAAACACTACTATTGTAGCTTTGGCGAAGAGAAAATTAAATGTTGATTGCATTTTTTCCATCATAAGTAATTTTGATTAAACTCATGCTAGCTACCAGCTAAGGATCAAGCACTCATGTTAAGTGAACTCCCACCTCAATATTTTTGTTATATTTTAAGTGTGTTTTAGGTAAATATTCAATATTTTGATGCTTTTAATTTCCATTGAAAACAACATTTATGCAATCTAGATAAACATCTTTAAATAAACTAGAAATGGTGAGAAGCAATATACTTGAAAAGTATATTTTGCTTCAAAATCATTTTCAGGTGTGGCTATTCCAATTACCTCCACCCCACCCCTGATTGTCATAAATAATATGGAGCATGGACTATAGTTTAGTGGGAAAATTACAGGTAGCATTGGTGTCATAAAAATTTGGTTTCAGATTTCCAACCCCTCCTCTTTCTCGTTAGCTGTGTGATCTTGAAAAGGCAAGGTAACTTCTCTGATTCTCAGCCTCTGGTGTGTGACGTACTGAATGAGCTTTGACTGGGTGGTCCTGAGACTTAAAAGTGAAAATGGGTAGACAGTTTCTCTAGACTATTTCTGCACAGTGAGGCATTATAAATACATAGACACGTGCACACATGTTCACACATTTACACACACACACACACACACACAATTTAGCTTCATTTCTCTTCAGTTGCTCTCTCAAATGGATTATTTCTATCTGCTCCCCAGAAAAGAAAAGAAATAGGTTGATCAATAACAGCAACAACAAAACTAGATATATTCCTTGAGGCTTTTTACTGACCAATATTTTAAACATTTTGCATATCTTTGCTTATATTTAAGTTTCCTATGTTCATTAACAAACTTAATTAGGGAGATGATACATATACAAGTTAAATTATTCTTTAACTGAAATGTTATATTAAAAATATTCTGTATATCGTGAGTCACATTGCAGTATTTTTATTGGTTGCCAAAATTTTATACTTTCTTATAGCATCATATAAGGCAGCATTTTCTAATGTCAAATTGTACTATAGATGAGAGTGCAATGATCTTTTACAAAACCCAGTATAAAGATAAAAATGTATATGATTTCTGTTGATGTCTGATTGTCTAATTATCTCAGAAAATTATGATAAAAAGTTCTGCCTCAGCCTTATTTTAGTGTACACGATAGGGTAATTGGAAGAATTTCTTCATACTTTTATGGAGAAAGGGAAGCATATAAAATTTGATAACAGTTGCTAAGATGTCTATCTTTAAAACAAAAGAGAAAGAGACATTGACTTTCAAAATAAATGAACCACAGGGAAACTACCCCTTATAAACTGTTTATAAAAAAAAATACCCCCACAAAGCAGTTCTCAAACCATGTATCCATACTAAGTTATTATACTATCTGACATCTTCCTTAGTTCACTCACTTCACCCTCTTCTCACTCAATGAACTTCTCTCTCTCTCTTTTTCCAGTGCTCATCATTTCTATAACATTATTTTTAAAACTTCCTTAAATTTTTTTTAGTTTCTGTGAACACTGGTATTTTATTACTATATTAAATCTCAATTCTAGCCTTATAGTAATCTTTCTTATCATATTAATTTGACTGGCACTTTTTCTCAAGTATTTTTTTTTTCTTGCTGTTGTTCAATAAAAGTGAAATGGTGAACAATGGGTAAGCGGTGGGAGTTTCTGCAGACTTAGGTGCCTTAAGAAGGACAACACTGATTTCTAGAACACAGAGAGATGCAAGGCAGAGAGTGATTTTCCACACACCTAAATACTTGTTACATTTGTGTTTTGAAATGTTGTTACCACAGGGAGAGTGGGAAACATATTAGTGCAACATCTTTATGTAATGTGAATACAAACTGGATCTGTAAAAGATGTAACAGCCTGCTAGTCAATCAGGGACACCCAGTTGTACAGAGCACAGCTTTTCCGTACCCATAACATGTCTATTCTTTTTATTCCCCCTTCTTTGTGTAGGAATTGCTGTGAATACATTTCAAATTGAAGGCAACTCTTTGTGGTGTGGGATATAAAGAGGATTCCCTACTCATTTTACCTGCACATCTTGAAAATAAATTATTGTTTAGCATTTTATAATTTTCAAAGTGATTATGATTGATAGTAGCCTCAAAGATATTGAGTTATATCAGTTATATCATAATGAATCTGGACAGACAGTTCCTAGCTTTGACACTCACTAATAAATGGTAGGGTCTCTAAAAAGTTCAACATAAGAATGGTAGTATCTATTTCACAATATTGCTCATAATGAAAATAAATACTAACCTAAAAGTGCTCTATAAATTAAAAATGCAGTAAGTACGTGGAAGATTTTCTACGTAGATATAGATATATCACATTTTAGTGAATTTTCGTCATTATTCCTGAGCAGAGTTAAAATTTAAAATACCTTCCACATTTCCATTGTATGTTCCCTTATCAGAGCTTTGTGGTTTCATTTGAAATTTCTAGGACTTCCCGACACTACTCATCCTCCAAATGAAAATATATTTATATTTTAATGTACCTAATGGGTTTAGAAGAGATCATTCCTATATTTATAAGCATAAATACTTGCTTAAAGATGCTTTATATTTCTCATGTTCTTCTAATATCAAATACACTTTTGAAAAGATACTCGGAAATTGATTTTTGTTTAAGATAAGACAGTATAATTTCTTATTCAGGTGTTCTTGGAAGCATAAATATTTGAACCATATACATACAGGAAACTGTTCATGAGAAATGCTGATAGGTTCTTTTTTTTAACTTTAAATCAAATCAACTTTTTCAATTTTTTCCAGCAAATTGTACTTGACATTGTCTGAATGTTCCCTGAACAGTTCACATAATAACAAAAGCATTCTGCACATTTTATCTCATTTATTTGCCAAAACAACACTTTAAGCTAGATATTATTAGAATCATTTTCCAAGAAAGGAAATTGAGGTGTGAAACATTTCAAGCAATGTTACCAGACAAGTCATACATGATTAGATTGTCATTTGAATTGAAATCTTTGTGACATCAAATAGTGTGTTTTATGGACATATATATATTTTTTGTTAGTTGTATCAGAGGTTAATTAGAAACAAAACCACCAGGAGGTCAGGCAGGTGGGAAAAAAAGATGGAAGCGATGTGGGAAAAGAAATGGCAGACAAACCTGTGAACATGTGTGGGATCCATGAAGACAGACAGGAATCAGAATTTTCTTCCACTCTGAAATCTTCAACTTCGTTTATGGGATGATCTGCAGGAGGGGTTGGACATTGCACCATGGATTTGATACCCAATGTGGCTGAGACATCAAAGAAGCTGAAGGAGAAGATTCATCGGGAGCTGGACTTGCAGCAGATTTGCTTGCTCTCCTAAGAAGAAAAGGACAAGAAAGGAAAATAAAAAGGCATCCAGTAGATAATTGGCAACCTATGTCAGCTAAAAGAGTTATCTTGTGCCTTGGTCCAAGCTAGACGTGTAAAAAGAATCTGGCTGGAACACCTGGGTGGCTCAGTCGGTTAAGCGTCTGCCTTCGACCCGGGTCATGATTCCAGGGTCCTGGGATCGAGTCCCACATTGGGTTCCTTGCTCAGCAGGGAGCCTGCTTCTCCCTCTCTCTCCCTCTGCTTGTGCTCTCTCTGTCAAATAAATAAAATCTTTTAAAAAATAAAATAAGGAGCATCTGGGTGGCTCAGTCGTTAAGCGTCTGCCTTTGGCTCAGGTCATGATCCCAGGGTCCTGGGATCGAGTCCCCCCGTTGGGCTCCCTGCTCCGCAGAAGCCTGCTACTCCCTTTCCCACTCCCTCTGCTTGTATTCCCTCTCTTGCTGTGTCTCTTTCTGTCAAATAAGTAAAATCGTTAAAAAAATAAAAATAAAAAAATAAAATAAAAAGAATATGGCTATTTCCCTTCTACAAAAAGCATCCCTTGTAAGTGCATATATTTGGAAATAGAGAGCAAAGGGAATATTGGAAAAATATAGTTCCAGCTTAGCTATGTTGACACACTACAAACCTACCACAGTCCAAAACTTGTCAACTGGGCCTCCACATATACCACTTTTAACCATGTTTAACTTATAAGTAAAGACATAAAAAAATCGTGATTATATCCAATGTAATACAACTTTTCTTCATATAATCAAAAACATGCATGATTTGAAAGATGCTTCAAAAGTTTCCTCCCAGATCTCTGTAACTATCTTTGGGTTTTGCTTTTTCCTCTAGTTAAGTCCTATGCCCCTTTGATATACTTAAACTTAAATGTTGAGATTCAACATTAACCAGTAAGGACAATATTTATGTTACATGATAGGGAAATGGAAGAGGGTAAGAAAAAATGATCACTACATATATTTAATATAACCATTTGTAATTAAAAAAAAGGAATGTTCATAATTATTGGAACAAGGTGCATATTAGACATTTACACCAAACCCTTGCAAAAATATATGGGATTTTAGGTTTATTATTTAGGGTATTTGGGTTTGTCATATTTAACCCTAAGGTGAATAAAAATCTGAGAATGTATTTATTCATATGAATTGTTACTTTCACAATTATTTTATTTTCATTTAAGTCTGCTTTTATACTTAAATTTATTTTGTTTGCTAACTTAAGGGTATAAAATTTATTTTATGTTTTACTCTAATCTTCTGGTAATAAGACCAGTTTCACTGTATTTTTTTTTAAGAAAATAATTCAGCTTTTCACAATTCCACCGTAGTAATCAAGTAAAGGATGATAACAATGATTTGGAAGAAATGATGACTTACAATTTCTTTTCTAGTTTCACTCAGAATAATTGTGTATACGTTGTTTGATTTGATAGTTGTGATTGATGGTAAAGTCCTAAAAGCATAGTTCAACATTTATAAATACATAAAGACTAATGAAACAATAAGGCCATTAAAATGTAAGCAACATTTATTTAACAAAACCCAGAAAAAAATCAAATCCAAGAGTCCTGTGAAATAAAGAGTATTGGACTAAGACACTGACAGAAGCAGATGTTCGGGATTTCACAATAAACATGAGTATTTTGTGGGCTTATAAAATAACATTCTCGGACACTAGGATACACTAGGTGATGATTAAACAGACAAATGATTAGATGATAGATAGATAGATAGATAGACGATTCATAGATGCTTAGACAAATATATAAAAACATATCCAATTGCTGAAATATCACAGGAAGACTATACCAAAGGTATTTGTTTAAAAATGCTGGGTGAGTGGTGGTGGAGGGAGGGATGGGGCGGCGGGTTGATAGACATTGGGGAGGGTATGTGCTATGGTGAGTGCTGTGAATTGTGCAAGACTATTGAATCACAGATCTGTACCTCTGAAACAAATAATACATCATACATTAAAAAAAAAGGAAGAAGTTAGCAGGAGGGGAAAAATGAAGGGGAGGAAATCAGAAGGGGCGATGAACTATGAGAAATGATGGACTCTGAAAAACAAACTGAGGGTTCTAGAGGGGAGGAGGGTAGGGGGATGGGTTAGCCTGGTGATGGGTATTAAAGAGGGCACGTTCTGCATGGAGCACTGGGTGTTATACACAAATAATGAATCATGGATCACCACATCAAAAACTAATGATGTAATGTATGGTGATGAACATAACATAATAACTAAAAAATAAATAAATAAATAAAATGCTGGGTGATTCTGCAACAAAGGTGCAAACAAACACCTTTAAAACCCCAATTCGCTTCACATCTTTAAAAACTGGCTATAATATTGAGTAATTCAGAAAAAAAGGAAGGTGGCAAAGTATTTCTTTTTGAAATTTAATTAATTTGCTTATTATTAACAAGGTAAATTGTTGTATATGTATAATTTGAAGAAATGCTGCCTTCAATTTCAAGACTTACAAATTCAACTAGTTCTGATGTGAATACAACATGAAGCATTTCATTGTCAAATATGTGGACTAAAGTTTAAGATTTGTGTGGAAATATGTTCTGATTGTTCCCCAAACATAAGATATTCTGATATACAAAGTCAGTAATTGAATGATTTACTTAATAATATAAAAATATGAAATTCACAAAATTGAATGCATTACATTTCAATGTTGTTCTCATTACAGAAGCTTGTATAAACACTACTGCATATTGAGATATTATTATTATTAAAGGGAAAATGTCTCTTGAGAATGTGAATGAACTCTGTATTTCTGTAAGACATCAGTTTGGTCTCAACTTAAAAAAATGGACAGTCATACTTGCTTATTTATTCAATATTTTCAGTATTTTAACAGCTGTAATAGTACCTACAAGGAGGAAGTGCAACATGTTTATCAATGTCAGATAAACTTAAAGGGCAAAAAAATATGAGCTTGGAGACACTAAGATTCTGCAAATCTTATGACATGTTCAATAAGTCACCAGTAATTATCCATGAGTTTGGGATGACCTTTATACAGCATTTCTGTAATCAGTTATAACCAAACACGTTACAACTTTAATAAAATGTTTTATGTTGTATTTTTCAATAAAAGAAGATAAATGAATAGGATACTCTACATATAGATTTTTGTAACATTATTATTTAAACTTAGCAATAATTATATTGGGTACATTATTGGAACTGGCTACAGATAGACTGATAATACATATTTCCACATTTTGAGAATATAGCAGTACCTCTTTTGTTTTGAGGGAAAAGGTTTGGAATGACTTTCTTGAGATTGCTAAAACTAATTTAAATATTTAGTTCACATGTTATCTTTTATACTTCTCTGAAACTTTGTCTTATTATGATTATTATTAAAACAGAAGACAGAGACAATTTAGTTGTATTGTATCCCTTGCAGATAGTGCTGACATGAATTCAACATACGTTAGGTAGGTTAATAAACATGCAGCAAGCTCATTTGTCACATTAGAAACATTTAAATATTTGTACACAAAGCAGTTATATAAGAGGACATATATAGGATTAATATAAGTAATCATTCTTTCATAATATTTTGTTGGCTTCAATAACAGAAAACAAACAATGTGAATATAACAGAAATGCAGCATTCTAACTATCTTATGCACACAATTTCAGTGATCAGGGACTAACGTACCATTTTTGTAATTTTGCCCATATTATATTTGTTCTAATTCTATTTACTGAAATATAATTTTATGTGTGTGGAATTAAATAATTTGTTTTACTTATATTTTATGTCATTTTTATGTAACCTTCTAAATCATTCTGTTGTTATTGAATTTTATAAAATTACTGGTATAGATTTGAATATAGTGGTGGTGATTGAAGGGGAGAGCTGGTTTCCACACAGATAATTTTGACACTAACTTAAGTTTATAGATGAAGATGGTCTTAAGTTGTGTCTGTGAGCTTTGAAAAAAATAAATAAATTAAACAAATCGTCCTAAAGTGTAACTGACTGGGACTGGTGATTAATAGATTATGAGAACAAAAAAAGTTAGTACATGTCCACAATGTCTCATGTTTTGGACAACAGCAACCGGTGATGTGCTGATAAATATTTAAAACCATCTCTCCGAAGAGGAGGGAAACAAGCTGAGTCAGGATCTTTGCTGATTTCCATGGTATAAATGCACAAACCATGGCTGATCTCTAGCCATTGAACACAGTATCACTAAATGTGGAGTTGGGAATACATGCACACCATTGGCTACATGAGCCAATGCTAACCAGCTGGAGCAGATCACTGATTGTTACTGTGTCATTTACAGAAATATGCAAACCTAGAAGATTAATGGACTTGTAGAAAACAACTATAAATTTTATTTTGGATCATTATATATGTGCAGTATCATTATATGATTCAAGATTCTAGCACTCAGAAGAGATTTCTGGTATACAGAGATAAATCTATATAGAAATTCTCTTTGAAGTCACTGCAATATTTAAGGTCATCAAGGAAGAGCTTGTAAAATGATGAGATGCAAAAGCAGAAAAAAGCAATTAAATAAAGGGAGATAAAGAAAGGGCCACAACTGACAATAAAAAGAAACATCTAGAAAGTTAATAAACAAATCAGTAGAGTGAATATTCACAAACTTCAAATGAACACAATATTTCAATCAGGAGGCAATGGATGGTCTATGGTGGCAAAGGATGAGAAAAGACTCTAATGACAGGTATAAGGTAGGAGTCAGTTGGCAATAAGCATTTCATCCTATGTGCTCTTGGTATAGAAATCAGATTATAATGTTTATAGGAATAAATAAAATATTACATAATGAAGATGGAAAAGGGGAGTGGTTACATCCTATTATTTGCCTGAAGTGGGAAAGCTTAGACAATTCTGTCTTGATGGTTATAAATATTTGATAAGGGAAGAATGTTGAGAGGGAAATGTTAAGATGGGGTAGTCAGTAACCATAGAGAAAAGCTTATGAGGGGTTTTAATCCTGAACTCAAGTGGAAGAATTTGTTTTAGACAGGAGTAGAATGCCTGAAATGAGGGAGAAGGAGGGTGAGGACAGATGCAAATAAACATGATAATGATGTTTAGCTTGACACTAGTCTTTAGTTTTGCAGGTAAAGAAAGTAAACTTTCCATATTTTCATTCCCTGTGCTTTCAGAGGCCAATTGGAAATCAGTGTAATATTGTCCATACTTTTGATTTTCAAGTTGAATGTAAATTTTAAAGCACAGACTTCTGTTATTTATTCTGTATTTAATACCCAGTAGAGGGCCTGGGGAAACAAAACAAAACAAAAGACTACTAAAAGAATAACTAAAGGTGATGAACATGGATGGAACTTCATAGATATTGAGCTTTTTGAAATTCACCAAGACAACAGATGACAAAACATCTAGCATGTAGACTCAGCATCTGTTCACTGTCTTGAAGCAGGTAAAGTGGTTGTAGTAGGGAGGAGGGGTCCACACATATTACATGCTTATGTGCAACACATTTTTGTCCCTTATTGAACCTGTTTTAACATATGAGACATTAGAGAATCATTCAGTGGTAAGAGACCTCTGTACCAAACCCAGAGAAAATAGGAACTGCTCTAAGTAATAAACGTGAATGGAGAAAATAGAGGCAACATGGCCACTGTCAAGAAAATGAGAAGGGTGTGATCGCATTGAGAAATGAAGAAATGTGTGGCTCAGGTAGAGTAGACTGTCAGCAGGCATTTGTGAGGTCAGGGACCATTGGATTTTAAGAAGATGTGAAATTAAAGAATTTAAAGTCTGATAAATTTGGGAATCACAGCAGCATTAACAGAAGAGGGGCACCTGGGTGGCTCAGTCAGTTAAGCATCCGACTCTAGATCTGGCTCAGGTCATGATCTCAGGGTCTTGATCTCAGCGTGGAGCCTGCTTAAGATTCTCTCTCTCCCTCTCCCTCTGCACCCCTGCCCTGCTTGCACACACTCTCTCTCTCTCAAAAAAATTAAAACAAAGAAGAAAAAAATAGACTGCAATTGTACAAAGAGTATAATCTGGCCATTTAAAAAATTCTGCAAAACAGTAAAACTCTGGGAAAACAGAAAAAATGAAGAGAGGAGAGAGTACACACTGCATTTGCACATGCCCATTTAGGAAAAGAAAAATAGGGCGCCTGGGTGGCTCAGATGGTTAAGCGTCTGCCTTCAGCTCAGGTCATGATCCCAGGGTCCTGGGATCGAGTCCCACATCGGGTTCCCTGCCCCTTGGGAGCCTGCTTCTCCCTCTGCCTCTCTCTCTCTCTGTCTTTCATGAACAAATAAATAAATAAAATCTTTGGGAAAAAAAGGAAAAAAATATGTTTGAGACTTGTTCATGTGTTTTCACAAAAACAATCCCTGGGACTTTGGAATCTACACGTCTATCCATTTACTTATTTTTTATTTAAAAAATATTTACATTTAAAATATATTATTTCCCAATATTTAAAAGGTATTATAACTGGTGCTAGTTTCACTTTTCAGAGTTTTAGGAGTAGCAGGAAAGGGAAATATGATACCTGGCCACACTTCTTTGCAATCATTACCTGAGGGAATTAATGAAAAACTGCACAGATGGAGATGCTCTCAACCAACTGAGCCACCCAGGCGCCCCAATGCTCTTAATGGGAGACTGATCCAACACTCAATGGAATAGGATGTTATCAATATAGGGATGATTTAATCAACTTGATTGTCTCCTTGCACAAGAATCTAGCTACTGTCTCCAAACAAACCCCAATTAACTATGAAACTGCATTTTAGTGTTCCAAAATGTTTTGCTTACATTTGTAGATTTAAGTCTAACATGCTAGGGCGCCTGGGTGGCTCAGTTGGTTAAGCGACTGCCTTCGGCTCAGGTCATGATCCTGGAGTCCCGGGATCGAGTCCCACATTGGGCTCCCTGCTCGGCGGGGAGTCTGCTTCTCCCTCTGACCCTCTTCCCTCTCGTGCTCTCTATCTCTCATTCTCTCTCAAATAAATAAATAAAATCTTTAAAAAAAAAAAAAAAAGTCTAACATGCTATTATTGATGAACAGACATTGGATTTAGATGGATGAAGGCAAGTCTTGTGTGTGTGTGTGTGTGTGTGTGTGTGTGTGTGTGTGTGTGTGTGAAGATACAATTAACAAGGAAGAAAATTAAACAGATGAATCCAACCAATAAACCACTATGTAGATTCTTATGACTTTGGAATGTGGGGGTGTATTATCAAGTTCCTAGAAGTAGGTGGAGATTAGTAAATAAATCTTAGAACGTATTTTTAGAATTACTTTATTTTTGGCTAAAATCTGGCTTGAAATCATTTCGGCTACTGATTTCAATGCAATCGAACCTTAAAGCACATTATTTGTCCCTAAAGAAAATGTTATTTTGTTGTTATTTTTATATATGTAGACAATGTTGAGCTCAATTCCAACATGAAGCATGGGAAAGATTTATCATACAGAAGGACAAATTGGAACAAGATATAAGATATCCTAATGAAACTAATAGTATTGCAGAGTCCATGAAATTTAAGAACATAATATAACATGTAAATGAAAAGGTAAAAAAAATGCAAAAGGAAAAAGAATGATACGAATAATCATTAAAAATTTTAAATTAGGGCGCCTGGGTGGCTCAGTTGGTTAAGCGACTGCCTTCGGCTCAGGTCATGATCCTGGAGTCCCAGGATCGAGTCCCACATCGGGCTCCCTGCTCGGCAGGGAGTCTGCTTCTCCCACTGACCCTCTTCCCTCTCGTGCTCTCTATCTCTCATTCTCTCTCTCTCAAATAAATAAATAAAATCTTTAAAAAAATTTAAATTAAATAGCAGAAATGAAAACTTAAACTATAGACAGTAAATGGTAAAATTGCTGCAATGAAAAATTGTAAATTGAAATTACACTTCTAGAATGCAAAAATATAAATAAATAAAAAAGAAAAGAAATAAAAGAAAACATATGGGCTCATTTGGAGAGTAGAGAAATATGATACAGTCTACCAGTAATTGGAGTTCCTGAAAAGAACACATTATAATTGGAGCATTCATGATAATAAAAACACAAGGAAAAAATGATTTAGGACACTGTGATTGTTAAAATTTTTCCTAAGATAACTTTACATACATATATCACATTTTTAAATCAAAATTACAATGTGATATATTTTAAACATGGTAGAAATACTCTAAATATTATCTAGAAAAAGAAATTCACCTAGAATTGTAATGATATGGAATCTCTGCCAATAACAACTTATAACAGTTCCTCACATACAATAATATAAATTAAATAATCAAATGGATATTAATTGAATGTTAAAATAAATATTTATTTAAAGATAAAAATAATTTTAAAATTAATATCAGAGACTAGTAATCATTTAAAGATAGAATATAACCAAGTTTTTGGGGCGCCTGGGTGGCTCAGTCGGTTAAGTGTCTGACTCTTGATTTGGGCTCAGGTCATGGTCTCAGGGTCCTGGGATTGAGCCCCTCCTTGGGTTCCGAACTCAGCATGGAGTCTGCTTCAGGATTCTGTGTCTCCCTCTGCCCCTCCACCCACTCTCTCTCTCTTTCTCAAATAAATAAATAAATCTTTAAAAGAAAGAATATAACCAGTTTCATAATAAAACATGGACCTTAAACAGTAGCATAGCATAGACACTAAGCAATACATTATTTTGTGAAAATAAGCAAACGTTTTTAAGAAATATTAATCTATTAACCTTTCATTACACATGAAAACATACTAAATTCTTTACAAATCTGTGTTTGCTTGAAGGTATATTTAAGTTTATTTTTCCTCTCTGTTTCTTGCCAGTTGAATTAATTTGTAAGTGAACTCTGTGTGCATGTGTGCATGCATTAGAAGCTGTTTGTGTTCAAGCATGATGGTGAAGCGGGATTATGTGATTTCATCCAGAAGCTTGCAGATCTCATACTGCTTTAATGTTCTTGGAATCCAAGAAGGCTCTGCAGTTATCTGGGCTGCTAGGTGACTTGCATGAAGTCTTATTTATGGTGCTGGAAGGACACACCATAAGTCTGAGAGCAGACTGCCATCTCTCTGTCAGATCCTGGGGTGAGAACCTGGTGAGATCTACCCACTGTGTTGAAAGGATTCTTGCTTTTCTACTGCTATCTCATCATTGGTATGAGGGAGTCCACTACTGATATTAAACTCCTTAATCAGCTCTTTTATTTTTGGATTTTGTCAGCCAAGCAACACAGCCATGATTACCAATGGTCACAATCTCCCATCAGTTGTGTTAAAATGACAAAAATTTGATTATTTCAAATGTGTAAATTTAAGAAGGGGAACTAGGTTCAACAAGGTTAATAGATATTATTGAGGCAAAATCAATGGAACAACCAGAAAATATCTTTAATGTTAATGAGATATTCTGAGACATATTATATTTTAAAAGTCATCAAATGCATGGGATATTTTTGGTGAAAATAAAAGATAATGTCCAATTTATAAAGTTCAATATATAGTCACATGAACATTTATATCAATTTTATTCATAACTGTAAAAAATTAGAGACAAAATATCTTTGAATAAATAAGTGGATAAACAAACCAGGAAATTAATATCAAAATTGTAAAAAAGTATATTCTTCCTTAAAAAAGAATAAAACATTAAACAATATTAATGAAAATACCAATATAACAGAGCTAAAGTTGAACACAAAGTAAAAATAAACCATAATCTGAATTTTCAATATCACTAAAAAATGAAAGTATTAAGCACATGGGAATACTAGAAATCAATGCCATAAAGTGGATAAATAAGATAAATTAATAAAAATAAAATCAACACATGAATGTAATAGAAAAAAATAAAGCATTTTAACTAACCCAAATAAGCCAATATATGATAGTTCCTTATAATGTTCAATAAAGTTTATAAAATTTTATCTAAGCTAATAAGGAAACAAGGAGAAATCACAGATATGATTGATATTATTGACTACAAAGAAATAATACATACAGTTTACATAATGACTCTGAACAGTTTGTACCTTTTTACACTACTTTTCTCAACTCTATTTATGTAAATAAAACACACATGAAAGAAAAATTTAGTAGAAATATTTAATTTATCAAAACTGATCCAGAAAGAGATAATCCAGACAAACTGACAAACGGGTCAGGGGTGGGAAAATGAAGAGAACGGAAAAAGAATTATTCTTCTCCAAAGACATGAGTCCGTGAAGGATAGAATTTACATTTCAAGGGGCAGAAAACAGGCGCCTGGGTGGCTCAGTTGGTTAAGCCACTGCCTTTGGCTCAGGTCATGATCCTGGAGTCCCGGGATCGAGTCCCACATTGGGCTCCCTGCTCGGTGGGGAGTCTGCTTCTCCCTCTGACCCTCTTCCCTCTCGTGCTCTCTATCTCTCATTCTCTCTCTCTCAAATAAATAAATAAAATCTTTAAAAAAAAAAGGGCAGAAAACTTCATACTATTAAAAAAATTCCATATATTCAAACCAGAAGAAAAATTTCCAAATTTTTCATGAGTAAAGTTATATGAATACCCACTCCTGGGATATATAGAATTAAAAAAAAGCAAATAATAATCTCAATCAATATTGATTTAAAAATCATTTAAAAAAATTCATGATCCAGCATTACATTAACAGCATATGATAGGTAGAGTTACTCAACCCTAGAACTCCAAGAATGTAATTCTGGTTCATTATTATGATGTCTATTAATTTAAATGAGCCTTCTGATGGATAGATTTAAGAGAAAGAATTATACGAACAAATCATTTGATGCTAGAAAGAATTTCAAAATTTCAGCACACAATTTTGATAAAATGACTCAATAAAATAAAATTAATAATTACTTGTTAACAGAACAAAGTATACAAATCTGTGTTGATCCAATACCATTATCTAACCTAATAGGGACATAATGGAAGTAGTCCCACCAGAGTAAGAAAAGGTAACAATCAATATTCTTCTGGAGGAAATTATAGCTAAAATAATTAATTAATATCACTATTTACAGATGGCAGGTGATGTAAGTGTACGCCTGGGAAACAAAAATAATCAAATAAAAATTGCTAAAATCAATGAAAGAATTTTAAAAAATAGTAAGAAATAAAATTTATATATAAAACAATAGAATCCATTTAAATACAAAAATAACAGTTAAAAATGTAAGAGAAGACTTCTTTGAAAGTATCACTAACACTTATGAGATGTCTTATAATAACCTAAAGATGAAGGTAGACAAGTATATAAGTATTTTTTAAAAGACTTTTGAAAATCAAAACAAAACAAAAAACCCTTGAAGATGTAGAACTCAGAAAATGAGTTGAAATGTGATAACACCAAAAAAAAAAAAATAATGACTAGCAAAAGAGATGAACTGAGAGTTCACAGATAAACAAAACAAATGATTCTTAAGTATATGAAAATATGTTCAATCCCACCAAGGAAAAGATAAATGCTAATTAAAAGCATATTGGCAACATTCCTAAGTTTTCCAACTAGTAAATATTCAAAGTACTGACAACAATCCGTAGTGAAATAGGTGCTAGCATATATTGGTGATGGGATTGCAAAATGAAAAAAATATTTGGGGGAATAATTTGGAAGTTTAACCTTTGACCCAGCAATACCACTTCTGTAACTAAATTCTGCATAAATAGTACACTTTTAAACTAAAGGAAGTAGAAAGTTTGTAATTTAGAGCATTGTTTTGATAGCAAAATATTGGAAACAATATAAAAGTCCATCTACAGGTGGCTCATTAAAAAAAAATTGTATGCCCACAAAATGTATATGCAGCTATAGAAAATGCTGAGAAATTTTCATGTAGTACAGTCTATCAGTTTGGGATGATTTCATTAATATGTCTGTTAAGTGAAAAGTTTAAGATGCAGGAACTAAATCAGA
Source organism: Zalophus californianus (assembly GCF_009762305.2). NCBI lineage: Eukaryota > Metazoa > Chordata > Mammalia > Carnivora > Otariidae > Zalophus > Zalophus californianus. The sequence continues at coordinate 37,556,330 of NC_045597.1, forward strand.
AAGTTTGAGAAGTGATAATATATTCATATCTATTACTCTGAAGAAACAAACAAAAAATAAAGGCGATGCCAGATGTGTGGATGCTTTGATGAGGATAATTTGGTAACATGCCTTTTTATAAAATTTTAATTTTTGAGCATAGTCAATACATCATATAGTCAAGAAAATAATTTTCATTAAAAAGCATTAAAGCCTAAATAAGTATTAAAAAATCAATAGATAAACTGAAAAATTTAGTATACAGTGCTGAAAATTATGTCTTCCAGAAACTGTATCAAATGAAAGCACTATCTTTCAATACAAAATAATATAACAAATAAATTTAAAAAAATGATTTTAGGAGTGCCTGGGTGGCTCAGTCAGTTGAGCTTCTGACTTTTGGTTTCAGCTCAGGTCATGATCTCATGAGTCATGGGATCAAGCCCCCACCTTGTCTGCTTGAAGATTCTCTCCTTCTGTCCTTCCCCCCACTCACATCCTCTCTCTCTCTGTTTCTCTAAAATAAATAATTGTCTTAAAAGAATGACATTAAAGGTGACTTTTCTTGGATATCTAATATATCAATACTAGCATAAAAATAATACTATAAATTATTCAGAAATATCCTTGTGTTTGAGTTGAGAGTAGCAAAAATGATCACAGTTATTAAAATTAGTTATTAAAATTTTATGTAGTGAAAATGATGGTTTAACTAAATATTTTTGATAATAATTACAAGTGGATATAAGCATCCAACAGGAGTTGAAAAATGCAGAATCATAATTTTAGCATTGATAAAGAATATAAATTAGTTATAGATATTAATGTATAGAAATAAATGAACCAATAAATAAATTAATTTCTACAAAAGAACACATACTGAAATGTTGCTTAGTCTAACAATTGAGAGCTCAATGACTCCTATATTAAAAACCAAAAGCAAACATTAATAATTTTAATGACATTTACTATTTCTGTTTGGCATATAATACCATAAAATAAAAACTAAAAAAAAATATGCTAGCAATGTAAATGACAAAGAAGTATAAATATATAATGTACATGCATCAATTCAAAGAAGTTATTGAAATTGATTTGCTACACAAAACAGTAGATAAAAGGAAAGAAGAAATTCATCAAAGTGTTTGTGGTGGAGAATTCCCCTCCACCCCAGTAAGGCCTTCAGGATAATCACTTGCTATATATGAAAAAAGGAGAATAATATCTCAACCACCTATAAAATCTTGATTAAGCAGTGCAGTGGACTTAATGAGTCGCATCACATGGCCCAGGTCTACATGAATAAAGGGGAAGAAAATTGGAGAATTGTGATGGTGGATGGTGGTGGTGGGGTTTTTATTGACAGTAAAGTGTCCTACAATCTTACCAACTGGCATGCCAAAGATATGTCTTCCCCATTGCAAAGTGCCTGATATCCAGCAGTATTGATAATTAAAGAGTGGGACCCCCAGGGAGAGGGGATACTAATAGAAAGAGATTCTAGGAAAAAACTTCTTGTGGCAGAATTTGAGGTAGAGGAAAATGTTATTGATGACAGATAGCCAACATTAAATAATTATGCTACTTGAAAGCCCTACAGGTTCCTTAATAACAAATACATGAACCCCACCTGAGAACCAATACCTATAGTTGTCTGATATCCAGAGTGAACAGATGGCCAAGCTAAGTCAGAATATCAAGAATAACCAATCAATAAAGCTACCATATGATCCAGCAATTGCACTACTGGGTATTTACCACAAAGATACAAATGTAGGGATCCGAAGGGGTACATGCACCCCGATGTTTATAGCAGCAATGTCCACAATAGTCAAACTGTGGAAAGAGCCAAGATGTCTACCGACAGATGAATGGATAAGGAAGATGTGGTATATATATACAATGTAATATTATGCAGCCATCAAAAGGAATGAGATCTTGCCATTTGCAACGATGTGGATGGAACTAGAGGGTGTTATGCTGAGTGAAATAAGTCAATCAGAGAAAGACATGTATCATATGACTTCACTGATAGGAGGAGTTCTTAATCTCAGCAAACAAACTAAGGGTTGCTGGAGTGGGGGTGGGGTGGGAGGGATGGAGTGGCTGTGTGATAGACATTGGGGGGGTATGTGCTATGGTGAGTGCTGTGAATTGTGTAAGACTGTTGAATCACAGATCTGTACCTCTGAAACAAATAATGCAATATATGTTAAAAAAAAAAGAAGAAGAAGAAGATAGCAGGAGGGGCAGAATGAAGGGGGGGAAATCGGAGGGGGAGATGAAACATGAGAGATGATGGACTCTGCAAAACAAACTGAGGGTTCTAGAGGGGAGGGGGTGGGGGGATGGGTTAGCCTGGTGATGGGTATTAAAGAGGGCATGTTCTGCATGGAGCACTGGGTGGTGATGGTGATTAACATAACAATAAAAAATTAAAGGAAAAAATAAATAAAAATAAAAAAAAGAATGTCTACAGCCATGGAAAGTTTATGAAATCAATGTTTGCCCTGTTTTTTGTTTTTTTTTTTTCTTTTCCAAGATTCTCAGGAGAATAGTAAAAGCTTGAAAAAGGAAAGAGGAGTCATTTCTGAATCAAAATATACCATTTATCTCCACATCAAAAGGGCCAGAGTAAGCAAGAGAAAGAGTAAAAATGGAAGTCAGACACCTTTCTCACTTCAAGTCCCTGGAGATAATATCTTTCCACTGTATGAAGAATAAGAAGAAAATATGTAATGCGATGATAAAAGGTGGGCTTTTAATTTAAAATATGTAAACTGAAAGTTGTATAATTTGCTGCAATTTTAAGGAAGTAAGAAGATTTTATACAGAATAAGTTTAACATTGATTAGAGAAGAAGAAAATCATCTTATTTGCACTCTTTGATGAGGCTATACTTAGACTTTGGCCCTGTCTATTGATGAATATAACCAAAGACTCTCTTAAACTCTAAAGCCTCAGATTCACATCTCCTCCCACCTTATAATAAGGCACCAAATATAGTAGAAGAGTTAGCTGTCCTGAATTTGAATAGGGACTAAAACTTGTTTGCTTCCAAGATACTTATTATATCTATATGGCTGATAGCAATCCCCCAAAATAAAAACTGAATTATTTTTGGATTAAACACAACTGTATCAATAAATATGGAAAACAACTGACAGTTTTAAGAATCATGATTTACAAATTCTTTGTCTCTAAAATTGTAAGCAAGCAGAAATACGTTTTTCAGTCTGAATTTTACAAGAAAGCCTTTTTTTTTTTTTTGTCAGATGAAGCATCTCAAGATTTTTTTCATCTGAAGACCTGGCATTTAGTTGTAATATGTTTTTAATCTATATAACTTCATACAATCTGTTCATATTCTCTAAACCCTCAACTAGTCCAGTTCTGAAACAAGGGCAATATATCTGAAGTTTCTAAAGTACTTTTATCTCTTTAACTCATTGCAATTTTTAGTAATATGAAGAAGAGGTCACTTATGGCATTTTGACAAATTTAAATCACTTTTTATAATTTTATTGTACTCTACTTATATTTCAGCTTTAAGATTTACAAAATAGGAGACACATCATGTATCTGCTTGGGTTTTTGCAAAGTACCAAATTATAGAATACTCACAAAAGAGCTTAGTCACAATTTCATCCTATCTGTGACCCAGAACATTACAGCTTGTGCAGCATAAAAGGGCAAGAAAGGATAAACATCCTTTGCAATTATATAACAATAAATGAAGCATAGCTGATCAAGCATTATGATGGGATATGTCTTGAGAGAATTTATTTAGTCTGTTAGTCATTTAGGAGAATTTGCACAGGGTAAATTCATTGGGCATATGGGCAGCATGTGTTCAAGGACTCCCTGCAGCATTGGGATGACACATTATTATAAAATATAGTATACCATCTCTGTTATTATGGTGATTCTTATGAGAAAATTAAATCTATGTTTTTTATATACACAAATTTCCTGGGAATAAAAAAAAAGGTGATGTGGAAAGTATCTAAAGATATTTTTTTAACTGTGAGAAGGAGTGAATTAGAATGAAATTTGATTGAGAATGACATACACTATATAAAGATTTTTTTTAATTTAATTTACCAGATGCCTCATGGTTTTTTTGTTTTGTTTTGTTTTGTTTTTGTTTTTTTGTGTCATTTATTTTCTTTATTTCGAACCTAAAGTTCTTATTGACAGTTGAAATTAGATGTTTTCTTTCTTATACTGGAAATTCAGAACAAATATTCAGGATTAAGTGTTAAAATATTTAACTCATTCTTTCAAGAATATTCACTGAGTAATATTGAGAAGCCTTGTGTGGGGTCCTGGTACACTTACATGTTTATTTTCTAAGATTAGGTTTTCCTTTCTTAATGCACAGATAGTTAACTACTACAATAAATCCACAACGATCCATTAAATAAATCGAAATTTTGTCTTCAAAAGAAATGGTTCTGGAAGAATTACTGAAATTCCCGATGTACTTTTTTACTGACCAAGAACAGTGGAAGAAAGACTACACATGCTCATATCATCTTAGGGATATCTTATGTTTGAAAAAGTATAAACAGACAAGCATGCCAATAAAAGGAGATTTGTGAAACCAGATGTATTTTCATTCTATGTCACATAATCACTTGTTGGGTAATAAAGAAAGATCAGGCAGTGATATTAAGTATTAGTATACAAATAATACTGTGAAGAAGCCAAATCATACCAGCTGTCTAGATCCGGTTGTTACACAGCCATGATTAAATCAATTTTATACTGATTAAATTATGTTAAAAACAAAGATAATAAAAACTTGAAACTCATTACCTTCTAATTCTCCTAATACATTCTACTATTGTACCTTTTCTTGAGGTTATGTCAATTCTAGCTGTGTAGTGAAAATACCAAGTATCTGTTACTTTGCATTTCTTTCTTAACTCCTAATGGTGTTAAGTTGGTAGCTTGAAAAAGGCTCACGCAATAGTGTTTGCACTAAGAACATGGACAAGAGCTACAAATCAGGGTTCAATTCATTGTTCTGTTGATTTGTTAGATGCACAAAACTGATTGAAAATGTTGTGTACGTCATGTCTGTAGCTATTTTATTATCATTAGGACATAAATTTGGAGTAATGTTCTACTATTGTAAAACTATCATTTGTTTCAGCAAATAAGGCACACACATCATTAACAAGCTTTCAAATTTCCAATATAAGTAACAATTGCTTTGTCCTAATCATTAATTTAAATAAAAATATCAATCAAATTTCATGTCAAAACTACTCTCATCAGTCAGTTACATCTGCGGACACAAATGTTTGGCAAAACATTTTAAAAGCCTTCTTGAGAACTGACTGTCTCTAAGAATTTAGAATAAAGAGAAATGTTGATGTTTGTATATGTGCACTACACTTCATATATATCAGTAGAATTTGTAATAAACTTATATGTGCATGCATGCATACACACATTTTTCAGGGAGCTGTTAAAATGCGCCATTACCTACTGTATAAACAAAAATGAGGTAACTAAGACAAGTGACACTGTAAAAAAAGGGAAAATTAGGAAAAAAGAAAAAGAAATAGGATATAGAGATTTCTCAGGCAATTCTTACTCTATGATTAATGAAAGTGAAACATTCAGTTTCAAAAAAAGGCAAATGATTCAAGTAGACATTTCTCTAAAGAAGGTTTATGAATAACCAATAAGCACATGAAAAGATGTTTCATATCATTGGTCATTAGGCAAATGCAAATCAAAACCAGGAAATAATCACTTTACACATACTAGGATCGCTATAATTAAAAAGAAAAAATGGAAACTAACAAATGTTGTCAAGGAAATGAAAAAATCACAACCCTCATACATTACTTAGGGAATGTTAAGTGGTACAGGTTTCTCAAAAGGTTAAATGTGTGAATACCATATATACAGAAAATTCACTCTTATGTATATCCAGAAGTAAAAGCAATGACTCAAACAGATATTTGTACACCTATGTTCATTTGTTATAAAATTTAGATGAATTCGTACAACTTATTGTCTACTTGCATGGTTTCTACATCTCTTCCTCCTCTTCTCTGCCTCTGTAGGTCAATGCTCACATCCCATCTTTCCTTGAAATTCATCCATATTTTGGGCTAAATCAGGCCTCTGTGTATGTTCCACCATAGTACAAGTCACAAAGAGATGAGCTACTTCTCCATACCCCTGTCTCCAAACATTCCAATGAATACATGGTGGATAGCCATGTGAAGGAGTACAAACTCCACTGTGTTTGCAGCTCCCAAGGTCTCTGTACACACAGCTAGCCTATTCTCAGCTTTTAGCCACTTGTTAAAAAATGTAGACGAGGGGCACCTCGGTGGCTCAGTCAGTTGGGCGTCTGCCTTCAGCTCAGGTCATGATCCTATGGGATCATGAGATCGAGCCCCACATCAGACTTCTCCCTCTCCTCCCTGCTAGTGATCTCTCTCTCTCTCTCTCTCTCAAATAAGTAAATAAAATCTTTAAAAAGAGGTAGACGAGTTCTTATAACTTACTACATACTTGTATGGTATCCATGTCTCTTCTTCCTCTGCCACTGTGGGTCAGTGCTCACATCCCATGGGTAATGAACCCTTATATTCTTAGATATCAAGCTACTTGCTTGTGCAATAACCTCCATTCTCTGATGGATTCAAGAAAACTTGTGATTTTGTAATTGATCTAGCTTTTTCTTATTGTTAGAATGGTATTCATACTCTTTCCAGCTTTACCCATCACAGGAAGAATCTGAAATAGTATTTTTTAAAAACACCTGTAAACCTTTTATTTTTAGATAAATATACTGAGTTCTCTATGTGAAAAGAGTTGGAGAATGGGGACAAGTAATTTAGCATAACTCATTCATAAAAGGAAAAGCTCTAAGGGCGCCTGGGTGACTCAGTTGGTTAAGCATCTGCCTTTAGCTCAGGTCATGATTAAGGGTCTTGGGATGAAGCCCCTCATCGGGCTCCCTGCCCAGCAAGGAGTCTGCTACTCATGCTCTCTCTCACTCTTTCTCAAATAAATAAATAAATAAAATGAAAAAAAAAAAAGAAAAAGAAAAAAGCTCTAGAGTTAAGCAAAACATGATTCTTGGGAACCAGTTTCAAACTCCTGGAGATAACACTTTTTTCACATATCCATATAAAAAATTACTCATCAAATTCCAATAAATGTTCTTGTAAACAATTTTCTACTTCTAGATTATCATTTCCAGTGATGTTTTAATTCATTTTTAAGTCAATGTCTGGCTTGCTGTTTTAAGTCAATGTCTGGTCACTAAAACAGAATGCCATACACTGGGTGGCTCAGAAGCAATAGAAATATATTTTTTATAGTTCTAGAGCATAGAAGCTTAAAATCAGGGTGCCAGAATGTTTGAGTTCCAGTGAGGATCCTTTTCCAGGTTGCAGACGGTAGACTTGTATCCTCACATGTTAGAGAGCAGAAAAAGGAAGCAAGCTCTTTCATGACTCTTATAATGGCACAAATACCCTATATGGGTTTTTATATAACTCAGGGGTTAAGTCATTGAGATTTTAAAAGGTATAAGAAAGGACTGGTGTAGCCTTATTAATAGGGAAACTGATAACAAACATTGCAGACCCTCCTTGGCAGATTAGTGCCACTGGTTTAGTGTTCTGAAGGGAGAGGACAAAGAAACAGATCTTTCTGGATGAAAGGGTGGAGATGTTTCTTATATAAGCAAACATTGGTAAACTGTCTCCTGTGATGATTTCCAAGGCAAATGAAATATACTGAGGCTGTATCTCTAAGAGAAATTGTTGGAAGGATTAGTGTGTTAATGTGTTTGGCTATTACCGGATACTTTAGGTAAAATATTATAATAAATAGCTCAAGAAAGAATATTGTTTTTTTTTTTTTTTTAAGTGCAGAGAGGAATAGAGTTTAAAAATCAAAAGTATTTCAGGCTGAAAGTCTGTCAGGTTCCATACCCCAGAGAGGAAATTATAATAATAACTGCTATAGCAACAACATTAAAAAAAAAAAAAGGTTTGGAAAGTGAAAACTTTGTAAAATATTTCAGCTGGATAAGTAAAGCAGTCTTGTGTCAAACTTCAGATTAAGAATGTGGCCTTCCAGATGGTTTCAAAAAATGTCATTAAGTTGAGGAAAATAGCACAGTGGAAAAGAAACAAAGGAGAACAGAAAGACTGAAACTTATGCTCAGATAAAACCTTTGTGTTTGGTTGGCTGGTACACAGAACTGACAACAATTAGATAGCCAAAGAAATCAAAATCCTAGTCATTCTGTCCAAAATGTAGAGAATTAATAAAAACCTGAACACTCATGAACAGTCTTTAAGAGAAAGCAAACTCCATCTTTTTCAGGACAGGCTATAAAGAATAATATAGAGAGAAGAAGAAAGAATAGCTTTGAGTGTGAAGCCAAGGCACGTGAAGGAAAGTGTCCAAGAAGATTCCCCTCAGAAAGAACCTTCAAGAAACTTTCACCAGTTACCTCAACAACTATATTTTCCTAATTTAAAAATAGTTTTGTGCTAAAGCCTGTGGTGGGACTCCACTTCTTCCCCTGCAGGAATAAATGTTTTTTTCTTTTTCTTTTTTTGCTTATTTTGTCTTTAATTAGCCAAAATTACCATTGTTTTACCAGTCATTGAAAATTAAGTCAAGTATTTCCATCTTATTTTCAACAATTATCAAGTCTTCAAAGGATCCATCCTTGACCACCTTTCTAACATCATGTCCCCCACAACTCCACCTGCATAGGTGTGGAACCTCACCCTGCCTCTGTATGTCATTTTGTATATCCTCATTCTGATTCATTATTTTATGGCACCTTTTACAACATGGAATATATTAAGTATATTCATGAGTTTATTGTCTGAATCTTTCTCTACAAATTAAGCTTCTTGAGAGAAGGAACTATAGATCTCCTTTCTACCACTGTATACCCTAAGACTATGTAAGTGTATAAAACATAGTAAGGGCTGACTAAGCAAATAAACAGTAGATACTCAGATAAAATATGCATGTTTTTTCCATATGCATTTGTGAGATGACTGCCTTGGTATTAACTAAAGGAGGTGTATGTATTTTGTTTCCTGGGGCCAATTCACAATGGGGTTTCTGATTCTAATAGTAATAAATATCCATGAGTTAATATGGAATTACAGATCCAATAATTTGCACTAATATTTTTCCTAAATATATTCCTAGTGCAAAAATAAATATGCAGATTGTAAAGTATCCAAGGGAAATAATACCTTTATATATGTTTTATAATATTTCACCTTTTATTTCTAGGCTAGAATTCCTAATAACATATGTATCAGTTGAGGTTAAATTACCTATGTAATAATTCCACCTGCCTGATGTTTCACTTAGACAGTTACATTATTTTTCTTTGATAATAAGTAATGAATGTTTATTGTGTAAAAATCAGAAAATGGCATGTAAATGTTATACATGCATAACTACTACTATTATTTTGCAACATTTTCCAACCAGTTTTATTACTTATGTTTTTGAAGATTGTATTTATTTATTTGAGAGAGAGAGTGAGCGAGAGAGCATGGGTTGGGGGGGAGAGGCAGAGGGACGGAAGAACCAGGCTCCCGGCTGAGCAGGGAGCCCAGTGTGGGGTGGGAGCCTGGGAGTGGGTACTCGATCCCAGGCTACTGGGATTATGACATTAGTCAAAGGCAGATGCTTAACCAACTGAGCCACCCAAGCGCCCCCAGTTTTATTACTTAATCTTATATTATGAGCATAGTTCTGTGATGTTATATATTCCCTGCTGAGCAAGGAGCCCGATGCGGGACTTGATCCCAGGACCCTAGGATCATGACCTGAGCTGAAGGCAGATGCTTAACCGACTGAGCCAATCAAGCATCCCGATGTTATATATTCTTTAAAACTATCATTTTTGAAAGCTCAGTATAATCTATCATATAATTTTACCATAATTAATAAAATTATACTTCCTTTACATTATAATTTTTTCTTTACATAAAATGCTATTTTGGCCATAAGGTTATATTATTATAGAATACATTCTCAAAAAATTCTATATTACATATATACATGTATCATATATATGTATGTATGCATCACATATCACATATGATTCATATATAAATCAAAGAGGTATCATAAACTTTGATATCACATATATTATAACATATCATTGCTTAATTATTTTACCACATTTATAGTTTACTGTATTTTTACTGTATACAATTCCTGAATAGCCTGGAAATGTCTCATTTTCTACTATCTAATACAGCAGGCTTCTTAAATTATTTCTAGCTTTTAAGGTGAAAACTTGAGTATCATTTTTTCCCTTTCATTTTCACTTCACTGCTAAGCAGTGAGTCTGTGTTTGTGTTCATATATGTTGGCCTTCTTGAAATCTTCTTTTGCAAATTTACATTTCACACTCTTTCATAATCATCCAAATATTTTGAAAAGAAAATGTGAGCTGAACTAAACATATACTGATAAGATCTTTGAAAATAAAGACTGACTATACAGAATTAATCAGGTATAGCCTAGAGATATCCAATCAACAAAAAATGAAATATTTTAAATGTGAATACTTTAATAAACTTTATTTATATATTTTGGTTAGTTTTTTCATTACAGCTTTGATGCTCAATCACTGGTCTAGCTTTTTTTTTTTTTTTTTGGTATTTTAGGATGCTGATGGACCTGACAGTTAAGGACTATTGAGATGAGATGCATATGGAAGAGTGTATATACATTCATTAGAGACAGTAAGTGTAGAAGATAATTCGGGTTAATAAATCTGAAGGTTTTGACATGTAGACATCATGATTCAGAAAATGATAGATGTTTTATGGGGCACCTGGGTGGCTCAGTCATTAAGCGTCTGCCTTCGGCTCAGGTCATGATCCCAGGGTCCTAGGATTGAGCCCCACATTGGGCTCCTTGCTCAGCGGGGAGCATGCTTCTCCCTCTCCCACTCCGCCTGCTTGTGTTCCCTCTCTCACTGTGTATCTCTCTGTCAAATAAATAAATAAAATATTTAAAAAAAAGAAAACAATAGATGTTTTAACTATTAAAACTGAAATATTAGTTGAAGAATATACAGAATAAATAGTTCTAGAGAAATTATGATATTTTAAATCCAGATTACATTGCTCTCTCCTTTAGACTCCTGTCTGTTTTCCAAATTTTAGACATTCTGTCATGTCAGAAGATGATGTTCAATCCATGTGCAAATTTTTCTTTTTTTATTAATGAAATAGTTTACTAATTCATGGATTTTTTTCTTTTGTTAGTCCTAGAATTTAGAGTTCAAAGCTAAGCTTTGTTAAAGAACACATTTAAAAAAATATTCTTTCAAAATACTATTTCCTTTATGGATTTGATTAAGGAAAATTATGTTTAGGAGATCATTTGCTAATTCACATTTGCCAAAAATTTTATAATTACTTCATATAGAGAGGAAGTATTAATTCAAATTTCATATATTCAAGGCTGATCTCATTTACTAACTCTGTATGAGCCAGCTTAACTTCAACATACAGCTGGCAGATGAAATGAACAATATCAGTTATTTATGGGATTGAAAGTTTTCCAAGAAGTGCAAATACAACATAGCTTTCTGTAACTCCAGTTGAATCACAGGAAAGTTTATCTTAGATGAAATTATAGAGATTATAGAGGTAGATGTGCAAAGCGCAGATTATTTTTAAATTTTTTTATTTAAATTCAATTTAGTTAACATATACTGTATTATTAGTTTCAGAGTTAGAATTTAGTGATTCATCAGTTGCATGTAACACCCAATGCTCATTACTTCCAGTGCCTTCCTTAATGTCCACCACCCAATTACTCCATCCTCCCACCCACCTCCCCTCCAGCAACCCTCAGGTTTTTTACTATAGTTAAGAGTCTCCTACAGTTTGCCTCTCTCTGTTTTCATTTTATTTTATTTTTCCTTCCCTTCCCCTAAGTTCAACTGTTTTGTTTCTTAAATTCCACATATGAGTGAAATCATGGTATTTGTCTTTCTTTGACTGACTTATTTTGCTTAGCATGATACCCTCTAGTTCCATCCACATCATTGCAAATGGCAAGGTTTCATTCATTTTCATGGGCACATCTTCCTTATCCATTAATCTGTTGATGGACATCTGGACTCTTTCCATATTTTGGCTATTGTGGATGTCACTGCTATAAACATTGGGGTGCATGTGCCCCTTCAAATCACTATGTTTGTATCAAAGGGCAGATTATTAAGTCACTAATAATAAAAGTGTTTCCTAAAATAAATTTACTAATAAGCCATTGAAAGTTCTAAATAATACTAATTGTTTTTAGGAATTGCCTGATGAAGGCTAAAAGTAAAAAAGATAAAAGCCAGCCTGGTATTGTAGAGAAAGGGATAGACTAGAGATTCAGAAGTAGATCTTCAGGAAATAAAAAATAAAATGGGATTATGCTTAATTATGATAATTGATAGAATGGATTTTAAGCAGAAAAGTGAAAGACGATAATGCTCCCCACCCCAGTATTGCCAAGAAAACTTAAATCATAATGGCTGTCCATTGGTAACTGTTAAGTAAGTACAATAAACAAATGTCAAAATACTAGAGAGTAAACAACAGTAGACAGTTTTGAATAGTAATCAAGTTGGAAGAATATAATAACCAAACTTGAGTTTCTACTTTTCATAGCTTTTTCACCAGAAGGCCAAGTCCTAGCAGTATGGCATATGATAATTACAAATCTAGAGAGAATCTGCTCTTGTTCTGTATTCAAGTACCAAACAGGAGATTCTGGGTCACCCACAGTTGTTGGAGAGTGAGGAGGGAGCCCTAGAAAGCAGAGAGCCTGAGATGGGGATCTCCAATTTTCATGTATTATTCTACAAAAATTGATGATTTATACCTGAGTCACTCAAGTATAGGACAAACTCACCAGACTTGAATTGAAGCTCAAGAGACAGATGCTGTTTTTGTCCAAAGAAGTCAATTGTTTCTTTAAAAAATAAAATCAACTTGGTATTAACATTGGGGTGCATGTACCCCTTCGGATCCCTACATTTGTATCTTTGGGGTAAATACCCAGTAGTGCAATTGTTGGGTCATAGGGTAGCTCTATTTTCAACTTTTTGAGGAACCTCCATACTGTTTTCCAGAGTGGTTGCACCAGCTTGCATTCCACCAACAGTGAAGGAGGGTTCCCCTTTCTCCCGCATTCCCGCCAACATCTGTCGTCTCCTGACTTGTTAATTTTAGCCATTCTGACTGGTGTGAGGTGATATCTCATTGAGGTTTTGATTTGGATTTCCCTGATGCTAAGCGATGTTGAGCATTTTTTCATGTATCTTTTGGCCATTTGGATGTCTTCTTTGAAAAATATCTGTTCATGTCTTCTGTCCAATTCTTGATTGGATCATTTGTTCTTGGGTGTTGCGGTTAAGAAGTTCTTTATAGATTTTGGATACTAGCCCTTTGTCTGATGTTAATAGCAGCAATGTCCACAATAGCCAAACTGTGGAAAGAGCCAAGATGTCCATCGGCAGATGAATGGATAAAGATGTGGTGTGTGTGTGTATATATATATATATATATATATATATATATATATATATATATACACAATGGAATATTATGCAGCCATCAAAAGGAATGAGATCTTGCCAATTGCAACGATGTGGATGGAACTGGTGGGTGTTACGCTCAGTGAAATAAGTCAATCAGAGAAAGACATGTATCATATGACCTCACTGATATGAGGAATTCTTAATCTCAGGAAACAAACTGAGGGTTGCTGGAGTGGTGGAGGGTGGGAGGGATGGGGTGGCTGAGTGATAGACATTGGGGAGGGTATGTGCTATGGTGAGCGCTGTGAAATGTGCAAGACTGTTGAATCACAGATCTGTACCTCTGAAACAAATAATGTAATATGTGTTAAAAAAAAAAGAAAAAATAGCAGGAGGGGAAGAATGGGGGGGGGAATCAGAGGGGGAGATGAACCATGAGAGATGATGGACTCTGTAAAACAAACAGGGTTCTAGAGGGGAGGGGTGGGAGGATGGGTTAACCAGGTGATGGGTATTAAAGAGGGAACACTTTGCATGGAGCACTGGGTGTTATACACAAACAATGAATCATGGAACACTGCATCAAAAACTAATGATGTAATGTATGGTGATTAATATAACAATAAAAAATTAAAAAAATATCCAACTTGAAAAAAACATCAACTTGGGAACCCTGAGTGGCTCAGTCAGTTAAGCATCCGACTTTTGATTTTGATTCAGGTCGTGATCTCAAGGTCGTGGGATTGAGCCTTGTGTCAGGTTCCATGCTCAGCAAGGAGTCTTCTTGGGGATTCTTTCTCTCCCTCTCCCTCTGCCCCTCCCCTTGCTCTCTCTCTCTCTCTTTCTCAAATAAATAAATAAATCTTAAAAAAAAAGAATTACTAAAAAATTAAATCAACTTTCTTCTAAAGAACATAAAAATTCCAGCATGTTTTATAACATTGATAATGCTCAAGATACAATGAAAATTATTTGGCACTGAAAGAAACAAGATTTTCTGTATTCCAAAGAAAAAAAGAGAGTCAATGAGGCAGACTCTGAGATGATCCTTATATTGAACTAGCACTCAAGAATTCTAAATTATTGTAACCATGCTGAATGACACAGAAGCAAAAATGTTCCTAATTGTTTAAAAAAACAGAAGTCTCATCAGAAAAAATAGAAAATACAAAAAAGGACCAACAGGAAATAATCGAACTGAAAAACAAAAGCATTTGACATTTAAGATACACTGAATTGGCTTAATCACAGAATAAAGATGATTGAGCAGAAAAGTCAGTAAACTGGAGGGTACAACAATAGATCAGGAGTCAATCTGAAGAAAAAAATTTACCTACAGTTTGCAATATACATTTACAACTAATCCAAATTTTCTTTCAAATCGCACTATACCACTTTATAAGCAGTGTGAGTAGTTTATGACAAAGTAATCTTAATTCCCCCCTTCCATCCTTTGTGTTAGCGGCGGGTCCCTCTCTGCCTCTGCACAGACCTCAGTTCTTGAGTTTGGCTTAGAAAGAATTCAGAGCCAAACTCTCAAGCAAGCAAGAATTTATTAAAAAGTTTAAAAAAGTGTAAGTACACTCTTAAGATGGGAGAGGGGACAGGCCCAGATGGGGTCCATTGTTTTTTCTTTTATGTTTGAAAAGGTTATAGGTCCTGACTCAGGTTACAGTCAATCATCTAAGGAACTCCTACCTGATAAGAGAGGAGGTTTTTGACCCTATGGTCCTTGTTAGAACTGTCATGGCAACCACCCATCACAAGGGGGGGTGGGGGTCCAAATCACAGTGTTGTTGTATTATAATGAAGCTCTAGATTACTGTGGGGCAGTGGTCATAGGGGAGAGTGCATACATGTCCCCGGGCATCTCTCCTGGCTGTTTGAAACGTGGTTTCCGTCCTTCTTAACAGTCAGAAACACCTGTTCTTAGTGTGCACTGTATCTAGTGAACTGCCAATTCTATCATTTGTATCTATCATTTGTATCATTGCTGTCATTCATTTTACTGATCTATAAGCTTACATAAGTGAATACACTATTGCTATCATTATTCTGAACAAATTGTTATCAGATAGATCAAGTAAGAGTAAGAAAAAGAAGTTTTTGTTTTATCTTCACTTATTCCTTTTTCGATGCACTTCCTTTCTTTAAGTAGATCTTAGTTTCTCACGTATCATTTTCCTTTTCCCTGAAGAACTTCTTTTAATATTTCTCTCAAGGTAGGTCCTACTGCCAATAAATTACCTCAATTATTGTTTTTTTGAGAAAGTATTTCTCTTTCACCTTTGAAGGATAATTTCTCATGAAGCAAACTTCTAGGTTGGTGGGTTTTTTTTTCTGTCAACACTTTGTTTCACTCCACTTTCTTCTTGCTTACATGCTTGCATGTTTTTTGAGGAGAGGTAGGATGTAATGCTTATCTTTTTTCCTCTGTAGGTAAAGTGTATTTTTCCCCCCTTCTGGCTTCTTCCAGCATTTTTTCTTTATTTTTGGTCTTCTGTAATTTGAAAATGATGTGCCTAGGCGCAGGGTTTTTTGTTGTTGTTGTTGCTTGTTTGTATTTTTGCTGTCGTTTTTTGTTTTTGCATTTACCCTCCTTGGTATTCTCTGAGCTTCCTGGATCTGTGGTTTGGTCTGACATTAATTTGGGGAAATTCTCTACTTTTTTCAGTGTTTGTTCTCTTTGCTTTTCAGTTTTGGAGGTTTCTATCAATACACCCTCAAGCTCAGCAGTTCTTTCCTCAGCTGTATCAGTCTACTAATAGGACCATCAAAGATATTATTAGTTTTGGTTACAGTGTTTTTTTTTATCTCTAGCATTTTTAAAAATTTTTAGGATTTCCATGTCTTTGCTTATATCGCCCATCTGTTGTTGCATGCTGCTTTTTCCATTACAGCCCTCAGTTTATTAATCATAGTTGTTTTAAATTCCTGGTTGGATAATTCCAATATCCTGGCCATATCTAGTTCTGATGCTTGCTCTATTTCTTCATATTGTGTTTTCTGCCTTTTGGCCTGCATTTTAATTTTTTCTTGATAGGTAGACTCGAGATACTGAGCCTAAGGAAATAGGTCTGTAATAATGTGGTGCTGAGATGTGGGGAGGGGAGGTGTTTTATAAACCTATGATTAGGTCTCAGTCTTTTCAGTGAGTCTCTGAAAACTTTACAAATGTTTCTCAGTTGTTTTTTATCCCCTCTCCCCACTTAGGTGGGACAGGGTGGTTTAGAGTGGGATAGAGTTGGATAATTTTCTTCCCTGGGTTACTTAGGCTCTTTTACCCCAGCAAATAAGGCTCTTGTTAGCTAGTTTATCCTGAAGGCAGGAATGTACTCTAGTGCATTTAAAGGTAGTTCCTTACACCTTGAACCCCCTGAAGCATGAAGGGATCTCTCTTATATTTACTGTGAGAATCTGGGGGCCTCTAGATGTAAAACTCATTAAAGTATGGGGAATTCCTCTATGACTGTGGCTCCCTGGATTTTTACCTCTCAGACTCGTTCACACTGAACCTCCAGCAATTTGTCAATTTCCTTGATTCAGGTTATCCTACCCCAGCACTACTTCCCGTGGAGGTTCTGCTCATGAGTCTTTGCTGAAGTAAGCAGACTCCCTGCATTTGCCTGTCTTTCTTCCTAAGCCTGGGGGCAGGATTTGCTCTGAGTCCTCACCTCTCTTATCCAAGAAGAGTTTTTGATTTTTCAATCTGTTTAGCTTTTTTACTTTTTGTTAGGATGGGACTTCTACTCTCCTTACATGCAGAACCAGAAATTGTCCAGCTAATTTTTCAAAGACTTTATATGCTTTCTGTTATACTTAATTCTCTAGCCCAATGAATAACAGCTTAAATGCATATATTCAACCAAGCTTCTATGACGTGGTATTGTACTAATCATGTATTGTATTTGTTGTGTTATATTTATTCACCAAAATGTATCTTTAGCCAGTCTAAATTGGCTTTCTATGAAATCTGAGAATATGCTTCCACAGGATATTAACAAAGCAGAAAATTGTCCTTTGGCAGTGGTCCAAATCGTATCTAGCTCTGAGTTAATTGTCACAGCCTGAAAATTCTGTCTTATGAAACTGTATAAAGAAAAAAAAAAAAGAACGGACTACTGTTATGTTGAATAGGGGTGCTAAATTCATACAAAACACTATAGAGTCCAAACAAAGTCTTATTCCTAACATTATGATATCTTTCATATAAACTAGACTAAAAATGTATTCAAGTATAGAGTTCTTGCCCAAAGGCAGTCATGAAAATGTCTTACTTACCACTTCTAGGGAAAAATTTCATAGCAGAGGATCTTTAAAACCAAAAGTCCCTCAGTCAGTAACTGATCTGAGACTGATCCTAAAATGGATGCCAAGTTTAAATTGAACATCAAAGAATCCATTGTGACAAAAGATCATGGCAAGAAATAAAAGATAAGGAATAACTTTTCTTTAAAGGACAAATTAAAAATAATTAACTCAAGGCCACATGTTGAATAAGTTACATAACTAAAAATGAATTCCAGACTTTTGTATTGGTTCTCCACTTTAAGCACTAAGCAGAATCTTTTTTTTTTTTTAATCTAATTTGTATTTTTGGAGTTTAGATTATTTCTGCTACTTGATAATCCTCAACAGTAAAAATAGATGCCTTACTTTTTTTTTCCTGTTAATACATTTTGAGTTTATTTGATGTTCTTTTTTTCCATTTCTTGTCCTAAATGTGTGGTTCTAAAATTTCCTGAATGATGGAAAATCACTTTTACTAATCTGTTTGAGTATTTTCCTTTATTACTTCCTGGAGTTTCTTGAACATCATTTAAAAAAGTATTTACATTCATTTTAAAAACAATATCTAAATAACAGTCTAAGATTCTTGATGGTATTCCTTTGATATAATGAGTCAAGTTGAAATGATATAGATTAATTCACTAAAATGACAGGGACTGTGATTTACTAGATTTTGTAGATTAGTAAGCAAGCAAATCCATGCACAATAAAAAATTAAGGGTAGTGCAGCATATATTGATTTGTTCATTTATCTTGACAACTCTAGTTTAAATTATTTATAACATGCTTCACAATATGCTAATGAATAGCCTCTAGTATCCTACAAAATAGAATTTTGAAGTTTAGACAACTAAAATCCTGTGCTAATAAATCTTGTCTGAGAGTATGTTAAGATGCTAGGGCTTTGTGAGAAATTAGTTTAAAAAAAAAGTAAAGGAAAGAAAGAAAAAGAACAGAAAACTGCTATATAGGTTGGCTTCCTTAAATAGAATTTATTTTCAAGTGTGATATGTCCCTCTGGCATATCTGATTTCTTTAACATTTCTGTGTCCCAGAAAAGTCTAGTAAGTTTTCTGAACTGCTATTTGATTTTCTTTGCTATATTCCTCTGACAACTTTGCATGATAGAGATATAAAATGTTATCTTAAAAGTTATCAGAGGACTTGGAATTCAAAATTAAAGAATTGATATTATCTCTTTTAAATTCATTTTGTAAGAAGAGACATTTGGAAATGAAGTGTTATTTAAAATTATAATCTTATGATTTCCACATTATTTTGAGCAATTAGAATCATACCAGTGGTATGACCCTTCATTTACAGGTTTTGCAAGAAAATCTAAGATGTCAAGATGTATTCTCATTTTTTAGTTGTAAACACATATATACTCCAAAACAGAGAGAGTGCAATGCTTTGATGTCTCACTAAAGTGAAAATTTAATGAAATAATAAAAAAACTGACTGATTTTTGAATTAGAGACAGAAGAAATACAAACTGTTAATTATTTATTTCATTTTTTCTTTGTTTATGCCTATTAGAAGATGGATTTTTGGCATTTATTCCATGTTACACACTGAGAATGACAGGATTTCTTAATATTTAAGATATTGTATTTTACGTGCAAATACCCACTTATATTTTATTTGGCATTAAAATGTTCCTTACCCAAAGTCATTTTTCTCCTTCCTCAACACCCAGACATGTGCAAACGTACTCACTCTAAAACACACACACACAAATAGAAAAAAAACCACAAATATTTTAAGTATACAAAGTATTTTTTTCAATAACTATATCTGAAATTAATTCCATTTAAATATGAATTCAAGCATTAGTTTTGTTTGTTTGTTTCTGTAAACCATACAAAAAATACAATTAGAACATCTATCATGTTGAGGACTGAAGTAGATTGGGGAAGTGTTTTTGTTTTCTAGGGCTGCCATAACAGAGTACCACAGACTAGGTGACTTAAACAACAGGAATTCATTTCTCAAAATTCTGGAGGTTGGAAGTCCAAGGTCAAGATGTTGGCAGGGTTAGGATAGGACACATCAGTATATACTGGATTAGAGTCCACCTTAAAGAACTCATTTTAACTTAATCATCCCTTTAAAAACCTTATTTTGAATGCAAGTGCTGTTTCTTCTTTTCTGCTTAGCCTCAAATGGTTGGTTTCAAGATGGGCAAGTTCATGAAACCAGGGAAGTTGGTGCTGGTCCTGGCCTGACCCTAGAATCTAGATGCAAAGCAGTCATTGTGAAGAACATTGATGATGACACTTCAGACCATCCCAACGGCCATGCTCTGGCAGCTGGAATTGACTGCTATCCCCACAAAGTGATAGCTGCCATGGGCGAGAAGAAAATTGCCAAGAGGTCAAAGATAAGTTTTTTGTGAAAGTTTTTAACAACAATCACCTCATGCCCATAAGGCTACTTTGTGGATATCCCTTTGGACAAAAGTGTTGTCAACAAGGATGTCTTCACAGACACAACACTTAAATGTAAGTCCCGATGAGAGGCCAGGGTCAAGATGCAGGAAAGGTATAAGACTGACAAGAACAAATGGTTCTTCTAGAAGCTGTGGTTTTAGATCTGTTTTGTTTCAGTTGGTAAAAATACTCTACTCCCAAAATAAAAGACCTTATCTCCAAATATGATTACATTTTAAGGTATTGGAGGTTAGGACTTCAATATGTAAACTTCGGGAGGACACAATTCAACCCATAACACTAAATCTGGATAATCCTTAGTTAATCCTATGTAAGAATTTGTAAAATGAAAAGTATTGGAGAAATGCATTTTTTTCTCCTCCAATTTAGGAGTTAAGTTTTAGTGAATGCCCAAGCTCACAGAGGGCAATTACTCCCTCATGTCCTTTGATATTTAACAACCTGGACACATTTAAGTTTCCTTCCTTCCTTCCTTCCATCCTTCCTTCCTTCCTTCCTTCCTTCCTTCCTTCCTTCCTTCCTTCCTTCCTTCCTTCTTTCCTTCCTCTCTCTCTACCTTTCCCTCCCTCCCTTGCTCTCTCTTTCTCTCTTTCTTTCATTTTTGTCTCTGTTTCTGTCTCTCTCTCTATTAAGTGTGGGCTTCCTGACAAACTTCAGTGAACCAGGTCTGTGTTAGATGCTAAAAATAAAAATGTGAAGTCATGAACTACATCCACAGCCTTCATGGAGCTTACACTCTAGGAGTTGTGATAGATAATGTGTAATTATACAAATGAAAGACATTATTAGAAGACTGCCAAATGCTAATAAGGAAGTATAGGTACTAGTTAAGTGCGAAAGTGGAAGTTCTCACTTAGTTGAAGTCCCAGGGTAATTATACTTGGAGAAGTTGTGATCTGAAGGATAAATACAAAGAAATGTCATTTTCAAAGTTTCTTAAATAGAATGTTTGGAGAACTGAATAAAGAATAGCTGGAGTTAAGTGTGGTAGATATGGGTCAATAAATCCATGGTTGAATAAACAGCATAAAATATAATTAGGAAGCATAACTTCCAGCATTCTTTACTTTGTGAAATAAGATATTTTATCAATATCATTGCTGCAGTCAAAGGGATTTTATAGGATTACATCTCTATGTCTATGATTTTAGCTGGACATGCAATTGAAAATTTTATCAAAATAATTGGAAGCAAAGGTTTCCAAACATAAAGTGCTATATATAAAGCATAATAGAAATGTGATGCTAATATTTAAATAAAACATGGTAAGAAAATAACACCTGTGATTAAATTTAGTCATTTTTCAGATGATACTTATAGTATTATATATGCATATTTTCTAACTTCTCAGTGTATTAAAATTTATAATATTAAAATATATTCTTTTTAGTACCTACTTAGACATAAGAGTAGATGTTATTGAGTATCATTCGAAGGCCCAAGGAAATGCTATATATGCAATTTCAACAATTTTAGAACTTCATTGCAAACTTATCTGAAGACTGTACCTGCTGCTTGTCAATGTTTATTCCGGAATCTCTTTCTAGCTATTGTGGAGGATTTGTCCAGCATTAAAACAGAGTAAAGATAAATAAACATTGCTTTGTAAGTTGATTCCAACCTAAATTAAAATGGAATACAATGGGGTGTGCATTATTAAATGACTTATTTTAGTATAAAAACTGAGAAGGAAGGAAATAAAGTAGCTGGTCTATGATCCATTTATCTGCAGTTACATGATCAGGCTCTCACAGAGGAAAGGAAATACAAATGGTCCAATCTAATATCATCGTAAGCAAGATAACCAGACCTTAAGGTAAACAGTATTTGGTAGTGGAGAGTCTTTATCTTTGAAATGCTCTTAGTAGTATATTACTAGTTTATGATTGTTTTGTGTAAATATACCTGCAATCTATGGATTTCTGTTGCCTAACTCCACAGCAAATGTCAGGTAAGTAGTTAACTCTCTGTGTTAAAGAGATGGAGATGTTTCATAACATGAATGCTCCCTGCTGTGTAAGGTGATGTAGGACCTCATTCAAGTCCTCATTCACTTATTGTTCTTTACCAGGGAATGTGTGTCCAGTGCAGAAAGGAAGGGGCCATCTCTAATGTGCCAGACACCTCTGCTTTGCCTGTGTCTACTTACTGTTTGAAACTGAAATTATTACTAAAATCTAATTTGGGTAAGATTGCTGATTCCTGTAGGTATAATTTTGCAAACCAGTCTTTTACCTAGTTTTAGCTCAACACACACACACAAACACATATTGCAAATTCCATATCTATTTAGTTTAAATGGATATGAAATCTTCAATTTGCCTTTGGATCTGTTTCATATTTAATAAGAAATCCGACTGAAGTTTGATTTACGTATATAAAATGATGAGATTTTAAGTGCACAGTTTGGGAAAAGTTTTGACAAATGTGTACAAATTTAGAGCAAAATATAGAAAGTTCTGTTACCAAAGAAAGTCCCCTTCTTCGTTTTTTGAGTCAAAGATTATCCTTTCTTCAACCAATGGCAATTGCTGTTCTTACATTAATCACCACGTATCTCAGTTTTACCTCTTCTTACACAAAGAAATGCTAAGTTTTGTTTGACAGATAAATTACCAGATAATTATCTTGATTTTGTGGAGGCCTGGCTTTTGGTTTTGTAAAGGAGGTTTGTAGGTATCTGTCCCACAGAAAAACCTTTAGTCCAGAGCTTACTTTAAGATACGCCATTTTGCATTTAACTGAAATGCCAGATTTTTTTTTTATTTTTTTTTTATTTTTTTTATTTTTTTTTTTTAAGATTTTATTTATTTATTTGAGAGAGAGAGAGAATGAGATAGAGAGCATGAGAGGCAAGAGGTTCACAGGGAGAAGCAGACTCCCTGCTCAGCAGGGAGCCCGATGTGGGACTCGATCCCGGGACTCCAGGATCATGACCTGAGCCGAAGGCAGTCGATTAACCAACTGAGCCACCCAGGCGCCCCGCCAGATTTTTTTTTTTAAACAAACCACTCTCTCGATGAAGTTTTAGCTTCAAGGTTTTTGTTTGTTTTGTTTTTTCTTTTCCCCAACAGAGTTCGTAGCTAAAAATATTACTTCTAAGCTACTAATTTTTTCTGGATGCCTTGGCTTTTTGTAATTTTCATGAACAGTTAAAGAGTACAACATAGACTGGAAGAAAACTTTATGTAGATTTTGGCAATCCACTCTACAGTTCCCTTATTGACAAATTTTCCCTTTAATGCCTACTACCTCTGATAGCTTCAAACTTTGACCATTATTCTTGCATCTCAGTAAGATAGTTTTTATTTTCCTTTTTACTCCTTTATTTGGCCCTCTGACCTGGGAAGTATTCTTAAAGAAAAATAGCTAAATGTAACACATATCTAGTTTATTTATCTTCTTTCAAGGATAGTGTTACTGTAATTTCTACTTCTGTTGAGTTATTCTTAAATAATTGTTTTTTTATATTTTATAATCATTGTTTATAATCATTGTTTATAAAATCACTGTTTATAATCATTAGCTCAAGTTATAGCCAATACAATTTATTCTGCTATAACCAGAACCAGAACTCCAAATTATGTTTCTTAGAGGTCAAATAAAATGTTTATTTAAAATATAAAACAATATACATTTTTAGGATGTATCTGCCACACAGCTCTTTTAGATTTATAAACTTTAGAATAACATTATTTGGTTACTCATTCTCCTCTATGAATTTCCAAAAAATGTTAGCTATGTATCCTATGCCCAAAGACTTTACAGTTTGCTTACAATGTAAGATATGTACACACACCAGTGAGGAAGAACTCAATAACAACAACAGCAACATCAGCAATAATAATAACAATAATAGTAATAGTAATAGTTGTAATAATAATAATAACAATAATAAATTTGTGACTACACTGAAACATGAGAATTATTCCATAAATTTTAGAAGTGACACTCTAACTTAAAGTGTCAAGATATAAAAAGTTATGTGAGAATTGTGGTTTAAGAAACAGAACTTTAGTGTTCCTATAAATATGAATTTCTGTTCAATTCAGTATGTTTATAGTATTTTTCAGCTTCTTATATTTGTCATTTCACTTTTGCCTTTACTTTCTCAGAGTTGGTTATATTATTGCAAGAACTAAGAATATCTATAGACAAGTATTTCATTTTCATAACAATAATAAGTGTAATTTTAATTTCCTTTACCTATTCCAGAAGCACATATATATTTACAGGGACATTAAAATATCTGGTACTCGACAAGGTAAAATTGACAATGTATGGCATACTACCCAAAATTACCAGGCTTGCAATAAAGAAGGAAAAAAAAATGAAATGAAGCAGGAAAAATAAAAGTCAATGAATGGAAATCGAACCAGAAATGAAACAGGTAATAGAGTAAGTGAATAGAATAGAAAAAGTGAAGAAGAACATTAAAAGAGTTATTATGTCAATGTTCTTTTTTTAAAGATTTTATTTATTTGAGAAAGAGAAAGAAAGAGTGTGTGTGCACAAGCAGTGATGGGAGGACATAGGAAGAAGCAGACTCCTTGCTGAGCAGGGAGCCCTACATGGGGCTCAATCCCAGGACCCTGAGATCAGGACCTGAGCTGAAGGCAGATGCTCAACTGACTGAGCCACCCAGGCATCCCATGTCAATGTTCTTTATAGGCAAGAAGCTTGAGTAAAGCTTGAACAAGTTAAGCAGAGTAATGAAAAACATAAAGAACATCTGAATATATATTCTACAAAAGTAAAATACAAGGCCAGCAAGAAAAAAGCATTATTAGAAATTAATAAAAGATTAGATATTAAAAAAGTAGGGATTAGTGGGTGCCTGGGTGGCTCAGTCGTTGAGTGTCTGCCTCTGGCTCGGGTCATGATCCCAGGGCCCTGGGATCGAGCCCCACATCGGGCTCCCAGCTCAGTGGGAAGCCTGCTTCTCCCTCTCCCACTCCCCCTGCTTCTGTTTCCTCTCTTGCTGTCTCTCTCTCTCTGTCAAATAAATAAATAAAATCTTAAAAAAAAGTAGGGATTAATAACTGAAAATATAGCAATAAAATATGTATAGGATATTTATACATAAATATTATATATAACATTTATATAAATACCATATATATAGTATTTATGGTATAGGGTATATATATATGGCATATGTTTTATGATATATATGAATATATATAATAATATGTATATATGATATTTCCTCTTATATGTAAGATGGTTATATGTTAATGTCTTAGGAACCATTCATAATTTTGAATATTTGCAAAATTTTTGCAGATATAATCATGGATATCTTTCAAGAATGTTGTTATACAAGGTTTTTGCAAGTTCTGTGTCTAGCCAAAGGTTCTGAATTGTGATATCTTACAAGTACATGCATCTTATAAGGCACAATGCTAAATTTTATAAATTAACATTAATTTACTAAAATTTATAGCTCAGGCATTAAGTCTTCCAGAAAACAATGTCAGACTAATGCAACAAAAAGTTTCCCAGAGTTGGAGGAATCTTTCTGGTAAGAAATAATCAGCCCTAACAGAGACACCTTACCTCAGTTTTAATTTTAAATGGGGTATTTTGGATATTTATAGAGAATTATATTTAGTTCTCACTAAGATTAAATAGTGAAGATATTTTACTATTGACCATTTTTCTATAGACATTTAGGTTTGTCAGCAAGTACCAGTTGAACTACTTTTTTGGCTTTCTTACACTTACAATTAATATTTTTTTCAGCTTTCAATGTTTTATAAGAGATACCATAATAAAATAAATTCCCAATTATAAACTTAAAAAACAAAAACAACACAGATCCTCAGAGTATATTCTGGATCCATTAGAGTTTCTGGCAATTTTATATGATTGTTTACATCTATAGAGCAGTCTGGTGAACAGTGAGTTTAAAATAATAGGTCCAATTATTACCAGATATACAATATCAGAGAAAAGTGAAATATTATTTGTTGTAATTTCACTTTAGGGTAAGATTTAGAGTATTGCATTTCAGAAATGTTGTAAGTAAATGTAACATAAAATGGGAATTTTGATTAATTAGATGGCAATAGTTTATAATCAACATCAGTAAATGTGTATCACACATTTGTATTATATGAATACCTTATTCCTGGTTTGATATCTACAATCATAAAATGTTGGATTTCTTAAGGAATTCAAGAAGATTTAGTGAAATGTTAAATAATAATTGTGTTCATTGTGAAATGTCCCTGCTGAATGTTTTCTTTTTTTCTTAAAGATTTTATTTATTTATTTTTCTTTAAATTTTTGTTATGTTAATCACCATACATTACATCATTAGTTTTTGATGTAGTGTTCCATGATTCATTGTTTGTGCATGACACCCAGTGCTACACGCAGAACGTGCCCTCTTTAATACCCATCACCAAGGTAACCCATCCCCCACCCCCCTCCCCTCTAGAACCCTCAATTTGTTTTGCAGAGTCCATCGTCTCTCATGGTTCGTCTCCCCCTCCGATTTACCCTCCTTCATTCTTCCCCTCCTGCCATCTTCTTTTTTTTTTTTCTTAACATATATTGCATTATTGGTTTCATAGGTACAGATCTGTGATTCAACAGTCTTGCACAATTTACAGCACTCACCATAGCACATACCCTCCCCAATGCCTATCACCCAGTCACCCCATCCCTCCCACCCTCCACCACTCAAGCAACCCTCAGTTTGTTTCCTGAGATTAAGAATTTCTCATATCAGTGAGGTCATATGATACATGTCTTTCTCTGATTGACTTATTTCACTGAGTATAACACCCTCCAGTTCCATCCACTTCATTGAAAAAGGGCTAGTATCCAAAATCTATAAAGAACTTATCAAACTCAACACCCAAAGAACAAATAATCCAATCAAGAAATGGGCAGAAGACATGAACAGATTTTATTTATTTATTTGACAGAGAGAGACACAGTGAGAGAGGGAACATAAGCAGGGGAAGTGGAAGAGGGATAAGCAGGCTCCCAGCTGAGCAGGGAGCCCGATGGAAGGACTCAATCCCAGGACCCTGGGATTATGACCTGAGCTGGAGGCAGATGCTTAACTGACTGAGCCACCCAGGTGCCCCTCTTTTCTTATTTTCAATTTAAATGTGTGTGTGTGTGTGTGTGTGTGTTTTTCTTTCTCTTGTCCTTATTATTTGCCTCTTTCTGCTGGCTTTGGATTTATTTTGCTCTTGTTTTTTTCTAATTTCTTGACACAAGAGCTTAAATTATTGATCGAAATATTTTCCTCTTTTTTTAAAAAATTTTATTTATTTATTTGAGAGGGAGAGAATGAGAGAGAGAGAGCACGAGAGGGAAGAGGGTCAGAGGCAGAAGCAGACTCCCCGCTGAGCAGGGAGCCTGATGTGGGACTCAATCCCGGGACTCCAGGATCATGACCTGAGCCAAAGGCAGTCGCTTAACCAACTGAGCCACCCAGGCGCCCCAATTTTCCTCTTTTCTAAGGTAAACAGTGTTGGTATATATTTTTATCTCAGCACTGCTTCAGCATGGCCCTACAAATTTTAATATGTTGTATTTTCATTTCATTTAATTCTGTATATTTTTGCCTTCAAAACATAACTTTTGTACACATTATTAAAATATTAAATACAAGGATAAAATAGCATATCCTTGGCTAAGTGTTTTCCATTCTAAACCTTACTTTTATGAAGATTTAATTTCTCTCATGTGCTCAAAAAATACCTTGTACAACTCTCAATGACAGTACTTATCCCATTTAAATATATTAAAATTACAAGTCTCCTTTACCTAAATCTTAGATCCATAAAGCAAACAGCATGCCCTTAATCTTTGAACTACTATAACTATGCAAATTTCCTCCTGTATGGTAGGATATTGACCAGTCTAATTCAACCAGGTTATTAGAATAGGATTCACTTTTGTTTGTATGACTTTGGAAAAGTTACTTAATTTTTCTGAATTGAGTTTCCTCATTTATATATCAATTATGTTAAAATTATAAATATTTTTAAAATTTTCAAGTTTTAATTTAAATTCTAGTTAGTTAACATACAGTGTAATAATAGCTTCAGGTGTACAATATAGTGATTCCACACTTCCATACATCACCTCGTGCTCTTTACAAGTGCCCTCCTTAACCCCCATCACTTATCTAACACCCCACGCACCCACCTCCCCTATGATAACCATCAGCTTGTTCCCTATAATTAAGAGTCTGTTTCTTTTTTAACTCTTGAATGCTCTGCCTTTGCCAAGCTAATGTAAGAAACATGGTTATATCGTGAAAAGCACAACAGCAGAGCTTATTTAAGAAGCTTACCTGAGAATAGTTAAAAATAATCTTGACACCACATGAATACTCATTTTTGTATGTGCTGCATGGTGTTGTATTGTGTGTAACTATTTTTTAGGTTATTTTCATTAAATTATACAGATTTTCCTCCACTTATGATGAGGCCACATCCCAATAAACCCCTTTGCAAACTGAAAACATCGTAAGTCAAATGCATTTAATACACCTGACTTAACTGAACATCATAGTTTAGCTTAAATGTGCTGAGAATACTTACTCTAGCCCACAGTTAGTTGGGCAGATTCATCTAACATAAACCCTATTTTATAATAAATGTTGAATATCTCATGTAATTTATTGAATACTCTACTGAAAGTGAAAAATAGAATAGTTGTATGGGTGCAGAACAGTTGTAAGTGTATTGGTTGTTTACCCTTGTGACAGCGTGGCTGACTGGGAGCGGCAACTGGCTGAGTACGGCTGCCCAGCATCACCCAGGAGCATCCTATCGCATATAGCTCGCCTAGGAAAAGATCACCATTCCAAATGCGGAGTTCTGTTTCTACTGAATGTGCATTGCCTTTGTGCCGTCGTGAAGTCAAAAAATCTTAAGTCGAACCATTGTAAGTCAGGGACTGTCTGTATAAGCAGAATTCTGTGACAAAACCATTTTGTGAATAATCGAGAGCCATAGTGTTTACCAGTAAGATATGGAAGGAGGAATTTTGCTCCATTACAGGACTGTAGGAATGAAAAAAAATGCAGTAAATGATTTAAAGAATATTTTATTTATCTTCTGTCTTTTGCTATCTATATGTAAGGTGGTAAATATTAACGAACATGAAATATCATATGATTGTTTAAGGACATAATTTTCACTTTTATTTATTAACATAGGGACCGGAAATCTGGTCATTTTGGAGCATAGTAATTAGAAAATGAATGGGAAATTTCAAAATAAAAGATATAGGATATTTATGCTAAATTTCATGATGGACAAACTGTAGAATGGGTCAGGTGTAAGAAAAAATTATATGATAAAAATCTGATTTAATTAAAGTTCTAACAATATGGAAATTTTGAAAAATAGGAAAATACTGATTTTATATCATGTAAAACTAATTTCAGTGTTTTAGGAAATGGTTTTCATGAGGCCACTAAGAGAAACATTGCTAAAATGAAATTTTGTTGTGTTTTTCTTTCTTTTTTTTTTTTTTTTGTATTTCACAGAATTGAATCAATCATCAGATCATTTTTCTTCAAAGTTGTATTTTTAAAATGGGGAAACAGGGGGCACCCGGGTGGCTCAGTCAGTTGAGTGTCTGATCTTGATTTTGGCTCAGATCATGATCTCAGGGTCCTGAGATTGAGGCCCACATTGGGCTCCATGCTCACTGAGGAGTCTGCTTGTCAACCTCACCCACCCCTCCTCCTGCTCATGCTCTCTCTCTCTAAAAAAAATAAATCTTTAAAAATAAAAATAAATAAAGTGGGGAAAGAGAATACAATATAGTAGAAAGTGGAAATGAAAACAAAATACATGGAAAAATATGGAAAATTGCAGTTTTAGAAGGACACATAGATTAAATTAAAAGATTAAAAGTAACAAAGCATTGTGGAGTCAAAACAAGACTTCTATATTGTTGTGAGAACTATTCACATTTTTGTGCTGAATAAAAGTGTGTTTTGCTTGCTACTATTATTTGTATGTGCCAATATTAATTATGTTATAAATAAAGTTGACCAGCAATAGCTGAATTCCTCTATTCATTCTTACTGTACACTACATATGGTACATTACTACATTATTGCTTTGCAAAAACTGACTGTTGAAAGTTCACTAAACTTTTAAGTCAGTTGACATCACACTGGTAGCTTAGCATCAGCAATGGTGATTGTCTTGATAACTGGCAAATGTTGCAAATTGTTTTGGTTCCTTCCCTAGGAGCCATTTATTTACTATTATTTACTAGCTCGCAGATGATTTTATGTAATTTAAAATAATTTTCCCTCACACACACACCCCCAATCTGCAATTGTGTATATGCATGTAGATATGCATGTACCTATGTGTATATACACACATCTACTATATGAACATATATACACATATATAAATTATATATATATTTCAAAACAAATTTCCATAAAATAGGGATGTTAATATCAATTTTCATATATATATGTAAATAAGTTTAAGTTGAAAAATATGCTCAGGTGTGGGTCAATGTCTAACGTACTGTACAATTATTTGCTTTCAAATCTGCACATGTTTTACTCTGTAAAATACATAGATACCCTAAAAATTCATGGGTTGCTTTTTACTAAAGGTATTCTGCTTTCATATTCCTATTTTAAATGTTAAAGGTATGATATATTCATTATTTCTCTTTTCAATAATGAGGAGTTACACTCTTTTCTATCTTTGTACAAATAGTCACTGACATTTATGCAAAGATAAAGTCCTGTAAAAGAGTAAACTCCCAATTAGTTATTAAGAATTTATCTTAATTATTAAAAAACTTTAAATATTTTTCTAAAATAAATTTGGTATTCTTGGTTCCTAGAAATAGTAGCTAACACCATATAGTTTTTGAAAAGTGTATACATAAAATAGTGTGATCTTCTGTGACCAAGTAGTTGAATATATAGTAGTTTCATTCGATAATAGTCACGTGGTTAATATTTGAAACACTGTAATCACAAAATCTCTTTATCAATGATCAGAAACTAATTTATCAAAAATGAATACTTATTTTTCTGCTATTTAAATCGTAAATGAAACTTAAGTGTCTTTTTTTCCTCAGCAAGTATGTACCATATTTTCATTTTGTTCTTCTGAGTTAGAAGTTGCATCCAAAGATAAACTCAAAGATATTTTGATTATTCTTGATCCATTGCACTTAATAAAATAAACCCCAAATGAATATATGTTATGATTTTTTAAGTATTGTGTTCTTGCATCAACAAATTCTTTTAGCTAGAAAATAAAATATTTACATTTTTTCTAATGTTTAAATAAAAGTCCACGTACATAAGTTATAACACAACATGATGAAAAGAGAGGAAAAAAAAATCCTGCCTGGTAGACCATCTGCTCATAAATTTTACTTCTGTGTGTTTGTGTTTATATTTTAATTTCCCATGGAAAGAAAAGTGGAATAAATATGTCTACTTTTTTGTCCATAAGTCAATTTTTGATATGTAAAAATGTATGGAACCAAATATATTTGGCAGAATTTCTGACCCGGGGAAAAGCACATTTCATTTCTCAAACTCCCATCAATTTTATAGATGTGAGTTCAATGTTCTCTAATATGTTTACCAACTGGTCCGAGATTCACAGGTGTTCAGTTCCATCTTTAAAATATTTCTCCCTTGCAATTCATTCCAATTTTCTTTGGCCCTAATGGTCTCAGTTTCACAGATTTCAGAAATCCACTTTAAACTTCCACCTATTTTTTTTTAAACAATACGTTTCTTTCTTCTTTTTTTTTAAGATTTTATTTATTTATTTGACAGAGAGATAGAAAGCTAGAGAGGGAACACAAGCAGGGGGAGTAGGAGAGGGAGAAGTAGACTTCCCGCTGAGCAGGGAGCCCGATGCCGGGCTTGATCCCAGGACCCTGAGATCATGACCTGGGCCGAAGGTAGATGCTTAAGAACTGAGCCACCCAGGCGCCCCTAAACTTCCAGCTTTTAAATGATGTGCTTGCCAGCATTTAATAGCCAAGTCCATCACTTCCCTGACTTTTTAATTGATGCTTTTAGCAGGTAAGGATTCATTTTGCCCAGCTGATTTCCTGTTTAACACAACTATTAATTGCCACCGGATTCCAAAAGAGCAATAAATGTTACTCCCAAGTATCATAAGGAATTTTATTTTTCTGGAAAAAGAGTGAAAGAGGACTTTACAGGGTAGATTTTCCATTCAGAATGTCTCAGTACCTACTGTGCTGTAGTCAAGTTTTCTCTTAGAGGATGGAGTACAATAAGAAAATTAAAATTAAAAAAAAGAATGCTCAATATTTATAATCTCTATGTAACAAATAGGCTACTGCCCTATAAGGAATCTGTTTTTACTTAAAAATAAAACAAACTACTACTACAAATTTTATATAAAGACCCATTTTCATATGAATTCATTTGGCTTCTAAAGTTGATGAAACTCACCTCTGATCTAGTGCTTTGCCTCCCTGATCATGACAGTGGCAGTTACTAGTGCAGCCCAGGAAGGGCAAAGGACAAAATCCAGAAGCAGCCGCTGTGTTTGGGGGTTATTCACATCTAAAAAACAAACCTCGGGGCGCCCAGGTGGCTCAGTCGTTAAGCATCTGCCTTTGGCTCAGGTCATGTTCCCAGGGTCCTGGGATCAAGCCCCGCATCAGGCTCCCTGCTCAGCGGGGAGCCTGCCTCTCCCTCTCCCACTCCCCCTGCTTATGTTCCTGCTCTCCCTATCTCTCTCTCTCTGTCAAATAAATAAATAAAATCTTAAAAAAACAAACAAACAAAAACCTCATATATCCTACTGTACAATTAGAGGTTGTTAAATAGAATTTAGTAAGTTGATGATATGCAGACAGACGTTTAAGGAAGCATGGCATATACACTGAAACCTTTCCAAGTCACAGAAAACATTTTATTATTAGCAATCTTAGATTCACATGATTAAACAAGTATATTGGATAGATATTATATTATATTAGAGAAGAATAATCATACAACTGCCCTTGATTAATTATTTTAAAAATTACTAAAATAAATGTCTTGCAGAAAAACTGATGCTTTAGGGAATTTTTATTAATCTTGTATTTCTGATTTCAGTTACAATAGACAAAAACCACAATTATATTAGCATCAACACATACTTGGTGCATGGAAAGATTTAATATTCTTAACTGTTACAAGTTATTTGTAGAAATCATTGTTTTCTGAATATAGTAAATTCGTTTTCTCAAAAGTTAGAGCATATGCATGGGACAGTGGTATTAGCAATGATTGTATAGAGAAAGAATGGTCGTTTGGCTAAATATCCCTGCAGAGCAGATATGTCAGCATTTATAGCTGAATCCAAATGTTCAACAGATGGCAAGCTGAATAAGGTACAGCTGGAGCTAAAATATATATTCTTAGAGGAAAAAGTATATGTTGAATAGAGGTGATAATGCAAAAGAGGAATATTAAGATATCTTGAAACAATAGTAAAATAAGGTCAGTTGAAGTCATATTATTAAAGTTTCATGCTGAGAAAAAATAATGGGACCCTGCTGGACTAATTTCAGCTTTAATTTATGACATGACCTTTGGGCCAAAGTATGACATTATAATAAAGATATGTCTTTACTCTAAGCTAGATTTAGTTCTGTAGTAACAGTAATTTGTTTCATCATAAATCTGTATGAATATTTTACTTTAATGCATGCATTTTTATAAGCCCAAGCCATCAAGGCACACATTTCCATTCACTTATTCTGTGATCCTGCTTCATGCAAAATTAGATTCCTATTTTTTTTTTGAAAACTGATTTGCTACACACTTTAAATACTGCAGCAACTTACAAATATTATCAGAGCTTATGTAAATTATTTGCTGAAGATTAGCACTCTGTTCCCATATTTGTGTTATGACTTTCATTCCTTAGATGGGATTCTTGAGAATGATTTTACATTCCCATTCTTCCAATGTTCATATATCAACCTTTTTTGTTGTTGACATTTTCCAGTTAATAAATTTGTCTCTACTTTTCCAAAAGAATAGGCAACCTCTTTTTTTTTTTTTTTTTAAGATTTTATTTATTTATTCATGAAAGACAGAGAGAGAGAGAGAGAGAGAGAGAGAGGCAGAGGGAGAAGCAGGCTCCCAAGGAGCAGGGAGCCCGACATGGGACTCGATCCCAGGACCCTGGGATCATGACCCGAGCCGAAGACAGACGCCCAACCATCCGAGCCACCCAGGCGCCCAGAATAGGCAACCTCTTTAATATCACCATTACTGTAGCAGGTCAAACTTGAAGCCCAATTATTATAGGCAGCATGATTATGAGTGAAGTGGTAAATTGTGTGAACTAGTCTCTGAATATTAACAATCTGTTAGGACTTCATTTCCTTACATTTATTCTGAATTGCCCATAAACATGTGCACACTAACACTAATTTTTAGAATTATGCCCTCAAGTTTAGCAAAAAAAGTAACTTAACAATTTATAGTTAATGGGCCATATTAAAAGAAAACAACAAGAAAATTGATTTATTCATTTATAGAATTCATTTTGCTTTGTATTCATTCATTCATTTGTAGTTTCACAGATATGTGTGTTGTGAAATTAAACGTCTATGGAGTTGCAAGGACTAAGGCAAAAGATTTTAATAACTGTGATGTTAAGTTTCAGTTAAATAAATTATTGAAGTCACTCTTTTTATTATATTCAGCATTGTAAAAACTATTAATGGCTTTGTTTTAAGTTGATATCATAGTGGTTTAGAGCTCAGTTTCTGGTGGAGGAAAGATTCTCAGACATAACCTCCCTTTACTGCACAGACTTCTGGGAATTCAAAATGAAGGAGGTACCTCAGTTTCTTTCTGTGGGACATACCATCATTTCTATTGTATTCTGGCACGATGTGAAGGGGAACAGAGAACAGGAGCAGGTGAAAATCAGGAAACAGTTCTCAAGGTGGGATATCCGAGAGGAAGGCTACACCAGTCTCCTTCTGAAAAGAGCTCCTGTTGGGCTTTTGTTACCAAGGGGTATAATCTCAGAATTTCTCCTTACCTTCCGGATAATTGCTATGCAATTTATCTTAAATTGTTATTACTATTTTGTAGTGTATTCTCTAATATAATCACCTGGCAATAGGAAGACCTTCTCATTTTGCTACCTCATTAAACATATGATAGTGTCAGCTTTCAATAACATGAGATATTTTTTTAAATTATTGATTTATTTGAGAGAGAGAGACAGAGAGAGCACAAGTGAGGGGAGGGTCCGAGGGAGAAGCAGACTCCTCACTGAGTGCAGAGCCTGACCCCAGGACCCTGAGATCAAGACCCGAGTAAAAGTCAGACACTTAACCAACTGAGCCACCCAGGCGCCCCTCAATAACGTGAAGTGTTTTATATTTAGCATTCCTTACTACAAAAAGTAAAATGCTAACTTCAACTTACATGATGTGACATTTCCATGTTTGTTGTTTCCCATTTTAAGTCCTATTATTCTGCTGACATCATAATTCAGTCCACTTTGATACCCACTTTCATTGTATTTTGAATTTTTCTCAATATTTCTCTTTTCTTTATTGGAAGCAGTCAAGGAAGTTACATTAAGTGACATTACAAAGATATGGTTCTGGCTGACTTATCAGCTTTTCTGCATCAAGGTGGTAACTTTTCTCCGTTTATTTGACAAGATGTAGGATACCAAGAAAGGAATAAAATTGTTTCAACTGAATTCTGAAATTGTGCCTCAGAGTTTCATCTATGTTTTAAATCTGGGGTAGGCAAACTTCCTCTGTAAAAGGCCAGGTAGTAAATATTTAGGACTTTGCAGGACGTGTCATCTGTCATAACCACTCAGCCCTGCCTTGAAATGAAAAACAGCCACAGATAAAAAAAAACAAAAACAAAACAAAACATGAGTGTGACTCTGTCCCAATGCAAATTAATTAAAAAAAAAAAAGTAGTGAGCAGGATTTGGTGCAGTGGTCCAGTTTGCCGACTCCTGCTTTAGATGCTAACACTTCCATTGACAACTTATTAGATAATTGGCCAAAATCCTGTTGCAAAATATGTTTTAAGTTTTTCCATTTCATTTTGTTTGGTTCCATGAATATAGCACAGTAATACTGGGGAGAACAAAATCACTCATCCATTTATTTATTTCTTCAAATATTTATAGAGAAGCTAAAGTGAACTAGGCATTGCTTTCCGTAGTAGGGATTCAACAATTAAAACATTATCTGTTCTCAAGTAGCATACATTCTAACTTGCTCATTCCAAATTGGTGAAAAATGAAGAGGGGCATTATCATAGACAACTAGTCAAAAGTTTGAGGTAAAAATAAATGTTAACTTTAATTATATTGTAATTTAGCAGAAAACAGTATAGTTTGTGTGCTGAAAATATATACTCTCAAGCCTGACCTCCTGTATTAAAATCTCAGTTCTGACATTCACTAGCTTGTAACCTTGGGCAAGTTACACAATGTCCTGTGCTTTCATTTTTTTTTTTTTAATTTCTAAAGTACAAGATTAATAGTACCAACACACAGTATTGCTCTATGGATTAAATATGTTAATACATATAAATTATTTATCTCAGTTTCAGAAACTTTGTAAGCACTAAATAACATAGCTATGATACTCTTAGAAATCTATGACCATTCAATGCTTTATTTTTTTCCAAGAATGGAATATATATAGTTATAAAATATTTTACTATGTAAATTAATTTAACTTTTGGTTTTAATAAATATACCTTGAAATATTGTTATTGAAGTCTGGATAGAAATAGGTACACTTATTTTGTTTTGTTTTTAAGATTTTATTTATTTATTCATGAGAGACAGAGAGAGAGAGAGAGAGAGAGAGAAGCAGAGGGAGAAGCAGGCTCCCAAGGAGCAGGGAGCCCAATGCGGGACTCGATCCCAGGACCCTGGGATC
Source organism: Zalophus californianus (assembly GCF_009762305.2). Lineage (NCBI taxonomy): Eukaryota > Metazoa > Chordata > Mammalia > Carnivora > Otariidae > Zalophus > Zalophus californianus. The sequence goes on from NC_045597.1 coordinate 37,593,587, forward strand.
ATGACCTGAGCCGAAGGCAGACGCTTAACCATCTGAGCCACCCAGGTGCCCTAGATACACTTATTTTGAATCAGACATCAAAATAATTCACAATAAGATATAGTTCATTTATAGTTTAAAAAATACAACAGAAATAAATCTATATACACAATTTGGGTATCTTTTACTAACTCTCACCAAACTTCAAGTACAGATTATGTTATTTTACATATTAAATGTCTAAAGATATTCTCATATGATAATATTGCACAGAATTTTAATTAGATTAAAATGTATGAGATTCTACTTAGATTAAAAACAAAGTGAGTGATGAGCCACCCATAAAATAGGTGTCAGAATCCCACACATATTATGCATACATGTGCACAAACAAAAGTACCTACAGATGGGCAATATAAACTTTCTTTTACTTCAAAGGTAGAAAACAGTGATGCTGCTTTAAGAGACAGATTATTTGAGCAAACCATTTTGCACTCTGTAAAATACTTTATTTCCTAATGTTAATCTTAAAACACTGAAAGTGTTTTATGATCTGAATAGTTGTGCCATATTTTCTTTTTATATTTTTTCATGATATCCTAGGTTGCATTTACATGAAGTTTTAAAACTCAAAATTGTTATTTATTTATTTATTTCAGAGAGAGAGAGAGAATGAGAGAGATAGAAAGCACGAGAGGGAAGAGGGTCAGAGGGAGAAGCAGACTCCCCGCTGAGCAGGGAGCCCGATGTGGGACTCGATCCCGGGACTCCAGGATCATGACCTGAGCGGAAGGCAGTCGCTTAACCAACTGAGCCACCCAGGCGCCCCCAAGGAAGGATTTTTAAGTGGGTGTATTCAAAAATAGAAGAATTGCAATTCAGGACACACAAGCTATGGCAAACCATATGCAGGTACAGGAAGGACTTTAAGCAGTGGAATGCCACAAGCAGCTTTTCATTTTGAAGCTCAATCCGGGGGTAGTTTTCAGTGGCAGGACTAGAGATGGAAAAATCAGTCAAGAGGCTGTCCCGGTAATGCAAGCGGTCTGAACTGCGGCAGCGGATCTGTTCCATGGCTTTACACGTCAGGGTCTTGAGCGGGGCACCCGGCGCTTCCATTTGCCTCCGAATTTTCTGGAACCGGGCGGCTTTTTTCTGTCGTTTCAGGGTGCTGGGGGAGAGAAGCCATGCGTGGGAGCAGACTGGGTGGCTGAAGAGCCTCGGGCTAAATCACAAAGAGCCCAGCCCTCTTCTCTTTGTTTGCAAGGGCAACCAGGCCATGTGTGTTGGCTCAGACCTGCTCCATACACCTCCCAAGAAATCTAATACCTAACACAGCCCGTAAGCATTGCGAACTTTCTAAACGGGTTATGAAATACGCCACTAGTGAAGAAAGCTGTGGTCCCAAAGGAGCCGCACGTCTGCCCCTGCGCCCCTGACAACGGAGAAGAAACAAGGGCTAAGGCGGATAGGGCGGCACGACACCTGGCTCCAAGGGGGCGCGGCCTGTAGCGCAGGGGCGCTAAACCCTGCTTCAGGCTGAGGGGCCAGGGAAGGAGCCGGTACCTCTCCACCTCCTGCAGCTCCCGCTCCTCCGGCTCCCAGTCAGAATCGGGGTCCAGCTCGGGGCCGAGAGAGCCGGGGTCTGCCACCCCCCGGGTCGCGAACCCACAGCGAGCAACAGCAGCACGTACACGCACACCCAGCAAGAAGCTCAGAGTAACCGTCATGTCGACAACCAAACTCAAAATTGTTTTTAATTTAAGTGAATCAGCCAGGTAGAGGTCTGGATCAATTGGCAGATTTTTTTTTTCATCTCCTGGTAAAATGCAATTGCATGAGTCACAAATTTTAATTATTTGGTATTGAACATGCTTTAAACCTAAAGTCTGCAATATATAGCTGAAGGTAAGAGTTTGATTTTCCAATATCCCACTATTTCTTTATGTAGAATTTGGGCCTGATAGGGATTAATCTGGAACAAGAAATAGAAAAGGGAGATAAAGCTCTGAATTGTGTTAAGAGGGTAGATTGAAGGAAGCTTAGGCGAGACCTTGATAGTGGATGATTAAGCCATAGAAATACCTACATTTTGATAGTTGCTCCAAATGCTTTTCTCTTAAAAACAAACAACAATAACATGTGGATTTTCCCTAAAATATAAGATCCTGTATAGGTTGAACTGTGTCCCCCAAAACATATGTTGAGTCCTAACCCCTAGTACCTGTAAATATGATCTTATTTGGAAATAGGTTCTTTGCAGGTATAGTTAAGTTATAACAAGATCATACTGGGTTAGTATGGTCCCTAATCCAGTATGACTGGTGGCCTAATAAGAAGAGGAGAAGAGACACAGACAAAAAGAGAATGTCATGTAATGACAGAGACAGAGATTGGAGTCATGCTGCCATGAGTCAAATCATGCCAAGGACTTTTATCAACCATCAGAAAGGCATTAGACTGATTCTCCCTCTGAGCCTCCAGGAAAAAAAAAAAATCAACTCTACTTGATACCTCGATTTCAGATTTCTGTCTCCAGAATTATGAATAAATAAATATCTGTAGTTTTAAGCCATCCAGTTTGTGGTAGTTTGTGACAGCAGCCTTAGGAAACAAGTACAGATTTTGGTATTAATAGAAATGGGGTGCTGCTGTAACACACCGGAAACTGGGAAGGTGGCTTTGGAATTGGGTAATGGGTAAAGGCTGGAAAAATATTGAGGAACATGATAGAATAACTCTAGATTGCTCTGAAGCGATGGTCGGTAGATAGATGATGTTAAATGAAATTCTGGTGAGAGATCAGAACTAAGTGAAGAAAATGGCAAAGTTTCCATCTTCTTAGAAAGTACATCTATTATCATGAATAGAATCTTAATAGAAATAGAATGTCAAAAATGCTTTTGGTGAGGTCTCAAATGAAAATAAGAACATGTTACTGGAAACTGGAAGAGGGTGATCCTTGTTATAAAGTTTTAATTTATTTATTTGAGAGAAAGAGTAAGAAAGAGTGAGCACAACCAGGTACAGGGGTAGAGGGAGAGGGAGAAATAGACTCCCCGCTGAGCAGGGAGCCCAATGCAGGGCTGGATCCCAGGACCCGGGGATCATGACCTGAGCCAAACGCAGAGGCTTAACCGACGGAGCCACCCAGGCGCCCCGATCCTTGTTAAAAAGTGGCACAAAACTTTGCCGAATTGTGTTCTGCTGTTGGGTGAAAAGCAAACCTTGCACGCAATGAATATGGATTCTTAGCTAAGGATATTTCTAAGCAGAGAGTTGAAGATGTTGCCCGTTATCCCTTACTGCTTATAATAATATGTGAGAGAAAATAGAAAAATTGAGGAAGGAACTATTAAAACAGAAGGAACCAGGACTTGATGATTTGGTAAATTCTCAGCCTATCCAAATTGAGGAGGGGGAGGACAAAAGTACTAAAGCTTGCTCTGGAGAGAACATCCGTGTGTGGATGGATAGATTAAGTATGTGATTCGAGGACCCAGTCAACAGTCTGGGCAGAAATATTGCTAGATTGAACTAAAAGGGGAAGAAAAAGGACAAAACAAAGGAAAGTTGTCAGGCTTCTGGGATTCTACAAGTTCAAAATGGTCCAATAGAAGGACTCAGCTTGTGAACATGTGCTGTCCTTCAAGAAAAGAAGAGAATGGCTTGGAGGGTGGTTCAGAGACCATCAGGGTTGCTACTATTGCCATAGGTCCACAAGGCAAGCTCACCACGGAGGGCTGAGAAGGTGGGACTGCTGCTCACTCAGCCCAGAAGACAGAACACTGAGCCACAGAGTTTATTTTCAGAGGAAGAACCTCAGCTTCAGATCTAGTGGAATTTACCCTGCTGGATTTCAACTTGCTTTGGACCTGTATCCACCTTTTGCCTTTGAATTCCTCCCTTTTAAATTGGGAATGCCTTATGTATGCTTTTGGTGGAATGATTTGATTTAGATGATTTGGAAGATGAGATTTGGGACTTTTTGAGTTGATTATATGAGACTTTGGACTTAGAGTGGATACTGTAATGGGTTAAAACTTTTGGGGAAACTGGGGTGGGGTAAATGTATTTTGCATGTAGTAAAGTCATGGATTTTGGAGAGCCAGAGGGTAGATGAATATGGATTTAATTGTTTCCCCCCCAAATACCTTGAAGTTATACACTCCAGTACATAAGAACGTGATCTTATTTGAAAATAGGGTCTTCTGAGGATGTAATCATGTTATGATGAGGTCATCCTGGGTTAGGGTGGAACCTAATCCGATATACTGGTGTCCTTATGAGAAAAAGAGACCTCTATAAAGAGAGATTATACCATGTGACAACAAAGGAAGGATTGGAGTTACTGGCCACTAGCCAAAGAACACCAAGGATTGTCAGCAATTACCAGAGGCTAAGAAAGAGGTAATAGAACAGATTCTCCCTCTGAGACTCTAAGAAGACACCAACCCTGCCAACATCTTGATTTCACAATTTTGGACTCCAGAATAGTGAGACAATATATTTCTGCTGTTTTAAGCCACCCAGTCTGTGGTACTTTTCAAGGCACTTTTAGGAAATTAACACAAATGCACAGAACCTGTTGTTGGTGAATATAAACTCAAGGGGTGATTGCCCATCAAGAGCTCAATTACGATAAACATAAAATCACAATTAGCCCCTGAAATGGAGAATCCCTCAACAGAGCTTCAAGTTCTTTTATGTTAGACTCCAGATAACTAGCACACACTGACTGGTATAATGTAAGGAGGACAAAACTAAACACTTTCCATTTACTTTCAGCTTGTCTGTCTACTTTTTTTTTTAGCCAGATGGCTAAGTGATGGATGTGATCTATTTGTGGAAGACTGCTCCCTTTTATTCTATAGAAATTGACTAATTCTCCTGCAGAAATTGACAAAATATTTTACATTTACGTGTATAACATAGCAATCAATGAAAAAAATATGTTAGACTTTTAGATTTAATTTCTTGTGTGTAAAACTTCTGCAGAAGATTAGGATCCATAGGATTTTTCAACCCAAAACACATTCCTAAAAATGAGCAACAGTATTTTTCTCCTCTTTTCAAATGTAATGTTTTCATTTAGTATAGTGATTGTGCAGTCACATCTTGAGTTTTAAAACAAAGTGCATTCACTAACACCTAGCAAGCAATATGGGTTAAAAAAATAGTTAAATGTGAAAAAAAATGAAGTTGTTCTAATCCTAAAATAATAGCATCCCATGAATAGGATCTACTGAAGGGAAACCCCACAAATATGTTTCAGTTTATACTCCAACATATACAGAAATTTTCAAAGACTTTTGGTGAAATATAAACTAGGTAACTATGTATAAGAGCCTGAGTATATAATGGCTGACTCAAACCCTGGCTTGATCGTTTGCAAACATTATGCCAAAGTTCATAAGCACTCTGTCCCAAAGTTTTTCCATCTTAAAATGTGAAAATGATAGACTGATGTCATGGGATTGTTATGAACAGTAAATTAGTTATGTATGTAAAGCACTTAGGACAAGTACTGATACTTTAGTATAAAAATAATTCCAAAATTTATTAATCCCAAATATCTTTAACTTCCAATATTATTAAAATCACAATTTTAGCAAAGATATTAAATATTATGAAAAATTGTAAATAAAAACAACATATAAATTACCACTTAAATAATAATAAAATTATCAGCTGTGGTTTTCTTTCCCAAATATTTCAATTTATTTTTGATGCTGTTAATGATAGCAAAGTAAAGCTAAGTGTTTTTTTTTTTTACATTCAAAAAGTGCAAAAGGTATTGTATTAAAACGAAGTATTTGAACTTAATAACTTATAATCATATTATTAGCAATATAGTTAAATTCCATTCCTAGTCTTTATTACAAACTAAGAATAACAGATACTCTTTTTTTTTTTTCATTTTTACACTGGTCTACTTTTAAGGACAATCTAGTAACCTCTTAATGTTCTCCCTGTTATCCCATTTTCTATTCATACAGTATGAGCCCGAGTTCTCCAGAGAGACAAAACCCATAGGCAATAGAATATATATCTGCTCCTGTTCCCTATAAAATGGAATTTAGGAACAAAGGGCCAGTATTTTTCAAATTCCACATGATAATCTTTATTAAAATTGATTTGTCTTTTTTCCCCAAGAAGTCATTGCCTTTATGCAATAAGAGAAGATTATGAATGAAAGTTTAACAATATAAAGCAGCATACTGAGATGCATGTGTAAGGAGTACCAAGGAGTTCAGTGTGATGGAATTTATATTGTCCTTTGTTCTGATGGGAGAGGGGAGAGGAAAGGAGCCAAGAGATAAGACCTCCTATTAGTTAAGAAAAGTTAACAAATCCAGTGTCTAAACTTGTGGTTTAGCATAATATCTATTCTTTGTTCACCCCCTGGGTTTAATTCTGTCTCTGGGTTGGTCATAGATTTCTATTGTCAATGAAAATGTACAAATATTAGATAGGAGAACAAAGGTGCTAAATTTGGCAGTATAAGTGGGGATGGAAGAATAAACAATATTCACAAGTGTTGTGACTTTGTTATATTAACATTTGTTAAGTAGAGCCCTGAGATGTCCAATGGTGAGCCATTGTTCAACAAAAGACTTCAAGGCAGAGTGAAATAGAGAAGTTTGTAACTCACAGGTCCTGGAGGTGGTGTAAGACAAGCCTCCAGGAGCCCTGTAGAGAAATCAAAGCAGGATGCTGGCAGAGTGCTTTGGGGTTCCTGGGCTAAGGCTGGATTGGTCAATTCAAACCAAAAATAGTAGAGTTTTGCTAAGCTCTGCAGGGGTCTTACCTAAGAGGCACACAAACAGAGGGCCATGGGTGGCCGAGGAGAGTGCTGATCATGAGGGCTGTTGGAGTCCTGTTAGGAATTTACGTTTACCTGTGACCCTTACCTGGGGCATGTGCTACTGGCAGAAGGTGCCAGTGTCACTTCAAGTCCCCTTCAGGCTGCTTAGACACATAAAATGGATGTCGAGGCAGCAATATTATGGAGTAGTTTTGCTAAACTCTCAATGACGAGTTACTCAAAATATAGATTTAGCTGAGGTTTCTCAAGAGATGTAGAGGAAGATAGAGGAAAGGCTCAAAAAAAAAAAAAAAAAAAAAAAAAAACCTGAGTAAAGAAATAGGGATTCTATAAGAGGATGAGTTAAGTACATTGAGAAACAAGTTGATTGAATTGCATTCCATATGCCCAAGATGTTACAGAAGTGAATGCTGGTTGACAGAAAGATCAGGACAGAATGTCCATCAGTATAAGATTTGATAAAAATTGATTTGGATGTACTTGTGCCTCTGCTGAAATACCGTATACAGACAATTAAATGGATGTTAATGTGTCCTGTTTAATTAATTAGGAGCTCCTATAATTTAGGGACTATGATTTTTGCATCATAATTACCTGAGGGAATAAACACAGGGTCTAATTTTCAGTGAGGGAAGAATTAATAAGGAAATTGGATCGTATAACGTCATAGGGTACTCAAAAGTGGTGCAAAAAAGAAAGGGGTGTCTATGCCTTCAAGTACCATAATTTAGTTAATAAGGGTACAGTCTGCAATACAAAGGATCTGGCTTGACTACTATCCCTACCATTTACTTCCCATGAGAATTTATTAAAATTCCCAAGGCATAGTTTATCACCCAAAAAATGGATATTATGATAAAAGCTGCTTTCACCATTATCTCAAGGACTGAAGTATGTAAGACAAAGTATGAAGATGCTCAGTGGCAAAACATAAATGTTCAGCAAATGGATACTAAGGTTTTATACTGGTTTTCCTTTACACCTGGACTTTATGAGATTTTAAATAATTAACCTACATTTTATAACTTCTTATTTTATATGATATAATAAATTATTTTTATTTATCTTATTATATCTGTTTCAAAATTGTAATCCATCAACACTACAAGGAATAAGAAACTATGGCATATTCACTCAATGTTATACCATATGACAATTAGATAAGGGATTAAAACTACAAGTAAATGAGCACATTATGTTCAGTGAAAATAACTAGATACAAGGGGCACCTGGGTGGCTCAGTCATTAAGCATCTGCCTTCGGCTCAGGTCATGATCCCAGGGTCTGGGGATTGAGCCCTGCATCGGGCTCCCTGCTCAGCGAGAAGCCTGCTTCTCCCTCTCCTTCTGCTCCCCCTGCTTCTGCGTGCTCTCTCTCTCTATCAAATAAATAAATAAAATCTTTAAAAAAAGACATAAATGAGTATATACTGAATAATCCCATTAATATAAACTATTTTAATATAACATGAAGGTCAAAACCAAAGCAAAATTAATCTATTCAATAGAAGTTAGGATAAAAGTTGCTATTGTGAGCATTAAAGGGCTTTCAGGGTTCGGCTATTTTTTTTGTTTCTAGATCTGGATGCTATTCAGACAGGTCTGATTACTTTGTGAAAACTAACTGAACTGCATACTTAAGATTTGTACATATGGCCATAGGTATGTTATGCATTAATAAAAAGTTGACATGAAACATGAACTTTATAAAATCATAGTATTGTTAAAAAAAAAAACCTGAGTAAAGAAATAGGGATTCTATAAGAGGATGAGTTAAGTACATTCAAAAACAAGTTGTTTGAATTGTATTCAATATGCCTAAGTATAAAAGAGCCCGCACATTTTAGAATGACCATGTCTTTAGCAGCATATTAACTTACATAATGGCATATTTGTCCATTTGTCCTTCTGATTTTTTTGTCAAAAGATTACTGAAAGTCAGAGATTCCCACTATTGAATGATGAGACAATGTGAGTGTCAAAATAAAAATGAGTCCATGCTCTGGTTTCTCTTCAGATCGCATAAATCTTTCACCTTTTACAAAATAAGAATGAGTCCAGCTGATTGAAACACATTCAAATATATAGATATATTAATTCATATGATATTTAAATATATCTACTGAACATCATTACGTCTGCCATTATTGCATAAACTGTGGTTAACTGAATAGTTTGAGGGAAAGTTCTTGATAATACATTCAAACGGAATGACAGACTTAGAAAATAACCATTTTAAAACTCTGAATAAAGTAATTTAAGCAACAATCAGTAATTGATAATAAAATCACTACTTGAAGCATTTATTAGGCCATTTGTAATAGATCAGGCTGTTAATAACTGAACATAATGATGAATTTTAACATCCTTAATAGTGGGTTTAAAATATATCTGTGCCTTTTGTTGTGGTTCCCAAAAACAGGCTTGCCAGAGTGATCCTAAATCTTTTAGAACTTCTATATTTCTCATTTTTTAAGATATAGTGAAAAAAGTGGGAACGACTAGCTACAACCAGAATGTGGAATTTTCTATAGGAAACATGTTTTTTTCAACAACAAACATTGCCTTAAAAAAAGTTTTGTGTGTGTATGGTGGTGGGGATGATTATAAATTAAACTAAAAATGCATGACAAATGCTTGACAGTTTGAAGACATTTAGGGAAATTTTATTATGAACAGAGATGATGTTAGGGAATTGCTGTTACATTTATTAGCAGTTTTCATGACATTGCAGTCATGTAAAAAAGTAGTTTTTAAAATTTTGTAACATTACATACTGAAGTATTTATGGGTGAATGAAATGATAAGTTGGATTTGCTTTAAATTGCTAGAGCAAAGCAATGAAGAACTAAATAAACCCGTAGAAGCAAACCTACCTACCTACCAACATGCATACTAAATACTTAACTGTATGGGTGAAATAAGGTTGGATTACAGGTATATTATGCACTTTCTACTTTTGTACTTTTGTGTTATTTGGTAAATTCAACAAATAACCGCATTTACCTTTGTTCAATCTTGAATAACCCAACACCTAGAAAAGTGACTGGCACATAACAGTCACTCAGTAAATATCTATGAATGGGTATTCATGTAATAAAGTACAGGCTTCCAGTTAGACAACACCGAGTTTGGTATTCAGCATCACCAGGTACTATCTAATCTTGAAAAAGTAGTTCCTCACTTAGGAGACTAGTTTTCTTTATGTATCAAAAGCAATAGCAATGCTTAACTTTAAGGGTTGTTAGGGAATTTAAATGAAATAATGCTTAGCAATGTACTTGGTATATAGGTTTGTTCATTCCTCCTTTCATATTCATTATCACTAGCAACATCATTATCTTCCAAATTTTACAGTATTATCATAAGGAGTAAACTATTTGTGTGTGTGACAATTAATAACCAATGAGTGAATATTATTTTCAATTTAGTTATAATTCACACTATGGCTTGCTAAGACATTTCTTGTGTGAATGATTCAGCAACTTGAAATTAAGTAATTCCTACCACACTTACTTCATGGAAACTATAACACAAACATAATACAAATATTTACCAGAATTATATTTATGTTTGGTATTTTTCCAAGTGGAGACAGTTTCTATAAGATTTAATTTTATTCATTAGATAAATTACTTTTAGGTACTCTGGTTGTATTTTAAGCCAATGTGCAAGAAAGACTATTGTTCTAAGTCTCCCAGAGAGAAAATTATAATTTTGGTTTATCTGAAGTATTTTTTTTAATTTTATTTATTTATTTGACACACACACACACACGCACACACACACACACAGCACGAGACAAGCAGGGGTTGCTGCAGGCAGAGGGAGAAGTGGGGCTCGATCCCAGGACCCCAGGATCATGACCCGAGCTGAAGGTAGATGCTTAACCGACTGAGCCACCCAGGCATCCCAATCTGAAGTATTTTTGAAAAATATAGAAGAAAGTAATAATAGGCTGAAAGATGGAAAGAATGTACATTGGGTCCAGGTTTAATATAACAATTTCTTCTAGAAATTTCAAAGAGACAAGAGGAAGGGAATTTGGTATTCTGAAGATGAAAATGATTCATCCATTTACTGTTAAAAATGAATTTAAGTCTAAATTGTTGGGGAACTTTCACAAAAAAATATATATATATTTTTAAAGATTTTATTTATTTATTTGACAGAGAGAGAGAGAGAGAGACAGAGTGAGCACAAGCAGGGGGGGTGGCAGGCAGAGGCAGAGGGAGAAGCAGGCTCCCCACAGAGAAGGGGGAGCCCGATGTGGGACTCGATCCCAGGACTCTGGGATCATGACCTGAGCCGAAGGCAGTTGCTTAACCAATTGAGCCACCCAGGCGCCCCATAAAATATACTTTTAATCAGTGTGAGGCACATGACCCACTATTTCTGTTAACAATAAAACACAAAGGATGTGAAATTCTATCATCATTGTGATAGTTTGAGTTTTTGCATACCACAATTAAAAAGATGTAATTTCACTATATTAGTTTGTTTGGGCTACTACAACAAAGTACCACAGATTTGCTGGATTAAACAACAGACATTTATTTCTTTACAGTTCTGGAGTCTAGAAGTCCAAGATGATAATGCCATCAAGGTTCATGTCTTGTGAGACCTTTCTCCATGGCTTTAAAGGGCTGTCTTCTCCCTTCCCCTCTCCCACAGTCCTAATCTCACTTATAAGGACATCCATTTTACAGAACTGGGGCCACCTGAATTACCTCATTTAACTTTAACCATTATTTAAAGGCCCTATCTCCAAATACAGTTTACATTTTGAGGCACTGAAAGGACTTCAAAATAGGAATTGTAAAGGGACACAATGTAGCTCATGATAATCACTATTTTCTTGCCGCTATATCTTTCTTTCACCTTTAGATTTTTATGATTTATCTTTAATGTGAAAATGCTGATGTATGGTGATATTATCATTCATTATTTTGGGGAATTGTACCATAAAGAATAGTATCTGCGGGGCACCTGGGTGGCTCAGATGGTTAAGCATCTGCCTTCGGCTCAGATCATGATCCCAGGGTCCTGGGATCAAGCCCCAGATTGGGCTCCCTGCTCTGTGGGGAGCTTGCTTCTTCCTCTCTGTCGGCCTCTCTCCCTGCTCATGCTCTTCTCCCTCTCTGTATCTCTGTGTCTCAAATGAATAAATAAAATTTTAAAAATAAAAAGAACAGTATCTGCATTAATAAGCTCACTCTAGGCAAAGTAATCAGTTGTTATATTTGGTTATTAGTTTGAAAATATCAAAACCCCATGATCTCCATATTTGCATGATCTTTGTTGATAATTTCAGAGGGATTATTTATTAGTGAATATATATATATATATTTTTATTTATTTATTTGAGAGAGAGAATGAGAGACAGAGAGTACAAGAGGGAAGAGGGTCAGAGGGAGAAGCAGACTCCCTGCTGAGCAGGGAGCCCGATGTGGGACTCGATCCCGGGACTCCAGGATCATGACCTGAGCCGAAGGCAGTCGCTTAACCAACTGAGCCACCCAGGCGCCCAGTGAATATATTTTGTGTTAAAAAATAATTTATTTCTGATTCAGTATTCTAATTTTTCTTGTTCTCTTTCCTGCATTTAATTAAAATAAAAGTGAATTAAATATATTTTCAAATAGTATGCATAATATAACCCTGCTTACTATTCCTAGCTACATGTATTCAATTGTTCATTGAAAATTTAAATCAGTGGTCAAATTTCTCGCTCTTTTAATGATGGTTTTGGTTTATTTTGAATTATCTTGTTTATTTTTGTATGACTTCTTTTGAAACATATGTCATAGAGACGATGGACTCTGAAAAACAAACTGAGGGTTCTAGAGGGGAGGGGGGAGGGGGATGGGTTAGCCTGGTGATGGGTATTAAAGAGGGCACGTTCTGTGTGGAGCACTGGGTGTTATGCACAAACAATGAATCATGGAACACTGCATCAAAAACTAATGATGTAATGTATGGTGATTAACATAACAATAAAACATTTAAAGGAAAAAAATGAAATCTGTAGGCCCATCATTTCTAAAATGAAAAAGAGACAGGAATTCTAATGATTCAATAATTCCTTTCATGAAAAAAATTGTAATTATTGTGCCTTGGACTCCCACTTAAAAAAAGCTTCATGTGACTTCCTTGAGAATAGTGTTGTATTTTTTTTTTAGCATATTATACTTGCCAAGACTCCAGGAATTATCCTTTATAAACTACAGTATAATCTTTTATAAAACATTTCTAGCACCATTATAAATATACCCAAATTTTTCTAGAGTATAGGAGCCCACGAATATAGGTAGAATCACAGTACTGGTAGAAAAATAAATATCTTGATAACTTTACTGCTTCTCATACTGCACGGGCTCCACCTTTCTTAAAATTTCCTAAACAATTTTTAGTGTTCTCAGGAATTGCTCTTGTGTGCTTGTGAACTTATCTTCTTAGCTCATTGAAGGAGATCCTCAATTTTATTCTTTACCTAATGCGGTCTGTTGAGATGACTCATCTTAACCAACAATTCTGTGCTGAAATATCTAATCTTGCCAAAATATGCTAGTCACTCATTAGCTACTGGGATGTTGCCATAAAACCACCAAAGCATGATGCTCTTCGATGCTTTTTTCTGCTTCAGTTGTAGGCTGATTTACTTTATGCTCATAAAATGCATAATGTTCCTAATGCAGTGTCCTCGCTCCCAGAGCAGTTCTAAAAGGAAATATACCTTTCTTCCTCACTTGCTTCTACTGCACAGTTTAAAAATAAGTGTATATTATGTCCACAATGTTCTACTGAGATTAAATAAGCAACCCTTTGGTATCACTTGCTTTTCATTGTAATTCCTATTCTCTGAAGTCACATGAAATCATTAGCTGGGCGGGTTCTTCTAATAGGGAGTCCCCATACTGTATCAGTTACTCCAGGCTAGAAGCACTGGTCATATTACTATTGGATAAAATGTGTGTATTAACACTTTCTTCCTTCTTTTAAAAAGATTTATTTATTTATTTGAGACAGAGAGGGAACACATAAGGGGGGGGGCAGAGGGAGAGAGAGAATCTTAAGCAGGCTCCACGCCTAGCAAGGGAGCCTGTTGCGGAGCTTGTCTCAGGACTCTGAGATCGTGATCAGAGCCAAAATCAGGAGTTGGAAGCCCAACTGACTGAGCCACCCAGGCATCCCTCTTTCTTCTTTTTTAGTGAGTTCTCTCTCTGGTACCTCAGGTCATACCTTTTACAGAATCAATATTTTTTTAAATGTTGATAAACTGAATTAATTATTATCTCAATTATCTTCTCAGACTACTCATTTGTTTGCTTTATTATCTCCTTCTATCTTTAATTTTGGGGGCACCTTTATTATCTATTTTCATATGTGGCAGGTTAGAAATTTATCCTTTTATATAGTCTTCTGGATCAAAATCTTAATCACATCATTACGTAATCTATGTATCAGCAACTTATTTAAAGTGTCTATCGCTCAGAAATGGAAGATAAGGGGTGCCTGGGTGGCTGAGTCTTAAGCATCTGCCTTCGGCTCAGGTCATGATCCAAGGGTCCTTGGATCCAGCCTCACCTTAGGCTCCCTGCTCAGTAGAGAGCTTGCTTCTCCCTCTTTCTCTACCTGCCGCTCTGCCTACTTGTGCTCTCTCTCCATCTCTCTGTCAAATAAATAAAGTCTTAAAAAAAAAAAAAGAAATGGAAGATAAACTAGTGCTGGATTCATTATAGTAAGTGTGATTATAACTTTGATAGTACTAGCAAATTTCTTAGGGCAATGATTAGTATAATAAATACTCGATAAATATTACATAGCATTAGTTTCTTATTTGATTAGCCAATTTGGATTCCCTTCTATGGATAATTTACCTTCTCCCTTAACTCAGCAATAACTATTACCATTACCCTTGGCTCTACTGTGCTTTTCAAAACAGAAGCTTAGACATATATGAGGGAAGTACTGAAAATTAAGCCATCCACAGGAGTTGAGTTTAAGTCTCCACTGCCACCAGAGTGGTATTTGATACAATTCTTTGGGTATACATTAAATCAGTTGAGGAAAGTGATAAGAAATCTCCCTTTCCAGATCCTTCATCCACCTTCTTCACATGTCTTTGCATCATGGGAATATCATAGCTTGGCAGTCTTTCCTGAGTCTCTGCTTTTATGCTTCATTCTTACCATTCTTATATGGTTTTTGCTTCCCAATGAAGCTCTAAATTATTAGCTGAACATTCTTTGCCAGTGCGTTGTTCTTAAAATTAATGTTCAAGTCACAGAAGAGGGGAAAAAATATTTTTTTTCAGTAGAAAGAAAAAATATGCAACAATGCCAGGGCAAAATAGTTTCTCAACTTGTATGTGAAAATTTTTTCTATAGTAAAATGATGAGAATATAAGCTATAAAACTTCTAATTTCCAGTTCTTGGTATGTATACCATATGTTTACATTTTCTTTTCTCTATGATTCGATTTCCCTTACTCTATCTAGATGGCTTATTTATGTCAATACTAATGTATGACAAACTTTTGTATTATCACAATTAAGTTTCACCCTTAGAGACTTTAGACAAAAACCAGGGAGCTTCCAACTCACAATAAATATCTTTGTCAAAGAATGTATCTACTTTTTTGAGGCTTATGCCCTATCCCTATTACCCAGAATCTCTCTCATCTGTATACCAAAGAGAAGCAAATTGGGTTGACATCCCTTTATTCATGATCTCATTTGACTAAATATCTAGAGTGCACTTTCCAATAATTTATTGTTGAAAATACATTAAATACAGCTAAAATCAAGAACAAGAAACAGCACATTTTGATCAGGATGTAGAGAAAAAGAACCCTCCTGCACTGTTGGTGGGTATGCAAAGTGGTGAGCCAGTGTGAAAACAGTATGGAGTTTCCTCAAAAAGTTAAAAATAGAACCACCCTAAGATCTGGTAATAACATGACTGGATATTTGCTTCAAAAATACAAAAACACAAATTCAAAGGAATACATGCACCACTATGTTAATTGCAGCATTATTTACAGTAGCCAAACTATGCAAGTAGCCCAAGTGCCCATTGACAGATGAATGGATAAAGATGTGGTATGTATGTATGTGTGTATATATATAAAGAATGAAATATAAATATAAATATATATATGAATGAAATCTTGCCATTTGCAATAACATGGATAGAACTAGATAAGTCAATCAGAGAAAGACAAATACCATATGATTTCACTCACATATGGAATTTAAGAAACAAACAAATGAGCAAGGGGAAAAAAGAGAGAGAGAGAGAGAGACAAACCAAGAAACAGACTCTTAACTATAGAGAACAAACCCCTCCCTCTAGAGGGGAAGTGGGTGGGGGCTGGGGGAAATAGGGAATGGGGATTAAAGAGTACACTTACCATGGTAAAAAACAGCAATGACAACAAATGGCAATACTAAAAAAAAAGAAAAGAAAAAAGAAAACATATTAAATATATTATCCATATGTTGAGGGTTATTTAACCCTTAATTTTAAAATAAAATTCCTTTCCAATTTAATTTTTTAAAATTTTTGAGTAACTTCAGATTTAAAGAGGCTGCAAAGATGGTATAGAGAGTTCCTGTACACTTAACACCCAGTTTCTCCTAATCCTTAACATCTTGCATACCATGGTACATTTAAAGCATTAAGAAATCAATACCAGTATATTACTATTAACTAAGTTTCAGACTTAATTCAGATTTCACCAATTTTTCTGCTAATGTTCTCCCCCACCCTTGTTTTTCTCTTTCAGGATCCAATCCAAGTAAACATTGTACTCAGCCAACTTTTTCAAAGAACGCATTTTTCTTCATTTATCTTCCTTAGGGTCTTATAAACTTTATAAAAATGTAATAATCTGATTATATTAACTAACTTAACGCAAATGTATAGCAGGCATAAAGAGCATTCTTTTAACTCAGGGAAATGCGTCCCTGTCAGCAAAATAAATAACATGGAAGACAATCCTGCACTGTTAAAACAAAATGTTTAGTGATTCAGTTTCATAGAATCCTTTTTTAATATTGCCTAGATAGTTGGAATGACTATGAACATTTTATAATACCGATTCCAAAAACATATGAAAATAATGCTCCTCAGTGGGAATAATATCCAGATCATGGTGTCTATGCTGGATTAATGCAAAATGTCAGGAGACATGTTATAAAATAGAAAAAAGCCTGCTGTCAAACTATGTCACTAAGACATAAATGGCCAAGTAATTTTTGCAAGCCTACTGAAATGATAGCTATTTCTTAGTAATAATAGTATTTAATTATATTATATTTTAATATTTAATTGCATGAACTTCATTGGAAAGAGGTACATCTAAATTCACATACCTTACTTTCATTCACGATACTGTTTATCTTAATTTATCATTGCTGTTTACTGCTATGCTTCAGTTATAAGAGAAGGTCAAACAGTCCTCCTCAGGGCATTTCAATCTCTGGCAACAATTTTTATTTGCTGATCATAAATGTACTTTAGATTTCTGCATTGTTATTCTATGTAATAATGTCAAGGACAAACATTCTGAAGCATGTCTAATAACATTGAGATCCATTTTCTTTCCACTACAATTCAGCACTCCATTAAATTTAAAGACAACTGAACAATTCTTTAGCTTGGTAGGGGGTATTAGATTTTCTGCAAAATATTTTGTTTTTGTTTTCTAATTGTCCTCATTCTTAGTTTGGAGAATATCTGTGCCTAGAATAACATGAAGTATAAGAGAAGAGTCTAGTGAAAGAAAAAATTCTACTATATTTTCTATGCTATCATTATTCTTAATCCTGCTGAAGCAATAAGGAAGCATAATGATTCTGAATGTAAATGATGCATGAATTAAATGAGAAAAATTGTAATAATTTAGAATAGGTAACCTGTTAAAAACAAGACAACAGACACAAAATGGAGTCATTTATGCTAAACCCCATGATGCCAAATTGAGACTTAATTACAGTTTTGGCTCTCCTCAAAATGGAATCTTACACTAGTCAGTCAGGAATTGCCTGATCATCATTATCAGTTAGGTAATCTGCCAGAAGGACCCTGCAATCTCCTAAAGGAAAATAACCTTGTAATAACCAACCCACTTTTCTTGCCTACTAAAACTTCCTTCTGCTATAAAAGTGTTTCATTTTGTATAGCTCCTCAGAGCTCCCTTCTATCTGCTAGATTGGTTCATGAATTGTTGAATAAAGCCAATAAGATCTTTAAGATTTACCTAGTTGATTTTGTATTTTTTACACAAAACTATATGCTATATTCTTGTTAAAAACATTTCCTTATGGTGTACACCATTTTTAAGAGGTCACTTAGAAAATGTACAATAAAGGGCTCCTGAGTGCCAAGACAGTTAAGCGTCCAACTCTTTTTTTTCTTCATGCTTCTTTACTAAGATCTACCCACCTAACAACCATGAGAACATTCATAAGTGAGGAAACATTTTTCATTTCCCTGCTACACATATTAAAACAAACCCAATTTATAGCCTTGTTTTAAACTTCTTTCCAAAAGCCTAGGAAAGAATATTTTCAAATACCTGGTCCTCCAAGTGGATGTTTAATCGTTTTAATGATTGCTTCTAAATCTGCTTTTATAAATGATGAGTGTGTGTGCATGATAAAAGGAAGCCGATCCTATGGCTCTGTATGTACGTTGGCCAGAGGAAACAATATTTTCCAGATATTTACAACAGGTACAGTCTACACTGAATTACTTTTTCATTTTGTGTGGGAGACACGTTAGCTTTTTCATCAGTGCTGTGCCAAGATTCAAAGAAAATGACTATAGGAAGAACCATTAGCCCTTAGTAGAAGAACAGCACCTCAATATTTTATATTTTGCCTCACGCCTCAAACAGGCAATTCTATAAAGGACATGCCTACCAAATAATTGGTTAGAGGGTGGGAATCTTTTTTTTTATTTTTTTATTGTTATGTTAATCACCATGCATTACATCATTAGTTTTTGATGTAGTGTTCCATGATTCATTGTTTGTTCATAACACCCAGTGCTCCATGCAGAACGTGCCCTCTTTAATACCCATCACCAGGCTAACGCATACCCCCACCCTCCTCCCCTCTAGAACCCTCAGTTTGTTTTTCAGAGTCCATCGTCTCTCATGGTTCGTCTCCCCCACCAACTTACTCCCCTTCATTCTTCCCCTCCTGCTATCTTCTTCTTTTTCTTTTTTCTTAACATATCTTGCATTATTTGTTTCAGAAGTACAGATTTGTGATTAAACAGTCTTGCACAATTCACAGCGTTCACCATAGCACATACCCTCCCCAATGTCTATCACCCAGCCACCCCATCCCTCCCACCCCCACCACTCCAGCAACACTCAGTTTGTTTTCTAAGATTAAGAATTCCTCATATCAGTGAGGTCATATGATACATGTCTTTCTCCGATTGACTTATTTCACTCAGCATAACACCCTCCAGTTCCATCCACGTCGTTGCAAATGGCAAGATCTCATTCATTTTGATGGCTGTATAATATTCCATTGTGTATATATACCACATCTTCTTTATCCATTCATCTGTCGATGGACATCTTGGCTCTTTCCACAGTTTGGCTATTGTGGACATTGCTGCTATAAACATTGGGGTGCATGTACCCCTTCGGATCCCTACATTTGTATCTTTGGGGTAATTACTCAGTAGTGCAATTGCTGGATCGTATGGTAGCTCTATTTTCAACTGTTTGAGGAATCTCCATACTGTTTTCCAGAGTGGTTGCACCAGCTTGCATTCCCACCAACAGTGTAGGAGGGTTCCCCTTTCTCCATATCCCCCCAACATCTGTCGTTTCCTGACTTGTTAATTTTAGTCATTCTGACTGGTGTGAGGTAAGCGTCCAACTCTTAGCTTCAGCTCAGGTCATGATCTCAGAGTCATGAGATTGAGCCACACATCTGGATAAGCACTCAGCACAAAGTCTGCTTGTGCCTCTCCCACTACTCCTCCCCCAAATTGTGCTCTCTCTCTCTCAAAAAAAAAAAAAAAAGTTAAAAAAAGAAAATGTACAATAAATCCCTAAGAGCTGCTCATTTGTACTTAAGCCAAATACATTCACTACTGTGCTTTTTTGTAACAGATCAATAGACTATGTATCTCTCATGATAAAACCTGTGCTTTTACTTGCATCCACATAGCAGTCCTTCAAAAGTTTTTTTTTTTTTAAGGTTTTATTTATTCATTTGAGGCACAGAGATACAGAGAGAGAGAGAGAGAGAGAGCATGAGTAGGGGGAGAAGCAGAGGGAAAGAAAGAAGCGGGCTCCCCGCCGAGCCAGGAGCCCGAGTTGGGGCTCAATCCCAGGACTCTGGGATCATGACCTGAGCCAAAGGCAGACGCTTAACCATCTGAGCCACCCAGGCCTCCCAAAAGGTATTTTCTGAACAAATAATTTAATTAAAGCTCCAATATGGAATCCTTTGGGGGAAATATTTCAACTTTTTGTGTGTGTTTTATTCTATTTTGAAATATTTTTTGAAACATACAGTGGATATTAACCATTTTCTCTCATTCATATCGAAAATACTTTCTTCCTTTCTAAAATTATCTTATTATTTTTTGCGGTATTTATTTTGCCGTATAAATTTGCTAAATTTTAACACATTCAAACATTTTAGTCTTATCTTATGGATTTACATTTCCCCATAGTCAACTTATAAAAATTAAAATTTTTTTTAAAGATTTATTTATTATTTATTTTGAGAGAGTGAGAATGAGAGAGAGAGATTACATGAGAGTGGGGAGGGTCAGAGGGAGAAGCAGACTCCCTGCTGAGCAGGAAGCCCGATGCAGGACTCGATCCCGGGACTCCAGGATCATGACCTGAGCCGAAGGCAGTCGCTTAACCGACTGAGCCACCCAGGCGCCCAAAAATTAAAAATTTTTGATGCATTTTCAAGTATTATTGTTTTTTTTATTTTTTTAAAGATTTTATTTATTTATTTGAGAGAGAGAGAGAGAATGAGAGATAGAAAGCACGAGAGGGAAGAGGGTCAGAGGGAGAAGCAGACTCCCTGCTGAGCAGGAAGCCCGATGTGGGACTCGATCCCAGGACTCCAGGATCATGACCTGAGCCGAAAGCAGTCGCTTAACCAACTGAGCCACCCAGGTGCCCCAAAATTAAAAATTTTTAATGCATTTTCAAGCATTATTGTTTAATGTGCAGTCTGAAGTAAGACTTTGGTGTCAGATTTCCCCCCACTTATACTTACTAGTCACACAATCTATTCCTCTGTGTCCTTATCTTCTCATACTTATATTTTTATTATTTGGATATTTGTGTATAATTTAAGATCTCTAAAGTTATGTTTATATTTTAAAAGACTTTCAATTCCCTTAACACATTTGTTTGAATTATTCATCATTCTACCAAAGATTTAAAAGTTCTCTTTTATCAAAACTGAAATTCCATCTATAAATTGGTTTATTTCTGCATTATATATTTTATTCCATTGATCTGTTTATAGATGTCATTTATGTATAGTTTTAATTACTTTAAGCTAGGAATCTTGATGTCTAGATGTTCAAGTCATTCAACATTCCAAATATCTCCTTCTGCTATCTCTGTCCCTCTCTCCTTCCATTACTAAAATTAGATTAGTTTATTAACAGTTATCTTCTAAATAAAATTTAAAAATAACTTACAAAAATATTGGAACTTCAACAAAATATGATGGAGTTTATAGGCTAATTTAAAAAGAAATGTCAACTCTACTATATTGATTCATTCAAAACCCAAGTATGTCACGTATTTATTGATTCATGTTTTCTTTTGCATATTCTAGTAAAAATGTCATTGCTTTCTTAATATATGGTCTGGTTCATTTAAAAATAAATTTATACTTTTAGTTGCTATTTTAATGGGATATATTAAGATGTTAAATGAATTTCAATAAACTGATCCTTAAAATAAAAGTAAACTTGATGTCTCCATTGACCATCACCCAAAATTCATGCCACCTTCATAGATATAAACACTATCCTCATTGCAGTACACACATGCTCTACACTTGGTATTTTTCAAAGTGTGTGTGATATTATAATGCCATTATCATCTACAACTTACTTTTTTACTCAGCTATCAGACTCATTTATCAGTCTTTGTATAATGTGGATGAGCTGCTCTTTATTTAACTAATTATTAAGAAAATTGATCCTGTTCTGAGTAAATATGCCTACATTTTCTCTTGGCAACTATTCTTCAAATCAAAGTTGGTGTGCTTTACATCTAATTATCTCAGCTAGATCTAGATGTAAGCATATTACGTCAGTCTAGCCATTCAGAGTGTCGTGCAGTGTTGATCACAAATATTCAGAACCAATGATGTGCAACAAAGTCTGCTTGAGCCTCTCAGGGCACAGGGAGAAGCGTTTGTCCTTTCCCTTCTGTAATTCAATCCGAGAGGAAGTAGGTAGGGGTTATTAGCAGTCCTTTGCCTACCAATCACTTGATATTTGACGACACATACCGTAGAAAGGAAAGACCTGAGACATGGATAAAGACAAAAGCTGTAGTATTTTTTAAATTTTATGCTTATGAGAAGAAAAGAACAACCTATTTGTTTACAACACTTTAACCAACCTGTATAAAAATATGAGGACACTGATGCAAGCATGACCAACATAAAGGACACTGATTTTTGTTTTTTCATGTGCATTCTGAGGTGTCTATTATTTCAGGAATCTTAAAGGAGAAAATCAACAAGATGCTATTGTTAATAAAAGCAGATTTCTGGCCTTAGTCCTATTAGCAAGGAAGATCTAATGGGAAAAAGCAGAAACGACTGAATTTGGGATCCATGTTTTAGTAGATGGTTTTCTAATCTGTATTTTTTGCACCTAATTCTTTTCTTTAAGCCATATAATCACACACATTTGATAAATGAAATCACTTCTTGACTCTGTCTCTAAAGTAAATATAAAATTTCCCCAAATACCCAGATTTATTAAGGTAATGAGATGTATTGACATTTAAAAAGTATTATCAAGGGGCACCTGGGTGGCTCAGTCAGTTAGGCATCTGCCTTCAGCTCAGGTCATGATCTCAGGGTCCTGGAATCAAGTTCTGAGTTGGGCTCTCTGTTCAGCAAGGAACCTGCTTCTCCCTCTGACTCTCCTTCCCTCCCTCTCTCTCTCAAAACAAACAAATAAAAATGTATTGTCAAGGGTAAAACATAATCCTAGGTTTCTAATTCCTACTCTAGTATGATGAAAATACATATTGTATTTTATGAAACTTGATTTCATAAATTAAAGCTCAATCATTAAAACATTATTTTCATTATGGTTTTTGTTACCATTAGTCATAATTCAGGGAATGTCTTAGGTGATTTTGCTGGAATACAAGGCAAAGTAATGAAAGGCCACCAGAGGTAATACATGCACTACTGAAAAAGTTTTTATTGTTTCTACTTTCATATTCAAGGCAAACAGTATATGTGTGTGTGTGTGTGTGTGTGTGTGTGTATAAAGTTAACTGAAATGAAAATATGAAAACAATGTTAAAGGAAAAATTGCTCCGGACAAATTTAAATAGACAAAAAAAACTTTATTCAAGGTTTTTGCTTTGAAACAAAGGGTTGAAAAGCTGATGTAGGGAGGTTGTAGGACATTTCTGTTTGCCAGTTGCCTTTGCACAAAGAAAAAGCAAGCTTTGTCATATCTCTATGACAGGAGTTACTTTTAAAACTGGAGAAAGCCAGAAGTTAGGCTTCTGCCCTCCTACAAAAACTGGGAGAGAAAGACATCATCTTCCTTAATGATTACTCTTCAAAAGGGTGGTTCCCAGGACCCCATAAAAGACAGGTGTTCAGGGGTTGTAAACAGGCAACACCTGTTACTCTGGAAAAATTTCTCCTGTTTCTAAATATACCATGGTTTAGGGAGACTTGCAGGAGAACAGGCCTAACTTTTTTTATTAGAAGAGGTTTTATAAATTTATCAGCAAGTACACTAGGCAATTATTACCGTTAAGAGTTTTCACTAATCCTGTTTTGAATTGTAATTCTATTACTTCTCGTTATGCAAGCTTAGGGAAATTTATAGCACATACCTAGACCTTAGTTTCCTTTTTAGTAAAACTACCTAATTTTTAGGGTTCAGGCACGAATTTAAATAGACAATTTGAGCAGTGATTAGTTTACTATGTAGCATACAGTACATTTTCACTATTGATGTTTTTATTTCAAAGAACCCTTATGATTCTTTCCGAAATTTGGGGGCTGATAAGAGTGAATAATCTATAATGTCTATGAAAAAAATCACATACCTCAAATTCTAACTATTTCTAACATCGGAAACAAAAGTGACTTCTCTATATGTATCTGGTGAAAATAACTGCACGTTCAGTTTTTCACAACTGAAAGTCCAAATAGTGCCAAGGATGAAACTCACCACAGACTGGTTAGCTTCTTCAAAAAGCTTGTTGCCAACAGGGTTTTTTCTCAGAACTTAAAAAGTCCATATATACAATAAAATAAATTTGTTGTTATAGCCTCTGATCTATGTTTTGGTGCCCACCTGGATAAATAAAAAGTCCCTGCTCACAATAAGCTCTCAGTCTACTGGTTTAATTCATAACCATAGGCACCTATTACAATGACCTGAAAAGTAACTCCCACATCAGAAATGATCAAATCAGAATCTTATAAGAAGGGACACTTGGGTGGCTCAGTTGGTTAAGTGTCTGCCTTCGGTTCAGGTCATAATCCCCGGGTCCTGGGATAGAGTCCCTCATCGGGCTCCCTGCTCTGTGGGGAGCCTGCTTCTCCCTCTGCCTGCCACTCCCCTTGCTTGTGCTCTCTCTCTCTCTCTGACAAATAAATAATAAAATCTTTTTAAAAAAATCTTATAAGGAAGTGTATGGCATCAGTATTTTGGTATTGTTTAAAAAGATCCTGAGGAAATTTTATTTATTGAGGCTGGGACTAGATGGATGATTTCAGAGACTACAGTTTTAAAAAAACAGGGGGTCTGCTGCATTTACACCAAAAAAAATTATTATTCAATATATAGGACTAGCTAAAGTGCATATTTACAAAACTGGGATTTCTCTTAAAATGTACCTAGTAAAAGAAAGAAACCATGTAAGTAATATTTAGCATTCAAAAGGAGTTGCCAGATTCATTTGAGATTTATAAGGAATGATACCTCAGAAAATTCTATTTCAGATTTAGACATGCTATATATTTTGAGAATTGGGATAGGAAGTAAATCTGCCTTGTCCTGCTCTTTGATAAAATACCAAAAAATACATACAATGATTTCTTTACTAATTGAAGCTTAAATGATCTAATGAGTTGCCTATCCATGGACCATTTGAGAATTGTTCTTCACATTCTTTCATTTAAATTTTTACCCAAACTGTTTAGTTTGATAGATTTTTCCTTAGTTCTAACAATTGCTAGGATGTGTACTACTAGGATGTAGTAGTACATCATAGCTACTGATAACAGATCTGGAATCATAACTGAAGGAATGACTGTTCTATCATCAACAGAAAAAAGTATATAAGCACCTATTGATCATTTTAAATTGGCATCTCAAAGATGAGACATCAATGCCAATCATAAATTGTGAGCATTTTTGAAATTAATCATTCATTCTGCTTGTACTCCAGATATTTCCCAGAAATTAATATCTTAAGTAAGTTGATTTAGTAAAAATGTAATGAATACTTGATCCCTTATTCCCAAAACACCTATATTACTGAACATCTCAGAACTGAGACTTATAGAAGTAGTCAATAGATTACATAGTTTAATCTAAGTTAATTTTGTCCATTCTACAAATATATTTAAAGGATAATATTTTTGAAATTATATCTTTGATTTCAGTGAAGTTACTTAGCAAAGTCAGAGGCCATCATGCTGTAAGTTCTTTGTGTCTCTCTTTGAATAATAATATTGTATAACCAAATAAAGTCAGTGAAGTGTATACAATTATATTATCTAATGCTGTTTGTGATGCTTTAACACATGCTTCCTGGGAGCTAAAGAAAAATGTGTCCTCATTGTAGGAGTAATAAACACTGGCAATTATGCATAATTATGGAGATTAAGTTCCAATTAAGGCTCAATTTCAATAGTATCCCTAACCACAATTTTTTTCAAGTTTTTAGTGACATGAAAGAAGATCAAGATACTAATCCTCAAGATACTAATCTCTATTATGGTTAAAGATAAAATAAGTTTGATTAGGGAGTTCTGCATGTATTCCTGTATTCTAGCAGCATGGCTGGTTCAAGAGCATATCTACACTTGTATTAGTGTTTGCACAGTTAGTTCTAGTAGAATTTCAGAGCCCAGAAAGAGTTTTTATATCTCCAAACTACATTTACCACTTGAAAATATGCCAAAGAATCAGTTGTCCTTCTGGTTTACCTGCAAAAGTATGTCAGTTGCAATGTTGCCCAAAAGGCTTAAGAATATTTTCAGCTTAAACCTAATATTATCCTTTCAGAACACCAATGAACGTCTTTGTATTTTATATTGGTAATAAAAATAACATGATGACACAAAACAACATAAGAAAATGTATGGTACATCATTCCACTAAGGAGAAAGGAAAATAAAGTTATTTTCTTGTTTGCTTAAAAAAACAGCAGGAAACCTAAATATGATTGCTATTTTCATGTAAATCATTGCTGGAAATATCAAAATAGTATAATGATTTACATATTGTGATTTAAATTATTTTGTAAGTATTGGCTATCTATTATACTGCACCTTATTTATATAAACACTATTATGGTCATTATAGACATTATATTTTAATAAATTAACTTTTGTATACTTATTATGTTTTAGGCACTGTGCTAAATTGCTCTGCATATCTCCCTATTAAGTAACTGCTACTATTATCATTTTTTACAAGTGAGGAAACCATGGCATATAGAGTTTAAATAACTTGACCAATACAACACAGCTAGTGAGTGGTATAGCTGGGTTTTAAACGCATGTAATGGTCTTGCTTGCTTAACAAATTGCCTTATTCAGAGTGAGCAACCATATTGATTTAAATGTAAACATCTATTTAACTTTCTGTTACAATATTCTTTAAGCAGAAAGCGAATAGAAAGGGCTACACTATATGTTCCATAGACATGCCCAAACTTCACTCAATATTTAGAACTTGTCTAAGGAGAAAATAAATTAATTATAATGAATTGTCTACCTGGGGTTCTATGATCAGAACCACCTTTATAGCAAAAGGTATTTCTTGGTCTGCTTCTAACACCCTTTTCACTCCACTTTCTTACTTTTTTTTTTAAGATTTTATTTATTTATTTGACAGAGAGAGAGAAAGAGCACACACAGGGGAAGTGGCAGACAGAGGGAGAGGGAGAAGTAGACTCCCCGCTGAGCAGGGAGCCAGATGTGGGACTCGATCCCAGGACCCTGGGATCATGACCTGAGATGAAGGCAGATGCTTAACCAACTGAGCCACCAGGTGCCCCTCTACTTTCTTATTGTTTCCTTACACAGATTACTCCCCTTTGCCTATCACATGTACATACACATATCAACATAACACATTATCAACAAAAACATGGTTCGAAGCACAGGATAAATGCAAAAGAAAATGAAAATATTTAAATAAGAGAGTTGGAAGGATTCACAATTCTCTTTTCATAGACCCAGGTTAAGAGAATTATCTTCTGCCATAGTCTGACATTTATTTAATAAAAAAAAGTAAGGTATATTGTTCCTTTTATTAAAACAATTATGTTTTCGGGCGCCTGGGTGGCTCAGTTGGTTAAGCAACTGCCTTCAGCTCAGGTCATGATCCTGGAGTCCCGGGATCGAGTCCCACATCAGGCTCCCTGCTCTGCGGGGAGTCTGCTTCTCCCTCTGACCCTCTTCCCTCTCGTGCTCTCTATCTCTCATTCTCTCTCTCTCAAATAAATAATAAAATAAAATCTTTAAAAAAAAATAAATAAAATAAAACAATTATGTTTTCTCCTTAATGGAAACATACTGGAAAATAGCAAAGGAAATAAAAATTATATCTTCTTTATTTTTCCTGATGAATTTTTAAACTGTGAAGACATGTAACTATTTGCCACTCATAGCATATAGCAGTCAAGAAAATTGAACGTTTACACGGTAAAAAATTAATTAATTAACAAATGTTATAACATAGAAACTGACACTTCCTAAACAACATAAAGCCAATTATTCTACAATAGTAGGCATTTTGAAGTGCCTTTCAGGAATAAATTAAGTCTAGGACATAGTAGGATACCAAACAGAATCAATTATCTAGTAGCAATTGAAGTTAACAGATATGTGGAACAGATAGGGTTCATGCTTAATGGTCATCATTTTGTTTCAGTGCATTTTCTAATAATGGAATGAAAATAAAAGAGGGGTGTGTTATAGACTCAATGCTTGTGTCCCCTTTCAATTCACATGTTGATGCCCAAACCCACAATATGAAGATATTCAGAGATGGGACCTTTAGAAGATAATTAAGGTTGGATTAGGTCATGAGGTGAGGCCCTCATGATGAAATTAGTGGTCTTATAAAAAGAGACTAGATGAAAGGCCATGTGAGAATGCAGCAAGGAGGTGGCCACCTACAATCCAGAGAACTCTCACCAGACACTGATCCTGCTCACACATTGATCTTGAACTTCTAAGACCTGTGAGACCTTCTAGAACTGCAAGAAAAAAATTTCCATTGTTTAAGCCAACCAGTCTTACATTATTTTGTTATGACAAATTGAGCAAACTAAGACAGGGTGGTACAGTAAAGTTCAAGATTTTATAAAAATGCATTAATTTGGCTCTCACATTGAACTGATAGTAAGGCAGGGTGTAAAATCTTATGTGGGAAAAACATTTCCTTGTGGGAATGTTTCAATGTCTTATAGCTTCCACTGTCATTGGCATGAAGATCCATGGCTTTCTGATTTTTTTATTCTTTATGTGAATAAATATTTGTTATGATTATATTTTTCTTACCAGAAGCTCACAGAAATTTCTTTTATTTCATTCTTCTATGCCCAGTGGATGTTCCTTCTTGTAAATCTATTTTAAAAATTGTGTTATTACTCAGTGATGATTTCTTTGAATTTGGAAAATGTACATATTCTGTTGAACTTTACTTAATTATCTATTGGATGACTTATTTTCCTTTTGTTTGCTCTATTCTCTCACTATGGGATAACTCTTTTTAAAATATTGTTACTTCTGAACTGTTTTAATAACTTTATAGCTAATCTTAATAGGTATTAACAAAATTTTGATTTGATCATAATAAAGTAATATAGCATTTTACAGAGTATGTTTTATGAAATGTGAGGACTCAAACTCAAATGTGAGTTTTTAATGGGAATTATACAAAACAAAAGATTCAGAGTCCATGTTAGCTTGGGAAATGTGTCGCTGAACGAAATAATCACATCTCTAACTACAGATACTATCAGAATATTTAGGATACCATGTAATTTTTGTATGCTATAAAACATATACCTAAACAAACAAACAAAAACATATACCTATGAAAAATGTTTCCTTGAGAGGATATCTCACAAAACTAGTTCTTAATAGTAAAATATGGATCTAATGAGATCACCTTCACTTTTCTATATGCCTTCAGAAAGCTTTCAATATAAAACACCATCAATTTAAAATTATCTTTAAATATACAAAAAAAGGATATACTTTAAAATAAGAATAACTTAATTATTCAACTCAAAGGAATGATATATTCTGCTTCAGAATAAAAAGAAAAAGGAAAACAACAAACCTGACTGAAATAGCACATGGAGAGACTAACAACTCATTTGTTTAATAAACATTTAGTGGAAAACCAATGGGCTAAGTTATCAGACTCTAGAGAGCAAATATAGTCCACCACCTGAAGGAGTTCATAGTATGCTATCAGGCAAATCCCCAGTGATCATCCTAGTTTATACATGGTGTTTGTGGCACAAATATTTTTCTGAGCTCATAGAGGCAGACACCAACTTAGACTCGCTAAGTGACTCCGATTAATAATAAGTTTGTTGAGGCGATAATATCTAAATTTTGAACTGTGATTTGGCCTTTGTGTGTGAATGAAGAAGAAGATGGGAATGGAGTATGTAGATCTTTTACTCAGAATGAGAACTCCTTATCACATTAAATTTGGTCTAGAGACTTAGCTAAAATTTACTGTTCTTTTTTCTAGTCTACTTTTATAGCAAATACCCTCATCACTACGGAGAAGAGTTTTTGTTTTTGTTATTTTGTTTGCTTGTTTTGCTTTTTTCCCCCTCAGATAAGCAGTACTCAACATCCTGAAGTAGAACAGAGTTAAATGCAGATGTTCAAGTACCTTACTGGTTCAAAAGCAAACTTACAGCAATTTATGTATGGTGCTATTGAAGCTATTTAGAGTTCATTGGCTAATTGCTTTCACTCTGTACTTGTGGTAATATATTCATTAACTAAAGTTAAAGATTAACAGTTTATTTCCTATATATCAGGAAAAAATAATTAGTACTGTTTTGTTTTAAAAATAGAAAATTCTTCAAAAAGTCCAAATTAAAAGCCTTGTTATCTGTTCAATGATATTGTAAAAATGATAATTTACAAC
The DNA here is from genome assembly GCF_009762305.2 of Zalophus californianus. Classification (NCBI taxonomy): domain Eukaryota; kingdom Metazoa; phylum Chordata; class Mammalia; order Carnivora; family Otariidae; genus Zalophus; species Zalophus californianus. The sequence continues at coordinate 37,624,043 of NC_045597.1, forward strand.
ACTCCCCATATTCACTTATAGAAGCCTCAGAATATATCTTTTTCAATATAGGTTTTCAACAAAAGGTACAATTCTGTCCTAACATCTGAAAATGTTTCACTTCAAAGATGTATCAGGTACAGTCTCTCTGCCTGACCATGTTGTTATACTCAGCAGCTGGTTCTGTCAAAGTATAGTGAATTATGAAATTTCCATTTTTTAGTTCCCTTTTCCTGTTCTTTCACTACAGATCAGGGAACATTGGTTTGGAAGTACCAATCAATCACATCAAACACCTTTATTGAATAATTTATTTGTCTTTCCCAACCATGATTTGTTGTTGTTATTTAAATGTCTTCCCTGATAATCACTGTTATGAACTCTACAGATAAACTTTATTTGTAAGAATATGTGAAACATAATAGTTTTATACAAATTAAGAGAAATGATTTTTATGATGTGAAGTGTAGTATTTCTTGGAGGGAAAGGAATATTTGGAGGCATGCTATTGATTTATTGAGGTCATTAGAGTAATGAAATAACCATTGAAGAATCCATTATCTTTATATTTTATGCAGTTATGGGGGTACACAGATTAGCTTTATGACTTGGAAAATGTTTCATAATGCAGCATCAAGAAAATAGACTTATTTAAGACATTTTAATATGTCTTTGATATATCCCTTGCTGTTTAAACCAAGCAAAATTTTGAGTAAGTGAATTACATTTGTAAAGTAAAAAGACCAAATTAAATCTTCATTGGATTAAGATTACTTATTCAGGAAATTACATTTCTCAAGGCATGAGGCATAGCAGGGAGAAAGGTTTTATTTGTTGTAGACTTTCATTACTAGATCAGAATATCTAATGTTGAAAAATATATTCAGTAAATTCAAATTCATTTACATACTCTTTATTCTTAAATATTCCAAAGACAGTCATGTGTCTAGACTAAAGAAGATCTAGTAAAAGTTTCATATAATAATCCTTGAGTCTTTTGCTTTTTCATATTACTATTTACTCCTCATCTTGGGGCTTATTTGAAGCCAGAAGGGCAGAGCAGCATGGTTTCTCAGGCCTATAGTTCTTCTCATTCTGACAAATCAATATAAAATGTGAGCCTTAAACCTGATATTATCAACCACATTTTCTCAGTTTCACAGCAGGAAATAAAGTTATTTCAGAATCCAGGGCATCAAATGTGTAAGTGTTTATAGTAACATAATTTTGCCAGGCAAAATACTGAACTATTATTTTCTCATAATACTGTGGCTTAAAATAGTTGATTCGATGTTTTTGTAAGAATATGCTGTAAAGTATATATCAGCATGAATATATACTTTTTGTATACATACTAGTCAACAATATCTATTATTTGAATGTAGGTCAGTCTAGTGCAAACTGTAAAAGAAGTAAAAATATGTTTTCAATAGTTTACCTTTAATGGTAATATTGTTTATTCTATTTTTATTCACATCTTTTTTTTTAAAGATTTTATTTATTTATTTGAGAGAGAGAGAGAATGAGAGATAGAGAGCACAAGAGGGAAGAGGGTCAGTGGGAGAAGCAGACTCCCTGCTGAGCAGGGAGCCTGATGTGGGACTCGATCCCGGGACTCCAGGATCATGACCTGAGCCAAAGGCAGTCGCTTAACCAACTGAGCCACCCAGGTGCCCTTATTCACATCTTTTCTGACCCTTAGCATCCAACGCTATTGTAGACTCTAGCCTATTTGGTATTATTAAAACTCAACTAAGAAATCATTTGTATGAATTTTTAATAAAATGACCTCATTTTTGGTACAATTTCATTAAATTAAGGAGATATTTGATACTGAGTGGTTTTCTTTTATCCATATCACACTATAGCGATCATTATTTATAATGTATGTTCTAATTTGTAAAGCTCAATGTATGATTGTTAAAGTTTAAGGACTAGGTATAATGGTTATGGCAATATTTTAAGCCAAATAATCATCTCTCTAAATCTCTGCTTCTTTGACATTCTGAAAGGAAGCAGGGTGAATAACATCTTGCTGCTCAAATATTATACTGGATTTCAATGTCTTTCCCAGACACATTGTACTGGTGTTTCTCATACTGTGTGAAGGCTTTGGAGTAGTCTGGAATCAACTATGCTTGTGAATCTCAAGATCTCTATGACTACAGTGAGCCAGAAATGAGAGTCATTAAAAGAATGAGACATAGTCAAAACAAGAGGGGAAAATACATTTTAAAAATGCTAAATATTTCTCCCAATTCATATTCTCCAGTTGGACTGGAACAGAATGAATCTAGATTTCAAGGTTTGAGAGAAGGCTTGTTTGTTTTGTGAGAGGGTTATTATCACATCATCTAGAGATAAATGCATAATTTTAAATACTATATCCTGTAGCAATTCCCATTTCCTTTTTCCAAAACAGTCTCTAGGAATTTTAAGATGGAAAAGTTTTAGAATTGTGCTGAATGCTATGAATATTTTAGTGTTAAAAGAATTTCAGTGTCTATAACTTTAGATTATTGATCATTTATTATTTATTTGTATTTACATTGTGATAGCATATAAGATCTGTAATTTCCCCCCCAGCTATCCTGAGGAGTTGCTTCAGTTTATTAATTGGCTAATGTTCATGATATTTTCTTCTTTTAAGAGCAAAAAGCTTCTCCTTTTTAATTGTATGGCAAAAAACAGTACCAAATATATATAAAGGAAGTAAATCAATTTGTGAAGATTCTAGGTACTTTATCAGGTAGTACAGGTCTAGATGTTTCAAACGTCGTTTGTCATTTCTAAGGAGTGAATGAAAATATATTTAATGAAGAAGGAGGTTCAGTGAAGAGGAAGGAGAAACTTGAAATAGTATAATAGGCCCCAAATAAAGCACATGATTACTTCCTAGGTATTGAACCAAAGTTCAACATTCAACTAGCTCTCAAAGGTTTAACTATTCAGAAGGATGTTTATGTTGTGTGTCAGATTTGAATACATTGGAATCACTTCTTAGGCAAACTAGATTTTAGCTCAGTAAGCACTGGAGTTGATCCAGGTAGCTGGCACAAGGCCCCGAATAAATACACATTGAAGAGTAGTACACGGAAACAGCAACGTTAAATTAAACTTGACATTCTTAACAAAATGATTCATTATTTGTATACTTTGGGGAAATCTGATTTGTTCCCATAGTTCTTTTCCTTTGGTATTCTCAGCAGCTGGTGTAAAATAAAGTCTGTTTCTGCCACCTTAATTTATTACTCATAATTAATACTTATGAAAATACAAATACTTATAAATCACCATAATTTACTAGTGAAATTATTTAGATCATAATTAGAAGCATAATTTGAAATCACATTATTATGTAGCTATTAGCCATTTGAAAAAAATCCATTAACTTATATTATATTACATTGTGGTTCCCTAGACCATACCCATCTTTACGTAATAATGATGTCAAAATAGCACTAAAATAAAAAAAAAAAAATAGTACTAAAATATTTATTAAATTCACCTCTAGGGGCAATGCTTGCACTTCAGCCTCTTAAATTATTTCTGAATAATGTTTGAGAACCCCCAGAGAGTTATTATTCATGGATTCACATAGTATTCCTTTTTGATGCTCGGTGGTAAATGTCAATTTCCTCATCTAGCATACTAGAGTGACAATAACTATAGATACCAACAACAAACAACCAGGTATGTGGATGATGATTTAGTTTCAAGATGTCTGCCTGGATCATTGAGACAAATACTTCCCTCAAGATGAGATGTTTTCTCCCTAGTCAGCTGTACTTCCCATTGCTCTTTTTTCTTAATTTAAATTGTTTGATAGTAATAAGAAAAAGGAAGTGCCTTTTTTCCCTACCAATGGAATTCTCCATTATTTCATACCTACTCTTTATAAGTACACACCATACATCCCTGAATCTACAATGTATATGTGACTGTATATCTCTACCTTAAGTTAATGTATCTATATCATTATTGAAATACATATATATATAAAATGTAAACCAACTTGCTGCTAGACTCATTTTTGATCATTATTTTATACAATCAACATGATTAAAAATCATATATCTTTAATTACCTAGGAATATTTAATTTTTATATATATGAAAAAATATATATGTATATAAAAGAAAAGAGTAAAATCCTAAAAGGGACAGAAAAAATATGCATATATTATAATAAATAATTTGCTTTTATTCAAGAAAACATCCCTTCACATTACTTTTTAATGAGTCAGTGTATTTGAAAGAGGAGTTAGACTAAAATATGATGTACATTAATTCAGTTGTACAAGTATTCAGTCTTCATATGGAAACTGAAGAATGAAGATAATTAAAGAATATAAATGAGAAACCTATCAAAAGTCTCATAGCAGTATTTTATAGCATAAAATGAATTAAGTTGTTTCTATTTTAAGAGATCAATAGCAATATTTGAAAGAGACAGTCTTACTTAGCTCACAAGATAATCAACTTGCATATTGGTACAAAGGAAGACATTATTAACAATCAATAAGATTTTTTTAAATATTTTATTTATTTATTTGACAGAGAGAGACACAGCAAGAGAGGGAACACAAGCAGGGGGAGTGGGAGAAGGAGAAGCAGGCTTCCCGCGGAGCAGGGAGCCCGATGTGGGGCTCGATTCCAGGACCCTGGGATCATGACCTGAGCCAAAGGCAGAGGCTTAATGACTGAGCCACCCAGGCACCCCTACAATCAATAAAATTTTAATGTTTATTTTTAAAAAGAAAGGAGTACAGTGAAAAGAAATTTTCATAATTTCACACTTGTCATAAAATAATATTAATTTGCTGTTGTATGGGAAATAAGTTTCAATCCCCTCATTTTGAAGATGATATAATTTGGTCCTAATGTATTAAATGATTTATCTAGGTTCAGATACTTAACTAGTAATAGATAATTGTTGGTGTTCTGAGCCATGCTTCAAATGTCTTGACTTTTACTCTTAGGACATTTTTATCTATTTTGTTTTACATTAAAATAAACTATGATTTCAATAACTTTTTCTGGCAGTATTAAATTAAAGATAGACAAAGTATAACTAAGCTCACAGCTGAGTGCACACTTTATACTGCAGTGCAACGAAAGGAAAATAATTTTACAAGGAGAATGTTTAATTCTAGACCAAATAGTCATAAGAAAAATTTGTCCATGACAAAGGCACAGTACCAAAATATAAAGGAGTGATGAACTATTAATAAATGAATAAATATAAGTGTCTGAGTTAAGCCATACACAACAGCCCACATAGTTTCTCAAAAAAATGAAAAATAAAAAAAAGTGATAAAGCCATCACTAGGAATTGATAGAACTTATGTGACTTTACATTTTCACTTAATATTAATTAAAATATGTTTTATAAAGTAGTGCAAATAAGTTTTAGAATTAAATGTCAATTTGACGGTTGTTTTTTAAATGGGAACATCTGCTTGCATTCACTTGAGATCACCTTTTTGCAAGCTGCTGAAAAGAAATTGATTTAGAATTGAATTTTAGAGAAAACGTCCAAATAAAACAGTTGTGATACATTTAGGAAAGTCTTTTCAGTCAATAAATACTCCCTAAAGATATCAAGCACTTAGGCAAATCAAATGAACTCTTTTGTGACTTTAGGGAACCAAGAATTAGTTAATATTTTATTCAGTAGCTGACTTTGAGATTTTTAAAAACTCATTTTCATAATATATTTGATTTAGCAAACACATTTGTCTTCTAAGAAGACACTTTTTTCCTTTTTAGGAAAAAAGTGCAGCCAAAAAAAAAAGGAAATTAAGATATGATATGTAATATAAATCATTAGTCCACATTTCCCTAAGATTTTACAGTAAAAAATGGAAGTTCAAAGTGGGAAGAGGCTGTCAATGGTAAGCTAGTCTGGTTGGATAAGCTTAATTATATTTATATTTCTTTATATATTTCAGCAAATAAAGGATTATATTCTAATAAAAAGGATATATTTGAACAAAGTTTACTTTGTGTCTTATTTCATGTAATTTATCAATTCTGAGTTCAGTTTAAGATCAGAATGATGCACACATGTGAAGCAGAAAAGCTTACTAACATAGTCATCTTCATTCTAAAAAGTCATGGCATTTTTGTACATGAGACAAAAAATAACAACAAAATAATAATCCCTCCTTTGGGCCGCCTGGGTGGCTCAGTCGTTAAGCGTCTGCCTTCGGCTCAGGTCATGATCCCAGGCTCCTGGGATCAAGTCCCACATCGGGCTCCCTGCTCAGCGGGAGGCCTGCTTCTCCCTCTCCCACTCCCCCTGCTTGTGTTCCTGCTCTTGCTATCTCTCTCTGTCAAATAAATAAAATCTTTAAAAAAAAAAAATAATCCCTCCTTTGTGCAGTTTCTTTCACTGTAGGTTTACTTCCTGGGTTCAAGAACAACAGTAAACAGATTGCTCACTGCCTGTCATGAGCAATTATTTTATTATGCCTTAATAAATTTTATTTCTGTATGTACTAAAAAATGTGATATTATTATTTTCCAAATACTGTGTATAATTCAAGAGAAATTACAAGAGAAATTTCTTTTCTCTGATTTTTATTACCCAGTAGGAGTGGTCTAAAAATTCATTAGAATGAACGTTTTAATTATATTGTCCAAATCACCTAAAGGCTATCCTTTTTATCGTTTTGGTATCTGAATTTCTAAAATTGTGTGTTGCATTTTCTTATTATGGTCATAGCTTAGATTTGTCAATTTATGGTTAAAATTCTGAATTTTTTAGGCCATAGATTGTGAGAAAATATCATTGTACTGAGTTTGGGGATATTTGTATCTTTTGATAAAGTGTTCCTTTTATCTTTTTGTAATAATTTACTATTGATCTAAAATATTTTTGTCCATGAGTTCATTTTTTACTTATGTATATTTTTGTTTACATTTGTAAAAGTCTATGTACATACTCATATATGTATTTCCTTTTTTAACCCCTTTATTGAGATTGATATATAATAAGCTGTTATTACTTGATGCAGAGTTGTAGTACTTAATGAATTGGAAAATAAGTATACATCTATGAAATCATGACTACAATCTATGCCATAAACATAGCTATCATCTCCAAACAATCCTCCTGCCCTCTTTATCTATTACTATCATTATTATAATTTTGTGACAGGAACACTTAACATAAGATCTACTACCCTCCCAGTACTTTTTAAAATATGCAATACAACATTGTTAACTATAGGCTCCATGGTGTAGAATAGATCTCTAGGACTTACTCATCTTGCAAAACTGAAACTGATACCTTTGATTGATACGTTGTCACTCTCCCCTCCCCTGGACCCCTTACAACTATAACTCTACTCTCTGTTACTATGAGTTTGACTATCTCTGATTTCACATGTAACTGGTATCATGTAATATTTGTCCTTTTGTGTCTGGCTTATTTCACTTAGCATAATATCATTTATGGTCATCCATGTTGTTACAACTGGTGGGTTTCCCTTCCTGTTTAAGGGTAAGATTAAACTGCATGTATGTAAACTACAGACACTACATAAAATTAAAAAAAATCTTCTGTGCAGCAAGGAAAAATCAAAAGAATAAAAAACAAACAGCTAATAAATTATTCCTTTCATGTATCATGCCTTTGGTGTTGCATCCAAAAAGTCATTGCCCTGCTTAAGGTCATCTAGGTATTCTCCTATACAATCTTCTACGATTTTATAATTTCACTTTTGACATTTAGGTCTGTGATCTATGTGGGGTTAACTTTTATAAAGGTGTAAGATCTGTGTCTAGATTATTTTTCTTTTTTGCAAGTAGGTGTACAATTGCTCCAGCACCATTTGTTGAAAAGACAATTTTTGTTCCATTACATTGCCTTTGCTTCTTAGCTGAAGGTTAATTATAGTTCTACAGGCCTATTTCTAGTATCTCTAGTCTGTTTCATTGATATATTTGTCTATTCTTTCATCAATATCATCCTGTCTTGATTATTGTTGCTATATACTAGGTCTTGAAGTTGGTCAGGTAATGTCAGTTCTCCAACTTTGTTCTTCTCCATCAATATCAGGTTGGCTATTCCAGGTCTTTTGCCAGCTATCTTTATGTTTTTGATTACTAGTTTAATGCCATTCTGGTCTGAGGGCAGGAATTTTACGATTTATATTCTTCTAATTGTTTAAGATGTGTTTTATGGCCCAGAATGTGGTCTTTCTTGGTGAATGTGAGAAAAAAATGTGTATTCTAATGTTGGTGAATGTAGTAATCTACAGTTATCTTTTATATTTACTTGATTGCTAATGTTGAGGAATTCAACTATATTCTTACTGATTTTTTATTGCAGGATCTGTCCATTTCTGAGTTGAAGTCTCCAGCTATGATAATAGATTCATCTATTCCTCTTTGTAGTTTTATTGGTTTTGCCTCACATAGTCTGACACTGTGTTGTTAGGAGCATGCACATTAAGGATTGTTATACTTTCTAGGAGAATTTACCTCCACATCATTATATAATGCTGGTGTTTATCGCTGGTAATGTTCCTTGCTTAGAAGTTTGTTCTGCCTGAAAATAATACAGCTACTCCTGTTTTCTTTGATTAGTGTTAGCATGGTATATTTTTCTCCATCCATTTACTTTTAATCTATATGTATCCTCATATCTAAAGTAGGTTAATTGTAGACAAAATATAGCTGGGTCTTGTTTTTTGATCCACTCTGACAATCTCTTTTAATTGGTACAGTTAGGCCATTGATATTCAAAGTGATTATCAGATGTAGTTAGATTATATCTACCATATTTGTTACTCTTTTCTATTGCCCTTGTTTTTTGTTCATATTTGTCTTCCACTCTTTTTATGCTTTTTGTGATTGAATCAAGCATATTTATATGACTCCCTTTTCTCTTCTTTCTTAGCATATCAGTTATACCTTTTTATCCCCTCAAATTTCTTTAGCGGTTGCACTAGAGTTTGCAATTACACATTTAGAGCTAATTCAATGACACTCCACCACTTCATGGGTAGTATGAGTACTTTATAATAACAAAATAATCCTAATTCTTCCCCCTTGTCCCTTGTATCACTGATGTCCATTGTATATTTGCTTATATATGTATATATATAATATAACATGTAATTATTATATATACATATACCATATATAATATATACAAGCATAAATGAATATAATACTTAAACATATATAAGTAAATATATTGTTGATATTATTATTTTGAACTATTGTCTGTAGATCAATAAAGAATAAGAAAAATTAAAGTTTTTATTTTACCTTAATTTAGTCCTTCTATTCTCTTTCTTTTTTGTAGAACTGAGTTTCCAACCTAATTTTTTTCTCTCTAAAGATCTTTTAACACTTCTATCAGGCAGGCCTATTGGAACAAATTCCCTCAATTTTGATTTGTCTGAGAAAGTTTTCATTTCCTCTTCATTTTTGAAGGATGATTTCATAGGATACAAAATTCTAAGTTGGTGGATTTTTTTGTTTTTGTTTTTGTTTTCCTTGTTTTGTTTTGTCTCAACACTTTATTTGACTATCTTCTTGTCTGCATGTTTTCTGAGAAGTCAGAAGTAACTCTTGTCTTTTTTCCATTATAAGTCAAGTGATTTGGCTTGGTTTTTGTTTTCTCTGACTTCTTTCTAGTTTTTTTTTTTTTTTTTATCTTCAACAGTCTGTAGTTTGAAAATGATGTGCTTATCTGTAGTTTTTTGCAGTTATTCTGCTTGGTGTTCTCTGAGCTTCCTGGATCTGTGGTTTGGTACTGGACATTAATTTGGGGAAATTCTCAGTCATTATTATTCCAAATACTTCTTCTATTTCTCTCTTTCTTCTCCTTCTGATATCCCCATTTCACAAATGTTATGCCTTTTGTAGTTGTCCCACTACTCATGGATATTCTATTCTGTTCTTTTTTCAATTTTGTTCTCTTTGTTTTTCAGTTTTAGACATTTCTACGAGATATTCTCTGGTTCAGAGACTCTGCTCAGTCTACCAATAATTTTATCAAAGGGATTCTCCATATCTATTTCTGTGTTTTTGATCTCTAACATCTGTTTTTTGGTTCTTTTGTAGGAATTTCATCTTTCTGCTTACTTTGCTCATCTGTTCTCACATGCTGTATATTTTATACATGAGATCATATGAATTATAGCTGTTTTAAATTCCTAATAATTCCAACATCCCTGACATATCTGGTTCTGATGCATGCTCTGTCTCTTTGAATTAATTAATTAGTTAATTAATTAATTGCTTTTTGTATGTATGCTTTATAATTTTTTTCTTGACTGCCAGATATGATGTGCTGGGTAAAAAGAATCACTGTAAACAGAGTTTCAGTAATGTGGTGCTAAGGTGTGGGGGGGAGGAGAAGCAATCTGTGGTCTTGTAATTAGCTCAAGGACTTTAGGTAAGCCCATGCTTCTGGGCTATTAACTTTACAAGTGTTTCACAGTATTTCTTTTTCTCCCCCTTCAGATGGGAGAGAACAGCTAGAGTAAGTCAGAGTTGGGTATTTCCCTCTGATAATACAGTAACAGGTTAAGATCTAGTTACCTAGTTTCTCCCAAGGGCAAGCCTTGTTAAGAATAGAGTACCCCAGAATATTCAAAAATGGTTTCTTTAACCCTCTTCCTGTTGAAAGCAAGAGGGAATTTTCCCCTGATATTTACTGTGAGAATCTATTGGAACTCCTTGAGGTAAATTTCACAAAATTGTTGATGAACTGCTATGATTGAGTCCTTGTGGAGTTTTTAACTCTCAGAACTGTCCACACTGAGCTTCCAAAATTCCTCAAATACAGCTCAGGTTTTCCTACCTCTGCAGGTTATTCTAGGATGGATCACTCATGAGTCTTTGCTCAACTAAGTATGACTCCAATCCTTGGTTTATCCTGTGACCTCACCTTTCTTATGGATCTTAGAAGAGTTGTTGATTTTTTAGTTTGTTCAGCTTTTTACTTGTTAGGCTAAACTGGCAACATCCAAGCTCTTTATATGCTGAACTGGAAACCAGAAGTTTTTCCTTGCATTTTGCTCTATTCCTTTTAGACTTTTTACTACAATCTTGAAATGAATAGAGTGGACATCTTAGACTAGTTCCCAGTTTAGGGTAGAAGCATTTACTCTTCACCATTAAATATGATGTTATCTCTAGTTTTTTTCAGAGATGCTCTTCATGTGCCAGGTTTGGTATCAGTTATTATCAAGAATGGATGTTAAATTTTACCAGAAATGTTATGGCATATATTTAAAAATATCATATATTTTTCTTTATTTTGTGTTTCTTTTTTAGTCTGATAACATGGAAAATTACACTTACTCATTTTCAAATGTTAAATAAACTTTACAGTCCCATGATAACCCCCAAAAGAACATGTTATATTGTTAAAACAAAAAAAAAAAAAGAATAAAACTATAAATCTAAAAGCAAAAGACAACAAAACTATTTACAACTGAGCTCAAACATAAAGATAAAAATAAATGAAAATAAAGCCTGGGTGGCTCAGTCGTTGGGTGTCTGCCTTCGGCTCAGGCCATGATCCCAGGGTCCTGGGATCGAGCCCCACATCAAGCTCCCTGCTCGGCGGGAAGCCTGCTTCTCCCTCTCCCACTCCCCCTGCTTGTGTTCCCTCTCACTGTTTCGCTCTCTGTCAAATAAATAAAATGTTTTAAAAAATTAAAAAATAAAAAATAAATATATCTATTTAAGAAATATATTAATAATAAAGCACAAATGTACTTTGATGGTTTCTAGAAAAGAACGACATAAAATGGAGTTATTCATAAAGATTAAATTATACATATGAAAAATATAAAGGCAAATAGAAATTAAAGTTTGAATCATGGTTTTAATATCACATAAGGTAATACTCTGGTTTCTCTTCAGATCGCATAATATCACATAAGGTAGATTTTGGACTAAAAATCATTACATGAGACAAAAAGAATACTTCATGGTGCAAGAGACTGATTACCAAAGTTACAACCATTGTTAACATATCTCTGCATCTATAACATAACAATTTCTATAAATCAGCTAACTCAGGAAAAGAGAAATATATAAACATAAACCTGTGATAGAAGAATTCTATCACATATATCTGAAATCTAGAGAAACACGCCTATTTTCAGGTGTTGAAGACAATATTTGGAATCCAGTTAAAATGTTAGAGTCATCTACAAGTGAACTGCTACACTAGTTGAGAATGCCTTCAATGTAGAGTGTATGTAAAAGACAGTGAAGAAGAAAGTCCTCCCAAAGTATAAGACCTGAGATATATACATATATATCTGGTGTGCATTTTGTCTAAAGAGGAAATGGTCAATTATGTGGATCTATACCACTTGATATGAAGTGGCTAATAATTTGGCTAAATGATCAGGGAACAAGATCAGAGGATTGTACAAATATATGTGAGTGGGTCTGTTAGAAAAGGCACAGCATATAAAAGAGATTTTGTGTTCCGTTTGAATGTTCACTCAATACTGATGAGGTCCTTAATACTTGGGTGGTAAGGATGACTTATTTTATGAAAGTCACTAAGCCTCGGGACACCTGAGTGGCTCAGTCGTTAAGCGTCTGCCTTCAGCTCGGGTCATGACCCCAGGGTCCTGGGATAGAGCCCCATGTTGGGCTCCCTGCTCAGCGGGGAGTCTGCTTCTCCATCTCCTTCTGCCCCTCCCCTTGCTTCTGTGCGCACTTTCTCTGTCTCTCTCTCTCATATAAATAAATAAAATCTTAAAAAAAAGAAAGCCACTCAGGCTCTGTCTTAGCTATCCTAGCTTATGCTCAATAAGCTCTTGAACAAAGTATGATGACAAGTATGGAGGTATTTGCCTAGGTTCAACTAGATGAATTTTTTCTCTCCAAGGCTGAACTGTTTCCAATATCCAAAAGCCAAGATCAACTGAAAGTCCAAAATGATGTCATTTACCAGGGAAGCAGTAGATGGCTTTCATTCCCCCTGAAAAAATACTTCAATTGGACATAAATGTGTATTTTTTGCCAAAATGCTCTGATGGCTATGCCGTCTGTTGATTTAGTGAAAGCTTTGTTTGTATAGTGACCATAGGAAGGAGGCATGGAACAGATTCTCCCTCACTACTCTCAGAAGGAATGAACCAGCCCTAGTGAACCTTCATCTTGGACTTCTGGCCTCCAGGACAGTGAGACAATAAATTTCTGTTGTACAAGCCACACAGTTTGTGGTGCTTTTTATAGGAATCCTAGGAAACTAGTACAATAAACAAAAGCATGATGTTGTATCATTTTTCTTTTAAGTTTAATTATGAGTAGAAAGGTATTTAGGAATGCTGAATAGTGGGTTATTGCCCATTGATATTAATCACAATTCCTGCCTTTATAAGCTTCTATTCATACTACAGCTGATGGAAAGTTCTCTGGCCTGAAAGTTTCCACTTTAAATTTTGCCTGTTAAGAGACACTGTGCAAAGATTTGGAAAGTGAAGGAGAAGCCAGGTTTACCCCCTGCAGCAGTGGTAACTAAGCACATTGGCTTTGGCAGATGATAGATGTAAGATTTTGCTGGTAGGTTGTGGGCATCCCTGTCAAGTCCCCCAGCTGGTTGCTGCAGGCAGCTCATCTTATCTGCAGAGGCTCCTGGTGATATCTGCATTTCCTGGTTTCTTACACAGGATTTATGGATTCTTTGACCTTCTCACTTCAACATTTCTGATATTATTTTAGGACTCTAATTCCCTATATTACATTCCTGGTAGTTTGAAATACTTGAAGCTGTCTGTTTTCCTAAACTAAATGCACATTCCCTCAAACTTAATAAAAAAAATTAGAAATAGAAATCCTCACATAATCCAAAAATAATGAAAAACTTTATAGAATATTACTATAAAAGCAAAATTGTATGACCTTTAGAATGAAAGACCTGTTTTATTTTCCAAAGACAAATGCTAATTGATGTTCTGCTTATTCTAGCTTCACATTGTACTATAAAATTTTGTGAAATGATACATATCATACTGCATTAATGTGAGTGTCTTGTCAACTACAGGTTGCTAATTCAGAGAACACCATGGATTAAGCTCACTGCCAGGTCTCTATGTCTTCAAAGTGATGCTGACTTATAAATTAGAAAAGTTAAAAGAGATAACTTAGTTGGTTAGAAAATATTTTACATGTTAGATTATTTCATGTGAAACAAACTGAGACTGCTGTCAAACTGATTTTATCTTCTAGAAAATTATGCTACATTTTCTATCACAATACAGGCATTTATTATAGAAGCAAAGTGAATCTAGTGCATAGTTGTCATAAGGTAATAACTACTCTTGGGAATTACAGATACTTAGTTAAGTTTAGTATCTTTTACTGCCTTAGGGATGTGGTTATATTATGACAAACAGCCCTCATCATTTCTTTTTCTAAATATATTATTAGTATAGTATTTTAATACTATTAAATTTTAAGTTTTAATTCCCACATTGGAGGATTCGAGCTGTTAAAACAGTTTAGAATGGCTCCTAAACGCTTTAGTCTTGCTATGCCTTACTGCTATGCCTTTCATAGACTGAGCAGTACAGGGACATTCTGTTAGCCTAAATTCTCAGTCCTGGCTGCTATGTTTTCCATGAACTACATGCTGATAAGGTTCAAATTTGTTTGGGGAGTTATGTTCAAGCTGAATCCCTAAATGGTACATATATTCAGGATTAGAAATAGCTGCTATTAAAAACTCATTTTCCAAATAATTCCAAATTGATAATGCTAGGACATACCTGAGTGAATGATGATGCTGCATTGTTCAGACCTCCATTAAGTCCATATTTTGTCAAAGCAAGTACTCAATTGTCTTCAGGACTTTGTATTAGGTAAGATAAGTCTATGGGTTTGCATATTTATAATTAAAGCTGATTTGTTTTAATCCCCGCCACAGAAAGTCCCATATCAGATGAGTATGTTTAGTGATGTTGTAAAAATAAAATAATTGGGCAGGTTCCTAGTTCCGGAACCTTGAAAGTCAAGCAACCGCAGTACACTCTTTCTCTCCCAGTGAATTCAGCTATAAAACCTAAACAGAGCACATGGGGGGAGTAGGTGAGGACTCCAAAAGGTAAACAGTAGCAGACATATTCAGAAGATCAGAGTTTCAAATGTCATTGAATAATTATTTTGCTCTGCTTTTTCTCACTCTGGTCTCAAGGCAATACAAACACTAGACTTGGACATTAGCACAGTCACAGAGAATGCCAGAAGAAGCTTCTGGTTCAGGCTTAATGTGCAGGAAAGGATTCTTCTGGCAAGGACTGTAGTGACAGTCAGGACTCCTTACAAGGGGAAAATCGTCTTCAATTCAAAAAACTATATTACCAGATATTAGGATAAGCCCCACTGATGTTTCTTTACCTCTGTCTTTCTGCACGTGTTTCAGAATGGAGATGCAGTCAAGAAATTGTACATTGGTGGGGAAAGGGGGTAAACTGAATCCCAGTTTTCTAGCCGAAGGACATAAAAGGGGATCTAGCTAGATGACAGGAAGGTGACAGACAGGGAGGACCCAGGGAAATTAAACTCTTGGTTCATCCTTAATGAAACATGTATGAATCTAATCCTAAAATAGTATGAAAATATTTTAAATACTAAGCGAAGAGATAAATTACTGTTCAGTTCCTAAAAGTGGCTACTGGCTGGTACACATATGGAGCAAGTCAGAATAGCACTGCAAACTCTTTGAAAATTGACATAACATTAAAACCAAAACCCACAGTAGCCTAAAAAGAATGTGTCAGCCAAATGCAGCCATGTTGACTGCCAGCTTAAGAAAAAAACGAACAAACAAAACACTTTCCACAGAAATTAAACAAGATTTAATGTGTCATATCACAAAATTAAAAAATGTCTGTGGTATAACCAAAACTTATCACCAAAAGAAAAACCAGGAAAATCTCTACAAATAGGGCGCCTGGGTGGCTCAGTTTGTTAAGCGACTGCCTTCGGCTCAGGTCATGATCCTGGAGTCCCAGGATCAAGTCCCGCATCGGGCTCCCTGCTCAGCGGGAGTCTGCTTCTCCCTCTGACCCTCCCCCCTCTCATGATCTCTCTCTCTCTACCTCATTCTCTCTCTCAAATAAATAAATAAAAAAATCTTAAAAAAAAAGAAAATCTCTACAAATATCAGAAAAGAGATGATCAAAAGATGCCAATGACAAGAAAATATTAATGGTGAAATTCTTTGAAAAATAAAAATATTAAATTAAAATAAATTGAATTAAATATAGCTATTTATAAAGTGTCCCAACAGTCACTGAGGAAGACCATTGAAATAAACAAGGTTAAAAAATGCTAACAAAGAAATATATGTATTGAGATGACAAGGCAAGAGTCAATGACATTGAAAGATATTAAAAATAATTTAAGTAGATGGGGTGCCTGGGTGGTTCAGTTGGTTAAGTGCCAGACTCTTGATTTTGGCTCAGGTCATGATCTCAGGGTCATGGGATCTAGTCCTGTATCAGGCTTGCACTCAGCATGGAGTCTGCTTGAGAGTCTCACTCCCCCCTCCCTTTGCCCCTAACACCCTCCCTGCTCACACCCACACTTGTGTGAGTTCTCTCTCTCCCCCTCTTAAAATTAATTAGTTAATTAAAAGATCTTAAAAAATAAGAATTATGTCAATATCACATCCTAGGGAGGATGCAGAGCATACAGAACACTACGCTTAGTCTACTGAAATGAAAAATTATACAGTTAATCTGGAAATAGTTTGGCAATTTCTTTTATAAAATTACACATACCATATGAATCAGCAAACCTACTTAACAAGATTTAACCAGAGTAGTGAAAAGTTATACTCACATAAAAACAAGTAAGCAAATGTTGATAGAAATTCTCTTTATAAAATAATAACCTGGAAACAACCCAAATGTACTTCAAATTGTGAATGGAATGGATAAACAAAATGCAGTACATCCATACAGTGGAATAATACTGAGTAATCAAAGGGAATATTTATGTTTAGGTACATAAAGTCGCTTGGCTCCAAACAGTAGGTTTTACTGATATGCACAACTTGTATGAATTTTAAAGACTAAGTGAAAGAAACCAGTCTCAAAAGTCACTTACTGTGTGATTCCAGCTCATGACTTTCTCACAAAGACAAAACCAAATGGCAGATAACGAATCAATGCCTGCAAGAGATTAACAGTGGCGCAAGTGATTGATTACAGAGGGATAACAAGAGGGATACTTTGGAGGTGATGAGACTATTTTGTATCTTGATTATGGTGGTGTTTATATGAATATACATACATGTCTTAAATTCATAAAACTGTACGCAATAATGGAGTAAATTTTACCGCATATTATAAAGTAATGTGATATTAATTATATGTGATATCATTTTATTATGAGTAATCTAAAGACTCAATTTCCAAATTAATATTTCAGCTAGGATCTCTTTTCTGAATTTCACTCTTGAGTAGCCAATTATCTGACCTCTCTAAGGTCATGGGACTGGGGTGCTCCAACATTTATTCATATAAAACATATGAACTCTGAATTTTCAAACTACACTCCCCATTTATAAATTTCCTCCATTCTTCTTCAATTCTGAAAAGAACAATATCGCTACGCAAAGTTACATTATAGAAACAGTAAATCCATCTTGGTATCTAGCTCTCATCTCACATTGAATCAAACACCAGATTTCTCTGGTTCCACCTTCATTTTATGCACACACGTGCACACACCAGCATACATGCGCGCACGCGCACACACACACACACACACACTTCTTTTCCATCCCCAGTATTTATTTTAGTCTTAATGACCTATAGCTCTTGCCTAGAGCCCTGTAACAGGTTTTTGTATCTTTTTGCTTAATCTCTCATTCTCTTTAAATCTATTTTTTAACCAACGGGCTAATGAATATTTTAGTAGTTTACTTGGACATTAGCTTGCTATAGTTTAAAGTCTTTCAATAAATTTGTACTTGGATTTATAATATAATACACATACACACACACACACACAAAGTAAGGGAGCTATGAACTCTTTTTCTTTTATTATTTTTTTATTATGTTATGTTAATCACCATACATTACATCATTAGTTTTTTAAATTTTTTATTGTTATGTTAATCACCATATATCACATCATTTGTTTTGGTGTAGTGTTCCATGATTCATTGTTTGTTCATAACACCCAGTGCTCCATGCAGAATGTGCCCTCTTTTATACCCATCAGGAGGCTAACCCATCCCTCTAACCCCCTCCCCTCTAGAACCCTCAGTTTGTTTCTCAGAGTCCATAGTCTCTCATGGTTCTTCTCCCCCTCCGATTTCCCGCCCTTCATTCTTCCCTTCCTGCTATCTTCTTCTTTTTTAAACATATAATGTAGTATTTGTTTCAGAGGTACAGGTCTGTGATTCATCAGTCTTATGCAATTCACAGCACTCACCATAGCACATACCCTCCCCAATGTCTATCACCCAGCCACCCCATCCCTCCCACCCCCTACCACTCCAGCAACCCTCAGTTTGTTTCCTGAGATTAAGAATTACTCATATCAGTGAGGTCATATGATACATGTCTTTCTCTGATTGACTTATTTTGCTCAGCATAACGCCCCCCAGTTCCATCCACGTCGTTGCAAATGGCAATACTGCATTCTTTTTGATGGCTGCATAATATTCCATTGTATATATATATATATATATATATATATATATATATATATACTTCTTTTTTAAAGATTTTATTTATTTATTTGAGAGAGTGAGAGCCAGGGCCAGAGGAGAGTGAAGGGCAGAGGGAGAAGCAGACTCCCCGCTGAGCAGGGAACCTGATACGGGGCTCAATCCCAGGACTCCAGGTTCATGCCTTGAGCTGAAGGCAGACGCTTAACTGACTGAGCCACCTAGGTGCCCCAGGAGCTATGAACTCTTATATGACCTTGTTCATGCCAGTTTCTCTGGTCTTGTTTGGTACAACTCTCTTGGTTACTACTAAGTAGGCTCTTGAATTTCTTTCTTTTGTTTTCCTGCTTAAGAGGAGCTCTTGCTCTCTATTTGTTAATTTCAAAGCCCTCATCATGTTGGACCCTTTGTCTGTATCACATTCTATACGTCTACTATGTAACTGTTATTCATCACAATTTTGTCTACCAAAATAGCATCTTCTGGAAAAAGCCTTGACTCCTACCTCCCAGAGAATTAATTATGCTCTTTCATGCTTATCAGTTACTTCCTTCAGAGCATTATGTCATTGTAGAATTATATACAATCTTGTGGATTTTTAAAATATCTGAAATATTAGTGGCCAGTAAGTTCCAATAAGACAAGAATCACAAATTCTTGTTTTACCATAACTCTAGCCAAAGTATCTGAAATCCTCTGCATTTAATAGGTTTCTAATATTAAAGTTAATTAATAGATGCATTTTAAACTTTTGATTACTTTTGTAACAAATTATCAATATTGTGTTTCTTTGGGAAAGACAATAGTATAGCATATTTTGTCATTTATCTAATGTAATTTTGTTAAATATGAGTTGATATTATAAATAGATTAATACATATATTTAAATATGCTAAGACTCTTGCCAATAATGGAACTCCTGAGTGTCCATGCATTTTCAATGAATAAATGCTTCTGTGCTGCAGTTTTCTTTAAATAAAATAATCTAATTTTTATGATATAAAAAGACTCATAAAAGTGAGCAATTAGGCTAAAATACCTCTGTGTTTAGTTCTATATATCCATGTTCTTTTTATTTTGTATATAGCATGTCATAATGACATATGGTATAAAAATGGTCAAAATGTTTTTTAAGTTCAAACTGGAGAATTAAGTTATCATGCCTCAGTCAAGAAGGGCAGTATATTAGTGAGGATATTATGTTTTAAGTAACATAAAACCTAACTCAACGTACATTAAACAAGTAGAGCATTTAATGGCACATGTTACTAGAACATTTAGAATTAAGACCTTCACCTGGAAAGGTAAGAACTTTCCAGGCTTCTAGAATTGTGTTGAGTGGTTCAATGCTTTCACCTCCCAGGCTGTTTTTTTCTGCACTTCGCCATTGTTAACTTTAGCAAATAACTGGCCTTTATTTTTCTCAAGGTACTAAACCAATGCAGTGGCATTACCTCCTTGCTAATCCAAGAGAGGGGAAGATAGAGGGAAAGAGAAGAAGAGGGAGGGAGAGAGGTATAGGGAGAGAAAATGACTCTCTCCAATCAATAACAGTAATATTAATAACAATAATAATAATAATATACTTGGGATTCACTGTGATGGGTCCAAATTAAGACAGGTATCCTTACCTAATCCAAGCACATGTTTAAGGGAGAACCTTGGGTTAACTAGGTGACAAGGGTTATGGATTAATATTTAATACCACAGGCTAATGGGGGCCTCTCTTAGACCGGGGGGGGGGTGAATTTCATTTCAACTGTGTGACTGCTATCCAATGTGGGTGTCACTTCAAAGAAAGAAAATCTAAGGGCTGTAGGAGGGAAGAAGTCAGTATATAAATGCTAAGAAGTCAGCCTGGGTAGATCAAGCTGCTTATAACAAATCACAAATAATCATTTAAATATTTGATAAATTAGCTAATGAAATACTACATGAAAAACCCTTAATTATATTTAATAAAAATGGTTTCAACATGCAGCCATCTATTTTTTTTTAAATAAAGCCTTCATTAGGATAGCAACTATTCAAATACATTTAGTTTCAAAACCTATGAGTTTTGACCCTCAAGATGATTGCTTATTACTTATAAAAGTTGGATTTTCTCTTAAAAATTGCATCAATATAAAAATCATATATTTGCTCTATGTTCAAAACTATTATGGATAAGAGTACAAGAAAGTAAACATATTATATTAGGTAAAAATGGCAATAATATTAATATCTTCATCTCCACAAACATATTTCCATTGTACCATTATTATGGTCTATCACGTACAGTTCTACTTCATGTAAAATGAATTACATCACAGACATTCTTGCCTCAATGAATCCTTAGAAAATGATAAAGAGCAAAAGATACCTTAAAATAAAAAGTGTAATTACACTTGCTCTAATTTTGCTAGAGTAGGCTTTTTATAAAAGGATCATTGCTTACACAAATAATCCTATCTACTAAATCTAATTAACTCTATAAGAAAGTTTTATTGTACTCTTTTATGTACAAGAAAGACTATCCCTAGCAATGATTTGCATGATGCATATAAACAAAGATGATGGTTCTAAGATTCTCTCCAAAACAATGAGAGATCTGTTCAATACACATTAAAATAGGACCTTTTGTAGAATTAATCATTCAACACTTTGTTCGGATGGCTGTTCTTTCGTTCATGCTAAAGACAGGAGTATGGCGTAGCAGTTGTTTGCCTTAAAAGTTTGTAGATGTTGGCCTCACATGCACTTCAGTTTTGTTGCTATAGCAATCGCTACAGGGAAAAAAAATAAAAGAAAATTAATCTGCTTTACAGTTTAGGTTCCTAGAGTGCACCCACTATGTGGTAAGTGCAATAATTAAATCTTGTTTACTGTTTCTTTTAAAACCTTTGATGTACCTGATGATATCATCACCGCCTGATTGATTTTTTTAGGTAAGGAAAACAACCAAAATTAATTGCCCTAATCTTCACTCAAGGACAACACATACATTTTGTGCTGAAACAAATTGTGTGTGCATGTGTGTGTGTTTTTTAGTTCATTTTTAAACAGCTGGAGATTTTGAATTTCCTTTTCATTTTATTTTCTGTATTATATGAAACACATTCTCAGGGATGGAAAAATTGTTGTAATCCAGAGGTTGAGATTTTGAATGTGAAGCTTGAAATGGACAAAGGATTTGCTCTTAAATTAACACAATCTCCCTCCTGATACCAAATGACAGTAGGAAAAGAAAATTCTTTTCATCTCAAGAAGCTGTATTTAAAGGAAGATATAGTTTAAGGTAGACCGGATATATTAAATTCTAAGAGGAAATAATTCTAAAAATTGTTTTAATTTTTTTTTAATTTTTTAAATTTATGCAAGAGTTAATACATATATTAATGATCTATAAAGTATTATGCAGGACACTTCCAGAACAACAAAAAGAAAAATAACTTAAAAATGTATTATTAGTCTTTATATGACTTTGTCGCTATTGTCAGTTTAACATGGAGATGAACATTTTCACATATCACATCATAGGCATGAGTTTCTACTGATTAATCAAAGAAAAAAGTCTGTTTTTAAGAAAATAATCAACTTTCAGTAGCTAGCTTTGATGCATGCTAACATTTACTATAATTACCTAAAACCAACATGAGATGTTCTTTCAATCCTCCCATTAATTGTTTTACTCATTCTTAATTGCCAATTTCCTTTTATACCCTTGAACAATTATTCTTATTTTTGCCACTATCCTGTTAAATTTATATCCCTCTCATTTTATAAACAAAATGGAGAGTATTACTTATGCAATTTCCTAATATTTGCTATATTACAATTACACAATTTTTATACCATGCCCATTTTATGGGTCCTTTCCTCTAGTCACTGGAAGTTCCTGCTGCTTCAGGGCAATCTTTGCACCTATTATTCTTAACTCTCTCTCTCTCTCTCTTTTTTTTTTCCAGAAGGCTATAGATAAATGCAAATCTCTTCTATTACCCCCTCTCAATTTTAATCCTGTCTAACTACAATGTATATTTTTTGCTTTATCATACATATTTCTATTAAGATAATGTTTGCTTCTAAGTCCCTGAAGAAAACTGCATGCCCCAGATTTTTGTGTTTTCCTTAACAATACTAAGTATACTCCCCCTTAATACAGAGTAATTTCTGTTCATGCCTTAAGCATTATTTGAAAATCTCTGCAACCATTTATGTACCTCTCCTCAGTTTGACTAGTTATCCAGGTTAATTTAAAGTTTACATAAAATGATTGCTTTTTTTTTCTTTCTCCTGAACTCATCCTTAACTAGAGGTAATTTTTATTTATTATTTTTATTTAACTCTTGCCTTTCCTTGTATAATCTCCATTCTATGCTCATTTATTATAAACCCTTCAGCTAAGGAGAAAGTTTTTAATATCTTGTATTGAAAAAGCCCTTCTCCACTAATATACAAAACGGAATCCGATCCCTGAGAGATCTGAAAAAAACTACAATAATCCATAGATTGGCTTCTGAGGCTAACTTCTATTTTTTTCTTATTAAGAAACTGATGATAACAATGAGAACTTATCTTTCAAACCAGCACACTTTTGGAGAGAGACAAATACTCTTAATAGTAATGTGAAAGCAACAGATTAACATCAGGAAGTAAGATCATCCTATAATTCTGAGCCTATTTTAATTTTTCTGGGTCTAGATATTCTCTCAGACATTTTTCTTGGTCAATGAGATTTGTGCTGGGATTCCCAGTGCGAACTCACTGTACTTATTACAATTATTTTTTTCTTGCATGTTTTTAAAAATTTAACTTTTAAAATATTTTTAAGTCAGATGTAAAAACAAATTCCAAAAAGCAAAGACACATATATCATGGTGTTTACTACACAACCTCAATAAGCTTGTTTGGAGTATATCATGGAGAAACTGTGCCCCATAGGGTTAATGAGGTTGAGACTAACAAAATTTAAAGCTTGTTTTTCAGAGAACTACTTCCCCCTAATCAGCTATTGTGTCTTTTCAGACCCCACTAACAAATGCATTAGCTGTCTCTGCAGAAGCTTGACTCAAGGTCAACTGATTCAGTTCCAGCCTATAAACTACCAAGGCCCTTCATTCCTTATCCAAGATAACAAGCCCAAGACCTTTTTTAGTTTATACCAGCCCTGGGGTGGGGGCATGCTCATAGGCCCTGATCCTTGTCCTAAAAGAACTTCCTGAGGTGAGGGGCTGAATTTTGCCTTGCTCTGATATTAAGTCTCTACCCCAAAGTGAACATGGGATATTTGTTACATATATGCTCAATGAGCATGCTCCATCTTTCCTTATGACTATTCCCCCACCCTTTTCATCAATATGTATATAATCTCAATCCCGATGATTATAAAAACTTGTTCCCTCCCCATTTGGGGAGGTGGATTTGAGGCTTTTTCTTTCCTCTCCTGCTTTGGCTGCCTCTCGAATAAACCCTTTCCTAGCTGCGTAGCTGATGTCTCAGCGATTAGTTTTTGTTGTGCAGAGGCAGATGGGAGTCATTGCATATAACAGTTATTAAAATAACTAAATGAGGAGATCATTAGAGTGAAGTGTCTCTGATACCTTCAAAGCCTAAGTAAGCAAAGTGAAATCTTAACCAGAATAAGTAACAAAAACTACCTTGAGGTTATGAAATCCAAACCCAAGAATAACCAATCACAACCAGCCAATTAGGCTTTCCCAAATAGGGCAGTCTCTTAAACTACAGTCAATCATATGATGGCCTTGATTTGCTTCTGCTTCTTTATAAAAGAGTTTCCCCTAGTTCCTTCAGTGGAGTGGTCCTAAATATTTTTGGTTTGGTGCCAACCTGTTTGAAATCCATGTTTGCTCAAATAAAGTCTTGAGAATGTGTCTCAGTTCATCTTTTAACACAACATGCCTCATATACAAGATCATACAAAATGGGATGTGATGGCTACTTATAATAGTCTGCAATACTCTAAATGGAAGTGAGAAAGAGTACCATTCCAGTGATCTTGCTTTAATTTATTGTTCTCTTTGGGGCACAAATGCCAATGATTTTTTTTTTCCATTATTCAAGGGTTTTCAAGCTTTTAGATCCCCCCCAAAAAATTTCCAATATTTATGTATTGTTTTTATGAGTCTTCTGACTGCTTCATAAGTATAACTAGTTAGCTACACATTTGCAAACAACACACACACTCATATATAAGCATATAGAGATATTCTTATGTTTTTACTTATATATGTGTAAACTGATATAAAACAGATCCATATATTAACATCTCTGAATTTATATGACAATGATTCATTTTTTATGTGAGCAAATGTTGCTAAAATAATATTACAAAATAATTAAATTAAATATGCTTGTCCAGTTTCCTAACAAATAAGAGTTAGTTTTTCTTTGTCAAACATACTAATGCTATCATGACAAATCCAAAACTTATATAGAGACAAGCTGTCATGTTTTATTTTTTAATTGGAGAAGAAATAAGGCAATGATATAAAATGTAATAAATTTATCCTTTAATCTATATAGATGGTCTTTCATGATTTAAAACTTTATAAGATTAATGTAACAATATTATATTTTAATCTGTGAGAATTTATGAAACTATACAGTGCAAATACTAAATGACTTTTTTCCAAATGTTTATGAGATTAATATTTGTTTATCCAATAAAACTACTTATAAGTGTTCAGATACTTTATTAAGTACGAACAATTTTTATATCTCAATTGTAAAACAAAGTAGTATGATGTTCTGTTTTAAGAGGAACCAATTGATATAAAAATAGAAGAAAATCACATTAATGTTGAAGAAGTATAGTTAATTACAAGTCGCATACTTAAATACATGGTAGATTAATGTCTACGCTTACTACATTAGTCATAAAATGTTATTTGGAAAAATATACTGGAGTCTAATAAATCTTAAATCAAATAATAAAAATATTGTCATCAGAAGAAATACTTGAACTCCAATGGTCAATCACATATTTATGTAATATCTGAAGTATGCTACCTATTGTATTTAAATTGAAATCAAAGTAAATTTGATAACAAATTCACTGTGTTTTAAAGAAACAATGGAAACAAATATCAGAATTGTGCCTACATGAGCTCAATCTGTGGATTGTGCAGATTGGATGTATCCATGCTGTGGTTAGAATAATATTAACTAATTCCCTTACAAAAATGTATTCATCAGCATCATGAAAGCACTTATTAATTCTCCACACACCTTACGTTAATTCTTAATTAGTAACTAAAAATGTCAAAGCCAAATGGGAAATGCAGTACAAATTAAAAATAAATGAATTATTAGCATTAGTCACCAAAAGAAAACCAGAATTTTTCCTTATTAAATGGTATAGGGTACTGCTAACATTCATCATGACTTTAATTATGTTTGGATTAGTAAATTTATGATAATTTTTCTAATGGTGGATTATAATTATGTATGAGTTGGTGATAAAAATAAGAAAGATGATTTGTTATATGAAAATAGATCAATCTGAGTATCTACATATCCATGTTAATTTTCTAATAAAAACCTTGGAGATTAAGTAAACTTCTGCATACAGAACACCATTTTGAAAAAGAAATAAATGCAAGAAGCATTTAAGGAAGGACTAAGTCTATGTATTTGAATTCAATGCTCCTAAACATTATAAATGTACACTATAGGATGTATTATATTTGCCCACCTGAATAAATGTAATAATTTAACTATTTTAAAGTATTTTATTAGCAGACACAGAGAGGTGAATTGGCTAAAAGCCAATCAGTAAATTATACTAGGCATGAAAAATGGGGAAAAAACAAACAAGGCAAGAAAACTAACAGCAAAGGAATAAATCTTGAACATCTTAATATATCTGTAGTTTCTAAAAACAGTAAACATTAAATGTGCTAAATACAAGTGTATTAATGCCAGAGAAAAAGAAGTATATTGTATACACTTTCAATCTTGGGCTAGGAAGGCCTTTTGGTACCTGACATACAAAACAGAATTTTTGAAGACAAATACTAATAAAATGGAATGCAAACGAATATTGAAAATGTATGTGGGTAAAAAAATGTATTTAAAAAGGCAATAATCAAAAAAAAGGCAATAATCATTCTGGGGGGAAATGTTGCAATGAATTGCTCACAAGAATTTACATCATTAACATATAGTTAAGTCATATAAAAACATTTGTATATTTGTTCATATATAATTTACTTCAATAAAAATATTATGTATCTACATATATCTACATATATGCACATATATCTGTCCACATAGAAAAAACAAAATCAGAAGTGCACATAATTAATAAAATAAATATAAAAGCCCAATAAACAATTAAAGATGATAGATTTTCATATATGCATTATTTATTAGATTTTATTTAAATGAGTACATCATGTTAATAGAAGAATCAAGCTCTAGAACATCATGGTAAATATTGATAACATTTACCAAATTCATTATTATATATGCATATGCAGCATCAGGTTTTGCAAGCCGTTCACATGGAGTGGCTATTTATTAAAATCTCATCTAATGAATTTGCAGTTTTCAGTGTACTACTTTGCACTACTTTGATTGAATTTACCGCTAAGTATTTTATTTTACTGATATTGTTGTAATGGCATTACTTTAAAATTTTTAATTTCATTTGTTCCTGGTATACAGAAATATGATTAATTTTTGTATGTCAATCTTGTATCCTGAGACCTTGCTGGTACAAGGGACTTATTAGTTCTAGTAATGAGGCAATTTTACAATTTTAGATATCCAGGGTCATGTTGTTTGTGAATAAAAACAGCTTTATTTCTTTCTTTCTGAATGATTTTTAATTGGTTTCTTGACTTTTTTTTTTTTTTTTTTTCCTCTACTGCACTGGGTAGAACCTCCAATGCAGAGTTGATCAGAAGTGACAGGAGTGAACTCTTTGCCTCATTCCCAATTTCAGAGGAGAAAATCATTCTTTCACCATCTATAGTAATCCTAATTATAGGTTTTTCCATTCCACTTTATCAAAAAACGACAGTTCCCTTCTATTCTTTGTTGCAAATTTTTATTATGAAAAGATTTTAGATTTTGTGAAATGATTTTTGTGCTCCTGTTGAGATGGTCATGCATTTTGTCATTTGTATTATTAATACAATGTATTATATTAATTGATTTTTTAACATTAAAGGTGTCCTCATTCCTGAGATAACATCATTTGATCATTTATATACATGGTCATATATCTAAACAATGTGTATAACCTTTTTATATATTGCTAGATAACATTTGATATTTTCTTTTATATTTTTCATTTATATTAATGATGGAAATTGATCTTTAGCTTTATCTTTTATATTTCTTTATCTGGTATCAGGGTAATACTGGCTTCTTAGAACAAGTTGAGATGCATTCTCTCCTCGTCTATTTACTGAAATAGTATATGAAGGATTTGTATCATTCCTTTTTAAAATATTTGATAGAATTCTCCAATGAAACCTGGCTTTTTTTCTTTGTACAAAGGTTTTGTTTTAATGATGCAAACTCTGTTATAGGCCTATTCAGATTTTCTATTTTTTGCCAGTTTTTGTAATTTTTTTCTTTTGTGGAAATTTGGTGATTTCATGTAAGTTGTATAGTCTGTTGACATCAAGTTAATAAACTCTGTTCCTTTATAATCCTTTTTTATTTTTTTAAGATTATTAGTTACATCTCTACCTATATTTCTCACGTTGGTCATTTCTATGTTCTCTCTTTTTCTACATCATCAGACTACCTAATTTGCCAGTTTTTTTTTACTCTTACCAAAGATCAGATTTGTATTCACTGTTTTCTCTTTTTTATTTTCTGCTGTTTCATTGATTTCTGCTCTAATTTTTATTATTTTCTTGGCTGTGCTTATTTTGTGGTTACTCTTTTTTTGTAGATTCTAAAATTGGATACTTGGGCTAATGATTTTTATTTCTTTTCTAACACAGACTTTACAGTTATAAATGTCCTTAAAATATTGCTTTAACTACATCCCATAAATTTTGATATGTTGTGTTTTTATTTCATTCATCTCAAAATGCTTTCTAATTCCCTTTGTGACTTCTTCTTTGATACCTTGGTTATTTATGTTTTTTCTTAATTTACAAGTATTTGTAGATACACTTACAAATATAGCCCTTCAGTTGCTGATTTCTAATGCCATAAAGGTCAGACAACATACTGAGTTATTTCAATCTTTTAAAATTTATTGAGACTTGTTTTATGACCCAGTATTATGATTTATCATGGTCAGTATTCCCTGTGCCCTTCAGGAAAATGTTCACTGAGCTGTTGACATGTGCAGTGTTCTCTTCATATCAGATCAAGTTGGCTAATTGTGCTGCTCAGGTCTCCTACACTCTTGCTAACTTTCTGTCCTGTTCCATCCATTATTGAGACTGTAATATTGAACTCTCCAACTATCATTGCTAGATGGCCTATTTCTCCCTTCAGTTTTGCCAGTATTTGCTTCACGTGTTTTGTAGTTCTGTTGTTAGTTGACAACGTGTTTGGAATTGCTATAACTTTCTGATAAATTTGTCATTTTATCATTATAAAGTGTCATTCTTTGACTCTGATAGCTTTTCTCTTGAAATCTATTTTGTCTTATAATATTATAGCCACTGTCATTCCCCTATTGTTTGTTGAGTACTGTATCTTTTTCCATCCTAAAACCTTCAATCTGTTTATGTCTTTGAGTCTACATTGTGTCTCTTGCAAAACTCAGAGTTGTGTCTGTTTTTTTTTTTTTTATTTTTTTTTTTTATTTAGTAGGGTTCCCTCTTCCTTGTGGGTAAGGTATTTATTCCACTCAAGGTTTTAATATGACATGCTGTGCCTCTGTTCTTCCTTTTTTTTAAGTTAAAAAAATAGCTATTAATCCTGTGCCGTGTCCCTATAATGGCTGTGTCAGTTTTCTCTTGACTTACTCAAGATTTTATTTTTGGTTTCAGTTTTCAAAAGTTTGGTTATGCACTATCTAGATGTGAATTACTTTCTATTTATTACACCCATTTTCTTAAGCTTCTTAGATCTGCAGATTAATGTTTTTCATCAAATTTGGGTAGCATTTGGTCATTATTTATTCAAATATTTTTTTTTATTTTTCCTATCTTTTTTTATTTTCTCATCTAGAGTATCCTGTTATTCACATGTGGACATACTTGATACTTTCTCTCAATTCTCTAATCTCTTTTCATTCATTGTTTTATTCTTCTGTTTTTCAGATAGGACAACTTATCTTGATCCATCAATAAGTTCACTGATTATTTCTTCTGCCATCTTTAAATATGATTTTAAATTTTTTCACTTATGGTCCTTTTTAAGTAAATAATTTTCATTGGCTCAGTAATTTTTTTCTTTGAGATTCTCATTTGATTTCTCATTGTCATTGTTTTCTTTAATTTTAACCAGTATATCCTTTATTTCCTTGTACATGTTTATAATAGTTGTTTTAAAGTCTTTTCTAAATGGAATATATGTCTAACCTGCTCCAAGACAAGTTCTGTTAGCTGCTAGTGGCTTTTACGTTGAGTATGTTACAAATCTCTTTTTTCTTTCCATGTCCAGTAATTTTTGTTGAAAAGTAGACATTTTAGGTAATATGTATTAAAACTCTGAATTTTGATCCCCAGCAGGGGTGGCTGTGGTTGCTGTTGTTATTTTGTTTAATTGTTTAGCAGTTTGTATGGACTAATTCCATGATGCCTGTTTACCCTGTGATAGATAGCTGTCCATTTCTTTTTAGTTTTAATTTTCTATTCGTGTGTGTGTGTGTGTGTGTGTGTGTGTGTGTGTGTGTGTGTGTGTGTTTTAGGCCCCTTCCTTCCTAAGGGTAATTTCTATGTCAGCTTTTTGCTTTTCCCCAGTTTCTCTTATGCATCCTTTGCACGTGCATATGACCTCACACTGAAAGCATGTGTGGATTCCCAGGGCACTTTCTGTTCCCTTCAAAGTGTGCATGTAGACAGCCAGAATGTTTATGAGAGTCTCTCAAAATTACTGCAGCTTTTTCATGGACCTCATTTCTCTCCTAACTTGCTGGTTAGTCTGCCAGTCTATTGATTGCCCCGATCAGGATTGCAATCTCAGCTTTGCTGAGGTATCAGTCTTCGTATTTCATTCCACACAGAAATTTCAACTGTTTCTGACAAAGCCCAGAGGCATCTGTTGTTTGTTTGTCCCCCCCCCCCCCACTCCCTGCTCCAAATCAGGCAACTCCTTACTGTTGGGAGAGCTGCTGGTTTCCATTGCTTGCCCATATCTGCAAGAACTACTAAGCTGACAGAGCTGGGACAATGGGAGCAACCCTCTGTTCTTATTTTCACCATATCATGCATGTATTTCACTGCTCTGGGTTGCAAATTCAACTGAAATCATTTCCTTGAGTGTGACACCAGTGTACTAACATCAGCGTGGGTGTATAGTAGATATTTTATAACTATTAAAGGGAAATAGTTCCAGTCATGATCATATGTATTAGAGTAACATTCTTGGTAAATTTAACACAAGAAAGATTCAAAATTAAAATTGACAATAAAAATGGCATTATTCATTTTTGAATAATTTGAAAAATACTTCCAGTAACTTCAAAAATTGTCCATACTCTAATATTTCACTCATTATAGCCATCTTTCTTTAAACAGTAACAATTCAAAGAAATTTAAATATAGCTTACTGCTAGACTTTATTCACATGAAAACCTTTATAAATATGCATCTTTCATCAGTGCCATAACTGATAGTTAAACGTCATCTTACTTACCTTGAAGATTTTAGATACTCTCTGAATCATTAAAGGAATTTTACATTATAACCAGTAAGTGTTATTTTTTAGTGCTTTCTTTTACATATTTATTGAAAATGACAAGAGATTTTATGTTAACACCAAATTAATCATAATATCTGACTAACTAGAATATTTAAATTCTTAAACATGCTGGATACTATGGGTAATTTGATTTGACTATTAAACTAATTTCCTACAAAATTTAGAATTTTCTAACAAGTCAATTTGTGAGCCTAGGTTTTGGTCATTACAATTACAATTTTATACCATACCAAGTGAGTATCTGAATTATTTAGTAAAACACAAGAGGGTAAATCATCTTAGGTATCATATATGAGATTCTCTTCTTGACTAAGAATGAGTTAATAAGTTAGAGTTCAGTTTCATACAATATGCACCTTGTAGAATCATGTGTAGAAAAAGACTTCCTCTCTACATTAGGACCTCATTTGATTATAGAATGAGCTCTAGGACATGAGTCAGTAAATGCCTGTATCCATCACTAGAATTGTTGCTACTATTTTTAATCCAACAGTAACAAAATTGACTTTAAGTGGGAAGAATCCTATTTTCCCAGTGCATTAGAGGTTTAACATAGGCAAATTTTGCATAGGGCTTGAGAATAACCAAACTGTTTAGCATAATAGACACAGAAGAATTTGTTCTACCCAGGAAGAAGGGTAAAACGTGGATGCTCAACCAGAGTGGAGATACTGGAGAGAATCCAGGGAAGAGTGGGTCTGGGCAGTGAATGAAAAAAAAAAGTAAAAGGTAGTTAAACTCTAAAATCAGATTCTATGGTCATCAAAATTATGGGAGACATTTATTTTGCTATATTTTATTTTGTTTGTTTTGGCTTGTTTGGGTGTTACTTGTGTTACTTTTGCTATGTGCTATGTGATCTTCTCAAATGCCAACCAAAGAATTACTGAGTCAGAATCTTCCTTTAATTGTCATTTAACATAGTTTCCAGGTTATATTTTAATTGTCATTTAACATGGTTTCGAGGTTATATTAAAGCAAATGGTATTTCCAAATAATTAGCATATATGAAGATAGTTCATGTTTTCTTGAAGTGCATTTTCCTACCTTCCTACTTTTGGAATCATTTGGTCCAAGCCTATCATCTGTCTTGGTCTCAAGTTGTCCTAATGTCAATTCCTGGTCAAGGCCTTGAATGAACATAGGTGTTTATTGGCAAATTGAGAGGGGGGTTTCAGTAATTGCTACTCCACTGCACACACATTACCAAATTATATCTGTGTATGAAATTGATTAATTTATAGGAACTTGGAAATAGAAATAAATTGTCTAGTTGTAGTGTGTTTTTCCTGGCTGTGCTTTCTCTCCCATTTCTTTATTTCTCAACATTGTCCTTGATCCTTGTTAACAGATCTGATTTAATTGAACTCCTAATGGATCATAGTTCTTTACTAAGATCTCCTGTGAACACCGTTGGAACATATCTACACTTGCTAAAGAGGATAGACATCTTTTATATTTAACAATTGATGAAGACTTTTCTTACCCAGAGAGATTTATTATCAGTTCTTCTCAAAAGTTTAACATCTGTTTCACAAAGATTTGGTAGGCTCAGCTGTATTTCATTTCAGGCAAGGTAAATCTGTCCAGTTTGAGCAGCGTTATTCAAGAACCAATGAAGAAAGGATCTTAAATTTCACATGACAAACATATATACCTGATTCTGAGAGATTCTGAAACAAGCAAAAATATGTCAAAAATTTTTCTTTTTTTTTTTAATTTTATTTATTTATTTGAGAGAGCGAGAATGAGAGAGAGAGAGAGAGCACATGAGAGGGGGGAGGGTCAGAGGGAGAAGCAGACTCCCCGCTGAGCAAGGAGCCCGATGCGGGACTCGATCCCGGGACTCCAGGATCATGACCTGAGCCGAAGGCAGTCGCCCAACCAACTGAGCCACCCAGGTGCCCCGTCAAAAAATTTTCTGTTCGAAGGTTGAAGCATGGGGCATGGAGTGGCCATGCCATGATAATTTATCTTGTGACTTTAAAATTCATTTGTTAGAAAAAGTTTGAATTTTGGAGAAAAAAAATGACCTCACACTTAAGATTATTTGATGAATTTAGATTTAAATTATATTATGATATACTTTTTGAGCAAAATTGGCTGTAAGATTACTGCTGATGTATTTCCACTTGCACAAAAAAGCTGAGTTGTAGATTGTGACATTAAATATATAACTGTGATCAGGTTATACAGGGAAATCCTCAGATTTCGCCATTTCTTTGTGATGCTGTTGGTTAGTACCTGTATTACTGTTCAGAAATTTCTATTTCTCCAACTTTCCACTAGGGAAAAACATCTACATTGCATGCTCTATACCATATCAAGAAAATTTAACACAATATCTAATGCAGGATTTTTTTTTTTTTTTTTTTTTGGCAACACAGAAGTTTGCACACTATGATTCTAAAGGGATACGGACTAACTAGAAATGGTAACACATTATCTAAAGGTCACCTTTATAAAACTCTTCTGTGATCCATCCAATATTACTAAGTTTTTGATGGTAACATTTTGGAATCTCTCTTTGCCAAACACAACTGTTGAATCACATGTAACACTAAACTTCAAGAACACCCGACTTAGAATCACTGAAATAAAGAATTCAATCAGGTTCATACCACCTCACTATCAAGGACAATAATACATATCCCTGACTCAACTTTAACATCATATGTACCTCAAGAAGATACTAAGCTTGGTGCTCTGAGTTAATATAAAGTACTCTAGCAGTACTTCATTAAGTACTAACTGTAATGAATTAGAACATCTTTCTATTATTGGTTCTTTAGAGCACAGGGGAGAAAAAAAGAACTGTGCAATAAAACTTCCCCCCATCTTCTGGATATGATGAACTTACTTTTAAATTAAAGTAATTAAATTACCAAGGTTATGTAGTGTCAATAAACATAATTTTATTTCCACAGAAAATGGACACAATACGTCTTTATCTAATGAAGGTATTTTTCAAGTATGGAACTTAAATTGTATTTTAGTCTAGAACAGTTTCTTTGTCCAGCGTAGTTAGAGAGAATGATAAATCTGAAGAAAAAAAGAAAAGCTATTTTAATTTTAATAAAGAAAGATGATATTGAATAGAAAGGGCATTTATAATTGATTTTTGAATCAATTTCACTTTGTGGATATTTAAAACTGAGTGAACAGGTGCTTTGGTATGGTTTCCATTATTACAGGGTACCAATTAAAATGATTTAAGTGATCAAATCCTTTGCACTATGTGGAGTTTTCTCACATAACTTCCTTGGGGGTTCTAAATGTGGCCTACTTCATAACTGAAATTGAATGAACCTCTGTTAGAAGCAATTTTTAAAAAAATACCATTATAGAATAAAATAATATAAATTAACAAATATAACACTACTTTTGTATTATAGAAAAATGCCTTTCTATGAAAACATAATTTTCTTACTATTCCTGGTAGTTAATCAAAATTGAACTATTAGAAAGAATGACTGAATTAAGGTTATATCAATGACTGTGTTCTTTTCTATCTTATGAAAGATAAATATATCTAAGGGTCACTGTGACTGGAAGAATAAAGCTAGACTTTGGATATAACGCAATTCTTGATATAACACAATTCTTGAAGTTTTTCTTGCGTTATAAAACATCACAAAATCCTTCAAACTGTTCCTCTTAAAAACAAGATAAAAGGAAAAAGGAAATCTGAGAAAGCTATTGTAAAATTAAGTTGTGCTCACTAGGAGGGACAGTAATTTCCAGATAACAGAATTTTGCAATAAAACTATTAAGTAGTGGGGGCCATATGTTTGTATTAAAATTTTAGTCTAAATTTATGCCTTTAGAAAATATGCAAAGTAAGGACTACTCTTAAGCAAAAACAGATAGTATTGAAAGGAGGTGAGACAAATCCATGAATAATTTCCTGGGTTTCAGCACCACTCTCTCACTCTAATTGTTAGAACAAGTGGGCAGAAAATTAGTAAAGATATGAAAGACTTAAATAACTTGAAAATAACTATTAAACAAATTGACTTTCATTGATATTTAACATTATATTCCAAACAATAACAGAATATTTTCTTTTTTTTTTTTAAGATCTTATTTGTTTGAGAGAGAGAGAGAAAGCACATGCAGGGAGAGGGTCAAAGGGAGAGGGAGAAGCAGACTCCCTGCAGAACAGGGAGCCTGAGGCGGGACTCAATCCCAGGATCCCGGGATCATGCCTTGAGCTGAAGGCAGACACTTAATTTACTGAGCCACCCAGGTGCCCCCATAATAGCAGAATACTTTCAAGGTCACATGTAATATTTACTATCATAGGCCATACGTGGGCCATAAAATACGTCTTAATAAATTTCAAAATACTCAAGTTCATAACAGAATTAAAAGAGATGAGAATAACAAAAAGGGAAACTGGAAATTCAAATATATGGAAAATACATAACACATACAAATAACCCATAATAATAATAATCAAAGGAAAATTTTAAAGTATCTTAACCAAATAAAAAATGGAAACAACATTAAAAACTATATGGGATAAAGCAAAAGCAATATTTAGAGAAAAATTTATATCTCTAGATTCCTGTATGAGAATTGAAGGTCACAAATGACATCAATTTCAAAGTTAATAAACTAAAAAAAAAAAAAGAGAGAGAGAGAGAGATTGAGATATCCAAATGAACAGAAGGGAAATAATAAAGTATCTTCACTTTAAGTGAACAGTAGAAAGAAATTACAGATCTTAACAGAAATCAGTGAAATAGAAAAATGGAAAACAACAGAGAAAAATTGATGCAAACAAAAAGTGTTTCCTTGAGAAGATAAAAAAAATGAGAATTTTCTTGTCAGATTTATTAGGAATAAATAGAAAACAAAAATGATCAGGAATGGAAATTACATCACTACAATTTCCACAGATGTTGAAAAAATAATGAGGGAATATCAGGGACACATCACATTTATGATAATACTTTTTATAACTTAAAGGAAAAAGATACAAACTACAGAACCATAGCTTAAACTAAAATTAAATATATAAATGGAACAGCTTTGTAGTTCTTTTTTTTTAAAGATTTTATTTATTTACTTGAGAGAGAGAGAGAGAGAGAATGAGAGATAGAGAGCACGAGAGGGAAGAGGGTCAGAGGGAGAAGCAGACTCCCTGCCGAGCAGGGAGCCCGATGTGGGACTCGATCCCGGGACTCCAGGATAATGACCTGAGCCAAAGCAGTCGCTTAACCAACTGAGCCACCCAGGCGCCTGACAGCTTTGTAGTTCTTAAAAAATAAATTTTTATTTCAAACAATTCTGTCCAAGTTCTATCAGGATATTGGGGAAAAGTGACTGTTTTACAGCTTTTCCTATGAAGTCAGAATAACACTTATAACAAAAGCAAAAAAACTATTTGCAAGAATAGAAAACCAGAGAATCTCTTGGATGGATGGAGATGTGAACATTTACAACAACAACAACAGCAGCAACAACAAACAAATAGAATCTGACAATAAATAAAATGGTAATTTTTCATGACAATTAGAGTTTTTCCCAGTAATGCAAGGTTGCTTTAATATTGGAAAATCAATATAGTTCACCATATTAACAACTTAAAAAGAAATACATGAAAAAATGTATCTTTCAAAATATAGAGTTAACAGTTGTTAAAAGTCAAGATCCACCAAAGAAATAAACTTTCAGCAAAGTTTGAATAAATGGGTATTTATTTACCTGGTAAAGGGCATCTATGAAACCCTACAGCTGATATTTAACTTAGTTCATAAAAAGGGAATGCTTTCCCTCAAAGACCAAGAACAAAACAAGTATATGCCCTCTCTTCATTTCTAATTAATATTGTACTGAAAGTTCTAGCCCACTCAATACTGCAAGAAAAAGAAATAATTGGTCTTTGGAGTAGAAATGAAGATGTTACAAACTCTTTTTCCTGAAGATGGTATGATCTTTTACAAAGAATGCCACAGAATCTACAGAGAAACCTCTTGAACTAATAAGTGAGTTTAATAAAATTGCATAGAAGACAAAATCAAAATACATAATTACTTGTATATCATATCAGATACCTGAGGATAATTTTTCATCCTGAGAATTTCTGGTCTTGTCTTACAGAGGCTACTGAGATAATGGGCACCTGGCTTCATTTTCCCATTTTTAGTAAATCATTCTGTGATATAATGATTTTATCAGAAATATTTGGTCTTTATCCACAGTTCTTGAAAATGCTTCAGGGGCATCTGGGTGGCTCAGTTGGTTAAGTGTCTACCTTAGGCTCAGGTCATGATCCCAGAGTTCTGGGATCAAGTCCCACATAGGTCTCCTTGCTCAGTGGGGAGCCTGCTTCTCCCTCTGCCTGCTCTGCCTGCCACTCCCCCTGCTTGTGCTCTCTCTCTACAAATAATAAATAAAATCTTAAAAAAAACAAGAAAAAGAAAAAGAATATGCTTCAGAGCCATAAAGGTGAAATGGGTGTCTTATTATTAATCAAGGTGACTTTTGGAACTAACCCAAGGGTGGGGTCTGGTTGCCAGGAGGACCAACCATGTGATTAAAGTGTTGGGACTTTCAGTCCCACCCTGGACTTGGTGGGGGGGGGGGGCTGGAAATTGAATTCAGCCAATTACCAATGACTTAGTCAATTATGACTATGCAATGAAAACTCTATTAAAAAAGAAGGAAAGGGTGCCTGGGTGGCTCAGTTGATTCAGCGACTGCCTTCGGCTCAGGTCATAATCCTGGAGTCCTAGGATCGAGTCCCGCATGGGGCTCCCTCCTCGGCAGGGAGTCTACTACTCCCTCTGACCCTCTTCTCTCTCGTGCTATCTCTCATTCTCTCTCTCTCAAATAAATAAATAAAATCTTTAAAAAAATATAAAACAAGATAGAAAGATGACATTCAGAGACCTTCAGAGAACTTCCAGGTTGGAGAACACATGGAGACTGCCTGGAGAGAGTGGTAAGCCTAGAGAATGCATACCAGCTATGCTACCTTTCCCCATATCTCACCCTATGTATCTCTTCTTCTGGCTATTGATTAGTATCATCATATCCTTAGTAAACTGGTAAACTTAAGTATTTTCCTGAGTTCTGTGAGCCAGTCTAGCAAATTTAAAGAACCTAAGGGGGAGACTCTTGTAACCCCCAATTTATAGTTGGTCAGAAGCACAGCTGGGGCACCTGGGTGGCTCAGTCAGTTAACTGTCTGACTTGATTTTGACTCAGGTCATGATCTCATGGGTCCTGAGTTAGAGCTCACCTCAGGCTCTGTGCTCAGCGAGGAGTCTGCTTGAAGATTCTCTCCCTCTGCCCTCACTCCACACGCATGTGCTCTCTCTCTCCCTAAAATAAATGTACAAATCTAAAAAAAAAGAAGAAGAAGAAGCACAGGCAACAGCCTAAGGCTGGTGACTGGAATCTGAAGAGGGGGTTTAGGGGCAGTCTTGTAGGACTGAACCATTAACCTGTGGAATCTGCTGCTGTGGAGAATGTCAGAATTAGGTTCAACTCTCAAACCCCTTGCTGGTGCCTGAGAATTGCTTGGCGTTTGGCGGGGGAGGAATCTGCCTCCCACACTGGAATTGGGTCTGAGAAACCTAGAAGACATATAATGCTTGATCTCACAGCTTTTCTTCCAAATGTGAGCATAATTGTATATGGTTATCAGGTTTAGACTTTAGATAAAATTCTGACATATAAAACTCTAAATAACACACTGTCATATAAGGCTCAAAAATGTCTATCAACTTTTCATATTAAATTCTAAAATGCTCCATTTAAACTATATCTAGGCTCATATTATTTACTCAAAAATATATAAAAGTCTAAGCTTGAGCGCGCCTGGGTGGCTCAGTTGGTTAAGCAACTGCCTTCGGCTCAGGTCATGATCCCGGAGTCCTGGGATCGAGTGCCGCTTCGGTCTCCCTGCTCAGCGAGAAGCCTGCTTCTCCCTCTGGCCCTCCCCCCTCTCATGTACTCTCTTTCTCATTCTCACTCTCTCAAATAAATAAATAAATCTTTAAAAAAAAGTCTAAGCTTGACATATTAAACATAAATTTATCCATGAGGTATTTTCATAATGATGCATGCATTACAACAAGGTGTCTTTTGTAGAAAATATAAACTTTTAGGGCATTTTTAGCATAATCTGATCTAAATTAGTATAAGGTATTAGACATATTTAAAATATAGAGTAGATAAAATAATGGAATTTTGTGATAAAAACCATATCAAATATAAACTATCACACTAGTTTTCAAACTGCACACCTTGAAGACATTTGAAGTTTACTAGCAGTACCATATGTGCCATTTTGGAGGACATGGGTACTTGATAAACACAAGGACCTACAACCATTTAACAAGAGCAATCCCACTTGTATTTATTTTATAAATCAAATTTCTCTAGAATTGTCTTTTAAAAATGGTTTCCATTGATAAAATACTGAAAATCCACTGATCTAATGCTACGACTCATAGAAGTGCTAAGAATCTGAGGAGCTTGGAACAGTTGTCTGGAGTGGTTGTCTCATGGCAAACACCTACCAGCCACTTGGTAGCTGACAAGGGAACAGACCCCAGGTTTCTGCTTCATGGTTCTAGGTTCTTTTTTTTTTTTTTTTTTACTTAACATATAATGTATTATTTGTTTCAGTTGTACACGTCTGTGAGCATGATTCTAGGTTCTTTAAACTTCAGTTAAGTGACAAAATATCATTTTGTTAATATTTGAAATAATTACTAAGATTAGCAACATTAATAATTCTATTTTTTTAAAAGATCTTATTTATTTATTTGACAAAGATAGAGAGAGAGAACACAAGTAGGCAGAGCAGCAGGCAGAGTGAGAGAGAGAAGCAGTGTCCCCGCTGAGCAGGGAGCCCGATGTGGGACTCGATCCCAGGACCCTGGGATTATGACCTGAGCCAAAGGCAGCCGCTTAACCAACTGAGCCACCCAGGTGCCCCATAATAATTCTATTTTAAATATTCCTCATCTATTGGATTTTTGTTTCTTCTGGTCTTAGAAAAATAAACCAGACCATTGATGTAGAAATATAAATGACAATTACAACTCTAAGAAATAATTACAGTTCTATTTCTTTGCAGTATATTAAAGAGTAAGATCTTTCAAGTATTTAATTATCTTTGAGTCATAGTCAGTGAACCAGATTCTGTAATGATATTTCTTCTCCTCGATCATGAAGTTTTTTTATTCAGTAGAGTAATAAAATAGCTTATTAAGAATATCTCCAGCTTGAGGGAAAGATAATAATGAAACTTGCTCCTTAGATACATTATGCACATACACCATTAGACTCTGGAAAATAAATTGCTTCCTTTAGGCTACCAGGTTATTACTTAATAATGCTCCTTAAACACTCAAGAGTTTATTCAACACATATTTATTGAATGCCTGCCATGTGGTAGACAGAGTGTAAATCACTGGATATACAAAATCAATCCATGCAAGCTCAATGCCTACCACCATCCTCA
Source organism: Zalophus californianus (assembly GCF_009762305.2). Taxonomy (NCBI): domain Eukaryota; kingdom Metazoa; phylum Chordata; class Mammalia; order Carnivora; family Otariidae; genus Zalophus; species Zalophus californianus. The sequence goes on from NC_045597.1 coordinate 37,665,036, forward strand.
ACCTTTCAGTTTGTGGGAATAGGAAAAATGAACATGTTAACACATAATTGCAATTCAATCTGTTAAGTGGTCTATAAAATAAATGCAATGGTTATCAGCATAGATGGGGTAAGAAGTGGGAATTTCTGGTCAGAAAAACATTCCTAAAGGAAACTGTTAAACTTAGAAATAAAGGAGTCTGCCTTGTTGGGCAGGATGTGTTGAGCCATTCTTCCTAAAACACAAGAAATAGGTAATATCCATCTTTATATCTTACATTTACACATGGCACAGAGAGGTTGAGTAACATGCCCAAGCTCCTAAATGGTAGTCTAGAGTCTGGAGGCTCAACCAGGACAATCTAATTGTGGAGTCCCATTTTTTTAATTTAATTTTTTTATTATGTCCAGTTAGCCACTGTATAATACATCATTAGTTTTTGATGTAGTGTTTAGTGATTCATTAGTTGCATATAACACCCAGTGCTCATCATAACACGTGCCCTCCTTAATACCCATCACTCCTTAATACATATAACCCCTTTCCTCTCTGAAACCCTCAGATTGTTTCCTGGAGTCCATAGTCTCTCATGATTCATCTCCCTCCTTACTTTACTTTGTCCTACTACCTGGCAAAACACTATAAGAGAATAGTGATGGTGTTTTACAGTTTAACGTAGCTAGACACTCATTGAATTATCATAGATATGTATATGTGTATATAATATTATGATTTCACTGACATTAGCACTAATTACCATTCTTATTACAAATATTCATATTCTATCAAATTACTTTTATCCCTTAGTTATTTTCAACTGATTACAAATAAGTGGATCAAAAGGTATTCATTGTTTCATTAGTCTTGTGTGTATTCCTGCTCAAAAACTTGCTTACCTATATTTAAGTTTCCTTATAGGTGTTCATATTTCTGTTACTTCTTCAATAGGAGATTTAAAGTAAGTATGCAAGGATAGCTTATTCTTGATTTAACAGAAGGGAGTTTATAAACTAACAATCATGTAAACTAACTAGCCTTGTGTTCTTCACTTGACATGACTGCCAGAGCCTCTGTTTCCTGTGGTATTTTGACCTCTGCAAAGAACCTCTGAATCCTGAATTTCATATCTACACTGAGAGATTTCCTGTTCAATCTTTTGAAAACTTGAACTATAACTTATGGGATATGATTTTTAACTTTATCAATTATTACTATATTTGCCCTATCATAATAGTTGAGTATCAGCTATGATTTACTAGAAAATCTAATTTAAATTTGTTCTAGAATCTTTCAGCAGTAGTGCAAATTTGTATATATTTTTTGTAAATAGAAGGAGCACCAATGGACTTTTACTCTCTGCTTACTTTCCTGGAATTCAACAGTAAGTCTCCCTTTCTGACTCTCTGAACTCATTCTTACTTTCCCTACTCTCACAAATTGCTTTCTGTGAAGCACTCTTAATTTTTTTTTTTTGTTACAAGTTGAGACATCTTAGCTCAGGGCATACTGTAATATTGGCCATATACACAGGATGATAAGCCCATACTTATGGGCAAAATTGTGCCTCCACATCACCAAAATTCATATGTTGAAGTTCTGAGCCCCATTACCTCAGAACGTGACAGTATTAAGAGATAGGATCTTTAAACAGCTAATTTGTTTAAAATGAGATCATTAGGGTAGGCCCTAATTCAGTATGACTATGTACTATAAACAGAGATTAAGTGACAGTTACATACAGAGGGAAGATCATGCAAAAATAGGAGAAAAATGACCACAAGAAACCAAACATGCCAACACCTTGAACTTGGACTTCTAGCCTCTGGAATTGTAAGAAAATAAATTTCAGTGTTTAAACCACCCAGTATTTGGTACTTACAGCAGAATGAGTACACCAATACATTAAGAGAAGGAGAATGCCATGTTCTTTTCAGAGTAATAGCCACTGCTCTGTTCTCTATTAAAATTCCACATTATGAACAATAGCATACATGTTAGTCCTATAGCCAACAATCATGAATGTGATCAATATCCATGTCAAATTATAAGCCTGGCAGTTCATATTAATGGTTCTTACCAATTTCCTCAAAAAATGAACATATGAAAAGAGACCAAAGTGGAAATAAAGAAGAATGTGAAATTTTCTCATAATTTTCAAGTGTCAATTTCTTGACCTTATCTCCAACAATTAGTGGAGATAAGGTCATCTAAATCAAAGAAAACAATGCTTTTAAAATGCTAGTCCTTTTGCAATGCAGGAAGATAAAATAGTGGCTTAGGTATATTTTCTCCGATGTGACCACACTTGTTGAGCTTTATGATACCTAGAAAACAAACACAAACTCTTTATATGTAGCTCCTTATGTATGTTATGCCTGTGGTGTTCTTTGGCTATTTTTCACAAGTGTCTTGTAAATGTCATAGTCTAGGGAGGTATGCAGGCAGGAAAAGGGAAACGTAGAAAAGAAAATTAGGCCCACAGGGACACTGGTTCTGATATTTCAAATTGAGTCTACAACTTGAAAATTTTATAATTCTTTTGCCATATTGCACTAGGTGAGAAAAGTGGCTATATACACTGAAGTAATGGAGGAAGAGCATAAAGATCTCAATACTTCAATTAAATGTGTGGTAAGTCTAATTCTTAGTTTGTTTTTTTTTTTCTTTCCCATGGAGATGCCATCCATTATCATGATAAATAACAAGTAAATAGTATTATATATCTTAAATCAGATCAGTAATCAAATATGTTATAAAGGGTTCAGGTATTTATGCTAGTCACATTGGTTTTAAAACAAAGAAGTAGAAATAAAACAGAGACAAAGACAGAAATAAAACAAAGACAGAAATAAAACAAAGACAGATGCAGTGCCACAAATTTAAGCAGAATATTTCATGTGTATAATAAAATATTAAACAATAATGGCTGCATTAATAGAACACTAATATAAACAGCTGAATTTTAGGACATTTTGTAAACATACTATTTCAAAAAGAAGGACATTTTGTAAATATGCTGCTTACATATTATTGTAAACATGCTTGTATATTTCAGAAAATGTATGGATTTCAATGATATCGCTAAGGGATATCTGGCTTTAGTAATTATTTGATGCTAGCATATTTGAAATTTCTAATACTATCTATATATTAAATTACTTATGTTTTTTAATGAAAACAGACTGGAGGGCGCCTGGGTGGCTCAGTTGGTTAAGCGACTGCCTTCGGCTCAGGTCATGATCCTGGAGTCCCGGGATCGAGTCCCACATCGGGCTCCCTGCTCAGCAGGGAGTCTGCTTCTCCCTCTGACCCTCTTCCCTCTCCTGCTTTCTATCTCTCGTTCTCTCTCTCTCTCAAATAAATAAATAAAATCTTTAAAAAAAAAAAAAAAAAAAAAAAAAAAAAAAAAAAGAAAACAGACTGGAAATACATAGTTTTATTATTTCATATAATGATCAGGCAAAAGAATATTATTTTTCTTAAGTTTTTATTTAACTCCAGTTAGTTAACCTACAGTGTAATATTAGTTTCAGGTGTGCAATTTAGTGGTTCAACACTTTCATACAACCCCCGGTGCTCATCACAAGTGCCCTCCTTAATCCCCATCACCTATTTAACCCATCCCCCAACCCACCTCCCTTCTGGTAGTTTATTCTCTATAGTTAAAAGAGTCTGGTTCTTGGTTTGCCTCTGTCTTTTTTCCCCTATGTTTCCCCTATGTTTATCTGTTTTGTTTCTTAAATTCTACATATGAGTGAAATCATAAGGTATTTATCTTTCTCTGACTGACGTATTTCACTTAGCATAATACTCTAGAGCTCTATCCACGTTGTTGCAAATGGCAAGATTTCATTTTTTTGAAGGCTGACTAATATTCCATCATATATATATATATGTAAAATATATAAAGAATATATATTTTATATATTATATAAATATATATTTTATATATTATATAAATATATATTATATATATATTATATATATAAAAATATATATATTTTACATATATATATATATATATGTAAAATATATAAAGAAGAAGTATATACCTCTTCTTTATCCACTCATCAGTCGATAGACTTTTGGGCTCCTTCCATAATTTGGTGGCTGTAGATAATGCTGTTATAAACATCAGGGTGGATGTATCCCTTCGAATTAGTATTTTTGTATTCTTTGGGTAAACACCTAGTAGTGCAATTGTTGGATCATAGAACAGTTCTATTTTTAAGTTTTTGAGGAAATCCCACTGTTTTCCAGAGTGGCTGCACCATTTTGCGTTCCCATCAATAGTGTAAGAGGGTTCTGCTTTCTTCATATCCTCGCTAACATCATTTGTTTCCTGTATTAATTTTAGACATTCTGACAGGTGTGAGGTGGTATCTGATTGTAGTATTGATTTGTATTTCCCTTATGATGAGTGATGTTGAGCATCTTTTCATGTGTCTGTTGGCATCTGGATGTCCTAATAAATACAACTTGGTTAAAAGAATCCAGAATTTATGTATGTAAACCAAATGTTAATATTACTGATTATAACTAATGTATCAGAAAAGACAAAATTAATAATAATAATAAATATGTACTGTAAGTTTTAATTCACAAACAATTCACTAGGTACTTATGGAGATTAACTCAATTACTTCTCAGGACAAACACTGAGGTAAGTCATTATTACCATTAGCATCTTTTTAGATGAGGAAACTTAGACACAGATAGATGTCATAGCTTGCCCAATAACACAGAGAAAATAACTGAAATAGGAATAAAACATCACACTTTGCCTTTTTATCATTTATGTTATATTTCCCCTCTAGTATAATAATAGTAATATATATACACAAACATACATATATAAAGAACTATATGTGTATATCTACATACACATGTGTACATACACATATAGATACATACATATGCAACTTTATATACAGAAAAGTGTGTTATATGTGTTATATACAGATCATATGCAATTTTTGCTTCTTTGTAAATTAATGGGCATTTATATTCATGCCTATGAAATTATGGACATACAGGTATATTCATTTGCATATTAAGGTAATTGGACTGAAATGAAAATATGTAAGTGTATTAATAGGGACATATATGTGAATACACATGTATTTATGCATTTTAACTAATAAAAATCTCTCCAATTGATTTTCTACTTAAAAAAGGAAATATTTATACACACCTATTACTTTGCTATCACACATTAAATCATTATAGATAATCAGAAATATTTAATTACCAAAAATATCCCCAAATAATCTTTAATACAGTTTATAGTGAAAGTTTATAGATGTTTATAATAACAATTGGTCTAGATATGAGACTGTTTCTTATTTCTGTTCTTAACAATGGAATATAATTTATATAAAAGGGATTTTTTATTGCTAATACATTTAATATTAAGAGTACAAGCCAATCCTGATATTTGATATTTGTAAAACATATTTTTCTTGTTTTCATACAATTCCTTAGAGCATCTGTTACAGGCAGCAAATGTTTCATTAGTTTTTTTTTTTAATTCCACTATTTTTTCACAGTTTTTGTACTACAAAAATGATACCCGACAAAATTCCATTCCATCAATGGATTTCTCCTAAAAATGGACTCATGTCTTCTATAATCTCTTCTGATATCAACCTAAATTAGTGGAAGAGTGTCCCTTTGACTATATATCTTTGCAAATTTTCATCAGAAAAAATTAGAGTATATATTTAATGGGGAGACTTTGAATTATTTTATAAAATTTTATTATCTTGTTGGATATCAGAGGCATAAACCTTTGATTAAATATCAGATAAACAATTCCATAAAAAATTGATTAATATATAATATCTGTTAATTTAAGAAGTGTTTATCATAAATCTATGTACTATTTGCTAGTTTTTTTGCTAGTTTTTAATAGTATAATTATTTTCCATTTACCATAATAATAATTATTAAACAATACAGGCCCTGTGAAGTCACATTTTGTGGCAAAATGACAGTCTTTAACTCCTGTTGCTGTACTGTGGAGATGGTAAATAATGCCAGATACAAAAATAACCATAGCAAAAATAATAGCTGAGTATTATAGAGAATATTCTCCATGCAGACCTCTGAACAGAGGTCTCTTTTAAAAATAAATCTCTTTTAAAAATAGCATTCACTGCATTAAGCTAAGGACAGCAACAGAGTATAAATATCTTGGATAAGACTCACATCTTCCTGATTTTCAACATGCTTTCGTATTGTAGAATATCATAAAGGTTGCAATATTTAAATTAACAACATTGCCTCTAGGTTTTTCCTATATATCTTATTTGTACTTTCTTGAAGTGTTGATGTTCAAGATGCTCTGAAAAATTATGGATTGAATAGTTGTTCTTGGTCAGGTCAGCCTCCATTACTATGGTTAATATCTGAACAGTGTTATTCTTATACATTTAGCTCTCTCATCAGTATGTGTAACCTTCTGTTGTTTCACTCTATCTCTTTAGTTCTCTGATTACACGTCCCTGTCTGAGATGCATTTAGTTTCCACCTTACCTCTTGGTGGGCCCCCTCCCTTTCTTCATCACACTACTCTATCTAAATTCTTTGTAGCTTTATTTCAATTGTAATTAGCTTCATTAATTTGTTCACATACTTGATATAAATTCCATAAATGCAGGGACATTATTCCATCTTATTATATGTTGCTATGTCAGCCATCTATCTAAAACTTGAAAAGTATTAGTAGTTCAATTTGATATGTAATTGATTGAATTAATATGTGTGGTGGCTAAGCTAAAATTAATTAATATATTAAAAACTCCACACTTTGAGTCTAAACATTGTCCATTTTTGAGTTCAGATATGAATGGGCATGACAGGCACATGGTGCATCATCAAGAGTGTACTTGATAAAGTTTGAGGAGCGCTAATGCTTTCATTAATTTTGTAAATATTGAGCACAAATACATATCAAGCAAATGAATAAAGCAACTAAGGTTCTGTCTTCATGAAGTTTACAACCCTGTTATTACAGGCAGAAAATAAGCTATACTTATAGCAAATAAGAAAATTATACTTTGTGGGCGCCTGGGTGGCTCAGTTGGTTCAGTGACTTGCCTTCGGCTCAGGTCATGATCCCAGAGTCCTGGGATTGAGTCCCGCATCAGGCTCCCTGCTCAGCAGGAAGTCTGCTTCTCCCTCTGACCCTTCCCCCATCTCATGCTCTCTCTCTCTCTCATTCTCTCTCTCAAATAAATAAATAAAATCTTTAAAAAAAAGGAAAAAAGTCTTTAAAAAAAAGAAAATTATAATTTGCAACAAAGTGATACTAGTAAAAATAAATCAAAAGAAAACAAAGAAAAGAGCATGGTAAGGGGTAACAGGAGTATAAGACGAAAGGTTGAGGAGGAGAATGTGACATAGATTTTGAGATAAAAATCTGCTCTTTTCACTGTGGGTTCAATCACATTCAACTAACGATAGTGAAATAAGTAATGTTACTTACTTATAATATTTTCTTGTTGGGAGAAGAAAGGAAGAAACTGACATGTTGAGTAAAAATTAGGTTCAAATATATTATTTAAAGTTGTAGAAGTACCTCATATCAGAAAGATATCTTTCAGTGTAGTTTAAGAAATACTGGTATCTCATATTAAAACATGGGAAATTATTTTTAAAGGAAAAAAACAAAATGAAAATAGGGAAGAAAGTAAAATGAATACTATTTTTGAAAAACTAAATCCTGTATTTTTAATGAGAGACAAGGGATTAATGTAAAATTGCCACATGTTATCACATCTATATGTGGAAAATAAATATTAATATAAATAAGTCTTCCCTCATACAGTACACATTTCTATTTTATGAAAAAGAACATGCCCAACAAGGCAACCGAATTACAAATCATGGCATGCAAACAAAAGAAAGCTTATAGACATACAGTGATATTTATTCTAAACTATGCTTTATGAATACGTTTTATTTTTATTAATAACATTATAATGAGATGAGCTATAAGCCTACAGCTACGCTGTTGGTGCTTTTGAAAAAAATTTTTTTCATCTTCAAGAAGCATGAATGCTTTGCTGATAGACAATGATATGAAATTGTTCAAATTCCACAATTTTATTTTTTTATTTTTATTTTTTTAAAGATTTATTTATTTGAGAGAGCGAGAATGAGAGAGAAAGAGAGTACATGAGAGGAGGGAGGGTCAGAGGGAGAAGCAGGCTCCTCGCCGAGCAGGGAGCCCGATGAGGGACTAGATCCCAGGACTCTGGGGTCATGACCTGAGCCAAAGGCAAATGCTTAACCAACTGAGCCATCCAGGCGCCCAAATTCCACAATTTTAATAAATGCTCTTTTAAGCATCAATAATCTTCCATTTTATTAAATTAATTCTGATATTTTCTCCAAAAGTAAATAAAGTAAGATTGTTAAGCAATCATCCTAAAAATTGGATTAATAGAAATAAAGGAAAAGAATTCTGCTGCTGATTCTATGGGGAGAACTTTTCAGAATGGTTTGGAGAGTTTGAACATATTAGGAATATATGTTCTTTTGTGTTTTATGATAAAGAAAAGTAAACCAAAATTTTGGTATGAAGAAAAAATAAATTTATATGTTTAAGAAAGTTGCTATACCTTAGAGATCTGAAAAATCAATCAGTGAACACAGTCACTTTGATCTGTTTCTACCTTCTCCATACTCTCAGCATGACAAGGTGAAATAGAAGGAACATTTTTTAATGGTAATTTTAACATTGGTTTTTCCGTGAAAATCCATTTTGGACATCTCAAAAAAAAAGTAGCAACAGAAATACTATACTAGACTACTGAACATTTGTAGTTAATATCATATTTAAAATAAAACTAACATAAATCAAATGTTCAAAAGAATTGACATTCCTCAACAAATAGCACACACGTATGAATTATTATGTACTTTTTACTATTCACTGGCAGATATGACTATTCTAGTCAATAATACCTTTTTACTGTGAGAAATGATTTGTTAATTTCCATTGATATATTTTTTCCAGGGTACCATTATAAATTCTGAAGATAAAGATCACTGCAACTTTTTATTTTTCTGATGGGTGTATTAATTAACTGTGATGATCATTTCACAATGCATGCAAATATTAAATCATCAGGTTGGACACTTTAAATGTGTATAATTTTATTTGTCAATTATGCTTTAATAAAGCTGGGGGAAAAAGGAAGAAATTTTTCTCTTGTGAGGAGAAGTTTATTATCACAAATTTGACCTGATTCTTTAATCTTTAAAACTATACTATAGTGTCAGGGGCTTTCTACCATGAGCCTTATTTTTCTATATTCCATAAGAGGAAATGAACAATAAAATACTATAATACCATGAGACTTAAAAAAATATTTTTGATCCTCTTTAAAAACTCAAAGTGATCATGGAAAAACAATCTTCCATGTTATGATCTATAATTCACTTCTAAATAATATATTCTAATATTCTCTTGTTGCCAAATTAAAAGGTATTGGTCAGTAATATTTGTGCATTTAAAAGATAAATTAAAAAGGAATTTTACTTTGATTTGTACATTCCTGAAATTGAGAATCCCTACCAGTACCACCCTCCTTCGTTCTATCTTCATCCTCCATTTGGAGCATTATGAAATCTTCCTAACAGATGTACCCATGTCTTTCAATGCACCAGTCCATTTAATTTTACATGGAGCATAGTGCTTTTACAGAACTATGATCATGTCACTTCCTAGTTTTAACTGAGTTAATTAATTCCCTTTGCTCTTTCATTAAAACCCAAGACCCAACACATTCTATAACGTCATGAATGACTTAGCCCATTGCCTGTCTATCAAGCTTCACCTCCCCCACCTTTACCTAATTCTTACTGCCCCCGTTGGCAGGAGTTATATTATTTACTTGTGTAAGTGGCACCATTTCCCTCACATTTTTGTATTCTGAGAAGATATCCCAATTACTTTTCAGAACCAAAGAAAAATCAGCATGCCTGCCTATTAGTAGATACATTTTCTCTCATCTTTGGAAAGAATATGCGAGCATCTGTGAGATGTATATTTTATAGACCACATAATGACAGCTATTTTTCATGGAACTTTCTAACCTAGCAAGGATATCATTGATTTAAAAGGAAACTATGTGAATAATTCCAATTTTCTCAGGGAAAAACTTTAGAATAGAAAATGAGTTAACATAAAAAATACAAAATATGCTAATCTCAGATTTTTAAAAAATATAAATTTTATATTTGCAGGTTGTATTTATTTTTCAAATATTGTTAGAATTTCCCCATAAGATGAATATGAAGGGAAGCCAAAATATGTTTGAGCTTATCTAGACTTTGTTAAATTTACTGAATACAGAAAAACAAGTTTATAAATTATGAATAATAAGTTTATAATCATCTAAAATTTAAGACATCTAAAACATCTAAATGATTTAATAATATTTTCAGATTGAAAATGTTATTTCTTCACATAAGAAAATCTATGGTCTAAATGTTTGTGTCCCCCCAAAATTGATATGTTGAAACTTAATCCTCAGTGTGATGGTATTTGGAAGTGGGGCCTTAGGAAAGTGATCTCTTCACAGCCTTGCTGGTTGTTAATATCATTTTTGGATATTGGCATTTCATCTGCACTTCCAATTTGGTTAATATCGCACTCATATTTAAATTGATTTATCACAGTGTTATTTTAAAATTCATTTGAGGGGGTGAGGGGTGGGCAAAATGGATGAAGTGGAGTGGGAGACACAGGCTTCCATTTATGGTATGACTAAGTCACAGGAACAAAAGGCACAGCATAGGGAATAAAGTCAGTGATACTGTAATAGCGGTGTATGGTGACAGGTGGTAGCTACACTTGTGATGAGCCTAGCATAATATACACATTTGTCAAATCACTGTGTTGTACACCGAAAACTATTGTAACGTTGTGTGTCAACTATACTCAAATAAATAAAATAAAATTTATGTAAATACCACAAAGGAACTTTGAGGAAATGTTTTCACATTTTTTGGCAGGAGTGGTCTGTCTTGTCATAGAGGAATATTTTATCACATTGTTTATTTATTTATTTATTTTTAAAGATTTTATTTATTTAGTTGACAGAGAGAGACAGAACCAGAGAAGGAACACAAGCAGGGGGAGTGAGAGAGGGAGAAGCAGGCTTCCCGCTGAGCAGGGAGCCCGATGTGGGGCTCGATTCCAGGACCCTGGGATCACAACCAGAGCCGAAGGCAGATGCTTAAGGACTGAGCCACCCAGGCGCCCCTATCACACTGTTTAAAATTACCAGTACAGGGTGATAACAAAAAGACTCACTCCTAGTCTTTATCATTATCATTATTTATTATTATTATTATTTTAAAGTCTTTCTATATAACACATAGAATTATTACTTACACTTGAGAGCAGATTGCTCCTGCCAGCCCAACAATATTACATCCTCCTTACAACTTATTCTGTTTTTTTGTAGTGGCTGGAATTCATTCAATATCAATTTAAATCTTGACAATTTTCAGAATTACTAAATTATGAAAATACACACTTCTGAACCTGTGAAATAGGGTGTGTATAATTAGAGACAAAATTAATGTTAAGATATATGCACATATATATGTGTGTGTATATACATGAGCTATATTAAATGCTCCCATATATGGCCAGTATAACAGGTTGTCAAATTTTGGATATTTGCATAATATAACTTGTATAGTTAAAATATGTTTAAAATTGGTGGATAGGGATGAATTTATAAATAGTATATTGTCCATAATGTTGCAATTTTATAAAGCATTTATAATAACATAAAGCATTTAACAATGGGTACTAATGGGAATTAGTAAATTTTGCCATTGTGTGAGACCTATGGTGTGCATGAGTTAAACAAACATACCAGTCCTTTTGTTCATCATATACTGAATTCTTCCAATTGCATATGATTTTCAAAACCATCTAATTATTTTAGGGTAAGATATGTTTGGATTACAATATAAGACTTCTCTTCAACAAACCATCATCTGCTAGTTATAGCAGCCTAGAACCTATTAAATCAAATTTATTTTAATTTTTATTATTTTATTATCTTAATTTTTGTTGCAATTAAAGCAACTCTAAAAAAACTATATATGAGCTTCCATAGCTCTCTTTTTATTTTTGCTATTTTAAAAATGAAAATATGCTTAAAGACATTTAATTTCCCCACCTCTGATATAACTTAAAATGGATGCATCATACTCAGAAGTGTTTTTTGTCTGTTTTTAAAATTTTCCTCCTGCAATGTTAAATTTAATTATGGCAGTTCTGCCAGAAACACAAGTGTAAAATCATGGCTTGAGGTACTTTTCAAATAAAAATCTTTGCTGTAATACCTTTTCAAAACTAACTCTGTGGGTTTTGAAGTTGGAACTTTACTAGAAGAGAAATTTTAAGTAGCTAAAGATGAAGCAAGACAGGTTTAAACACTATAGTGCCAGAGAAACTTTAGTTATCCTAACATTCTCTTTCTTTTATTGGCCTGAAGAAAGGGGGCAGAGGAAATTGCCTTTAAAAGTAGAGAGCAGCTGAGACTTATCAGGTATATCCTGTATTAAAATGATCTACTATACTGCCAAGAAGCTGGCAGCCTTGAATTGCTGTTCAGATTTGTTGTAGTTAATAATTCTGGGTGTTATAAGGTCATCTTTGAAACATATTAACTCTACTACACTATTAAATGTCTATAGATGAAATGCACGTTATTATGAATGAAGAATATGGGTCTATGAGCATTTAGAGAGTAATTTGGTTTCTTTCGCCATGATTTATGTGTATGCATAGAGATAACTTAATCCACAAGAGATGTGCAAGTAATTTATTTCCAACCATTGAAGTAAAACTGGACAATAATTTATATGACTTTTAATGAGATGCTGCAGCCAAGGCAAATATGACATTGAACGATACAGAACTCTTGTCATTGTACTGTTTATCTTTGGCCTGGGGCACTTAGACATTTTTGTTGCAAAATCAAATTATTCCCTTTCCACACACACACATACACACACACACACACACACACTGAACACATATTGTCCTGGTTTTGTTTTAAATAGAAACTAATTAATATTCAGTGTTGGCTGTTTTTACTTAAATTGGATAGCTACCATATTTCAAGGAAAAAATATATTACAACATTATCAGGTACTGAAACAAATAAATATTGGTACACCACCTAATAAACAGATCTCACTTCACAAAAGGTATGATTTTTCCTTTCATTCTGAAGCTGTTGTAGAATTTTACTCACAACGTTGTAAAATATTTTTTCTTGTGAGTGTTATAGATATTTTCTTCTATATGAACGATTGTGGATACTCCATTTTATTTTATTATAGTTATTAGTATTTTGAAATATTATAATGAGCAAAAGAAAGCATGGATTTAGTATCTAATGAAATATTTTGGGGAAAAAACAATTCAGTCTCACACATAATTAGTTATACAAAAACAAATCCAAATAGATCTTTGTCTAAATGTCAGAGAATATTATATTTATTATACTATTTTTCTTTGTACTTAAGATAATTTACTGAAATTATAATATATATTCATAATCTAATCTGAAATTATACTAGAAACACTGTTTAGTTTTTTAACCATAGGTAGCATAACTCTTTATTTATCAGCAAACTTGTTTCCTAGAAACCTAGATTGGCCTTCCAATATTGGTTGTGATTTTTTTCCTTTGAATGATACAAGTTTATTTTTATCAATTAAATAATGCAATGTCAGAATTCTAGTGCGGATAAAAATGAGGTAAATCTACTGGAGTCTCATTTCCCTGCAGATTACAATTGAAAGCACTGGACAGACTACAAAGAACAACTATATCAGGACTGTGAAAAATAAATAAGTCCAGGCAGATTGAAAATAAAGTCAAAACTTGAAGAGTCCTGTACAGCAGTGGAGTTTTTTGGTTTTGTTGCCGTTTTCCTCCAGCTTTGACCCAATGATGGGCCCCGGTCATGGAATTGGTCAGCAAGCATGGATAGCAAAACATCCAGGAGTAACCATCTCTGTTTAGAGCAATGGAAAGATTGACTCTTGTCAGCAAGAACGAGGGAAGAGTTTCTTTTAGTGGTTTGATTGGTGTGTATTTGTTTAGTTTTTGTATGACAGCTCCAGTCAAGGATCTATACTCCTGGGATGTCAGTAATTGAGGAGTTGCCAAAAACACCAGGAGAAGTCTCACTACTAAGGACAAAGGAAAAGAGATGCTACTGGTCCAAAAAGAAGGGAGAAATCACCATTTCTCCCTTATTTTATCTCACTGCATTACCACAAGAGAACTACAGCCCAACAGTAAATCGTACACTAAAATATAGTCATAGCATAATACATTTACTACAGTATTTCAAGAATGGAGTATACTAATACTAATAGCAAAAAAGCAATATCGAAAAAATACTAGTTTGTCCCTTTATAGATACTACAATAAAATATGTGAACTTGGATCCACTCCCATTCTCTTCAGCACATTCCTGTTATAATTCTCTGTGTAGTAATATTATTACTACATAAATATGACCAATTACTTAGCATCTCAGTTCCTTGAAATTTTTTTCTCCTGTGTTATTGTCTCTTACACTATCTCAGTTATTCATGCCCGTGTTTACATCTTAGATGTTAGCAATCTCTCATAATTTTCATTCTGGTTATTCCAATCTCTGAACACTGTATTCTATGACTCAAACTCACTTATCCTGGTATATTAACCACTAAAATCTAAAACACCATCAGAAACTTTCATATGACCTTAAGTCTCATGGCCTCTTTACTTCATTTTACTATTTTGAGTAAACCAAAATCCAGTCTTAGACTATTACACACCTAATGCTCTATGTAAATATGGCTGGAGTAAAATTCAAAGCCATAGTAATGAACAAAATTTTTAAAGACTTAATTTATTTATTTAACAGAGAGAGAAAGAACGAGTTTGAGCAGGGGGAGGGGCAGAGGGAGAGAAGCAGACTCTTTGCTGAGTGCTGAGCAAATACATGTGGGGTTTGATGTGGGGCTTAATCCCGTGACCCTCAGGTCATGACCTGAGCCAAAATCAAAAGTCAGACACTTAACCAACTGACCCACCCAGGTGCTCCTAATGAACAAATTTTAAATTCACAATAACTAACTAAAGTTGGGTCCTAATGTTTTACTGGAATTCCCCAGCCCCTTTACTTTCTTACTTCTCTTTATTATCCCAGTCTCTAGATATTTTTAAGGGATCATCTTCTTTCCTTAGATCTCTGCTGAGTTTTTACTACTAATGACTTTGCCACCTATTTTACATAGGCATGAAACCCTCAGGAGACATTTGTAAGCCCCATTCGTTACACATATCTATCTGCATCTGAGCCCACAATGACTTCTCTCCTGTTACTATATTTCTCCAAATTAACTCTATCTCTGGAAGAATATTTATCATCACGTGTACCTAAAAATTGCATCTCCTTTATGCAACTCCAAGAATTCATGTTGACAGTTCTCCAGTTTGTCTCCCCCAACATCGCATTATTCACTTTAATGGCACTTCTCACTATTATTTAATAAAAAGTTGTCAATTTTTAAGTTTTTTCCTAGTTTTCTTGAGGAATGAATGACAAGTAAAAATTGTATATAATAGGCTGTACAACATGATTTGTTAAGGTATAGAACATGATTTATATACATATACATTGTGAAAATATTACCACAATCAGGATAATTAACACATAGTTATTTTGTGTGTGTATGGTAAGAATATTTAAGATCTACTCTCCTAGGAAATTTCAAGTATACAATGCAGTATTACTAACTATAATCACCATGCTGTACATTAGACCCCAGAACTTAATTTATCTTAAAACTGAATATTTGTACTTTTTTCCCAACATCTCCCCATTTTCCCCACTCCACAGTACCTGGGCAACCACTATTATATTCTCTGGTTATATGAGTTTGACTTTTTCAGATTCCATGTATAAGTGACATCATGCAGTGTTTTTCTTCCTGTGTTTGGCTCATTTCACTTAACATAATGTCCTTCAATTTCACCCATGTTGTCACAAATGGCAAAATTTCCTTCTTTTTCTTTTTTGTAAGGCCAAATACTATTCCACTGTGTATATATCTTAAAATTAAAATCACAACAACAACCACAAACCACCCCATGATCAATCCTTGCCATTCTCTGCACTGGCTCAGCTCTCTGCAAACAACAATCCTTCTTATAGATGCTACCAAAACTGATGTCTTCTATTTTTCTCTTATTATTCTATTTTCAACCACTACAAATGAGGCTGGCCCCGTCACTGCATTGATACTGCTTAGTTAGGTCATCAGTGATATCACCACTCTTAAACCAATAGGCAAATCTCAGTTCTCACCATTCTTGATCCATCAGCTGTCTTTTAAGACAGTTGAATGTAAGTTTTGAGACCTCTCTGATAAATGACATGAAATAAATTTGTCATCTTATATTTATTCAACCAGTCTTCTTATCAGCTACAATACAGTCTCTTTATTTTGGTAAACATTAATAATATGATTCAACAAGGGAAAAAATCAATATTGCTTAAAATATCCTTGAGATAAATGTTAACAGAATTATGTATTGTGAATGCACATAATATCACTGAGTGTGTTGGTTCCTTGTTAATTTTGTACTCAAGGCACATTGTTGATTACTGAATTATTTGGGCAAGAGAAAAGGTGTTAAAGAATGGCTTTTAGTAATTGGAAAAATATTCAATAGTTATCACTTGGATGTCCTTCACTATTAAGTCAATAAAAAGTAAACAAAAAAAAAGTTTTTTTACTACCCTGCTTATGTTCTTGTGTGTATTTAAAGTTCATGTTCTTGCAACCTTGAAAACACAAATGTAATATCACATACCTGCATAGTAGATATTCTGACAAAAAATTAACTATCTCAATTTAAATTCAGCATATTCTCTGAGATTATAGTGAGTATATTAGTGCACTACAGGTCTTCATAAAATAAGAATATTATTGGAAAGCATCAGTATAGTTTACTTATGGAGCTAATAATCTTTTCTATGGACACTAGATAATAGTTTTATCAGATTGCTTTATAATATCATATTTGTTGGTAAAATAAAAAGCCTTTGGAGTTCAGGATTATAAAATCATGGTTTTCAAATATTTATTTTACATTGAACATTGTAAAATATAAGATATCTTTATCCCTATCTATCTGTCTTCTGACACATGTATAGAACATGTGAAAAAATTATGTATACTTCTACAATGGAAATCTCTGAATGGATATTTCACAATATATATTTCCTGATTTTAATGCAAAAGAACTAATAACAAATCATTAATGATTTTAAAATAACCAAGCCACTGGAGAAAACAATACATAAGTCTCATTATCATGGATTGAATGATCTGTCATGTTGCATAAAAGAATTATTGGAATACATCACAAAATACATTCTGAAAGAAGGCATAGCCTTAATTTTAGTTTTTCCTTTTTTAATCTAAATGAATGATACTAAAAAATGTGCAGAACATAAGGACAAAATATGAGGACAGTAAAGTTAATAAGAGAAAATACGTACATAGGATATTCAAAAAGGCATACATATATAGAACTTATATATAAATACTATTTATGGATAATGCAAATAACAATAGACAAAGCTGTGTAACATAATAAAATACAAGTTAATAGATATAAGATGATGAATATAATGATAAACAAATAAATCTAAAGATCTAGATATGTACAACATGCCTTGCCAGGAATAAGCTTTTTTTTTTTTTAAAGATTTTATTTATTTATTTGACAGAGAGAGACACAGTGAGAGAGGGAACACAAGCAGAGGGGGTGGGAGAGGGAGAAGCAGGCTTCCTGCCGAGCAGAGAGCCCTATGCATGGTTGGATCCCAGGACACTGGGTTCACGACCTGAGCCGAAGGCAGACGCTTAACGACGGAGCCACCCAGGCGCCCCAGGAATAAGCTTTTGAAAACATAAACAGAAAACGAAGTAAGCAATCCATTTATTAAATTCCCCAACTCTATTAACAAAAAGAGAAATAAATATTCCATACTATAAGTATAATTAGGACTATCATTACACAGTCATAATAAACTAAAAATAATTAGGTATTATATAAAGCATAACATATTGAATTAATAGTTTTCAAAAATATTTTTGAAAAGATGTAGTATGCAGAAAACACACAGCATATTCCTGGATTTAGACATATGAGTGATACATTATTCTTGGGTGCTATCAGTTTAGAGAAAAATTTGTTGGCGCTGTTATTTGTTATTTCTGTCCTCTCATGTTCAGCTCCACTTTTAGAACCACTCTTTCTAAACATCTATGCCTGGAACTACATTGAAATTGCTCTAATCATTGTCACTGAAGCTTTGTAAGATCATCCAGTGGCCATCTTTTTGTTGCATCTCCTTTACTGCTCAGCATAATTATTAGATTTTCATTAACTTAAAAATATTTCCCAAATACATGCTGTATGGAAATAATACTCTAGTATAGTGAAATAAGATGAAAAATAGGAAAAATAAGTTTCATTAAACATTATCCTAAAGAGAAAAAATATCTTAACAATAAATAATGTATGTAATACGATCTTAGAAAAACCACTGCAAGTCCTTTATATGTATAAACTCAGTTGAATATCTTTTTCTAAATAGTGAAAATTCTATCATGAACTGATATTAGCATTTCTGGACCTTTAATATTATAAACTACTAAATAACTAAAACATTTGTTGATTCAATAATTTGCTTAACAAATATATATCCAGTGTCTCATTGTTTAAGTCATTAAAAACAGGAAAAAATAGAAAACTAAAGAAAAAATATATTCCCCATATTCAAAGGCTTTAGTTTCATAAACTACTAGGCCAAATTTATATTAAAGCTCACATTAATCCTTATATTAATTCCTTTCTAGGAATTTGTTCATCACTTTATTATTAAATACATAATTGCAGGCATTAAATATCACATCAACAAGTTAAAATTTAATAATATATTCGTGAATCTTTATTAATATACTTTGTTGTTACTTTTAAAGAATGATGTACTCAGATTCATAAACTGACTTATTTAGGGCACATATTGCATGGAGCACTGGGTGTTATACTCAAACAATGAATCATGGAATACTACAACGAAAACTAATGTACTGTACAGTGACTAATATAATATAATAATATAATACAATAAAATAGGGGCGCCTGGGTGGCTCAGTTGGTTAGGCGGCTGCCTTCGGCTCAGGTCATGATCCTGGAGTCCCGGAATCGAGTCCCACATCGGGCTCCCTGCTCAGCAGGGAGTCTGCTTCTCCCTCTGACCCTCTTCCCTCTCGTGCTCTCTATCTCTCATTCTCTCTCTTTCAAATAAATAAATAAAATCTTTAATAAATAAATAAATAAATTAAATTAAATTAAATAAAACCTAAATGGAATGCTACCTTCTTTCAGTTTTGTTGATACTGATTTATATAGCAGGGTACATACATTGATGTAAACTAACAAAAAATGTTGAGTTTCCCTAATAAAAGCTTGAAATTCTGAAAACCACTCTAAAAAAAAAAAGAAAAGAAAGAAAAGAAAAGAAAAAGAAAAAGAAACCCCTGCTTTTATAAAATTTTATACAGTTTCCATAGCCTCAAATATACGGATTTGAAGCTAAACATTGGACTTTTAGTTTATTTAATTTATAGAACTTGATTTCTTAGCACTTGAAGTTATGCCACTCCATCCATTGTAATCAACCTGATACATAGTTTTATTTTTCTTTCCGAGATTACTTTCAACTGAAACTCATTTCTTATTTGATAGTGGATATAACCAACTCATTCTTTTAAAAATGTCCTGAGATATAGAATAATAGCCTCAGGTTCTTTGCTCTTTAACACTTTTTTCCTTTTTTGTTAAAATATCAACTTCTAAAAAGCTTCTCATTTTTTTAATTAAAGAGCAACAATTTTGGGGGCACCTGGGTGGCTCAGTCATTAAAGAGCAACAATTTTGTATGTACCATAATGTATGTATGTGTGTTAAATATCTATAGGAATTTTTTAATCTCTTAACTCTCTTTTGCTTGTATGTCATTATGGAGAAAATTAAAATAATTAATATCCAAGTTTTAAGTCTTTCTAATACCAAACGTATGCTAAATATATTAAGAAAAGATAAAAAACTTGTTTAAATACCAAAAGCTCTTTGATATAGAGAAAGATAGATAAGTTAAAGTCACATTTGAGATGCTAATTCACAGACAATATTTTTTTAATAAAAAAAGATCTTTAAATAGTAAACATAAATTTCTGAATATATATCTTTCAGTTTCATTTCCTCATAAGTCCTGTACACTTTTATTAAGTGATTATTATACAGATGAAATTGTGCCTTAGTTTACTTCAACTTTCTTAATATTAGTGCATGTTTAAATTAAAATTAATAAAAGTTTTAATGATAATCTGATTTAAATAGTCAATGTAGAAAAATATTTCAACATAAATTGTGGATTATTTTATTCTTTGAAATAAATTATGTAGTTTGAAGTTTAGAAACAGAAAAACAGTGATTTATAGTTTAACCAGAAGAGCAATTACAGATTTCTAGACTTTAAAAATTAATGTGTAGGAACATAGAAGCTTTTCCACTAAGATCTGGAACAAGGCAAAAATGTCCCCTCTCACCACTCCTTTTCAACAAGGCAGTAGAAGTGCTAGCTAATGCAATAAGACAAGAAAACAAAAAGTATGATAATAGAAGAAATAAAATGGTCTTTGTTTAAAATGACATTATTTTCTCTGTAGAACATCCAAAAGAATCAACAACAAAAATTTCCTATAACTAATAAGCAATTATAGCAGAGTTGAAGGATATAAGGTTAACATACCAAATATACAGAAGTCAACCAACTTTCTTATACAAACTTATTCTAAAGTTAATGTGGAGAGGCAAAAGACTCAGAATAGTCAACACCAATTGAAGAAGAACAAAGTTGGGGGACTGACATTACCCAACTTTGAGACTAAATATAAAACTGCAGAGATAGTGTAGCATGAGTGCAGAAATAGTTGTGAAGGAATAGACCAGTAGATCAGTGGAAGAGAATAAGAAATACAGAAATAGACCCACATAAATATAGTCAACTGATAATTGATAAAGGAGCAAGGCTATACAACAGAGAGAAGGCAGTCTTTTCAACAAATGCTGCTGGACAAAGTAGACATTTACATGTAAAAACAAATAAATCTAGACAGAGACCTTACACTCTTCACAAAATTAAGTCAAAATGGAAAATAGACCTATATGTAAAATGTAAAATGATGAAAATCCTAGAAAATAGCATAGGAGAAAACTTAGATGACTCTAGATGTGGTGATACAACACCAAAGGAATGATCCATGAAAGAAATAAATGAAAAGTTGGATTTGATTAAAGAACAAAACACAAACAAACAAACAAACAAACAAAACTCTGCTCTGCAAAACACACTGTTGACAGAATGAAAAGTCAAGTTACAAAATGGGAGAAAAATGTTTGCAAAAGACACATCTGATAAAGGACTACTATTCAAAATTTACAAAGAATTCTTAAAATTCAGCAAGAGGAAAACAAATAACCCACTTAAAAATGGAACAAACCTTAACAGACATCTCACCAAAAAAAAAAAAAAAAACATAAATGGATGGTAAATAAGCACAAGAAGATGTTCCAATCATATGTTATTAAGGAAGTGTAAATTAAAATAATGAGATACACTGCACACCATTTAGAATAGTCAAAATTCAGAATACTGACAACACCAAATGCTGGTGAGGATGTAGAGTAACAAGAACTCTCATTCATTGCTGGTGGGAATATTTCATTTCAAGAACTCTCATTTCATTGCTGAGAAATGACTGGGAAACAGTCACTTTGCAAAAGAGTTTAAAATTTTCTTATAGAACTAAACATACTCTTACAATCTGATCAAGCAATCACACTCTTTGGTATTACCCGAAGCGTTGAAAACTTCTGTCCACACAAAAACCTGCACATGGATGTGTATGGCAGCTTAATTCATAATTGCCATGCTGTCTGCCTGTTCATGCCATGATTTCCATCATCCTCAGATTTGGTAGAACTGTGTTCCTCAGCATGAGAAGTCTTCTGAATATGCTTATAATTTTTAGTAAAACCAACATAGAGCAGATAAAGCAAGTATCATAGATAGTTAGATATCAACATGACCTTCAGTCATGATCTGCCAGTTTTTGACTGTGAAGCACATTTTGTCATGGGTAAGATCCATATTATGGATGTTGCTCAGGCATTTTTTTTTTTTTTTTTGGCCTAAAAATCCTCAAAAATTAGTTTGAATTTTCCAAATGAAATCTCATCATTCTGCAGATCAGTACATCTCATTTCAAAAAACCAAACCAAACAATCCTTTGGGCAATCAGATGCGATTGTTTTCTTGAGTACTTGTGACTATTGTTTTTCCAGTATTTCTTGTATTGAACATAGCTGATTCTTTCACATCATACCAATCTTGAAAAATAATGAATTTCTTTCTTCTTGGCTCCCTTTTTGCCCCTTTTTTTAAGGCACTTGTTCTTATGAACCTGGATATTACTTTTTAAGATTCACATAATAGTAAGTTCACTACAGGACTCTGAATAAAAGATCAGAAAACAATGCTTATTTTTTATGTCCCACTACAATTCAAAAAAGCAGCAATTTCTATTACTTGATAATTTCAAGACAACTGTGTTGAAAAATATGTACCATGTTCTTTTGTGATCGGTAGTTCTTTAACATAAGACATGACGTTTTTCATGGATTTAATTATTTATCATATTTATCCACTCATGAATAACTTTAAATTTTACTTTTTTCCTAGTATATCTAATTTTGTTTCTTCCCTTTATCTCAATTTTGGGCATTTAAATAATATCCTTTTCCTTTCCATGTTATTCTAATTAGTTCTTTATTTGTATTGTTTATTACACATCTCTGGCTATGGTGTACATTCATCATTTTTCTGTTCTCTAATTAATTTTACCTTTGTTTTATTGTTTTCTTTGATGATAATTAGAATATTTTGACTGAAAATAAACTATGCTTCAAAATTTTTTAGACTCTAAGGAAAATATACTATATTTCTTAAGAATTATAGATAATTAGTAACATTCAAGCTGATTGATTCAGTGACTCAAAGATTTCATCAAGAAATCAAGTTTTTTCCATCCTACCATTATTCAGAATTTTCTGTGGCCCTCTGAAAATAGCAGTCCCTATCCTCATCCTTGGCACACACTATTTCTATCTTTAGGAACTCCAGCATGTTTAATAACACATCCTCTATAATTTTCCTTTATAATATATTTCATACAGTTGGGGACACAGAAAATTCTGAATGTACTACTATACTACTCTGGAGCTTGACAGAACTTAAGCATAATTTGAGAATAAGAAGAGTTTTATCACAACTCACCTAACAATACACCTACCCCCAATTGGTCTAGGTTGCTATACCATGATAACCAGGGAGAATTTGTTAAATTCTTGCTGATTACTTGGGCCTCACCTAAATCAAGGTGCACATTCTCTTTCCCTCAAGGTAATAGTCTGTAGGAGGGCTCCTTAGTGGCCTCTGACTCTCATACTAAGGCCAAATATTAACAGGAACTAGTGCCTACGTATTCATATCTTACTGTCATTTTCTCTGAAAAGTAATGTAATTCTCCAAAATTTGAGGATATTATTTTGTAACTATGCTAAACACAATATTGTATTGTGCCTTTTTATAAACATGTTTAATCATTTCTGTTTTAAACTTGGATGGTGACTTTTGAAGCTAAAATATGCACCATATTTGTTTGCTGGTCTTTTCTGACAACACTACCCTGGGAAAAACTGCAGTCTCATATCTCACATCTATAATAACTTTGTCCAGAAGGAAGAGTGGAAAAAATAAAGAAGATAAAAAAGATAAAGAAAATATAATTCAACAGCATTCTTCTTTGTGTTAATATAAAATTAAATATCAAAGACCAATGTTTAAGGAGAAATGCTTTTAAAAGTAGATGATAGGGGCATCTGAGTGGCTTAGTTGGGTAAGCATCCGACTCTTGATTTTGACTCAGGTCATGATCTCAGGGTTATGAGATGGAGCCCCACGATGGGCTCCATGCTGGGCATGGAGTCTGCTTAAGATTCTCTCTATCCTCCCTCTAACCTTCCCCTCTCCCTCTCAAAAAAAAAAAAATAGATGATATATCCAGAATTTTTCCTGAGAAAAATTCCCTAAGCTCAAAAACAAAGTACAGCCCCTAAACTGTTTAGAAAGGGGAAAGATTTTGAAAAAGAAATGAGCATGGACATAGAGATTAGTGATTCTGTCTGTACCTTGCTCTCACAGTTGAATCCTGTACCTGGATTTTGAGGTGGTAGTAGAATCAGGACCTACTTTTAGGGGTTATTTAATAAGAGAACTAGAAAATCAAAGAAACCTATTTTATGGTAGTATTGAAGGAGACCTAGATTTCTTAGGGTTTCAGAGCAGATATTGCTAGAAAATAAACACAAACACTGATTATAAAGGATATAGTAATTACAGCACCAATAAGACATTCACACTGTGATGAAGATAGAGAACAGAATCTAACTATATGAAAACCAGGCTTCAGCTAATGTTGAATTGGCAGCATAGGAAGCCTCTCCCACCATAGATAATGTCTGGATAGAGGTTATAAGACTTTGAATGATAGTATCTGGTGAATGTGCTCAAGAACTTTGAAGTCCAAAACTAACTGAACCTTTTGGATATATAGACATGGCCCCCTCCACCTTGCCAGAGGCCAGAAGCATCAACTTAATGCCTGAAAATTGTTCAGAATCTTGACTAAATCCATGTCTTAAACCAATACATTACAGTCTCAGGACACCACTTCCTATTGTGGCCAAAAAAAAAAAAAAAAATCAATTAACACCAAACTTGCATGGCTTGGCTTGGAATGATTGTGCTTTAATATCCTAGCCCATAATTTTCTAAAAAGTTCTTTTTTTCCAAAGTATCTCATAGTTGCCTTCTTGCAGAACCATAAATGAAGCAGTGACTATATTTATCTTGAAGAACTTAAACATTTTTGAGACTAATTATGACATTAAATAGGAAAATGTATCAGAATTCAGTTTTCAGGCTTAATCCTCGAAACATGTCATTTAATCCCAAGACTGAACTTGTCAGATGTAAACCAATAATTCTCAAATCAACTTTATTCTGAAGTCAGCTATTTCCATCCACAGACTCATCATTTCAAGGCATTTTCTTTGATCCCTGGAATGCTCATCTCCCCAACACACACTCACAACTTATCAGTGAGCTGCCTGCTCAGAGGACTTCTCTGACCTGCCTTCTCTAAAACAGCTATTACTTCAGCCTTTATTCCTTTGAATCACTTATCTAATTTTTCCTTTTAGCACTTATATCCTACTACTCTTTGTTCTTTTATTGTTTGTTCCCCTCACTTTACTATAACCTCCATGAAAACTATTTTGTATGTTTTCTGTATCTCCAAATCCAACATTCAATGACTAATCCACAAATATTTTTATTTTGTAAATCTCTGCTTGAGACTTCATTTTTTCCTCAAAATAGCAATGTTCTAAAAAAGATCCAAGACCTTTTATGTAAAATGAAAAAAAAAATTTTCTGGTGTTCTTCAATTCCATAAAAAGCAGTTCCTTCAAGTTGACAATGCCAGAAACTAGTGAATTTATCTCAAAATTTCCAACTTCCTAAATTTATACTCATCCACCAGCTTTTAGAAATTTTCTTCCTAAAAAACAAAAACAAAAAAGAAAAGAAAAACGAATTTTTCTTCCTAGTGTCCATCTGCTTGCCCACACTATAGCTAAACAACCTAGTAATTTATAATCCACACAGTAACTAAAAGCAATATTGGGATTTTACCCTCCTCAATTTAAAATCCTTCAGGTAGAGTACAAAATCATTACCATATGTGTTACATGATATGGCCACGGTTATCTAAACTCACTTTGTGAGAATCTTCTTTATCCTATGATTCATTCTTTTTAAAAAGTTTCTTTTGGTCTTTGATATTAATTTTCTCATCCAGTTCTCAACCTCCCCATATTTTATGTGTCTAGAAGGCTTACTCCCTCCTATCTCCAAATCTTTGCTCATTCATCCCAGTCATCCTCTGGTTTCAGCTTAAAAGACACTTCTTTGCACAGTTGCAAACATATGATTAATTGTATGTAATATTTTCTTTAGTGTCTGTTTTTCCCACCTTAATAAGACACAGAACATTTCTGACTAGTTCTCTAATCTTTCCTGAGTATTAATTACAGTGTATAGGAAATGCCCAGTAGTTTTTTATATTGTTACTAATCAAGAGAAAATGTGTGTTGGGAGTCCTGAATTATTCAACTATGGCAACTGCATTTATTAAAATAAAATTTATTGCTCTCTATAGTCGCCTCAATTTTGGAATTAAGATTTCTTAAATTTATCAGTCATTGTTTTCTAGAATAATGTACTTACAAAGTCATTTGTATTACTTAACATAAAAGTATACTCTAAGGTATAAAATATCTTGGAAAGTAAGTATATGATTTCTTGATATGGGTGATGGGCAATTGAGAGAGCATAAACTATATCTTCTATGCTGCCTGGGGAAAAAAATGGAACTTTAACTAGAAATATGAAGCTATGTGAGAAAAAGAAATGTTTACCAGCTGAACAGAGAAAATATCAATATTTTTGTATGTAATATAATATATCCTCAGAGAAAACTGCTTAATATATTTTGGCAGTAATATAAGTATATGAAAGAGTAAGTCTATAAACAAAATTCACACTTAGACATTTGCTCATGAGGATCCTAAAGGAGAGCAAGATTGAGAGATACTTGAAAAAAATTAACACAAAATGAAGTGTTAAATTTTTAGTCATTAAAATTAATATAATTTAGTGATTATGTGACAAACCAAAAATGTCAATAAATATTGATCATGGTCCTTTACCTGCATAAAGCACAGATATGACATACTGATTTATTAATATGGAACTGAGACATAAACAGAGTGACACTGAAAGGTTATAGGGAAACACCTGTGACTTGTAAGGGATTAATTATTGCCATATTTCAGACAATATCACAACTTTAGTTTAATGTAAAAAATGCTGATTCATGAATAATTTACAGTATTCACAGTGATACAATAGCAGTCTTTCCAGACCACTGTAAATCTAAAGTGAAAGATTTTAAGACCTAATGAGGATAACTTGAAAAGAATATTTGTGGTGTGCTGTCATAATTCCATAACTCAGAAAAGAAATATGATCCTTTCAACAGGCATCTTTTTATTTCATCAAATCACATTATATCTTAATCAGTTATGATTTTAGACCATCTGACATGTATTGTGATTAGATGTATATATGTTTTCTGTAAGTAAATTGTGAGCAACTTAAAGAATTGAAATGTATCACTCATTTTCTTATGTCACAGAGTACTTTTTATATGAAGGGGTTCAATATATTTTGTATATTTAAATATGGAAAGAAATAGTGTAGAATTGAGATTCTAAGGTGCACTTAAGTTTTATAAAAATTCTTTCTCTTTTTTCTTTTCTCTCTCTCTCTTTTTTTTTGTTTTAAACAAACCCTTGTGTTGAGGATTTTCAATAGATTGGAGTGAGAGAGCTGTTCTGCTATGTACAATACCCAGAAGAAAATTCTGTGTTTAAAATAATGGCATTGAGATAGCATTATCTCCTTTTCTTTGAATCCAGAGAAACTGAGGCGAACATGAAATTCCAATTCCATCTTAATGGAAAATAGGGCAAGCTCTCATGCTAAACATAAGAGTAGGAAGAAAATTTCCAAGTCGATGAAAAAAAATGTATTACACAATATGAGATGATGCAGAGTGGATATCTTACACTTTAAAAATAATGAAATGTTGGGGCGCTGGGTGGCTCAGTTGTTAACCGTCTGCCTTCAGCTCAGGTCATGGTCCCAGGGTCCTGGGATCAAGCCCCACATCGGGGTCCTTGCTCCGCAGGAAGCCTGCTTCCCCCAATCCCACTCCCCCTGCTTGTGTTCCCTTTCTCACTATATCTTTGTCAAATGAATAAATAAAATCTTTAAAGAAAATAAAAAATAAAAATAAATAAAAATAATGAAATGTTGAGTGAGTAGGGAATTTTCCAAAGTAGGTGCACACCTTAAAAAACAAAATGAAGCATCCATTACTTGAACAGAGATAATGGATCTGACCCATGAAATAGCAAGGAGGAGCTGGTGGTAGAGAAAATTGGAGGATTTTCCATTTGACAGGGCAAAGGGATAACTGAATGGTAAATTCTCTTGCTGGTATTTGTTATTACCAACAAGTAAAGGCTAAGAACACACACACACACACACACACACATCTGGATATACTTAGATATAGATGTAGATTAGATATAGATATGGCTACAGATATATATAGAGAGAGATACAGAGACAGAGAGAGATGGAGGGATGAAGACAAAGACAGAGAGACCCACAAACATACTTTCCTTCCTGGAAATCATCTGCATATTTTAAAGCATTCTCCTGGCTCCTCTTTGGAATATAAATAATGATTGGCAGTGAAAAGATATGGAAGTTAAAAAAGATGTAAAAGAAGGAAATTAACTAGAAGCAAATTGATTAAATAACTACTACCATCTTAAAAAATGACCATACTTTCGGTAAAAATGTGGCCAAAAGTTTTTCATGAAAGCAAAGGATCTAATAAGTGACTATTGCATTTTTGAATTTAGATGTTACCTACAATATACAATAGAAGAAAAAAACCACAGCGTAAGTTGAAAAATCATCTAGCACTGTAAAGGAAAGAAAGGTATAAGAACAGTAAGGGAATATTGAAAAAAAGGGGAAGACAAAAACATCAAAGAATTCCGGCAGAAATATGTTAGACATGCAAAGAAATCTTGGAAAATGTGGGCAAAAAGGCACCTAGGTGGCTCAGTTGGTTAAGCGTCCTCCTTTGGCTCAGGACATGATCCCAGGGTCCCGGGATGGAGTGCTGCATTGGGTTCCCTGCTCACCGCAGAGTCTGCTTCTCCCTCCATCCTTCCCCCCTGCTCATGATCTTTCTCTCTCTCTCAAATAAATGAAAAAAAAATTTAAAAAAAGAATGTGGGTGAAAGTAAATGGAAACAAAGAATTATAACACCATGTATTCATCATGGACTGGCTTACACTTAGCTATGCAGAGTCTTGATTTGGGGATTTAAATGAGTTAAGCACTTAAATCATTTTAACAAACTAAAGAATTTAAATAAGTCAGAAAAATAAAAAAATAAAATTAAACAAACCACGAGGAAGGTGTTTATAAAAATTACACATACAGCCATATACACACAATGAATTGGGGGAAAAGAAAATCTGCAGATTTCATAAACAATCTTATAGAAGATATCTGAATAATAATTTAAGAGCAACAACAACTAGATAAACAATTGGTTGCATAATCAGGTTAAAAGAAAATAAAAATAAATCAAGAAATCAAAATGTCTTAATATCAAGATATGTAATAGAATATTTTTGCTCAGTTTTTTTAAAATAGTTGTAACAAGGGGAAAAATCAGGTCATGAATTTTACAATGAACACATAATCCATGTATACAAAATGCTAAATACAAAACAGAGAAAAATTTGACACATGTACATTCTCAGCTAATTTATTCAAATCATAAATTCCATAAATATTTATTTTTATATTTTATTATTTATTTTTCTAGTATAAAAATCTCATTTTTTGTTTTCTTGGACTTTTTACCTTAAAATTTATTTTGTTTTTGTTAGTCATTCTTGATTTTTGTGTGTGTATGTGGAATTGTATTCTAGTTTCTCTCTTTGAATTCTTTTAAATGACTTTAAAAAACTACAACTAGGTATAGTCTGAGGAGTATTTTGTACCAAAATTAACCACAGGGCACACTATTTTTATTAAGGTAAATCTAAGGTGACAAAATCATCATGCTGAAACAATTAGACTCCTTATTTATGATTACTCTTGAACATACAAAATTAAAATTTTAAAGTAATGTGTTCAATTAGTTGTGTTAATTCACTTTCTGAATTACTTTCAGATTTATTACCAAATCTATGAATTAAGAAGGCCATGCTACAGAGTAGAAAGTTAATGGTTGTCCAGTTTAACTGACCTGGCTTTAAATCTTGGATCATTCACTCTCTTCAAAAAGTTGGAAACAACTTTTAAACTGGCTGTAGTCTCAATATTTTATCTTCCTCATTGGCTATTATGGTAATTAAATGACACAGTGCATGTGAATATTATGCTATAGTGAATAATATAAGATGGCTTTAAAATGTATAATTGATTTATTTTTATATTCAGTTTTGAAAAAGTATCCTTTTTTTCTATAATATTCTATTTTAAAGCTATATTGTATTATGGCTCAATACTCCCACAATAAGAAGCAATGGCATAACTCTTTAGCAACCAGTAAAGTTCAGTAACCTATTTAAGAGCTTAGAGTGAGATTTTAGGTTCACTTTGGACCCAGAAGATATTCTTGATATGGCTTATGATTAAATGTGCCTACTGACTAGTCCTCACCTCTGATGAAACAAGGAGAGAGCAGTAGTCCCAGGAGATTAGAGGGTAAAAGTTCTTTGTTCTTCTTGATAGTATTAGCAATCCCACAGGAAAGGTGAGGGTCTATCATCCTCTAAAAATGAGTTCACACAAAGGGCATTGGTGGGAAATGTGGTAAGGTTTATTACTGTAGAGTGACCACTCTTTAGAAAAATAGAAGATTTTTATACTAATGTATTTTAACTGAATCCTTTCAGAAATATTAAATTTAGGGCGCCTGGGTGGTTCAGTTGGTTAAGCGACTGCCTTCGGCTCAGGTCATGATCCTGGAGTCCCGGGATCGAGTCCCACATCGGGCTCCCTGCTCAGTGGGGAGGCTGCTTCTCCCTCTGACCCTCTCCCCTCTCATGCTCTCTCTCACTTTCTCTCTCTCTCAAATAAGTAAATAAAATCTTAAAAAAAAGAAATATTGAATTTATACAAAACCATCACTTCATTAAGATAAGGTAAACATCTGTTTATGAAGTTCTTGTTCCAAAGTATTATATTTAATTAAAATCAAATTATAAACAAAAGGAATGGGGCAATCCATAAGCTCCATTTTAAACTGCAATTCTCTGAAATAAGATTTTCAGTATAAATGTACATAGATGGTATAAAGGAGAAAAAATAAATGTTTACTGAGATTATAGTTTCACCCAAAGAAAGTCAATCTTAGCTGAGTAGTCCTCAATTAATTATAGTTTCATATACTGCAAACAATACTGTAAGTTTGATATTGTGATTTATAAGAAAAATATATTTTTGGTTATTCAGATGGTATCTATTTGGTCTTCCTATGCAATACCTGGCTCACAGCTCTAAAATCCCTTGGAATTTCCTAAGTGTGGAGAGTGATAAAGTATCTTTTATTATTCTTCTTTTTAAAGATTTATTTATTTATTTGAGAGAGAGAGGTGGGGCAGAGGGGCAGAGGGAGAGGGAGAAAGAGAATCCCAAGCAGAATCTGTGCTGAGTGTAGAACCTGATGCGGGGCTCAATCTCCTAACTGGTAGATCATGACCTAAGCTGAAACCAAGAATCAGAGGTTTAACCAATTGAGCCACCCTTTTATTATTCTAATGAGGTAACTCTGGGAAAGCCTAAGGGTGGTGACTGGCTGGCTGCCAGTGGAGCCAACCATGTGATTACAGGTTAGAATTTTCAGTTCCATTCTTCAGCCTCCAGGGAGAGGATAAGGGCTTGAGGTTGAGTTCAATCACCAATGGCCAACGACTTAATCAATAATCCCTTTGAGATAAAGCTTCCATAAAACCCCAAAAGGACAGGGTTCAAAGAAATTTCTATTTGGTGAACATATGGAGATTTGGGGAAAGTGGCATGCTGGAGAGAGTGTGGAAGTTCTGTGCCCCTTCCCATGTACCTTGACCTTTGCATGTCTTCTATGTGGCTATTCCTAGGTTATACCCTTTTATGATAAATCAATAATTTAATAAGTAAAGTGTTTCTCTGAGTTCTGTGAGCCACTGTAGGGGAGTCATGGGAACCTCAAATTTATAGCCAGTAGGTTAGAAGTATGTGTGATAGCCTGGACTTGCAATTGACATCCTAAATTGGAATGGGTTGTTGTAACTTCCAGTTTGTAACCATTCTGTCAGAAGCATAGGTAGTGACTAGGGTTTGTGACTAGCTTTAAAGTGGGATGGCAGGGAGCCTTATGAGACAGCTCTTAACCTGAGGAATCTGATGAAAACTCTGGGTGGATAGTATCAGATTGAGCTGAACTGTAGGACAGTCAGCTGGTGTACCAGGATTACTTGTTGTTACTTGTAAGTAAATCCCCCCTTAAACAAATGCATATTGGAATTGGGTCCTAGAACCCAAAATAACAAGAAATTTTCTTTTTTATGGTATGATTAAATAGGACAATTCAGTATCTAAATAGGTTTTTAATAAAAATCTTATAAAATAAATAAAAAGAAATCTTTCCTCTACAAAATATATGCCTGATAAAGTCATAGCAGAGAAGAAATCTGACTAGCAACTAGCTAGATAGTAATTTAATGTTTATTTTATCCCTCTTGGGAAGTTTATTCAATTTACACTATTTAAGCTTGTCCCAGGTGTTGAAATTCTACTTAAATCATTTGTTCTTTGACGTTACCTTCATTAACTTTATACAAAACAGCTAAATGCCCAATGTACATGAAAAATTACTGACAGCCATTCATGGTTTTGAAAGATTAATTCTAATACTTTGCCACACACTGCACAATGAGGAAGTAAAATGAGCTTCATGATTCCTAGACACCATCATGTATACATTAGAAATATTTATATATCTTCCAGGCAATTGAATAAACTTTTTCTAATTTAAATTCAATTAGCCAACATATAGTACATCATTAATTTCAGATGCAGAGTTCAATAATTTATCAGTTGTGTATAACACCCAGTGCTCATCACATCATGTGCCCACATTAATGCCCATCACCCAATTACGTCTCCACTCTAGCAACCCTCAGTTTGTTTCCTACAGTTAAGGGTCTCTCATGGTTTGCCTCCCTCTCTGATGACTTCCCATTCAGTTTTCCCTCCCTTCCCCTATGATCCTTTGTGTTGTTTCTTATATTCCACATATGAATGAAACCAAATGATAATTGTCTTTCTCTCATTGATTTATTTCACTCAGCAGAATACCCTCCAGTTCCATCCATGTCGATGTAAATAAGTATTCATCCTTTCTGATGACTGAGTAATATTCCATTCCATGGAATACACACACACACACACACACACACACACCACTCTTCTTTATCCATTCATCTGTTGATGGACATCTCGGGTCTTTCCATAGTTTGGCTATTGTGGACATTGCTGCTATAAACATTGGGGTGCATGTGCCCTTCTGGATCATTAGATTTGTATTTTGGGGGTAAATACCTAGTAGTGCGATTGCTGGGTCGTAGTATAGCTCTATTTTTAACTTCTTGAGGAAACTCCATACTGTTATCCATAGTGGCTATGCCAGCTTGCATTCCCAACAGTGTAAGAGGGTTCCCCTTTCTCCACATCCTCCCCAACATTTGTTTCTTCCTGTCTAGTAAATTTTAGCCATTCTGACTGCTGTGAGGTGGTATCTCATTGTGTTTTTGATTTGTATTTCCCTGCTGCCAAGTTATGTAGAGCATTTTTTCATGTCTGTTGGCCATTTCTATGACTTCTTTGGAGAAATGTCCGTTCATGTCTTCTGCCCATTTCTTGGCTGGATTGTTAGATTTTTGGGTGTTGAGTTAGGTAAGTTTTTATAGATCTTGGATACTTCATGTATCGTTTTAAGAAAATGGCAGACAAGCCCGACATGGGGGGAATAGCCAGCTTCAATAAGGCCAAGCTGAAGAAAATGGAGACACAGGAGAAGAACACCCCGCCAACCAAAGAGACTACTGGGCAGAAGAAGCGGAGTGAAATTTCCTAAGAACCTAGAGGATTCCTAAGAACCACCCTGTCATCTTCGAGACACTCCAGTTGTGATGTGGACAAAGAAGAGCCACCTGCAAGATGGAAAATAGCAACAAACTGCACTGTGAGCCCGGGCACTCCCTGCCAATGCCACCAGCCTGCAGGTCTCTCAGCAACTCCCCCCCCCCCCTCCACAATAGGACTGCCAAATTCTCCAGTTTGCCCTGGGATATTATAGCAAATTATCTGTATGATTAATGAAAACAAAACACACATGATAGCAAAAACAAAACAAAACAAAATCGCATTTGGTAGTACAATTTTCCCAACGCCATTTGTTGAAGAGCCTTTTTTTCCATTAGATATTCTTTCCTGCTTTGTCAAAAATTAGTTGACCATAGGATTAAGGGTCCATTTCTGGTTCTCTATTCTGTTCCATTGATCTATGTGTCTGTTTTTTTGCCAGTACCATACTGTCTTGACAATTACAGCTTTGTAATAAAGCTTGAGGTCTGTCATTGTGATGCCACCAGCTTTGGTTTTCTTTACCAACATTTCCTCTGGCTATTCAGGGTCTTTTCTGGTTCCATACAAATTTTAGGATTATTAGTTCCAGCTCTGTGAAAAATGTTGATGGTATTTTGATAGGAATTGCATTGAATGTGTAGATTGCTCTGGGCAGCATAGACTTTTAACAATATTTATTCTTCCAACCCATGAGCATGGAATGTTTTTCCATTTCTTTGTGTCTTACTCAATTTCTTTCACAAGTGTTCTGTAATTTTTAGACTATAGATCCTTTACCTCTTTGCTTAGGTTTATTCTTAGGTATCTTATGGTTTGGGGGGCAATAGTAAATGGGATTGATTCTTTAATTTCTCTTTCTTCTGTCTCATTGTTAGTGTACAGAAATGCAAATGATTTCTGTGCATTGATTTTATAACCTGCCATGTTGCTGAATTCCTGTATGAGTTCTAGCAATTTTGGGGTGGAATCTTTTGGGTTTTCCACATAAAGTATCATGTCATTTGCAAAGAGTGAGAGTTTGACTTCTTCTTTGCCAATTTGAATGCTTTTATTTCTTTTTGTTGTCTGATTGCTGAGGCTAGAACTTCTAATACTATGTTGAACAAGACTGGTAACAGTGGACATTGCTGTCATGTTCTTGACCTTAGGGGAAAAACTTGAGAATGATACTTGTTGGCTTTTCATAGATGGCTTTTATGATATTGAGGTATGGACCCTTTAGCCCTACAATGTGGAGAGTTTTAAGCAAGAAAGTATGCTGTATTTTGTTAAATGCTTTTTCTGCATCTATTGAGAGGATCATATGGTTCTTGTCCTTTCTTTTATTACTGTGATTGTGATGTGATCACATTGATTAATTTGTGAATGTTGAACAACCCTTGCAGCACAGGAATAGATCCCACTTGGTCATGGTGAATAATCATTTTAATGTACACTTGGATCCTATTGGTTAGTATCTTGGTGATAATTTTGGCTTCCATGTTCATCAGGGATATTCATCTAAAATTCTCCTTTTTGGTGGGGTCCTTGTCTGGGTTTTGGGATCAAGGTAATTCTGGCCTCATAGGAAGGATTTGGAAGTTTTCCTTCCATTTCTATTTTTTGAAACAGCTTCAGAACAATAGGTATGATTTCCTCTTTAAATATTTGGTGGAATTCCCCTGGGAAGCCATCTAACCCTGGACTCCTGTTTTTTGGGAGATTTTTTATTACTCCTTCAATATCCTTGCTGGTTATGGGTCTGTCCAGGCTTTCTATTTCTTCCTATTTCAGTTTTGGTAGTTTATAAGTTTCCAGGAATGCATCCATTTCTTCCAGATAGCCTAATTTTTTGGCATATAGTTGCTCATAATATGTTCTTACAATTGTTTGTATTTTCAGGGTGTTGATCGTGATCTCTCCTCTTTCATTCAAGATTTTATTAATTTGGGTCCTTTCTCTTTCCTTTTTGATAAGTCTGGCTAGGGGTCTATCAATCTTACTAATTCTTTCAAAGAACGAGCTTCTAGTTTCACTGATCTGTTCTGCTGTTCTTTTGGTTTCTATTTCATTGATTTCTGCTCTTATCTTTATTATTTCTCTTCTCCTGCTGTTTAGGCTTTATTTGCTGTTCTTTCTCCAGCTCCTTTAAGTGTAAAGTTAGCTTGTGTATTTGAGACTTTTCTAGTTTCTTGAGAAAGGTTTCTATTTCTATGTACTTCCCTCTTAGGACCACCTTTGCTGCATCCCAAGGGTTTTGAATAGTTGTGTTTTCATTTTAATTTGTTTCCATGATTTTTAAAAATTCTTCTTTAATTTCTGGCTGACCCATTCATTCTTTAGTAGGATGCTCTTTATCCTCCAAATATTTGAGTTCCTTCCAAATTTCCTCTTGTGATTGAGTTGAAGTTTCAAAACATTGTGTTCTGAAAATACACAGGGAATGATCCCAGTCTTTTGTTACCAGTTGAGACCTGATTTGTGACCCAGTATGTGATCTATTCTGGAGAATGTTCCATGTGCACACGAGAAGAATGTGTATTCTGTTGCTTTAGGATGGAATGTTCTGTATATATCTGTGAAGTCCATCTGGTCCAGTGTGTCATTCAAAGCCCTTGTTTCTTGTTGATCTTCTGCTTAGATGATCTGTCCATTGCTGTGAGTGGGGTGTTGAAGTCCCTTACTATTATTGTATTATTATAAATGTGTTTCTTTAATTTGATTATTAATTGGTTGATATAATTGGCTGCTCCAAAGTTAGGGGCATAAATATTTATAATTGCTAGATCATCTTGTTGGATAGACCGTTTAGTTATCATATAGAGTCCCTCCACATCCTTACTATAGTCTTTGGTTTAAAATCTAATTTGTCTGATATGAGGATTGCTACCCCAGTTTTCTTTTGAGGTCCAGTAACACAATAAATGGTTCTTCCCCTCACTTCCAATCTGTCTTTGGTTTTAAATGAGTCTCTTTCAGACAGCATATGGATTGGTCTTGCTTTTTAATACAATCTAATACCCTGTGTCTTTTGATTAGAACATTTAGCCCATTTACATTCAGAGTAACTATTGAAAGATATGAATTTATTGCCATGTATTATCTATAAAGTCCCTGTTTATGTAGATAGTCTCTGTTTCTTTCTGGTTTATGTCATTTTTGGGCTCTCTCTTTGCTTACAGGGTCTCCTTTAATATTTCTTTCAGAACTGGTTTAGTGATCACAAATTCTTTTAGTTTCTGTTTGTCCTAAGAGCTCTTTATCTCTTCTTACTTTCTGAATGATGGCCTTGCTGGATAAAGTATTCTTGGCTGCATGTTTTTCTCATTTAGTACCCTGAATATATCATGCCAGCCCTTTCTGGCCTGACAAGTCTGTTGCCAGCCTAATGTTTCTACCCTTGAGGTTAAGGAGCTCTTGCCTTAAGATCCTTTCAGGATTTTCTCTTTATCTCTGAAATTTTCAAGCTTCACTATTATATGTTGGGGTGTTGATCTATTTTTATAGATTTTGAAGGGGGGGTTCTTTGTGCATCCTGGGCTTGAATGCCTGTTTCCTTCCCCAGATTATGGAAGTTCTCAGCTAAAATTTGCTCAAATATACCTTCTGTCCCTCTCTTTCTTTTTCTTCTGGGACCCCAATAATTCTAATATTGTTTTGCTTTATCGTATCACTGATTTCTCTAAGCCTCCCCTCATGGTCCATTAGTTTTTCTCTTTTTCCTCAGCTTCCTTCCTTTCCATCAACTTGTCTTCTATGTCACTTACTCTCTCCTCTGCCTCATTTACCCTAGCTGTTAGAGCATTCAATTTAGATTGCATCTCAGTTAAAACATTTTTAGTTTTGGCCTGATTAGATTTTATTTCTGCACTAAGGGATTCTCTAGTGTCTTTTATGCTTTTTTCCAAGCCCAGCTAGTAACTTTATAATCATTTTCTGAATTCTACATCTGACATTTTACTTATATCCATATTGATTAGTTCTATGGCAGAGAATATTACCTCTGTTTCTTTTTTGTTGTTGTGAATTTCTCCTTCTAGTCATTTTGTCCAGGGAGGAATAGATGAATGAGAGAACAAAATCAAAAATATCAACCACGACTCCATCAAAATACACACTAGATAACTCTGAAGAGGTCAGAAACAACAACAACAACAACAACAACAACAGGATAAAAGAGAATATAATCTCACAGGTGGACAAAACAGTGTGATTCACGTGGTCCTGGGTATATTTTGGTCTGTTTGTTAGGAGACACTAAATCTGAAAATTGTAAAGAAAGAAAAACTTATATACATACAAAAATAAAATTGAATACAATGAAAGGGAGCCAAAAATGAACACTATCTATAAAATATAAATGTAAAAATGAAAATTTAAGACAAGACTTAAAAACAAAGAGTTGAGGGATACCTCGGTGCCTCAGTCAGTTAAGCATCTGCCTTTGGCTCAGTTCATGATCCCAGCGTCCTGGGATTGAGCCCTGCATTGGGCTGCCTGGTCAGTGGGTGTCTGCTTCTCCCTCCCCCTGCTCTTGTGCTCTTGTTCTCTCTCTCTCTCCCTTTCAAATAAATAAATAAAGTCATTAAAAAACAAAACAAAACAAAAAACAAAGACTTGATAAAATAAGAAACTAGTTGACAAGGAATAAAAAGAAAAGAGAAAACAATTTTAAATGAAAGACTAAAGACTTAGAAAAAAACCCTCAAATTCTATACACTATTTTCCCCTAGTGTAGTTTTTCAGTTCTGTCTGATCCATAAACTTGGTATTCACCTGATGTTCCTGCTGGTCTTCTTGAGGAGGGGCCTGTTGCACTGATTCTCAGGTGCCTTTGCCTGGGCAGAGTTGCACCGCCCCTTGCCAGGGGGCCAGGCTCAGTGTAAGCTGCTTCAGGTTGCTCTATGTGGCTTTTGTTCCCTGAAGCCTTTTTAAGCAGCTTATAAAAAGTGGTCACTTTCTATTTGTAGAATTGTAGCAATTTTTAGAGCTCAGGTTGAATTCACAGGCATTCAGAATGATTTGATAGGTATCTAGCTGAATTCAAGGGACCAGATAAAATGTGGGTCCCCTACTCTTCTGCCATCTTCCCTCCTTCCTCCTAATTGCATGATCTTTTAATCACCTTATAGAATCTAAAAATAAAAAGTCTGGTTTTACAATAAATTAGTATGCAAAATAGAGTCTATGTCATTATAAGTTTCCTCCACCAATACAAGTAACAACTGAAACAATGAAAGTAATTGTCGAATAATATTTTTTTAATTTAAAAAAATTTTTTTTTGTAATTGTGGTAAAATACTCACAGAATAAAATTTGTCATCTTAACCATTTTTAAGCGTGCAATTCAGTACCATTAAGTGCCTACATATTGTTGTGCAAACAACACCACCATCAATCTCCAGAACTTATTTCATCTTGCAGAAATAAGCTCTGTACCCATTAAACAATAGCTCCTTATCCTCTTCTCCTGGCCTGTGGCCACCACCAATCTACCCTCTGTCTCTTTGAATTTGACTACTCTAGGTACCTCATACAAGTGGAATCACACAGTATTTGTCCTTTCATTGATGGCTTATGTCCCTTAGCATAATGTCCTCATGGTTCATCCATGCTGTAGCCTGCGTTAGAATTTGCTTCCTTTTTAAAGTAATACTTTTAAAGTAACACTCCATTGTATGTATATACCATTTTGTTTATCCATTTATCCATCAATGAACCCTTCATTTGTTTCCACCTTTGGGCTATTTTGACTAATGCTGTTATGAACATGAGTGTGCAAACACTTGTTTAAGCCCCTGCTTTCAATTCTTTTGGGAGTATACCCACAGGTAAAATTGTTGAATCATATGTTAACTCTATTATTATTTTTTTTAGGAATTGCTTTACTGTTCTCCATAGCAGCTGCACCAGAAAGTATTTCTAAATTGGATTCATAGAATAAAATGGGTTCCGGAAAGTAAAAGGTGATTTCAAAATCTACTGAAAAAGATAAGTTAATGTCATGTGAAAGAAAGATGGCAAAACAGATGGAACCCAATGGAGAAATAAGTAAAATGACAAGATACATATGAAATATAAAAGAAATGATAGCAGTAGAAGGTAAGAGGTATAAAGCTGATA
This sequence comes from Zalophus californianus, assembly GCF_009762305.2. NCBI lineage: Eukaryota > Metazoa > Chordata > Mammalia > Carnivora > Otariidae > Zalophus > Zalophus californianus. The sequence goes on from NC_045597.1 coordinate 37,705,279, forward strand.
GAGATAAAAATCAATTGCATGTTCATTTATACACATTACTACTAACATATGTGTATTCTATAAGGTGGAGTTGCTTAGAAATATTGTGTGATTTTTATGTAATATAAAGTTATTTCCAACATTTTAAAAAGTTTATTAATAAAAATACTTTGCAAAATTTCACTCACATTTGTAGATCTTTTTTTTTCATTTTTTCAGAATTCCCCATTATCACCTTCTCCAAACGGAACATTAGGTTTCTTTTTTGTATTCTTGACAAATGCCATACACACTGCAACTATTTCTGTCATTAATGCTGTGATTATAACATTATATACACATTATTATCACAACAACTATTGAGTTAAGTACTATTATCATTTCCATATTTCAGTTATTACCATTGAATTTTAGAGAATGTTGACAACCTATTCAGGAGTATGTAACTGGTACCTAAATGGAATTAAGAATAAAACTCTTTCCTACTCAAACTCCACTTTTCATCTCTATCTCTGCCTAAGAACAAATTTTAGCCAGTGTGGAAATATTTAAAATTTAAAAATTAAAAAAAAACATATGTTGACTAAAAATGAAATCAATTTATCATATAAACATCAAACTATTAATTCATGCATTCAATTACATATTGAAGTTATTATATAAATTTGTTAAATTTAATCATATATAAAGAATGCTAAATTTCAATATCCTAAAAGACTTGCATAGTAAGAAAGTCACACTACTTTGTGTTAGAGAGTACTAACAACATTCTTTCCAAAGAAGCAAAGTAACATATACATAGGAGCAATACCACTTTTTGGTGTTGAAAATATAAAAAAAAAAGAATGACATCCTGGTAGTTACCATAAACAGCAAAATATATTCAATTACCCATACTAAAAGGGAGTTTTATAATCCTTTTTATGAAATACAGATCAATATGATTTCCAACCGAACAATTATGTATTAAGTTAGTTTTTACAGCATATACCATTATGGCAGGTGTATATGCAAGAATGCAGGTACAATGATCTCCCTCCAATCCTCTATTGTTGTGTATTTGCTCCTTTACTTACTTGTAGCCTCACTTCTACAGAGTAAGTTAAGGAACATTAGAGCTTGAGATTTGTGGGGTTCTAAAGCCAGGAAACGTTAGGTTTTCAATCAATAATCAATCAATTAGAGGTAAAAAAAAGTCTATATTTTTCCCTACACTTCTGATGCCTTCCTAATCATGAGAATTTGAATAACAACATAAAAGTACATTTTATTTGGAGGTTCATCAGGTTTTATAAGCACAGTTGTAATTATTTTATGAGTTTGACTATAAATCATACTATGTATGAGTTCACTATTTGTACTTATTGAGCATTGTTATGACAACCTACCAGAAAGTTGATGAGAAAATAGTTATGTCTCTTTTAAGAAATACATTGGATTTCTTTATATTACAGGGGGTGTCTTACACATTATTTTTTTAATCACCTACCTCAAGAACAATGCTTAGTACAACGTTTGCTTAATGTTTACTAGGTAATTAAAAAATACAGAAGAGTTTAGTATATTTCTTTGTAGTTATTAATGCTTGCATGTTACATGTAGTAGTCACTGCTGAGCCTCTTAGGCATGCTAATTTTTCTTTATCATAACATTCTTTATTGATTAATAAAGGAAGGCCCTTTGGGTTCTGTTGGGGAACATAGGCAGATGGTTGGTTTTCTGGTTTTACATAACTAATTTATTCTAACATTCCTACCTATCCCTTAAGTCTCCTATCCCCTTCCTTAATTTCCTGCCAATGGCTTTCTGGCTTCTTCATCTCATTTGCTGTATCCATAATGTGTCCATGCTTTAAGGATTAATCCCATCAGTGAAGTAAGACCATCCTCACATGTTTTTGAAAAGCCATTAATTCCTGATTAATGACAGAGTGATTCTATGGCCAATAATATCTTGAAATACATAAATTCTGAGACATACTTGAAAAAGATAACTTGGTGATAAAATATAAACAACACATTTGTGAGTAAATAAAAAAATAAAAATAAAACACAGGTGGTAAATGCTTAACCCACTTAAATGTATAATTATAATTTATCAACTATTAAAATAAAGGCTACCAAGGAGTATAAAAATGTTGCACACTTCTAAACACTGATATTGTGATAATATTGTATAAATGGTTTGATTTTAGAACCAACAGATAGCTCAAAAGGAAAGGGAGTAGGAAGATGCAAGAAAATATAATCTCTTCTGTTTAAATATGACTTCTCTATACTTCACACCAGAAAATTAATTTAAAAAAACACTTAACAAGCTTTAAAACTTGTTACATGGTATAAAGTCATATTTTAGGAAATAATTCCTATAATGAAATATTTTTGTGAATTTCACAAATTCTTTTAATTCACATAAAGGTAGTGATGGTAGTAGAGTTAAACTCATTATTTCTTGGTTTGGTTCAAATTATTTGGTTCTGTTTTTGTTTTGGGCAGGACTACCTAAGGACATTCAGTCCAATCTGTCCTATCTGTCAACACCACCATCCAGGAGGTATTCGTTTGCCCTTCAGAATAAAGGATGATACTGGTGGGAAGAGCAGCATCAGGAGTCATCTCTTGCTAGCTCATGGTCGAAATGCCAGACTTGGCAGTCAGCTACAAGCAACATATTGGGAAGACTGGGATAGCCATACTGGAGTGTTTCCTTTTTGGAGGAACACTCCATGGTCAATTATAAAAGGCAAGGATTTTGTTTGTTTGTTTTTCCCAACTTTATAGAAATGTTATTGAAGATAGACATTGGGGAGGGTATGTGCTATGGTGAGCACTGTGAATTGTGTAAGACTGATGAATCACAGACCTCTACCTCTGAAACAAAAATACACTATATGTTAAAAAAAAAAAAGAAGATAGCAGGAAGGGAAGAATGAAGGGCGGGAAATCGGAGGGGAGACGAACCATGAGAGACCATGGACTCTGAGAAACAAACCGAGGGTTCTAGAGGGGAGGGAGGAGGGGGATGGGTTAGCCTGGTGATGGGTATTAAAGAGGGCACGTACTGCATGGATCACTGGGTGTTATATGCAAACAATGAATCATGAAACACTACATAAAAAACTAATGATGCAATGTATGGTGATTAACATAACATAATAACATAAAAAAAGAAATATAACATATGTAAGTTTAAGTTGTAAACATGATGATTTCATACATGTAAATTTTGCAAACTGATTACTACAATGAAGTAGTTAACACCTCCACCCCCTCCCAAAATTACTTTTTTTTTGGTATGTGTGATGATAACATTTCAGATTTGCTCTCAATAACTTTCAGGTATAGTACACAGTATTGTTAATTATAATCACCATGTTATACATTAGATACCCAAACTTACTCATTTATAGCGAGAAGTTTGTAGCCCTTGACCAACAAAGATTGTTAAACTGCTCCCTCCCGCATACTTCCCTGGGCCTAAGGTGGTCTCCTCCCCCTGGGTGTCTGGTTGTTGTTCTCCCTCTATATCCACACAATATGGGCATACCTTTCCAGTAGCTATAATTTCACTTTTTTAAAATGAAATATTTTAGGGGCGCCTGGGTGGCTCAGTCGTTAAGTGTCTGCCTTCGGCTCAGGTCATGATCCCAGGGTCCTGGGATCGAGCCCCGCATCCGGCTCCTTGCTCAGCGGGAAACCTGCTTCTCCCTCTCCCACTCCCCCTGCTTGTGTTCCCTTTCTCGCTGTCTCTCTCTCTCTGTCAAATAAATAAAAATCTTTAAAAAAAATAAAATAAAATAAAATAAATAAATAAATAAAATGAAATATTTTAGAATGATATTCATTCTCTGCTCAGCAATGTGAAGTGCAAAAAAAGACAAAATTGTTCTCACAATCAGAATTAAATGTGAATCCCCTCAGCCCTGTTTGGCTAGGCCCAGTGACTGTACCAACAAGGACAGTGTTAACAAACAAATAAACAAATAAATAAATAGCTAAACTACCAACCTTCAAGGCATAGCTGTCATTTAGCCAACACAGGTTTCACAGTAAATATGACAGGGAAATAAGGTGGGAGCATCACTGGGAAGGTTTTAAAGGATTTAAGGGATGGAGAAGATAAAATCCACAACTCAACAGATCATACATTTCTCATGAATGTTTACTTCCTCCTAATTCAATAGACCCATGCACAAATTTAAACTCACACGTACTAAAAGAAAGAGATATATCAATGCCCAAAATACAATGCTGATATCATTAAATTTGAGTTTGTATTCTTAAAGGCATCTTAGGGGAGGTTATTTTATCCATGGATCCAAAGTAGAGCTAACCATGTTATGTTTCCATTACTAAGTGTCAAGGGCATCACCACAGCATTGCCTTTCCTGTGGTGTCAACAAGTGTTAAGAAGAACTGCTGTTATTGCTGGCCTGATACAAAAACTTTTTGTCTAGAGCTTTAGTAACTGAAACAGGCAATAAATGGAATGAGAGGAGACATTCCTCTACTGAACTTTGTTCATGGTGGATTGTTACTTGTGTGATTAATATACCTTGTTTCCTTTCACAACAGTTCTAAAGTTGAAACCAGCGTGTATCAGAGTTTATTTCTTATCCCCATGAGTTTGTTTGTAGACATTAGATTCTCAGTTTTATGTGGTAATCTTCTATCCCATCCCCATGATCAGGCCATAGTTTTATCACATGAGCTGGATGCTAGTGCAATTGTCAAAAGCAACTCCAGTTCTCAAGCACTGAACAGAAATCCTCAGGGCAAAAGCTGGTGTTGGTGCTCTCCTGTTTCCAATGATTCATGATTTCAATTTATTTTTGATATCTGTGACTTCCTTACTTTTATGCAAAATCACCACTGAATTTTAAACGATTCTTTAAAATACTGTATCAAACATTTTTTTTGTGATGATCGGAGAGGTCATTTAGTGAACCTAGTCCACTGAACTGACAGAAATGGAAGACAGAAACTCATTTTTATCTTCTAAGTCACTTAAATACCTTTAATCACTTTTATCAATTTTGTTTGCATGAAATTGTAATCAGTACCATTCAGTAGCTCTATTCCATTAGATGCTTCTAGTTTAAGATGTGCTATTTTTCTCTGTGGCTTCTGGACTAGAATGATAGATGAGACATAGTAAGTCTTACAGAAATGCCTGAAATATTTTAGCACATGACTTCTACCTATTACATAAATAGAGCTATTTATTTTAACTTAACTTTTAACTAAGATATTTTAGATGGGTACTACAATTTAAACATATATAAAGTAACACCAGAATTTTCAGACTTATTTTTTAAACAAAATCATTCTAGTAATAAAAAAGCCATATAGAGCTAACACAGTGAGAATCTAGAAGAGATTCAAGATACGAACATCATCATATAAATCAAGGTTCTCAGTTAGAGGTGAATACCCACCACCACCCCTGAGACATTCAGTAATGTCTGGAGACAGTTTTGCTTGTCCCTTTGGTTTGGAGGTCTTAACGTCTTCTAATGGGTAAAGACAGAGGATGCTGCTAAATACCTTATGATGCACAAGACAATACTTTCTTCACACTTTCATGCACCCCAGAAAGAATTATTAAACCCAAAATGTCAATAATATCAACATTTAGAAAGCCTGGCATAGATTTATATGATTGTACAGACAATGTTAATGATACTGGGAAAAACAGAACAGATAGCCAGAAAAGACCTAAGCAACATGAGACAAACATAAGCCAAGAGGAGATGAAGATGGGTGAAAAAAATAGTGAAACAGGGAAGAAGCGATCTTAACAGCTCTAAGCAAAGACCTTAAGACACAGGCTGCAAAGAGATAGAAAAAAATAGAGGGAAATCATTTAATCAGCCCCAAAGGTATAGATATATAACACAAATGGTGGAAAATATGATCTGGAAGGATCAGAGGAGATTTTCTCTCTCACTCTGTCCCTCCCCACTGCATGCTCTGTCTCTCTCTCTCTCTCAAATAAGTAAATCTTAAAAAAAATATTCTTTCAAAATTGGCTTGAAGTCATATAACAGATTTAGTAAGAATATTTTGGTACGTTGCTTCTTTCTTATAAGCAGCAAATGGTTGGTAGAATTTATAATGATAAGAATAAACTCACCTATATCTTATCTGTAACTCTAGTCCCCTCTATCTGAGACTAAAATGTACATTTAGAATTCTGTGCTTTGTAAACTGAAGGTTAAACTCCTGTTCAATAAAACATGTACTTTCCAAGCTATATTTATAAATCAATGACTTTAATTCAGTGTAATTCCAGTCTCAGTGATTTTGTAGAAATTAAATTGCTTTCTACTTTAAACTGCTTACTTCTTATATTTGGCATAAATGTCAAATCATGAAAATAGCCTCCTTCATACACAAGAAAGTATTATAAGGGGTCATCCTGATCTAGGGCCAAGAGGAAAAGTAAATTATCCCTGCCATTAATGTTGATGTTACAGTGGTAATTACCACATAACATCTAGTGAAATTATGCTGTGAGAGTAATTTCCTACTGAGTTGATTACCACCTGGATTCACTGTTTTCTAATTGGTTAAATAGTAGCAAGCAATAATTGAAGAATATAGAAAATAGCTTGTATTCATTTAAGGACACACAGATGACTCAGTCCCTAAGAAACAAAAACAGAAATGTACTACCATCCTGAAGTTTTACATCATGAAATATATATGAAATATATATATATGCCATATATATGAATATGAAAGTTATAATTTCAGAATGCACATATTAAACATGTACAAATAATCATTTTAGTAAATGAAATATTTCTAATGATGTTAGGGAAATAAATAATATAATTTTGAAGGATATTTTTGGCTTGACTAGTTCATTATCTTATAGTACTACTTGAAAAATATTTGCTTTCTTTGTGGGAGTAGTTTTAATTTTAATTCCAGTTAGTTAATATACAGTGGAATATTAGTTTCAGGTATAGAATTTAGTGATTCAACACTTACATACAACACCCTGTGCTCATCACAACAAGTGCACTCCTTAACCCCCATCACCTTATTTAACCCATCCCCACACTCACTTCCCCAGTTTGTTCTGTATAGTTAAGAATCTGTTTCTTGGTTTGCCTCTCTCTTCTTTTTTCCCCCTGCTAGTTTGTTGTATTTCTTAAATTCCACACATGAATGAAATCATATGGTATTTTTCTTTCTCTGACTTATTTCACAAAGTGAATACTCTCTAGCTCCACCCACATCACAGCAAATGGCAAGTTTTCATTCTTTTTTATGCCTAAGTAGTATTCCATTGTGTGTGTTTGTGTGTGTGTGTGTGTGTGTGTGTGTATGTGTACACCACCTTTTTATCCATTCATCAGTTGATGGACATTTGTGTTCTTTCCATAGTTTGCCTATTATTGATAATGCTGTTATAAACATTGGAGTGCTAGGTGCCTGGGTGGCTCAGATGGTTAAGCATCTGCCTTCAGCTCAGGTCATGATCCCGGGGTCCTGGGACTGAGTCCCGCATCGGGCTCCCTGCTCCTTGGGAGCCTGCTTCTCCCTCTGCCCCTCTCTCTCTCTCTCTCTCTCTCTCTCTGTCTCTCATGAATAAATAAAAAAAAATCTTTAAAAATAAAAAAATAATAAAAAAATATACATTGGAGTGCTTGTATCCCTTCAAATTAGTATTTTTGTATCCTTTGGGTAAATACTTATTAGTCCAGTTGCTGGGTTTTAGGGTAGTTCTGTTTTTAACTTTTTGAGGAACCTCTCTACTGTTTTCCAGAGTGGCTGCACCAGTTTGCATTACCACCAACTGTGCAAGAGGGTTCTCCTTTCTCCGCAGCCTCACCAACACCTGTTATTTCCTGTGTTGCTAATTTTAGCCATTCTGACAGGTGTGAGGTGATATCTCATTGTAGTTTTAATTTGTATTTCCCTGATGATAAATGATGTTGAGCATCTTTTCATGTCTGTTAAGCATCTGGATGTTTTCTTTGGAAAACTGTCTGTTCATGTCTTCTGCCCATTTCTTAACTGGATTATTTGTTTTTTGGGTGTTGAGTTTTATAAGCTCCTTATAGATTTTGGATAGTAACCCTTTATCAGATATGTCACTTGAAAATATCTTCTCGCATTCTGAAGGTTGTCTTTTAGTTTTGTTGATTGTTTCCTTCATTGTACAGAAGCTTTTTATTTTGATGAAATCCCAATAACTTATTTTTGCTTTTGTTTCCCTTGCTCAGGAGACATGTCTAGAAGGAAGTTGCTATGGCCTATGTCAAACTACTGCCTGTTTTCTCCTTTACAATTTTTATGGTTTCAGGTCCCATATTTAGGTCTTTAATTCATTTTTTAAAGATTTTATTTATTCATTTGAGACTAAGAGATACAGAGAGAGAGAGCATGAGCAGGGGGAGAGGCAGAAGGAGAGGGAGAAGCAGGCCCCCGCTGAACCAGGAGCCCGATGTGGGGCTCGATCCCAGGACCCTGGGATCAGGACCTGAGCCGAAGGCAGACGCTTAACGACTGAGCCACCCAGGTGCCCCTCTTTAATTCATTTTTAATTTATTTTCGCATATGGTGTAAGAAAGTGGTTCAGTTTAATTTTACGTAAGTCTTAATTCATTTTCTATTTTATTTAAAGACTATTTCAAAATTGTTTAAGAAATAAATGATGTAATATATGAAATGGAAAGATATTGCATTATGTTTATTATAATATTTTATAATGTTAAAGTACTGAAAAGAACATTGAAACTATTTGTCATCACAGACTTTCAAGAACTACTAATATCATATTAATTACTATGAACATATTGATCAGGATAGCCCATGCATGTGATTTAAATCTATATCTACACAACACAATATAATTTAAATTACTGATATAACCTTTCCATGTCACCCAATCATGTCTATATCAATCATCTATCTATCTATCTATCTATCTATTATCTATCTATCTATAGTGGAATTACATATATTAAGTGTGAATCTCACTTTATAAACACTCTATAAAGAACACTATATAGGAACACTTTTTGTAAATGATGTTAAGATACAAAATAAATAACTTTAATATAGGTTATTATGTTTTGTAAGAAGCATTTGGTATGAAATATAATGACTCAGAGGGAAAGAAATTATTCTAGCATGCTTTTAGCACTTTTTATGTATTATAAATTAAATTAGATAATCTGTATCTACTAGATCTATCATATAGATCCGAGGAAAGATAACTTTCATGCATTCAATATGTTTCTTAAATATGTAAATTATCTTAAATGATAATTCAATTCATATCTTTGTAGATAGTTCATAATGGCTTGATATGAAGTAAAAATAATTTATGCTTTAGTTTTGCATGATATAGTAGAATCTAGATAAATTTATCATGTATTTTTACATAATATTCATGTATTAAAATAAAATATATTAAATCCACATTGTTTTGAGTATTTAAAATTTCAAACTTTTGGTAAATAGTATTTTGTTTCACCTTTATAATAAGAAAACATATAGTGTCCAACAATATATTAAGTAAGTTAATAATATGGAAATATATATAAATAATTATAAAATTTTTATATTTTGCTATATTTATCATACACACAGAAGGGTTGTGCAGGGTCAAATTTGGACACCTATGATATCAATAAAACTGTACCGACTTGAAAATAGGTAACAGACATGTGCTTGAATTTAGGTATATCAATTTCTAGCAGTGTGCCTTTGGGGAAGGAAATTAACCACTTTAATCCTTAATTCACCTTCTGTAAAGTGGGCCTTTGCTTAACCATTCTTTTTAGAATGAAAACATGCACATAGAACTTGGAACTTACTAAACTCTAAATAATTAGTAGCAAGTATAATAATAGAAAGAAAACAAAACAGAACAAAAACAAATAAACATCTCTGTTTTTATAAGTTAAAAAACATGTTTAGATATGGGCTCATAATTACAAGACTTTTGGGCACCTGGGTGGCTCAGTTGGCTAAGCATTTCTCTTCAGCTCAGGTCATGATCCCAGAGTCCTGGGATGGAGCCCCACGTTGGACTCCTTGCTAGTGGGGAGTCTGGTTCTCCCTCTGCCCCTCACCCTGCTCTCATGCTCTCTCTTACCCTCTCTCTCTCAAATATATAAATGAAATCTTTAAAAAAATAATTACAAGACTTTTAATTTATTTGAGTAGATCATGAGTATCCATGTTTGAATGTGCTGTTTGTGTTAACTTATATCATTTGTTAAGAAAAGTAATACTAACCCATGACTGGTTTTATAATTTTCTTTCACTTCATGCTAAGGAACGACATTAAAATTCTATTTAATTATAACTTTATTTTTTTTAAGGTTCTAAGTGCTAATGCTATGGAGTAGACAACATGGACTTTAGATCATATAATTTTAAATTGAATATGCATTTCTCTAGCAGCTTGCACACATTTTTAGCAACATTGGTCACATTTTAATTATAATAGTTCCTTGATAATAATATAGACTTGTTTCATAGTTCGAATTTTTTAAATGGAATGCACTTAATGACAAATGTGAAAAACTACTTTCTAATTTCCAGGCAGAGGAGTATGTTGAGATAGAATTATCACTGACTGCTCAAAGAATACTCAACCATACGTGGAAAATTCATCTTCTTATATTTTGGGATTTTTGATATAGCATACAATGGAGTTTTAATTTAAGTTGAGTCCTAAATTTTGCTTGGTAGTTTAAAAAAAATGATCTTGGCAATGTTTTGTTAGAACAATTAATTGGTACATACAATAGAAGGCTGACTGTCAATCTAAGAAAATTTAATTGAGAATAGAATAAAGTGCAAAATATTTTAACATTCTGTGTGCATCATTTACATATTGTGGAAGAACATAATTTGGGCACCAAGGGAGCTTCAACATGTCAGAAATTCTGTTTGTTAAATGCCTGTGTTTAAATATAAGTTCATTAAATAATTATTTAGGGAAGAGCAATAACAATATTTTAAATACATAAGAATTTAAGATCTATGACAGGCCTCAATATCTTATTGTCCATCTAAAGACTCTAAAGTGATTAAAACTGTGAACTGGATTATAAAAGGCATTTTATAATCCATGTGGATCCTATTTGACTTTGAAAATGTAGTGACATAGGAGGTTAAGAACTCTTCAAATCAAAATATAATTGTGATACTTAAAAAAGACAAAATACATAATCTTTTGGACAAGTGTATGATGATTTTGATTAAAAACAACAAAATAAATGAGAAGCAAATAAGATGTATTTTATTTTTTCTATCATTAAATCAATTGTGAATTTTACAGTCAGTATTGCTAAGTAAAAGAAAAAATAGTATTTTTATTTTTATTTTTTTATTTTTTTTAAAGATTTTATTTATTTATTTGAGAGAGAGAGAATGAGAGAGAGAGAACACATCAGAGGGGATAGGGTCAGAGGGAGAAGCAGACTCCCTGCCGAGCAGGGAGCCCGATGCGGGACTCGATCCTGGGACTCCAGGATCATGACCTGAGCCGAAGGCAGTTGCTTAACCAACTGAGCCACCCAGGCGCCCAAAATAGTATTTTTAGTAGGTGTATTTCACTCTATATTGAAAATTACATGAGATAGAGAACATATCAGATTTGATTATTAAAATTAACACTACTACAATACAGTGTCTGATTATATACATTTTTACTGTAGTTTTTACACTAGCATTAGAAAAAAAAAGAGTGTAATGTAGTCTACAAACTCCTTAAAACTGTTCACTACAACTTTTTGGCACAACCCTAAAATATATTAGAAATTCCAATTTAAGCAGTCATTCCAACCTGCACTTTCTTGGTTTGTCAGTACACATCTAACATTTATGTAAATTATTCTTAGTCCATTTAGTCATGGAGAAAGCACAATCATCACTCACTCCACCACTGGATATTTACATACATATTTTTATCTAGTTACGATCATAGATAATGTAGTTTTATAGTAAATTTTATGTAATAAGTATACCTTGAGCTTTTGCCCTCATCATTACAAATTTTTCGAAGTATGAACTCAGTAGTCTACTGCATAGCAGTGGCTTTGGGGGTTCTTACTGAGATATAATTAAAATATAACATACTAGTTTCAGATGTAGAACATAATTATTTCATATATATATATATATATATATATATATATATGTAGTGAGATGATCACCACAATGTCTAGGCAACATCCATAATTACATTTCTTTCTTGGGGTGAAAACTTTTAAGATCCACTCTTCTGGCAACTTTCAAATATACAATACAGTATTATTAACTACAGTCACCATGCTGTATGTATATTACATCCCCAGACTTATATATAACCTGAAGTTTGTACCTTTTGACCATCTTCACTCATTTTACTTACCCCCCAATATCTGATGCATATATTGACAATTAAGAATGAATATAGATTTGTTTTCCTAAGTGAAAAAAATTTTTAAGTATTTTCAGAAGTCAACACCATTTTAAGGGCACTTTCGATGCTGTAGGAAGAATACTTATGGAGGTGGGGTAACAGAAAAGCAGAGATACCTGGGAAGATGTGCCTTTAAGATTCCAGTAATATAACACAATTGAACTAAGGGGATGGAGATAAACATATGAAAAGATGTTGGATTATCCATATATTTTAGATGAATAATCAATACGAAATACTACTGTATCCAGTATAAGAGGAGAGTGAATGAAAGCAGTAATAAGAACGATTTTTGTATTTTTTAATTAAAAAGAATTTAAAATCTGTGTGTATGACCTGACCATTTTATGTGATGGAGATTGGTTAGTAATTTGGAGAATGCAAATTCAAGGAAGAAACAGAGTTCCTATTTGGATATGTCAATTTAGATACAATTTGCAAATGAAGATTTACATTTAGGAATTGATAAAGAAAATTTCATATTTGAAGATGAAATTTCAATTTTCCTAATTTAGGGAGAAGGTATAATAATAGAACAAAATGAGGGCACCTGGGTGGCTCGGTTGGTTAAGCGACTGCCTTCAGCTCAGGTCATGATCCTGGAGTCCCAGGATCGAGTCCCACATCGGGCTCCCTGCTTGGCAGGGAGTCTGCTTCTCCCTCTGACCCTCTTCCCTCTCGTGCTATTTCTCATTCTCTCTCTCTCAAATAAATAAATAAAATCTTTAAAAAAAAAGAAAAGTAATAGAACAAAATGCACGTTACACTTTGAAAAAAAATATGCAGTTCAAGTAGAAAAAGAGGTGCTTCAGAAGGATACTGAGAAGAGGTGTCTACCAAGGGGGGATTATTGGTGACTCAGAATTATTAGTGATTCAGAAGTTAGGAAATGAGAGTATTTTAACAAAGACAAAGTAATACCTATTCTAAGTGAGACACAAGAATATATGTAAATGTTACACACACACACACACACACACACACACAAAGTTTTGGCTCTGAAGGTAAGAGGAGAGAGCGAGGGGGAAGGCAATGTGGACTTACATTGTCCACATTGTGGACTTTGTTTAAGTTTGCTAATTTTTAACATTAAGAGATATTAAACCATTTGATGATGCTGATGATACTGATGCTGATGTTGATGATGACGATGATGATAAAAATGAGCTAAAAGAAATGGAAAACAGTATCCCATGTATATATAAAATAGATCTGATTAAATTCTGATGGAAAGACACTTGTTCTTTTTCCAAATTAGACTGTGGTTACCATTGTAGATTTAATCTAGGTAAAATGACACAGAGATTGGTAGTACTTCATTTCTGCATAAAACACTGAAAGATAGATAAAATACCTTTTTATTTAAGGTACTCAAGTTAAATATATATTTATTTAACTCAAAAATTTTATATATAAGAACTGAACATGCAGAACTAAAATCTATTCTAGGAAATTGGGTACTGAAGTTATTAAGTTCAAAGAAAATAGACTAAGAAACACAACACAACAAATCCTCCAATTAAAAAAAAAATAGATTTCAAAATATCTCATTCACAAACCATCATCTGCCCTGACATATGAAGACCAATTTAAAGACAGAGTTGCTGGAGGGGAGATGGGTGGGAGGATGGGTTACATGGGTGATGGGTATTAAGGAGGGAACTTGTTGAGATGAGCACTGGGTGTTGTATGTAAGTGATGAATCATTAAATTCTACACCTGACACTAACATTACAATGTATGTTAACTAACTGGAATTTAAATAAAATCAAACAAAAAAAGACAGGAATTGGTAGAATTGATTTAAAAAAATGCCCCAACAGTATAATGTCCATAATAAATTAATTTCATATATAGTGATATAAACATATTGAAATTAAAAGAATGGTAATGTATACTGTGTAAAATATAATCAAAAGAAACAAGCGTGTGGATATATTAATATCAGATAAAGTAAATTGCAGACCAAAAAAAAAAAAAAATCCCAGAGAAAGAATGGAAAATGAATTACAATAAATAGGTCAACATCCAAAAAGAGAAAACAAACTCAAATTGTGTGCACCAAACAAGACAATATGTGAAACAAAACTGATAGATCTTATAGGAGAAATCTACAATTTTATGTGCAGACTTCAGCATCCATCTCTCAGAAACTGCCAGAACAACTAGGTAAAAATTGGTAAGGTATATAATAACTCATTGAAACCATCAAACAATAGGAACTGACATTTATAGAACACTCCACCCAACAACAGCAGAATACACATTTTTTTAAGTGCCCTGGAACGTATATAAAAATAGATGCTATCCTGATTCATAAAACAAACCTTGAAATTTCTAAGAAATGGAATCATACACAGTATGTTTATCTGCTTATAATGTAATCAAAGTGGAATTTAATAATAGAAAGGCAAAAGGAAAGGTCTCAGTTTAGTGAACATGAAGAAATAGCAATAAGATTATGTAAAAATAAAATACAGAAAGAAATAATACAAAATATAAAAGAACAACAATATCAAAAAAGAACAGAGTATCAGTGAGCTATGAGGCAACTCTAAGCTAAATGGCTTTTTTCCCCCCGAAATAGAATCTCTAACTCTATAGATCCAAAAAATGCACTAACACCCAAGTACAAGAAGTATGGAGTAACTGGAATAACAGCTATAAATAGGTAATCTTAAAAGCAGCCAGAGCTTTTTGCAACAGTGTATCATAAAATCCAAACCCTTGTGCAGTTGTATGACTGCTTTTCTAGGACAAACTGGTACCAGCCACAGCGCAGCAAGACCCTCCCCAGAGGATCAGCGTGGGTCCACACTATGCCAGCTCCTTAAAATTTGGAGTTTTGAAACCCAGCTGCTCACCTGAAATAAAACACAGGAGCTGGGTGGGTGCACCATGGTGAAGCAGACATGGTGAAGGCTGAGATCTAACAGAAGCCTGGGACACAAGAGGGGAGATCGTTGGCTCTTCTGTGAGGGCCTCCTGAATAGTGGCAGGCATGAACTCCCCTTTCCAGGGAAGAGAGAGGGCCAACACCATTTTTCATCCCTCCCATCAATAGATGGACTTCTAGTAAGTGAAACGGCACCCACAGTGGAGGCTTAAATCACTTATACCAAGCTCTACCCATCTGGGCTTTATAGGTGCCTTTTTACTTTTTTAATTTTTTTAAAGATTTTATTTATTTATTTGAGAGGGAGTGAGCGAGAAAGAGAGCATGAGAGGGTGGAGAGGCAGAGAGAGAAAGAGAAGAGACTCCCCGCTGATCAGGGAGCCCAATGTGGGGCTTGATCCCAGGACCCTGAGAACACGACCTGAGCTGAAGGCAGATGCTTAACCTACTGAGCCACCCAGGCGCCCCTATAGGTGCCTTTTTTAATAGGTCAAGTGTGATTAAAAGCCAGAAGAGCAGCAGGCCCTGCCCCCAGAATACCAGCACAAACTCCCTGCACGAACCAGGTCTACTGATCGTAGAATGCTCCAAAGCTTTAGCTGTAGTAGAAATAGGACCAGACACGGGCTTTCCTAACACACAAAAGACAGATACCTACACAAAATGCAAAGATGGAGGAATTAATCCCAAAAAGAAACAACAAGAGGGAGTCACAACCAGGGAGCTAATCAAAATAGATATAAGTAATATGCCTGAACCAGAAATTAAAACAACAATTGTATGGATACTAGCTGGGCTTGAGAAAAACATAGAAAAAAACAGAGAGACCCTTACCACGGAGATAAAAGACCTAAAAATCACTCAGGCCGAAATAAAAAAATGCTGTAACTGAGATGCAAAACTGACTGATGGAATGACCACAAGGATGGAAGAACCACAGGAACAAATAAGTGATATAGACAATACAATTAGGGAAAATAGTGAAGCTGAAAAGAAGACGGAAAGAAAAATATTAGATCGCCAATATAGACTTAGGGAACTCAGTGACTTCATAAAGCATAATAACAGTCATATCATAAGAGTCCCAGAAGAAGAAAAAGGAGAAGAAGAAGAAGAAGCAGAAGAAGCAGAAGAAGCAGAAGAAGCAGAAGAAGCAGAAGAAGCAGAAGAAGAAGAAGAAGAAGAAGAAGAAGAAGAAGAAGAAGAAGAAGAAGAAGAAGAAGAAAAGGTTTATTTGAGGAAATTAGAGCTGAAAGCTTCCCTAATTTGCGGAAAGAACCAGATATCCAAATCCAGGAGGCACAGAAAACTCCCATCAAAACTGACAAAAGCTGGCCAACACCAAAATATAAAGTAGTAAATTTTGCAAAATACAGAGATAAGGAAGGACTCCTGAAAACAGCAAAGGAAAAGAAATCTCTAACCTACAAGGAAAGACAAAAGAGGTTAGCAGCAGATCTCTCCACAGAAACCAGGCAGGCCAGACAAAAGTGCCAAGATATGTTCACATGATATGTGCTGAAGGGGAAAAATATGCAGCCAAGAATATTTTATCCAGCAAGGCTTCCACCCAGAATAGAAGGAGAGCTAGAGTTTCCAAGACAAAACAAAAACACACAAAACAAAAACCAAAACAAAACACTAAAGGAATTTGTGACCACTACACCAGCCCTGCAAGAAATATTAAAGAAGACTCTTTCAGTGGCAAAGCAAGACCAAATGCAGCAAAAACTACAGAGGAACAGAGAAAACATCCAGAAACAACTTTACAGGTAACACAAGGGAAGTAAATTCATATCTATCAATAATCACTCTGAATGTAAATGGACTAAATGCTCCAATCAAAAGACATAGGGCATCGGAATGGATGAAAAAACAAGGCACACTATATATATAAAACAAGAGAATCATTTTAGACCTAAACACACCTGTAGTTTGAAAGTGAGGGAAGGGAGAACTATTTATCATGCTAATGAACATCAAAAGAAAGCCAGGGTAGCCATACTTATATCAGACAAACTAGATTTTAAACCAAAGACTGTAATAAGATATGAAGAAGGGCACTACATTATAATAAGGGGTCTATCCAACAAGAAGTTCTAACAATTGTGAATATGTATGCCCCCCAACTTGGAAGCACCCAAATATATAAAAACAATTAATAACAAACATAAAGGAACTCTTTAATAATAATACAATAACAGTAGGGGACATTAACAACCCACTTATAGCAATGGACAGATCAACTAAACAGAAAATCAGCAAGGAGACAATGGCTTTGAATGACACACTGGACCAGATAGACTTAACAAATATATTCAGAACATTTCATCCTAAAGCAGCGGAATACACATTCTTTTCAAGTACATGTGGAACATTCTTCAAAATAGATCACATACTGGGTCACAAATCAGGCCTCTGTCAGTACAAAAAGGTTAAGATCATACCATGCATATTTTCAGTCCACAAGATTATGAAACTTGAAGTCAACCACAAGAAAACATTTGGAAAGACTACAAATACATGGAGGTTAAAGAACATCCTACTAACGATTGCATGGCTCAACCAGGAAATTAAAGAAATAAAAAAAATACATGGAAACAAATGAGAATGAAAACATCAGTCCAGAACCTTTGGGATGCAGCAAACATGGTCAGAAGAGGGAAGTACATAGCAATACAGGCCTACCTCAAGAAGCAAGAAAAGTCTCAAATATATAAGCTAAACTTACACCTAAAGGAGCTAGAAAAGGAACAGCAAATAAAGCCTAAAGCCAGCAGAAGGAAAATAATAAAGATTTGAGCAGAAATAAATCATATAGTAACAAACAAAAGCAATAGAACAGATCAAAAGAACTAAGAGCTTGTGCTTTGAAAGAATTAATAAAATTCTTAAACCTCTAGCCAGACTTATCAAAAAGAAAAGAGAAAGGACCCAAATAAATAAAATAATGGATGGGAGAGGAGAGATCACAACCCACACCACAGAAATACAAACAGTTATAAGAGAATATTATGAAAAATTATATGCCAACAAATTGGGAAATCTGGAAGAAATGGATAAATTTCTAGAAACATATAAACTACCAAAACCAAAACAGGAAGAAATAAAAAATTTGAATAGACCCATAACCAGCAAAGACATTGAATCAATAACCAAAAATCTCCCCACAAACGTAAGTCCAGGGCCTGATGGCTTCCCAGGGGAACCCTACCAGACATTTAAAGAAGAGTTAATACCTATTCTTCTTAAACAGTTCCAAAAGATAGAAATGGAAGGAAAACTCCCAAACTCATTCTATGGTGCTGGACATTACCTTGATTCCAAAACCAGACAAAAACCCCACCAAAAAGGAGAATTACAGACCAATATCCTTGATGAACATGGATGGAACAATTCTCAAAAAATACTAACAGATTGAATCCAACAGTACATTAAAAGAATCATTCGCCACAATCAAGTGGAACTTATTCCTTTGTTGAAAGGGTAGTTTAGTATTTGCAAATCAATCAGTGTGATACACCACATTAATAAAAGAAAGGATAAGAACCATATGATCATTTCAATAGTTGCAGAAAAAGCATTTGACAAAATACAGCACACATTCTTGATGAAAACCTTCAATAAAGTAAGGATAGAGAGAACATACCTCAACAAAATAAGGGCCATATATGAAAGACCTGCAGCTAATATTATCCTCAGTGGGGAAAAACTGAGAGCTTTTCCTCTACAGTCAAGAACAGGACAAGGACACCCACTCTCACCACTGTTATTTAAGATAGTACTAGAAATCTCACCTCAGCAATTAGGCAACAAAAAGAAATAAAAGGCATCCAAATCAGCAAGGAAGCCAAACTTTCACTTTTCACAGACAACATGATACTCTATGTAGAAAACCCAGAGATTCCAAAAAAAAATTGTTAGAACTGATACATGAATTCAGTAAAGATGCAGGATGTAAAATCGACATAGAGAAATCTGTTGCATTTCTATACAGCAATAATGAAGTAGCAGAAAGAGAAATCAAGGAATTTATCCCATTTGCGATTGCACACAAAAAACACAAAACTATAAGATACCTAGGAATACACCTAACCAAAGAGATTAAAAGATCTGTACTTTGGGGGTGCCTGGGCGGCTCAGTCGTTAAGTGTCTGCCTTTGGCACAGGTCGAGCCCCGCATTGGGCTCCCTGCTCAGCGGGAAGCCTGCTTCTCCCTCTCCCACTCCCCCTGCTTGTGTTCCCTCTCTTGCTGTCTCCCTCTCTGTCAAATAAATAAATAAAATCTTAAAAAAAAAAAAAAAGATCTGTACTCTGAAAACTATACAACACTTACAAAAGAAATTGAAGATGACACAAAGAAATGGAAAAAAAATTCGGGGCACCTAGGTGGCTCAGTCATTAAGCGTCTGCCTTCGGCTCAGGTCACGATCCCAGGGTCCTGGGATTGAGCCCCGCATTGGGCTCCCTGCTCAGTGGGAAGCCTGCTTCTCCCTCTCCCACTCCCCCTGCTTGTGTTCTCTCTCTCTCTCTCACTGTGTCTCTCTCTGTCAAATAAATAAATAAAATCTTAAAAAAAAAGAAATGGAAAAAAATTCCATACTCACAGACTGGAAGAACAAATATTGTTAACATGTCTATACCACCCAAAGCAATCTACACATGCAATGCAATCCTTATGAAAATATGACCGGCATTTTTCACAGAGCTAGGACTAACAATTCTAACTTGTATGGAACCACAAAAGACCCTGAATAGCCAAAGCAATCTTGAAAAGGAAAAGCAAAGCTAGAGGCATCACGATTCCAGACTTCAAGTTATATTACAAAGCTGTAGTCCTCAAGACAGAATGGTGCTGGCACAGAAACAGACACAGAGATCAATGGAACAGAATAGAAAACCCATAAATGGACCCTTAACTCTATGGTCAACTAATGTTCAACAAAGCAGGAAAGAATATCCATTGAAAAAGAGTCTCTTCAACAAATGGTGTTGGGAAAACTGGACAGTAACATGCAGAACAATGAAACTGGACCACTTTCTCACACCATGCACAGATATAAATTCAAAATGGATGAAAGATACAAATGCAAGACAGGAACCCATCAAAATCCTAGAGGAAAACACAAGCAGCAACCTCTTGACCTTCTTGATAAAGAAGTGGTGGTATAAATACAGAATGGCATATCACTCAGCTCTCAAAAAGAATGAAATCTTGCTATTTGCAATGACATGGATAGAGCTAGAGTGTAATATGTTAAGCAAAACAAGTCAGAAAAAGATAAATATCATATGATTTCACTCATATTTGCAATCTAAGGACCAAAATATATGAACATAAGGGTTATGGGAAAAAAAGAGAGGGAAGCAAACCATAAGAGACTCTTAACTATAGAGAACATACTGAGGGTTGATGGAGAGGAGGTGTGTGGGTGATGGGCTAAAAGAGTGATGCATATTAAAGGGGGCACTTGTTGTGTTGAGCACTGGGTGCTATATGTAAGCAATGAATCACTAAATTCTACTCCTGAAACTAATACAATATTATATGTTAACTAACTAGAATTTAAGTAAAAATTTGTAAAAATCATGGCAACATTTTGAAACTTAAAAACAAAACAAAACAAAAAAAATAAAAGCAACCAGAGAATAAACTTTACTTGAAGATCAACAAAGATAAATATGACCAATAAGAACACAGATGACCTCATCACACTGCCTTTTTCTCCCTAACAACCTCCAGTACCTTTCATTAGCTCACCCCAGTCCTTAAAATCTCTCCCATCCTTTTGATGCAGTGCAGTTGATTTCAAACTCTCTCCCTTATTGAAACGTCTTTAATAAAGTCTTCCTTGCCTGTTTACTCCATACAAAGCAGATTTTCTCTGACATTACAAAAATATTTTTAAAGCAGAGAAATATCAAACAAAAAGTCATTTTGGACACTTGTTATAAATATATAAATATGATATTAATAAGGTCAATCTTGGTTAGTGGTTTTAATTTTTTTATTATGTTCAATTAGCCAACATATAGTACATCATTAATTTTTGATGTAGTGTTCAACGATTCTTTAGTTGCGTATAACACCTAGTGCTCATCACATCACGTGCCATCCTTAATACCCATCACCCAGTTACCGCATTCCCCTACCCTCCTCCCTTCTGTAACCCTCAATTTGTTTCCCGGAGCAGAGAGTTTCTATGGTTTGTCTCTCTGATTTCTTCCCATTCAGTCTTCCCTCCTTTCCTCTATAGTCCTCTGTGCTATTCCTTATATTTCACATATGAGTGAAATCATATGATAATTGTCTTTCTCTGCTTGACTTATTTCACTTAGCATAATAACCTCCGGTCCCATCCATGTTGATGCAAATGGTAGGTATTCATCCTTTCTGATGGCTGACTAATATTCCATTGTATATATGGACCACATCTTCTCTATCCATTCGTCTTTTGAAGTGGGTTTACTTTTTCATGACAGCTTTGAGATATAATTCACATTCTATAAAATTCATCCCTTTAAAGTATACAAATCAGTTTTTTAAGTACCTTCATAAAGTTATGCAAATATTTCAATTTGAAGATATTTTCATCACCCCAAAAGGAAACCCTGGATATTTCATACAAATGCATCATACCATATGTGGTATTTTTGTGACTGGCTTCTTTCACTTAGCATAATATTTTCAAGGTCATGTGTGTAACATGTATCAATTCTTACAAACCTTGTTACCGAAAGATACTTTAATAAAAGATTTTTAAGAGTTCCAGTAGATCTCTATTAAATGCTCCTGCATATTACAGACACAAGTCAATCTCATTCTATTCCTATAGTGGAATGGCACAAAAGGTTTAATTTGTATTTTAAATGGAACAGGAGAAACCAAAGCTTATCATCTAAGAGACTGAAGGAAATAGTTACTATGAAACTCTAGGCCCATGGCTAAATCAAGTTGGAAGAAAAAATAATTCAGTTTCTCTCTATATGCTTTCTGCCTATAAGTCCTTACTAACGATATGTTTAGTCAATTAGACCAAACTAGTATTCACTCTTGAATAAATCTAAGCAGGTAGGAAGAAATTACAGCTCTGGACATATCACCAATATCCAGTGATCCTCACCCTTAGGTGGTTCCTTCACACTTGAAAATACTAGGATTTAAAATGAACAATGGTCTAAAAATTACAGGACACATTTTGAAAATTAATATTTAGTAGCAAGGATGTTTCTACTGTATTATAAACTTCAATAGATACTCTTCCATCTCATATTTTTTTAATTTTTTAATTTTAATTTTTATTTAGTTTCACAATTTTAAATTCCAGTTAGTTAACATACAGTGTAATATTAGTTTCAGATGCAGAATTTAGTGATTCAGCACTTCCATACATCACCTGGTACTTATCACAAGGGCACTCGTTAATCCCCATCACATATTTCACCCACCACCCCCTTCCCCTCCAGCAACCCTCAGGTTGTTCCCTATAGTTAAGAGTCTGTTTTATGGTTTGCCTCTCTCTTTTTTGTCCCCTTATGTTCATCTGTTATGTCTCTTAAATTACACATATGAGTGAAATCATATAGTATTTGTCTTTCTCTGACTTATTTTGCTTAGCATAATATTCCCTAGCTCCATCTACATTGTGGCAAATGGCAAGATTTCATTCTTTTTTATGGCTGAGTAATATTCCATTATATATCCATCTCATCTTAATCAACATTTTAAGTAGAACTAGATGACATAGGATGTTGCATTCATCTTGAAATAGTCTTCTGTGTGCAACAGTAATGATCTAATTACTGGACAGTGCTGTTAACAGAGTAATATGCTTCTTCTAGTAAATAGTAATGGTTCCTGTGACTCAGCTTTGTATTGTCAATGTATTAATTTCTACAAATTTCCCAAACCTATACCCCAATTATCCATAGTTTTCTCTTCTGTTGCACCTTGTGAGTGCACAGACATCTGGGTACCATATCATACCACAAGATACAGCTCTGAGTCTATTTTTTAAAAAGTCCATGTCTCCCTCATTCTCACCCTAGTTTATTGCCAAAAACTGTCTTTCTGTTTTATTTATTTTTTCCTTTTAACAAAGTGACTACATCTTTAAAAATACCAGTGTTCCATCTGGATGTTACTTCTGGTTTCATCTATTGCCTAGGTAACAAAATAAAGTCCACTATTATTTGATGAGGGCCAACAGAGAAGCTAGTGTAACTGGTAACAAACACACATGCTCAACTACATTAAAGTAGCTTGTATTTCAGAGTAGCATATTCTCAAAAACAACTTTGTTTTAAATTTAACAATGCAGCTAATGGAGTAGATAACTCATTGAAGCAGCAGCTTGAAAACAGTAGCACTTGGCATCAAATCTTAGAGCAGCTTCTAACAACAAAGAGGACAAATAAATTTTGGAACAGCTGCTTCTATGATTTCTCATAGCAAGGCTGAAATGAAAAGCAACGCCCACCTCCTTGGAAAGCTCTTCTCCCTTGGCTTTGTAACACTGTATTTTCTTTTTTGTCCTTTTCATGATCTTGCTTCTTCTAGTCCCAAATATTTTTATATTTCCTAGTCTACTCAGAGATTGCACACCTGGTCTCATGTTCACTGTGCGGCAGCCAGACTAGTCACTCATCCCAAACTCCTTCACTGAAGCTTTTTTTTTTTTTTTTAATATCTATCTAACACTCTGTAGTGTTTCTTGGATTCTGGGAACTCTTGTAGGTGCCTTACATTAGTCCATAATTCTCAGAGCAACTGCATGCAATATGTACTATTGTTATCTCTATTTTACAAATAGGAAAATTGAAGCACAGAATGGTTTAAATAACTTTTCCAAGGTCACCCATTCAGTATGTTCTGAAGTCAAGATTCAATTCAGGCTGTCTGGATGTAGAGTCTGTGGTTTAGACTATGCTACCTATCACTAGAAGAAGTGTCCTTCTTATTTCAAATCCTCAGATTCATTGTTGGAGACACTGCAATCTTGATATTCTCTATGCTCGCATCTTGGGGAATATCCATCTTTATTCTATTTTATCAATGCACCCTCATGGCCCATGATAGATTTTCTCACCATTTGGACTGCTCCAAAGCTGACTATAAATTGAATATCCCATGTTTACAGCACATACTCCCATGTTCCATCATTCTCCTTACTTATATTCATTACATTTTTACTTCATCTCACAGCAACTTGCTTTTTTTCCTGACTTCACTGACTTCTCACTCTAGTTTATATTATATGCTTATGTGGTCCATTACTTCATCTCATCTCTTGCCCATTGTAGCACATTTCCCACAATATTTTTCTATATCAACCATGTGAATAAATAGTATCCCAATTCCCTATCTTAACTCTATCTGTATCTGGATTGCTGAAAAGCAGTGGTGAAAAAAAAAATCAAATTAATCATAGTAAAAATTCATGTTTACATTTATATACAGGATTATATTCATGACCTTGGCCTAAACATAACCAATTTCTTACTGGATGACTCAAAGGTATCTAAAAAAAACCCACATTTTAATTTTAGTTCAGTTTGTTCTATGAAGTCATATGCAGAGATCTTATACAATTGGAAAGTCTAATGTGGTCAAAAACCCATCAGAAATAGAATAAATATAAATATAATTAATAAATCTAATTCCTTCTAATTGCTTATTGTGTTTGATGTGAAAACTTGAATCTTTGAGCCCTTTTATGAAAAGGCCTGTTAGGCCATGCATAAGTTAATACCCTTCCTCTCTTTATTTTCTCACCTTTTCCTCTTTCTCTTAATTACTATACTCTGTATGTTTTGGTCTCTCAGTTTATCAAGAACAACTCTTTCCTGCCTTAGAGCATGTGCTCCCTCTTTCTGAAGTATCCTTTCAAGCATGCTCAACTACAACAGCACCTTTCACTTCTCAGCTTAAATATCCCCATAGTAGAAAAGTCTCCTGTCACCATCCTATGGACATCGTCTTTATTCTTATCATTATAAATGCTTGCGTCATCACTTTGTTGCTTATTTATTTGTTTGCTTTCTGGTTTGTCTTTCTGGCAGAAAACTATATTACCAAAAGGAAAAAAATTAAAAGTAATTAATCTTCCATTTTAACCAGTAATGTTCAGCATTGTACCCTGCAGAATATACACTCTACAAAATTGGAGTAAACAAGAGTGAGACACATTGACACTCAAGCAGCCCTTTAGCACTTTCTTAAAAGCCAAACCTATCACTTGTGCAAAACAGAGAGTTGAAAAATCAGTCACTTCCTGATTTTACAGGTATGATTACCTTTCTGTTCCAGGTTTGGGAATGTATCTACCAATTACATTCTGGAAATCTCACCCTATTTGCTCAATATTCTTTTTGCTCAGTGAGTAAATATGGGCATAAAAGGACCCTACACCTTGTGCCACGAGTATTTTTGTGTGGTAGCACTTATTCTATTCGTACATGCTTGAATTCTTTCTTAAACAAGAGCTCCACGACATCATCATTGTAATCCCTGTACCCAGAACAGTAAGTCATTCACAAGATCACTCTGAAAGTCCTGTTGAATAAATGGCCTTACCTGGTTGTCTTTCAAGTTATATATAACATGCAGACCAATGCCGTCCCTCTAAAAACAGACTCTTAAAAATCCAGAATGATTTTAGTAACATATTCATGACATATGTATAGACACATATACATGCCACAAAAATGCCAAAAGAATCATATACTACATGCTAAGGAATTTTGGTTATTTTCATTTTACTTGTCTCCAGATTCCCAGGTTTCTTGCCATAATTCCTATCCATATCATTCTTATTTCTAAATGATATCATTTTTATAATTTGATACTTTTTTATAATTTATAAAATTTATAATTTTATCATTTTTATAATTTGATACATTTTCCCCATTAGTAGATTGTCTTAGATGTTGTTATGCTCTATAATATGCTAACTTTACTTGGAGTTTTATTTATCCTTCAATGCTAGGTTTTATTGAAGGCCTTTTTAACATCTATTGATAGAAGCACATGATTCATTCCCTTAAATTTTAATATGATAGATTGTTTTGATAATTTTTAATGGTAAAACATCAGTAGTAAAAATTCTTGATTAGACTATATTTTTATCACTGGATTTTTAACAATGATTTTATTTTATTTAGAATTTTGCATCAATATTCATAGCAGACTTTGATTCTGAGTTTAAATTTTATTACACATATAAGGTTTTGGTCATGTACTGTTTTAAGAAATTTCACTAATTTCATCTATTTCTTAGTCTTGGAATAATTTAAATGGTTTTGGTATTATAAGTTCTTTCAAGGTTATATGGCTGTCCCTTGTGAGCCATCTGGTCCTGGTAAATTTTTACATGTACATCTCTAATGAGCTTTCAGTCTGTTTTAATTAGTATCTTCTAGTATCCATTTGATGTCAGTCAATTTATGTAATTCTTTTTTTTCTAGGAAATCATGAATTACCTATGATAAAGATTATGGTATTTGTGACTGAATACTTAGTCCATTTTTAACTTAATATACTACTAATGTGAATATATATATAAATATACATATATAAATATATTTGAACATGTAATCCTTAAGATATTAATGACGTTTTTATTCATTTCTTCAACTTTAAAAGTGTGTTTTATATCTATTAAACATTTAATATTCTTAGAGATTCTATTAATTGCAATCATAAATGTGGTTTCATCTTTTCTTTTTTAAAAAAGACATCAATTTTTGTCATAAAAACAGATTATTACAAATTGAAACTCTCAATATACTTATTAATTCAATGTCAAGTTTAACTCATAATCCATATTGTTCTAATATTATTACTGTCACTACATTTTTTAAAATTTATTTGGCATAAATTTCCACAAATTTTTATGTAAAATTCTTTTTAAAAAAGATTTATTATTTATTCATTTGAGAGAGAGAGAAAGAAAGCAAGAGCACAAGCAGAAGGGAGGGTCAGAGGGAGAGGGCGAAGCAGACTCTTCATGAGCAGGAAGCCTGATGCAGGGCTCAATCCCACGACCCTGGGATCATGGCTGGAGCTGAAGGCAGATGCTTAACAGACTGAGCCACCCAGGCGCCCCTAAAACTTTTTAAGTGAATATTTTATGTGTATATTTTGTTAAATACATATAATTTTTGTATTTTTATTTTTGGACAATTTGGTAGCCTCTATGTTTTAACAACAGTTCTTAATATATGACTGATATGATTGATAATTTAAAAATTATACTATTTTTTCTAATGCTATATTTTTAATCTGTTTTAGTCATTGTTTCCATGGGTCATCATTTCACTTCTTGAAATAGCTATTCAGTTTTTTTCTCTTTGTTATTTTGGAAAGCTTTAATATAATTTCTCATTTCATTTATGATTACCTTTCTGTTCCAGTTATTCACAGTTGGACACTTTCTATCATCTTTTGGACACTGTCTATCATCTTTACAAACAAGATACCCACTGTTTTCCCCACTATGTCACACTGGTTTTCCCACCAAGACACTGTATCCCACCCCTTACACACCCTCTCAAATCTGACTTTATATAGAACAGATTATTTACGGGGAAAGAATGTTTCTACTCTTCCCATCTTCCATATTTGCTGTAGGATTTTAGACTTGAGAAGCAGTCTATTTCCCACAAAAGTCATGATTTTCTTTCACTGTCTTCTAGGTACTGGTTTTGCAAAAACAACTAAAAACAGATTGCAGTCTGACTGCATTATATTTGAGGTACCTTCATGTTTTCTCTAGAATCTTGTATTTTTCTCATTTTCCTTTGAATAAGAGATTTCTGTCTGTTCTTTTGTGTGTATGTTTTTGATGAGTCTTCTAGAATTTCAGTGATACTTTTCACCTTCAGATTTGAAACTTTTTCAGTTGAGATAATTTTCTCCTAATTTTTATATAGTCATGTCCTCTCTTCTATTTCTTTTTAAAATTTCTGCTTTTGAAGCTCTTATTATTCTTCTTTGTAATGTAAACCTTGACAATTATTTTTTTTCCTTCTGTAATTCAAGTGCTTGACTGGGGTTTTGATTGCTAAGCATCCATTTCAAAGAGACATCTACATCAAGCTACTACCTTTTTTTGTTTGTTTGTTTTCTGTATTCATAATAACTCTGTTCTTTATTACCTTTGAGTTCTCTCTTTTTAGTTTTCTTCCCAGGACAGTCTTGTTCAAATTTGGCCCTGAGAATTATGCTTACATGCAGGAGCTCTTGTTAAAGGATTGTTTAGGCAGCTGTTAAATATCCTTCATGTTTTTTTTTTTATTATGTTCAGTTAGCCACTGTATAGTACATCATTAGTTTTTGATATAGTGTTCAATGATTAATTACGTATAACACCCAGTGCTCATCATAGCACGTGCGCTCCTCAATACCCATCCCCGTTACCCCCTCCCCCGAACCCCCTCCTCTCTGAAACCCTCAGATTGTTTCCAGGTTCCATAGCCTCTCATAGTTTGTCTCCCTCTCTGATTTCTCCCCCTTTGGATTTCCCTCTCTCTCCCAGACTACTGTCTTTAATAAACACATTGCCAGCCACAAGATGCGGTAAAGAGCCAGCCTTTCCACAGCTGAGGCACCTTTGCTTTAGAGATTTTGATAATTAACCATCTGGGCCACCATTTGTTCATTTTTTTTTTCCTTCTCCCTGTGCTTGAATTCCTACTCTTATCTTCTAAGTTCACCAATAAGGAGTGAGCCCATGAAAGTAGGCCTCTATCCTCAAAACCAATAAAAGCAGAACCCCAGGTACCTGGGGTCTCTTTCTTTACCCTTAACCTTGCTATATAGCTCCAGGTATGTCATGCAATTTCCATGTCTTATAAATAATAAAAAAATAAAATAAATGTATTTATTTTAAATTCCATATTTAATTATTTGAACATCAGTTGATTCAACAACTATAAATATCATATTCATCTTTCAGAGACAGAAATTATGACTTGTCATTTGTTGAACTATGGAAATAAATAAGTGTTTTTATTGAGGTATATTTCTAAATATAAATAAATAATGCTATTTTATTATATATTTTTGAATATTTTCCCAGTGTTGAGAAAAATTTTAAAAGAGTCTCTAGCCTTTTGTCATTTTTTTAGGTTATTAGAAACTCTACATGTCACTTTTTTCCAATTTGTAAAATACTTATGTTTTCTGATATGCAAGATTCTATTTAATTATAAAAGTATGATTTTTTTCATACCTAGATGATTGTTAGAAATGATAATTAAATGTATGACCCTTCAAACCTTTTAAAACAGCTGAAATAGTGTCAGTCTCTAATATTTGGTAGGCATATATAATGTATTATACAAGAATCTCTACGGTAACTTCTGAAGAATTATTTTTAAACTGGATAATAAAATCCTTAAAACAATATGTAATAAATTTATTTTCTGTTCTGTGGAAAAATGAAAAATATGTTATAAAAAGGCACATAAAAATCAACATTTTTAAGTTTAAAAAGCATTAATTAAACAGTGATTATTTTACTTTTATTTACTCAGCTTATGATTCTAATGGCAGTTACCTTAGGAACATATTACTAGTAATAGTAGGTTATTAGGGAATTGAATACATGTTGCAGGTCTGCAATGTTGGTTTTTCAATAACTGTAACAAAACTAAAATAGCTAATCACATGTGTGCTATTATAATTTGTTCTCAATTATTTCTGATTTTTTATCAGCTTTATTGAGGTATAACTTCGTGTAAGTTTAAGATGTACAACACGTTCACCTGATACACACATATAATGCAAAATGATTACCACCATTGTGTTAGCTAACACCTCCAACATGTTGTGTAATTATCATTTCTCTTTGTGGTGAGAACATTTAAGATCTGTTCTCTTAGCAACTTTCAAGTATATAATACAGTATTATTAACTATAATACTGTACATTAAATCCCCACAATTTATTCATCTTATTGTTGGAAGTTTGTTCCCATTTCCATAACCCCAGCCCCTGGTAACCACCACTATATTCTATTTCTATGAGTTCAGCTTTTTTGAATTCTGCATATAAGTGATACCATGCAGTATCGTCTTTTCCTGTCTGCATTATTTCACTTAGCTGAATGCCCTCAATGTCACTGCATGCTGTCTCTTGTGAATAATGTTGCAAATGAATATGGGAGTGCAGATGTCTCTTGGAGATACTGTTTATGTTTCCTTTGGATATATAAGGAGAAGTGGGATTGCTGGATCATATGATAGTTCTATTTTAAATTTTTAAGTACTTTCCAT
Source organism: Zalophus californianus (assembly GCF_009762305.2). NCBI lineage: Eukaryota > Metazoa > Chordata > Mammalia > Carnivora > Otariidae > Zalophus > Zalophus californianus. The sequence goes on from NC_045597.1 coordinate 37,735,871, forward strand.
ACTGCTTTCCATAGTGGCTGGACCAACTTACATTCCCACCAATAGTGCATGAGGATTCACATTTCTCCACATCTTCATCAACAGTTATTATCTCATTTTCATGATGATAGCCAATTTACAATGTGACATAATATCTAATTGTAGTTTTGATTTGTGTTTCCCTGATGGTTAGTGATATTGAGCAACTTTTCTTGTACCTGTTGGTCATTTGTATATCTTTGGAAAAATGTCCCTTCAGATCCTTTGCCCATTTTTTATTTGGATTGTTTGAGGATTTTGTTTTGTTTGCTAATGAACTGTATGAGTTCTTCATATATATTTTGAATATTAGCCTCTTCTCAGATAATATGATTTGCAAATATTTTCTCCTATTCTGTAGGCTGCCTTTTCATTTTGTTGATAGTTTCTTTGCTGTGAAGAAACTTTTTAGTTTGATGCAGTCCAACCTAATTATTTTTGCATTTGTTGCTTGTGTTCTTGGCATCTTATCCAGAAAATTGCTGCAAGACCAACATTAAGGAGCTTCTTTGTTCCTTCTTTCACATTAGCTCCTTCCCTAGTTTGCTGCAAAAAGTTTTCTGGTTTCAAGTCTCACTTTTAAATCTTGAATCAATTTCAAGTTCATTTTTGTGAGTGGTGTAGGATGTAAGACAGGGGTTCAATTCATATTTATGCAGTGGTTATCCAGTTTTCTCATCAATATTTATGGAGGAGACTATACTTTCTCCATTGAGTATGCTTGGCTCCTCAGTCAAATATTCGTTAACTATATACGTGGGTGCTTATTTCTGGGCTTTCAGTTCTATTTTATTGGCCTATGTGTCTATTTTTATGTTAGCACCATACTTTTTTAATTACCATAGATTTGTAGCATAGTTTGAAATCAGGGCATGGGATGCATCTTGCCTTCTTTTAATGTCCTCCAAGGGTCTTATCTGCTCCTCTCCCTGCCTTCTCCCACCCCTCAATCATACAGCTCACAATTCTGTACCCCACTTCAGTCTATCCAAACTTATTCTTTGGTTCCAGTGGTGTGCTGGAACTTCTCTTCCGGAAACCTGAACTTCCACAGAGGCTCTTTCTCATCTGTAGGTGATTGTCTGAGTCAATGTTTTCCTGGGGCTCCTCGACCATGACCAAGAGGGGCTGGAGCCAATCGATGAGCCACTTCAAGTTCCACAGCCAGAATCAAAGTGTGATTGCCTAATACCTGATGCATGAATGGTTGACACTCATTCCAGGGCCCTTTGGTGTATGATGTTGGATTCCACAGATCCTTCAATGGTACCTCTGTTTGTGGATGCATGATGAATTTCTGTTGTTGAGGAAGGGATGTTTATGCTGCCATGATGCTGATCTGACTCAGATTACCACTAGTTTTGATGTTCCTTCTATAGACTACCTTGGACTTTAACAACCAAAAGTTACAGAATCAAATGCAATTTTAATTTTTACAAAAGTAATTGTAGAAGCTCACAATTTTATAGCATATTATAGTACATTTTAATTGAATAATTTATAAGTACATGTATATGAAAACATTTTGCATAATATTTTAGAATGCCGAGCTGTCTTAAAAAATGATTATTTTGATTCATATTAATTGCACAAAGCATTATTAATTCCAAAGTCTACTTTGTTGGAATATATTTAAAATGTGTTTTGACACCCATCAAATAAATAATTGACTTATAATTCTTCTCTTCAAAATGTTCACAATCCCCAGCATAAAATATACCAAGTGATATATTTTCAAGTGGTCATTTTAAATTCTATATATTTATATCTTATTTATGGTATAACTTAGTGTATCAACTAGTAATTTATATTAAAACATGTGCTTTGGCTACTTTGATTTTAAACTTTAGAGAACATGATGAATAACAAATACACACTTATTTCATAAATGTAAGCAACTGCCACAGGACTTAGTCTTTAATTTTTTGCCTTAACTACCTGAATTGAAATATCTTCCTATTTTATTTAAGATTTTATGTATTTATTTGACAGAGACAGAGACAGCGAGAACAGGAACACGAGCAGGTGGAGTGGGAGAGGGAGAAGCAGGCTTCCTGCTGAGCAGGGAGCCCGATGTGGGACTCGATTCCAGGACTCTGGGATCATGACCTGAGCCGAAAGAAGCCACTTAACAACTGAGCCACCCAGGCTTCCCGATATCTTCCTATTTTTAACTACCTAATCTGCCCTTAAAAAATGTTTTCATATGTATTTGCTATCAGATAAAATTCAAGGGAGTTTTAACATTTTTGTTATAAATTTTGTTAGATATTGATTCAATAAGTCACTCTCATTAGAGTTACACTGATTTTTTCACTAAGATTATTTTACGAAAAAAACTCTATTTAACTTAATTTATTTAGAACAATGCAATTCCAATACAAGTTTATGTCTTATTTTAAATTCACATTTCATTACTTATTCCCCCCCCCACTAGCTCCCAATGTGTATATATCCATACACACACACACACACACACACACACACACACACACAAACTGGAGAAAGTGTGATGAAAATATTTAAAGAGAGTTTTTGAGATATTATTCCTCAGGATTTAACTGATATTTCAATGTGCTCACTAAGGAAATAAAGAAACCTTATTTGAAGCTACCATTTGGGCTAAGAGTGACTTTCATTAATAGCACTTTACAAAATTATAGATCTTTCAGAAAGAGCTAAAATATTGTCCCAAACCAGTAATGGTCCAGCTGATTGTGGATTAAAGTTTTTGTACAGTACTCAATAAAGTACAGTATGTTTTATGTCCTGTCTACTCCACTTATTCACTTGCAGTTTTACAAGGAGAATCGTAATTGGATAAAATTATCTGATGGTTTATGCAGGAGGATAAATGCCCAAGACTGTTTTGAAAATGTTCAAAAAGAATAGTGAGAAATGGATTATTTTAGAGTATGGCAGAAGACTTTATACAACCTCATTGTTTAAAAAAAATAAAGTTGTTTTATGAAATATAGACAAATAAACCAGTAGACAGAATAAAAAAATATCCAGCTGTAGGTCCTAGTGTGCATCAGATTTTAATTTAGAAGTCAAAGTTATTTCAGTTCAGATGAAAATCAAGAATGTATACCAAAAATTGTACTACAATGAGGAGTAAAGCACATAGAAGAAAGTAAGCTAACACTTTCTTGTTATATCATAAATTAACTAAAATTTTACCCATATTAAAAAAAACAAATGTTAAAATCTAAAACAATGTTAATGCCACAAAAATTATTGGTTACTAGCAGACAATATAGTAAATTAGAATACATGGGTGGGAAAGAAATAAGATAGGAAACTAAGAAGCAATGTATAAAACTTTAGGCTTATTTGACTGCATAAAGTCTACAGTTTTTATTATTTATTTATTTATTTATTTTTAAGATTTTATTTATTTATTTGACAGAGAGAGACACAGCGAGAGAGGGAACACAAGCAAGGGGAGTGGGAGAAGGAGAAGCAGGCTTCCCGTGGATCAGGGAGCCCGATGCGGGGCTTGATCCCAGGACCCTGGGATCATGAGCTGAGCCGAAGGCAGTCACTTAACCAACTGAGCCACCCAGGCGCCCCAAGTCTACAGTTTTTGGAATAATACCCACACATCAAGACTAACTGGTATTCAGAAGATTAATAAGAGAATTAGTGTGTTTAGGGTTAATAAATTAAAATTATGACAAAAGTTTCAAAAGAAGAATTGAAAAAAAGTAGTTAAAAAAGTGTCAGTAAGGATGGGAAGAATAAAAATTCGGTGTCTTCAGCTAGTTAAGTAACAGAAATTTTGCAAACTCCCTCAATCAGCCGTAATGTCTTCCCCATTATCTCACATTTCTCCAACTCTTACATTCTGATTTTTTTGTTGACTTTATTTTTGTAGTCATTATTCAAGCATTTATGCATTCATGACTAATACAATTTTATGTTTATTTTTTACTCCATTTTATGCTTTTTATTTCATTAAGGAAAAATCAAACATGCACAAATACAGAGTAGAATAATGAATTCACACAACAGCTTTAACAGCTGTCAAAGCATAGCCAAAACCATAGCGAATCTTATTTCCTTTATATTCCCAATCAATGCCGACACTGAAGAATATTTTGAAGTAAAACCCAGATCTGCTCATTACATCTATACATACTTTATATTTATCTTTAAAGAAATAAAACCTCTTTAAAAATATCATAATCATAAAAATGTCATCACAGCTAACATAATGAGTAATACCTTAATACCAGCAGTCATCGAGTTAGTTTTCAATTTTTCAACTCTTTCTCCACATATCCCTTTGCCCTTATATCCCTCAAATGTCTTTCACCTTTATGTGAGGAAACTTTCCTGTGGAAAAATATAAAGTGCTTTTATATTCATGCAGTTGGATTCCCAGAAGGAGATCAGAACAGGATTGGAATCAGGGAGAAGTCAGAAAAAAGTATGTGAAGTCATAATGATTGAAAATTCTCCAAATTCAATGAAAAATATAAACATACATTTCTAGAAATTAGACACACCATATAGCATAACCTATGAATATACATATAAAACTCTTGATTTTACAATAAACAAACCAAAATTTAAAAAATAAAGGTGAAATAAATGTATTTCATACATAACAGATCTGATATAATTCATCTGCAGCAGAACTGCACTATAAAAATGTTCTTTTAGCAGAAGGACAATAATACAAATGAAAACATGGATCTAACAAAAGAATTTAGATTGTAAGCAATCTTGCTATGGTCATTTCTTAGGTCCAGGAGTGCTTTTCCTAGCTTCTTTGGAATTTTCTACCTAGAAAATCAGGTCATTCATAAGAATAGCCTTATTTCTTTAGGCCTAATCTGCATACCTTCTTCCCTTTATTGTTTTATTTCACCAGCTAGGACTAATTAGTACAATGTGGAAAAAGTGTGCTAAGAAAGGATAAAACTGCCTCATTCTCAATTTAGTGGAAGAATGTTCCATTTCTCACTATTAGGTATGATGTTAGTTGTAGCTTTTTTGATAAGGTTCTCCTTACTTGTGGGATGTACTTAATGACTGCCTTCCAAAAAGTATAGTCTGGAAAGGGTGAAAAAATAATAATTTTATAATGCAGAAATCTGACACTAACTTAATGTGAGTAAGCATATCATCAATAGTGATAGTTGCTAGTTTGTACTCTTGATATGATGTGATTAAAATGGTGCTTTACTTCTATGGTATTCCTCTCCTAAATTCATAACTCCAGTGTAATCGAGAGAAAATTATAAAGGTTGGAATTGAGAGGCATTCTGCAAAATATCTGACCAGTACTCTTTAAAACTCTCAGGGTCCTCAAAAACAAAGGAGTGTCTGAGAAATTGTCATAATCTAGAAGAATCTAAAAATTCGTGACAACAAATTATAATATGGGTTCCTGGATGGAATTCTCATTAATAATAATGCATTGGTATTAACTCATTAATTGTAACAAATGTATAATACTAATATAACTTGTTAATGATAGGGGAACCTGGCGGTGAGGCACATGGGAACTCTCTGTATTATATCTGTGTTTGTTTTGTAAATATAAATTTTCTAAAAAATAAAGTTTGTTTAAAACTTTTCACAAATTATTTTTAGTCCCTAAATGAAATAAGAACCTTACTAATATAAAAACTCAATTGTCATTTTTGACAAATAATGCTAAGTTTTAAAATTTTTGATTAAACAAGAAAGGATTTATAGAAAAAAATTATGATAATATTTCTTATAATCAACAAATGTATGTGTTTTTATTTTTGTTGTGTATGGATTTGTTTGTTTATTTGTTGATTTATGCCTTCCCAATTTAATTTCAGCAGTTTTCAAAGAAGTGAATGTTTAAGATACATACACACACACATTATAAAATGTTGTATTTCTAAGATCTTTCATTGAAATATTGGGAATATTATCCTTAAAATGTTTTCATTTTCTGTTAAAACACAACATTATGTTTTTTCAATTTGTTGAGCTTTGTCATTCAACTTTAAGTATATATTCATTTTATCTAATCACTTAAGTAATATGCTTTTCTAGATACAGTTTTTTGTGAAACTAGAATGTAATATTCAACTATCCCCTGTTGTACATGCAAGTGGAGGAAGTTTTATAATAATAAAAGTGAAGCAGGCATGAATAGGTGATCAGTTGCCACTGGAGACATTCTTCCGAGACCCTAACCACACACTTGAGGACCGCTTGTAAAGATGTCACTACTCTGAAATAGTGTGACCTCCTGATATGTTTATAGAACTCTTAGTGCAAGGTGATAGCTCTTCACTCTAGAAATTCTGGGGATAATTTGAATTTACACATAGAATGAGCACAGTGTGAAGAATGGGTTAGTCCTAGGCTGGTTTAGAATCCAAGTCATGACTGAAGGTGGACAGAAACTATATTACAAACAATCCAGTTTTCCGCCCAAGATGGAAAGAAAGGTGGATAAAGGATCAAAGATGGAACAGAAATATTAGGACAGAATCCTTAATGGTGACCCTTTTGCATAAAATAATGTGATTATGGTGTTGAGTAGTTGATAGGGAGGAAGTGATGAGCTGCCAATTTCTCAACTACAGAAGCTATAGGGGTGAGGTCATGGGAGCATGTGGAATCCAAAAGGAACTAAGGAATACTGAATACAAAGAAATATTTCTAGAGTAATTTAATAAAAAAGACAGTTTGACCTACAGTGAAATAACTAAGAGATTTAGACATGTCCTGGGAAGTATTCCATTTGAGTATTAAAGCCCTTCTTTGTCATCTCACCATCTTTCCTGGAAGACATAAGCCCACTGGGTGCTCAGAAGAGGGCAAAAGATGACTCCCATGATTTTTAGAAATATTGAAATACAAGTATTGACAAGAACTCCCATGGGTCTTGATCGTAATCTGTGTTATAGGACATGCCTATATCTAGGGTGGGCACTTTCCAATTTAAGGATGCCAAGAAAGTTTCCTGGTCTCCTATAATCTTTTTCCCTTTGTACCCAGAGGCATCACTGACCATATATGCTGCAGTACATGTGAATCAGAAAGCGAAAATCCCAGATATTCCTAGGCTTCCCAGACCCATTTATCTGAAAAGAGCTTTTAAGCTGTTCCTTTCATCTGAAAGGAGGCTTTAATCTGTTCCTTGTGCTTAATGGAAACCAATTGTCTCCTCAGGGTGGGGAAATGTTTCTCTCACCTAATATTTCAATTGATAGGAGTATTCTTCAAGGCAAAAATCACTTAAAGTGGGATAACCCTGGAAAACTCTATCGAAAAAATAAAAATAATAAACAAAAAAACATTGCAACCAATGAGACAAGCTTGGCTCCTGATGCTTTTGCTAACTCCATAATACACGTATATTCACCCAGTAGTAAAAGATATGTCCCTGCTAAATTCTTCACTTAAACTTTTTAAAAAAGATTTTATTTATTTATTTGACAGAGAGAAACAGAGAGAGAGAGAGAGGGAACACAAGCAGGGGGAGTGGGAGAAGGAGAAGCAGGCTTCCCGCGGAGCAGGGAGCCCGACGTGGGGCTCCATCCCAGAACCCTGGGATCACGACCAGAGCCAAAAGCAGACTCCTAATGACTGAGCCACCCAGGCGCCCCTCTTCATTTCAACTTAAAGGGGTTCTAACTTAAAGAGGTTCTTACCTACAAGAGTTGCTATCTGAAAAAAAATAAGGCACCCTTCTTCTTGTTCAAAAGAAATTTCAACAGGGTGCTTTAACATTCCATCAAAATAATAATATAGCATTGTTGGTGTTTTGTTTTGGTTATTTCTATGTAATAAGCTGAATTCTGGCTATAGCATGCCATCCATAGATCAACTAAATTATATATTAATCATAGGCCATTGCCAATGGTGATCCAGTCAGTCTCGGTCAGTCTCGAGGTGACCCAAAATAGGATTGTTCAAAGCACTATCATATGGCTCATGCCTTATAAAAGAAAGTGCAATAACCAAATTACAAACTAGAGCTGATATTACATATATATACTCTGAAAACTGGACTATAACATAGAAAATAGCATCTGGAATATATTTGGGATTGCACATTCATGTCATTGATGATGCAAATGTCAATGGACAAAACCAATATGGTTACAAAAGTAACATGAAATTCTTGGATATCCAGAAAAAAAAATTACTGGACACATGGGGATCTAATGACACTTGTAGAGCTTTGCCTTTTGCCATATAGCTCAAGGTGAGGTGGGCATTGTACCAAATAAATCTAGACCAGCTTACAATTTATAGATATATTTTTTTCAACCCTCTACCACTGTTATTATGGGATCTATAGAAGGGTTTCAGAATATGAAAGTGCTGTTTTTTTTTTAAGATTTTATTTATTTATTTGAGAAAGAGAGTGAGAGATAGAGAGCACGAGAGGGAAGAGGGTCAGAGGGAGAAGCAGACTCCCCGCTGAGCAGGGAGCCTGATGCGGGACTCGATCCCGGGACTCCAGGATCATAACCTGAGCTGAAGGCAGTCACTTAACCAACTGAGCCACCCACGCACTCCTGAAAGTGCTGTTTTCTTAGCTGGAAGAATATCAAGGCACTGAATGACAACCTCACTATATGCGCTGCATGTGATTTACACAGATTTGATATGATCTAAAAATTGGACTCTCTTCCAAGGTACTGTCAATCCCAACATAGGATTTTCTAAGTATACCATGATAATTACACCCAAAATGGGAAGTATCAGTAAGTACTGAAGTGGTTAATCCAAGGAGCCAAACTTTCCAACAAAAACTTTACAAGATGAATATAGACATAAGCTGCAAGGGCCTCGCTACCTGGTGAAGCTCATAGTTAACCAAGAATTTGAGAATGGAAAATAAAAAGGGAAGCCCATTTGATATAATAGAACTTGGAGTGTCTAAACACCAACAATATTCTCCTTTTTCTTTCTTTCCCACACTGATCCTGGCTAAAATGTGATGCTAGCAAGGTTGACTGGATGGACACAACTTTGGATTTTTCCTTTTTAATTTCACAATATCTGCTGTCCATATATACTGAAAGGATAAATCTGATTATATTAAGTCACCAGTGATTCTACGGTTCTTCCATATACCCCATGATAGATCTCTTCTTTTTTTTAGGGGTCACCTTTAGTGAGAAAATGGTAAATCCCTTTTCAATTTTTCTAGGTTAAAGCTCATTCTTCTAGGAAAGTGATCATCTGGCACCTCTGGGAAGTAGATGACAGATTTAACTAGTGAGATGGAGGGCACTTGTGACCTTGACATACAGTTTCAAGCAGACAACCTCAATAACCTCCTGTGATTGTCCCAGCAGTGGCAGAGAATACCATCATTCTGCCAGATTTGTCTTCATTAAGTGAATACAGTGGTGAAAAACTTCATTATCATCCCACTGCCAGAACTGACTTATGAACTAATATCAACCTGGCAGCAGCTCTGATCATTCCTGGCATAATCTGATGTGTTCAATCTAAAGCATCAGCTCTCCAGTGTTACTGAAGTTATGAATCGGGGATGGGTGCATGCACAGAAGATGGCAATAGTGGCATTGCTTCTGATGAACATGGAATTAAATGGTCTTAAAAGAATAATTAAGCTACACATAAAGTAAATGGTGAAGAACTGTTAATAAGAGCTTGTAACATTTCTTCTATGCATGCAGATCTGACCTGGATAGCAGACAGTTCCCTGTGACCTGTTGGACTTTATTTTCTGTTTGAATGGAAGGCATGTCTTTTTCTTCTTTCATGTCTGCACAATAGAAGCAACTCAGGGAACTGGCTGTAAGTAAATTGATCACTTGCACAGACTCCTTCTCTGGCCTTGGGACAAATCCTAAGAATTTCTCAGTTATAATTTTGTATTATTTGGTTATGAAAGCCTACTAAATTGTATAAGGGGTAGGTTCCATAAAACCAAGAAATGCTGCTAGTTATTAGAATAACTGAAGATCCAGCTAGCTTGACCCCTATCCCCACTTCTAGTTTCTGTTATGCAACCAAAACAATGTACTTAAGGGTATGGAGACAACTTTCTAAGTTGTCTATCAGTTTCTAAGAATTTCCCTGGATTGGCCCATCTAACACAAAATATGGAATCTATAACCTGTCTACTTCTTTAGGAGAGATTGCCAATGAGAACGTCAAGGCTTTTATTTGAAACTACTCTGTTCAGAAAACGTATCTTCTGTTGTTACCAAACGTTGCTTGAGTCCCTCAGAGTCTACATAATACATGTCCCTCATGAGAAGCTCTAGTGTTCGGGTGTTAGAAGAGACTGAAGTAAGAAAAGTAATCCTGAATCGCTCTTTTACCCTGAGCCCTCGTTATGTCCCTCAAGGAGTCTGATGCAACTTTATTAGTGCTTCAAAGTATCCAGTTGAAATTATAATGGGTATGCAATTCACAAGGAGACAGCAAACGAATTGTTGTTATTCCAAGGATAATCTCATTGCAAAGCTTAAAGTCTTGTGAATTCATCAGTGCCACTCCTCAAATATCCTCATTATGTTGGTCAAGCAAAACTAATATGTTTAGGTCTAGTAGAAAAGGGACAGGACTCCCTTCACAGTCTTAGTAGTGTATCAAAATAGGGAAATTAGAAAAGGCTTTAAGGCCCTGGGTGATCTTAAAGTAGATCTTGTGAGGAGAGGCACTGTTTTTGTTTGTTTGTTTCAATAGTATTTTAGTATTTATCTTCAAGTAACACTTCAACACCTAATCATAAAATTTAATTATAAAAGTAGAGATATAATTCAAAATAATGTTCATTTTAAACTTATATCTTGTTCACATAGAGAACCATATGATCTACTATTTTGGAATTAACATTGAGAACATATTTAAGTTAAGCAGCCAATATTTCTACACTAACCTGAATTCTTATAAATACATCAAAGGGAAATAATTTATTCAAATATAATTTACTTTGCATGGTTATTCATACATATCAGGTGTGCAAAATGGTATAGTATGGAGTAGGAAAAACATATTAAGTTGCCATTTAAGAGACCAGAATAATTAAATATTCCTCTGTCCAAATTATCAACTTCTCTAAAACCACATTTATTCTTCATATTGATTCTTCATGAATGTCACATCTCTAAATCATATTTTAAACTCTTTGAGATCCAAGATGAATAACTTAAAATACATCCTAATTCCAAATCACAAAATTGAACAATGTCAAGGAGTGATTTAAAAATTCTTAACAGATTTAGAAAGACAATGATGGGGATCAATTGCAAATACAGAACCACCTACTTTTTTTAAATTTAAGTTTTTAGGGCGCCTGGGTGGCTCAGTTGGTTAAGCGACTGCCTTCGGCTCAGGTCATGATCCTGGAGTCCCGGGATCGAGTCCCACATCGGGCTCCCTGCTTGGCGGGGAGTCTGCTTCTCCCTCTGACCCTCTTCCCTCTCGTGCTCTCTATCTCTCATTCTCTCTCTCTCAAATAAATAAATAAAATCTTTAAAAAAAAAAAAAAAAATTTAAGTTTTTATTTAAATTCTAGTTAGTTAACATGATAGTGTAATATTGACTTCAGGAGTAGAATTTAGTGATACATCACTTTCATATAACACCCAGTGCTCAGCACAATGAGTGCCCTCCTTAACCCCCCACCCTCTTCCCCTCCAGCAACCCTCAGTTTGTTGTCTATAGTTAAGAGTCTCTTATGTTTGCCTTTCTCTCTTCCCCCACTCCCATGGTCATCTGTTTTGTTTCTTAAATTCCACATATGAGTGAAATCATATGGTGTTTGTCTTTCTTTGACTGACTTATTTTACTTAGCATAATACACTCTAGCTCTATTCACATCTTTATAAATGGCAAGATTTCATTCTTTTTGATGGCTGGAAATATTCCATTTCATATGCACACACACACACACACATACACACACATACACACACACATATCCCAAATCTTCTTTATCCATTCATCAGTCGATGGACATTTTGGCTCTTTCCATAATTTGGCTATTGTTGATAGTGCTCCTATAAACCTCAGGGTGCATGTATCCCTTTCAGTATTTTTGGTATCCTTTGGGTAAATACCTAGTAGTGCAATTGCTGGGTTGTAGGGTAGTTCTATTTTTAAGTGTTTGAGGAACCCCCATACTGTTTTCCAGAGTGGCTGCACCAATTTGCATTCCCACCAATAGTGTAAGAGTGTTCCCCTTGGATATTCCAGTTTTACCATGTAAAAGGAGGATAATATGATGTTCCCCTGTGTGTTAAATGGAATTTACCATCACACACTGACTTCACAACATGACAAGAAGTGATTCTCAGTGGTAAATCCTGCACTTATGAGGAAGACAGGTTCAATGGTGGCCATCAGAAATATTTCCATAACCAATATAAATCCAGCAGTTTTAAGGCATGGGAAATAATGTGCATTTTTGAAATCATTTATCATCACAACTGTCTTGACCACATAATACTCTTATTTCTTTCCTGAGAAAGAAGAAAATGGGTTCTAAGTCAGTAAAAGAATCAAAATTAAAAAAAAAAAAAAACAGACTTGGGGTGCCTGGGTGGCTCAGTTGTTAAGCATCTGCCTTCGGCTCAAGTCATGGTCCCAGGGTCCTGGGATTGAGCCCCACATCGGGCTCCCTGTTTGGCGGGAAGCTTGCTTCTCCCTCTCCCACTCCCTCTGCTTGTGTTCCCTCTCTCGCTGTGTCTCTCTCTGTCAAATAAATAAATCTTTAAAAAATAAATAAATAAAATTAAAAAAAACAGACTTGTCTTATTAAAATGCCTATCTCAAACTTTCTCTCTCTTTCACTTATTAGTCAACATTTGTAGAGCACTTCTTAAGCAGTATTATAGATAATATTGGAGATATAAATTAAAAATACATGCTTCTTCCAAATCCTGATATTGATTCTTTTAGATCATTGGACTACTATTCACAATAGCCAAAATATGGAAATAACTCAAGTGTCCATCAATAGATGAATGGATAAAGAAAATGTGGTACATACATACAATGAAATATTATTCAACCTTAAGAAAAAAGAAGAAAGAAATCCTGACATTTCTGACAACATGGATGAATCTGGAGGATATTCTGCTAAGTTAAATAAGCCAGTCACAGGACAAATTTTTCATGATTCCAGTTATATGAGGTATCTAAAATAATCAAACTCACAGAAGCAGAGAATACAACAGTGATTCCAAGGAACTGGAGGGTAGGGGGAAATAGAGTTATTCAGTGGGTATAAAGTTCCAGTAATGCTAGATGAATAAGTTCTAGAGATCTGCTGTACAACTTAGTGCCTATAGTTAACAATACAGTATTGCACTCCTCAAAATTTGTTTTTTTTGTTTTTGTTTTTTTCAAAATTTGTTAAAAAGGAAGATCTAGGTAGGCCTTTTTTATTAACACATACAAAAAATACAACAAAAAACAAAGATGCGTAGGTCAACTCTGGGAGATGTTGGATATGTCTATTACCTTGATTGTGATGATGTATCATGGGTATTTCCATGTTCCCATACTTATCAAAACTGTACACATTAATTATGTGCAGTTATTTATCAATTAGATGTCAATATATCTGTTACAATTAAGAGTACATGTTAAGTCTCTGCCATCCCAGAATAGTCCATAATAGTATACAACCATCTATAATGTAAATCATACAATGTTACCATTAAGTTTATATAAGTGCAATATAAGTGATCTAATATATTGAAAGTACATAAAATAAAGATAAAACCACGGGGTGAATTAATTAGAGAAATAATGGGAAAATAAGTAAACTATAGGTAGCTAAATGTTTGTAATAAGAATATCTTAGGGGTACCTGGGTGGCCCAGTTGGTTAAGTGTCTGTCTTCAGCTCGGGTCATGATCCTGGAGTCCTGGGATCAAACCCTGAGTTGGGCTTGGGTTCCCTGTGCGTGTGTGGAGTCTGCTTCTCTCTCTCTCTCTCTCTCCCTCCCCTTCCCCCCATGCTCCCTCTTTCTCTCTCTCATAAATAAATAAAAATTTAAAAAAAGAATATTTTAGGAAAATATTATATATGAGCAATAGCATAGTGGCAATTTGGGCCACAAGAGTTAGAGAATGAAAACAAACCAGTTTTACTGAATTAAGCGACAGCACTTGAAATTTTTGAGAAACTCCAATTCTAAAATAAATAGACAGTAGGTGGTAAGTTCTTGATCAAGTATAGAATTTTTTTACAGAAGCATCTATTTATCCTAAAATTAAGAAAATAAGAATCTTAAAGGCTGTGATGAGGACTGGGGAGAGTACACATAAAGATCTGGTACACCTCCCACAGTGGGCGTGGTCACAGAGTTTAGCAGCAGACATGATCTGATCGAGGTAGTATTCTTAAAAAGTGAATCTGGAGGTGATGACACAGGAGTGATATTTGAGGAACTGGTTTCAAATACCCTCTTTTTGTGACAAAATTGTAGCATTTTTAGCAAAATTATCAAACGAGAGAAAATAAATAGGAACAGAAGATTGGTTCCTTAGCAAAATACTCTCCTCTTTTCATGCAAAAGCACCAAAAATATAAAACGGCAGTAGAGGAAATAGAGAACCAGTATGTTATCTCAGCAAATTGTCCATTAGTTACATTTTTCTACTAGTGTTTAATGTGGAACATCAGCAGATTTTTAAGTATCTTGGGATAACTGCCAAAGAATCAGCAAAACCAAAGTTAAAACAAAACAACAAAAAAGTACCAGTTTAAAACTAAGATGAAATGTTTACTACATTACAATGAGCAGTAAAAAAAAGAAAACATTACATTTTGTTTATCACAACATCTTGCCTTCTAAGAATGATTTGTGAAGAGCAAACACCCACTACTGTGTCCATGCTAGAATCTCCATTGTCTGATCAGTCGGTTGATCATAAACTGAGGATACTGTGCTTTATAGCAGAGAAAACACTGCTAGTTTGGCTATTATTTTACTGCAAAGCAGCTGTGATCACAACCTCCTGAGCACTGAAAATACTTCCTCCCAGACTCACGTAAAACTTTCATATGGAAAACTTCCAAAAAAGCTAAATATGCATATTTCATAATTTACTGAGATATATTTGCATCACGCTGTTATATTCTGCAACTCAGCAAGAATAAATATCATATCCTGGGACTTTTCCACTCATAAAGTGTGTAACAACAGTCAAGTACAAGATGCAGCTTTTTTTTTATAATCAATATAGTTCATTTGAGCTTAACTGGCAACCCTGGGGAGAAAATAAAAAAGAAAAGCATAGCTAATCAAAGGCTTCCATAAATGTCATCTCCCCATCCCCCATGCAGTTCATATTTTTGTTTTAATTTGCATAGAATTTTCATAGTCTTAATGAATTTATAAATATTCCCGTAGTTTTATTTTTAACCTGAAGTCTTAAGACATTTATATTTGAAATATATCTCAAGGATATTAAGAATATTGAAGCAATATTACGATTTTGGGAACCTAATTTTGGAAATAACTACTACACATAGAGATTGATATATGGTAAAAAAACAAAAAACAAAAAACAAGCTTTATTGTAGTGAATGATAACCAAGTATATCTTTCTGAATTTTAAAACTGAGATGTTAGTGAAAAAGGCATTGTCGTCAAAAGAATACTCTCTCTATTGATAAATAATTGAGCCATGTGCTCTTTTTCAAGTACTTCTTTGGTTTTTAAAAAATGTTCCTAAGTAAATAATAACTCAAAATTATTCATAGATAGCTTAACACGATCTTCGTGTTTCCTCAATGGTACATTTATGGAAATGAGTAGGTCATATTTATGTGTGAAAAAATTTGCGCCAAGGTGGATATGGAGGCAGTAAAGTCTCAGCATCAAGGTAATTGAGAATGTTGGTTGTTTCCTTTTCAGAAGACTGCACTTACAAAAATCTCTGTAAATTTAGCATGTATCTGAAGACATTAATAGGTTTAATGGGCCTGAAAATTTTAAGGTGCTTCAAAGATTTAAGTCATTGTTGTAGGCTTCAATACTGATGACCATTGTATGATAACTCAGGTCAGGACATAAACAGAATCTTTTCACATTGCCCTGCATTCTTAATATTTATCATACATAAGGATGATAAATAAAAACAATCAGAAGCAATTATTGAATCATATAAATTTCATATCATCTCAAAAGCAGGGCATAAAAAATATCCAATATATAATGTGTAATCACCTGATGTTCTGTACCTGAATGTAGCCTCAGGCCTCCTGCACTATTATAATAATCACAGTCCCTGAGCCTTTACACTGAGGATATAAGTAGAGTAGAGTCCTTAAGGTCTTTGAAAGGCTTGGAAACTGCCATTTTGACTCAGAAAAACTTCAATAGTCAACTTAGATCCTAGATAAACCAGTCAAATCTCCTTTTTTGTATCTTCATAAAAAAGTTGCAATCCTCCTATATATGCCTTTGATTCCAATCAAGCTTTACACCGTCTAGTATTCTGTCCTTTCATTTGGTGCTGTGTTTAACTCATAATCTGAATCCCCCCTTGCAATCTTCTCTGTTCACATAAAATTATAAAACTTGGGGGCTGGAGGAAATGAGTGAAGATAGTCAAAGGGTAACAAACCTCCAGTTATAAGATGAATAAGTTCTGGAGATGTAATGTGCAGTATAATGGCTATAATTAACTGTGCTGAACATGGAAAGTTGCTAAGAGAGATCTTAAAAATTCTCACCCCACATACCCTTATATGTCTCTGTACCTGTTGCCTATGACCATAGTTTTTCTCCTTTTTCTCCGACTGATAGACTTACTCTTCACAGATATGCATAAAGAACACTTAAAGCTTTTACCCCTACTTATCCGGAGATGTGCCTTGACATTAAAACAATTTTTCCTTTGTCCTTCTTTTCATACTCATTACAATGGATTGCACTTCCTCATCATGCACTTTTCCTGCCAGAGAGATTGAATACATGCCAAGGGCAAAGAGCATGACTTATTCTTCTTTGACTTTTTCTTAATGCCTATCACATTGCTGACATGTAATAGTGTTCCATAAATATCTATTGAATAATTAAACACAATGACTTATTTGACTACCTTGTTATTGTCTAACTATATAGCCATTTTGTAAAGCCTGGAATGGGAAATGAATGAGAAAAGACACATTCAAGATTTTTACTACCCTTTACTACCCTTTTAAAGGTACCAATCCTCTGAATCGCAGACAGATATAAACACTATTCAAATCATGATCCATGACTCTAATGCTCTAGTATGTTAAATCATCTGACTGAACAGAAAGTGTTAATACAATTGCCAGAAGTTAAATTTAGCATTAAGCATTAGGAGAATCAGATTATGAATAATTTTGAAAATTCTCTCTCTGACTATGATGAAGGTAAATTTAGTTAGAATATGTTTTATAATATTTAAAAATTCTACTTATTTTTTGCTAAACATGTTAAAAACATAATTTGATAGACTAGCAAAATTTTAACATACTATAATAATGTGAAATGTGAAATATAATAAACATACTGAATTATGCTGTAATGGTTTTATCAAAATATTGAAAGTTGAATATATATAAATAAATTAGATAACAACAAAGCTTGATTATAATGAAATACTGTGAAATTAAAAAAAAACACTTAAAATAGGAGAAAGGTATACAATAAAAAGTTTTTGAAAAGGAAAACAAATTTTAATTCTTTCATTACGATTAAACATATTTAAGAATATTTACTATTTGTCATTTGGACTAAATACTGGTAATAGTTCATTAAAGTCAGAAATAGACTTTGCCCTTGTAAGGTAAAATCTTTATTAAGAAAATAACACTTTATCAAAAATCACTCAAGTATATTTCCATTGGTAATTGTAGATTTTGAATTGTGAAACCCCTCCTTTTATAAAATTTATCAACTGAGGTATAAATGATATACAATATTAGTTTCAGGTGTACAACAGAGTATACATTGAAAAATGGTGACCATAATGTCTAGTTATCCTCTACCTTACAAAGTTATGATACTATAGATTATATTTCCCATGCTGTATGCTACATCCCCGTGACTTAATTTATTTCATAATCGGAAGTTTGTACTTCACCGATTCACACCACCCCCCAATACTCCTCCCCTCTGGCAACCACCAATTTGTTCTCTGTATCGATGAGCATGGGTTTTATTTGGTTTTGTTTTATTCATTTGTTTTGTTTTTCAATTCTACATATAAGTGAAATCATGTAGTGTTTGTCTTTGTCTGATTTATTTCACTTAGCATAATAGCTTTAAAATCCATCCATGTTGTTGCAATTGGTAAGATTTCATTTCTTTATGTCTGAGTAGTATTTCATTATGGATATATACCACATATTCTTTATCCATTCACTTGCTGATGGACACTTAGGTTGTTTCCATATCTTGGCTATTATAAGTAATGTTGTAGTGAACATGGGAGCGCATATATCTTTTTGAATAAGTATTTTATTCTTCTTCAGAGAGATACACAGTAATAGAATTGCTGGATCTTATGGTAGCTCTTCTAAGGCTGGTTTAGTAGTGAACTCCTTTAGCTTTTGCTTTTCTGAAAAACTATCTCTCCTCCAAATCTAAATAATAACCTTGCCAGGTAGAGTATTCGTTGAAAGTTGTTGTTGTTGGTTTTGTTTTGTTTTCCTTTCAGCACTTTGAATAGGTCCTGCCACTCTCTCTGGCCTGCAAAATTTCTGCTGAGAAATCTGCTTGATAGCCTTAGGGGATTTTTCTTGTATTGCAACAATTTGTTTTCCTCTTGCTGCTTTTAAGATCCTCCTTTATCTTTAACTTTTGACATTTTAATTATAATGTATGTTCATGTGACTTTCTTTAGGTTCATTTTATTTGAAACTCTCTGGACTTCCTAGACTGGGATGCCTGCTTCCTGCCCTAGATTAGGGAAGTTTTCAGCCATTATTTCTTCAAATAAGTTTTCTGCCCCTTTCTCTTTCTCCATCCGGAAACCCAATAATGCAAACGTTACTCTGCTTGATGTTCTCTCAGAGGTCCCTTAAGTTATCTTCACTTTTGTAAAATATTTTTTTCTTTTCTTTGTTCTGAGTTAGTCCATTGCTTTATCTTCCAGCTTTCTGCTCTGTACCCTTACTGTCATCCCATCTGCTGTTGAACACTTCTACTGTATTTTTCAGTTCAATTATTGTATTCTTCACCTCTGTGACTTCCTCTTTTTTCCAGAGTAACTATTTTGTTAATTTTTATTTAAATTCAATTTAGTTAACATATAGTTTGTTACTAATTTAAGAGGTAGAATTTAGTGATTCATCAGTTGCATATAACACCCAGTGCTCATTACATCATGTGCCCTCCTTAGTGCCCATCACCCAGTTACCCCATCCCCCACCCATCTCCCCTCCAGCAACCCTCAGTTTATTTCCTATAGTTAAGAGTTTCTTATGGTTTGCCTCACTCTGTTTTCATCTTATTTTATTTTTCCTCTCTTTCCCTAGGGTCATCTGTTCTGTTTCTTAAATTCCACATATGAGCGAAATAATATGGGATTTGTCTTTCTCTGACTGACTTATTTCGCTCAGCATAATATCCTCTAATTCCATCCACATAATTGAAATGGCAAGATTTCATTCTTTTTGATGGCTGAGTAATATTCCATTGTATGTATATGTGTGTGTGGGGGGGGTGGGGGGGTGTATACACACACACATCTTCTATATTAAACCGTAATACTCGTGTATCTTCCCTGTTTGTGTGTCACCTGTTGACTAGCGGTCTATTAATACAGTTCTCAAAGTCTTTGGTATGCTAATTAAGATCAGATATATGCACCTGTAGGTCAGGTTGAATTCTGGAGTTCAAAAACAATTTTAAGACATTACTTTCATGAGTTCTGTCATCTCCAAGACTTATATGTTCCCTGCAGCTCCCTTTATTTTGGCCATCTAGACCAAAACCAAAGTTTATATGTACTTCACTCTTCCGTGTCATTTCATGTTGGTAACACATCCATGCTTTAGCACCAGATGGGCAAATAAAGAGAAAAAAATAGATAGCAATAAGGGTTATCTCCACTGTCATAGGATCTCATCTCTGAGAGTTTCCTTCTCTCAAAGTTTTGGCTCCTGTTGGCCTCTTATACTGGTTGCTGCCACTGTGGGATAATTATTACAGGAATGGAATAGGAGAGAATGGAGAAAAGGGACAAAAGAAAAATAAATGTATTTCTGCACTATGAATAAGTATTTTCCTGTTTGTCTCCTAAAGCCAGAACTATAGGACTAGAATTTTCTGTGCCACTGAGCTCATTTTAGATTGTAGATTATATTACAGTCATACTGAGTATAGCCATTCCTTCTTTCCTGGAGGGGAAGAAATGGTAAATTCATGGCCAGTTTGGTCATACTTTGGACCTTGATGCTTATTGCTGCTTCACAATGCTATTTACTTTGCACAGTCCTCGTATGGTTGCTGCATGTATTCTGTCCCATTTGTACCATTGTTACTAAGTGAGAGAGGCAGTCAGAGTATGCTAAATCCATATTACCCAAAAACAGAACTGTAGGCTATTGTTTATTAGGCTAGAGTATCATTTGTAATGCAATTCTCTTAAAATCTTCAGAGGCTGCCAATCCTCTGAATCGCAGACAGATATAAACACTATTCAAATCGTGGTCCATGACTCTAATCTCTGTTTTTTAAATTCACATTTTATTTAGCAAAATGCTTTAGTGCCTTGCCAAAAGCCACATGTTTCAGCTCTCATCTTAGATTTTGTCCTGAATCAATATACTTGATATAACTGAAGCTGTAAAGTAAATTTTATTCCCCATGAAACCCCATATTTACAATTAACCTAGGTATTTAATGGGAAGAAATTATTTCTTATTTCATGTAGGAAATAAAAGCCAGACCAGAATGCCTTTTGAAAGGCTTAGAGGATCAAAATCCCCTCAAATCTCTATCCACAGCCATTGGTCAAGGTGACTTTATCTTAGGGTAAAAAAAATAAAATGATTTATGCAAGTCAGTAAGTCATATGATTAACTAACGATGCATTTTGAATTATTCTGGACTAAAAAAAGGCAATAAATTCCATGTTCATACTTTCTGGACTTCAAATACCCTAGCATGTAATTAAATACACCCATCCCTTGCAAGAACAAGAAGTATCCAATCTATTCCAACATCCTGGTAATATTTCTATAAATTCCTGTAAACTTCAGCATCAGTGAAAAATAATCTGAGGCCCAAAATGCTAAAGGTAAAATTTCAGCTTCTTCACTGTGGGTTAAACAGGATTTGTTATATTCAGCCAGGTATTACAGGATCACCATTGCACCCAAACTAACTTATAATCAACTAATACCACATCATTAGATACATGACATGAACAATTTCATTTTCAACTACAATTTAAGTAATGGAAGCCTCATTTATGCATGGCTAACACTAACTTGGGCAATCATAAGTCAGGGCTCTTTTATTCCAGTACCCTTGGAATTTTACCTGGATCAATTTCTTACCCATTCCATCACTCAGTACTTTTAGATTTGTTGGGATTCTATGACTATGCAAGTCATCTATCCATCTCTGTGCCAGTGGTGATGGGTCCTATGATTTCGAGGCTCACCAGCAACAAGTGTATTGGGGGAGAATCCCTGCACTGAAGGAATTAATTATAGGCAGACAAAACATTTTCTACTCCACATTTCTCTATTTAATCTGCTATTTTGTGCTGAAAGAATATCTGAAGAGTTCTCATGTACTCTCTGGTTTTATTGATGCTTTTTATTTTTTCCCCTATATGTAAGACTATATCCAAGTGCTCATCTATTTTTATTGTTACTAACCAATTTTGTGAATATTTTTAAGTTCTATATTGAATCATTTCTTTATCTCAGAGCTAGGCCTAGTATTCTTTCTATGGTTATACTTCCTAATAACTTTTTTCTTATATTTCTTGAAGTGGATTATCTGTATCACCAGCCTTTTGTCCATTTACTTTGATAAAATAATAAAATAATTCAGTTATTCATGAATCATCTGGAAAATAAAATTAATTATTAGTCTCTTACAAACCAGAATGTAGATAGTCAAAAGTGATGCATATACATGTTGCCATATGGTATATAAAATTTTGGTAATTTAGATATTCTAACATATGAGAAAGGGTCTTATCACTTTCTATTGGAATATCAAAGGAGTTAACATTCACAGAAAAGGAGGCATATGGAAGCTCCCTTTCTCTTCCTATGTGGTAAAGGGTAGGTGAAGTTTTAGTAAAAAAAAATCTATTTCAACTTTTTTTGATCGTATTCTCTTAATTATCTTTCCCAAATATCTCATATCTATATTGTGTTAAGAGTGATATTAATCTGATATATCCTTGTTTTATCACCCAACTGTGCCACTGAGACTGCTTATTACTCTGCAAGGCTGCTCATCTCAAGTATAAACACAGCATAAATTCTGCTGTGATCTCCTTCCTCAGTTGGCACCCTGAATCCTTGTGTTTCTTGACGATGTTACATCAATCAAGATATTCTTGCTGATATTCCCATAGACCCTTCTCTTTTTTTTAATCTTTTTTTTTAAGATTTTATTTATTTATTTGAGAGAGAGAGAATGAGAGAGAGAGAGCATGAGAGGGAAGAGGGTCAGAGGGAGAAGCAGACTCCCCGCTGAGCAGGGAGCCCGATGTGGGACTCGATCCTGGGACTCCAGGGCCATGATCCGAGCCGAAGGCAGTCGCTTAATCGACTGAGCCACCCAGGCGCCCTCCCATAAACCCTTCTCACTTGGCTTTTAATGACAGAGATATTACTTCAGTTTGGCTGATGATTTTTCCATTTCCCAGGCCAGCCTTGTCTTCATATTCAAGGAACCAAGAGGTGGGTCTTCCATCCTCATGAATATCTGGGCCTAGTAGTAATTTGATTACATTAAAGAAATGTCTATGTCAGGGGGCGCCTGGGTGGCTCAAATGGTTAAGCATCTGCCTTCGGCTCAGGTCATGATCCCAGGGTCCTGGGATCGCGTCCCGCATCGGGCTCCCTGCTCCTTGGGAGCCTGCTTCTCCCTCTGCTTCTATCTCTCTCTCTCTCTCCCTCTGTCTCTCATGAATAAATAAATAAAATATTTAAAAAAAAAAGAAATGCCTATGTCAGGAGATTCAGGCATATTCTAATTAGGATGTGTGAACATACTTTTAAACTTTCATTCTCTAGAGAAAAACCATTTTTATTTCATCACATGTTTCCCTCAAGAGAACTTTTCATATCATCCTAGACTGCCTAAACTATTAATGAAAAGGTGACTGTAAAAAATGGTTTCTATTAGTTAACATAAGACATAAAAATGTCTTCATCAATTTTTCATTTTGTTCTGAAACTCCCACAAAACTTTAATTCTTAGACCTCTGTGACAAAACTACAAGTAACCATACTACATTAAAGATAGGAAATGAAACGGGCGCCTGGGTGGCTCAGTTGTTAAGTGTCTGCCTTTGGCTGAGGTCATGATCCCAGAGTCCTGGGATCAAGCCCCACATCAGGCCCTCTGCTCAGCGGGAAACCTGTTTCTCCCTCTCCCTGCTTGTGTTCCCTCTCTCACTGTGTCTCTCTCTGTCAAATAAATAAATAAAATCTTAAAAAAAAGGGGGGGATGAAAACCTGTCACCCACTCAGGAGACACTGATCCATTGCACAGTAGCTCAGAGGAAATGGTCACCCACTGAGGTGTACAGCTTATCCAGATGTTTTGCACTAGAATGCAGGCACGAAGTCCCTCCTGTAATCTTTAGCCCACAGCAACAATAATTTAAAATCAGTTTGATAATATGAGCAAATCCTTCCAGGTTTTGTGCTGTGAGATGATACACAGGAGGATATAAGGGTACCTGGGTGGCTCAGTTAGTTAAGTATCCGGCTCTTGATTTTGGCTCAGACCATAATCACAGGGTCCTGAGATTGAGCCCTCTGTTTCAGGGTTCACACTCAGTGTAGAGCCTGCTTAAGATTCTTTCCCTCTTCCTCTCCTTCCCCTTAACCCCCCTAAATAAATAAATAAATTAATTAATTAATTAATTAATTAAATTTATTTAAAAAAATAAAAAATGAAGGTTATGTTTGGTTTGATCTAACTTTAAACATAGAATATAGAATGCATAAAAAAATTCATTTTGCAAACTCTGAAAATCACCTTACAAACCTAGGCAGTCTTCACCAAGAAAGGAAATCTAGTTACAATAAAAGATGTATTTGAATGCAAACTAGGAATGATGAGAGTTGCATAAAGATTTCATTGAAAACAAAATGAACAATGATTTTAAATATCAAAGAAACTGAATAGGCTGACACCTAGAATTACAGCCACTGATTTGTGATCAAGTTGATTCCCACCAAGCAATTCTATGTCACATGTTCCAGAGTGAATGTATTCAAACATTTATGTAATTTATAACATTCATGGTTCACTTGAGCAAAGTTAGTACATATTATCTCAGAACAATTAATTAGCCACTTTCAAATAGTCAATAAAATACATAGCACTTGGGATACTAGAGAAAGAAAATACAGAGTTAAAAAAAAGTGCAAATATGAAATATTCAGAGTAATGAAGTGCCAAAAATGCTGTTAATGCTTCATTATATTTTTCTGATAATGCAAGTTATGCAAATTTTTAAGACTAAAATATATTCTTACTTGGTTTGCTTTAAGGATAATATTTGTATAAGTACAATATAAATAAAGCTCTTTTTCATTTGAGCAGAAATTTTGTACCCATTTTGTACCTCTATAACTAACATCGCACAGGATGTGTCACAAAATATATATAGCTCCAACTTCCCAGAGATGCTATGCTTACTTCCTTGCTTTAATGACTATTTCACTTTCAAATGGATTTATTAACAGAAATAAGCACACTTTAAGCAGATGGTTGTCAGAAATCTGCTTACTTCAATAAAATAATTGAGAGTTAATAAACATTTGCAGCTTGGTGTGGTATAAAGCATCGCTGCATTAAGTTACCATAAGGAATGAGGCACATAGAGCATTTTATAAAGATAACTCATGTTTATGTAGTTTTGATTTCAGTAATATTAAAAACATAAAGTGCATGTGCAAATGACTAACCCAAAACTATAAATAATATTTATTAAACGACACCTATAATCTTTAAAACTTACATAAACTTTGCTGAAACCCCTGTAAAAATAGGATCAGCTCATCCAAAATGGGAGAGATTGATGGTAGTTTTTACCTCAAAAAATAATAAGCCAAATGTCTGAATATTTATGATTGATTTCCCTTAAAACTTTTTCTCCATACCTTCTGTATCATAAAATAAATAACTTTGAGAATATCCAAAATATCTCAACTTCAATAAAAAGTGTCAGATAAAATGCAGTATTAATCTTTCTATACCATATTAAAATTCTGTGTAGCTAGTAGCATGTCATTGCAGCATATGAAGGCAAGATATTATGATTAAAATAAAGCAAAGCTAGACAAACTTAACATTTAATGGGGAAAATGTTTAAAGTTAAAGGTTTTGTTTCAAGTGTTAAAGAAAATTAATGGATAAAGTAAGAAAAATCACATGAAGAAATGATTATTCCCTTCTTCTGAATGCATAATCTTTCTTTTCTAATTGGGAGATATACTGTCTACTCTCTGTGATTCTCTGACTTATTGTAGGTTTTATTTTCCTACCAATTTAGTCTATCGCACAGTGATTAATTAGATAGATGAATACATAGATGTATGTTAAGTATGTATGTATGTATCAATCTATCTAAGTATAGATATGTGTATGTACATACACATCTATATTAACTTATTGTGCTTAGAATTATCAATTTCTTGGCATTATAATTTAATAATTTCAAATTATCCTATTAGACTTCAAGCTACCTAGATTTCAGTATTCAAACTTATTGATACCTAAAAACAAACAAACAAACAAAACCCTGGGATAAATGGATAAGTCGGGAATATACGGAGAAAAAATTTAAAAATACATATTTGAAACATAACTCATGAAATTTATTTTGCTATAAGGGAAGACTATAAAAATAAATTATTTTACACAAATTACACTCCAGAATTACTTTGTGTTTTATAATTTATAAGATATAAGAAATACAGTCTAAATCCTTACAAACAGTATCTGGTTATTAAATTTCCCTGTTAAAATGGAATTAGTAGTTTCTCATCTCTGTGTTTTAAATGGACAGGTCAAAGGAATACAGTCAATTTGACAGTCTGAAATTTCTGGTGGTAATTGAGTTCAATATTTATTCTAAAATAGCAGTAAAGGACCTAGCTTTGAGAAGGTAGGTTGAGTACCTTGTCAAAAATCAACCTGGTAAGTTTTAGCTGATATAGTTTAGCAATGTTAGAATTTTTTTTCAAGTTAAGAACTAGTAATTATAAATTCTGATTTTTTTCTACTTGCTCACCTACCCTCTTGTATCATGCATGGCAGACACCAGATATCAGAGGAACTGGACAGTCTGCTATAATAATCTTATCTGAGTAGAATGGGTAGAATGGTTTTCTACTTCTGCTGCCAGACACAAGTACAGTCCATTTTACCAGTTGAAACTGTGTAGTCAATGGAATGAGCATCATTCAGCATTTGCCTAGAATGATAATCACAAGGTTAATGTGATTAAAATAATGACAAAGTACATTCCCTGAAAGATGGTTTAAAAAACCAAATAATAAAAATTCTATCTGGCTGCAAGAAATAAAATTTCTTCCTGTCTTTGTGTTAATTGGTGGAGTACTGTAATACTGGAGGGGCCCGCTCGTCTTCCACAGAAGTGTTCTTCTTAGCATCCTCCTGTTTTTTCAACTTCACCGACTGCCTTCGGCTCAGGTCATGATCCTGGAGTCCCGGGATCGAGTCCCATATCGGGCTCCCTGCTCAGCAGGGAGTCTGCTTCTCCCTCTGACCCTCTTCCCTCTCGTGCTCTCTATCTCTCATTCTCTCTCTCTCAAATAAATAAATAAAATCTTTAAAAAAAATGAAATTCAATATAATAAACTTAAGTTATAGTTGCTTCAGAAAAGACATTCTTAGTCCAATTACTCCTCAAAGAACACTATATACGAATGTCACATGCATTATATTAAATCATTTTCCCAGTTAATTATTTTAGTTAAATATTTCATTTCTTAACAAGCTAGGCAACACAAAATAGTGAGAAGGTAATGTTTATGGAGGCAAAAAGACAAGAAGTCCTGAGTCTCATCAAGTGCTAAAGTCAGATGTCAAACAGAACATGGATTTGGCCAGCAGGAGACAGAGTTTATAGAAAGACTAAAAAGTTAACTAAAAGAGGTCAAAGTTGGCAAAGATATACTGATCATCCACTCCTTCTAAAAATGCTTGAGATTAAATGCTCTAGAAATGAATAATCAGTAATTGAGAGCAATTTCTAATTGGAAGAAAACAATATACTAAACTAAATGTATTAATTCTTTTTTCTTGTTTTTTCTTTTTCTTTTTTTTTGGCTTGATCTTCTCTAGTGCCATATTGGTGCAATACCCTACAAGTTATGACTGTTGGCTACAATTGAGTTTACTGTGTCAGTTTAACAATAGAAATCAAAATGTTTATTTTTCATTGAATGCATGTTCTCTTTTTATTAATAATATTATACATGCTTATGTTTTTATGAAATACAAGTTTTTAACTTGAAAATGAAGTCACATGTTTTAGTTATGAACAATCTAGTCTGTTTTTGAAGGAAAGGGACAGAAACAGTGTTATAATCCAATATTTATATGGACAGGTGTTTAATATATTCACCACAAATAACTGTAGTAGTTTTCCATTAAAAATATCTTTTCTGGTAAAATTTTAATAGCAGTAGTATGATCTAGCAATGTTATTTTCACAATATAACTGAAACCTGCAATTAGTCTACTTAAGTTAAGAAATACAAATTTTGCTATTACTATCATCTTTCATCTCCATTTATGGGTAGTAAAAGTAAATGAAACAAACTTATCCTACTGAAAAATTACTACTTCTGTCGTTAGAAGCTTTACACTTTGCCTTCTGTAGATATACTTGGAAATTCAGCACAAGAAAACAAAACCATTACCAAAATGGTTGAACATTTTGAATACTTTGGGAAGCCAGTATATTATAAAATAAAAATATACATATTAAAATTCTGCCTGAGTATTAAAACAATTAAATAAAAATTTTAAAAATACATAATTGTTTAAATTTTTTAAATACATAAAGGGATTATTTTGGTCATGATAATTGTTTATTCAATTAAATTTTAATATATATCAAATGGTTCCAACTTTCAGTCATTTTGTATTAGTGCCAAGTAGTTTACCTAAATTTCTTTCTTCCTTGTGTATATTGTTTGTATCTGTGTGTGTGTGTGTGTGTGTGTGTGTGTGTTGTTTTTATTTGACCAAATAGTTGTTTCATATTATACCTTTTTAAAAATTATATTTGTATACATCTGTTTTTAAATAATTTTATTGTTTACTCTAGTGGTTTGACCATATATCTTTAATTTATCACAATTTATGTAATAGTTGAATTAAAGTTTCTATTACTTCTGGGTCATCCTAGAATCTGTTTCAATGATATAGTAGTGGTGTAACAGTCACATTTTCTACTTCTTTACATTTCCAGTATTTTGTCAATTATATGTTAGACATTGTGGATGTTAATTATATTATCTTCTTTTAGGGGTGTTGAATATTGCTATGGCATGCAGTCCAACTGCTGGTGGATCCTCTCGATCTTCTCAGGTATGGTTTTATATTTTGTTCTACTGGTATATTTCAGTCTTATTTTAGTCAGTTTTGTTCAGTTGGGTTCTAGTAATAGGTTGTGGCCTAAAGTCTAGGGTGTGGCTTTTACTTATTTGGCCTTTAGCTTGTCTCACCTGAATACCTGATATATTAAACAAGGTCTTTTCATTCTTCATTTGGGGAATTCCAATGTCCCCAGCACTACATGACCCCTAGTATCATACCTGTTAGCTATCAGCCTCACAGTGTCTTCTTTCTGCTAGTTTGAGCCTTGACTTGAATTTACAAAGCCCAGCTCTCAGTTAAAAACTATAAGGAACTTAGACACAGACTTCCCTCTCCACCCTTCCAGATTCCCTTTTTTTCTGATAATCTGTCCTGCAAATTCCACAGGTTGAGAATCAAGTGGGTTGGCACAAATGTGGTGGCCATCCCACTCTTGAGGGAGCCACAAACAAAAGGCTCTGACAGTTTTATGGACCCCAGGGTCAGGAAGAAACCTAAAGGGAGGGATAGGAATGGGAAAATACTGACTAATGAATCAGGGAAGGGGAAAGTGTCCTTAAGGTTTTTTCCTCTTTCTAATCCTGTCCCCAAAAGGAGGTCTCAGCAAATGCACATAAAGATGCCTAGAGAGGGTAGATTTTTCCCATGAGGCCCTCCAGGGAAAGCCTTGGTCATTGCCTATGGTCAGGCCTGAAGAATTACACACAGTTTTAACCAGGAATTGAGCCCCTCGATGTCATACAGGAATAAGTACCAACCAGAAAAAGTTCATTATATCCAAGCAAAACCACACACACACACACACACACACACACACACACACACACACACACAAACAAATAAATAAGTAAATAAATAAATAAACCAATAACAGTAGTATTGGACAAACCAAAGAAATAGAAAATCATCATTAGAACACCTCAGCAATAAATGCTGCAGGTAAGATTCACCAATAAATATTAAAATTAATGGGAAGGATATTTTACACACACACACACACACAAAATGGAATACTACTCAGCCATAAAAGGAATAAAATCTTGCCATTTGTAACATGAATGGATCTAGAGGGTGTAATGCTAAGTGAAATAAAACAGTCAGAGAGAGACAAATACAATATGGTTTCACTCATATGTGGAATTTAAGAAACAAAACAAATAAAGAAAAAAAGAGACCAACCAAAAACACTCAACTATAGAGAATAAACTGATGGTTACCAGAGGGGAGGTATGTGAGGGGATGGGTAAAATCGGTGAAGGGAACTATGAGGCCACTTATCATGGTGATCACTGAGTAATATACAGAATTGTTGAATGACTATATTGTATACTTGAAATTAACATATGTTAATTATACTGGAATTAAAATTTAAAAATAATAATGGGTGTTTGTATACAGCAACAGGGTGGAGGACCTTAAGATCTACATGGCTTCTAGGGGATAAGAGACTCCTGGCCAACCAGCTCCAGTGATAGCATAAGAGAGAAGTCTTGCCTCAACTCAATCATTTACCACTCTTGAGACTCTACCGTCTTTACCTTCTACCCTAGAACCCTAAAGAAGGAGGGCAGCTTAAAAATCCTACCTTGTTGGTAACATCAATAAAGTATATTATACTCAGACAAAAAATATAAATAATGGGTGAAACTTTAAGAAGAAACAGCATATCTGCATAGTCTCTATGGTGTGTCCCAAATAATATTTATTAATCCAGTTTTTGTTTTCACATTTTAATGTACATTTTAACATTTTTCACCTATGTTCTTTTATATTCCTCTTTCCCAGTGTTGTAACTTAATTTGTCCCCCCTGAAGAGTGATCTAGACACTTCTAATAAATACAGTGGAAAAAAATTATAGATATGGATATTGTACAGAAACGGAAAAACAGTAATCTGTTAGACACAATCTTAATCATGATCAGTGTTAGCATCACTAGTAAAATTCATGTTGACATCATGTCCTCATTTGTATAATGAGAAGGGCACTTCACCTGTGTGAAATTTAAAAAAATCCATAATCCCTGTCTAATCATGAGAAAATATCAGGCAAACCCAAGAAGAGGGAATTCTACAGACTACTCAACCTACACCATTCAAAAGTGTGAGGGTCATGAAAACAATAAAAGACAAAGAAGCTGTCATAGACTGGAGGATACTAAGGTGACATGACAACTAAGTATGACATTATATTCTGGATTGGATACTGGCTTAGAAAAAAATTACACTGAAGGAAATTCTGGTGAAATCCAAATAAAGTCTGTAGTTTAATTAATGGTATTACACCAATGTTAACTTATTAGTTTGGTAATTGTAGCACACTTATGTAACATGCAGGAAGGCTGGTACATGATATGCAGTAATTTATTGCAGCTGTTGGCAACTTTTCATTAAATCTAAAGTTACTACAAAAAAAAGTTTAAAATAAAAACATATTGATTTGAAAGAGAGGATGTTCTCTGATTTCATAAAATCCTTTATATTCTTAAGTTAGTGGGGAGTCAAGTTGGCACTGGTATATTTTTACTTCCATATCTTCTGAACATTATTCTTAATTTTTCTGGAAACTTGAACTTATTCAATTGGATTTGAGGTAAAATGTGCCAACCTCACCATTTGATTTTTCAACTGTTTCTACTTGCTCTGATACTCATATAGTGTGCTCCCAAATTATTTAAAGTTACATTCAAACAAAATTTTATATTGTTATCTTAGTTAACAAAGTTGTATTGAGGCTATTTTAGTGTCATTCTCTGGATTTACAAAATAATAGAAACATGCCCATGGCATTAAAAAATTATGAACATAAAGAATTATAAAATTTACAAGAGAATTATGGTTGGTCATGAAGGAGAAAGCACTGGTTCTATTTTGTGAACGGAAAGAAGTTTCAAGAAAATCTTCATGGAGATTCAATGCATATCTATAAAAAATACTGATTCATGGTTTAATAGATTTGTCATTTTTAAAGTTGTTAAATTTTTTGAAGGTAGATTAAAATTGTTTATTTTTGGCTAATTTTTGAAACTAAAATGAAACATACTCATACGTATAAACATATGCAATTACACTTGGATTGATAAATATATATGCAATATAAACTATTTCAGGCATGGATAGCAGGGATATGAATCATATTAATAAAATCTTATATTCTCACATTTTCATATACCGTCTTCTAGACTTGGGAACCTCAATTATAATAACTAAACCACATAATATCAACTTATTTCTATCATGTGCATTTATTCCAGAATGTGGAATATCAAAATCTTGTACTTTAACACCCAAATTATTATTTGCAGAATAGAATTAAATTTCAAATAACAAAATGCTAACACATAGAGAATATAATATAATATTTTACAATATTTGCATTTACCATTTTAATTAAAACACAAAATGTAGATTGGGATTACTCAAATTAAACAATTCTGGAATATCTAATCATTTTCTTATTTTATTTATCTTATTTGATGATATGTGTTCATTTTTTCCCCACATCACTCTGTAGCAGAGATTCAGAATGTCAATGAGAAATGTTTATGCCACAGAAGATAGATATCTAGGAAGATATCACAACTTACAATATTTATGAATCAAGGTAGTGAATAAGCTATTTTTTTAAAGTATATAATCAGTTTGGTATAGTGATTCTGATACCATAGCAATAAAATTTTGGTAGTTCATGATTCCAGACTGACTTTGAACAAACTGTTTATCATTATTTCATACTCATTATCTGAATTCCATCAGCTATCCTACTTGATTCAAAGGTTGTTTTAATATTGCACTCCTGAATTTGCTCCAATTTATAACTATATTTTACTGACCTGAATTTTTTCATAGTTCTATGAATAATTTTTGATGTATACCTTAAGTGAATTTTTATCAATATGATATGATCTTAGATATTCTTTGATTTTCATGCTATTTTAATCATGTTTTTGGTGGGGCTTTTGTTGTATTTATGGTAATCTTTTGCATATCAAATTTATTTTTAACTTAAATATATATGTGACATTCTCTGTATAAATCTATCTAGTAAGACTCATTAAATAAAAATAATAAAAATATTTTGTACAAAATTCTTAAATACCAGACAGATGTTTCAGCAAGAAAAATACAGGCTTTATCTTACCTGTTTTAGGTGTATATTGTGTTTGCTCTTTTAGGAGTGTGTCCTTTCAGTATTTTAAAATAATCAAATGTCTTTCTGGAAATATATTATCAAAATTCGTCAAGAAATATCATTTTTCTTTAAAGTAGGAAATGTGCACAATTTATATTAAGAATGTGTACTTCTTGAGTAATTACTGGAAGAAAACTGAAATATACTGATAACTAAAAATAATCTACGCTATTGCTTTAAATTAATCCATAAAATGGTACATTTTTATGATTCATTCTTACAGGAAATTTTATTTTCTGTTTTTTACAACATTTGAAAAAATCTTATTTCATAAGAATTTGCTTGAAATATGAAGATTTTAAAAGCGAATGCAGGGGCGCCTGGGTGGGTCAGTTGGTTAAGTGACTGCCTTCGGCTCAGGTCATGATCCCGGAGTCCCGGGATCGAGTCCCACATCGGGCTCCCTGCTCAGCAGGGGGGTCTGCTTCTCCCTCTGACCCTCTTCCCTCTCGTGCTCTCTATCTCTCTCTCTCTCTCAGATAAATAAATAAAATCTTTAAAAAAATAAAATAAAATAAAAGAGAATGCAGAAGTTAACTATGTATTTACATAATTAGCAACTGTTGTGTTGTATGTTATATTTCAATACATAATCCTGTAACTTATTTGAAAATATAACTAAACACATTTCAGTATTAAGAATAGACATACATTTTTGAATTTTTTATTTACTTTATTTATTTATTTAAATAAATATTTATTTATTTATCTGATGCTTATTTGTAAATTATTGGCTTGCTATAAAAATCATTTATCTCAGATAAAACCTCACTTTATATTATAAAGGTGGATATATGACTTCTCTAACTAAGAATATAAACATGAAATTTTCTCAGGTAAGTTTCTCCATCTATTGAGGCATAATAATTCTCACTGCCTACCTCAAAAATATGAATTAAAGAACAATAGGAAAATGTAATTCTCTCAGTAACAAATTATTCCAAAGAGCAAAAAAACACAGATACTAATCAATGTAGCTAAAACTGATATTTTGGCAAATGTGCATTTTATAAGGGGTTGTTTTGAGTCTAATTATTATATTTATTCATAATATAATTTTAATATGATCTATATTTTCACAAATAAATAACATGGAAAAGAACATTTTGCTAGGTATTAGAAACACCAAGATTCTTAGCCTATTTCCACTGTTAGCAACTATACAAAAATGACTTTTATAATATCTAAACATACCTCTTTATTTGTAAGTATAAATACTTGCCTTAATAGTTGTTTCAATTAGAAGAGTAAAAATATATATTACCGTGAAGCACAACATAAAAGAACTTTTTTAAAAAATATTTTATTTATTTATTTGACAGAGAGAGAGATAGCGAGAGCAGGAACACAAGCAGGTGGAGTGGGAGAGAGAAGCAGGCGTCCCGTGGAGCAGGGAGCCCGATGCGGGGCTTGATCCCAGGTCCCTGGGATCATGACCTGAGCCGAAGGCAGACGCTTAATGAATGAGCCACCCAGGCACCCCAAGAACTTTCTTTTTTAAAGATTTTTATTTTTATTTATTTGAGAGAGAGAGAATGAGAGGCAGAGAGCACGAGAGGGAAGAGGGTCAGAGGGAGAAGCAGACTCCCTGCCGAGCAGGGAGCCCGATGCAGGACTCGATCCAGGGACTCCAGGATCATGACCTGAGCCGAAAGCAGTCACCCAATCAACTGAGCCACTCAGGTGCCCAAGAACTTTTATCCAGAAAAAAAAAAATATCACTTTTTTTCTTTACCATTTTTAATTATATGTTTTGAAAAGCAAAAGTTTTTCAGTGGAATTTTATATTATATTAAATTGTCATATTCTTTTCTGTTTGGGATCTTGCTTTTGGTATTGTATCCAAGAAATTGTTTCCCTAAGGAAAAGGCACAATAAATTTTTCCTAAGTTTTCCTCCACGAATTTTGGCTTTAACTGACAAATGGTCTCCTTATTAGTTAACCAGTGTGCTTAAGGTGGAAAGGATGAGGGAGGAGTTAAGATGGAAAAGTAGGAGGACCATAGACTTGCCTCAGCCCTCCAACACAGCTAGATAAGTATCAAATCATTCTGAATACCCAAGAAATAAACTTGAGGACTGATAGAACAAACTGCACAACTAGAGGGAGAGAAGAGCCCACATCGTGGAAGGTAAGAGGTCGGAGATGTGGTCTGATGAAGAAATGGACCATGGGTGCTGTGGAGGGGAGGGAGCCCTAGTCACAGAGACAGAAGAGAGAGGGAGAGGGAGAGAGAGAGAGAAGAGTGTACAAGGGATTGCACAAGGAAAACACCCAAAGCCATTGACTAGGAAAATAAGAGGGGCTGATTTTCATGAATTTTACAACCGGTGGAGGTCAAAGACTAGACTTTTAGAGGTCTCCTGCATGGTCAATGTGGAGCCCTGATGGTGCTGCAGTGCTCCTATAAGAAGGAGGGCAGAGGCCCAAGAGCAGATGGCAGGATCTGAGGATCCCGTGGGATGCACCGGGAGAGATGGTTCCCCTTTCTCGGAGCACATGTGTGAGAAGTGACACTGCCTCTCCGGGGACAAAAGAGCTGGCAGGTGCCATTACCCTCCCCTGCCTCTCAGCATAGGTATGGAGACTCCAGCTGAGGGTGGCTAACCTGGACACCAGCTTTTGGCTGCACTTTACTCCAAACTCCACATACTAACCATTTGGTGTGATTACCCTTCTGGGACAAACTGCATCAGTCCTAGCATGGTGAGACCCTCCCTCAGAGGACCAGCGTGAGTCTGTGCCCCTCCAGGTCCTTAAAGTTTGGAGTTTTAAAATTCTGCAGGCCTGCCTGGGATAGGACCCAGGTGCACTGCACTGCAGGGCCCCTAGATGGGCCAAACACAGACAGGATGAAGGCAGGGATCTGAGGGACACCTGGGACACACGAGGGGAGATTGTTCACTCTTCTGGGAAGGCTTCCCAGATAGCAGTTGGTGCAAACACCCTTCTCCAGGGATGAGGGAGGGGCTGGTGCCATTTCTTTCTCCCAGCCACTCAGCATAAAATAACTTCAGTACACAGCACAGCACCAACGGTGGCAGCCTAAGCCTCTTACACCAAGTCCTCGCCCCCTGTGAGCTGAAGGTGCTGCTTTTCTTGGACAAGTATGCCTGAGAACCAGAGCAGAGGGCCCCTCACTCAGAAGACCAGGAAAAATTCCCCCCAGGCACCACGTTTACTGATGATAGAGTTCCGTAAAGCTTCAGCTCCAGTGGAAATAGCATAAGGACTCTTTTAACAAACAGACCAGAGTACACAGAGGTAAAAATCACCACAGTCTGGCCAAGGTCCAAACAATCACCACTGCAAGCAAAGAGAAACTCCGGAGAGGCCTGACCTGAGGGAAACACCAGCCAAAACACAGCAGCAGAGTGCACACAGCAGACAAGAGAGAGAGTTCCTGAAGCACCAGGCCCTGGACAAGATATGACCTTTTTTTCATAAAGCCATTACTCTCAGGAGCAGGAAACATAACAGGTTTTTGTAACACACAGAAGACAGTGACCTAGACAAAATACCAAGAAAAAGGAATTCATTCTAAAAGAAAGAACAAGAAAAGGTGATGGCAAGGGATTGAATCAAAACAGATATAAGTAATATGCCTGATTCAGAATTTAAAGCAACAATCATAAGGATACTAGCTGGGCTTGAGAAAAATATAGAGGACACCAGGGAGTCCCTTACCACAGAGATAAAAGACCTAAAACCTAGTCAGGCTGAAATAAAAAAAATGCTATAATTGAGATGTGACACCAACTGTATATAATGACGACAAGGATGGAAAAAGCAGAGGAATGAATAAGTGATACAGAAGATAAAATGATGGAAAATAATGAAGCTGAAAAAAGAGGGAAAGAAAAATATTATACCATCAATGTAGACTTAGGGAACTCAGTGACTCCATAAAGTGTAATAACATTCATATCATAGGAGTCCCAAAAGAAAAAGAGAGGCAAAAACGGACAAGAGATTTATATGAGGAAATTAGAACTGAAAACTTCCCTAATCTGGGGAAGGAAACAGACATCCAAATTCAGGAGGCACAGAGAACGTCCATCAAAATCAACAAAAGCAGGCCAACACTAAGACACATAATAGTTAAATTTGCAAAATACAGAGACACAGAAAAAATCCTAACAGCAGCAAGATAAAAGAAGTCCCTAACTTACAAGGCAAGACAAATAAGATTAGCAGCAGATCTTTCTACGTAACTGGACAGGCCAGAAGGGAGTGCCTAGATGTACTCAACATGCTAAACTGGAAAAAAAAAAAAATGCAGCCAAAAATGCACTGTCAAGCAAGGCTATCGTTCAAAATAGGAGAGATAAGGAGTCTCCCAGACAAAAAGAAACTAAAGGAGGTCATAACCACTAAACCAGCCCTGCAAAAAATATTAAAGGGGATTCTTCAAGTGGGAGAGAGAGAAAAAGTGACAAAGGCTAGAAGGAAAAAGAGAAAGTCTCTAGAAACAACAACTTAACAAGTAATGCAATGGCACTAAATTCTTAACTATCAATAATCACTCAATGTAAATGGACAAAATGCTCCAATGAAAAGACATAAGGTATCAGAATGGATAAAAAACAAACAAACAAGAGATATTATATGCTGCCTTACAAGAGACTCATTTTAGATCTAAAGGCAACTGTAGACTGAAAGTGAGAGATGGGGAACCATTTATCAACTAATGGAAGTAAAAAAAATAAAGCCAGAGTAGCCATACTTATATTAGACAAACGAGATTTTAAACAAAAGCCTGCAATAAAAGATGAAGAAGGGTACTATATCATAGTAAAGGAGTCTATCCACCAAGATGATCATACAATTGTGAATATTTATGCCTCCAACTTGAGAGCACCAAAATTAATAATTAAATTATTTACAAACATAAAGGAACTCATTGATAATACTATGATAATAGTAAAGGATTTCAACACTCCACTTACAGTCATGGACAAATCACCTAAGCAGAAGATCAACAAGGAAACAATGGCTTTGAATGACACACTGGATCTGATGGACTTAACAGATATATTCAGAACATTCCATCCTAAAGCAGCAGAATACACACCGTTTTCAAGTTCACATGGGACATTCTCCAGAAAACATCACATATGAGGACACAAATCAGGCCTCAAAAAAGTACAAAAAGACTGAGATCATACCATGCATATTTTCAGACCACAAGGCTATGAAACTTGAAGTCAACCACAAGAAAAAACTGGGAAAGATCACAAATACATGGAGGCTAAAGAACATCCTACTAAAGAATGAACATGTCAACCAGGAAATTAAGGAGAAATAACAACAACAAAAAAATACTTGGGAAAAAATGAAATGAGCACATGCAGGTCCAAAACTTTTGGGACGCAGCAAAGGCAGTGATAAGAGGGAAGGGATAGCAATACAGGCCTACCTCAACAAGCAAGAAAAATTTCAAAGTTGCAACCTAACCTTCTTACACCTAAAGGAGTTAGAAAAGGAACGGCAAATAAAGCCTAAAGCCAGCAGAAGAAGGAAAATAATAAAGGTTAGAGCAGAAATAAATGATACAGAAACAAAAAAACCCAGTAGAAGAGATCAGTGACACCAGGAGTTTTGAAAGAAGTAATAACATTGATAAACCCCTAACCAGACTTATTAAAAAGAAAAGAGAAAGGACCCAATCAATAAAATCATGAATGAAAGAGAAGAGATCATAGCCAACACCACAGAAACACAAACAATTATAAGAGAATATTATGAAAAATTATATACCACTAAATTGGGCAACCTGGAAGAAATAGATAAATTCCTAGAAACATACAAACTACCAAAACTGAAACAGGAAGAAATAGCAAATTTGAACAGACCCATAACCAGCCAAGACATTGAATCAGTAATCAAAAATCTCCCCACAAACAAAAGTCCAGGGCTAGATGACTTCCCAGGGGAATTCTATCAGACATTTAAAGAGGAGTTAATACCTATTCTCCTCAAACTGTTCCAAGAAATAGAAATGGAAGGAAAACTTCCAAACTCATTTTACAAGGCCAACATTAACTTGATTCCAAAACCAGACAAAGACCTCACTAAAAAAGAGAATTACAGGCCAATATCCCTGATGAACATGGATGCAAAAATTCTCAACAAAATACTAGCAAA